>NC_084794.1:243084075-244326932 GCF_963169125.1 Humulus lupulus
TGGAATGTCTACCATTTCTCATGTGTGGTTTTACATAATTAAATCCATCTCATCATTTATTGCCTCATTCCAAAAAGTGAGTCTCTCGAAGACATTGCTTTTTGGTATGCTTTGGGATCATCCTCAACTTGAAGAATTATAGGAAATGTCCATGTGACTTCTTCAAGTTTACTGTAGATTATATCTAGTTGAGAACATTTCTCAATTGATTCTAACTCTTTAGGCATTTGGCTTCTCCGAGGCAATATTGGTTGCTCATCAACCTTTGAATCTTTCTCTTTACGAGATTCTTTAACACTTGTGGGTTCTTAAGAGTTGCTATCACAATATAACATATTCTCAAAGAACTCCACTTCTCTTGATTCAATTATCACATTAGACTCCAAGTCTAATAGCCTATAGGCCTTGATATTTGAGGCATAGCCTACAAATGCACACTTAATGACCCTTGGACCCAACTTGGTCCTTTTAGGCTTCGTGCTCTTGCAATAAGCAAGGCGTACCCCACACTTTAAGATAGCCTAGGTTAGGCTTCTTTTTTCTCCATAACTCATATGGAGACACATTGTTCTTTTTCATAGGAATTCGATTCAATATATGACACGCAGTAAGTAAAACTTCACCTCACAAATTATAAAACAATTTAGCATGTAAAAGCATAGAGTTAATCATCTCAAGATAAGTCTTATTCTTCCTTTCAGCTATCCCATTTTACTGTGGAGTGTATGGTGCAGTGCATTCATGTATAATGTCATGTTGTTCACAAAACACATTGAAATAATTTGAAAAGTATTCACCACCTCTATCACTTCTAAGAGTCTTTATTTTATTTTCCTATTGATTTTCTACTTTGGCTTCATATATTTTAAATTCATTAAATGCCTCATCTTTACTCTTAAGTAAATACACATAAGCAATCAAGAGCAATCATCTATAAAAGTCATGAAGTATCTATTTTCTTCTCTAGTCAACATTCCATTCAATTTAAACAAATCATTATGTACTAAGTCTAGCAAGTTTGAAAATCTATCAACACTTGGAAAATGTTTCTTTACCATTTTAGATTTAACACATAATTCACATTTACCATGCTTATCCACATCACAATCAATAAATTCATATTTAACAACTATTTTAATTGTGCTATAACCTATATGAGCAAGTCTATTATGCCACAAAAAAATAAAGCTAGGATTGATCACATCACAATAATTAGATGCTATATAATTATTGTCATTATCAAGAGTACAAAGTTTGTTCATTCCATCACATGAATAACCCTTTCCCACAAAAGTGCCAAATTTAGTCAAATGAGTTTACCAGATTCAAATTTCATTTTGATACCGAATTTACTCAATAAACTTCCAGTTATAATGTTTCTAGTCATATCGGGAGCATAGAAAATATTAGTTAAGGTCACTTTCTTTCCATTAGTGAAGAACATATCAATGCAACCATTTCCAAGTACCTTGGATCTCTTTTCATTTCCCATTTGGACTTCAAGTCCCAACTTTGCACTTTCAAAGGTTTTTAAAAGAGTTTTATCATAGGTTGCATGAATGGTGGCACAAGTATCATACCACCATCCTTGCACCTTTCCTTGGGTTGCATTAACTTCAAGGTTGCAATGATCTCAACATAAAATGCATTGGCCTTGGTATCATTACTTAGGTTTGCAATGATCTCATCATGAAATGCATTGACCTTAATATCTTCATTTTCTCTTGCAATGATCTCATCTTCAATTTCATTGACATGTTCAAATTCTATTAAGGTTGCATTAGTCTCATCACTACATGCATGAACTATGTCAATTGTCCTTAGGGTCATCATACATTCCTCATCGAATGCATTATTCTCAATTGGGGTTACAAAGTGTTATCCCCAAAAATTAGAGATAAATGACGTGGCAATAGAGGTGACAAGTGGCAGTACATGGTCCGTAAAAGACACATTAAATAGTCAATAAATACATTGACTCCTCAGAGTTGTGATAAAGTTACCCGGTAGACTGATGAAGAATTTGACTGGCTTAAGAAGTGTCATGATCGACCAGGAGTGACTTGTCTGCCCAGTAATGACTTTACTGCCTAGGAGTGACTTTGCTGCCTAGGAGTGACTTTGCTGCCCAGTAGTGACTTTGCTGCCCAGTCACACATGTCCGACCAGCAAGTGCATGTCCGACCAGCAAGTGCATGTCCTACCACCAAGTGCATGTCCTACCAGTAAGTGCATGTCCTACCAGCAAGTGCATGTCCTACCAGCAAGTGCATGTCCTACCAGCAAGTGCATGACTGTCCAATAGAGGTATGGCCGACCATAAGGTGATATTCATCAACCAGGTAGAACAGACTACGTCAAGATTCCCAGAAACGGCTTCAACAAGAATCGGTCTTGGCATACGCGGGAATCTCTCATTCTTCCCACGAATTGGGGGTTCTGTTAAATTTTGAATATTTTTGTAATTTAAATATAATGAAATATCCCGATTCTAGGGGAGAGCAGGTGTATGATCCTAAGCCTATAAATATATGGCTTATGGGATTAGAAAGGGACTTTTGGAGATTTTGGGTCTGAATTTTCTAGAGAGAGAAAATGCTTGTATCTAAAAGAAATCTTGTATTCTTGTAATTTGTACTGAAGAAACTCAGTTGGTTCAGTTCATCTGATCTTGAGTACAGATCTATAATCACAACTCTAAGTGGATTAGGCTATTACCAACATATTGGGGCTGAACCACTATAAAAATTGCGTGTGTTATTTACTTTCTGTTCAAAATTGTCTGTGTCGTTTAATTTCTCTTGAAGGCTTTATCGTTTTTGACGTTCTCACGTCTTTGGTAAAAAACACGGTCAACACAAAGCATTCCCCACTGAATGCAATAAATTTAATCAAGAACATAAAGATCGCATCATCAAATAGAGTGACCCAATTAAATTCATTTAGAAGTGCAATGATCTCAATATCAATTGCCTTAACCCCAATCTCATTATGATTAATTTTAGAATTACCATATCTCACATGATGATCAATAACTTTACAAAGAAAACAAGTATAACAAAAACCCTTGAATTCTTCATTAACATTCACCATTGTACCCTTAATATATGCAATAAATTCAAAATCACAAAAATATGGTAGTAAACACATTTCATTCAAATTCTTGAAATCTACACATTTAGAAATAAGGAATTTGATGAACCAATCTCCTTAAGTATGTAATCCCATTGAGTTATCTCATCCTATGTTGATGAAGACTTTGAATCTATATCCACATTCATGTAGAGCATATCCAAATAGAGTTTTCTTTGATCTCTCAAGGTTTTGTGTTCAACACAAAACAAATCTTGAAGCAAGGATTTAAAAGCTGTAGAAGATGACACATTTTCCTCATTGTAGATTATGCAAAATACAAAAATAAAGTAATTAGAATATAGAGATTTTGATTGTTGTGAATCTATGGCTTTACACTTTCTTAATCAACAATGCATAATAGGAATAATTCAATATTACAAACCCTATAAGCTAATCAAGAACCTTATTCAAGGTATGAATGCAAATTTTGATCATCAAAGAACTATATTCATGATATGAATGCAAATCTTGAAAATAAGAAACTAAGTTATTAAATGATGATAAAATAAACTTAGAAATATTTAATCATCAATGCTAACAATGAAAACACAATAGAGTAACACAAAATAAAGTTAGGGTTAGATAGATACAACCTTTTGGTTTAGAGTAACTTGAATCTTCAAACTTGAGGAACTTCTAAGGCTTATACACAATAAGAATATTGTTGTCCAAAATCTCTATTCCAAGCCTTCCCTAATTGCTTGAAGCTTCAACAAAGTAGAATGAGATTTGGGATTGAACAAGTCTTAAAAATCATGCAAGTCAAGCAATGCTTGATGAGATTCTTGGAGAAAACTTTGGTCTTTGAGAGATAGAGAGAGAGGTTGGAGAGAGATTGGAGAGAGTGATCATCTCTTCCAAAAATATATGAGAACCATTTTATAGAGTAGGCACCGTCATTAGGCCTAACCAATAGCATTAGAGATAATTAACTCGTCATTTGGACCTTATTTTACGTGTTTGTAATAACATGCCAGGTGATATGTCGCCTACTAGCAGGCGATGTATCGCCTTCTGGGGCTTTTGAGCCCCTTCGCATTTAGGCAATGCAACGTCTCTTAGAAGGTGACGCATCGCCACCCCCTCTAACTTTTGACACTTCTAATAGTCCTAAAATTTCTCCAAATGGTACCAAACTTTTTTAGGATCCTTAGATACCTCCATGTATCACTTTAGACCCATAAAAATCACATTTATATGCCTACTATACAAACTCATATTTTCACTTCAACTTAAGTGAAAAACCATTAAGTGGTTTGCACCTCATTGTGTAAACAGCTTAACCGTTATATTTAACCATAACATCAATAACAGAATATCTAAGTTCTAGTATATTAGGTTTGATATGAATTGTATAAAGCATGAAAAGAAATCAAAAAATACAAAAAGTAATAATAACAAAATAATAAAACATAAAAGAAAATAATTCTTGTTTAAAGTTGTACCCCTAAATATCCACACATATTGGCGAGCTAGAAAAGGGCCTAATTCAATCTGACACGTGTAGATCATCCACCCGGAGCTGTGTGTTACGGGCCTCCTTCTGTCCAGCGCGAGCTGATTAAAGAGTTAACTGCTACACTGAGGCATCGTGTAGCAGAGGTATGAGTGTCACGAGCTGGCGCCACACTACGCTCGTGATGCAACAGAGATCTGACATCCGAACCCTTGTAAAGCCAACCACGCAATATAAACGTGCATATATCAGACATCACGTGTCTATTCTATTCCTGAATTATCGGACACGCAGTATAAACGTGCGTGTTCAGACATCCCACGCCTGATTTGGGCCATGCGGCCCATTATCCCTCCTTACCTATTGATTAGACCACACCTCACTGCAAAGTTTAGGAATTAATCGTCAGTGTCACAGATATGACGTGAATGATAAAGACATCACGGGATGACCCCATTTCCAACCCAAATATCTTCTTCCTATAAATACCAAGACCCTGGGTAGTGAAGAACCACAAGGGGTTGGCATATTTTTGTAAAGAACCACTCTGTAAGAAATAGTCAAGAGATATCAATAATATCTCCTAGTGGACTAGAGGGATTTTAACCTTCGAACCACCTAAAAAGAAAGGAGTGATCATCTTCCCATAATATTAGTTTCTCCAGTATAAAATATAGTTATTTTCATATTAAGGTTCACCAATTAGCACTAATTCATCCCACTTATTCGTATAGTTATCTGTTGGCGAAGAACCGCGTCAACAGTTTGGTGCTTTCATTGAGAGGATTTAGATTGGTGCTATCGCAAAAAATGATCATGGTGGTTACTCGTTCGAGACATGGTAACGAGGCGGATCAACATGATGGGCAGAAGGCCCACCATGCCGCCGTATCCGATGAAAAAAACCCCGAGATCCAGCAGCGATCAGGAAAGCAGCTGATGGGCCAGGACGACACCGGGAGTTCGGCGCCCCGACTGCCAAATCCGAACCCAGGTTTCCTGACGGCGATAGTGATGGAGAACATACAGTTGAGGAGTTAGCTATCCAGAGCAAGAAAGAAAATCAAAGAAGTCTTGGCCTGGCTTGCCCCTCTTACAACCAATGTTAACGTCGGAAAGAGGCAAAGTGGGACTCACAAGCCCCACAGGGATAATCGGTCCAGGCCCAGTTGATCAGTCAGAACCTCAACCCCGAGTTCTGCACCCCCATCACACCACAACCAGGAAACTGTGTTTGAGGAGTTTCCCAGGGCCAATTAGCAATTCAGGCGATCAGTCCAAACCTTGACTCCTAGCTCGATTCCACCGTCGAATGCTCACAGAAGGGCTCATGGCAGCTCACGGAGGAGATCCGGGGAAGGCTTGCGAAGACAGCCTGCTTCGGCCAGCCCTCTCGTGCCGCGGTCCGACCGCCGAGCGTAGGATGCTGGAGATGGTAGAGTAGAACGGCCGCGAGGTAATTTGATCCGCCCGGACAGGACCAGGATCACATCACCGGTTAGGCATCCCCTGTCGCCGATAAGATACCCATCTCCGCCATGTCCAGTTCGAGACATTCCGACACACGGGAGCGGCAGAAGAAGTACTCCTCCTGCCGATCCTTCCCATTGCAACCAAACACACGGGGAGGTCCTGGATCCTCACCCCCAGCAGCGGGATCCAAGTTTTTCCAACGGGAGTTACTCAACCGAGAGCCACCAAAGTGGCAGATCTTGTGGATACCTGCGTAATCGCTTGAGTTCGGCACAAAGCCCTCGGGCCACCTCGAGGGCCAACCTTCGAGATTGCCTCAACTTGCAAAGGGGAGATCTGGCTAGAAATGGAAGTCATGCTCGCCGAGAGTATGGTCCTTCCGAAGTACGTGACAGTGGGAATGTCCCACCTAACCAAGCTCAAGCTTGGAGGGACAGTAACCCGCCTAACGCATACAATGGAACTGGAGCTGTTGAACAGCCCCAGAACAACCAAGGGATTAAGGACCAAACCCAAGAGCATTTAGCTCAGACGGAGGAGCTGATGAAGAAGCTCTTGTCAGAAAAGGAGAAAGACGAGTATGACTCGGGGGACGAACTCGAGCTTTTCGCCCCCAACATAGCAGCCACAACATACCCGCTGGGTTTCCGGATGCCCCACCTATCTAAGTTCGATGGAGATGGAGACCCGTCGGATCATTTAGGCATGTTCAACACCCTGATGATGGCCCATAACATCAGCCCCGAGCTGAGGTGTTTGATATTCCCTTCCACCTTGACTGGGCCAGCTAGGCAATGGTTCAAGCAGTGTAAAAAGCATTCCATCAACTCGTGGAAGAATTTTTCTGCTGACTTCAAGAGGGCATTCCGAGCTTCTCAAGCTGCCCGCGTCAAAGCTGACACCCTGGCGAACATGAAGCAACAGCCTGGGGAAACTTTGAAAGCTTACCTGAGCAGGTTCGCAAACATCGCGGCTCGAGCCAGGGATGCAGACGATAGTTCCAAGCTTATGGCCTTGAGAACTGGAATCCTCATTGGAGGCGGGCTATGGAAAGAGATACAGAGAAGAGGTGTCAGCACCATGGATGAATTCCTGAACAAGGCCCAGGAATGGATAAACCTGGAAGAGGCACGAGCGTCGGTCACGGTAACCAGCCAAACCCTTGATCAGCCCGTTGGAATGGAAACGGATGTCGTAAAAATGACTCAAACCGTTGCACAGAATAACCAAGGGAGTGGAGGTAAGAGAAAATGGAGCAGCGAGGGCGTCCAGCACGGTCTGAAGAAGAACATGCCCGTGGAAAAATTTAATCCAGTCTACGCGGCTTATACCGAGCTCACAAACTCTAGGGAACACATTTTCCTAGCAAACTCTGCCTGCCTCCCCTGGAAAAAGTCGGAGCCTTTGAAACACCAGAAGGTTAAGAGGGACCCTTCCAAGTTTTATCGATTCCACAACACTGACGATTGTAGGCATTTGAAGGATGAGATCGAGACACTCATCAGAGCCGGACCTTTGGCTCAATATGCGTGGAACCGAGTTCCTACTAGTCAGCCAGCTTCGGAAGCTCCGGTAAATCAGCCCATGCCCCGGATAAGTCAGGATACCCCTCCTCCTGTAATAGGAGAAGAGATATCCACAATATCCAGAGGCCCCCATTTGGCCGGCACGAGCAGAGGTGCCCAGAAGAGATATGTCAATGAGTTGAAGGCTCATAACGGAGTGGAATTCGTCCCGGAGTAGCATTTACCCAAACAGCAGCGATTGGAGAGGCAACCAATCACTTTTACCGAGGAGGACGCTAGTCACGTCTAGTTCCCCCCATAACGATCCTCTAGTCATAACTGCCCAACTTGCTAACCGGAGAGTTAGGAGGATACTAGTCGATAATGGGAGTTCGGTGAACTTGCTGTTCCGGTCTACGCTGGAGAAAATGGGATTGTCTGTCACCAAGCTGAAGGCCACCTCCACGATGTTGTATGGATTTTCCAGAGAAGGGTCGGCAATAAGAACAATCGAGCTAGTAATAACCTTGGGAGAGGGGCCCCGAACTGTCTCTAAGCCCCTCAAATTTGTGGTTATCGATTGTCCCACCACCTACAACGCTATTCTGGGCTGGCCTACGTTGATGGCATTTAAGGCCATAACCTCTGTCCGCCATCTCGTAGTCAAATTCCCCTCCTCTACGAGGATATGTACGGTCTAAGGTGATCAGCTCACTGCCAGGGAATGTTATAGCATTTCCATGAAGGGAAAATCATGACCTGGGCAGCAAACGATGACCATTCAAAGTGGGGATAAGGAATCTCAGGAAGGAGGACCTACTCCTGAGATAGAAAAACCTCAAGAAGCCAATGGGGAGGGGATCACCTTGAATGATGATATCAACCCCAAGATAGGAAAAGATAGATCCGAGCTCCAGGCCATCGAAGAGCTCGAAGAGGTGAACATCGACCCGAGAGACCCCTCGAAGGTGGTGAAGCTCGGGAAAAACCTGTGTAATAAGAGGAAGGCGGAGCTACTGAGTTTTCTACAGGAGAATCTAGATGTTGTCGCCTGGTCTCACAAAGACATGATAGGGATCAGCCCAAGCGTCATCATGCACACCCTTAACTTAGACAAGAATGTGCCTGCGAAGTCCCAGAAACAAAGGCGCCTGGGCACGACACGAGCTGAGGCCCTAGAAGAAGAAGTAGCTCGACTTTTAAAGTGTGGCTTTATTCGCGAGGAAAAGTACCCGATCTGGGTCGCCAATCCTGTTTTGGTCTCGAAGCCCAACGGGAAGTGGCGGACCTGTATCGACTTTTCCAATCTGAATAAAGCCTGGCCCAAAGATTGCTTCCCCTTGCCAAGGATTGATCAATTGGTAGATGCCACTATGGGGCATGAGCTCATGTCCTTTATGGATGCGTACTCGGGCTATAACCAGATCGCCATGAATCCTGCAGACCAGGAACACACTAGCTTCATGAACCCAACTAACATTTATTGTTACAAGGTCATGCCTTTCGGGCTGAAGAATGCAGGAGCGACATACCAGAGATTGGTCAACAGGATGTTTGCTAATCAGATTGGGAGAAACATGGAAGTGTATGTTGACGACATGTTGGTCAAGTAAAAAACTGTCGATAACCATGTCCCCGATTTGAAGGAATGTTTTAAGATTTTAAGACAGTACGACATGAGGCTGAACCCCCAAAATTGTACCTTCGAGGTTGCGTCAGGAAAATTCCTGGGTTTCATAGTAAACACCAGAGGAATAGAGGAAAACCCCGATAAAACAGGTCGCTACTCGAGATGCCATCACCCCTGTCACGAAAAGACGTCCAAAGTCTAACAGGAAGGGTGGCAGCCCTTAATCGGTTCTTTTCCAAGTCAACGAATAATTATTTTCCATTCTATAACCTGCTCCGGGGAAATAAAAAATTTGACTGGACCAATGAATGTGAGGGTTCCTTCCTCGACCTAAAAGCACATTTAGCTGAGCCACCCGTGTTATCCAAGCCCACCGCAGGAGAGCCTCATTTTCTTTACCTAGCTGTAACAGGAGATGCGGCGAGCACGGTGCTGGTTCGTGAGGAGGACCGATCTCAGAAGTCAGTCTACTACATTAGCAAGAGGCTTCTCGGAGCCGAGTCTAGATATCCGGTGATGGAAAAGATGGCTGTAGCGCCCTGGTTACCCCAGAACAGTTACGGTGAACGGTGGACCGGAAATTTGACCTGCTACCCGAGTCCTTTGGCCAAAAACGTGCTCTAAGTATAATTAACAGGTTAAGGTGGAAAATTAATAAAAAGGAATAAATATTTTCATTACAAATTGCTCTGCAGAGCAATTCAAAACATTTACAAGTAGTTCTCAGTACAAAAAGGTCGTTACTGTTTCAAATTTACAATCCCGCCGACCTAAGTGGCAAAAATAGGGTAAGCCCCTTAGTTCCTCTGAGAACGCCTTGGCCGTGGTGGTCAAGCGGCCGCATATGTACACATCACCACCTAAGCTCTCCACTCAATGTTGGGTGAGCTTTTCTTTCCCTTTACCTGCACCACATAGCACCCATGAGCCAAGGCCCATCAAGGAAACACAATAAAGCATGATATAATATCAATAATGATCATAATAATCATCCAGGACTATCAGTCCTAACAAATTGGTGACTATCGCAAGAGTCTCTAATATGGGGACGGCACCCTCCAGCCATGTGACGATAGGGTCACCAAGGCTTAACAGGTAAGTGAGCCTTTTATAAGTTTGAACAGGAGAGGTGTATGGTGAATAGTCACCAACATAACCTTCCTCATGACCTTAGAGTCATAACCCTGGAACAGCGTTCCCTAGCCATGTGACAAACAGTCACCGGGGCCACATGCCCTGGCTCTGATTAACTGGTCTTAGACCAGACAAGTGCTTATAAGTTCATCGACCTTAGGGTCGGTCCAGCGTTAATACCCCATATGAGTCATTCTTTGCTGATATCGATTAGATCTAATCTTCATTTGGCTCGGCGTTCATGATGCTATGCCATTTCTGACTCTTAGGTCAGTGTCCCTGACTAATCAGTACATATACAAGTATTCAACATTTGCTAGCATTTAATAGGCAATCCGTGTCCACATTTATCAATCAACATGCCTCAATAATAATCATGCATGTCATATATACACAGGGTGCAGTTTTCTTACCTCAGATTCGAGGTAGAAAGATTAAAAGAGCGACCCGTGAGAACGATCAACCTTTAGTCCTTTAGCGGTTACCTAATCATAACCAAGCATGGGACATCATTAATAATAATGATCAACATAGGTTCTCACACCAACATCTAGCCTCCGGAAGATCAATCCCAACTAATCCAAGTAGTAGGGACACTCCCGAGGCCCATAGCTAAGTTCCCGAGGTCAAAACGAGCAAACGGGGTGAAAATAGGGCAAGGGCTACGGCCCTGGCACCATGAGCCGTGACCCCCAGAACTTCCTGAAGCAAGGGCCGCGGCGCCCAGCAGGCACAAAGAACCCCACCTACTTCTTCAAGGCAGGGTCGCGGCACCCCAAGAACAGGGTCGCGGCCCCTAACTCTGGGCCATTCCCAAACATATTTTTAACACTCCAAAGCCTCCAAAATCATACCTAAACATTCCCCAATCATCAAAAAAAAGTTCCCAAGCTTCCCAAAACTCCAAAACCCTCAAAACCCAAGGTTCAAACCAACCAAAAACTCAACACTTTACAAAATCAATTCAAAGCTTAGAAACTCGAGAAACTCAAAACTTAAACTTTGATTACCTTTGATTGGGTTGTTTTCCATCAAATCCTTCGGTTAAGAAGCTTATAATCTTTCCTAGGATCGCTATGCCTCGACCCTCGCTTGATTCCGACTCCTAGAACTCGAGATATCTTCAAAAATGCTCAAACGGTAAAACGGACTATCGAAAAGGAGAACGAGAGGTTTTCTAATCGTACGTTCTATCTGACAGCTACTTCAAGCTTAAGTAACCTCAAATAAAACCTAGTGCTCGGGGTCCCAAAAATACCCCCGGGGACATTATAGTCAAAACCTCCGAAATTTAACCCTGATCTCAAATATTCCCAATTTATCATCAAATAAACATTTCTATTACCCCAAAATTGACCCCGTTATGACAAAACCACTAATCCATTATATATGACCGTCTCATGCCGAATAGCTCGAATATATCTCCATAATAATAGAATCTCATTCACAAATCACATTATGCACCCAAATACACACATTCACCCTCAATGGGCCAAATTATCAAAATAACATAATTATTCAAATGTGGACGCACATGCACGCATATAACATCATATCATAATATAATTCACATATACATGCATAATATCAATTAATGGCATAATTAAACAAGTATGACCCTCCCAGCCTACTAATCTTGCCATTAAACCACATCAGAGAATTCGGGGAATTACAATGGCGTTCTGCCTTATCACAGCCTCTAGAAAGCTCAGGCCGTATTTCCAGTCCCATTCAATCCACGTCATAACTGACCAACCTTTAAGGCAGGTTTTGCAGAAACCTGAGGCATCGGGGCGTCTTTTGAAGTGGGCTATCGAGCTCAGCCATTTCGAGATACTATGCATGCCACGAATTGCAATCAAAAGCCAAGCTCTGGCTGATTTTGTAGCAGAGTGCATGAGATTCCAAGAGGAACCAGTGGAAGAACCGGTACGAACCTCGTGGAAAGTCTTTGTGGACGGCTCATCTAACGAGAATGGATCCGGAGCTGGAATCATTTTGATATCCCCGGAGGGACATTGTTTCCACTCCGCATTGCGATTCAGATTCAAAGCATCCAACAACGAGGCCGAATACGAAACTTTATTAGATGGGTTAAGGGTGGCCCAGGAGCTGAAGGCCAGCTCCATCCAGTGCTATAGCGATTCCCAGCTCGTGGTAAACCAGGTGTCAAGAGAATACCAAGCGCGGGGAACCAAGATGGCGGCCTACCTGGCCAAGGTAAAGAAGGAGCTATCCGTATTTGAGCACAACTTAGTTGAACAGATACCTCGGGAGCAGAATGCCAATGCTGACGCCTTAGCAAAGCTCGCCACCTCCGAGGAGGCTGAAACCTTGGGCCTGGTACCGGTGGAATTCTTGGAAAGGCCAAGCATAGAGGAAGCCGGGAGGGAGGTCGAAATGATCGACGCCAGGCTGACCTGGATGACTCCCATAGTCGAGTACCTCACAACAGGAAAGTTACCTGAAGAGCGAAACGATGCGAGAAGGGTACTTTACCAAGCTCCAAGGTATACAATGGTACCGACGTGCTTTTTTTTTACCTCTTCTTCGGTGTGTTCTGCCAGGCGAAGCAGAAACTATTCTGCGGGAGATCCATGAGGTATTTTGTGGAGATCACGCTGGGGGGCAAAATCTGGCATTGACGATATTAAGGCAAGGATATTATTGGCCCACTCTGTCGAAAGATTCGATTTCCTATGTCCAAAAGTGCGACAAGGGTAAAAAACGTCAGGTCAAAGGATATTTATATTGATATATTTAAATGCATTTAGTTATCAGACTAAATATTGAGAAAAAGAAAATTAAAGAATTTCAAAAAGGAGAATAGGACATTGGGTTGAGAGAAAAAAAGATGTGCAGTTGAAATTCATTTTTCTTCAATAAAATATTCACCATTCTGAAAAGAAATCTATAGAATAAGTCAAAAGGCAAAATAAATAAAATAACATTAACACAAATAATTACATGTTTCACATCACATTTTAACCCCTTGCACCCATAACATTCAACCAATCATAAGTAAAAAAAAGTTGCCCTCACATAAAAAGTATCCTATATATATAATGGATGAGTGCTAATAACATCAAGAGCAAAAGATCTCATCTCTCGAATGGATAAATAAGAATATGTAAAGTCAGACTTGAATATGTAAAGTCAGACTTTGAGAACAATCAAGAACAACACAATGAATGATGCAGCCATCTACCTAAAATAATCATTATACACAAACAATTAAATGATAAACTACTATACAATTTTTTATAAACCACCTAACGGTTATCCCACTAATAGCTAGGAAAAAGTTGTTATCTAAAATAAAAAGCTAAATAATGATGTTATAATTCTTAATTGAACTATTTGTAATTAGCATGACATTGAGAAAACATATAAAGGTTATGAAAATGTTAAAAACAAATAGGTAGATATTTATTAATAACTAACTATAAAAAATAAAATTATAAAACGTAAAATAAATGAATTTTAAAGGCAACACACTGATAAATTCTTACTTCTTGCTAAGATCAATAAATTAGACAAAAAAATTAAACTTTACAAATATTATAATCAAATCAAATTATAATCACATCAGAATGTGATAATGTGCTTCTTACTTCTTGCTAAGATCAATAAATTCGACAAAAAAAAAAATTAAATTTACAAATATTATAATCAAATCAAATTATAACCACATCAGAATAAGATGATTAGAATATTTTCAATTAATTAAGAAAAATAACTACTTTTTTACAAGAATAATTAAACACAAACAATGATCGATGCACATTATCACATTTGTTGAGATTGATTAAATAAAATAGCTAAGATATTTACACGTTGAGGTGCAAAATACTTAACAATTTTCACTTAAGGAAAAGTGAAAACATGATATTGTGTAGAAGACATCTAAAATTGACTTTTATATGTCTAAAGTGATACAATGAGGTATCCAAACATTCTCAAAAAGTTTGGGAGCATGTGGAGGTGTTTTGAGACAAGTATTGGAGTGCCAAATCAGAGGCAATGGGGATGAGGCAACACGTCGCCTAGGACTTCAAAACTCTAGCTGAGGCAAACCTGGTGATGCATTGCCTGGGCTGTTACAGGTGTCCATACAGTTTACTTAACATACTCCAAATGATGTATTTTAAATGCCTTAATCCTATTGATTATAATAATTATGATACTTACACTATAAATATGAGTTATTAGAGTTGTAAAGGATTGGTCACACTTTCCAACTCTCTCTAACCTGTCTCTCTCTAGCTGTAATATCTGCTTTTATTAGTTAGGGTATTATGGTAAATTGTATGATATTATGTGTTTAATTATATGGATTATGATATGCATGATTTATGATGTATGTTTATTTATGTTTTCTATAAAGTAATCCACACATGTTAGTTTCTTCAAGTGTTAGGGGTCAAGGTGTAATAGAAGTTGTGTATTGGGGGTCCAAGTAGAATTATGGGTTTTATGATAGAAAATATAATTATAAAAAATTGAACCTATTAGTTTTGGATGGAAATTACAATAAGGGTCTTAAGTGATTATTAAGAATAAATTTGAAGCTCGGGACAAAAAGTCATTTGGTTTTTACACAAATTAAGTCAGATTAAATAGTTAATTAATAAGTAAAATAGTGTAGTGTCTCAGAATTTTACTTAGCTAGATAGTAGTAGCTTGTGCTGTAATATTTTAGTTTTCGTGGTTATTGGTTCAAGCCGGGAATTATTTGAAAACTCATAGAGATAGTTATGAACTATATAAGTTTAACCTATAGTTTAGAAATATTAATTTTATCATAAGGTTTGATAATTGAAGCTGGTCCTAGAAATATTATTTATTATAACCTAATGTTCAGATAGAATAATTAAGAATGTGACATTTGTCACATGTATGTTTATTAAGGATTTAAGAATTTTAGATGAATAAATTAATAAAGGATAAACCTAGGAAGTCTAGAACCTTCCCTCAGTTGTTAGGATCTCGTAATACTCAGTAAAAGTGCTTTAAACAACTTCAAGTGTGTTGAAAGTGTGCAAAAACGTGTTTAAAATATCATCCTAAACCGATATATAGCAGCTATAGGGGCTGATATATCGTCATGATGATCCGGAAAATACGTCGACTTTGCTCGAACGAAACCACGGAGCCTCAGGATTATGGGGAGTCGATATATCGCATATAGGGGCGATATATCGACTCCACTTGCATATTTTAAAAGTCCGTGGAATCTGAGCTAGAAACAACCCTCAACAACTTGGACTTGCTTTTGAACGATTTTGACTGAGTTCTGGGAAGTATGTATGTATGTATTTATGTTGTTTTTATGTTTGTAGTCGCTTGGGAAGTATGGTTGCTTAGATAGCAAATAAGAAAATCCCGAGATTTTTTTATCATTATCGTAGACTATAGTTTTGTTTAAACCTACCTCTAAATAGTAGCAAGAAGACCTAGATGGTTTCTATCACATACTACGGTAATGAGTTGATGGCCATTAATTTGTAGTCTTATGTTTTATGCTTTATGTTTTGTTTTATGTCTTATGTTTTATGTTAAGCTTTAGTAGTTTTTCCTTACTGGGCATTAAGTTTATTCCTTTTTATTTAGATTGTGCGGGTAAATGAATATGGAAGGCAGGACAGATTCTAGGTGGCTTTGGCATGTGTATTGGGAGAGGACTGAAGGAATGGACCGATGGAATTGATCGAGGATGACATTTATGTTTTGAGTCTTTTTATTTATATATTTATGATTTTCACATTTAGTATTTGAACAATTAAATAAATGTTTTAATTTTCTGTATGATTTTATGTAATAACAATGGGATCCCGTATTTTGGATTTTATATAATAAAGTTATATTATTTTATGTATGTATTCGAAATAATAGTTATGTCTTAGTAGTTTTAATGGTTCAAGGTCTGTAAGTTAGTCAGGTCAATATAGTTGGCATCATAGCCATGGTTCACATGCATGAAAGCTCCAGATCTAATCGCCAACGTAAGTGTTTATGTTATGAATATTATGTTTATTCTAAAAGCTAACGTTTTAGTCATTATGTTTTCAGTCAAAATGAATGAGCTTTGACCTATCAAGATATTCGAGTCATTAAGGCATTGAAAAGGGTTAGAGAGCCAAGGGATACAATAGAAGTGCTAGAAAGAACCACTTAAAGATTGGTCATATTTCACAAGGATATAGTTCACCTTCAAATCACTAGGCAAATTATGATGAGAGCCATGAAACAATGTCCTAGTAATTTGGCTTTTTAAGGATTTTCCTTCTGTAGTTTCAAAATTAGAAGAATTATGGGAGACTATGGATGATGAAGATGATTTACCGGTAGCCATGAGATATTATTTTCTTATACTTAGGTTTACTTATAGGTTTGAGTTTCAATTCACCAATGAACAAAAGCATAATATCCTAATGAATATTCCCCATGGTAGTTTCAAGGCTTATGATAATGATGATTATGAGGAAATAACTGATGATATGCTAGATGAAGGGTCAGATGTAGAAGATCATGATTTTTAGAAATTTTACCCTAGTGTAGTTTCTTTATTTATTTTGAATTATTATTGTAACAAGTGAAAACCTTTTTCCAAATGAATAAAGTTGTTATTTTTTAATGGCATGTTTGAATTTGAATTATTTTTATTTTTTACAATCATAATTAATTTAGAATAAATTCAATAAATAATGATTGAGTTCAGTGAGGGTGGATACAAATCAATGGACCGTGTTCTGTATTGAGAGTTTAGGGGGCCATAGTAGTGGGAACGATTTTACTAACCCTGACCCTCCCTCAATATGGTTAACTTTGGAACAACGACAAGTTTCGAGCCTGAGAATTACGTCATATATGGTGGTTAGAAACAGACTTAGAAAATAATAAAGATGGCCTAATAGTCTAAGTATAGAAACACACCCTAATTTAAAAAGATGACTTTCATAAATTTCTAGAAGAAATCATAACTGATAGGTCCGATTTATGTTTGCTTAGACTAAGTTTTGCCTTAGAAACTATTAGGGTAAGTTCTAACTTGTTTTTCTCGACTGTTAGATATTTGCTGAAGATGTCACTATGAAGGTCTGCACACACAAACGACAATGCCCCAGCACCGCCAATGAGACTCATGAGTCCCCTCCAGTCTGAAGAAGGGGAAAACACACTACCACTACTGCTGCTAATAGAAATGCACCACCTCTAGTTGACAACAACGCTGAGATTATCTGGATACGGCAACAAGTAGAAGAATTACTGTAGCAACAACGGCAACCTCAACCGCAGCCTCAACCACAGCTTCAGCCGCAGCCTCAGCTAGTGGCTCAAGCACCCCAGCAAGGGCAAAATAGAGGATATACATATGGGGGATGGCCAATGGCTAGAGCCAGTCTACAATCGTTTCCATAAGCAGCACGCTCCAAATTTTGAAGGGACAACTGACCCCTTTAAAGTTGAGGAATTACTCAGGAATGTAGAGCCAATTTTTGCACACACGAACTTCGGAAACACAGACCACATATGATGCATTTCTTCTCTATTGAAAAAAGGATGACAGAATCTGGTGGGATTTGGTATAGCAAACTCATGATGTCACCACCATGACTTGGGCCAGATTTGTGGAGCTATTTCACAAAAAGTACTACAACTCGGCAGTCATCGCTACGAGGGTGGAAGAGTTTGCCAACCTGAAACAGGGCAATTTGACGGTTGTCAAGTATGCTCGACAATTTGATCGTCTAGCCAACGCTGAGATTATCTGGTTACATCAACATGTAGAAGAATTACTGCAGAAACAATGGCAACCTCACCCGCAGCTTTAGTGCAGCCTCAACCGCATCCTTAGCCAACGACTCAAGCACCCCAGCAAGGGCAGAATAGAGGATATCCATATGGGGGATGGCCAATGGAAAATTATGAGCCTTATCCAGCTCAGTACATAGAGCCAGTCTACGAGCGTTTTCGTAAGCAGCACACTCCACATTTTGAAGGGACAACCGACCCCTTTGAAGCTGTGGAATGGCTCAAGAATGTAGCGCCAATTTTGGCACACATAAACCTCGGCAACGTAGATCGCATATGCATCATTTCTTCTATATAAAAAAGGATGCCAGAATCTGGTGGGATTTGGTACAGCAGACTCATGATGTCACCACCATGACTTGGGCAAGATTTGTGGAGTTGTTTCACAAAAAGTGCTACAACTCGGCAGTCATTGCTACGAGGGTAGAAGAGTTTGCAAGTCTGAAATAGGGCAATTTGACGGTAGATGAGTACGCTCAACAATTTGATCATCTAGCCAAGTTCGCACCAAAATTGGTCCCGAACGACTATTTGAGGGTTACCAAGTTCACTAGGGGACTCATACCTAAGATTGAGTTAGGAGTCAAGCTTGCAAACCCTGGAACTAATTCTTGCGCTGATGTTCTGGAAACGACTATAGAGGTGGAAAGGCTCCAAGAAAATGTTATTAATGAGGAGGAAAGCAAGTCTGAACCCAAACAACAGAATCAAACTTAGAATGGTCGAAACCACAATAATAACCAACATAACAATAATGGGCAGAAAAGAAAGCATTATGATAACAAGCAAGCCGACACTGACAAAAGAGTACGGACTGACAATGGTAATAACAGGTCGGGTTATGTGGAATACCCTTAGTGCTCCAAGTTCCAGAAAATACATCTTGGGGAGTGTCGTGCAAACACCAAGGGTTGTTACAATTGTGGCCAGGAAGGCCATCGAAAAAGAGATTGTCCATAGCTCAAACCAGAGGAAAAAAAATGACAATAAGATGGTTCTAGCCAGAGTCTTCTCCTTGACCTAGGGAGAAGCCGAAAGCAGTAATAAGGTGGTCATAAGTTAGCTTCCTATCCTCTATAATATATGTTCATTATTTTTTGATTCAGGAGCAACACACTCGTATATCTCATTAGGAATTATTGAGAAATTAGACAAACCTTGTGAAAGATTTAGAACTAGGTTTGTTACGGACCTGCCTTCGGGCAAAATTGTTCTATCATCATGAATAGTACGAGGAGTACCGATCAAAGTCGAGGGACAGAGATCAAGGACTTCGACGTAATACTGGGCATGGGCTAGTTTGCAAGACATGGCGCAACCATCGACTGTAGATGCAAGAAACTTCTGAGGGTCAGAAACTATGTTTTATGGGAAAAGTTTCAGGACTACGAACACCGCTTATCTCATCTCTCAAAGCTCAAAGGATGATAGAGAAAGAATGTCACACATTCTTAGCAAGTCTCACGGATGTGACACAGGAAATATCATTAAAGGTTGGAGATGTCTGCATTATAGAGGAATTTTCAGAGATATTTCCTGATGACTTACCAGGGTTACCCCTACTTGGGAAATGGATTTCACAATCAAACTAGTACCGAGAACCGAGCCTATCTCAAAGGCACCATACCGGATGGCACCTACCAAACTCAAGGAGTTGAAAACGCAGTTACAAGAGCCCTGAGACTTGCGTTTCATCAAACCAAGCCATTCGCCATGGGGGGCACCAATTCTATTTGTTAAGAAGAAGGATGGAAGCATGCGAATGTGTATCGATTACTGCGAGCTGAACAAGGTGAAAATTAAGAACAAGTACCTGCTACCCCAGATTGAAGACTTATTTGATCAACTCCGAGGAGCGACTATATTTTCAAAGATTGATCTATGATCCGATTATCACCAGCTCAAGGTAAGGGAAGAGGATTTACCAAAGATATCTTTTAGGACTCGATACGGACATTACAAGTTCCTAGTTATGTCTTATTCTTACCAACGCTCTAGCCGCATTTATGGACTTAATGAATAGGGTCTTCAAGGATTACTTGGACAAATTCATCGTGGTGTTCATTAACGATACATTGGTGTTCTCAAAGGACGAAGTCGAGCATGAGGAACATTTAAGATTGACCATGTTGCGACTAAAGGAGCACCAAATTTATGCCAAGTTCAAGAAATGCGAATTTCTAACACAAGTAGCGTTTCTCGGCCACATAGTATCCAAATATGGAGTCGTTGTAGAGCTAGCTAAAGTAGAGGCTTTGAAGGATTGGCCAAGACCTAAGAATGCGTCAGAGGTTAGAAGTTTTCTCAGGCTAGCAGGCTATTATCAAAGACTTGTAGAAGGCATCTTTAAGATAGCCAATCTGCTTCCCTGCTTAACCCGAAAACAACAAAAGTTCAACTGGACGGATAAATGTCAAGATAGCTTCTAGTTACTCAAAGATAAATGGTGTTCAACACCAGTACTTTGTGTACTGACACCTAACAACAAATTTGTAGTATACTTTGATGCGTCCAAGCAAGGTTTAGGTTGTGTGCTGATGCAAAATGACAAGGTGATAGCCTACGCCTCAAGAACAATTGAAGGAATATGAGCAACACTATCCAACACACGATATAGAGTTGACAGTGGTGGTCTTCGCACTATAAATATGGTGCCACTATCTATATGGAGAACGGTGTGAGATTTAACAGACCACAAGAGCTTAAAATATTTCTTAACGCAAAAGGAGCTCAATATGAGGCAACGTAGGTGGTTGGAACTAGTAAGGGATTATGACTACGAAATCCTATACCACCCAGGAAAGGAAAATGTAGTTGCAGATGTGTTAAGTCAGAAGAGTTACAGAAATCTGGCACCATTATCTGAAATTTAAAAGCCGCTACAACAAGAGCTGATTAATGCTGGAATAGAAGTAGTCATGGGTCAACTGGCTAACCTGTCCATCCAGTCAAGTTTACTAGATGATATACGAATCGGGCAAGGGCATGATGACACATTATTATCGCATATGGTTGTAGTAAAAGAAGGCAATACTACATAATTTTCTCTATCAAGACAGGGGTTCTTGAAATATAAGGGTCGGGTATGCGTGCCGAATGACCATGGATTTAAGATGAAGATTTTAGAAGAGGCACACACTACCCCATACTTAATTCACCTAGGGTCTACAAAGATGACTCATGACCTTAAGGCACTATATTGGTGGTAGAGAATGAAGAAAGACGTGGTAGAGTATGTGTCCAAATGCTTAATATGCCAGCAAGTGAAGGCAGAACATCAGCGACCCACGACTTATTGCAACCGCTTAGTATTCTGGAATGGAAGTGGGAATACATAGCCATGGACTTCGTGACAGGATTACCAAGAACAAATAAGCAACACGACACGGCTTGGGTTGTGGTAGATAGACTCACAAAGTTTGCTCACTTTCTACCTGTCAAGACTACGTACACTGCAGACCAGTATGCAGACATTTTTGTTTGAGAAATTGTACGACTGGATGGGATCCCTAAGACCATAGTATTCGATAGAGGATCAGTATTTACATCGAGATTTTGGGGAAGCTTGCAGCAAGCCATGGGTACCAAGCTAAGTCTCAGTACGACATTTCATCCTCAGACCGACAGACATTCTGAGCGTACCATACAGATTTTAGAAGATATGTTGTGCGCTTATGTGCTAGACTTTGGAAGTTCGTGGAGTAAGTATTTTCCACTTATGGAATTCTCCTACAATTATAGATACCAGGCAACTATTGGTATGGCACCCTATGAATGTCGGTCGCCGTTACATTGGGATGAGGTAGGAGAAAGATAACTTCTTGTACCCGAGGCTGTTAGAGAGGCTCAAGACGCAGTGGAACTGATTAGAAAGTGTATGCTCGTTGCTCATAGTCGACAAAAGAGTTATGTTGATGCCAAGCGACGAGATGTGGAATTCAAGGTCGGAGATTAAGTCTTCTTAAGAATGTCTCCTATGAAAGGAGTGAAGCGGTTTGGGAATAAAGGCAAACTTAGTCCCTGGTTTATAGGTCCTTTTGAGATATTGGACAAGGTGGGACCAGTAGCATATAGATTAGCCTTACTGCTAGCTCTAGCAGATAGCCACAATGTGTTTCACATCTCGATGCTACGTAGATGTGTGAAAAACCCATTCCACGTTCTCAAGTATGATACGTTAGCACTTCAGAAAGACCTAAGTTATGAGGAACGACTAGTTAGCATCCTAGGGAAGAGGCAACGTGGGAGTTGGAGGAAGGCATCCGAGCACGGTATCCGAAATTTTCTGGTAAGTAAATTTTGGGGACGAAATTCTTTTAAGTAGGGGAGAATTGTAGCGTCTTGGATTACTTAGCTAGATAGTAGTAGCTTGTGCAGTAGTATTTTAATTTTCGTGGTTATTGGTTCAAGCTGGGAATTATTTGAAACTCATAGAGATAGTATGGATTATATAAGTTTAACCTATAGTTTAGAAATATTAATATTATCATAAGGTTTGATTATTGAAGCTGGTCCTAGAATTATTATCTATTATAACCTAATTTTTAAATAGAATAATTAAGAATGTGACATTTGTCACATGTATGTTTATTAAGGATTTTAGATGAATAAATTAATAAAGGATAAACCTAGGAAGTCTAGAACCTTACCTCAACTATTATGATCTCATATTACTCAGTCAAAGTGGTTTAAACAATTTCAAGTGTGTTGAAAGTGTGCAAAAACATGTTTAAAATATAAGCATAAGCCGATATATCGCAGCTATAAGGGCCGATATATCGCCTATGATGATACGGAAAATACGTCGACTTCTCTCGAACGAAACAAAGGAGCCTCGAGATTATGGGGGAAGCGATATATCACCTATAGGGGGAGATATATCGGCTCCACTTGCATATTTTAAAAATCCGAGCTAGAAACAACCCTCAACAACTTGGACTTGCTTTTGAACGATTTTGATCGAGTTCTGAGCATCTTTTGAGCACAAAATTCAATTTTTATTCATTTTAATGGGAGTTAGTTTCACTCCTTGAACTCTATAAATAGGACCCTTCACTCAACCATTTGCATCATCTTTCAAACACTTCTCAAAGCCTCCAAGCTGCTAAATTCGTTCTAGAGAGAAACACTAGGGTTTTGGGGTTAAAAGCTTTCAAATCTAAGCTTTTCTAAACACTTAGGAAGTAAGCTAGAGTGTGATTTTGGTATTGAGGTGTAGATCCAAGTTCTAAGCTATCTAAGGTACTCTCAATCCTCAAGTTTAGTTCATTACAGTTCCTCTTATTCTTTTCTTTTTCTTCAAATCCTAACTTGTTATAATGGCCTTTGGTTAGGTGTTTGATTTTCTTGAAACTTAAGGTTTTCGGCAAGTTCTTATCTTGGTTGTTTAGATATTCTTTTCATCCTCTTTTCTTTAGGAAACTTATGGTTTTACTGTTTGGTTTTAGGAGTTTGCTTAGATAGCAAATAAGCAATTCCTAAATTTTTTTTATCATTATCGTAGACTATAGTTTTGTTTAAACCTACCTCTAAATAGTAGCAAGAAGACCTAGATAGTTTTTATCACATACTACGGTAATGAGTTGATGGCCATTATTTTGTAGTCTTATATTTTGTGCTTTATGTTTTTTTTTATGTCCTATGTTTTATGTTATGCTTTAGTAGTTTTTCCTTACTAGGCATTAGGCTCATTCCTTTCTATTTAGATTGTGCAGGTAAATGAATATGGAATGCGGGACGAATTCTAGGTGGCTTTGGCATGTGTATTGGGAGAGGACTGAAGGAATGGACCGATGGAATCAATCGAGAATGACGTTTATATTTCGAGTCTTTTTATTTATGTATTTATGATTTCCGCATTTAGTATTTGAACAATTAAATAAAGGTTTTAATTTTTCTTATGATTTTATGTAATACCAATGGGATCTCATATTTTGGATTTTCTATAATAAAGTTCTATTATTTTATGTATGTATTCGAAAATAATAGTTATGTCTTAGTAGTTTTAATGGTCCGAGGTCTTTAAGTTAGCGGGGTCATTACAAATAGGTTTAGATGTCGTATTTTCTTCAGACTTTGATTTTGCGATAGGCTAAAGGGGAACAAACCAAGAAAAATCTCTCATTCTTGATCTAAGATTTTAAAGCTTGAGGTTTGGAGGAGATCATCAATCTGGAATATTGAAAGGCTAGGAAATCCCATAGAATTCAAGGATCTAAGGTTTTGGTGGCTAGATATTCATTTGTTAGTGTTCAAAGGTCTGTTTAAAGTTTTGTTAATCTAAGTTTTTGAAGATCTAAGACTGTTGTTATTGTTTTTGGGATGATGAATGTTTAATAGGTTTAGGGATGTTAATATCTGGATTCATGGGGTTAGAAACTTGTTAGGATACTTGTTTTGGGGGTTTGGGTTCGAAATTTTACGATTTGGCTTGAATTTCAGGTTTAGAAATCGCACTGCGATCTCTGCAAGTAGAGGCCTAGCGAGACTGCGCCCAACCCTGGCGCAACCACGCCCAGTGATTTTGAGGATATTTTTATTTACCTTTAGATATAAGTTGGAAATTGTTGGGACTATATGCAGAGGGGTTTCAACGACTTTCTTAAGTATAATGGTGATGGATTAGTTTTAAAAATGATTTTAGTGGGTTTAATTATGGTTTTGCTTGGTTGAGGGCTTTAAAGCCTTTATGTTATATGTTATGTTTAGGCTCGTTGAGGATACTTGAAGAGATGCGTTAGGGTATGGGGATCATTACTGCATTTAAGGTAAGAAGAGTGGACACCTACACGTAGGGTGTACACTTGACGTACTCTATGGTAGAAACTATTTATGTGATATGTTTATGCTATGCATGATTTTGTTAGTGAATGTTTATGTTTAATGAGCTTATATGAACTTATGGTTATGTGTGTGTATGTGTATGTGATAACTGTTTGGCATGCTTACATTTAAAATGCATGCCTACGTTACGAAAATGCATGCTTATGATATGATGAAAATGCATGCTTATGTTATACGATACTTGCCCAACTTAACTTGGACTACATTTTCTTTTCATGAGTTTTGATTTATGTTATATTATTGTTACTGTTATTGATTTAAATTCCCGGTTAAGGTTATGGGGTTGTGTCTTACACAACTCTTCTTGCTGGGCTTTTGGCTCATGGGTACTCTGTGCTGCAGGTAAAGGCAAAGATGTGGCTACTACGCAATAAGTTGGAGAGCTTTGGCGGAGGGCGTACATGTCAAGGATTTAACGATCATAGGGGATCAGGCCTACATTGGAAATTTACTAAGTATTTCTTTTAGAATGATGTTTTAGTCTTATGGATTGGATTTTAAGTTGTTTATTTTATTTTATTTTTGAAAACTACGAAACTCCGGAGTTTCATTTTTTTAACATTTGAGTGGTGTTTATGAACGCTTTTATAAATAAAAGAGTATTTTTATTTTAAACCTTAATTATGGTAATTGTCAAATTAACGCTTCAAGAAATTGGGGCGTTACACTAGCTCTCAAATACAAAAGTTTTCTCAAAGAAACTCATCAAGCTTTACTTGACTTGCATGAGTTTTAAGGCTTGTAAAATCTCAAATCTCATTCTACTTTGCTAAAGCTTCTAACAATAAGGGAAGACTTGGAATAGAGATTTTGCACAACAATATTCTTATTGTGTAAAAGCCTTAGAATTTCCCCAAGTTTGAAGATTCAAGTTGCTCTAAATCAAAGGTTGTCTCTATCTAACCCTCACTTTCTTTTGTGTTACTCTATTGTGTTTTCATTGTTAGTATTGATGACTAAATGTTTCTAAGTTCATCTTATTATCATTTAATCATTTAGTTTCTTATATTCAAGATTAACATTCATATCATGAACATGATTATTTGATTATCAATAATTGCATTCATACTTTGAATTTGGATCTTGATTAGCATTTAGGGTTTGGAATATTGCATTATTCTCATTATGAATTGTTGATTTGCAAAGTGTAAGGTTATATATTCCCAACAACCAAAATATATATTTATAATTACTTTCATTTTGTGTTTTGAATTGATAGAGTAGTTTTTATAGTATTTAGGGAATTTTTGAGCTTATTTAGTTATGTTTGTGTAGTATGACGTTTTTGTTGACTGTGTTTGATAATATCTCAGGATTTATGGAAAATTTGATAAATGACCATGTTTGGCTTCAAAAAGATGTGATTTGGTGCAAAAAAAGGCATTTGAACTGCGACTCTGAGCATTAGAGCCATGGTGCTGCGATTAGACAGAGATGCCAAATCCTAAGAAGTCGAGGGCCACGACGCTATTGATTGGAGAATTTGAGCCGGAATGCTTGTTGAGTAAGAGACGAGGCAGACTTCAGTTCCTAGATGCGGGCGCAACACTTTGTTAGAGGGCTGCTACGCCTGAAGCAGTCAGCGTGCAAATTAGGGCAATTTAAGCAGGGGCAAAAGTGGAATTTCACATTCAAGGCACAAACTACTATTTACGCAACATTATGACGATTATTGAAGAAAGACGTGAAAGAGAGACTCAAGGAACACTTTGTGGAGGCAAAAGTTTGGAGATCCACTAGTTTTATAATTTTTTTTTCTTCTTTTCTTTTACTTTCTTGTGTAGTGATGTTTATATTTAGTTTGATGGATTTAATTATGTATAACATGAATTAATTTTCTTATTTAGGGTGTTACTGGATTCTCTTGAAACCTTATGATTATCTAATGCAATTTTTATGAATTTCCTATCAATATTGTGAATTGTTTGACTTGTGTTTAATGCTTGTGAATGCTTGATCACTATTTACATGATTTATATGATTGTAACCTGAGATCTGGGAGGTGAAGGATAAATATGTTATAGTCAAATAATCATAGATTTATATTAGATGAGAGTACCTGTATGATTTATGTAGCATAGGGATTATGTGTTTAATGCCTACAATATGTTAGTTTACCACAGGGATGTTGGAGATTGCTTATTGTAGAGAATTATAAGCCTTAGTGATAATATAATTTATAATTGTAATCCGCTATCACAATAGAGATAGGAATTCTTAAAATAACAATAGAGAGGCATAGGTGGATAGTTGTTGAAATTAATAACCCTAATTCTTATTCCATCAAATTAATATTTAGTATTGAGTTCTCTATTGTTCTATTTTAGTATTTTATTGTTTTATTCCATTAGTTTTATAAATTCAGAATTCATTTTTTTGCAAATTAATTTTTGGTAGTTAATAACAGTTTTCATGGGAACGATACTTGATTTATCACTTTATTACTTATTACGATTGTGTATAGTTGCGCATTGTATTTTCACTATCAAGTTTTTGGCGTTGTTTCCGGGGACTGTATTATTAATATCAGTATAGTCTATTGTTATTCTAAATTGGTTTTTATTTTAGTACTCATTCAGTTTGTGGCTTATTTTATGTTATCAGGAATTACCGATAGATCTTGAAATTGAAAGAACTTGTAGACAAAACTGAAAGATTCAAAGAGTTGTTATTAAAGTGCCCACATCATGGTATAGAGAAGTGGATGCTGGTTCACAACTTTTATAATGGCTTGAATGGTACTACTCGTACCATAATAGATGTTGCTGCAGGAGGTGCGTTCATGAGCAAAAGTGTTAATAAAGCTTATGAATTGTTAGAGGAGATAGCAATGAATAACTACTAGTGGCCAACTGAGAGGGGACAAACAAAGAAGGTGGCTGTTATGATTGAATTGGATGCTATTTCCATGTTTACAGTGCAAGTGGCAGCTTTAATAAAACAATTACAACATAGCAACTTGTCAGCCCAAGCCATGCAAGTACAGAGTTTATGTGGGGCATGTGGGAGTGCCCATCCATTAAATTAGTGTTTTGCCATGGATATGAATAATATACCTATGGAACAAGTCCAAGCCATAGGAAATTTTCAAAGGCCAACCAACAACCCCTTTTTGATGTCAGACAACCAAGGGTGGAGGAATCACCCTAACTTCTCATGGATGAATAACCAAGTCACACAACAGCCTTTGCCTCAAAATTAGCAGCAATTCCCACCTCCACAGCCACAACCACAACAACCAATACACATGAAACAACCTGAAGCACAATTCAATGTACTGAACAAGTTCATGAATGAAATTAGCGCATCTATCAGGAGTTTGGAGACTCAAACAGAGCATTTGGCTACTTTGATGACAAATTGTGCTCAAGGGAACTTACCAAGCACTACTGAGGTAAATCTAAAAGAGAAGTGCAGTGCAATATCTTTGAATGGCAAGGAGTTAAAAGAGCCAAAAGTGGTTGATAAGGAAAAGGAAGTGAGTGGGTCAAATGTTATTGAGAACCTAGAGAAGCAGCCAGAAATAAGCATAGATCACCTTATAGATATCCCATATCCTCAGAGGCTTCAAAAGAATAAACTTGACAAGCAGTTTTCTAAATATTTTGATATCTTTTGAAAGCTACACATCAATATCCTTTTTCCTGAGGCACTTGAACAAATGCTAAGTTATGTGAAGTTTATGAAAGAAATTTGTCAAAGAAAAGGAAACTGGGGGACTATGAGACAGTGACACTTACTGAGGAGTGCAGTGCGATACTTCAAAAGAAGCTACCTCCCAAGCTTGAAGATCCTGGTAGTTTTAGTATCCCATGCTCTATAGTGGGCTTAGTGGTGACGAAGGCTATATGTGATTTAGGGGCCAGTGTGAATCTAATGCCTCTATCAATCTTTCGCAAGTTGAAATTGGGAGAAGCTCAGCCTACTAACGTGTCTTTACAAATGGAAAATTGTTATGTTATACATCCTCGTGGAGTGATTGAGGATGTATTAGTGAAAGTGGAAAAATTCATCTTTCCTGCAGACTTTATTATACTTGATATGGAGGAAGATGAGAATATTCCAATAATTCTTGGAAGGCCATTCTTTGCTACTGGTAGGGCATTAATCGATGTACAAAAGGGTGAGTTGAAGGTCCGAGTGCAAAAAGAGGAGGTAACATTTAATGTTTTTGCAGCAACGGAAATTCCAACTTGTTGTAGAGTTGATATGGTAAAAAGAGGAGAGAACTAGTTGGAAGTCTATAAGCAAAGATCCATGGTTAAAAGTTGTATGTGAAAAGTGTGTCATCGTTTAAAAATGTTCTTTAGTGAGAGGATTCGAATGTTACATGACCGAGGTAAAGTTCCACCAATTCATAATAATAAGAAATGAGCATCCACTCATGACACTATGGCTCTCAATGATGTGAGGGGTGGACTTGATCCAAGTTGAAATTGAAGAGGAATTCAGTGTTTGCCTAAATGACGTTAACGACAGCGCTATTTGGGAGGCAGCCCAAGTTCTTTTTAGTATTTTGCTCCTTTATTTTAATTGGACAATTATTTTTTGTTTATTATTAATTTTTTTTATGTTGTTTTAATTTTTCTTTAGAATTTTGGACTTTTAGACTTTAGATTGTAAATATGAATTGTGGAAATCATGAAAACTTGAAAAGAAAAAAAAAATGTAGGTACTAATTTTAAGCCGCAACGCCTCCCTATTAAAGCCACATCCCTTGAGAAGTCAGAGGCAAAGGGATTTTCGGAGAGACCCAGGTGCCACAACGCCACAATATAGAGTCGTGACGCTCCTACCAGAAAGGAAAAAAAAAAAGAACCACCATACTGATGTGGTGCGTGATTTGGTACATCCTCTTTCCTTATTCTTATAGTAACACATTGGGGGCAATGTGTTATTTAAGTTTGGTGGAGGGATTACTTTATTTTGTTTTAGTTTTAGTTGTTTATAATTATGATTCAAGATGTTTTGAAGCCGATGATACTTATAACCATGTGATGTGAGTGGTGCTTTTAGAACTATGTGAGTCTGTGTGCTTGGTGAAATTAATTTAGTGATTATCTTTTATTTGAGTTTTAATTACCATGAAAGCTTAATTAATAAATTTCTTACAATCCTTTAATATATGTATGTTAAGTGGGTTTGTAGATTTGTGGTTAAAATTTTGAAAATATGCTAGAACTTGCATAGTTTGTTGATTGGGCTAAAATTGGAATGATGCATGCTTAAGAAGATGATTTAGGTAATTCTTTGGAACAATTCTTTGGAACATTGACTAATAAGTCAATGATTTACGACCAGCACTCAACGTGCTAAGCTCGTCCTTGACTAATAAGTCAATGCTGGGGCCCAGCCCTAGGATATGAGACTAATAAGTCACCCCAGGGCTCATTGCCCTGTCCTCTATATAACTAGCCTTAGAGTTGGCCCAACGTACTTGGCGCTGAGATTTCCATGACCAATAGGTCGAATAAGTGTATGATGCGCTCCTGGTCAGCCTAACCAAAATGACCAGCGCTCAACGCGCTATTATCTCCCTTAACTAATAAGTCAATGCTTTTCAACCAGCGCTCTGCGCTATTTTTGACCTTGACTAATAAGTCAATTCTTTTCGACCAACGTTCAACGCTATTGTCGACCTTAACTAATAAGTCAATGCTTTTGACCAGCGCTCGACTCTATTTCAACCTTGACTAATAAGTCAATACTTTTCTCAATTATATAATGCTAATAGGCATTCATTGTATATCAAATTTCCAGATACAAAGCATTCAACATGCTTGCTCAACAATCATAAGCAAAATCATAATCAAGCACATTCTCAGGCATTCATGCCTTATTCATATTCTTTTTCAATAATTTGGGCCAAGCCATATTCACATGTATCGCATGTATCACATACTGGGTGCAGTTTTCTTACCTTTGGTCCAGGTACAGGTTATAAATGAACGACCCTCGAGCAAGATCCCGGTTCCGAGCCCCTAACGATAACCTAGTCACAACCATAATATAGAATCCCATCAATAACAAGTAAACACAGGCTTCTGGACCGAGTCCTATCCTCTGGGATGTTGAATCCTACTAAACCGGGTAGTAGGATCAATCCCGAGCCCTAAGATTTGAGTTCCCGCACTCAAAACACTTAATGGCCAAAATCCTCTATGTGCATCGCGGCTCACCCGATTAGGGCCGCGACTCTCCCCAAGCTGAGAGTCCATCCCAAAGTACTCTGGACATAAGTCACGAAGCAATAATGGTTCAAGCAGCCACCCAGGCTCCTGGGTTCGTGAGGGCCGCGACGCCCCAAAATCAAGGTCGCGGCCTGACCCCGTGAACCCAGCTTTCTCAGCTCCAAATCAACCCAAAACTCACCCCAAATCTATACCAAACTAACCATTCAATCACACAACATCCCTAGAATGTCCTAGGCCACAAAACCCGCCATTCAAATGGATTAAAAACTCACAGAACCATAAAATCCAAATCAAAACTCAAGAAACTTAAGGAAATCGAAACTTAAAGCTTAGATTACCTCTGATTATGTCGTTTCCTAGCTAAATCATCCAGTTATCAAGCTTCTAATCTTCCCTAAAATCGTTATGACTCTAACATTGCTTGAATTTGAGTCCTAAAACTCTAGTTTCCTTCAAAAACATTCACGAGCGCCAAATGATAGAACAAGAGAGAGTACGAGACTAAACGTTCTTTTTATTTCTGTCAGGTTACTTCAAGCTTAAGTAACCTTGAGCAAATCCCAATGCTCGGGGTACCCCAAAAATGTCCCCAGGGGCCAAATAGTAAAAATTCCCCAAATTCCCCCTGATCTCACTAACTCCAAATATATCCTTAAATATTTATTACCATTACCCAATAACTCGGTAATGTACTAAATACCCAATATACTCCTTGACTCACTCCGAGTCAAGTATTGGTCCCATTGTGACCCTCGTGCCGAGTAACCGAAATATATCCACATAATGATGTGGTCCCACACATATATCACATATATGCCAAATAATGATACACCTAAACATGCATATCAAGGCATATTATAATCTAACTCACATAATCATATAATGATACATATATATATCACATAATTTCCATAATTTGTCATCTTGGCCCCCTAATCAAGGCCCTAAGCCTTATTAGGTTATTTGGGACGTTACAACTATCCCCTCTTTACAGGAATTTCGTCCTCGAAATTTTACTTGAATAGCTCGGGATATAGATCCCGCATATCTGATTCCAGTTTCTAGGTCGCTCCCTCGACCTTACTATTTTTGTATAATACCTTAACCATATGTATAGTTTTGTTCCTCAGAACCTTATCCTTTCTGTCTCATATCTGGATTGGTTGTTCCTTATAGGAGATATATGCCTGAAGTCCCAGATCCTCATAACTCAACACATGAGTCTCATATAATACATGTTTCCTCAACATGGAAATGTGAAATACCTTGTGTACGGCCGACAGTGTCGAAGTTAAGGCCACTCTATGGTCACCTGACCGATCCTATCTAGGATTTCAAACGGTCCTACAAATCTAGGGCTCAACTTGCCTCTTTTTCCCCAATCTCCTCACCCCTTTCCATGGTGAGACTCTAAGGAAGACATAGTCTTTCACTAGGAACTCCACGTTCCTCTGCTTCATATCAACATAACTTTTCTATCTATTATGAGAAGCCAACATCCGAGCTCTAATATTTTCAATAGCCTGAGTGGTCCTCTGAACTACCTCAGGACCCAAATATTTCCTCTCACCCATCTCATCTCAGTGAAATGGCGATCTATACTTCCTACCATAAGCATCTCATAAGTCGCCACTACAATAATCAACTGGTAGCTATCATTATAGGAAGATTCTATTAGAGACAAATATTCATTCCAAGACCCTTCAAAATCCAATATACACGCTCTCAGCATGTCCTCCAATATTTGGATAATCCTCTCTGATTTACCACCAGTCTGAAGATGATAAGTTGTACTGAATTTCAGCTAGATACTCATCGCCTTCTATAAACTTCTCCAAAACTTGGAAGTAAAACAAGGGCCCCATCCGTTAAGATAGACCTAAAAATCCCATGAAGGCGTACTATCTCTCTCACATAGAGATTTGCATACTGGTCAACTATATTGCTTGTCCTCACATGATAAAAATGAGCTAACTTTGTATACCGGTCTATAATGACCCATACTGAATTATGCTAGCCCACTATCCTGGGCAACCCCATCACGAAATCCATCGTGATGCCCTCTTACTTCCACTATGGAATACCCAAAGGCTGTAATATCCTCACTGGTTTCTAAAACTCTGTGACCTGCTAACAGGTCAACACTTTACCACATATTCAATTACCTCCCTCTCCATCCCAGGCCACCAATCTAAAGCTTTCAGATCCTGTTACATTTTCATGGTGCCTGCATGTAGAGAATAAGGGGTGGTATAAGATTCATCCATCTAATCCCAGTGTCCATCGGAACACAAATCTGATCTTTATACCTCAATACACCTATACCTGACACTATATAGTCCTTAGCTATTCCAGCTAGGACATCCCTTCTATCCTTCCCATCTGTGGGTTACTCAACTATTTTCCTTTGGTCCTATCTAAAAGAGTAAACTCAAGCACAATATTGGCCAACTAGCCCACCAGTAACTCTATGCTAGTGTTGGTCATATCTTTCAACTAACATGATGCATAGGCAATCACCTTTTCTGTCAATGAGGTAACAATTCTTGAGAACTCTTCCACAAAACACATATAATACCCTGCCAATCCAAGGATACGCCTGACCTCTAAGGCGTTCCTTGGCCTTGTCCAATCTCTAATTGAGATTATACCACAATATCGTCGATAAATACGATCACAAACCAATCTAGATAATCTTTGAACACCATATTCATCTGATCCATAAAAACTATTGGGGCATTAGTCAAACCAAAAGACATGAATAAAAACTCATAATGCTCAAATCTGGTACAAAAAGCAGTCTTCTGCTTATCCTTCTCCCTGATCTTTAGTTGGTAATAACCAAATCGAAGATCCATCTTGGAGAATACCATCTTACCCAGTAATTGAACCTTTAGTCTCTTCAGCTCTGCTGAAGCCGTTCAATACGATGCCCTAGACATTGGTTCTGTCCCTGGCACCAACATAACCACAAATCTATCTCTTTGTGTAGAGATAACCCTGGCAGATCCTCTGGAAACACATCCAGAAACTCACAAGCTGATCTAGTCTATCCTGGTCCCACTGGCACGACCTGAGTGGTATCCACCACACTAGCTAAGAATCCTATGAATCCCTCCTATAATAGGTCTCTAGCTCTAAGTACAGATGTCATAAGTATATGGGTTCCATGCAAAGTTCCAACACATACAAGGGTTTCCCACCCTCAAGCCCAAGGGTTACCATCTTTTCCTTGCAACCTATCATTGCTCCATACTTGGCTAACCAATCCATATCCAGGATCATATCAAAGTTGGTCATAACCAACTCTATCAATTCAACTGATGAGTCATTTTCGACAATAATCTAACCCTTCTCTTAAAATTACCAATAGGGTACCAAATTATAATCACATCATAACCACATAATCCACATACCAAGTCTGTGCCTCTACCAAAAGCAACAAAATAAAGAACAACATGGCACTAGAACCAATCAATACAATACAAGAATCAGAATTAGGAAGCTGACCTACCACCACTGAGGGACCAGCCTCAGTCTCAGTCTCTCACTCTGACTGCGTCAGAGCGAACACTCGAGCTGGAGTCGAGTTGTCCACCCCTTTTGGTTCATCCTTCCTTAGCCCTGAGCAATCCCTCCTGAGGTGCCTAACCATCCCACATAAGAAATATGCCTTTGCTCGACATTCCCCCAGATGGTGCCTCTTGCACTAAGCGCATTCCGGGTAAAGTTTCCAATCCTCGTCCTTACCCTGATGGCCTATATGAACACTTCAGAACCCATTTTCTAGTCTAGAGGCACCGAATACATTGATAACTTTCCTTTTCTGATCACTAGGGCCTCTGCCCCTGCCTGATCCAATAACTGGAGGTATCACTGCCTGAGCTTCGCGCTCTCCAGAATTCTCCCTCCAAATCTCATTTCCTGTGCCCTCAATAATAAGGGCCCTCCCTACCACCTAAGCGTAGGTATAGATCCCATGTACTAGGGCGATCCTAACGCCCTGAGCTATTCTGGAATTCAATCCTTGGATAAATCGCTCCTTCCGAGCCACATCTGTGGGTACCATATCAAAATCAAACTTGGCCAACCCATCGAATTTGTTAACATACTCTGTTACTGTTGTATTTCTCTTAACTAGGTTCAGAAATTCATTTGTCTTTGCAGTCTTAACTGCATCACAGTAATATCTTTCATTGAACAACTACCTAAATTCTTTCCAATTCATCGCAGCTGTATCTCGTGTCTGGGATACCACTTCCCACCAAGTCTGGGCATCTTCCCGTAACACATATGTTGCACAGATCACCCTATCGTGACCCACCACCCTTATATTGTCGAGGATGGAACTGATCATGCCCATCCATTGTTCAGCTCTGAATGGATCTAGGCCTCCCTAAAAAACTGGAGGGTAATATTCTTGAAATCTTTCACATAGAAATTCCCACCTATTCATAACCCTAGGCTGAGCCAATACTGGTGCCACTCCTTACATAACAAAGGAAGAGGTGTTCTCTAACAGAACTTGCTATTTTAAACACCTGATCTCTTCCTCTTGCCTATGCAATCGTAATTGCAAATCTATAAACACCTGTTGCCAATTTTGAGGGGCAGGCGGAGGGCTCAAGCCCTGGGTGTAATTCCCAGCCTCAATATAAGCATCACAGGGTCCTATTAATTGCCTAGGGTACATAACCTCTTAATTATTCTGCAATCAATAACTTGACCCATTAAGCATGATGAGCACATCCAAAAACCTTCCCACGGGAAAACCAAACATCACCACATTCATATACCATTGTAGTGCAAATATACAGCCCATAAAATTCATGCATCAATCAATAACTCCTGCTCTTGCCAACAAAATATAATGCTCTTTACTCTAGCATGCAGATAACATATTCATATATCACTGAGCAGGTTATCACATAATCATATCAACAGTCAAGGGTCAGGCCCTATCAGAAGATCTCATGCTTCCTAATAAGGCATGCAGGTAAAGCATTTATATGCTATTTAAGCAGTTAAACACATAACCACATAAATAGTTACCATACCCTGAGTGGAGCTTGTCTTTAGTGACGAGTGTACATGCCTAGCTTATCTTCAGGAACCCTTAACCTTGGCATGCTCTGATACCAAGTTGTAATACCCTACTACTCAGGGATCGTTACACTGTGTATTTTAAATAGTGCCAAACTCGCTAAACGAATTATTTGGCCATAACCGTGTAACTAAAAATGATTAATGGTTAAAAATTTTGGTCAAAGGTACCATCGTTTCATAAAAACATTTACTTCATACATGGGATCCCAAAATATATTTAAAAGGTTAATTACAATGAAAAAGTTACAACATGCCAACCTAAGTGACAAAATAAGGTTTGACCCTAGTTCCTCTTTAAACCCCCAGCCATGGTAGTCGAGAAGCCGCATATGTACTTATCATCACCTAAGCTCTCCAACTCAAGGATGGTCCAACTTTCTTTTCCCTTTACCTGCACCATATAGCACCCGTCAGCCAAGGCTCGACAAGAAAACTTAAACATGCTCATAAGCAGTTAATAACATATTACCAAATCATAATAAGCATGTCTAGCAGTAATAACCCTACGCATGCATGCATACCATCCATATAAATGATTACATGTCATATGGGCCAATAGCCCAAGATAAATTGTCAGTGAACCATATTGGGGCCAAATGCCCAAAATACACGATTAATAAACCATATTGAGGTTCCATGCTCTAGGATATGGGACTGATAAGTCACCCGAGCCCTTTGCCTTATCCTCTATATAACCAGCCTGGAAGCTAGCCCAGTGTACCTAGCGCTAAGTTTTCCATGACCAATAGGTCGGTTAAGCATATATCACGCTCTTAATTAGGCATAACCATATGGACCATTGCTCAGCGCGCTATTTCCATCCTTGACTATTAAGTCAATTCTTTACAACCAGCACTCAACGTGCTAAGGTCGTCCTTGACTAATAAGTCAATGTTTACGACCAGAACTCAGCGTGCTAAGGTCGTCCTTGACTAATAAGTCAATGTTGGGGCCAGCCTTAGGATATGAGACTAATAAGTCACCCCGGGGCCCATTTCCTTATCCTCTATATAACAAGCCTTAGAGTTGACCCAACATACCTGGCGCTGAGTTTTCCACGACCAATAGGTCGGACAAGCGTATGATGCACTCTTGGTCAGGCTAACCAAAATGACCAGTGCTCAACACGTTGTTTCCGCCCCTGACTAATAAGTCAATGCTTTTCGACCACCGCTCTGCGCTATTGTCATCCTTGACTAATAAGTCAATACTTTTCAACCAACGTTCAGCGCTATTTTCGACCTTGACTAATAAGTCAATGCTTTTCAATTACCGCTCGGCGCTATTGTTGAACTTGACTAATAAGTCAATGCTTTTCTCAATTATATAATTCTAACAGGCATTCATCGAATATCAAATATCCATATACAAAGCATTCAACATGCTTATTCAATAATCACAAGCATAATCATTATCATGCACATTCTTAGGCGTTCATGCCCTATTCATATTCTTGTTCAATAATTCAGGCCAAACCATAATCACATATATCGCATGTATCACATACTGGGTGCAGTTTTCTTACCTTTGGTCCAAGTACAAGTTACAAATAAATGACCCTCGAGCACGATCCTGGTTCCGAGCCATAATATAGAATCCCATTAATAACAAGTAAACACAGGCTTTCGGACTAAGTCCTAGCCTCTGGGATGTCAAATCCTACTATATCGGGTAGTAGGATCGATTCCAAGCCCTAAGGCTTGAGTTCTTGTACTCAAAACACTTAATTGACAAAACCCTCTGTATGCGCCGCGGCTCACCCAATTAGTGTCGCGGCTCTCCCCAAGCAGAGAGCCCATCCCAAAATACTCTGGACACGGGTCGTGACACAGCCCACAAGCCCCGCGCTGTGATAAAGGTTCACGCAGTCACCCAGGCTCCTGGGTTCGTGAAGGCCGTAGCCCCCTAAGAACAGGGTCGCGGCCCGACCCCGCGAACCTAGCTTTCTCAGCTCCAAATCTACCCAAATCGATACCAAACTAACCATTCAATCACAAAACATCCCTAGAATGTCCCAGGCCACAAAACCTGCCATTCAAATGCATTAAAAACTCACTTAACCATAAAATCCAAATCAAAACTCAAGAAACTTAAGGAAATTGAAACTCAGAAACTTAAAGCTTGGATTACCTCTGATTACGTAGTTTCCCAGCTAAATCCTCTGGCTATCAAGCTTTTAATCTTCCCTAAAATCATTATGACTCGAAGCTTGCTTGAATCCGAGTCCTAAAACTCGAGTTTCCTTCGAAAACGTTCACGAGCGCCAAATGAGAGAACGAGACTGAACGTTCTTTTTATTAATTAGGTTACTTCAAGCTTAAGTAACCTTGAGCAAATCCCAATGCTCGGGGTACCCCAAAAACGTCCCCGGGGGCCAAATAGTAAAAATCCCCAGAATTCTCTCCTGATCTCACTAACTCCAAATATATCTTCAAATATTTATTCCCATTACTCAATAACCCTGTAATGTAATAAATACCCAATATACCCCTTGACTCACTCCGGGTCAAGTATTGGTCCCGTTGTGACTTTCCCACTAGCTTGCTCCCTAGGATCATCTTGTGCCAAGTAACCCAAATATATTCACATAATGATGTGGTCCCGCACATATATGCCAAATATACCCATAACGGGCCAAATTATGAAAATTTCCCTTTTAATAAGAAATTGGCCCACATGCATATTTAATACACCTAAACATGCATATCAAGTCATATTATAATATTACTCAGATAATCATATAATGATACAAATATATATCACATAATCACATAATTTCCATAATTTTCCATCCTAGCCCCCTAATCAAGGCCCTAAGCCTTATTAGGTAATTTGGGACAATGCACCTATGGTATATGTAATGTCCCAAATTACCTAATAAGGCTCAGTGCCTTGATAAGGGGGCCAGGAGGGCCATAATTGATTTAATGTGTTATTATGTGATTATATGCATGATTATGTGGGTTGTATTATTATATTGCTACATTTGTATATTTATGTGCATGTATGTGATATATGGGTGAGAACACATTATTATATGAATATATTTGAACTATTCGGCATGAGACGATCCTAGGAAGCAAGTTAGTAGTATAGTCATACGGGGTTAATTATCGGGCTCGAGGTGAACCTAGGGGTAATTTGGTACTTAGTACATTACTAGGAATGAGCGGGTAATGGGAAATGATTTGTTAAATATTTGAGGATATTGGGAGTAACGAGAATTGAGAGACGTTAATTATGATTAACATGGTAGGTGGTAATGATAAAATCGCCCTTGGGTGGCTTTGAGGGATCAGGTTGGCCCTATGGGCATTTTAGTCATTTAAGGCTATTAGATAAACTTGACCAAGGAGGGAAGGTTATGCTTTAAACCAAGAAACATGGCTCTCTCTCTCTCTCTCTCTCTCTCTCTCTCTCTCTCTCTCTCCTCTCACGAACATACTTCCTCTCTCTCCCTCGAATTGATTTTTAAAGCTAAGCTAGAGGATTCCATCTTGGAGTTCTAAAGCTTGAGGTTTAGGATTTAATTGCTGCAGCTAGGAGGTGTTGATCACAGCTGAGGTGAGGCTTTCAATTCTATTTTTGACTGGTTTTCCCTATGGTTTTAGTTGTTTTTTAGTTTGGAAGTGTATTCTTGGAATTGGGTATTTGGTGGTGTTTTAAGTGTTATGAAGCTTGGGTTTTACTATTGGATTGGTGGTTATATTGTGTTGAGGTTTGGTATTGATTTTGGGTTTGTTTGGTAGAGTTTTTGGTTGACTTTGGATTGAAGGAAAAGCAGGGGTACAGGGTTCGCAAGGGGGCACCGCGGCCGTGTTCTTGGGCGCCGCAGCTCGTGCGAAACCCCGAGGCTTGATGGGGCTCTGTCTGCTTAGTGCGTCACGGCCCTCGTGGGTATGCCCTATCCCTCCCCTAGCACCCAGACAAGGGGCTTACTGTCTAGGAGGCATGCCGCGACCCTTGGGGACAGGTCGTGGCCCGCCCGGTTCTTTTGAGCCAATGATTAGTTTTAAGAGTGGGTTTTCAAACCTTAAGACTCAGGATCGAATATACTACCTGGTTTGGTAGAATTTGAGGTCCCGGGGGCTATGACTTGGTCCCGGAACCTTTTATTACTCATTTTATTGATGGGATTTCATATTTTGTTATGATTAGGTTACCTCTAAGGGCCCATGGTCAGGATCGTGCTCAAGGGTCGTTCTTAACTTATTTTATGCTTGAGCCTGAGGTAAGAAAACTGCACCCATTATGTGACATGCATGATTATTGATGAAGCATGTTGAGTGCTCTATATATGGGCATCTATTGCATCATGAATGCTTGGTTGCATTGTTTACTTGAGAAACATGATGACTTATTAGTCAAAAATGGCAATAGTGTTGGGTGCTAGTCGTGAAGCTCTGACTTATCAATTAGGAACGACAATAGTATCGAGCACTGGTTGTATGGCATTGACTTATGAGTCAAGAGCAGCAATAGCACTGGTCGATATGATTAGATCTAATCAACAGTGAATTATACGCTCATCCGACCCTATGATCGAAGAAAAACTAAAGCGTTTGGCTAGTCTATGGTTAGTTACTCAGAGCCAGGGCTAAAAGGCCCAGGTGACTTGATAGTCACATGGCTTAGGGCACATGTCCCCAGGATGACTTAACAATCATCTATTCAGGGTGCAGGACCCCAGAATGACTTCAAAGTCATCTATTTAGGGCACAAGACCCCAGGATGACCCACAGTCATCTGATTAGGGCTACTAGCACTACAATGATTCCATGATCATTTATTAATACTTGTATACATGCAGTAATAAGTTTTCTTGCTGAGCCTTGGCTCATGGGGGATATGTGGTGCAGGTAAAGGGAAAGAAAAGCTTACCCAGCTTTGAGTGGAGGGCATAGGTGGTGACGTGTACATATGCGGCCACTTGACCACCACGACCAATGTGTTTCTTGGAAACTAGGGTTTAACCTTATTTTTGCCGCTTAGGTTGCCAGATTGTAACTTTTGAATTATAATGATCATTTTGGATTGTAAACAACTTTGTAAACACTTTTAAGGGATCCCATGTACAGCTTAACGTTTTTAATAAATATCCATTCCTTTTGACTGAAATTTTAACCCTGGCCATTAATAACACTTAGATGCATGTTTGTGGCCTAATGACTCGTTTAGCGAGTTAAGCACTATTTAAAATACACAGTGTGACAGTATTTAAAATCCAGGTGTTACAATATAGTTGAGCCTAAATGACTTTTTATTCACCTACCTGAGCCTAACCCTGTCGTTATAAGCTTAAAAAGTCATTTTGATTCTTGAGCAAGCATATGAAATACTTGGTTTTGATTGAATGATTTGGAAGATTTTACATGTATATGGTATTGTGATTGTGTGGTATTTATTGGTTAAGGCTGATTGGTGTAGCAAAGATTGAAGTTGATTATTGAATTGATTTTATTGACATTCTGGATGAAACATAGTTGAAAATTCTGAGCTAGTATTGCATGGTTTTCATAAGATGGAGGCTTGTTAGGTTATAACTTAATTCATGTTTGTGATTAGTTTATTTTAGAAAGTGTCAATAGGTTTTACTCGAGGAAGAGTAAAAGTTAAGTTTGTGGGAGTTTGATATAGTAGTTTTTATAGTGTTTTAGAGAGTTGTTCTATGGAATTTTTGAGCTTATTTAGTTATGTTTGTGCAATATGACGTTTTTGTTGCTTGTGTTTTATAATATATAAGGATTTATGGAAAAAAAATTGATAAATGACCGTGTTTTCCTTTGAAAAGATGTGATTTGGTGAAAAAAAGGCATTTGATCCATGACTCTGAGCATTAGAGCCACGACGCTGCAATTAGACAGAGATGTCGAATCCTAAGAAGTTGAGGGTCACAGTGCTACCGTTGAGAGTCACAGCGCTATTGATTGGAGAATTTGAGCTGTGGCGCACCAGCATTAGGGTCGTGACGCTTGTCGAGTCAGAGGCGAGGTGGACTTTGGTTCCTGGACATGGGTTTTGGCGCCTTGTTAGAGGGTCGCGGCGCCTGAAGCAGTCAACGTGCATATTAGGGCATTTTATGCAGGGGCAAAAATTGAATTTCACATTCAAATCACAAACTACTATTTGAGCAACATTATGACGATTTCTGAAGAAGGAAGTGAAGGAGAGACTCAAGGAACACTCTGTGGAGGCAAAAGTTTGGAGATCAACTAGTTCTATCATTATTTTTCTTCTTTTCTTTTACTTTCTCGTGTAATGATGTTTATATTTAGTTTGATGGATTTAATTATGTTTAGCATGAACTAATTTTCTTATTTAGGGTGTTAGTGGATTCTCTTGAAACCTTATGATTATATAATGCTGTTTTTATGAATTTCTTATCAATATTGTGAATTGTTTGACTTGTGTTTAATGCTTGTGAATGCTTGATCACCATTTGCATGATTTATATGATTTTAACATGAGATATGGGAAGTGAAAGATAAATATGCTATAGTCAAATATTCATAGATTTATATTGGACGAGAGTACTTGTATGATTTGTGTAGCTTAGAGATAACATGTTTAATGCCTATAATATGTTAGTTTACCACAGAGATGTAGGAGATTGCTTATTGTAGAGAATTATAAGTCTTAGTAAGAATATAATTTATAATTGTAATTCGCTATCACTATAGAGATAGGAATTCTTAAAATCACAATAGAGAGGCATAGGTGGATAGTTGATGAAATTAATAACCCTAATTCTTATTCCATCAAATTAATATTTAGTATTAAGTTATCTATTGTTCTATCTTAGTGTTTTATTGTTTTATTCCTTTAGTTTTATAAATTCAGAATTCATTATTTGTCAATCAATTATAATTAAAGATTAATTTTTGGTAGTTAATAACAATCTTAGTGGGAACGATACTTGATTTATCACTTTATTAATTGTTACAAGTGCATATACTAGGCTTTCTTAAAATGATGGAGTGTCTTGCTTATTGCAAGAGCACAGAGCCTGAAAGGACCAAGTTGGGTCCAAGGGTCGTAAAGTGTGCATTTGTTGGCTATGCCTCAAATAGCAAGGCCTATAGGCTATTAAACTTGGAGTCTAATGTGATAATTGAATCAAGATAAGTGGAGTTCTTTGAGAATATGTTATATTGTGATAGTAACTCTCAAGAACCCATAGGTATTGGAGAATCTCTTAAAGAGAAAGTTCCAAAGGTTGATAGCAACCAATATTGCCTCGGAGAAGCCAAAGGCTTAAAGAGTTTGGTCAATTGAGAAATGTTCTCAAGTAGAGATACTCTATGGTAGAAATGAAAAAGTCACATGGAAATTACCTATGATTCTTCAAGTTAAGAATGATCTCAAAACCTACCAAGAAGTAATATCTTTAAGGGACTATGTTTTTTGGAAGGAGGTAATAAATGATGAGATGGATTCAATTATTTCAAACCACACATGAGAATTGATAGACCTTCCACTAGGTTCAAAACCAATTGAGTGCAAATTGGTATTTTGGAGGAAATATCACACCGGTGGCACATACAAACCTTCAAAGCTAGATGAGTAGCTAAATGGTTTAAACAAAAGGAATAAATCGATTATTTTGACACGTATGCACCGGTTGCTAGGAAAACCACTATAAGAGTACTATATGCCTTATCTTCAATATATAACCTTTATGTTCATCAAATGGATGTCCAAATGACATTCCTAAATGGAGATCTCGATGAGGAGATCTATAAGGAACAACCAGAGGGTTTTGTTCTAAGGAGATTGAACATGAAGTGTGTGGGCTTGTTAAATCATTATATGTTTTAAAACAAGCACTGAAAAAATGACATGAGAAATTTGATAAAGCCATAATTCCGGATGGGTTTAGGCACAATAATGAGGATAAGTGCTTATTCTCTAATAGTTGTGATGACTATGTCATATTGGTGTGTCTATATGTTGGTGATATGTTGATTTTGAGTATTGACATGAAAGACATAATAAAAACAAAGAGGTTTTTATCTTCCACTTTCAAGATGAAAGACCTTGGAGGGTTATGCCTTAAGTCAAGAACACTATGTTGAGAAAGTACTTGACAAGTTTAGTAATCTAAAAATCAAAGAGGCGAATACACCATTTGATTCAAGCACAACACTTGAAAAGAACAATGGTAGAGCGGTTAGTATACTAAGTAGGTTTACTAGCAATTCAAGTGTAGAACATTGGAAAGCAATTGAGAGAATTCAATGGTACCTAGAGAGGACCAAGATGCTAGATCTATAATGTTTTCTAAGATATGTGAGGGATACTCTGATGCAAGTTGGATATCGAGTGTGAGAAAAAATCTCCCCACCATCGATTGCTCAAAAGAGGAGCGGTTTCTTAAGAGCCAAAGAAATAAACATATATTTCACTCAACCATGGAGAATGAGTTTATAGCTTTAGCGGCAAATGGCAAACAGGCCAAGTGGCTTAGGGATTTCATGAGGAATGTATTAATGGTGATAAACAAACCACATTAGATAGAGCTCATAATGGCATATATATATAATGAGAAGTCTAGACATATAAGTCTAAGACATGAGTATGTGAGACAATTGATTCAATGAGGAATCATATCAATCTCATATATAAAGACAAGTGAGAACTTAATGGATCCATTTACAAAAAACTCTTGTGAAGAGGTTAGTAAGTTCCACTTCAAAAGGGATGAGACTGAAACTCTTAGAATAATATATTCACCATGATGGAAACCCAACTACAAACTTGTGAACATCAAGGGCAAGATTTCAATGGGTAAGAATAAGTTATTGGGTGAATAGTTTCAACACTAACAAAGTCGTGAGTTTCATCCAAGGATGATTAGTGTTGGTTGCTACCGAGTGAGGGTTAAGCCTAGGGCTTTTAATGAAGTTCAGTTATGTGCAACAAGCATCTCTAAATGTGGCAAATAAGTTGTAAGAACTTCACCTATGTGAACTTAGAGGTGGTGCCGCTTCTCATGGGAGTTGGAGCTTCTCCTCGAAAAGTTGAAATGGATGAGCACATGATCATATGAGTGCTAAGCAAGAAAAGTGGGAAAATGAATGATCAAGTGGATGTGTGTGAGGTGTTACCAGTTTTATCATTAAGGAGTATTTGGTTCAATCTTTTAGACACCAATGACTTCGATAAGACTTTGTAATACTTTTACTAAGATAAAATTCAAATCAAAGATACTTTATTTTATGCACAAAAACCGTTAAGCTAAGAAGAGAGAATTATATTTAACCAAGTGGGGCAATGTTGAGATTAGTTAAATATAATGATTAAGATGTGAAAGTAAATGAGTAAAAAATGAATTTTGTGTTAATGAGCTTAGTTAGAAGGATTTGTATTTATAGAGTGTGTAGTACAAGAGAGGAAATTAGTTACATTAGTTATAGAAACAACAATAAATCAGTCTTAACAAACTGTAACAAAAAACTTATAACTAACATGACAATGTAAATAAAATTACACTAGTTGCTATTGTCTTCATCCCCCCTCAAATGAAACAGCCTAGGCAGAACATTGAGTTTGCCTCTCAAAGTGAAGAATCTTGCAGTAGGAAGATGTTTTGTATAGATATCAGCTACTTGGTCTTCAGTACAGATGTATTGAACCAACAATTCCTTGCGCATAACCATATCTCGGATGAAATGAAAATCAATTTCAATATGTTTCGTGCGAGCATGAAACATAGGATTTGCAGCTAGATAAAAGGTACTGATATTATCACACCATATCACTGGAGTAGCTGGAATAGAAATGGAAAGTTCTTTGATTAAGGAGTGAAACCAAGAATGTTCAGCAGCACCATTTGCTAAAGCTCTATATTCAGACTCAGTACTACTACAAGATACAACTTTCTGCTTTGAAGAAGACTAGGAAACAAGATTATCACCTAAGAAAAGACAATATCCACCTGTACTCATTCTGTCATCCGGTGAGGCAGCCCAATTTGTATCTGTGAAGGTAGACAAATGAAGAATTTTAGGCTTAAAAGTAAGATCATGGGAGAGGGTACCTCGTAGATAGTGAAGAATACGTTTCACCGCAAGACAGTGAGTATCGGTAGGAACCTGCAAAAATTGGCAAGCTTTATTTACAGCAAAGGAGATTTTTGGCCTTGTCAGGGTGGCATATTGTAAGCTACCAACTATGATGCGGTAGATAGTGGGCTCGGGCAGAGGAGAACCATCAAACTTGGACAAAGGCTTGGCAAGAGTACCAGGTGTATCTACAACTTTAGTGTCAAAAATTCCAGCTCTAATCAGTAAGTCCTTAATGTATTTGGACTGAGATAAGTGTAGCTAATTACAATGAAAGTGAGCTTCAAGGCCTAGAAAGTAGGAGATGTTGCCAATATCACGTAGAGCAAACATGTTATTCAAAGAGCTGATCAATGTCAAGACATATGTTGTTTGATAGGTCTTGATTATTCTTTCTCTTGAAGGTTTAAACCAGAGGTTGAAGATTGCTATTTGTAGTGCTGTAGCACTAGCCTTGGAGCGCCACAGCGTTATGCTGGCTTCCTGGGGGGCTTTTGTCTCTGCTTGTAGGAATCTTTACAACTGGACTGAAGGTCTCAAAATAATCAAGACCATGAGTTTGAGTAAAACCTTGTGCCACTATTCTGGCTTTGGACCTGCCAACTAAACCATCGGGCTTGAGTTTAAGCTTGAACACCCACTGAGAGCCTATTAGATTGGCATTAGAAGGAAGAGGAACTAAATTCCACGTCTTGTTTTCAAGAAGACCATTAAACTCAATTTTCATCGTTGTATGCCACGACTTATGTTGCATTGCTTGCTTGAAGCTAGAAGGCTCGGTGTGATCAAGATTCATAGTAGAAAGCAAGACCCTTGGTTTGTGAATACCACTCTTGGATCGTGTTACCATCCTATGAGTATTCTGAAGTGGATTAAGGTCCTGCAAAACAGTAGGCAAAACAATAGCACCTTCACTTGGAGGAGGTGAAGGGTTAGATAAATTGTTAGTAATATCAATATTGGCATTAATTATTTGTGTTGGTTCTTGTAAGTCAAGGGTATTAGAGGATGAGGGAGGAATGAGGAGGTGATGGAGGAGTAGAAATATATGAAGAAGAAGAGGATAATATGGGAAGAAGAGCTATAGTAGGCGTGGAGTTAACAAATTGAGTAATAGTTTCAGATTTAGATGAAGAATAAGGAAAAGTATATTCATCAAAGACAACATGACGAGTGATATATATTCACCTAGAAAGTAAATCAAGACACATATAACCTTTGTGAATTGTACTATATCCTAAGAACAAACATTTGGCTGACCTAAATTGAATTTTATGCTTATTATAAGGTTTGAGATAAGGAAAGCATAAACAACCAAAAGTCCTAAGTAGAGAGTAATCAGGGCTTCTATTATATAGAATTTCATAAGGAGACTTAGAATCAAGAACATGATTGGGAAGCCGATTAATAACATATATAGCAACACGAAAAACAAATAACCAAAAATGTAAGGAAAGAGAGGAATGAGCTAACATAGACAAACTGGACTTGACAATGTGCTTGTGCTTACGTTCCACACAACCATTTTGAGCGGAAGTATAGGGACATGGTTTGCATATAGAGATTCCACATGAAGTAAGATTAGAAGCAAATGGCCTATATTCACCACCATCATCGGCTTGAAAATATTTAATGGTGGTAGAAAATCGATTTTCAACTAAAGTTTTGAATTGTTGAAAAACAGTTAAAGCTTGAATTTTGGTCTGTAAAGAATGTAGCCATGTAAAGCGTGAGTAATCATCAACAAAAATAATGAAATAACGAGAGCCATCAGCAGCCAAATACGGTGCCGGACCCCAAATATCAAAGTAGATAAATTCTAAAGGTTGTGTAGTCTTAAAAGTAGATATAGGGAAATGTAACTTATGACTTTTGCCAAACTGACATGAAGAACAAACTGACTTTTTATTTATTTTGGAAGGAATATTACATTGTTTAAGAACAAAATTTACAACATCAGAATGAGCGTGACCCAATCAGGCATGCCAAACAGAAGCTATGGATTCCGAAGTAGATTGAGGAGTGGCTGAATGAGGAGAGTTGTTATTTGTAGAATAAGTAGTCTGAGAAAGAAAGCACTTCTTAATATTTGGAATGGCAGAGGTAGCTTGAAGGTGATAGAGAACTTCATGAAGATCACCTTGATGAAGAACCCTCCTCAAAATAAGATCCTTGACATAGAAAGAGTTACATAAAAATTCAACAGAAACATCATTGTTAGTGCACAATCTTGATATACTAAGAAAATTAGAAAATATTGTGTGAACATAATAGACGCGATTAATAGTAGGAACATAATTTGAACAAGAAAGTTTAGTAGAACCAACATTAGATATAGAGAGTTTATGGCCATTACCAACAGTTGCTTTATCATCACCCAAGTAAGAGGCAATATAGTTAAGAGAGGATGTGTGTAGGGTAAGATGATGAGAAGCCCCAGAGTCAAGAATCCAAGAATCTTCTTGTGATTGAGAGGATGTAGCAACCATTGCTTGAGGATGGGCGATAGAAAAGTATTGCAGAGAAGGGCCATATCACCTATAGCATTGAAGAGCAACATGGCCAGGTCTGCCACAAAGTTGGCACTAGAGCTTACCAAAATGATCAGTGTTAGAAGGTTTAGAGATTTTTGAACGACCCTGGGGATGAGGGTCATGATTTTTGGTGCCCTGGGGAGTCCGATTGTAGTTTCAGTAGGGTTGTCTTGAAGCAACTTTAGCCTGAATATTGATGCCTTCATCAACATTTTGTTGTTGTTGTAGACGATTTTCATGAGCAAGAAGAAAGCTCACAACATCCTCAAGTGTAGTAGAATTAGCATTAGAGGTAACCGAGACCACAAAATAATTGTATTAAGCATTTAGACCACCAAGAAGATAAAGGACGTGATCTTGTTCAGAAACTTTCTCTGAAATGGCAGCAAGACAATCAACATATCCTTTGGCCCGTAACACATAATCCATCATAGAAAGATTACCTTTCTTTACAATTTGCAATTGCAATCTTAGCTGCATAATACGAGCTTTTGAAGCTCCAACAAAAACACGTTGAAGAGCACTTCAAGCAGCGGATGTAGAGGTGTGCCCAACAATCTCACACATAATCTCAGGAGTAAGTGACGAAAAAATCCAAGAAAGGATTAGCCTATCCTTACGACGCCATTGAACAAATTCAGAAGATAGACCTTGAGTTCCAGGAAGAAATTGAGAATGAGCTACAACAAAACCATCAATAAAATCATCGATCCTATTTGCATAGATCACATTCTCCATCTTTGCCTTCCAAAGCAGAAAATTCATCTGATCAAGCTTCACCGGAAGAGTGTGATTCAGAGCTTGAGCAAGAAGGACAAAGTTGTTGATAGTTATGGGAGTGATGGTGGAAAGAGGAGCCATTACCGAAGCAGTAGCCAAAACAGAAGGAATGTTATCAGAACTGGAATTGGAACTCGTAGTTGACATCATGAGTGAAGAAGAAAAAACAGAATACTAAAGAACTGGAAACATTGGAATGAAAAGAATCAAGAACTGAAAATTTTGGGAAAGTGAGAAAGGGGATCTAGGGTTGTAATACCTTGAAAGTAAATGAGTAAAAAATGACTTTTGCGTAGCTTAGTTAGAAGGATTTGTATTTATAGAGTGTGTAGTACAAGAGAGGATATTAGTTACATTAGTTACAGAAATTAACAATAAAACAGTCTTAACAAACTATAACAAAAAACTTTTAACTAACATAACAAAGCAAATAAAACTACCCTAGTTGTTACTGTCTTCAATTGAGGTGCAAAACACTTAACGATTTTCACTTAAGGAGAAGTGAAAACTTGAGATTGTGTAGAAGACATCTAAAAATGACTTTTATGGGTCTAAAGTGATACAATGAGGTATCCAAACATTCCCAAAAAGTTTGGGAACATTTGGAGGTGTTTTGAGACAATTCTTGGAGTGCCAAATCAGAGGCATTGGCGACGTGTCGCCTAGGGCTTCAAAACCCTAGCTGAGACAGACCAGGCGATGCATCGCCGAGGCTGATACGGGTGTCTGTACAATTTACGTAAAATGCTCCAAATGATGTGTTTTAAATTCTCTAATCCTATTGGCTAGACTAATGATAATGCATACACTATAAATATGAGTTATTAGAGTTGTAAAAGATTGATCATTGTCAGGTCTATTTTAGTGTTGTTTTAGACTGTGTTTTGTGTATGTTTTTAGTCTTTTATGTTGTTTTATGCAGTGTTATGCTTGTTTTGTTTATGTTTTCAGACTTAAGCGACGAATATGTGGTCTGGCATGGAATTGGTGAAAAGCAAGCTAAAATGATGATAAATATGACTGCTCAGTCAAAGTTATTGTGTCAAGAAATCTTGGGGACTTCAAGAGATGATGAAATGCAATTTGACATTGAAAAATGTTGAATTATGTGAAAAAAGTATTTTGAACCGCGGCGCTTGCATGATGACCCGCGATGCGAGGAAAAACAGAGACAACCATTTTCTGGAAACGGTGGGGCTGCGACCCTTGGAGGTGCGCCGTGACGCTAGGAAAAAAAGCATTATTTTGAGCCACGATTCTTGAATGTCGAGCCGCGGCGCTGTCGAAGTCAGAGGCGAATTGGTTTTGGGCATATCACAGGGGTGCCGCGACGCCTGATTGCTGAGCCGCGATGCTTGAGTCTGTATAGCCTACGATACCCTATTTTTATGAGGACAAAATGGTCTTTTCACAGGGAATCGCTAGGCTTATTATAAAAACATAATTATGAGCGATTCAAATCACTTCTGGTCGCTAGAGAGCAAGAGGAACTTTGAGATCAAGATTGGGGAATTCATCAAGAGTTCTTCTTTTCTTCTTTAATTTCTTTTTCTATGTTATTTTCTGAATCAATGGATGTTATGAATTTAATTATGAATTAACTTTATTTTTTAGGGTTATAATATAGTCTCTTGATAATTTATTATTAGTTAATGCAATCTTTATGATTTTTTTTTTCTTCATTGTGATCTATTCAATTTTGTGCTTAATGAATGAGAATAATTTGATGTCGTTATTTGTATTACTTATGAATTTAATTCAAACTTTGAGAGGTGAGAGTTAAATATGCTATAGTTGAATAGACATAGATTTCGATATAGGACGGGAGTACCTATATGGTTTGTGTATCTTTTTGGATTTCTAATCTTAATGCATCCCTTATGTTTGGAATTTATCACAGAGATGTAGAAAATTCACAAATAGGTTGAGAAATTTATATATCTCAATAAGAATATAGATTGCTTTAGTAAATATGCTATCACAATATGAAAAATAATAATGGAAATTGTATTGATGAAGTAATAAAGTGGATAGATGATGAAATTAAATACCCTAGCTTTACATCCATTTGAATTAATTCACATTTATTTGGTTTTATTATTTGTTAATTATTAGTTTTGCTAATTTTTACTTTTGTTATTGTTATTCTTGAATTCAAGATTTATTAGTTAAATAGAATTAGAAAATTAATTATTGGTAGTTAATAAACAATCTTTGTGGGACGATACTCTACTTAGCTCTATTATTACTTGTTTACAATTCTCTATACTTGCACATTGAAATTATCGCAACAATCACACTTTCCAACTCTCTCTCTCTCTATCTCTAGCTCTCAAAGACCAAAATTTTCTTCAAGAAACTCATTAACTTTTGCTTGACTTGCATGAGTTTTAAGGCTTGTTAAATCCCAAATCTCATTCTACTTAGTTGAAGATTCAAACAACAAGGGAATGCTTGGAATAAAGATTTTTGACAACAATATTCTTATTGTGTATAAGCCTTAAAAGTTCCCCAAATTTGAATATTCAAGTTGCTCTAAATCATAGGTTGTATCTATCTATCCCTAACTTTCTTTTGTGTTACTCTATTGTATTTTCATTGTTAGCATTGATGATTAAATGTTTCTAAGTTCACCGTATCATTATTTAATCATTTAGTTTCTTATATTCAAGATTAACATTCATATCATGAACATGTTTATTTTATCATCAAGAATTGCATTCATACTTTGGATTTGAATTTTAATTAACATCTAGGGTTTGAAATATTACATTATTCCAATTATTCATTGTTGATTTGCAAAGAGTAATGTCATATAAAAATCTTAAAACAATTGCAAAGAGTAATGTCATATAAAAATCTTAAAACAAACAAAATCAATGTCACAATTTAAAAAAAAAATGGTCCATGTACAAGGAAATTAAACAAACTGAACATCTTTTGTCTTCAATTTCAAGTGGGACTAAACTAAACAAATTCCTTCACATAATCATTTAGAACAAATTAACTCCATATCAACCAATAGATTGTAATAAAACAATACAATGAAAAGAAAACATACTAGTGCCATGTTGCAAGAGATGAATTACAAAAAGATCGTGAGAAACTTGAGTCTTCCACGCTTACACAATTTATTGTTAAAATGTTGTAGCAAAGAATCAAAAATCATTAGTCGTCTTATTTTCATGTTGCAATGAAACATCTTATATATTAATACATTTATTACTATAATATAGAATATTACTACACTGATATATGTTTTGTAGCATTAAATTATCAGGACCATATAATGAGTATAATATTCAATAGAGTATTGCTAAGGGAAATTTGGGTAATTATGCAATAAATGGGGTCCCATATCAAAATTATCCTACCCACTATTGATATGTCAAATTAGTCATATTATTTTGTTTAGTTCCTGAAATACCCCTGACATTTGTTTCCACTCTTTCTCTCGCTTCTCTCGGTCTCTCTCTATTCTCTCCCTAAGTCTCTTGGTCTCAAAAACAAAACCCCAAAAAGAAACCCCAAATCTCTTCTCTAATCTCTCGGTCTCGAACAAGAATCCCAAAAAAAAACCCCCCCAAATCTTCCCTTGGCAGTGCTCGGATCCTTGTCGAGGTCTTTGGTGCATCGGAGGGAACTAACGGAGAGGTGACGACGTCGGAGGAGACGACCCAAAGCTTGAAGAAGCCACCCAAAAGAAAATGAAGGTGAGTCCTAGATCGATTTTTGGGTTTGTTTGTCTACGCTTGTTTGTCCTATGATTTTTTGTCCATAGGTTAGATCGGGGTTGTTCATAGGAAAATCTGGGTTTTTTTTTCAAATTTTTTCCTCCACCTCGATAGAAATCGATAAGCCTCGATAGACCTCGATGGGGCTCGATTGACCTCGACAGGATCGAGGGATGTTACCTCGACATGCCTTGATAGACCTTGATAGAAATCAATAGGCTTATTTAGGAGTAGAATTTGACTGACCTCGATGGGCCTCGACAGCCCTCGATATAAAGTGAGAAATTTTGGAATTTGTAGGATTTTGAGTGTCTCAATAGACATCGATAGGCTTATTTATATATAGAATCTGAATGTGACCTCGACAAACCTTGACAGGTCTCGATGGAACTCGATTGTACATAAATGTAGAGGTTACCTCGACAGGACTTGATGATTGCTTTATTTAATTATACCTCGATATGCCTTGACATGCCTCGATAAAAATAGTTTTGCTTTGAACATGTATTGCCTCGAAATGCCTTGACAAGCCTCGATGGTTACCAGATTGCTTAAAAATGTTATCAACATTTTTTTTTGTTTCAGGTGCCTGACCTTATTGTGCCGTTGGAGAAGCACTTTCCTACTCGTGTTACTTATAGGGGTAGTGCTTACTTGGATACCCTTATAAAGCAGTTTCAAAGGCATGGGTTGATTGAATAGGCAAAGACATGCCCATTGGGAAAAAATTTTAATGCCTGGGCCTTTAATTTTTCTAGGGTTCTACTGCACCAGTTGATGTTGCGTAAGGTGGAAGCAAGAAGCTTGAAGAGGGTCAGTTCTACGTGGGCAACTGTCTATGTAGATTCGGTATTGTAGAGTTTGGCCTAGTTACCAGCCTGAATTTTGGAAAAACTCTGTCCCCATATGAGTTGAAAGAGGATCTTTCAAGTGATCTGATCATCCAAGAATTTTTTAATGGTGAGGTGAAGGTTAGTTTTGGTCAGTTGGAAAATGATCTGAAGGCCTCGAAAAATCCAAAAGATGCATTTAAGTTGGGTTTATGCTACTTGATAGAGGGGGTGTTGTATGCCCCTGAGAAGACAACCAGCATATGGAGTGATTCACTGAAGCTGGTTGAGAATCTTGATTACTTTTTCAAGTATCCATGGGGAAAGTTGTCCTTTAAGAAGTTGATTAGAGGAGTTCTAAAAGACATGATGAAGCAACTAAAACTCTACGAGGACAAGAAGAAAGAAGATTTAGGGATACAACAGAAGGAGTTTAAGTACAGTTTCTATGGCTATGCCCCTGCACTTCAGTATTGGGATTTTGAGGCCATGCCAGATATTGGGAGGAAATTTGGTGAAAAGAGTTGGAACCAAATTCCCAAGATGCTTAGTTAGTCTACCAAGACCGACATCTTTCCTTCCACAACTTAGTTGGTTTCGTGTTCGGCAAGACTCGAGTAAGTTCAACTTAATCTTATTAAATGTGTCAAATTAATTTATTGACGGTTTACTTTATTAAAGTATTTTTGACATATGTTATTTCTTAATGCAGTTGGTGGTATTATCCATGTTCAAGCCACGTCCCGGTGAGGTGGACTACTACAATAGCCTCCCAGACGTTGATGGTCAGTTATTCCCTGGATTCTTCTGCTCCAACTGACACAGGTATCCAGGTAACTTGGAGTATGAATTCTCACATGGGCCTTTAACATACATAAGTGCATTTTCTCTGCATCTACATGCCTTCCCATAGCTCATTTCAACCCCAAAATGGTGCTTCATGTCCTCCCTTATGTTGTTTCCCATGTACTGAGTACCGTCGGTAGCAAATTTCCTCTTGATTAGGTGGCCAACAACCCATGGTGTTGTTAGAAGTATGTCCTAAAAGCATGTAAAAGATATTTATTATTTCGATGAATAAATAAATACAATGATCTATTATTGTTATATTTAGATTATTAAATTATTGTTTGAATAATTTTGGCAAATATCAGAAAAATTACATATTCATTATTGAGGATGTGATCTTGTATTAGTACGAGAGAATTAAGATCGCATGAATGAATAAAAATAGTCAACAACAACAAATTGAAGTTATGGAATTCTTTAATTGGGGTTGTAAGTACGGTTTGTTGAGTATCATGTTGATACAAATAATCTAGATTCAGATTATTGATGTGGTAAGACATCTCGGTAAATGTGCTTTATATAATATGATTATATATGACATGGACCGATATGAATAAAAGTCTTTATCCAAAAACCATTTACTAATAAATACTTGTAATTCATATCATAACTGATGATCATTTTTAGATCAACCTAAATCCTGAGTGTTCATGAACTCCTGTTCATGTTTATTAAATATTTTGATTCATTCGTTAAGTTATCTTCATAGAATGAGGCTAATGACTTTTGTTTTGGAGATTTAATACATGGATGGCTGGGAACATGTATCAACAATACAGAATCTAATATTTCCTAACGGATCGTATATTAGTTCCCTTAAGGGTTAATTCTAGAACTGAATGATTTTGAGCTCAAATCTATAATTAGATTATAGATTAATTGTTCACTAGTGAATTAATGGTACTTAAAGAATAAGAAGTAAATTAGAAAGGTAAAATGGTAATTCTTCCATTCTAATTTATGAACTAATTAGAGGGTTGAACTATTGTAAGATGGTTATATCAATGGACAACTTAAAATAAGATTTCTATAAAAGTATATCTATAACATAAAGAGTTCAATTCTGAATTTATAGTGGAGAAATATCAGAATTAATAAATTAACTATTATAATTTAAGAGTTTAATTATTTAGTTTTAATTTATTGGAGCTTAATGTTATAGGTTCATGGTCCCCGAAATGGCTCAAACAAACACTGACAAAGATAAATACAAAAATGGGCAAAATGACTTATTTGATAAGTAAAATATTTTTCTATGCACTAAACATAATTATTGTATAATTATGTGTCATTAATTAATTATTTGATTTAACAAAAATATAATTAATTTTTTTTTGGGTTTTTAATGTTTAAATAATAATAAAAATTAGGAAAAATCACATGCCTTCCTTGACATGTGGTACACGTGTAGCATAGTGTACAGTCACTGTGCTACACGCACAAGAAGCTTTTAGAAGTTTCTTTGTTCCACAATTTTAGTTATTTAAATATTAAATAAATAATGAGATATTGTAATATGATTAAAATATTATTATTTAAACAAAATCTGATAACTGATTAGTTATTTTTAAATTGTTTTAAATAACTAATATTTTATTTTTAATATATTGGATATATTAAATATAGGAGATCAGTTTTTCAGAGCGATACTTTTCAGAGATAGAAAACATAACGTGAAATCTCTTTGAGAGAAATAGAACAGTGATACAAGCATAGGTCACTGTTCTTCACAAACTTAGGTCCAAACTTTATCAGATCTCATGTGTTGAGAACATCTGATAAATGGATTTTGCCTATTGTTTTGTATAGCGAGCCCACACTCGTTCTTTGTGTGTTGAGAACATTTTGGAAGATCCTGGTGTGAGATCTCAAGGATTTTTGCCGTACAAAAAGATAGAAGCAAGGAAAGACTTGAGGTAATTTTCTATTCATCTCTTTGATTCAATATATATATGTATGTGAAGAAGTAGATCTAGAAATCTTGTGGGGTTAAATTAACAATTTTGATTATTGTTCCACTGCGTGTAATCTCTGATTTGATCTGTAAAAACCAACAGGTGTTGCTTGACGATGGTCCTTCTCTCGGATTTATTGTGAGCAAGTGTGTACATTGTTGTAGGCAGTAATCTCAAACATTTCAGATCGCATTTTTTTTTCCCTCAATCTCCAACCACAATCAGGATCATTGCAGGTAATGTACCACACATCAGTACCCGATTTCTTCACCATTAACTCAAAATTATTCTTCATCGAAAAGGTGGCCACCTGGGTTTTGCAATTCGAGCTTGTTCTGAAAGAACTTTCCAAGGTGCAATTCTCTTAAAGATGTGTCGGTTGAGGAAGGATGATATCGATGTGAGGCATCTATATCTTCTTTGGTAAACATGGGAGCACTCCAAGTTCTACGATCTTTGTTATATTATTTTATAATATAATATAATGTAATATTGTATTATATTATAATATAATGTTTTAGATTAAATAAATGTGACAAAGAGTGTCACATATTGTAACATATAATAGATAGTTACAATATTTAGATATATGAGATATATCCAAATAATGTAACATATTTGGTGTTACAAATTTGTAACTTCCAAATATTACCCTTTATTGTGTAAATTTGTTGCTACACAATATTGAGATGAATTTCATACAGTCATATGTGATATGACTGTTAAAGATACGATTTTAACCCCAATAATGTGTTTTTGGAGTTACAAAATCATTTGGGAGGGTTTGGAACTGTTTGGAAAAACAGCACATTTTTTAGTGCTAAAAAAGGTCGGTGGCCGCGGCCTGTGGGACAGAGGCTAGTGGCCGTAGCCATAGGCCAAAAACTGACAATTTTTTCAGTTTTTTCAATCTTTGTTGAACGACTCAAAAAACCCAAATAACTCCCAAATCTCATTTTTAATTCCATATTAATCCAATTAAACATTGGTAACATCCATGGGGGTTGGTGGAATTTGAAATTCAAAGGGTGTCTCTAAACTCTATAAATAAGAGCCTATAGCTCACTTGTAAGACACAATATTTCTATCCATTAGAGCACTTGGCTAGAAACACCTTGAGGCTTGATTATTCCAGAAAGCATTTCCTATAATATGTGAGAGATCCCTTAGTGCTTGAGTTAGGGGGAAATAAGCTTTTGGACAAAGGTTTCAAACCTTGTTCAAGTTGGTGATCCCCAACACTCTTCACTTTGGTAGTGTGAGTGAGAGTTGCTTCTATTTAATTTGTTTGTTCTTTCTTTCTATTCTATTTCTCTTCATCTTCATATTCTTCTCTTTGTTTATTTGTATTTCTTGTTTTGAGTTGTAATCTTCTTTTCTTTATTTCAAACATTTTACTTTACTTGTAACATTTTGCTTTGAGTTGTATTTTCACTATTCTATTCTTCTTCTTCTTCTTTTGTTCATTTGTATTTTCAGTTATAGAGTTGTAACACTTTATTTAATCAATCATTGTCTATTGTAATATTTTGCTTAGAGTTGTAATTATTATTATCAATTTCCATTGAGGCAAATACATATTTTCCTAACATTCAAAAGCTTATCCCTTGTTTGTTTCAATGGAAGGTGAGACCATCAAGATCATGAACCAAGACCTAGTGAGGTTGGATAGGTTTGATGGATCCAATTTCACTAGGTGGCAAAACAAGGTGAAATTCCTTTTGACAACACTCAAGATAGCCTACATCCTTGAGTCATCCTTGGCACCTCTAGCCGAGCCATCCGACAAAGACACTCCCGAGGAGGTGGAGAAGAGAAGGAAGAGGGAGGAGGACAACCTTCTTTGTAGGGGTCATATCCTTAATGCCCTATCCGATAGGCTCTATGACCTCTACACTGAGACCAAATCGGCCAAGGAGATATGGGATGCACTTGAGAAAAATTTTAAGGCGGAAGAGGAAGGTACCAAAAGTTTTTTATATCTCAATACTTCGATTTCAAATTTTTTGGTGATAAAACTATTCTTCCTCAAATTCATTAATTGCAAATAATTGTTAACAAACTGAAAGTTTTAAAGATTGAGCTTCCCGAGGCCTTTCAAGTTGGTGTTATAGTGGCTAAATTACCACCAACTTGGAAGAGCTATAGGAAAAGAATCCTTCATAAAAATGAGGATTATTCTTTGGAGGAAATCCAACAACATATTCGAATCGAAGAGGAATCGATATGTAGAGATAAACTTGTGGAGGGGTCTAATGGAGAGACTTCCAAAGCAAATGCGGTGTCACAACCAAAACATCCCAAAAACAAAGGGAAAAAGGGTAATGAGAAACCTTTGGGTCCAAAAACCAACCCAAACAAGTTTAAGGGCGAGAAAGGCCCTTGCTTTGTGTGTGGGAAAAAGGGTCACTATGCTAGAGAGTGTAGGCATAGAAAAGACCAACAAGGACCTAAGGTGAACGCAACTTAAGAGGAAAACATAGTTGCTACCCTTAGTGAGGTGAATGCGGTCCAAGGCAAGGTGAAAGGGTGGTGGTATGATACATGTGCCACCGTCTATGTCACCTATGACAAATCATTGTTCAAGACCTTTGAAGAGTCAAAGGGCAACCATGAGATACAAATGGGCAATGAGGGCAAATCCAAGGTACTTGGCAAAGGTACTATTGAAGTCTACTTCACCTCCGACAAGAAAGTTACATTAGTGAATGTACTTTATGTTCCCGAAATGAGTAGAAACTTGGTAAGTGGTGATTTGCTTGGCAAGCCCGGCATTAAAGCCGTTTTTGAGTCCGGTAAACTTATACTTACCAAATCAAATGTATTCTTGGGAAAAGGGTACTATTGTGAGGGAATGGTTAAATTGTGCACCAATGATGTAACTTTCAATGTTATCAATAAAAATGCTAATTCCGCCTATATTATTGAGTATGATTCTTTATTTTTGTGGCATCTTAGACTATCGCATATAGGTTTTTCTACCATGAAAAGAGTAGTAAAATGTGGTATGATTGCATGCAATATTAAAAACTATGGTAAATGTGAAACATGTGATAAGGCGAAAATGATTAAGAAACCATTTCCTGGTGTAGAAAGATCATCTAATTTACTAGATTTAATCCATAGTGATCTTTGTGAATTAAATGGTGTTTTAACTAGATGTGGTAAAATGTATTTTCTTACTTTTATAGATGATTTTAGTAGATATACATTGTGTTTCTTTTAAAGTATAAAGATGAAACTTTTGATGCTTTTAAATTGTATAAATTAGAAGTTGAAAATCAACTAAATAAAAAGATTAAAGTGCTAAGAAGTGATAGAGGAGGAGAGTACTTCTCTAATGAATATAATACATTTTGTGAAAAAAATGGTATAATTCATGAGTGCACTGCACCTTATACACCACAACGCAATGGTGTTGCCGAAAGGAAAAAAAGGACTTATCTAGAGATGATAAATTCTATATTGGTGTTTTCTAAGTTGAACTTCAACTTATGGGGTGAAGCGCTTTTAACCGCTTGTCACATTCTTAATCGAATACCGATGAAGAAAAATGAGATATCTCCATATGAGTTATGGAAAGGAAGAAAACCCAACATAGGGTACTTCAAAGTGTGGGAGTGTCTCGCATATTGCAAGAAAAACGAACCTAATAGAACAAAGTTAGGTTCAAGAGCCATAAAGTGTGCTTTTGTTGGTTATGCCAACAATAGTAAAGCTTATAGGCTATTAGACTTAGAGTATAATATTGTGATTGAATCTAGAGAAGTTGATTTTTTTGAGAATATGTTATGTGACAACAATTCTCAAGCTTCAACATCTCTAAAGGAGAATTTGTTATATGAGAACAATTCTCAAGCTTCTACATCCAAAGTCTCAAGAGGAGAATCCTCAAAAGGATGTAAAGCAACCCTTTGAACCTAGAAGAAGTCAAAGGCTTAAAAATCATAAAAGTCTAGTAGTGGATGAGATAGATTCTCAACGAATTTCATTCTACATGGTAGAAGGAAATAGAGAGGAAGTCATTAGGAAAATTCCTATTGTACTTCTTGTTAAGGATGATCCTAAGACTTATAGAGAAGCTATGCAATCGAGAGACAGTGCATTTTGGAAAGAAACCACCAATGATGAGATGGATTCCATTCTTTCCAATAACACTTGGGAATTGGTAGACCTCCCACCAGGGTCTAAGCCAATTGGGTGTAAGTGGGTATTTAGGAGAAAATACCACACTGACGGCACTATCCAAACCTTTAAAGCTAGATTAGTAGCTAAAAGGTTTAGGCAAAAAGAGGGTATCGATTATTTCGATACCTATGCGCCTGTTGCAAGAACAACTTCTATAAGAATTTTGTTCGCTTTAGCTTCTATACACAACTTGTATGTTCATCAAATGGATGTCAAAACAACATTCCTTAATGGTGACCTCAATGAGGAGGTCTATATGGAACAACTCGAAGGGTTTGTCCTACCAAAATATGAACATAAAGTTTGTAGACTTGTAAAATCCTTATATGGATTGATACAAGCTCCTAAGCAATGGCATGAGAAATTTGATCAAGCCATCATGTCTAATGGGTTTAGACATAACAATGGAGACAAGTGTTTGTATTCCAAAACTTGTAAGGGATATGTGATCATTGTTTGCTTATATGTGGATGACATGCTTATTTTAAGTAATAGCATGAAAGGGATAAAAGAAACGAAGAGGTTTCTATCATCAACCTTCAAGATGAAAGATCTTGGAGAAGTTGATACCATACTCGGTATCAAAGTAAAGAAACATAGTGGGGGTTTTGCGTTAGGGCAAGCCCACTATGTTGAGAAAGTATTGAACAAATTTAACCATCTCAAGGTTAAAGATGCTAATACTCCATTCGATCATAGTGTAAAACTAGAGAAGAATGAAGGAAGAGCGGTGGCTCAATTGGAGTATGCTAGTGCTATAGGGAGTCTAATGTACGCTGCCCAGTGTACTAGACCTGCTATAGCATTTGCGGTAAGTAAACTTAGTAGGTTTACAAGTAATCCAAGTGTGGATCACTGGAAGGTAATTGGAAGAGTCCTAGGTTATCTCAAGAAAACCAAAGGACTAAGCCTTCACTACTCCAAATTTCCTTCGATATTAGAAGGATATACAGATGCAAGTTGGATATCCAATCTTGGGGACAACTTGTCCACAACTGGTTGGGTATTTACACTTGGTGGAGGTGCAATTTCTTGGGGTTCCAAGAAACAAACCTGCATATCTCATTCCACTATGGAAGCAGAGTTCATAGCTCTAGATGCTACCGGCAAAGAGGCCGAATGGTTAAGGGATCTGTTGATAGAGATTCCCTTAATCAAAGAGAATGTATCTACTATATCGATACATTGTGATAGCCAAGCGACATTGGCTAGAGCATATAGCGGAGTGTATAATGGGAAGTCTAGACACATTAGTCTAAGACATGGATATGTAAGAGAATTGATTCAAAGAGGAGTCATCTCAATATCCTATGTGAGAACAAGTGAAAATCTGGCGGATCCTTTCACTAAGCCACTAACGAGGGATTTAGTGGCTGCATCATCTCGAGGGATGTGACTTAAACTCCCTAAAGAGATTCACGATTGATGGTAACCTATCTTAACACTAGTTATTCAACTAGTGTTAGGTTCAATAGGTAATAACAAGTCAATCAAGTGAATATTAGTTGAACTCAAAACAAGTCCCATCTGAGATATTGAGTACTTGTGTGTTACCAAGTGGAGGGTTAAAACCGAAAGGTTTTTTAATAGAATTCAGTCTTGTAAAGACAAGTATTTTTGCTAACAAAATACTATAAGAATTCTACCTATATGGACCTAGGGGTGGTGCCGCCTCTCATGAGAATTGGGAGTATTCTCAAGAACGTCCATGAATGGAAAGTGCACATGGCCATTAACGGTGCAAAGCGAGACATAGAGGTCTCAAGTGAACATCGCAAAGGTGTGTGTGTTATCACCGATTTGTGTATCATGAAAAGATGGTTCAATGCCTAGTGCAACCAAATTTTCGACAAATTTTGTGATGATTACACTATAGTAAAGTTCAAGTTGAAAAACACTTTGCTTTATGCACTAATGCAATAACTCCTATAAGAGAGAGTTCTTATTTAATCAAGTGGGGGATATGTTATATTTTAAAATATAATGATTGATTAAATAAGTGTTACAGTAGATAACTATTTTATCTAGTGGAGGAATGTTATATTATTTTATAATATAATGTAAGATTATATTATATTATAATATAATGTTTTAGATTAAATAAATGTGACAAAGAATATCACATATTGTAACATATAATAGAGAGTTACAATATTTAGATATATGAGATATATCCAAATAATGTAACATATTTGGTGTTACAAATTTGAAACTTCCAAATATTACCATTTATTGTGTAAATTTGTTGTTACACAATATTGAGATGAATTTTATAAAGCCATATGTGATATGGCTGTTAGAGATATGATTTTAACCCTAATAATGTGTTTTGGGAGTTACAAAATCATTTGGGAGGGTTTGGAACCATTTGGAAAAACAACACATTTTTTAGTGCCAAAAATGGTCAGTGGCCGCGGCCACTGAATGTTGGTGGCCGCGACCTGTGGGACAGAGGCTAGTGGCCGCGACCACCAATGTCTTTGGCCGTGGCCATAGGCCAAAAACTGACCATTTTTTCAGTTTTTTCAATATTTGTTTAACGGCTCAAAAAACTCAAATAACTCCCAAATCTCATTTTTAATTCCATATTAATCCAATTAAACATTGGTAACAGCCATGGGGTTGGTGGAATTTGAAATTCAAAGGGTGTCTCTAAACTCTATAAATAGGAGCCTATAGCTCACTTGTAAGACACAACATTTCTATCCATTAAAGCACTTGGCTAGAAACACCTTGAGGCTTGATTATTCCAGAAAGCATTTCCTATAATATGTGAGAAATCCCTTAGTGCTTGAGTTAGGGGGAAATAAGCTTTTGGACAAAGTTTTCAAACCTTGTTCAAGTTGGTGATCCCCAACACTCTTCACTTTGGTAGTGTGAGTGAGAGTTGCTTCTATTTAATTTGCTTGTTCTTTCGTTCTATTCTATTTCTCTTCATCTTCATATTCTTCTCTTTGTTTATTTGTATTTCTTGTTTTGAGTTGTAATCTTCTTTTCTTTATTTCAAACATTTTACTTTACTTGTAACATTTTGCTTTGAGTTGTATTTTCACTATTCTATTCTTCTTCTCTTCTTCTTCTTCTTCTTCATCTTCTTTTGTTCATTTGTATTTTCAGTTATAGAGTTGTAACACTTTATTTAATCAATCCTTGTCTATTGTAATATTTTGCATAGAGTTGTAATTATTATTATCAATTTTCATTGAGGCAAATACATATTTTCCTAACAATCTTCACCTAAGTCCAAAGGAGAACTCCATATATTGCTATCTTCGGTTCTACCTGAACCTGAACGACTACTGCTAGTCCCAAGTGTTTGCCGATCTTCTCTTTTGCGCTCCTCAACTACCATAACATCTGAACTCTGCGTTGGCAAATCTACCCTAATAACTGGCCCATCTGAACTCTGTTGCATCAGTAACCAGATCGTTGTTGACATAAGGATCATAGCCATAGGTATCGTACTCCGCTGTGTCAAGAACATGTGGCGGAGCTCTAACAAGGATATCATCATGGATAATAATGTCTAGATTTGTCTTTGGAAAAAATGTCCTAACCTCACTTTGAGTTCCCCTGAAACCGTGACATGGGGGATAAATGTTCTCTTCAAATCAAACTTATTTATTAACGCTGGGAGAGGCAGAAGCATTTCCTAAACAATCCTTCTTAACCAATGTTACACACAGAGGAATCATCTTCTCAACATATTTCGATGCTAAACCCATGAATGCACAAACATGCCTATCATTTTTCATAACTGTAGATTTGAACGGTTGTGAGAGGCATGTGTACGGGACCTCAAGTTTCAAGTTGTACACTCATTTATCCACTTCAAGGTCATCATGCAAAATTTCAACTAGTTGCTCGTACGTCACACTCTCCTCCAAAGGGAGAACTTGAATTTCAGCATCTCGAAAAATCCAATCCTTATGTACGCCCTGATTTTCCCACGGGCTGATTAATGAGCTGAGATACGGCCTAATCATGACTACCACGTGGACATCCCCAAGACCGGAGCTTCCATCATAGGCTCCTACCTCCTTAGCTCGAGGTAACCCAAGGGTTCGCCAAGATTTCTTAAGGACTGAGTCTTTACTCTGAAGGCCGCAGGTCGAGGTAAGCGTCCAGCTCGTGGTACGAGCTAGAGTTGGAGCTGTGACCTTTTGTAAAGTCAACCACGCAAGGTAAACGCGCATATATCAGACATCACGTGTCTGATATATCCCTGACTTCTCGGACACGCAGCGTGAACGTGCATATTCAGACACCCACGACTGGGTTGACCCGTGCGGCCCATTATCCCCTTACCTATTGATTTGACCACACTTATGTGTCAGGTTTAGGAATTAATCATGAATGTCACAGAGTTGACATGATAGGTAAGAAGGTCACGGGATGACCTTCTTACCAACTCCCAGGTGCCTTCTCCTATAAATATGGAGACCCTGGGAGTTACAAAGGGTTGAATTCTATTATGTAAAAAATACCCTGTAAAAGAATACCAAGCATATAGCAATAATATTGACTGGTGGAGTAGAAGGATTTTAACCTTTGAACCACCTAAAAAAATGTATTTTGTGTCACCATTCCATTTCCAAGATCATTCATCTATTTCGGTTCAACATAAGCACTAATCCCTTCCTCTTTCTTTTCTTAATTACCTGTTGGCAAAGAACCGCGTCAACAGTTTGGTGCTTTCATTGAGAGCAAGTTAGATTGGTGCTGTCGTAAACATCCAACCATGGTGACTACTCGATCCAGACACGGTAACGAGACGGAACAACATGATGGGCAGGAGGCTCATCATGTCGCCATCCCCGACGAACAAATTCCTGAGGTCCAACAGCGGCCAGGAAAACAGCTGGTGGGCCAAGATGACACTGGAAGTTCGGCGTCCCGGCCACCTAATCCAAACCCAGGTTATTACACAGCTGTGGAGATGGAGAATGCTCAGCTAAGGAGCCAACTAGCAATAGCAAATCAGCAGATCAAGGATGTGTTGGCCCGACTACCCCCTCTTACAACCGACGCTAACGTCGGAAAGAGGCAAGGCGAGGCTCATAAGTCCCGACGGGGTAATCGGTCCAAACATAGCCATTCGGACAGACCTCCGACAGCCAACTCCATTCCTTCATCGCACCATCGAGAGGCAAACTTCGGAGAAATGCCTAGAGCCGAACAACAGCAATACAACCATTCAGTCAGAACTTCAACTCCCAGCTCCCAACCAGCCTCGAGCGCGCCCAGGAGAGCTCGAGGAAATTCCAGAAGGAGATACAGGGAGGTCTCGCAGCATCAGCCCGTCCCCAACCGCCGTCCTGCGCCTCGTCCTGATCGCCAGGCGTGGGACCCGCAGGTTGGCAGGGCAGAGAGGCCCCCACCTAACCTCATCCGTCCTGATGGAACCAAGATCGCCTCTCCGGTCAGGCATCCTCCCTCTCCAATAAGATATCCATCTCCTCCTCGGCCCGTCCGAGATATTCCGGCCTATGGAAGTAGCAGGAGAGACCCGCCTTCTGTAGGGCCCTCCCGACATAGCAGGGCGCCGAGAGAAAGCCCGGATCCTCACCACCAAAGGCGAACTCCGAGTTTTTCTAACGGGAGCTACTGGACTGGCAGTCGCCGAAGCGACCTCTCTGGCAGAGACCTGCGCCAGTGCTTAAGCTCGGCGCAATGTCCTCGAGCCACCCAAGGGGGCGACCTGCGAGATCACCTTAACTCTCACAGAGGAGAGACAGTGGGAGGTGGTAGCCATGCTCGTTCAGGGGGAGACCTGTCCGAAGTACGTAACGGTGGGAATGCCCCAAATAACCTATCTCAATATAGGAGGGGCAATAACCCACCAAATATGTACAATGGATCCGGAGCTGTTGAGCAGCCCCGGAATAACCAAGGAAATCAGGACAAAACCCTCGAGCGCCTGGCTCAGATGGAGGAACTGATGAGGAAGCTCATGTCGGAGAAAGAGAAAGATGAGTATGATTCCAGGGACGAGATGGAGCTCTTCGCCCCCAGCATAGCAGCAACGGCTTACCCACCTGGTTTCCGTATGCCGCACCTGTCTAATTTCAATGGAGACGGAGATCCGTCAGATCATCTGGGGATGTTCAACACCCTGATGATGGCCCACAACATTGGCCCCGAGCTGAGATGTCTAATCTTTCCCTCCACACTGACTGGACCAGCCAGGCAGTGGAGCAAAGGAAAAGGCAATCAATCAGCTCCTGGAAAGCATTCTCGGCTGATTTCAAAAGGGCATTCCGAGCCTCCCAGACCGCCCGCATCAAGGCCGATTCTCTGGCCAACGTGAGGCAGCAGCCCGATGAAACTCTGAAGGCTTACCTGAGCAGGTTCGCGAATGTCGCTGCTCGGGCCAGAGACGCGGACGACAGCTCCAAGCGCATGGCCCTGAGAACTGGAATCCTCGTCGGAGGGGAGCTCTGGAAAGATATACAAAGGAAGGGAGTTAGCTCGGTGAACGAATTCCTTAATAGGGCCGAGGAATGGATCAACTTGGAGGAGGCCGAAACCTCGGCTACAGGAACCAGCCAGGTCCCTGAGCAGCCTGTAGGAGTGGGGACAGAAGTCGTGGCAGCGACCCAAAACGTCACACAGAACAACCAGCTCGGTGGAGGCAAAAGAAAAGGAAATGGCGAGGGCAGCCAGCACGGCCCAAAGAAGAATAAGCCCGTAGACAAGTTTAAGCCCGTCTACGCGACTTATACAGAGCTCACCCACTCTAGGGAGAATATCTTCCTGGAAAATTCTACTCGCCTCCCCTGGAAGAGGCCGAAGCCGTTGAAGCACCAGAAGGGGAAGAAAGACACCTCCAAATTTTGCCGTTTTCACAATGATGTTGGCCACAATATCGATGATTGCAGGCATTTGAAAGATGAGATCGAGACTCTCATCTGAGCTGGCCCTTTGGCCCAGTACGCGCGGAACAGGGTTCCAGCAAGTCGACCTGCTCCAGAAGTCCCGGTCAGTCAGCCCGGGTCTCGGGTAGATCAGGACGTCCCTCCTCTCGTGATAGGAGGAGAGATATCCACAATATCTGGAGGTCCGCATATGTCTGGCACGAGCAAGGGCACCCAGAAGAGGTACGTAAACGAACTCAAAACGCATAATGGAGTAGAGTTCGTCCCGGAGCAGTGTCTAGCAAAGCAGCAGCGATTGGAGAGACAACCGATCATTTTTACGGAGGAAGATGCGGGCCATGTCCAGTTCCCTCACAACGACCCTCTGGTCGTAGCAGTTCAGCTCGCTAACCAGAGGGTTAGGAGGGTGCTGATCGATAATGGGAGCTCGGTCAACCTTTTATTCCGATCCATGCTGGAGAAGATGGGTTTGACTGTCGTCGAGCTGAAGGCGACCTCCATGATGCTGTATGGTTTTTCGGGAGAAGGATCAGCAGCAATAGGAACTATCGAGCTGGTGATCACCCTAGGAGAAGGACCTCGGACTGTCTCCAAACTCCTCGAGTTCGTGGTCATCGACTGCTCCGCTGCGTACAACGCAATTTTGGGATGACCCACACTCATAGCCTTTGAGGCCGTCACTTCCATTCGTCACCTCGCGATGAAATTCCCTACTTCCACGGGAATATGCACTGTCCATGGCGATCAGCTCGCTACCAGGGAATGCTACAGCATTTTCATGAAGGGAAAATCGAAACCCGGGCAGCTAGCAATGGCCATCCAAGATGGTGGAGAGGAATCTCAGGATCCCTTAGCTGATCCTGGGATTGAAAAACCTCAGAGCGCCGAAGGGGAAAATATCGTCTTGAGTGAGGATATTGACCCCCGAATAGGCGAAGATAGGTCCGAGCTCCAGGCTATTGAGGAGCTCGAGGAAATAAACATCGATCCGCAGAATCCTTCACGGATGGTCAAGCTCGGGAAAAACCTCTGTAGCAAGAGGAAGGCGGAGCTGACTAAATTTCTGCAGGACAACCTGGATGTGTTTGCGTTCTCACACGAGGACATGGTGGGAATCAGCCCGAGTGTCATCATGCACACCCTTCATCTAGATAAAAGCGTTCCTGCAAAGTCCCAGAAGCAAAGACGCCTAGGAACAACCCGGGCTGAAGCCTTAGAGGAAGAAGTAGCCCGGCTCAAGAAATGCGGCTTTATCCGTGAAGCCAATTTTTTGATTTGGGTCGCCAACCCCGTGCTGGTCCCAAAGCCCAACGGGAAGTGACGGACTTGCATCGACTTCTCCGACTTGAATAAAGCCTGCCCCAAGGATTGTTTTCCATTGCCAAGGATTGACCAATTGGTGGATGCCACAGCGGGGCACGAGCTCATGTCCTTTATGGATGCGTACTCAGGCTGCAATCAGATCACCATGAATCCGGCGGACCAGGAGCACACCAGCTTCATGACCCCGACTAACATTTATTGTTACAAGGTCATGCCATTCGGGCTGAAGAACGTCGGTGCTACGTTCCAAAGGTTAGTAAATAGAATGTTCGCAAACCAGATCGGGAAGAACATGGAAGTGTATGTTGATGACATGCTAGTCAAGTCAAAGACTGCGGATAACCATGTTTCCGACCTGGAGGAATGCTTCAAGATACTACGGGAGTACGACATGACGCTTAATCCACAGAAGTGTACTTTTGGAGTTGCGTCGGGAAAATTCCTGGGTTTCATCATCAATACCCGAGGAATCAAGGCAAACCCCGACAAGATCAGATCATTGCTCGAGCTTCCCTCACCCAGGTCGCGTAAAGATGTCCAAGGCCTGACAGGAAGGGTGGCGGCCCTTAATCGATTTATTTCAAAATCCACCGATAAGTGCCTGCCATTCTACAACCTGCTCCGAGGAAATAAGAAGTTCGAGTGGACGGAAGAGTGTGAAAGCGCTTTCCTCGACCTGAAGACACATCTGGCCGAGCCACCCGTATTATCCAAACCAAAAGCAGGAGAGCCTCTTTTTCTCTACTTAGCTGTCACGGAGGATGCAGCCAGTGTCGTATTAGTCTGAGAAGAAGACCGGGTTCAGAAACCAGTCTACTACATCAGCAAGAGACTTCTCGGAGCTGAATCCCGGTACCCGTTGATGGAGAAATTGACGTTCTGCCTTATCACGGCCTCGCGAAAGCTCAGGCCGTACTTCCAGTCCCACTCAATACATGTCATGACCGATCAGCCTTTAAGACAGGTTTTGCAAAATCCTGAAGCATCGGGACGTCTGTTAAAGTGGGCCATCGAACTCAGTCAGTTCGAGATTTTGTACACCCCACGAACTTCCATAAAAGTCAGGCCCTGGCTGATTTTATAGCAGTGCACAGGATTCCGGGAGGATCCTGCAGAAGACTCCCCAGGTCACCGCGGCCCAGGCGTCGTGGAGGATCTTCGTGGATGGTTCATCCAATGAGAACGACTCCGGAGTTGGAATCATTTTGATATCCCCTGAGGGACACAGGTTCCACTCGGCGCTGAGATTCGGATTCAAGGCCTCCAACAATGAGGTTGAATACGAAGCTTTGCTGGCCGGGCTGAGGATAGCCCAGGAGCTGAAGGCGAGTTTCGTTCTGTGCTTCAGTGACTCCCAGCTCGTGGTAAACCAGGTTCTGGGCGAATATCAGGCACGAGGACCCAAGATGGCTGCCTACCTGGAAAAGGTAAAAGTTGAGCTGTCCACGTTTGGGCAAGGCTCGATCGAGCAGATACCTTGGGAGTAGAACGCTAACGCCGACGCTCTTGCCAAGCTCGCCACCTCCTGGGAAACGGAGACCTTGGGGTTAGTGCCAATAGAATTTTTGGAAAAACCAAGTATAGAAGAATTCCGGACGGAGGTCGAGATGATCGACGCTAGACCGACCTGGATGACCCCCATCCTTGGGTATCTCATCGAGGGAAAGCTACCTGAAGGGCGCAATGATGCGCAGCGAGTGTTGTATCAAGCTCCCAGGTATACGATAGTAAACGGGGTGCTGTACCGACATGGGCACTCCCTACCTCTCCTACGATGTGTTCTTCCAGGCGAAGCAAAGGCCATCATGCAGGAAGTGCATGAGGGTTTTTGCGGAGATCACACTGGGGGGCAAAGCTTGGCCCTGAAGGTCCTGAGGCAAGGATATTACTGGCCCACTCTGTCCAAGGATTCAATCTCTTATGTCAAAAAATGCGACAAGTGCCAGCGGTTCGCCTCAGTTGCCCGAGCTCCCCCAATCGAGCTGAAGATGATCTCTTCCCCATGGCCGTTTGCAGTTTGGGGGATCGACTTAGTCGGCGCCCTCCCTACTGGAAAAGGCGGGGTCTGCTACGCCGTGATGGCCATCGATTACTTTACGAAGTGGGCTGAGGCAGAACCTTTGGCAACGATAACTTCCAAAAAAAGTCCTCGACTTCGTGGTTAAGAGCATTATCTGCCGATTCGGGCTGCCCAAGAAAATCATCTCCGACAATGGGACTCAGTTCGACAGCGACCTCTTCACCGAATTTTGCGAAAGGTACGGAATTGTGAAAATTTTCTCCTCCGTGGCCTATCCTCAGGCGAATGGCCAGGTCGAGGCCATCAACAAGACTCTAAAGGCGAGCCTCAAGAAGAGACTAGACGAAGCGAAGGGGGTCTGGCCAGAACAGCTCCCCTAGGTTCTCTGGGCATATCGGACCTCGCATCGGACTCCTACGGGTCATACTCCTTTTTCCTTGACCTTTGGGAGTGAGGCAGTCCTCCCCGTGGCGAATTAAGGTACTTTCGCATAAGGTCCAGTCATACGACCAGGATCGCAACCACGAGCTACTTTGCACTTCCTTAGACTTGATGGATGAAAGACGAGAAGATTCGCAGCTCCAGCTCGCACATTATCAGCAAAAAATCACTCGTTATTTCAACTCAAAAGTCAAAAAGCGCGCCTTCAGCATTGGCGACCTGGTCCTCGGAAGAGTTTTCTTAGCCGGGAAGGATCCCAAAGATGGAGTATTGGGACCGAACTGGGAAGGACCATATCAAATCATTGAGGTCATTAAAGAGGGAACTTATAAATTAGCTCGGTTTGATGGAGGGGCAGTCCCACGGACTTAGAACGCCATCCATTTGAAGAGATATTATCAATGATTCCCTTGCAAGGCCAAAAAGGTCATTTTTTTATGTATTGCGCAATGAGAATTAACCTTTTCGTTTATGATTGTACATATTTATGAGTGTAATCTTAAGTAACCATGAAAGACCCTTTCCCAGTTACTTGGGGGGCATATGGTGCCTGGATATAACCAGGTCGCCTTAAAAGGCTTAGAAGTTAATTCAAATCGATTGATCGTTGTTCTTCTTAGAGAGCACGAGATATTGATGAAAGTTAACGCGAACTAAGCTATACCCTGGATACAACCAGGTCATAAAACTTAGAAGGTAACTTAAATCGATTGATTGTTGCTTTTCTTAAAGAGCACGAGATATTGATAAAAGTTAACACGAACTAAGTTTTCAAAACTAAGTTCCTGGATATAACCAGGTCATAAAACTTAGAAGTTGACTTAAATCGATTGATTGTTGCTTTTCTTAAAGAGCACGAGATATTGATAAAAGTTAACACGAACTAAGTTTTCAAATTAAGTTCCTGGATATAACCAGGTCATAAAACTTAGAAGTTGACTTAAATCGATTGATTGTTGCTTTTCTTAAAGAGCACGAGATATTGATAAAAGTTAACACGAACTAAGTTTTCAAATTAAGTTCCTGGATATAACCAGGTCATAAAACTTAGAAGTTGACTTAAATCGATTGATTGTTGCTTTTCTTAAAGAGCACAAGATATTGATAAAAGTTAACACGAACTAAGTTTTCAAATTAAGTTCCTGGATATAACCAGGTCATAAAACTTAGAAGTTGACTTAAATCGATTAATTGTTGCTTTTCTTAAAGAGCACAAGATATTGATAAAAGTTAACACGAACTAAGTTTTCAAATTAAGTTCCTGGATATAACCAGGTCATAAAACTTAGAAGTTGACTTAAATCGATTGATTGTTGCTTTTCTTAAAGAGCACAAGATATTGATAAAAGTTAACACGAACTAAGTTTTCAAATTAAGTTCCTGGATATAACCAGGTCATAAAACTTAGAAGTTGACTTAAATCGATTAATTGTTGCTTTTCTTAAAGAGCACAAGATATTGATAAAAGTTAACATGAACTAAGTTTTCAAATTAAGTTCCTGGATATAACCAGGTCATAAAACTTGGAAGTTAATTTAAATCGATTGATTGTTGTTCTTCCTAAAGAGCACGAGATATTGATAAAAATTAACGCGAACTAAGTTTTTTTTCAAAATAGTAACTAAAGTGCGCAAAGACAAGGAAATAAGTCAATTAAAAATAAAATTGATAATTGGATTGTCTCGAGGTGGAAACACCTCATGCAAAAGTTACACAAAAAAATAATAAGAATAAAAGAGTGGGAGCAAAAAAGGAAGGCCCTAAGCTCCGCCAGGCTGCCCCGTGGAGGTCACTGTCTCGCCCTCCTGCTCAGTTGCGCCAGAGGCTTCCCCGGCCTCGGAAGGTGCTTCTTTCTCGAGGCGAGCTTTAAATCCCTCCAGCAAGGGCTCCCAAACGTCCGTTGCCAAGAAGGAGAAGTCGTCGTCCGGGTTGTAGGCCCAGCAGTTATAGAGCATGTCCTCCAGGGCGGTGCCGGAAGCCGCCTGCTCGGCTTCCAGGGCGGTTTTGTCCCCAGCCTTCGTAATATCTAGCTCTGCCCGAGCAGCGGCGAGGGCGGCCTTGGCCTCCTCGGCCCCAGCCTTCGCAATGTCTAGCTCCGCCCGCGCGGCGGCAAGGGCGGCCTTGGTTGCCTCGACCTCTTGAAGCTTGGGACGGGCTTCTTCCAGCTCGGCCGCCAGGGCGTCCTTAACCACCTGATGCTCACCCCGCATATCTTCGAGCTGGGCCTTGGTCCTGGATATGCTCCGATGAAGGGCGGCGGCACTCTGCGAAAACGGAGAGGCAACTGCCTTAGAAAGAAAAAAGAGAAGGGAGAAAGGAAAAACAGGGTAAGGCATGATAGTCCAGAAACCATAAAAGGTTGAGGTCAGCTTACCGTTAGGGCCATGCCCAATGAAGATTCCAGCACACCCACTAGGCTCCTTGTTTTGATGGCCCTGAGCTCCTTCTCGTTGAATTTGTAGATGTGGCTGACGACGTAGTTCGCCGTCTCATACACCGTCCCCCGGAAGGCCTCTGGAATCTTCTCCAGGTCCTGGGGGTCAACCGGGATGCGCACCTCGGAGGTTGAAATTGCCGAAGTCGCAAGCTCCGCCCCTGTGTCCCGGACGAAGGCTGGAGCTCGCGGAGGGGGTGGGGGCATGCTGCTCCCCCTGCAGCAGGAGGAACAGTTCCCACGACCTGAGCGGCTGGGGGCTGCTCTTTCTCCTTGGCAGGAGACTTGGTTGGGTTCCCGGCGGCTTTCTTCGCCATCCGGAGCTTCTTCATTTTGGGCCCAGAGGCCCCAGCTGGGGAGTTCCCCCCAATGAGCACAGCCCGCAGACTTTTACCCCTGGACTGAGACATCTCTTCTGTCAAAACAAAGATATGGTTAGCACACAAGTCAGCATTCATGCAAAAACAAAAGCAAAGGAAATAAAAGAAAAAATGCAAAATTCAAGTATATATATGTACTAAAGGGGAATCCTACCCCCCGAACTAGAGGAAGAGTCTATGGTTACGACCATCGGCCCCGAAGCTTCTTCAGGGGAATCTAAGACAATCACTTCTCAAGTTGGCGCGGGTTCTGGATCCGAGGCCGGCTCAGGACTAGACTCTTCTACATATTGCCTAAGTCCTGGAGCTACGGTACCCTCCCAGAGTGAGGGCCATGACCGAAGGTTAGTCCCATACGCCTCGAATAGGACCGACCTAAAAGCTAGGGTGTTATCTACAACTATGGTCCCCCTAGGGCGGCTACTTTCGTAATCCAACACGAGCTGGTCGACGTAGTGGAGCAGGGTTTCATCTAAGTCTGGGTCACTTCGATGGCGTTTGACGATCTGTTTGGGATTGTACCTAGCTAGCCGGGGGTCGGCAGTGGCCCTATCTAAGCTCCTAAACATGTATGGGTTACCTTGGCCAGAAGGACCCGCGGCTGCTCCGGACCGGATCCTCTCCTCGTCCGTTCTTTGGGCGACCTCCAACGCCCGCTTCTTCGTCCTCACGAGAGGCACCTCATCCTCCTCATCTTCATCCCTCGCGACCTCCTCCACAATGATAGGCCTGGTGTCACGAGCTAGGGGAAGCGCCCGGAGCCTCCTTAGGTTCAGAGTCTGACCTGGGAGGATCAGCTTACAGGCCACCATCGTCTCGTCTGTCACGAGCTGACAATAGTCCTTTTCACTGGGGGGCAAGCCCGCCAGTGTCTCGTACTGGTTCCCGAGGACCACTGACTTCTCTGTCCTCGCGAAGATAGCTGCAGAATTAATCTAAGTCAGAAAGGGATACATGAGGAGCTAAATGGTACTTAACTTACGAGCTAAGATTGAAAGGCACTTACGAGGACGGTTGAAGTAGTGCAGCTCGCAGTTTCGGAACCCCGTCGACATAAAGAATTTATCTTTAAAGTCATTGGGGTGGCTGGGCAACTCGATGACCGCGGCCGTGTTAGGGAACCGGGTTAAGTAATAAAACCCGTCATCTCGCCCCCGCTGCTCCGGGCTGGCCTTAAGGCAGAAGAAATAAAGAATGTCCACAGGAGTGGGGACCTCCCACTCCTGTCTCAAGAACAAGTATCTTAACCCCGCCAACAAACGATAAGAGTTGGGGGGGAGCTGGAATGGGGCCAACCTCACGTAATTGAGAAAATCAGTGAAGTACTAATCCAACGGGAGGAAGGCGCCCGCCTTGAAGTGTTCGTCGCTCCAGGCCGAGAACGCCTCATCAAGCGGCGCGCAGCTCCGCTCGCCTTCTGCAGAAGGTCGGGCAATCACGGATCCTCTCCCCAGCTCGATGTTGTGGGAGAGGAATATTCTGTTTACCCTCGCCTGGTCAGTAATCTTTGAGACGATCCTCTCCGCCTCAAAGAACGCGTCGGGAGCCACCTCGAGCTCCTGTTCCACTGCTGGCCCGAAGTTAGGGATAGGGGATTCGGCCATCACCTGCTTTCCTTTGTCTTGGCAGGAGGACAAGCTGCCTACAGGCCTCTTGGGAGCATTCTTCTTGGGTCCCATTTGGTCGCCTGGCGAACAAAAAGAAGAAATTTTAGAAGAAGGCGACTTAAAAATGGAGAACAATCTATTTCCTTGACACGAGCTGAGGTAAGCCCAGCCCGTGGAGAGTGAGACCACGCAGTTCTATGAACACGCGCCTGTGCTCCCAACAGAACCCTGATTACTCGGAATTCGTGTGTCAGGAGGGTCAGGATAGAATTTTTCCTTGGAGGGAAAGTTCCAGTAGGCAAGAGAGGCAAAACCGCCTGTGAAGCGTGTCCCCTAAGCTACCCGGTTTTGCACCCAAAATACCAGATATTTTGAACAAGCCTACCAAAAGTCCTACCCAGTAAATTTTCCCCAGAAAACGCATCCTATAAACCATGCTCCTAAACGGTTTTCTACTACAAACAATACCCTAACCTAAAAGGCTTTCCCCCTTCATGCCCACAAAAAAACCAGCAAACCCTTGCATGTGGCTACAGTGGAATATTTACCTAAGCTACAGTGAAAAATAATTTCAACACATGCACGGTCAGAAGGCTTACTGAATATTCTGTTTGAGAAGAGGATGAAGGAATCGCCTGGGTTGGGGCTTCGTCGGAGTGGGTGATTCCAAAGCTTCGAAGGAGCCCTTGCACCTGAGTTTCTGGAACGCCGAAGATGGTAACCGGAAAGAGAAAAAGGGGGGATTTTTTAGAGCAAGAAGAAGAGGAAAATTTCTGGAAAATTTCAAATGAACGGGTGGCCCATGCGTAAGGTGGCCACCCCTTTTATATACATGAAGGGCCACGTGGGGAGGACCGTTGGATTGCCCTGATGTGGGATCCAAGGCCCTCCACTCGAAAGACAAAACGACGGCTAGGCATAGGCTAAGCCATTAAATGCGGTTCTCGGAAGACGTACCGTCACCAACCACGATGTTCCACGTATTTGGCGCCTGCGTAGAATGTGGAGTATGAAGAGTTCATGGGGAAGCCTAAAAGCCCCTACTGTGGCCCTACACGACGTCGTGTACCACGAGCAGAGGCTTGGGGGGCAGATGTACGCCCTGATTATCCCACGGGCTGATTAATGAGCTGAGATACGGCCTAATCATGACTACCACGTGGACATCCCCAAGACTGGAGCTGCCATCATAGGAACCTACCTCCTTAGCTCGAGGTAACCTAAGGGTTCGCCAAGATTGCTTAAGGACTGAGTCTGGACTCTGAAGGTCGCAGGTCGAGGTAAGCGTCCAGCTCGTGGTACGAGCTAGAGTTGGAGCTGTGACCTTTTGTAAAGTCAACCACGCAAGGTAAACGTGCATATATCAGACATCACGTGTCTGATATATCCCTGACTTCTCGGACACGCAGCGTGAACGTGCATATTCAGACACCCATGACTGGGTTGAGCCGTGCGGCCCATTATCCCCTTACCTATTGATTTGACCACACTTATGTGTCAGGTTTAGGAATTAATCATGAATGTCACAGAGTTGACATGATAGGTAAGAAGGTCACGGGATGACCTTCTTACCAACTCCCAGGTGCCTTCTCCTATAAATATGGAGACCCTGGGAGTTACAAAGGGTTGGATTCTATTATGTAAAAAATACCCTGTAAAAGAATACCAAGCATATAGCAATAATATTGACTGGTGGAGTAGAATGATTTTAACCTTTGAACCACCTAAAAAAACGTATTTTGTGTCACCATTCCATTTCCAAGATCATTCATCTATTTCGATTCAACATAAGCACTAATCCCTTCCTCTTTCTTTTCTTAATTACCTGTTGGCGAAGAACCGCGTCAACACCTTATATTCCAGTTCCCAAACACTATTGTATGCAACAAATATAGAAACATTCGAATCTGCATTAACCCAAAAAAAAAAAAAACAAAACAAATTGGTCAATAATTTAATAACATAAAAAATCTGCAAAATATCAAGTTCCATCAAGAACCATCGAGTACCGTCGAGTCTAATCGAGGTGGCCAAGTATAAGAAATTTTGTCTACGTATCGAGGTCCATCGAGGTTCATCGAGGTGGTCGTCTATTTGACACTTCGGGTCCCTATCGAGGTCCATCGAGGACTGCCGAGGTTAATCTAGGTGGTCATCTATAAGACACTACATGTTTCTATTGAGGTCCATCGAGACTAATCGAGGTGTTTCATTCCTAATCTGCATTGAGGCATGTCGAGGTACATCGAGGACCATCAAGACATGTTGAGTTTCATCGAAACTTATCGAGGCAGAAAAAAACCCAGGAAAACTCAGTTCTAATTCGACCGTGAAACAATAAAAAAAATCCAAAATGCAGACATAGATCTGTTCGAAATAGTTAAAGCAATGTAAATAAACAAGTTTCCTCACTACACATAACGAAAATATACTTACCCATAAAATTTGTGACACTAGATCCCAAACCCAAAATGGAGTTTCTTGCCTTGATAGGATTAAAAACTTGCTTAAAGAACAACTTCAAATCTCATATTAGATGAGCTCCAAAATTATTATAGATCAAGAGAATACATGGTGGCTGCCTTGTTTTTTTGAGTGAGAGAGCTTGAGAGAAGGGAAAACGTGAGAGATAGAGAGAGAAGACAATATCAGAAAAAGAGATGGAAGTTTATGTTAGGGGTATTTTGGGAATATAGGAAAATACTTGTATAAAAGGGTGATGTTTAATTGGCATAAAATTTCTCATTGTTAAGGGGTATCGGTGATGCCCAACACTACAAAAAATGTTATATTGTTATTGGTGCAATCCAATATCGAGACTTACACATTTTAAATTAATAAGTATTATAGGATATCGTTATCCCAATATAACGTGCTAAATAACAACAATCATATTCAATACTACATATCCACATTTTTAAAAAAAATCCTCTTTAGCATTTTCCTATAATATCTAATTCAAAAAGTTGGTATGCCGGTGGGATTGGTGGGTTTTTTTTTCTTTTCCTTTTTATCTTTTTCAAGAAATGGATTTGATATGTTGTAAATTAGTTGATTTCGGGTTAGTGATGATACTATATTGAACAGTCAACTGGCCATCTATTAGAAAAATAAATAAATAAATAATTATAACCTTAATTTAATACATCTATGGTGGTAATAATAAAATAAAATAAAATAAGTTGGGTTAAAAGTCCACAATAATTCAGAGAAGCATACGTGGCAGTCTAGGGTGCAAGGCCGTTGCTAAAAGGTTAACCAACCTCTCTCCTCCTCTTTCTCTCTCCTCTTTTCTTCTTCTTCTTCTTCAACTTCTTCTCTCTCTCTCTCTATAACTCACTCACACCCATACTCTCTTTCTCTTTCTCTTTCTCACTTTACCTTTTCTTTTGGTTTGACATTTTTACCCCTCAATTTTCACAATATTACGATTCACTACAGATCACCACCACTTCTACTTCCACTACACCTCCCTACTATTGTTGACCTACCTTCTCCGTCTCCGGCAAGATTCCCGCCATGAGTGCCGGAACGACGACGTTTCGCTCCATACTCGACAAGCCCCTTAACCAGCTTACTGAAGATGACATTTCTCAGCTCACTCGTGAAGATTGCCGCAAATACCTCAAAGATAAAGGTTTCTTTTTTTGATTTTTTTTTCTTCTGTCCTAATGGCGGATTTGATTGGTTGTTCTTTGTCTTGGAATATGAAAAGGAAAAATTAAAGAAAGAAGGAAAGAGAGAGAAGCAAAAGAAATGTATAAAATACTTGTAATAATGTGGTTAAATTAATATATATATGTATATGTATATGTATATGTATATGTATATGTATGTGCGTAATTATTGGAGTATTACACGTGTTTGTACAGGGATGCGAAGGCCTTCGTGGAATAAATCCCAGGCGATCCAGCAGGTGATTTCGCTGAAGGCTTTGTTGGAGCCTTGTGACGATTCCGGCGCCGGAGACATCAGGAAAGTTGTCGCTTCTCCGACTTCGAACACGCCCCGACTCCCCACTTTTAGTGTAAGTTTGTTTGAAAGTAGATTATTTTATTGCGGAAAAACTGTTTGGTTGCCGGGAAAATGGGAGGGAAAGTAATAGGGACTGTAATGTTGAGATGAGAATTTTTTATTCTTGGGATTTGTTTTGTTTCTGACGAAAAAGGTCATGTCTTTAGTCGTTCAGCTAGGTGAGGATTTGACCAAGTTGTTGAAAACATCATTGACAGTGTCTTAACATTTCCTCGGCCACCAAACTGAGCATTTTCTTGTTTTTTATTATATTTATCTAAAAGCTATATATGTAGCTGATTATTGAATAAATGGTACTGTAGGTGAATTCGAATTCAGCTGAATCAGCTAAAGAAGCTAGTGCCGATGTCCAGGTTTCAGTCTCGGCTGAAGAATCAATTCCGGATCCGAGAAAGGAACCGACGAAATCTGTTCCGGAGCCTGAGGAAAGACCCGCTGATATAGATGAGAGGGCAAGTCCAAGGTCTAATTTTTATGCTTCTTTCGTTTCTAAAAAACCCCTTTTTGTGAAATGTGCATATATTGGTTGAGTGTTGCCAGGAAGCTACGTTTAGTATTTTCATTTTTTCATTTCGGTTGAACAATTTATGAAGTTGAGGTATGTTGACTTTAGCTTGCAATTGTTATGCCTCAAGAGCTGGTTGTGCTATGGCCGATGTTAGGCTATGAGGGTTTTTTTTCTTTCTTTTTTTTTTCTGAACATTTGAACTTGTTTGGTAATCTGTGTTTTGGTGGATCTATTGACATTTTAGCTTTAAAGAATCGAACTAAAGGAGTGTTGGTGAACAATGCCGATTATGTGCTCAGTCCATTTAAGTTTTTTTGAAACTATTATGAGGGGTGCAACATAATTAGTCCATTTATTGTAGGATTGTTAATTGTTCTTATGCTTTTACTTATAGGATTTCTCCTAAATTATTTAACTTGTTTGCTAAACACAAGTGTCTAAAAAATGTCAATGTGGTTAAATGCTCTTTTATGTTATAAAATTACACGCTGCTGGATTGAGTATATGTATGCTTATTTGGATCTGGTATGATTGTATTGAAAATTTATGATAAAAAAATCTAGATCATATTGATGCAGGCTTTTAGTTTTTGTTTTAAAATCTTTTATACAAAATGGCTAAACAACAGTACTTGAAAATCTGGCTGCAGAAGTCAATGTGCAACTGATGCATCAGTTGGGCAAATGACAATTTTCTATTGTGGAAAAGTGAATGTATATGAAGGAGTTCAACCGGAGAAGGTAATGAAGTTTCCTCTACTTAGTCTCAGTGATATCTTGAGGTTAGCTTTCCAATGCAGCCATGAATGGTTTTGCAGGCACGTGCAATCATGCACCTTGCAGCAAGTCCAATCCCTTTAGCTCGGGAAAATTCATTTGGTGTCCCTGCAGCACTTAGGACCTTTCCATGGCATTTAAATACTACAAGTGAAAAATGTGGCCTTCCTCCTAGTGTCTCAATTTCACAGCCCATGCAGACAGGTATTACTTGGGGAAGTTTTTTTTGCTCATAATTTGATGGATTTTCATGTTTAGGGAGCTGTAAATCCAGGAAATTTATATAAAGCTTTTACTTCAAAATCTTGAGTTAGATAACTTAATAGCTTCATTGCCATTTTGCAGATAAGATAGCTGAGCATAGTCATCAGTGTTGGGAGAAAGAAAATGGTACTTAAAATCCTTTTAAGAACTTTACTATTTGCATAGTGATCCTTTCAAGGAAAATAATTTACAGAATATCTTCTTTTTTTTTTTTGAGATCAAGGGCTTATCTTTGGGTGTCTAATTTTAGAAATGAGGATGTCCTTGGAAACTAATAACATGTGTGTAGTTTTTTTTTTTTAATTTTCATGTTCTTTATTGTGTTTTCCATATAAAATATTTCATAGTAGAGGAAGAGTGAAAATCAATGAAGATACGCATAATGTATTGCGCTCTTTTTATACCATCACCACTTCAAAAAACCACATATCACAGACCTTTGGCACTGATGGATTCATTGAATAGCATATACCATGATTGCAAACTATCTAACCACTAATTGCTCTGTATACTTTGCTTCTCCACCACCTTTGCAAGCTTCACATATAAAGCTATCAAACTACCACATCTGCTAGCTCTATTCCCACCACCATCTTTCCTCCTCTCTTGAAGTCACAAGTTCCTTGATTCTGTTAACACCAACTTTATCTCTTCTCCTAGTTCAGTGAAAATTGGGCTGTTCACTTATGTCTGTAATGTTGCACTCAACATAATGCCTAGTTTAACAATGTCTTGACAATACTTTTGTGCATTTTGTGCAAAACTGATGAGCGATGAGGCACATTTGAGGCTTAGCCAAGTGAGGAAGCTTTCGAACTTGATTAATTATGAGAAGTCTAATATGTTTAGTGGTGTTTCTCCAGATGCAGATGGTCAGGCAAGCAGACAAGTGTCACTGCAGAGATACCGTGAAAAGCGAAAGGACAGGTATCCCAAGTGACAAAACCTCCTGTTTACCCTAATAACTTTCATATGTTTTTCTTGTTTGATGTCACTCATTATTTCCGATTTTCTCTATCCTACTAGGGGAAGGTTGAAGAGCAAGAAAAACGCTACAACTAATTCTTCTAGCTTGGAAGTCTACTTAAACCACCAAGTGAGGACACATATCTCAAATGGTAATTCAAGCCGCAGTAGCACGAGCTCTCCAACTCAGCCTGGGCTCTCCCAAGCATTGTGTAGCACAATGGACAATCAACCTAAGATAACGTGTCTTCCCGTTGATCTCAATGAAAAGCGTAAGCTATAAAAGATCTTTACTTTGTTTGCGAACTGCTTAGACTGAGTTTATCACCCCCTATTCTGTTTATAACCCTAGTTAGATTGTCTTCTCATACCAACTAATCTCATGATGAATTGTACTACAGAAAACTGTCATTTCCAATCCACATTTCATGATTTTTTTTATCTTTTATATGCTGCTTTGCAGATAACTTGGATTGCTGAAATCTTTTGTCTAATTATCGTAGCATGGAGAGGATGGGAGAGAAGAAACCAATTCACAGGCTCCCAGAGACTTGCTTTTTTTTTTTGCATATTTTCGGCTGCCTATTCTTCCCTTAAGTTTTTCTACTGGCCTTTTGTATGTGAGAATTTGAGTTTTTTAGGCTTACATGATCAATTTTGTATTTAATAGGATGATATGGTTTTGATAGGGAATTATTTATTCCTTGTTATGTTAAGCCTTCTTCCAAGGTTGAGATAGGTGGAAGCAGTCCTTTCTTCACGAGTAGCCTATGATCGATCACTCTGAGTTGACATAGTTATTCTCTTGTCTAATATGTTGTATCTACAAAACAAATGTCTTGTACATTATCTAGTCTGCCTTGTATTTCTAGCTAGCTGATATTTTTTTTTAAAAGATGTTTAAGGGATCTAATCCTTTTCCCCTTAACTAATGCATTCATCTAATTCGTTTTTCCTTCTCAACTATAAATATATATTTATGTTTAATTTTAGAGGATATACATCATATGATATAGTGGTGGGCTTTCTTGAACTAGTGTATTCGATGCTAAAGTTTATTCCTTTTTGGAAATAAATATCAATAAATAAGGATGAAAGAATATAAGCGAGCTACACCTATGGCTAAACTACTAGAAACCAAAATTAAAACCTAAACAAGAAAAAGACTTGAGGAATGCAGCCAAAGTGTTCTAGAGAGATCTTGTGCTAGTTAGTATTCCATGGCAAGTGACCAAAAATAGTTCCACCACAAAAAATAAAGCCACAAAATGTACTGAAACGTGGCGATAAAGGGGACGTGACTAATCTTAAGCTTTAAAAATATCGATAGTAAATGACAAAATATGATATACAGAACTGGCTTCTGTTTATAGGTTCTCGTGTTGTGCTGTGGGTGAGACAAAGCCGGACCAGACCTGAGACCTAGCTATGGCTATAGAGGTGAGTTATATGACCGAGTTTAGATGAACTCAATACTCGAGTAGATTTGTGTTGTACTTGCCCTTTTAAACTTAACAATAAATCTTTTTTCATTGTTAATTGAAGCAGGCATGGTTCATGGACGACAGCAATGAAGATCCCTGGCTCCCTCACCGTCACAACCCCATCGAGCTTCTTCCAATGGACCAATTGGCAGGTCTCCTCCCTGTCTATCTATACGTGTATATATGTATATAACTATATATTGGGTATAGATTTTGTTAAGCTGGGTGATGAATTGATCAGATGATTACTAAACTTAAAATACATTAAATTTAAATCTACATACAATCAAGCTCAAAATATATAAGGGGTTCTTGGACAAAATCCAAAGCCTTGCTTATTAATATGGATGTATATATAATATATTTTGGTGATATATTGCAGAGTTGGGAGTGCTGTACTGGCACCTGAACCCCAAGGATTACGAGAACGATGAAGAGCTACGCCATATTAGAGAAACCAGAGGTTATAATTACATGGTATTATTGTATTGTACGAATGAACTTGTATTATTTTATTTACATGTTTCTTTACTTCAGTTATGGAACAAACGACATATCGTTTTGTAAGAATTCTTTCTCATTTGTGGTGATATCATATAGGATTTGATTGATATAAGCCCTGAAAAGTTGGAGAATTATGAAGAGAAGCTGAAGAACTTCTACACAGAACACATACATGGCGATGAAGAAGTCCGGTATTGTTTGCAAGGAAGTGGTTACTTTGATGTTAGGGACAAGGAGGACCGTTGGATTAGGATCTGGATGAAGGCTGGTGATCTTATTATCTTACCAGCTGGGATTTACCATAGGTTCACCTTGGACACCTCCAACTACATTAAAGTAAGAATCTTTTGAACTATATACATATATATATTATATATATATGTATATATATATATAGAGATGATAATTCTATATTGCATACTTAAAAAGGCATCCAAGATTTTTTCGGCTCGTGAATAGTATTCGGTGCGATTTTTTTATGATCGTATATATTATAGTTATTTAGAGTATTCTGTAAATTTTAAAGTAATTCTGAATAATTTACAGTGTCGAAAACTAGGTTCAAACAAGTTGTTTTTCACGCACATCAAAAAAATTAGTCACGCGTGCAACATGTTTGAACCTAGTTTTTGGCACTGTAAATTATTTAGATTTTTCTAAAAATCTGCAATATGCTCTTAAATAACTATAATAAACATGGTCATAAAAAAAATCGCACCGAAAACTATTCACGAGCCAGAAACACAAAAGGTATATCCAGTGCATGCACCATAGAAGTATCATATAATGACATAAATGTATTAAAAGAAATTGGTATTTGCGTTATAAATACCTAAGTTTATGATTTTGTTGTACTAAAATACTTAACTTATTTTTTTGACGACATAAATATCTAACGTTTATTTTTTGTTACAATCGTTATTTTTTTTTTCATTAGAAGGCAAATACCAAACTTTTTAATCAAGGATATTGACGGCATAAATATATAAGTTTACGTAACTATTGCACTTAAATACCCAACTTTTAATATTTGTAGCATATATTTACTTTTTTAAAAATTAAACTTTTTTTTTATTATTAGTAGAAAGATTAAAAGTTAGGTATTTAAGTGCAATAGTTACATAAATTTATGTATTTATGTCGCTAATATCTCTATTTAAAAAGTTTGGTATATGCCACTTAACGGGGAAAAGTAAAAAAATAAACATTATGTATTTATGCCGTCAAAAAAATAAATTAGGTATTTAGGTTCAACAAAAATATGAACTTATATATTTATGTCGTCAATTAAACTAAAACATTATTTATGGTTTTTTAAAATATATATAGAATATATTAATATAATTAGTAAAAAAAATTATAATTATATATTATTATCAAAATAATATTTTATAATATTTGAATTTATATTAATATAATTATTAAATATATAGTTTTATATTAAATATTATTATTATAATGATATTTTATAATATTCGAATTTATATTAATATAATTAATAAATATTTATTTTTAATTAATTCTAAATATATAAAAATTTCGTAGATATATATGTGATACTCATAAAAAAAAAAACATTACTTAATTCATATACTTCTACACTTTCTTTCTTAACTAAAATATGAATAAAATAAATTTTAAAATAGGAGTAAAAAAGCTTTTCCTATTAGAAAATAATCTTTCCACTAAAATAATAAAAGAATAAGAATGAAATGATACAAATTTAAAAAATATTGTTTTTTTGGAAGAATAGTCATTTTATTAAAATATTAGAAAAATCATTCAAATTGAAATATCATTTTAATGTCTTAAAGTGAAACCAAACATATAAAATAAAAATGGATTTTCTTTCTTCTCATTTTTATTTTTCATAACCAAACATGATTTTAATTTTGTTTTGTATAGTTGATGAGGTTGTTCATTGGGGAGCCTGTTTGGACTGCATATAATCGGCCACAGGAAGAACATCCAGCAAGGAAGGACTACATTAAGAGTTTGAATGAAAAAGTGGGACTCCCATTGGAAGGTCATTAGAGGGACATTCTTTCATAATTAGCATTACATTTTCAGCTTGTATTTAAATAAGAAATGAGTCCATATGTTTTATCTACTTATATAAGTTGTAATATACGAACCTTTATCAAAATGTATTTGGTCGGTTTTTGTAATTTTTCACTTTTGTTTCACAATATTATCTTATTGTGAAATAATATAATATTTTGATTAAACAAAGCAAATTAAAAATATTAGGAGTTACAAAATAAAAAAGGTTAGGAGTTACAAATGGTTTTGTAACCTATTTTGAGGAGTTACAAATTTAGTAACTTAAGTTATAAGATTTGTAACTTATAAAATTTGTACATTTGATTTAATTTTGAATGATGGAAGATTTTAAATTAAAAAAAAAAAAAAAAAAGCTAGAACTCTATAACCATCATTTAAGTTGTCTGCTTGGACATGCCCACACACTTCATTCATAGAACCCCACCATTGGCTAGGCTTAGTAATACTCTCTTCATATTGTTCCTCATCTTCATCATCTAGGGCATACTATTCTTCAACAAAATCTATGTCTTCAACAGGGTCTTCTTGGCCCAAATCTGCATCTGGTTGGACCTCAAATTGGCCTAAATGAGGCTCTAGTTGGACCTGATCAGTTTGCCTTGAACACTAGCCCAAATCAGGCTCTTGATGGACCTGACTTTGCCTTGAACTCTGGCCCAAATCAGACTCTTGATGGACCTGGTTGGTTTCCCTTGGACTTTGGCCCAAGTCAGGTGATGGTTGGACTTGAATTTGCCTTGATGTGTGGCCCAAATCAGCATCATTTGACACTTGACTTTGATTTCCCATGTCATCAAGCTCTTCTACAAAGTTGATTGCACCCTTACTTGTGCTGCCAGGGTGTGGTTGGGATGCTTCAGCAATCTCATCTTCAACATGGGTAATGACACCCAAATAATCATCTTCTCTGGCCAAATCTTCCCCACCTCTGAATTATTCCCACTCCTCACGTTCCAAAATCAACAAATCTTCATCACCATCATCCTTTACACTTTGAACATCTTCATTATCTTCATCTTCATCTTCAAAATCAAACTCATCATTCTCTTCATCACCTTCCCCCTAATTATCAGGCATATACATAACAAATTCTTCATCACCATTAGCCTCTTCTCCTTCTACATTATCATCACCATTTATGACCCTTTCAAACACCCTCTTATCCATGACATAATCATCTGCTTTAGCACTAACAAATACATCTACCATAACTTCAACATCATTAGGTAGATCCTCAATAATACATCGTTTCAATGGAGCTGAGGGGGTACATATGGTGCTGGTTTCTTACTGCTATAAAAACCAAGTTTCAACACTGTCTCGGGTAGAATTAAATAGACATCAACATGTCTATATTTTCTCACCTTCATATCTTTCAACTTCTCAAGCACATCCTTGTGTGTCGCTAATCTCTTCCCATCATTCAACTGTACATCTGTTGGTTTGAACTAGAAACATAAAGGAAGCTCATAACCAAGCTCCTTGACAAGCCTCTTCATGTCTAACATGCCAAACTCATCCATTACACAACCATCAAAACAAGCCACTTGTCCTCCCTCATACTTCTTTTTTCCAGATGGATTAAACCAATTACCCTCGTGATGTACATTTAGGGTAAACATGGTTGAATTCAATCCTGACCATCCTAAATAGTCAAATATTAATAATCCCCACCTATTAAAATTGTCCACATGTGAAAGAAAAACACAACCCGAACCCGAACCCAATGCAAAGATTCCCCAAAAATAGTGTGTGGGACAATAGAAAAACATCACTTTATAGCCAAATCTGTTCAACAATACTATTAATGTACTTACTAAGTATTTAGTCAATAAAAAACTCATTCCATGCAAGACAAACTCATGTGGTCCCAAAACCAATTTATCATTTCATACAAGCACAAAGGAAACAAACGGTATGAAATTCTTTTTTTTTTTTTTGTTGCAAAAACCTTAACGTAAATGGGTAGTGGGACTGCTGGTTCCCTCCACGGCATTGTGAGTTGTCTTCTCCGGCAAGCTCAACCAAAAAAAATGCCTCCTCTGCCATCGTCTTCGTCAAAGAAAAAGTCAAGTGCTTTGGGTTCTCTGAGTGGGAATGGGGTTTTCGATTCTTTGGGTATTTTTTCGTGGGTTTGGAACCAAATGGAAGTTTGGGGTTTTAGTTTTTAGGATTTGAAATAATAATAATAATAATATTAGAAATTAAATTAAAAACCAATTTATTAAAATCCCTTTTTTAAAATTAAAATTATGTTTAATCTGTGGCATACACGTGTACCCCATGGCCCACTAACGGAGACCCTATTGACGGAATTCGACGGAATTACTCTTTTAGTGACTTTGGGTACTTTCTCCGTTAAAAAAAATTTGGTCTATGTTCGTTACAAATCTTAAACATTGGGTACTTATACTGCAAATATCACAAATTTAAAATAGGAGTAAAAAAAAATTTCCTATTGAAAAATAATCTTTCCACTAAAATAAGGAAAGAATAAGAATGAAATGATACAAATTTAAAAAATATTGTTTATTGGAATGACTCTTCCTTATATTTTTTGGAAGATTAGTCATTCTATTAAAATGTTAGAAAAACCACTCAATTTGAAATATCATTTTAATGTCTTAAAGTAAAATCAAACATATAAAATAAAAATGGATTTTTTTTCTTCTCATTTTTATTTTTCATAACCAAACATGATCTTAATATTTGTTTTGTACAGTTGATGAGGTTGTTCATTGAGGAGCCTGTTTGGACTGCATATAATCGGTCGCAGGAAGAACATCCAGCAAGGAAGGACTACATTAAGAGTTTGAATGAAAACGTGGGACTCCCATTGGAAGCTCATTAGAGGGACGTTTTTTCATAATTAGCATTACATTTTCAGCTTACTTGTATTTAAATAAGAAATGAGTCCATATGTTTTACTTATATAAGTTGTAATATACGAACATTTATTAAAATGTATTTGGTCGATTTTTGCCATTTTTCACTTTTGTTTCAAAGTATTATCTTATTGTGAAATAATATAATATTTTGATTAAACAAATCAAATTAGCATGTTTACTTAATGTCAATGGGAATGATATGTGTGGTAATGACTTCTATTCATTCTATTCATGTGTTTACTAAACTAATGAATGAGAGAGATAAGTGGAGTAAGGTAAAAAACATAGGGAATACTTCTCCTCCCAAATACTAAGGGAATCCCATTACCCTCAATGACTTCTTCTTTTTTATTTAATTTTTTAAAAGAAAAGAAAAAGGACAATTTTGTCCGTCAAAAATCTATCTCACCAAAATGCTAAAATATTCATTTTAATAAAAAAAATATAATTATGTTAATTTAACATTCCGATTTTGTTTTCTGATTATGTAAACATGATAAAACGATTCTGATTCTCCTTCCAGCCAGTTTTAGTAAACAACATAATACAAATAATGATTCTGATTCTTCTACATTTTATTCTCATTCATTTCTCCATTAATTTACTCCAATTACAATTACAAATTAGAAAACGTGTCACAAAATGGTTACAGAATCAAAAAGGTTAGAAGTTACAAATGGTTTTGTAACCTATTTTGAGGTTTTGTAACCTAATTTGAGGAGTTACAAATTTATTAACTTAAGTTACAAGATTTGTAACTTATAAAAGTTGCACATTTGATTTAATTTTGAATAATGGAAACTTTTAAATTAAAAAGAAAAGCTAGAACTCTATAGATAATTATCATTTGTTAATGTGAGTTATGCTTTACATTCTTGTCTTCTTTAGTTCTATATTGAGAAACTAGGCTCCATAAATCCCAAAGAACATTTCCTTAAGAGATAACCAAAGAGTTCCAGTGAAAGTGAAAATGATTTTTTTGGTCAAAGTTCTTAAATATTTGTTAAATCCTTATGTTATGATTGGTTATATATATAGTGAAATTGGTTAGGCACGAAGAGGTGCTAAAACCATAACGGTTTCACTAAAGTCAACATGTGAGAGTTGACTTGCGGATAAGCATTTATAAATTATCTTTTTGGGTCCAAAGTGTTTCTTTGGACATATGAGAGTACCCAAAAAGTTTGAGAGCATTTGGGGATGTTATTTAGACAAGTTTTGGAGCGCCAAGTCAAAGGCATTGGAGATGCGTCGCTCATTTATGGAAAGCATCCAGGCGACGTGTCGTCTGGTACTAGGTGACGCATCGCCTGGTGCCAGGCAACATGTCACTTGGGTTGTCCGTACGCATCCGTACAGTGACGTGTTTTGGCTTCAAAATTCAAATTAAAAATACTCTAATCTCATTGGCTGAGTCTAATGAGGTTCATATACTATTTAAAGGGTTCATTTGAGTTAATTGGTGAATTGATCACTCATCTCTCTTTCTCTCTAAAACTCTATCTCTTTTTCTAACTCTCAACATTACTAGTTTTCTCCAAGATTTTCATCAAGAAAGCTTGACTTGCATGAAAATTCAAGGTTTGTAAGTTCAATCTCATTCCATTGTAGTAGCTTCAAGCAATCTCAAAGGGGAGGCTAGAAATAGAAATTTTTGGACAACAAATTTTTCATTTGTGTCAAGCCTTGTTACATTTTATGATTCATATAAAATCATAGACTTATGATTTTGTGTAACTTTGTTTTCTCTCCACAAATTTCTATTTTTTCTCTTGATTTAATTTATGTTATTCTTACATTAAATCCACTGTTATATTGTGATTAAATGTTTCTAAATTCATGTTATAATTATTTAATTTTTTATTATCAAGATTTGTATTTATATTATTGATTAGTTTCTAGGGTTTAAAATATTGAATTAATTCTCATTATTCATTGTTGGCCTAGAAAGTGTAAGCGATAAATCCCCAACACCTTATTCATATTCTCTTCTCTTCTTTGTGTATGCCTACTTTTTTTCTTTCTTTCTTTCAAGTTTTGTGTTGTAATTTTTCTTGCTCTTTTGTATTTTTGCCTTTTTGTCTTATACTATATCGAGTTTAGTATTGTATCTCCTTTATTTTGTAATATTTCCAACACTTATGATGAAGAATGTGAAAATGTGAGAGTTTGAAGCGAATAACTTATTTATTAAAGATCACTTGAGTTTAGTGTGTAAAATAATGGGGTTGGAACACCAATTAGACTAATTTAACAAATAAGTAACTATTAATTTTTATAAAAAATATTATGCATAAAGAAAACAAAATTAAAGCTTAATTTTTTCATTAAATAAAAAAAATTGAAAGTCTAATTTGCTTAACGAACTCACTCACTTTGTTCAAGTGATGCTTGTAGGAAATTTTTATATGAATATGTATTTTTCTTATGTGATGAGGTGTACAAAAATCCTTTAATTTCATACTATTTCTCAACTAAGAACAACCCGTAGTTATTACATTCTTGCTTTCTTCACTATAAATTTTAATTTATGTTCTTTTTTTTGGTTGTTGTAAATTCTATTTTTGGCAAATTATATTTGACAAAATATTTTTGATTTATTTCTTATAATCTCAGTATTTAATTGAAGATTATTTTATTTTTATTCTGTTCACATTTATGTTCTGATTATATAAAAAGCTGATTATATCAATTTATTCTATTTATAGAATGTGTGACAATATACTTAGTTTTTAAACATATGATTCAAATAATAAATATTGGTCTATTTTATATCTGCTTGATTTTATTTGACAACCTGATTCTTATGACCAGATTTCAATAGATAGGATCAGATTGATCCTCATTAAAACTGAAGATAGGATCTTGCAATGACAGCTCAAATACAAACTGTTCTATAGCTATAGACACTCTGTCTGTTTCCTCATATCACGAATGATTCAATGTAATTGATTGATTATTTAAGGAAACATTTTTAATTGAGTTTTGTGTGTTCAGACCTAGTGAAGGCTGTCTTAGGTGAGTATGTTTGTATATAAATACTTACCATATCAGCCTTGTCTAGGTTAACTCTTTTGTCTATTCTTAAACTTATTTTACATCTTTAGAAAAAGAGTGTTTCTTGTGTAGAGGTTAGTGGTTTGGCTATACCTCTGTTATTGTGTGTCTTTGTATTTGTTCTGTGTATCGAAACAATTCAACAAAGAGAAGAACAAAGAGCAAACCTTCGGAAGAAGGTTCATCCTAGTCTTACCTCGGGAGGAAGCAAGCACTCTTCAAGCAAATCGAAGGGAGATCGAGTTCTTGAAGTTTCAGCAAGATTCATTCATCAAGTGGAAAATACATCAAGCTTGCGGCATAAAATTAGAGGGAGTCTAATCTTTGCTTAAGTCAAATACTTTGTATTTTTTAGAAGCCTTATTAATGAATCTTATCTCTGAGTGTAACCCCGTTAGACTATTAATATCTAAAAGGATATTGACACCACATAAAAACTTTGTGTGTCATTTTATTATTCAGTCATTTCTATTTTATCACCCTGGTTTGATATTCTGTAGTGACAAAAACTTGATCTGTAGCTACAGAATACTGGTTTGCTGTACCAACTTGTTTGTTCCGCATTTAATTAATTTGGTTAATTAAATAAAAATTTGGTAATCATAAAATACAGAATTCCATTTGGTATTAGAGCGGTTCACTAAACTCTAAGTGAGATCTTGTGGTTATTTTTATTCCGCTTAATTTATTTTGTGTAATGTGTCTTTGTTTGCAGAAGGAAGTTCCATAACTCGACCTCCTCTACTAAATGATACTAATTATCCTTATTGGAAAGTCAGAATGAGGGCGTTTATCAAGTCACAAGATGAAAGGGCTTGGAGATCTATACTATCTTGATGGATTCCACCAACTGATAAAGACAAAGAAAGTAATACTAAGGTAAAGTCTGAACTCGAATGGTCTACTGAAGATGAAAAAATTTCTAGCTACAATAATAAGGTTTTGCATGCGATCTTTAATGGAGTTGGTGAAGGATTTATAAAAATTATTTCTTCTTGTGAGTCTACAAAAGAGGCTTGGAAAATCCTTCAAACTCAATTCGAAGGGACAGCTGATGTCAAAAGATCACGCTTTACCATGCTACAAACTAAATTTGATGAATTAAGAATGTTAGAATCTGAAACTTTATCTGAGTTTTATGAAAAATTGCTTGACATTGCTAACGAGTTTTTTGCATTTGGTGAGAAACTTGATGAATCTGTTTTAGTTCGAAAAATAGTTTGTGTGCTCTCAGATAGATTTGACACAAAACTTCTAGCAACAGAAGAACCAAAGGATTTCAGAAAAATGAAGGTTGAAGAGCTAATGGGCTCTTTGAGAATGTTTGAACTAAACCAACAGATCAAGCAAAAAGACGAGCTGAAATCCTCAAGTGAGAAAAATAAAGGTATTGCTTTTAAAGCTTCTGAATTTTTTTTCCTGATTATAAGGAGGATGAAGAAATGACCTTGTTGACAAGGAATTTCCAAAAATTCATGAAAAATGTTAGAAACAAAAAGAATCTGTCAAAATTCCCTAAAGGTAACACATTTTCTAAACATTTTGGTTCTACTAACAAAAAGGGTATCCAATGCAGAGAGTGTGAATTTTTTGTTCATATTCAATCAGAATGTGCCAATACTTTGAAAAAGAACAAAAAGGGGCTTAATGTCACTTGGAGTGATGATGAGACCGAAAGCAGTGAAGAAGATGAGGGAAATGTTGCTTTAAACTCTTTTTTGTCTAGTATTTTTCAGGAAAAACTTCTGTGTTTGAACAATACCATCACTGAAAGCAATATTGATGGTGTAGTCTTAAATCTTGATGAGTCAGAAATCAATGAGGATTCATTGGTTGAATCTTACAAGATAATGTATGGTAAGTGGGTACAAGTTTATGCTGAAAATCGCTCTTTGACAAAAATTAATAGAAGTTTGTCTCATAACATCAAGGAACTTGAGATGAAAAATAAAAGTTGTGAATCTGAATTGTGTTAAAAAAAGACTGAAATTAACTATTTAACAAAAGAACTTGAAAATCTGAAAAGAAATGTTAATATGTTAAATCCAGGTTCATCATTTTTGAAGAAATTCATAACACAGGGCAAAGAAGTCATGCTAGGTTGGGATTTGTTGAATCTCAAATCAAAATGGACACCCAATTTGTAAAATCTGAGAAAATTCGTATTGGGTGAATAGATCTAACATTACAGGTGTCTGATACTGCAACTGGATCTTCTGTATCTACAAACGAGAAGCGATCATGTAAGGATGACAAATTTCGTGAACAATCCAGAAAATTTGTTCCCATTTGTCATTTTTGTGGTGTAAGAGGTCACATTCGACCTAAATGCTTTACTTTGCACAATATGTTTAGGTACAATTGTTTTGGAAAAACTAATAAAATGCAAAATAAACATTTTTCACCAAAACAAATATGGATAAAGGAAGAAAACAGTCTTGCTAGTTTTTCTTGCTTTAAAACTGCTGCTTCTCCAATGTGGTATTTTGACAGTGGCTGTTCTAGACACATGACAGGTAACAAAGACTTACTTGCCAATATTCGACCTATGCAATGTGGTGGAGTGACATTTGGAAATGGATTAGCTGGAAATGTTATTCAGATGGGAATGCTGAATTTTGAAGGCTTACCAAAGTTTAAAAATGTGATGTTAGTTGAAGGACTAAAAGCTAATTTACTTAGCGTTAGTCAAACCTGTGATCAAGGGTGTTTACCGAGTTTTTCGGAAAATAGAATTATGAAAGATAAGAGAGCTTAAAAAGAAAGGATTTAGAATATGCAAGCACGGTTTTTCGTGGTTGGGGCGTTAATAAGCCTTAGTCCACGAGTCAGTTATATTAAAGCTTAGAGAGCTTTTGACAATGGAGTATTCTGCAAGTTTGAGCAGAGTAATCGCTTACAAGAGAAAATTCGGATCCTCTCTACAGTGCACAACCGATCCTATTTATAGGCGTTTGGATGCACTGGACTTGGGTCGGACTAATCCGGGCCCAATATGAATATAATTATGATTTTCTCACTAACGGAGGCTTAATACAAATGATTCTATCAAATAAAATACACTAATCAGGGCCCATTGGGCCGGCTTGAGCATAACCACGCTGTGCGACTGACAACAGTACGCAGCTCTAGTCTGGTTCGCGTGGGCTTCTAAGGAGATCCGAGGGACAGGATCCGCCAGAGTAGTGGCAATACTGTTCTGAATAACGGCGTACATTTCGTGTGGAACCTCTTCTGCAGGTTAGTTTAGGAGAAAAAACTTCGTGTTTCTCGGGGTGATGTCAGTGTCGTGGACAGTCTATCATTCCCAACTCGGATGCCCAATCCGGGTTTATTTACCAATGCCCTGGTCCATCAACCAGAGCCCTGGTTCGTTTACCAGAGCCCGGGTGCATCCACCATCGTTCCAGTCCATTCTTAAACTTGGAAACATCTTCCTTATTGCATCCCGGACGACACCTTATTCTGGGTCCGGGAAGACGAAACGTGCTAACTTCATGGTCCCGGATTACACAAAAGGATAATGTTGGGCTTACTGATACGTGGGCCACCAGGATTCACTCCTTCCCCATCTATTGGGCTCGGTTTGGGCCTCGAACCCCTTCAGGATAGCCCATGGACTTAGTGTATAAGGCCATGTGTGCGGGGAGGAAATGGGGATAACATTTACCCCCCAAGCTTTATCTGTGTTCGCGCAGTGGAGGCTTGCTTCACTTCCCAGAACAATTTTCAGTGTCTCGGTTTGTTCCCCGGAAAATAGGTCCATCTTTTGGGGGACCGCTCGATGTAAACTTGCATGAGAAGCGTTTGTGCCAATATCCCTGATCAAATCCTAACGGTCTGGTTCGTTTACCAAGAGGCAGGTTCATTTACTTCAAGGACGCTTGGGTGACCCCCGACCTTTCAACTTCATCACGCTACCTATACATGTTTCCCTATTACTGGTGCGTCAATATTACTCGTGCTTGATAGATTTGGAGAAAATCTCTTGGTTATTGTGTTGGCAACCAACCATCAGCGTAAATTCCAAGGTGTCCCATATGTACGAGTGATGTCGATAGGGTAATCGAGTGGAATATTTAATATTTATGCATCAATTGGGACCGTTGGATTGGGATGGCGCAGATCGTGACTTGGTGAATCTGTGATCCAATACTCGAGTGGGCTAATTAAAGCACCTGTGTTATCCAGGACCATTAGATGGGGGAAATCATCCTGAACCGTCGGATCGAGAAATGTGCTTTTGTCTCTATAAATACCCCCAGATTTTCATTTGCAATTTTACGCGTTCAGAACAATCAGAGCTATAAAGAGAGCTTTTTATGTCCGAATTTGACGATGAACTTCTCCGGTAGCTGCTCTGTTTCCGTCGCCGTTTCTTCCCAACACGCCCTATTTTCGTGCCATCATTCTACAGCGCGGTCTTGGTTCGACTAGTAGACGAACTCTTGTGTCGCCTCTGCTCGTTCAACACAGAGGTCCTGCCGACCTTATCACCGGAAATGCTATAGACTCTGACACCAGCACTTTACGGTAAGTACCTTGAACCATTATTTATGTTCCTTCGTTTTTTAGTTTTGCATTTGTAAATATAGGGTCATTAGAACCAGGACCACCGTTTAGGGCGATCCTGTGCGTAGTAGGTCCATAGAACAAAGGTTTAGGTCATCCTGGATCTTTTTAGGTCTAGGTCATCCTGGAACAAGCGGTAATAGGATGACTCGGGAAAACTTAGAAAAAACTTATTCTTTGTTCCCGATCAAAATTCTCAAGATCTTCAGTGATCCCGAATCTGGTCCGGAGGGGACTCCTCCAAGCAGTTCTTATGAGAGCCCCCGTACCTTAACAAACCTTTTTGGATTTTGGTGCTAACTGCTTGGTTGTTTGCTTCTTCTTTTTTGTTCCTAGATTACTAACCATGAGCCTCGACGTTACTCTCCACTTGGAAGAATATGTCCAGTCAGCTCCCATCGTCCTGGAAGGGCGCAAACCTCCCAGTGGCACACATGGGAGATGGACGGGGGAAAAAACGAATTCTGAAACTACCAGATGCTGGATGTTGGATGCTTTGGAGAAGATCCTGGGAGTGGAGTCGATCCTCGAGCTCTTTTACAATCGGCTGGATAGGAAAAAGAAGAAAGCCCATACCAGCGTGGGCGAGTTCGGGGCCTGGAGCATGGGCCACATTAGCGTGGGAGCCACTCTCCCACTCCATGACTACTTTGCGCAATTCCTGAAGTTCGAAGGGATCGCACCTTTCCAGCTCCTACCCCAAGTCTATAAGCTTCTCGCGGGGTGGTGTATTTTTTGTGTGGCGAAGGAGATCCTAGAGCCAACCCCGATGAAGGTGCTCTACTTCTACAAGTTGGAGTCACAACTGTTGTGAGATTTGATTTGATTAAAATGTGCAAGTGTACACAGTCACAAAACAAGTAATAAAGTAGTAAGTATTCAAGAATCGTCTCCACAGGGATTGCAAATTAAAAAGTAAGCAAAACAATTACTAAACAATTGGAGAAAATTAAAAGTCAAGTGGTTGTTTATAGACTAAGAAAAATATTAAAATAAAATGGAAATACTGAAATTAAATACTGAACTGAACAAGAAAATTGAGAGAAATTTATGAATTGCAAAATGGACTTGAATTGTTGAATTCCCCTATATTATTCGTCCTGAACAAATTGCGAACGTGTTGCTGCAGCAATATTCTAGCAAAACTCCCAGGATAACAAAAAGTTCATTTAACACGCATAAAACTTTCCCAAATCTTATGACCTTAATTCTTCTACCTAATTAAACATATTCCTATGCAAAATCAGATTTAAGAATGCAATCACAGTTCACTCATCATATGTTACACAAGGTAATTAACATATCCCTATATTAATTACTAACATAACCTAACCTAGATTATGACTTGTGTCATTCAAGCTTTTCCTATTACATTCAACCTTTCCAGCATTAAATATAATTAAAATAACTTGCCATTGCTGGCCAAAAAACAACAAGAAATCAATTTAAGCACACTTGAATGATCAAGGGAGATTTTACTAAAATAAAGTGCAAGAAATGGATAGATTATAACATAGGGTTCATCAACAATTCAAGCCACCAAGAAATTAGTTCATGGCTGATTTCATATACATTAATTCATAATTAAAGCAGCCCATAATATTCAGTTAAAATCCAACTCAGAAATTAATACAATAGAGTTTAGAAAGAGGAGAAAAACAAATCCAAATGATGCTTGAGTTTCTTGGGTTGGCCTCCTTCTTCCTTGAACCTCTCTTCTATTTCTTCCTGGCGTTTTCTCTGATATTCTCACTGGTTTTCTTTGCCAAAAATGGCTGCTGCTTCTCTATTACGGCTGGAGCATTCTTTTGGTATATTAGGTTATCTTCTTCTCCTCCAAAAGTACCATAATGCCCCTCTTTTTCTCCCAAAACAACAAGTCTTCCTTCTATTTTGTCCTTTTCTCCATTATGCTGATATTTCCTTCTGCCACTGCCACATCAGCTGAAATGTAAGCTTGACTCTTGACTGCCACGTGTTCCATGCTCCAAAATGCAGCTGATCACAATGCTTCAGTTTTGCTGCAGCAATCCTGAATATTCAGCCATCAACACAATAATTTCATCACAATAGACTCTTAAGCTCACTCATTCCTTTGTGCAAATATTTAACTATGAAATCATTATCTTTAACCCAATAGCTATTAAAATCTAAAAAATAATTACACTTAATTAAGATAATGAAAACATCCAAGTTAGCTACAAAAACTAAAAATAAACTAACATCACTCATGATTTTTTCACAAATATAAGTTCAAAAGCACATGAAATAACTCTTTATTCAAGAGTTATCACACCCCCAAACTTACAACATTACTCGTCCTCGAGTGATGGCCCTAACAACACAATACAACTAACAAGAGACACAAAAGATACAAACTAAACACAAAAGACAAGAAAATACAAAGACAAAACACTACAACAATGGACAAACTTTGCTATGTCAATGGTAACAAGGGGAAGGCTCTCGGGAAATTTTATTTTGAAAAAGAGAAGCTAAATTTCAATCTTTCACAAGTTTTAAACCAAATTCTTCAAGTATGAATGTTGCTGCCAAAAATATGAACCAAGTGTTTCACCCTTTAGTACATGCATAGCTTTTCCTAAACAATTTCAATCACCAAAAATCAAGCTAACCCTTGGTCCTCAAGCTTAAATAATGTCTCCATACGTTACTTAGTAATTCCCTCTCCACTAATGTAGACAAACACCACACCAAAGATCAATAGGACTTTATCAAGCTTGTAATGATAGGCTAGGGTAAAGGTAGGATAAGAGAGATACATTTTTGGCTCAAATCACCCTAAACACCTCAATCTTTCTAGGACCTAAATACATAAATGCACACAATAATTTCCCTAAAGAAAACCCCACAACACAATATAAATCTTGCCACTAGTCTTTATTACTAACATACAAAGACAATAACTCAAACAACTTTTCCTTTATTTGAAAAGTACACCCCCAAACTTATTTACAAACATGCATACTCTTTTTTTTTTTTCTTTTCTTTTCCTTTGATTTCTGATTTTTTTTTTTTTTTAGAAGCTTTGATGCAAGGGAGTGTACTTCGTAATTTCTCTCTTTTTTTTTCTTTTTTTTCTATATATATATTATTTTTTTTTTTTATAAGAATAAACAACTAAATGGCAAGATTACAAGAAGATTGAGAACACACTCTCCCCCCCAAACTTAAAGTCAACATTGTCCCCAATGGTGAAAACAAGCAAAATAAGAAAAAGAAAACGCTCACCCAAGTTTCTTGCTCACACTCAACTCATCACAACCCCCAAAATGCACAACAAATAAATCCTATAAAGATCAAGGTGCTAAAAGGGTGTGGTGAAAAGATGTGAATATATATATATGTAAAGCTAGGCTAATGAGTTGCTAAAAAAGAAAAATGGCACTTAAGCTCAATGGGGCGACTAGGGATAAAAATGCATACAAGGTAGGCTGCAAAGGCTCAAACGGTCCAAAGATGGCCTAAATCATGTCATCGGTGTGGTATTGTCTAGGATTTCGCCTCAAGGAAAATCACTAAGTAATTCTAGAAACTTAAGCTCTCACAAGAAACTAGCTCGTTCTAGGGTCTCAAAATTGTTTAATCCAATTATGCACCAACTAAAAGGAGAAACAATTGCATCAATCAATGGCTAGCAACATTCACATTCAAAGAATTTAGTTGAAAACTCAAGAAAGAAAAACATTCAGCGGCAACTTAGATTGAGTAAAGAAATCGTCATGGAGCCCCATAGTTACATATGAACAAAAGCAAAGAGTATCGCTACAAGATTAACTAAATAACAAGACAGGAACAGAACAAGCAACAAAACACACACATAGAAGCAAAATAGTAGATAATAAGAGTAGACCACCAGAGAGTTCAAGAACAGAATTAATTACAAAACAATAATAATAATAATTACAAATCAAAAGTGGGTTAAAGAATCTCCCTCCTCCTAGTCCTCGGAAGCAGCAGCCGAAGGACTAGGGCCATCAGGCACAGCTGGCGCAGTCCACGCCTCCAGGATGGAGTTGGGAAAGACTGGGAATGGAGTTGTTGGTTTGTTGAAGTTGCGCTGGAGGGATTTGATGAGGGCTGCATCCCGCTGCTTAGCATACTTCCAGTAAGCATGCTGTTGAGCTTCCATAGACACCAACCGACCAAGAATCTCCTGCTGCCGGGCAATGATGTCAGTGAGCGGAACTGGGGGAGGCACGGCGGAAGGCCCAGAGGCTGAGGCAGGTGCACGAGTCTGGCCAATCAGAGAGAAATCAATATCCCGGCACTCGAAAAGGATATCCTCTGTGGAAGCAACAGATACCCCAGCTCTAATGCATAGCTGTGTGATGAGTGAGGGAAAGAACAACTTCCCTTTCTTCTTTCTAGCACAGCTAGCAAGCTGCCTAGAGATGATCTGGCCAACATTGACACCCAGCCCAGCCAGTATACAATACAACAAGAACACCCTCTCTGTGGACACCGTAGTGTCATGTGTGGTGGGCAGTAATCGACACTTCAGAAAGCTAAGCCACACTGCAGCTTCAGGCAAAATGGAGGTGTGCAAGAGAGTGTGCACACCACCAGAAGAGATGCACCATTGAGTTCCAGGGGCTGCGACGCACTGCAGCGCCTTGTCAAAATCAGTTGGGGTAGGTGCCAAGATCATTTCAGTATAAGTTGAGTTGTCAACGTTGGGTAACCCAAAGAGGGCATTAATAGCCTCACCCGCAAAAGAGACCACCTTGCCGCGAACCAACACTTCAAAATTTTCAGCGAAGGCAAGGTTGGCATAAAATTCCTTGACCACTGGAATAATGGCATACTCTGGTTTCTGGCAGAAAAGTTCCCACTGGTGTTGCTCAATGACAGTAGTGAGAAAGGCAGGCACCTCCCTAGTAGTTGGCAAAAATCCTCTCTCTGGAAATAATTTCAGTGTGTTCCACCTTTTTTAGGAACACACTGAATTGGGCTGACCCAAGAACTGTTTGAAATTGGGTAAACAATGCCATAATCCAGCCACTTAATTATCTCTTTTCTAACCACTTCCTTCATGATAGGATTAAGCCTTCGCTGCTGCTCAACATAAAAATCAAGCTTTGAATCCTTAAAACTCTCTCTGAACAATTTGACCAAGTCATAAGCCTTTGGCTGAAGAATATTCAAATATTTTCAATTAAATTCATTATTTTTATTCAAAGCCAAAAAGAAGATTTTTATTCCTAGAACTCTATAAATAGGACCTAGCACCAAGCTTTTTCATTCATTCTTCAAGTATTGATCAGAGCCTTCCAGATGCTAGTGAGACTATAGAGTGATAAACACTTGGGTTGGGGTTATAAGCTTAATCATTATAAGCTTAATAAACACTTGGGAAGTAAGGTTTATAGTGTATTTCGGTTTCGAGGTGTAGTTCGGTCATAGAAACATTCAAGGTATTCCTAATTCTAGTTCCTTTCTGTATTAATCTTATAGTTCTTCTCTACTCAAAATCCTAACTCGGTCTTCTCTATTCTTGGTTAGGCATCTAAGTTCTTCGAACTTGAGATCTCTTATTGGAAAGTATCTTTTCGATGGTGTAGTTCATTCTTTTTATCTCTTTTCTTTAGTATACTCACATCTCTATTATGGTTTTTAGGAGTGTTCCAAAGTCCTGATCTTGTTCTCACATTCTAGTTTTTGGTAAGGAAAATAGGGTAGATTCGTATGCTTTTATGTTGTTGATATATGTTATAAGTATGATATGTTTTTAGTTGTTTTAGTATATGAATTGTTTAGATAACAATCACATAATTTGTTTAGATAACAAATATATAACTTGTTTAGATAACAAGTCCCAATAGTAGATTTCGTGGGCATATGATTGTTTAGATAGCGAGCCCCATAAATTTATGGGCATATGATTGCTTAGCTAACAAGTCCCAAGAAGTATGATGGCCATTGTAATAGATGTTGTATTTATATAATCATATGATTGTAGTTTACAGTTTATAGTTTATGTGTATGTATATGTTTCATGCTTGTAGTAGATTTTCCTTGCTGGGCATTAGGCTCATTCCTTTATGTTTTATATGTGCAGGAAAATAGTTATGGCGGCGAGAAAGGTTCTTGGCAGCTTGGGGATGTGTATTGAGGGAGAATGGAATCGGTGGACTGTGCGAACGATTCGAGGATGAAGTTTTTTAAGTCTTTTAGTTATGATTTCTATGTATTATTTTTCCGCACTTAATTTTGTAACCAATTTATTTAAGTTATATTTTGTTTTATTTTCAAAACAATGGGATCCCATATCCTAAATGAATTTTTATGTATTTAACTTTTACTTTACCGTTTATAATAAAGTTATGCTTATTTTATCTGTATGTTTTCTTAAGATTAGTATAGTAGTTTTTAATGGTCCAAGGTCTAGAGTAGTTGGTATCAGAGCAACGGTTCATTCGCATGAAGTTCTCCTCGATACACACACTCAAAGCTCCGAATCTGACCGCCAAGTAAGTGTTTAAGTTATAGTTATTATGTTTATATGTATAGCTAACGGTTTTAGCCTTTATGTTTTCAGTTAAGAATGAGCGAAGCATTAACATATGAGGATAGCCGAGCCATTAAGGCTTTAAAAATAATTAGAGAACCGTGAAACACCGTAGGAGTGCTAGAAAGAATCACTCGGAGGCTGGTTTTGTTCCACAGAGAAATAGGTCATCTCCAAGAATCTAAGCAGATCATGATGAGAGCAACAGAGCAATACATTTTAGTAATTAGACTATTTAGAGATTATCGTACTATAATTGTAGCCTTAGAGGAGATATGGGAACAATGGATAATGAAGATGACTTGCCGGTAGCAATGAGATATTATTTTCTCTTAATTAGGTTCACTTCAAAAATAGAATTTTAGTTTACAAATGAGCAAAAGCATAGAATTTTTAAGAACCTTCCTCGAGGACATTTTGAGGCACATGATAATGACGACTATGAGGAGTTAAATGATGATATGCAAGATGAAGGATCGGATATAGAAGATCCCGATTTTTAGAATAAGATTAGTTTCATTGCTTGTTTTAGTTTATTATTTGTTTTCTGGTTGTAAATAGTGAAAACTTTCTTTTCCAAATTAATATCAATGTTATTTTGTTAACATGTACGAGTTTGATTTTCTTTTGCAATCATAATAAATAATGACTAAGTTCGGTGAGGGTGGATATGTTGGTTTTATTGATCAAATCAGAGATTATGCGCAGCGGAACAACAATCAAATTGTTAGTTTAATCCCATAAGATTTCTAGATCTACTTCTTCACATGCATATATATATTGAATCAAAGACAAGAATAGAAAAATTACCTCAGGTCCTTCCTTGCTGCTATCTTTTTGTATGGCTAAATCATTGAGATCTCACACCAAGATCTTCCAAACTGTTCTCAGCACACAAAGAACGAGTGTGGACTCGCTATACAAACAATAGGCAAAAAACTATTATCAGATGTTCTCAACACATGAGATCTGATAAAGTTTGGACCTAGGTTTTGTGAAGAATAGTGACTTTTGTTTGTGTCACTGTTCTCTTTCTCTTAGAGAGAATTCTAGATATTTTTCTATCCCTGAAAAGTTACATTCTGTAAAACTGATATCCTATATTTAATATATCCAATATATTAAAATAAAATCTTAGTTATTTTAAACAATTTGAAAATAACTAATCTGTTATCAGATTTTTGTTTAAATAATAATATTTTAATGAAATTACAATATCTCATTATTTATTTAATATTTAAATAACTAAAATTGTGGAACCTAGAAACTGCTCACAGTCTCTTATGCGTGTAGCACAGTGACTGTGCACTGTGCTACACGTGTACCACATGCCAGTGATGGCATGTGATTTTTCCCAATTTTTATTATTATTTAAATACCAAAAATGTAACGACCCAAATTCACTGTTAAGGCTTAGGGCCTTGAATAGTGGGCCTGGAGGGCATAATGGGATTATGTGTGTGACTTTAATGAGTTTTATGCATGATTATGATTTAATGCACGTTGTATGACTATTTGATTATTTGTGATGCATGACTGTGTGAATTAGTATGCATGTAGACCTGATTGTCTTAAAAAGAGCATTATAGTAATCTGGCCATTTTGGGCATGTTTTATGTTGATATCGGTGATCCATGACTCGAGACGATCCTAGAGTGAGCGGGTTAGCGGAAAAGTCAAAGTGGGAATCTATACCCGGCTTGGGTTAAGCCTGGGGAGTTTTAATGAGAATTTGGAAATATATTGAGGTTAATCTTGATGATGAGGAATGTATATTTGACGATTATTCAGGTATTGGGTAGCGAGCGAGAAATTATTAGGAACACTTGAGGAATTAGTGGGAACTTGGGTAATATGACTAAAATGCCCCTTTATGGGCATAAAGGTTTAGAGTTATTAAGGGAGGGCATTTTGGTCATTAGGCTTGTAAGAGATAAATTAAAGAAGGGCTTTATACTTAGTGGATTTTGTAGGGTTAAAGTTATAGGCTGAAAAAGAAAGAAGGAAAGAAGGGGAAAAAGAAAGAGAAGAGCTGAAGGGGTTTTTGCTCCAAAAGATCGGTTTGTGGCTCTCCCAACCAAATTCCTTCATTTTTCTTGGAGTCAAGCTCAGTGGAGAGCTAGGGTAGGCTGAGCATCAAGAATCCTAAGCTAGGCTTGAGGATTGGCAAGGGGTTAGCAAGATCACATCAGAAATTGAGGTAAGTTCTTGGAGATTTTCTGTTTTAGGGCTTGACTGGTTTGGATTGTGTTTTTGAGCTAAATGGATGGGGTTTTTGGGGAAAACAGGTCAAGGTTGTGAAGGTGCAAGCTAAGGAGGTCTAGGGTTCGATTCAAGGTCGAAATTCCACTCTCGGTATGATTTCTAAGACCCTATCTTTGTTGTTTGAGTGAATTTCTGGTTTTTGGGTTCATTGTGTTAGATTTTGAGTTTTGGGTTGCTTGAGCTTGGGATTGAGCTCATGGGGTGCTTGGGATGAGTGTGTGGTGTGTATATGTGTGTTTTTGGGTTTGGAAAAGGTTTGGGCAAGTTTGGAGTTGAAATGGTAGGAGAAAATCGCAAGATGCGATTTTTGGGTAGTGCTGGTCTGCAACTAGCGCTACAGCGCTAGTCAGGGGGCGCTGTAGCACTAGCCCCTGTTCTGATGGGGTGGTTCTGCTTGTAGCGCTACAGCTCCCTCTTTTGAGCGCTGTAGCGCTACACTGTTCACAGAGGGGATTTTTGGGCTTTTGTGAAGGGATTTTGACCTAGGGTTCGGGGCTCGATTCCGCCACTTTGTTTTGGGGATCTAGGACTTCCCGGGGGCTCAGGATTAGTCCCGAGGCTAGGTTTTGGACTTGAGGTTGGTGATGACTTTGACTTGTGGATTTTGCTTAGGTAAGCGCTAGGGCTCGGGTAGGATCGTGCTCAAGGAGTCGGGTGATCAAGGCTACCGAATCTAAAGGTAAGAAAACCCTAACACCCGAGAATAGGGCATGGGCCCACTGTGTGATTGCAGGGCACGGCCCTAGATTGTATTGTATGCAAATGTGTAAACTTAGATGAACTATTGTATGTTTGAATGGTTATTTCTGAATGCATTATATGTGTGATTATAATGGAATGAACGGCTAAGGCCGAGAGCGGCGTAGGCTGGGTACGGCAGTGGGGCCGGAAGTAACGCTCAGCACATGGGATGCTATAGCCAGGGTGGGACCCAAGGGATACATGGGTTATCCTACGGTGAGGACCGAGACCCCAAGCTTTGGTAAGGCCTCTGGGGCGGCATGGCCGTGCTTGTTTTATCCGATGATTTTTCTATTTATCAGTGAATTATGCCAGCTATATTAATTGCATATGTTATGTACTATTTGGGTTTTCTTGCTGGGCTTCGGCTCACGGGTGCTCCGTGTGGCAGGTAAAAGCATGGAATCAGTCAACCGGCCATGAGTATGGAGAGCGTGGGGGCGGCGCGTACATGTTCGGCCTGCCCGACTGCTTTGGTTGGGGGCATTTTGTATATGGCTGTATTAAACCATTCTTTTGATAGTTGGTCAAGTGTAAATCTATTTTTGAGTTGTAAATATTTTGTAAACCTTATTTTGGGATCCCAGATGTTTTATACTTAACGCTTTCAATGAAACTAAACATTTTCAAAGAGTACAACCTTAAATTCTGATTTATTCACACTTTTGGTTTTAGAAACCACTTAGAGTCAGTCAAAAGCACGATTTCTATTTTAAACTCACTAAGTAACGGCTCTAAGGTAGTAGGGCGTTACAACTTGGTATCAGAGCGAGCCAAGGTTTATTAGTTCTGGAGATTGACTGAACATGTACGCACGCTGCCATTGAAAAGCTCGACTCAGGGTTGATTGGTATGGTTGATCAATATATCTGAATATGTGATTAAATGCTTTGTGTGCCTGCTTAAGTTATTAGGAGCATGATGATAGAAATAACATATGCATGATGTCAGGGCAAGGCCCGTTGTATGCTGTATGATATTTGTATGTCATTTTGGTCGATTGATCATGGTTGTTGTCGAGATTGAGAGGTGGAAATTGGACCTTGTTATCATGCCTGATTAGCGGTGTCACTGATTGTAGGCATTTAGTTCTAATGCCTCGCCAATCATCGAGACTCCGCGGCATTCAGGCCAGGATGACAACCAGGGGCAGGACCCTCCACCTGCTCCTCAGAACTGGCAACAGATTTTAGCCGAGATGGAGGCTAGGTTGAAGAAAACAGAGGAAGAGCTTAGTCAGTTGAGGCAACCAGCTCCTCCACCAGCCACTGGGTTACCACCACCGTCGAATGTGGTACCAGCTCCGGTTCAACCTGTGACTGGGAACAGGTTGGAACCTCTGTATGAAAGATTTAGAAAACAGCAACCTCCTACCTTTGAGGGCGGAGCAGACCCACTGCAGGCTGAGCAGTGGATGGGTACAATGTCGGTGATCCTGGACTTCATGAGTGTTGAAGGAAGGGATAGGGTTGATTGTGCCAGTTATATGCTTAGAAATGATGCACGGATATGGTGGGATGTAGTAAGGCAACGAAGGGATACTACAACTATGACATGGGAGGAATTCAAGAGCATTTTTAACGAGAAATACTACAGCGTAGCCGTTCGAGCTGCGAAGGCGGATGAGCTCAACAACCTGACTCAGTGCAGGTTATCCGTCACCGAGTACGCCCTGGTATTCGACAGATTGGCAAAGTTTGCGCCAAAGCTAGTGCCGACTGATGCGGCCAGAAGAGATAGGTTTATACGGGGATTGAACGTAATGATTGCCCGTGACGTGAGTATTACAATGACTCCAGAGACTACCTATGCGCAAGTGGTAGACAAAGCCCTCACTGCTGAGAGGGTTGAGGATCAGATCTGGAAGGATAGCGCTGCTAGGCGTGATACCAGGAGAGTAGTGCCTTCTTCTTCTGGGCCTAGTCGGGGCAGTGGCCCCAGTGAGCAGAAGAGGAGAGTACCAGACTCGTTTGCTCCTTTTGGTTCTGACAGGAGGGTTCGCAGTTCTGTGGGTGGCCGCCAGGGCGGAAACGACAGCTGGAGAAGCCTCCCGATGTGTCCTCGATGCAGGCGACGGCATCAGGGCGAGTGCCGGACCAGGGCATGCTTTGTTTGTGGGAGCACCAGTCACTTGAAGAAAGATTGCCCGCAGGCTAAGAAGGAGGAGCCAAGGCAGGGAGACAGCCTCGCTCCTGCTAGGGTTTTCACCTTGACTCAGACTGAGGCAGAGGCTAGTCCCTCAGTGGTCACAGGTCAGACTTTTAGCGCTGGATCCTTGTTTACTGCATTGATTGATTCTGGTGCTACGCACTCATTTGTTTCTGCTAGGGTGATTGATCAGCTTTGTAGGCCTAGTATTTTGTATGCTATGGGTTTTCAGACTATATTGCCTACAGGAGAACTGGTAGTCTCTAGGAGGTGGGTTAGAGCCTTACCAGTAGTGGTAGACGGTAGAGAATTGTTTGTTGACCTGATTGAACTAGATATGGACGATTTTGATATAATACTAGAGATGGATTGGTTGACGCGGTATGGAGCAACCATTGATTGTAGGCGACGAATGGTGACCTTCGAACCGGAGGGTGAGGCACCCTTTGTGTTCGTGGGAACGGTGAATGGACCGCGGGTGCCTATGATCTCAGCACTAAAGGCTAGTGACCTGATGCAGGGGGTTGCATAGGATTCCTAGCGAGTATAGTAGATTCCTCCAAGGTGGCGGCAGTGGGACCGACTGAAACCAGAGTGGTCTGTGAGTTTCCGGACTTGTTTCCAGCAGATCTGTCGGGATTGCCGCCACAGTGGGAGATTGAGTTCGTCATAGAGTTGGTTCCAGGAGCAGAGCCAGTATCCAAGGCACCTTACAGAATGGCTCCGACAGAATTAAAGGAATTGAAGATTCAGCTGCAGGAACTACTGGATTTGGGGTTTGTCAGACCGAGTTTCTCGCCATGGGGTGCTCCAGTTTTATTTGTTAAGAAAAAGGATGGATCGCTCAGGATGTGCATCGATTACAGGGAGTTGAATAAGTTGACCATCAAGAACAAGTATCCATTGCCTAGGATCGACGATTTATTTGATCAGCTTCAAGGGAGTACAGTGTTTTCGAAGATTGATCTCCGATTAGGCTACTATCAGTTGAGGATCAAAGAAGAGGACATACCAAAGACTGCATTTCGGACATGGTATGGGCATTATGAATTTCTGGTTATGTCCTTTGGATTAACCAATGCCCCAGCAGCGTTTATGGATTTGATGAATAGAATTTTCAAAGATTATCTGGATAAGTTCGTGATTGTATTTATTGATGATATCCTAGTATACTCCCAGTCAGAGGCAGAGCATGGACATCACCTGTGCCTGGTGTTGCAACGGTTAAGAGAGCATAAGCTATATGCTAAGTTTAGCAAATGCGAGTTCTGGTTATCGCTAGTTTCATTTCTAGGCCATATTATCAGTAAGGATGGGTTACTGGTAGACCCAAGCAAGACGGAAGCAGTGAGAGATTGGCCTAGACCCAGCAATGTTCCTGAAGTTAGAAGCTTCCTTGGACTAGCAGGTTACTACCAGCGATTTGTAGAGGGGTTCTCCAGGATTGCTACTCCATTGACAGAATTGACAAGGAAGAAGACCAAGTATGTGTGGACAGATCGATGTGAGAACAGCTTTAAAGAGTTGAAGCGGCGGTTGATTACTGCACCAGTGTTGAGCCTGCCAACAGATGATGAGAAGTTTGTGGTCTACTATGACGCTTCTAGACAGGGTCTAGGATGCGTGTTGATGCAGGCTGGGAAAGTGATAGCGTATGCATCAAGGCAATTAAAGGAGTACGAGCAGAGATATCCCACGCACGACCTGGAGTTAGCTGCTGTGGTATTCGCACTTAAATTTTGGAGACATTATCTGTATGGAGAGAGATGCGAGATATACACTGATCACAAAAGTCTAAAGTATTTCTTTACCCATAAGGACTTGAATATGCGCCAGAGACGGTGGCTAGAGCTGGTAAAGGATTACGATTGTGATATCCTGTACCATCCTGGGAAGGCTAATGTAGTGGCTGATGCATTGAGCTGGAGGGGCCCAGGACAGTTGTATAGTTCGAGGCAGATATCTGACAGACTAGCAGGGAAATGACCAGAGCAGGTATAGAGCTAGTGGTTGGTAGGTTAGCCAACGTTACTCTTCAGTCAACGCTCCTTGAGAGGATTAAGGAAGCACAGGGAAGGGACCCCCAGTTAGTTGAATGTCGAGAGAGTGTCCTAACTGAGGCAGCTAAGGACTTCTCTATTTCTGAGATGGGTTTGTTGAGGTACAAGGGACGGATTTGTGTTCCGATTGATCCAGACATTCGGCGAGAGATTCTGGACGAGTCTCATACCACTCCCTACTCTTTGCACCCAGGTTCTACGAAGATGTACCATGACCTGAAGGATTTGTATTGGTGGTCAGGCATGAAGAGGGACGTGGTGGACTATGTGGCTAGATGCTTAACCTGTCAGCAGATTAAGGCTGAACATCAGAGGCCAGCAGGATTATTACAGCCTCTAGGGATTCCTGAGTAGAAATGGGAAGATATTGCCATGGACTTTGTGGTTGGATTGCCGAAGACTGTGGGTCAACATGACTCAGTGTGGGTGATTGTGGACAGGTATACTAAGTCCGCCCACTTCTTACCTGTGAAGACGACTTATACTGTGGAGCAGTATGCAGAGCTTTATGTAAAGGAGATTGTTCGACTTCATGGGGCTCTGAGGTCGATAGTATCCGACAGAGACCCCACTTTCACTTCCAAGTTTTGGAAGAGCCTACAGAAGGCAATGGGCACGCAGCTTCGGTTTAGTACCGCTTATCATCCTCAGACGGATGGACAGTCGGAGAGGACAATTCAGATACTGGAGGACATGTTACGAGCTTGTGTGTTGGATTTTGAGGGATCTTGGAGTAGGTATCTCCCTCTGATTGAGTTCTCGTACAATAATAGTTATCAGGCGACTATCAGAGTGGCTCCGTATGAGATGTTGTATGGAAGAAAGTGCAGATCTCCGATTCACTAGGAGGAGGCATGGGAGAGAAGGTATTTAGGTCCTGAGATGGTTCAGAGGACCAATGAGGCACTTGAGAAAATTAGAGCTCATATGCTCGCCTCCCAGAGTCGCCAGAAGAGTTATTCAGATCAGAAACGCAGGAGCGTGGAATTTTAGGTTGGTGATCATGTGTTCCTCAGGGTTTCACCCCTGAGAGGAGTAAAACGATTTGGTGTTCGGGGCAAGCTGAGTCCCAGGTTTGTTGGTCCATTTGAGGTTCTGGAACGAGTTGGGGAGGTGGCTTACAGGTTAGCAATGCCTCCAGCTCTATCAGGGGTTCATGACGTGTTTCATGTATCCATGCTCCGGAAGTATGTATCGGACACTACTCATGTGTTGAGTTTTGAGAACTTGGAGTTGGATCGGGATTTATCATACGAAGAAAAGCCTGTTCAGATCCTTGATAGAAAGGACAAAGTCTTGAGGAACAAGACCATCGCCTTGGTTAAGATATTATGGAGGAATAGCAAGGTGGAAGAGGTGACATGGGAACTAGAGTCGGATATGCGGGAGCGGTATCCCGAGTTGTTCAGGTAAATTTCGAGGACGAAATTTTCATGAGGAGGGGATAGTTGTAACGACCCAAATTCACTGTTAAGGCTCAGGGCCTTGAATAGTGGGCCTGGAGGGCATAATGGGATTATGTGTGTGACTTTAATGAGTTTTATGCATGATTATGATTTAATGCACGTTGTATGACTATTTGATTATTTGTGATGCATGACTATGTGAATTAGTATGCATGTAGACCTGATTGTCTTAAAAAGAGCATTATAGTAATCTGGCCATTTTGGGCATGTTTTATGTTGATATCGGTGATCCATGACTCGAGACGATCCTAGAGTGAGCGGGTTAGCGGAAAAGTCAAAGCGGGAATCTATACCCGGCTTGGGTTAAGCCTGGGGAGTTTTAATGAGAATTTGGAAATATATTGAGGTTAATCTTGATGATGAGGAATGTATATTTGACGATTATTCAGGTATTGGGTAGCGAGCGAGAAATTATTAGGAACACTTGAGGAATTAGTGGGAACTTGGGTAATATGACTAAAATGCCCCTTTATGGGCATAAAGGTTTAGAGTTATTAAGGGAGGGCATTTTGGTCATTAGGCTTGTAAGAGATAAATTAAAGAAGGGCTTTATACTTAGTGGATTTGTAGAGTTAAAGTTATAGGCTGAAAAGAAAGAAGGAAAGAAGGGGAAAAGGAAAGAGAAGAGCTGAAGGGGTTTTTGCTCCAAAAGATCGGTTTGTGGCTCTCCCAACCAAATTCCTTCATTTTTCTTGGAGTCAAGCTCAGTGGAGAGCTAGGGTAGGCTGAGCATCAAGAATCCTAAGCTAGGCTTGAGGATTGGCAAGGGGTTAGCAAGATCACATCAGAAATTGAGGTAAGTTCTTGGGGATTTTCTGTTTTAGGGCTTGACTGGTTTGGATTGTGTTTTTGAGCTAAATGGATGGGGTTTTTGGGGAAAACAGGTCAAGGTTGTGAAGGTGCAAGCTAAGGAGGTCTAGGGTTCGATTCAAGGTCGAAATTCCACTCTCGGTATGATTTCTAAGACCCTATCTTTGTTGTTTGAGTGAATTTCTGGTTTTTGGGTTCATTGTGTTAGATTTTGAGTTTTGGGTTGCTTGAGCTTGGGATTGAGCTCATGGGGTGCTTGGGATGAGTGTGTGGTGTGTATATGTGTGTTTTTGGGTTTGGAAAAGGTTTGGGCAAGTTTGGAGTTGAAATGGTAGGAGAAAATCGCAAGATGCGATTTTTGGGTAGTGCTGGTCTGCAACTAGCGCTACAGCGCTAGTCAGGGGGCGCTGTAGCGCTAGCCCCTGTTCTGATGGGGTGGTTCTGCTTGTAGCGCTACAGCTCCCTCTTTTGAGCGCTGTAGCGCTGCACTGTTCACAGAGGGGATTTTTGGGCTTTTGTGAAGGGATTTTGACCTAGGGTTCGGGGCTCGATTCCGCCACTTTGTTTTGGGGATCTAGGACCTCCCGGGGGCTCGGGATTAGTCCCGAGGCTAGGTTTTGGACTTGAGGTTGGTGATGACTTTGACTTGTGGATTTTGCTTAGGTAAGCGCTAGGGCTCGGGTAGGATCGTGCTCAAGGAGTCGGGTGATCAAGGCTACCGAATCTAAAGGTAAGAAAACCCTAACACCCGAGAATAGGGCATGGGCCCACTGTGTGATTGCAGGGCACGGCCCTAGATTGTATTGTATGCAAATGTGTAAACTTAGATGAACTATTGTATGTTTGAATGGTTATTTCTGAATGCATTATATGTGTGATTATAATGGAATGAACGGCTAAGGCCGAGAGCGGCGTAGGCCGGGTACGGCAGTGGGGCCGGAAGTAACGCTCAGCACATGGGATGCTATAGCCAGGGTGGGACCCAAGGGATACATGGGTTATCCTACGGTGAGGACCGAGACCCCAAGCTTTGGTAAGGCCTCTGGGGCGGCATGGCCGTGCTTGTTTTATCCGATGATTTTTCTATTTATCAGTGAATTATGCCAGCTATATTAATTGCATATGTTATGTACTATTTGAGTTTTCTTGCTGGGCTTCGGCTCACGGGTGCTCCGTGTGGCAGGTAAAAGCAAGGAATCAGTCAACCGGCCATGAGTATGGAGAGCGTGGGGGCGGCGCGTACATGTTCGGCCTGCCCGACTGCTTTGGTTGGGGGTATTTTGTATATGGCTGTATTAAACCATTCTTTTGATAGTTGGTCAAGTGTAAATCTATTTTTGAGTTGTAAATATTTTGTAAACCTTATTTTGGGATCCCAGATGTTTTATACTTAACGCTTTCAATGAAACTAAACATTTTCAAAGAGTACAGCCTTAAATTCTGATTTATTCACACTTTTGGTTTTAGAAACCACTTAGAGTCAGTCAAAAGCACGATTTCTATTTTAAACTCACTAAGTAACGGCTCTAAGGTAGTAGGGCGTTACAAAAAATCCCAAAAATAAATTAATTCAAAATTAATTATATTTTTGTTAAATCAAATAATTAATTAATTACACATAATTAAACAATAATTATGTTTGATACATAGAAAAATATTTTACTTATCACATAAGTCATTTTTGCCCATTTTTGTATTTACCTTTGTTAGTGATTGTTTGAGCCATTTCGGGGACCATGGACCTATAACATTAAGCTCCAATAAATAAACTAAATAATTAAACTCTTTAATTATAATAATTAATTTATTAATTCTGATATTACTCCACTATAAATTCATAATTGCACTCTTTATGTTATAGATATACTTTTACATAAATCTTTTCTTAAGTCGTCCATTGATATAACCATCTTACAATAGTTCAACCTTCTAATTAATTAGTTCATAAATTAGAATGGAAGAATTACCATTTTACCTTTCTAATTTACTTCTTATTCCTTAAGTACCATTAATTCACTAGTGAATAATTAACCTATAACCTAATTATAGATTTGAGCTCAAAATCATTCAGTTCCATAATTAACCCTTAAGGGAACTAATATATGATCCGTTAGGAAAGATTAGACTCCGTATTATTGATACATGTTCCTAGCCATCCATGATATTAAATCTCCAAAACAAAAGTCATTAGCCTCATTCTTTGAAGAGACCTTAACGAATGAATCAAAAGATTTAATATAGGAGTTCATGAACACTCAGGATTTAGGTTGATCTATAAATGATCATCAGTTATGATATGAATTACAAGTCTTTATTGTTAAATGGTTTTTGGATAAAGACTTTAATTCATATCGGTCTATGTCATATATAATCATATTATATAAAGCACCTTTACCGAGATGTCTTTCCACATCAATAATCCGAATCTAGATTATTTGTATCATTATGATACTCAGTAAACCGTACTTATAACTCCAATTAAAGAATTCCATAACTTTAATTTGTTGTTGTTGACTATTTTTATTCATTCATGTGATCTTAATTCTCTCGTACTAATACAAGATCACATCCTCAATAATGAATATGGAATTTTTCTGATATTTACAAAATTATTCAAACAATAATTTAACAATCTAAATATAACAATAATAATAAACCATTGTATTTATTTATTCACAGAAAAACAAATGTCTTTACATGCTTTTAGGACACACTCCTAACAGGATACAAATCAATGAACCAAGTTTCTATATTGAGAGTTAGGGGGCCATAGTAGTGGGAATGATTCTATTGATCCCAACCCTCCCTCAATATGGTTAACTTTGGAACAAAGATGAGTTTCGAGCCTGAGAATTAAGTCATATAGGATGATTAGTGTAACGACCCAAATCTATTCATAAGGCTTAAGGGCCTTGATTAGTGTGTCGGGAGGGCATAATTGGATTATATGTGATTTAACGATTAAACGTAGGATATATGATTATTTGAATAACTGTGGTGCATGACTATGTGTATTAGTATGCATGTAGGCCATGTTTAGGTTAGAAGGGCATAATCGTAATTTTGGCCCATTGAGAGCATAACTGTATATATTTGTGATAAATTGTCGAGACCACATTATTATGTGGATATATTTATAATCTGTGACTCAAGGCAATCCTAGTGAGCGAGTTAGCGAAATAGTCACGGCGGGGATTTATACCCGGCTCGGGGCGAGCCTGGGGGTATTTCTGGGAATTTAGAGAATATATTGGGGTCAATTTTGACATTGAGGAATATAATTGGTGATTAGTTAGGTGTCAGGAATTAAGCGGTAAATATTAGAGACATTTGAGGAATTAGCGGGAATTGGGTGAAATGACCAAAATGCCCCTAGGTGGATTAAAAGGCTTAGAAGTAAAGGGAGGGCAAATTGGTCATTTGGCTTATAAGGGATAAGAGTTAAGTTGCCTTATGCCATAGTGGGAAAAGTCCAGAGTCTGAAAGAAAGAAAAGAAGAAGGAAAAAGAAAGAAGGAAAGATAGAAGTTCATTTTTCTCTCTGTCGGTTTAGGATTCTTCTCCATTCCTTGGGGTCTTTTGGAGCTAAAATTCAGAGGAGTTCTTGGCTAAGGCCTTGTGCTTGAGGCCTTGATCAAGTGTGAGAATTCATCAGGGATTAGGCATCCAACTGAGGTAAGTTTCTAGGGTCTGCTCTTATGTTTCTGGTTTTGGCTGAGATGATTTTTCTGAACTGAGTTTTTATGGGGAATTATGGGAATTAAAGCTGAGGATTTGAGGAGGAGTAAGCCAAGGAGGTGTAGAGGCTAGCTTAAGGTCGACTCTCCATTGAAGGTATGAAATTCTAGCTCTAAAATCCTGAGGTTTTAGTTGTTTTGTTGAGTTTCTGAGTTTGAGGTCCAACCATGGTGAATTTTGGGATTTGGAGTGCATGTGCTTAAGTTTTATGTGGTTGGGTCATTTGGGATGAGTTAGACATGTTGATAAGCTTGTTTTTAAGTTTGGTTGAAGTTTGGAAAAGTTTTGGTAAGGTTTGGCTCAGGAAAATCGAAGGAGGGAAAAATGCAGGGTTGTTGTTCTGTGACTAGCGTTACAGCGCTAGCCTTTGGGCGCTGTAGCGCTAGGCCATGTTGTCTGGGACATTTTTAGGTTCTGTTTGTAGCGCTGTAGCGCCCTCCAAAGAGCGCTGTAGCACTACCCTATTTCCAGAAAAGGGTTTTTGGGTTATTTTCAAGGGTTTTTGCCCGGGGGTTCGGGGTTTGATTTCACCACCCCGTTTGGTGGAATTAGGGCTTCCCGAGGGCTCGGGATTGGTCCCGAGGCTAGGTTTTGAACTTGAGGTTTGGTGATGATTCTGATCTATGGTTGTGACAAGGTGCGCGCTAGGGCTCAAGAGGGATCGTGCTTAAGGATCAATTGAACGAAGATAGCAAATCTAAAGGTAAGAAAACTGCACCCAGTTATGTGTTTGTGATGGGACTAAGTGCTCCCGTTAAATTTATAATGCCATAGATGGTATTACACCATGGGACATGTGATAAACGGCCTAAGGGTGTCGTAAACTATATTTGCGCATAGGGTGCGGCTCGGCCACTGGTAGCCGAGGACAGCTTAATATTCACTAAGCTCGGTTTAAGCGGGCCGGGGTCAGTGGGATAAACAGAGGGTGCGGCCTAAGGGTGTTAACCCTAGTTATCATGTGTGGATTTATTATTGATATGGAATTATATACTTGGTACGCTGAATACTTGATTAACATGAATGCTTAAACTGTTGAGTACATGCTTATGCAGTATGAGATATCTAATTGTCTGTTGATTGATTGTGCGTTGTTATTGTTTTTTCTTGCTGGGTCTTGGCTCACGGGTGCCACGTGGTGCAGGTAAAGGCAAAGGCAGGTTGGACCAATCCTGAGATGGAGAGCTTAAGGGGTTGAATGTACATAGTCAGCTGTTCGGCCGCCACGACCGAGGAGTGGAACAGGAAGAAAATTGTTTAACCGTCCATTTTGCCTTAGAGTGGCTAATCATTGTATCTAGATCTTGAATCTTTTGTAAACAGTCTTTAACTTATTACTTTTGGGATCCCGTGTAAATAGAAAATGTTTATTTATAAGAAATGCAGCTTTTGAGACAAGAATCTTTTAACCCTAGTTCGACTATAGTTTCAGTAACACATTTTGAATTAAATGACTTGATTAGCAAGTCTTGCACCTTTATAAACACATAGTGTAACGGTCTTGGCTATCCAGGGCATTACAATTAGAAACAGACTTAGAAAATAATAAAGATGACTTGTTTTTCTAAGTATAGAAACTCACTCTAATAATAAAGGAGACTTATATAATTTTCATAAGAAGCCATAATCAATAGGTCCGAGTTATGTTTGTTTAGATTAAGTTTTTGCCTTAGAGCCTACTAGGGTAAAGTTCTGACATGTTTCTCTCAACTGTTAGAACTCTGATACGATGTCGCTCCGAAGATCTGCTCGCACCAACAGAAACGCCTCCAACGCTGCTCCGGTGAACAATGAAGCCCCTCCGGTTCGCAAAAGGGGAGTGCGTGCTACTGCCAGCCGCAACGCGCCACCGCCACCAGCTGACAACACTGCGGAGATTGCCAGACTGTGACAACAAGTCGAGGAACTATTACAGCAACAACGACAATAGGCTCAGCCCCAGACTCAGCCTCCGCCGCAGCCACAGCCACAGTAAATGGCCTCAGCACCCCAACAAGTTGGTCCATATGGGGGATGGCCAGTAGTGAATTATGTGCCGTATCCAGTACAACACATGGAGCCAGTTTATGAGCGGTTTCATAAGCAACATGCCCCGAACTTTGAAGGGACTACAGACCCCTTCGAGGCAGAAGAGTGGTTAAGAAATGTGGAGCCAATTCTGACGCACATGAACCTCAGCAACGCGGACCGCATATCCTGCATTTCGTCCTTACTCAAGAAAGATGCCAGGATATGGTGGGACTTAGTCCAGCAGACACATGATGTTGTCACCATGACTTGGACTCGATTTGTGGAGCTATTCCATAAAAAGTATTACAATTCGGTTGTACTCGCTTCAAGAGTTGAGGAGTTCGCTGGCTTGAAGCAAGGAATTTTATCAATGGTAGAATATGCTCAGCAGTTCGACCGTTTGGCTAAGTTCGCACCGGAAATGGTTCCAACTGACTATCTGAGGGTGTCTAAGTTCATTAGAGGACTTCGACCGAAGATCGAGCTAGGGGTTAAGTTAGAAAACCCAGGAAATACTACTTATGCTGACGTTCTAGAGACGACAATAGAAGTAGAAAGGCTACAAGCTAACGTTGGTAAAGAAGAAGCTAGTAAGCCTGAGTCTAGACAGCAGGGTCAATCTCAGACAAGTCGGAACAACAACCATAGCAGCAACAATCAGTCCAACCACAATAACCACAATCAGTCCAGTAACAACAACAACAACAGTCAGAAAAGAAAGCATCCTGACAACAAACAGTCCGACAACGATAAAAGGGCACGGACAAATAATGGAGGTAGTAGGTCGGGTTATGTAGAATACCCGCAATGTGCTAAGTGTCAGAAGAAACATCCTGGTGAATGCCATGCAAACACCAAAGGATGCTTCAACTGTGATCAAGAAGGTCACCAAAAGAGGCAATGTCCCCAGCTCAAGCCAGAAGGGAAAAAGGAAGACAAGATGGTTCCTGCCAGGGTATTCGCCTTAACCCAAGGAGAGGTTGATGCTAGCAATAAGGTGGTCACAGGTCAGGTTTCTATCCTCAATAATATATGTTATGTATTATTTGATTCGGGAGCCACTCATTCGTATATCTCGTTAGGAATGATAGAAAAACTAGACAAACCTTGTGAAAGATTTAGAACTAGGTTTGTAACCGAGTTGCCTTCGGGAAAAGTAGTTCTATCATCATAGATAGTACGAGGTGTACCGATCAAGATTGAGGACATAGAATTAGAAGGAGACCTGATAGAACTAGAGATCAAGGACTTCGACGTGATACTAGGCATGGACTGGCTAGCAAAGCATGGCGCGACCATCGACTACAAACGCAAGAAGGTGATGTTCGAGACTCCTGACGGCCAGAGATTCATGGGACAAGTTTCAGGACTACGTACGCCGCTAATATCATCTCTCAAAGCTCAAAGGATGATAGAAAAAGGGTGTCAAGCGTTCTTAGCCAGCGTCACAGATGTGGTAAAGGAAACACCACTTAAGGTTGGAGACGTCCGCATTGTAAGAGAATTCCCAGAAGTATTTCCCGATGACTTGCCAGGGTTTCCGCCAACTTGGGAAATTGACTTCACAATAGAATTAGTACCGGGCACCGAGCCTATCTCCAAGGCACCATACTGGATGGCATCTACGGAACTCAAGAAGTTAAAGACGCAGCTGCAAGAACTCCTAGACTTGGGTTTTATTAGGCCAAGCCATTCGCCATGGGGAGCACCGATTCTATTTGTGAAGAAAAAGGACGGAAGTATGTGGATGTGCATAGACTACCGCGAGCTGAATAAAGTAACGATTAAGAATAAGTACCCGCTACCCCGGATTGACGACTTGTTTGATCAACTCTGAGGTGCGACCGTATTTTCAAAGATCGATTTACGATCCGGGTACCATCAACTCAAGGTATGGGGAGAAGATATTCCTAAGACATCCTTTAGAACTTGTTATGGGCATTACGAGTTCTTAGTTATGTCTTTCGGTCTTACCAACGCGCCAGCCGCGTTTATGGACTTGATGAATAGGGTCTTCAAGGACTACTTAGATAAATTCGTCGTAGTGTTCATCGATGACATCTTAGTATAGTCCAAGGATGAAGAAGAGCACGAGGAACATTTGAGATTGATTTTGTCACGACTAAAGGAGCATCAAATCTACGCCAAGTTCGAGAAATGCGAGTTTTTGCTTTCGCAAGTGGCGTTCCTCGGGGACATTATATCCAAGGACGGAGTTGCAGTAGACCCATCAAAGGTAGAGGCCGTGAAGGATTGGCCAAGACCAAAGAACGCATCCAAAGTAAGGAGCTTTCTGGGATTAGCAGGTTATTATAGGAGGTTCATAGAGGGCTTTTCTAAGATAGCCACTCCACTCACCAACCTGACCCGGAAACAGCAAAGATTCAACTGGAATGATAGATGTGAAGAAAGCTTCCAGTTGCTTAAGGATAAGCTTTGCTCAGCACCAGTACTCTGTGTACCGACACCCAACGATAAGTTCGTAGTCTACTGCGATGCATCGAGCAAGGGTTGGGTTGTGTGCTGATGTAGAATGATAAGGTGATAGCCTACGCCTCAAGGCAGCTAAAGGAGTACGAGCAACAATATCCAACGCATGATATGGAGTTGGCAGCAGTGGTCTTTGCGTTAAAAATCTGGCGCCATTATCTTTATGGAGAACGGTACGAGATTTATATGGACCACAAAAGTTTAAAGTACTTCTTCACTCAGAAGAAGCTCAATATGAGGCAGCGTAGGTGGTTAGAGCTAGTGAAGGATTACGACTGCGAAATCCTATACCACCCAGGAAAGGCAAACGTAGTTGCCGATGCGCTAAGTAGGAAAAGATATGGAAGTTTAGCAGCTCTAGCCGGAATAGAAAAGCCGCTGTAGCAGGAGCTGGTTAGTGCCGGAATAGAAGTAGTTGTCGGTAAGTTGGCTAATTTTTCTATCCAGTCAAATCTGCTAGAAGATATACGGATTGGGCAAGGGCATGACAACACACTAGCGGCACATATGGATGCAATTAGAGAAGGCAAGGCCACTGATTTCTCAATATCAAGTCAAGGGTTATTGAGATATAAGGATCGGGTATGCGTGCTAGATAATCAAGGGATTAAGATGGCGATTCTAGAAGAAGCGCACACTACCCCGTACTCAGTTCACCCAGGATCGACTAAGATGACTCATGACATCAAGGCAATCTATTGGTGGCCAGGGATGAAGAAGGACATAGTAGAGTTTTTGTCTAAGTGTCTAGTATGCCAGCAAGTGAAAGCAGAACATCAGTGGCCCGCAAGCTTATTGCAACCGCTTAGCGTACCAGAATGGAAGTGGGACGATATAGCCATGGATTTTGTGACAGGGTTGCCACGAACGAACAAGCAGCATGATTCCGCATGGGTAGTAATAGATAGATTAACCAAGTCGGCTCATTTCCTGCCTGTTAAGACTTCATACACGGCAGACCAATATGCAGACATTTATGTCCAAGAGATAGTACGATTGCATGGAATTCCCAAGACAATAGTGTCGGATAGAGGATCAGTGTTTACATCGAGATTTTGGGGAAGTTTATAGCGAGCCATGGGTACTAAGTTAAGTCTTAGTATAGCTTTTCATCCTCAGACAGACGGTCAGTCCGAGCGTACGATTCAGATTTTAGAGGATATGTTGCGCACTTGTGTACTTGAATTCGGAGGATCATGGAATAAGTACTTGCCGTTGATAGAGTTCTCCTACAATAATAGCTACCAGTCAATGATTGGCATGTCACCTTAAGAGTTGCTTTATGGGAGAAGGTGTCGATCACTGTTGCATTGGGACGAGGTAGGAGAAAGGTAGCTTCTCGGTCCCGACGCTATTAGAAAAGCTCAAGAAGCAGTAGCGCTAATTAGACAGCGTATGCTTGCTGCTCAAAGCTGATAAAAAAGTTATGTAGATGCCAAGCGACGCGATGTGGAATTCAAAGTCGGAGATCAAGTCTTCCTGAAGATATCTCCTATGAAAGGTGTGAAGCAGTTTGGGAAGAAAGGAAAACTTAGTCCCCGATTTATAGGTCCTTTTGAGATATTGGATAAAGTGGGAGCAGTTGCGTATAGACTAGCCCTACCGCCAGCCCTAGAAGATAGCCACAACATGTTCCACATCTCAATGCTACGCAAGTATGTGTCAGACCCATCTCACGTCCTCAAGTATGATACGATATCACTCTAGAAAGACTTGAGTTACGAGGAACGACCAGTTAGCATCCTAGATAGAGGGATGAAGCAGTTACGGTCCAAGAGTATTCCAATAGTCAAAGTCCTATGGAGTAATAGTTCTAAACGAGAGGCAACGTGGGAGTTGGAGGGACATGCAAGGCCGGTATCCGGAATTATTTGGTAAGTAAATTTCGAGGACGAAATTCTTTTTAGGAGGGGAGAATTGTAGAGTCCAAGAACTTTACTTAGCTATTTAGATAGTAGTAGTAATAGTAATAGCTAGTAATAATTGTAGTATTTTTATGACTGTGGATTTTGGTTCAAGCCGGGATTTAGTTGGAAACTCCTAGCAATAGTTATGGATTTTATAAGTTTAACCTATAATTTAAGAATATTAATAATAACATAAGGTTTGATTAATATTGTTGGTTATTAATATGATAATTATTATAACCTAAGGTTTAGATAGAGCCAATAGGATTTTACTGCAGGTGAGTTTAGAGTTTCGAGATTTAGGGAGTTAGAAGTTAGGATTCTATTTGTTTTTATTATTTTTGTATTTAAAAGTCAAGCTTTGGCTCCTTAAACCTCTCTATGAACAATTTGACCAAGTCCTAAGCCTTTGGCTAAAGAATATTCAAATATTTTCAATTAAATTCATTATTTTTATTCAAAGCCAAAAAGAAGATTTTTATTCCTAGAACTCTATAAATAGGACCTAGCACCAAGCCTTTTCATTCATTCTTCAAGCATTGATCAGAGCCTTCTAGATGCTAGTGAGACTATAGAGTGATAAACACTTGGGTTGGGGTTATAAGCTTAATCATTATAAGCTTAATAAACAATTGGGAAGTAAGGTTTATAGTGTATTTCAGTTTCGATGTGTAGTTCGGTCATAGAAACATTCAAAATATTCCTAATTCTAGTTCCTTTTTGTATTAATCTTATAGTTCTTCTCTACTCAAATCCTAACTCAATCTTCTCTATTCTTGGTTAGGCATCTAAGTTCTTCGAACTTGAGATCTCTTATTGGTAAGTATCTTTTCAATGGTGTAGTTCATTCTTTTCATATCTTTTCTTTAGTATACTCACCTCTCTATTATGGTTTTTAGGAGTGTTCCAAAGTCCCGATCTTATTCTCACATTCCGATTTTTGGTAAGGAAAATAGGGTAGATTTGTATGCTTTTATGTTGTTGATATATGTTATAAGTATGATATGTTTTTAGTTGTTTTAGTATATGAATTGTTTAGATAACAATCACATAATTTGTTTAGATAACAAATATATAACTTGTTTAGATAACAAGTCCCAATAGTAGATTCCTTGGGCATATGATTGTTTAGATAATGAGCTCCATAAATTTATGTGACTTGTTTAGATAACTAGCCCCATAAATTTATGGGCATATGATTGCTTAGCTAGCAAGTCCCAAGAAGTATGATGGCCATTGTAATGGATGTTGTATTTATATAGTCATATGATTATAGTTTACAGTTTATAGTTTATGTGTATGTATATGTTTCATGCTAGTAGTAGATTTTCCTTGCTGGGCATTAGGCTCATTCCTTTATGTTTTATATGTGCAGGAAAATAGTTATGGCGGTGGGAAAGGCTCTTGGCAGCTTGGGGATGTGTATTGAGGGAGAATAGAATCGGTGGCCTGCGCGAACGATTCGAGGATGAAGTTTTTTAAGTCTTTTAGTTATGATCTCTATGTATTATTTTCTGCACTTAATTTTGTAACCAATTTATTTAAGTTATATTTTGTTTTATTTTCAAAACAATTGGATCCCATATCCTAAATGAATTTGTATGTATTGAACTTTTACTTTACCATTTATAATAAAGTTATGGTTATTTTATATGTATGTTTTCTTAAGATTAGTACAGTAGTTTTTAATGGTCCAAGGTCTAGAATATTTGGGTCATTATACAGGATACCTTGCTGGCCCACAAGAATGCTGATTTGGTGGCAGAGATGGCGATGAAGCTAGAGACGGTCCAACTAGAGTTGGAGGGGGTTGTGAACCAGCGAGAAGCCGCTAGGGAGGCTCTGACCAAGGAGGTTGCTTGGCCGGAGGCCCTGGTCAAGGAAGTTGCACGGGTGGAGGCCTTGGTTAAGGAAGCTGCTCAGGCTTAAGCTGACCACGAGGAGGCCTCCTGGGTCTGGTTCCAACTCGAAGAAACTTTGTCCAAGAAGGAAGCTTACCACAAAAAGTTGGTGGATAGCCTGGAGGCGGAGCTTCTTCGTGTTCGAGGCTCTGAGGCATCATCTAAGGCCCTCTTGGAGGCAGCTGAGGCCCAATCTCGCCAAGATCGGGAGAAGGTCACCGCTCTTGAATCCTAAATCCAGGCCCTAAACGACCTGCTTCAGCTGGAGGTGAAACGGCATGAGAAGGTTCGCCAAGAGAAAGAACAGGCGGATGCCTTGCTGGAGGCCACCTTTGATGAGGCCATCTACATGACCTGGCTCTCAGAAAAAAAATATGAATCTCCTGGTCTACCCCGATCCCGCCGTGAAGAAAGCTAAGTTCGAGGCTAAGGAGAAAGCTGACGTGGAGCTTATGGCCGGGGAGGAGCTAGATGAAGTAGCTCCAGAGACATCGGAGTAGAGCGAAACCTAGGCTTGGGCCTTCAGCTTGTTTTTTGTGGCTTCTTCTTTTTTGTAATATTTTTATGGACACGGGTGCGTCCAAGACAATTTTTTTTATACATATATTTATTTTATTTCTTGAACAAAATCTTCCCTTTTCCATTCGTTTGTTTTTTCCTCAAAATTTCACTAAGTGTTTTACCACCTTGCATGAATATGAGTCGAATGTTTGGTCATGGTTCCAACGGCCGGGACCATTGGGGAAAAGTTGTAGGAAACTTTTGGCTTGTTTGGGGACCAGCATTCGGGTATCAACGACCTAGACCGTCTAGGACTTTTACCCCGATTTTATCCTGATTCTGAACACTCTTAGCCTTTTTTATCCCGATTTTATAAATCGGGCTCCAAAGGAATGGACCATCAGAGATTTCTTTTTAGGTGTGACTTAACTTATTAACTCGCTTTAATCCTGCTGTTCAGGTTCCAATGCCCTGGACCGCTAGGGATTTAATAATTATCATCAACTTTATTTGTCCTGATTCTGGTGTTCAGGTTCCAACAGCCTGGGCCATCAGAGATTAGTTGATTAGCTTATTTTGAACCTATAGGTCAGGTTCCAATGGCCTGGGCCATATATAAGACTAATTTTAGACAACTTATACCTAGGACTCACGTTCCAATGGTTCTGGGCCATTATAGAGGACGTGGACAGGTATTTGGTTATTTGGGACCACGTTAGGTCAACTGATTTTTAGATATTTCATATCCCCAGACCATGCATGTCCTAGTTATGATTGGGCTCGGGCTGTATGTCCTACTGGGTATTATACCTCTGGACCATGTACGTCCAGGCTAGGACTAGGCCTGAGCCTTATGTCCTATTGGGTTCTGTACCCCCCGTACCGTGTAAGTTCGGGTTAGGACTAGGCATGAGCCTTACGTCCTATTGGGTTCTATACCCCCTGGACCGTGTAAGTCCGGGTTAGGACTAGGCCTGAGCCTGAGCCTTATGTCCTATTGGGTTTTGTACCCCCCGGACCGTGTAAGTCTGGGTTTGGACTAGGCCTGAGCCTTACGTCCTATTGGGTTTTTCTACCCCCCCGGACCATGTACGTAGGACTAGGCCTGAGCCTTGCGTCCTTTTGTTGGGAGTTGGGTTTTTGCTACCCCTAGTCTATACGATCCGGATCAGGACTAAAGTTTTTGTTTTGCATCCTGTTTTGTTTTCATTCCTAGACTTGTATAGATGGTCATACCCCCCAAGTGAGCGAAGAATGTAGTCTTGGGTCACTTGTTCGTGAAAAAGGAGGACGGGCGTGAACTTTTATTTCTTTACAATATTTCTTTATGATGTTTTGTACACATCATTTTCATTAAATAAGAAATCGCTCTGGGGCGTACATTTTTATGAGAAAAATTAAAAACAGAAACACGTCCTCCTGACTACTGATAGTACTTACGGAGGTGTTCTGCGTTTTAGGCCCTTGGGACCTCTATTCCGTCAAGTCGCCTTAAGCGATACGTTCCTGGACATACTTCATGTTTGATTTCGTACGGTCCTTCCCAGTTTGGACCCAGAACCCCCACTCCTGGATCTTGGGTTGCAAGGAAGACTCTTCTTAGGACTAGATCACCGGTTTCAAACTTTTGCTTTTAACTTTAGAGTTAAAGTGCCTGGCGATCTTTCCTTGATACATCTTCAGCTGAACCTGGGATTCTTCCCGAATCTCTTCGATAAGGTCCAAGGATTCCTGGAGTAAAGCGTGGTTCTGGGGGGGATCATACGTATTCTGTCGGTGAGACGGGACAACCGTTTCCACTGGGATGACTGCTTCACATGCATACACCATGGAGTAGGGAGTATGCTCGGTAGACGTTCTTTCGGTGGTCTGGTATGCCCATAGTAAGCAGGGCAGCTCTTCCAGCCTCTTACTTTTGCAGGCTTGAAGCTTTTTCTTTAATGTCCCCTTCAAAATCTTGTTCACGACCTCTGTTTGCCCGTTTTCTTGAGGCCTTGTGACTGCGGAGAAGCTTTTGATGATGCCATGTAAGTGGACGCTGTCAAATTGCTTCCCGTTGTCGGACACGATTTTGTGAGGGAGGCCATATCATAACACAATGTTGTTGACGACGAAGTCCATGGCCTTTTTTAAGGTGATGGTGTTCATTGGTTCCGCCTCGACCCACTTGGTGTAATAGTCGACGGTTACGATGGCATACTACACACCACCCTTCCCGATCGGGAGTGACCCTACTAGGTCGATTCCCCACACTGCTGCAAAAGGCCAGGGACTAGTCAACAGGGTTATTTCCATTGGAGGGGCTTGCGGGATCTTCGCGTACCTTTAGCATTGTTCGCACTTGCAAATGTAATCAACACACTCCTGTTAGGAGTATGTCCTAAAAGCATGTAAAAGCATTTATTATTTCGATGAATAAATAAATACAATGGTCAATTATTGTTATATTTAGATTATTAAATTATTGTTTGAATAATTTTGTAAATATCAGAAAAATTCCATATTCATTATTGAGGATGTGATCTTGTATTAGTATGAGAGAATTAAGGTCACATGAATGAATAAAAATAGTCAACAACAACAAATTGAAGTTATGGAATTCTTTAATTGGGGTTGTAAGTACGGTTTGCTAAGTATCATGTTGATACAAATAATCTAGATTCAGATTATTGATGTGGTAAGACATCTCGGTAAAGGTGCTTTATATAATATGATTATATAAGACATAGACCGATATGAATAAAAGTTTTTATCCAAAAACCATTTAATAATAAAGACTTGTAATTCATATCATAACTGATGATCATTTATAGATCAACCTTAATCCTGAGTGTTCATGAACTCCTGTTCATGTTTATTAAATCTTTTGATTCATTCGTTAAGGTCTCTTCATAGAATGAGGCTAATGACTTTTGTTTAGGAGATTTAATATCATGGATGACTGGGAACATGTATCAACAATACTGAATCTAATATTTCCTCACAGATCGTATATTGGTTCCCTTAAGGGTTAATTCTGGAACTGAATGATTTTGAGCTCAAATCTATAATTAGATTATAGATTAATTATTCACTAGTGAATTAATGGTACTTAAGGAATTAGAAGTAAATTAGAAAGGTAAAATGGTAAGTCTTCCATTCTAATTTATGAACTAATTAATTAGAGGGTTGAACTATTGTAAGATGGTTATATCAATGGACATCTTAAAATAAGATTTCTGTAAAAGTATATCTATAACATAAAGAGTTCAATTATGAATTTATAGTGGAGAAATATCATAATTAATAAATTAACTATTATAATTAAAGAGTTTAATTATTTAGTTTCAATTTATTGGAGCTTAATGTTATGGGTCCATGGTCCCTGAAATGGCTCAAACAAACACTGACAAAGATAAATACAAAAATGGGCAAAATGACTTATTTGATAAGTAAAATATTTTTCTATGCATTAAACATAATTATTCTATAATTATGTGTAATTAATTAATTGAGAATTAATTAATTATTTGATTTAAGAAAAATATAATTAATTTATTTTTGGGATTTTGGTATTTAAATAATAATAAAAATTGGGAAAAATCACATGCCTTCCTTGGCATGTGGTACACGTGTAGCATAGTGCACAGTCACTGTGCTACACACACAAGAAGTTTCTAGAAGTTTCTTTGTTCTACAATTTTAGTTATTTAAATATTAAAGAAATAATGAGATATTGTAATATGATTAAAATATTATTATTTAAACAAAATCTAATAACTGATTAGTTATCTTCAAATTGTTTAAAATAACTAATATTTTATTTTTAATATATTGGATATATTAAATATAGGAGATCAATTTTTCAGAGCGGTACTTTTAAGTGATAAAAAATATATCATGAAATCTCCCTAAGAGAAATAGAACAGTGATACAAGCATAGGTCATTGTTCTTCACAAACTTAGGTCCAAATTTTATCAGATCTCATGTGTTGAGAACATCTGATAAATAGATTTTGCCTATTGTTTTGTAAAGCGAGCCCACACTCGTTCTTTGTGTGCTGAGAACATTTTAGAAGATCTTGGTGTGAGATCTCAAGGATTTTAGCCGTAGAAAAAGATAGCAGTAAGGAAGGACTTGAGGTAATTTTATATTCATCTCTTTGATTCAATATATATATGTATGTGAAGAAGTAGATTTAGAATCTTGTGGGGTTAAATTAACAATTTTGATTGTTGTTCCACTGCATATAATCTCTTATTTGATCTATAAAAACCAACAAATCCTTCTTCATCGTTGGCTAGAAATATCCCTGCCTTAGGATTTTCTTGGACAAGCTGAGTCCGGCGGTATGATCTCCGCAGAAACCTGCGTGCATGATTGCACTCATTTCGCTCCCAGACACGCATCAGAGGTACAACATGGATAACCCCTTGTGATAGAGTTTGCCTTCCATCATGACATATCTAGGGGCCTAGTACTAAAGCTTCCTGGCAGCTGCCCTATCCGTGGGTAACCCTCTCGTGGTTAGGTAGTGGATGATATGACCCATCCATGACGTAGAATACTCTATGGCGTTGATTGTGGGGCCTTGAATACTTGGTGCGGGAAGATGGTTGATCGGGATGAGCCCAAAGAGCTCTGCCTCGGCATCCGTGTCCAGCTTTGCCAATGTGTCTGCAAACACATTTCATTCCCTGGGGATCTGGCAGATGGAATATTTCTTGAAAAACTGGAGTAGCTCCCGGGCTTGCGTCACATAACCGGCCATCTTTTCTCCCTTCATTTTGTATTTCCCCGAGATTTGCCTAACAACCAATTGGGAGTCACTATAGACTTCTAGACTTGCTGCTCCTACCTCCCGGGCTAGATGCAATCCAGCCAACATGGCCTCGTGCTCAGCCTCGTTGTTCGATGCATCGAATTGGAAACGTAGGGCGCTTTGCAACTGGTGTCCTTGCAGTGATATTAAGATGATCCCGACCCTGACCCCATTTTTGTTTGAGGCTCTGTCTACGAAGACCTTCCATAGGGGTACTACGGGGTCGACGGGATCGCCATCTTCAGTGATCCTGATGCATTCCATGATGAAGTCAGCCAGGGCCTGCCCCTTGATTGATATCCTGGGGACATATGCAATGTCGAACTGACTCAATTCTATGGCCCACTTCAGGAGTCTCCCCGATGATTTAGGTTTTTATTACACTTGTCATAGGGGATGGTTTGTTAGTACTTTTATGGCATGGGCCTAAAAGTAAGGCCTAAGCTTCCGGGATGCAATTAGTAAGCAAAATGTCAATTTCTCAATTAGCGAGTACCTGTACTCCTTACCCAATAACCTTTTGCTTACATAATAAACTGGGAGCTGGGACTTTCCTTCTTCCCGGACGAGTGCAGCACTAATGGCGTGTTCGGACACGACAAAATAAAGGTACAACGGCTCCCCATCCACTGGCTTTGCCAAGATTAGTGCTCGGGCCAAATGCTCCTTTAGTTTTTGGAAGGCCTCCTCACATTCGTCCGACCATTCAAATCTTTGGCTTCCGCGAAGGATGTTGAAGAACGAGATGCACTTGTCTGTGGACTTTGAGACAAAACGGCTTAGGGCTGCTATTCGTCCCGTCAAGCCAAGCACGTCTTTGTGCTTCCGTGAGAAGGCATATCGATCAGTGCTTCGATCTTGTCCAGGTTGGCTTCTATCCCTCGGGAGCTTACTATGAAGCCTAGGAACTTCCCAGATGCCACACCGAATGTAACGCCCTGGTTACCCCAGAACAGTTACGGTGAACCGAAAATTTGACCCGCTACCCGAGTCCTTTGGTTAAAAACGTGCTCTAAGTGTTATTAACAAGCTAAGGTGGAAAACCAATAAAAAGGAAAGGATATATTTTATTAAGTACATAAAACTGTTCATGGGCCCACAAGAACATTTACAAGTTATTTACAACTCAAAATGGTCATTACTGTTTCAAAATTACAAACCCGCCGACCTAAGCGGCAAAAATATGGTAAACCCCCTAGTTCCTCTGAGATCTCCTTGGCCGTGGTGGTCAAGCAGCCGCATATGTACACATCACCACCTAAGCTCTCCACTCAAGGTTGGGTGAGCTTTTCTTTCCCTTTACCTGCACCACAGCACCCATGAGCCAAGGCCCGGCAAGAAAACACAGTATAGCATGATATAATATCAACAATGATCATAATAATCATTCAGGACTATCAGTCCAAAACAGGTAGGTGACAGTCGCAAACGATCACCGGGACTATCATTCAGGACTAATGTGGGTATAGCTCCCTTTAGCCTTGTGACGATAGGGTCACCGGGGCTTAACAGATAAGTGAACCTTTCACTAGCTTAAACAAGATAGGTGCATGGTGACTAGTCACCAACATAACCTTCCTCATGACCATAGAGTCATAACCCTAGAACATCGTTCCCTAGCCATGTGACAAACGGTCACCTGGGCCTCAGGCCCTGGCTCTGAGTAACTAGCTTAGACTAGTCAAGCGCTTATAAGTTTCATCGAACTTAGGGTCAGTCCAGCATTAATGCCTTAGGGCCATTCAATGCTGATATCGATTAGATCTAATCTTCATTCGGCCCTGCGTTCAGGACGCTTATGCCGTTTCTGACTCTTAGGTCAGTGTCCCTGACTAGTCAGTGCCATATACAAGTAAACAATATTCACTAGCATTTAATATGCAATCAATGTCCACATTTATCAACCAACATGCCTCAATAACAATCATGCATGTCACATACACAGGGTGCAGTTTTCTTACCTCAGGTTCGAGCAAGAAATATAATAAGAACAATCAACCTTTTGGTTCCTTAGCGGTTACCTAATCGCAACCAATTATAACCTCCATTAATGAAAATCAACATGGAAAGGGTCTTAACCTAAGCACCACTCTTGGGACCTCGAAACATGCCCACACGGTGAGTAGATTCGATCCTAGGCCTTAAGGATTGAAACCCCAAGTCAAAAACCTTTAAAAACACTCAAAACTGGACTTTGAAGGAACAGAGTAGCGCTACAGCGCTAATCCCTAGTGCCTCAGCGCTGATCCCTAGCACCCCAGTGTTATTCTCAGAACCCCTAACACGCCCAAAAGACCCCTGTGTAGCGCTGTAGTGCCCTAGGGTGGGCGCTATAGCGCTACCTCCAGACCAGATGCCCCCTGAAATCTCCATCTTCATCTCCTTTGATTCTAACCTGATTCATATGCTTCCAAATCCCATTTTTGGTGCCAAATGAACCCCAAAACCATCCTAACATACCCCAAACATTACAACCATAAGAACCCTAGCCAAAACTCCCAACAAAATCAAGATCTCAACCCAAAAATCTCAGCTGTAAAACAGAACTAAAACAGGGCAAACCAGAGATTTCAATGGCTAGAAACTTACCCAAAGCTCAGCTTGTGATGCTCTTCAAGGGTGGAACACTCTCCCAAACTCCCAAGGCTTACTTCCCAAGCTTGAATCCTCAAGAACAGCTCAAAAATCCCAAAGGAAACTGAAGAAAAAGAAGGTACGGGAAAACTCTCCAAGTTGCTCTGTTTCTCTACCTCTTTCTTAGCTCAAAAATGGTTATATCTATCCTAGGGGTGAAAAGACCAAAATACCCCTAGGTCTAATAAAGGTTTCTAAAGGCTCCCAAGGGCAAAATTGGTATTCTCCACCTATCTCGTTAATCATAATTAATGCTCTCCAATTCCTGCTATTCTCGATAAACTCAAACACCAATAAATTATATCCTGTTACCCTTTAATTCCCGGTAACGCTCTAATCATTAAAATCACCCCAAGACTCATCCCGAGCCCCGAACTTAAACCTGTTATGACTAGACCGCTAACTGATACTCCATGATCGTCTCATGCCGAATAGCTCGAACAAACCCACATTATAATGCGGTCTCAACAATATATCACCGACATGCATACAAATATACAATTATACCCTCAACAGGCCAAATTACCATCACACCCCTGTAATTAGAATGTAGACCCACATGCATGCATTTAACATCATATTATAATATAATTCACATATACATGCATTTATCAACTAATGTCATAATTAAGCAAGTATGGCCCTCCCGGCCTACTAATCCCGCCATTAAACCACATCAGAGAATTCAGGGCATTACACCGAAGGTGCACTTCTTGGGGTTCAGCTTCATCCCATACTTCCGAATGATGACAAATGCATCTGCCAGATCGTTAATGTGTCCTCCGGAGGTTTTAGAATTGACTAGCATGTCATCTATGTAGACCTCCATATTCCTTCCCAATTGGGCCTGAAACATTCTGTTGATGAGCCTTTGATACGTGGATCCAAAGTTCTTGAGCCCGAAGGGCATGACAATGTAGCAGTACACCCCCTTGTCTGTCTGGAAGCTAGTGTGTTCCTGGTCTGCTATGTGCATCGAGATCTGGTTATAGCCGAAGTAAGCATCCATGAAGCTCAACATTTCATACCCAGACGTTGCATCTACCATTTGGTCAATCCGAGATAGAGGGAAACAGTCTTTGGGGCAGGCTTTGTTGAGATTTGTGAAGTCGATGCAAGTTCTCCACGTTCTGTTTGGCTTTGGTACCAACACCGGATTGGCCAGCCAGACGGGATACAAGGCTTCTCGAATGAATTTGATCGATAAATAACTTCTCAACTTCTAACTTGAGGGCCTCTGCCCTTTCCGCCCCCAGAGGTCTCCGTTTCTGCCAGATTGGAGTCGCGCCCTCATCAATATTCAGGGCATGGCATATGATCTTACGATCGATCCCGGTCATATCCGAGTGTGACCAGGACAGGATGTCCCGGTTCTCTTTTACTGGGCGATGATGGCAGCCCGGACCTCTGCATTTAGGTTCTTCCCGACTTGGATTACTTTGGTCGGGTCGGTGTCATTGATGCACACCTCTTAAATCTCCTCCATGGGCTCTAGTGCACGGTCCGCCCCTATCTGCGGATCCAGTTCATCTTCTTCCCGGACCATCCTCCGCACTGGGGGAGGAGGCGGGACTGGATCAATATTCTCCTCCTCGACAGGCTCTTCGCGGACCATATAAATTGGTCTGGCGGGTATGTGGTAACACTTCTGGGCGCTCTTCTGATCTCCCCGGACTGTTCCTACCCCTCCATTGTCGCAGGGGAATTTCATACAGAGGTGGATTGAGGTGATGGCACCAAAGTCGACTAGCGCAGGTCGACCAAAGATGACGTTGTAAGCGGTGGGGCAGTCCACCACTACAAACATACAGAATTTGAATGAGCCTTGGATCTCGTTCCCCAACGTTACGGACAATTGGATCTTCCCCATCGAGAGTATTGAATCTCCATTGAAACCGTAGATCTGCATTGGGCATGAGGCCAGATCTGTCTCAGTCAAGCCAATTGCAATGAAGGCTGGCTTGAACAATACATTGACAGAACTTCTGTCATCCACCAACACTCGGGACACCATCTTGTTGGCGATTTGGGCATCGATGACCAAAGGGTCATGATGCGGGAAGTGGACGTTCTGGGCGTCTTCTTCCATGAAGGTGATGGGTAAATTCATCAACTTCGGGCATTGATTCGGGGTCTGGACCAAGGCACATACCTCATGGTCATGTTCGAGCTCGCTGAGATATCGCTTTTGATCGTTTCAGGATGCTGCCCCCAAGTGCAGCCCTCCCGAGATGGTGGCCACGTGACCGTCTATCCGTGGGGGCGCGGTTCCAGAGGGGAAAGGCATCTCGGGTCAGGGTGCCTGCACAATTGGGGCCCCCTGAGGGGCCTGTGCCCCCAGGCCTGTAGAGTACCCTCCCTGGGGAGGTTGGTATGATCCAGGTGCACCCGGGATCGCAGGTTGTCCAGGAGCTGCTACCAGTGCCGGGACTCCCATAGGCATCCTAACCCACTGGTGGAGATGCCCCAGCTTGATCAAATTCTCGATTTTGTCTTTCAGCTGATGACATTCCACAATCGAGTGACCCATGTTTTTGTGTATGCGCACCTTTTGCTGGTTTCCCTTGAGTTCTTTCCCCCTTTGAACATGGGGGTGGGTTTTCGGTAATGAACCGTACTTCCCATGGCCAGGTATATGTTTTCCCTGGTGTCCACTAGGTTGGTGTATTATGAGTATTGGGGCTCATAGCCCTTCTTGCCTTTTTTAGAGGGCTCAGATCGATTCTGTCCTTCCTCAGATCTCTTCCCCCGGGAGGGGTTCACGCTTGGCTCCATCCCCACACCTAGAGACGACTGGGCCTCACTGGGAGCTACACTATATCCAACCAGCGCCATACCATATCCAAAGAATGGAGTGGACTGCGCTAGCACGTATCCTCAGGAGGCAGGACCATAGACCGTTGGGGCTGCGAAGGTCATTCCGGGAGTACCCGTCGACCTTGGTGCTGCCAAGGGCGTTTGATAGTGATGGGAAGGATACTGCATCCCGTACCTGGGAAAGGTTTGGGCACTTGGCTGGGGGGCTGAATGCCATCCGAATGCTTGGATTCAGGCCTCCTCCCAGTTGATAAAGCCTTGGGCCCTCCTTATGAATTCTTCGAGGGTGGCCGCCTTACTGCATTGCATGTCATCCCAGAGAGGGGACCCGGCTCGGATCCTGGACAGGAGGGCGACCAGGCTCTGTCCATCGTCCATCTTGGTTTTTTAGGCTTCTTCCATGAAACGTTGGATGTAGGCCCTCAGAGTCTCCGTGGGGAGCTGCTTAATATTGGCGAGGGCGCTGATCTTCATGTCCATCCTCATGGTGGCCACAAACTGCTTGCGGAACGACGACTGTAGTCCGGACAAGGATTAGATAAATCCCGACTTGAGTCTCTTCCACCACTCTTCCGCGGGTCCGTCTAGAGTGATTGAAAAACATAGGCATTTTTCGTTGTCACAGACGTGGGCCACGATCATCAACCGATTGTAGCGGGACAAGTGGTCCATGGGGTCTGTGTTCCCAGTGTAGGCGGGTAGGTTAGGCATTTTGAATCCATTTGGGAGCACCACATCAAGGATGTGTTTGGCGCATGGTTCTTTTTTCTCCTCTTCAGAATCAGAACCTCCTCCCTCTTATTTCTGAATATATGGTTCATGACTTTCTTTAATGCGGCCAGCTGTTCCATGAACTGTATAGCCATTCCGTCATCCAAGGAGACCCTTTCGTTCCTCTTGTCGTTAAGGTTATTCCTCAGATCTCCCCCTCGGGGGTAGATCTTCTCCTTGCGGCCCCGCTCCTTTCGGGTATTCAGACCATCACGTAGGTCTATCCAGGACATGTCGTCCCTTGAACTATGGCTTCCGGCTCGTACGCACGCTGGCGCCCTCGATGATCCCTATTCACGGAGGCGCTAGGGTGGAAACTGTTGGGAAACTTATACATGTTCTTAATTTATTTTCATGTAGATCTAATATTAAATATATTAATATGAGATAACATAGAACATGTTTCTAAAATTGAATTCAAAGAGAAAAAACGATAAGAATACTTACACTATACGCAACGAAATGAATGAATCCTTCCTTCAGTTTCTCTAACCCTTGTATCCTTTTTATCGTAGAGTATTATCAAGAAATTGAACCGATCTTTTATTTTCTTCACAGTCTTCCAAAGTATCCTTAGAATCACCTAGACTAGAGTGAGCAATTCTCAACACATGAGATAGATACAGAGAGAAAAAGAGAAAATAACAAAGAGGCTTAGAAAATGACTTGTGTTTAAAGAGAATCTAAAAACTATCAGAAAATCTGACTTGTGACTTATCAAACTTGTGTATTGACTTCTCTCTAAGCACTCCTTTTATAGACTCAATTAGGCCATTTAATTTAATTAAAAAATCAATAAAATAATAGCCAATTAACAGCCTTAGGTCAAAATTATCATGGGCTTTAGGCCCGTGAAATTTCCCATTTGATTATAAGCTCATTGGACTTAAAATCAAGACCTGTATTATTTTCTATTGATTTAATTAATTAAATAATTATTTAAATCATTTATCAAATTAATTATTTATAATTTTAACCTTAATTTAAACTTATTTATAAACTTAGATATCAATTTATCTTAATTAATAAATCTGCCATAATTTATCTTTTCTTCTCAAAATTATTTAACTCTCTGAAACTATCCAAAATTGACATTTTCAACTTTGATATTTCTAATTGATAATTAAATAAAAATTGAAAAAACCAACATCCCTAAAATAGGGATGCTACACGTGCACACATAGTCCATGGACTGTGTGTGGCGTGTAGGGCTATTTTTCAAAGATAGGATTTTTATTTTTATTTATTTATTTAATTAGTTAATTAATAGATAATTAAAAAAATTGGTTTTTTTTTGGATATTTTCATTAATAAAATAATTAATTAATTAAAAAGTAAATTGTAAGTTGGTTACAGATTTATTTTTTAAATTTGAATATTTTCTTTTAAGTATGACCAATCAGAAATATTCAGATATCTAAGACAACTCAGTCTATTCGCTCTGTGAAAAATAGAATGATAGTTTTCTCTTCCTGAAAAATAAAGAACCAATTCTCAGGCCTATTATCTTGATCTCATGTGTTGAGTACATCAAGTAGAATCACAAATAAACTATCATTCATTCTCTAAGTGCCCACACACTTCTTGAGGTGTAGAGAACATTTTGGAAGATCTTGGTGTGAGTACTTGGGAGCGGCTTGGATAGGAAGATCGTTCTAAATACGAAAAGATAGCAATGACACTTGATAGGCTTCAAGAGGTATGAATTCTATCATTAACTTGCTTATGATTAATGTATGTATATTAATTGATCCGCATATTTAAAGGTAGTTTAAATATGTTACAAAAATTTTGTTGTACACTAGGCCAACCCCACCACCATTCCACTGCGTATTAGGAAATTTGTTCCTAACAACATTTTCTAATGGGCCCAAATAAAACCTTTCATTTTTTGAATATTTTATTTGACAAAATCCATATATCTAACAAACATATGGGCTACTATATGCATCTAAGTCCAATTGCAAAAATACAACATATAGTGCAAACAGATATGTTATAATTGGATAGGCCTAATCATGTTACTATATGAGCAATTCTATGAATTTATGCACAAATACCACAATTTATTTCATTTGCAAAAATACCACAATTAATTATCTAGAATATATCAAACAATTCAAATTAATTAAATTTTTACAAAAAATAAGTTAATTTAAATGAAATTTATCAACAATTAACAATAATTAATTTAAATTCCATTTATCAACAATCAACTTGGTTTTAGGTTAATTTGAAAAAAAAATTAATTTAATTTAAAGAGGATTTATCAACAATTAACCAAAGTTAATTTAAATCCCATTTATTAAAAAAATATTTTATTAATTGGTTGAAAAAAATAATATTTTTCAAAATTTAACCAATTTAAAATTTTAAAATCAATATCTTAACTGTTTTTCAAAAATATCTTTTGTTGTTACAACTATAAGCAAATATTTTAAGCATTTAAAAAAATAAAATATTAATAATTATAACAATCATAAATATCTCAAAACAGTTAATCAAATTCAAATATCCATAAAAATATCTAACTAACAATATTCAAATTTCAAATAATTTAAATATTAAAAACTATAGAATAAAAAGATATTATACTTTCAAATAAAGATTTAATAAAAATATCAAGAATTCAAAAGAAAATATCTTAAATATTTGATATCTTAATTCTAATATTTAATATATTAAAAGATTTAAAATTAAGTTGTTAATCTATTTTTAAATTTGAATTTGAATCTTTGTAGAAAATATCTAATTATTTACATCTTAACTAACAAAAATATCATATTTTAAAAAAAAAATTAAATAAAAAAACAAATCTGATATTTTTGGCTTTGATTATATATAATTAATTTTCGCATTTTTAATTTTCTTTAATAAAAAAAACGGGATGAACAGTACTCGGTACTATTCATCGCGTGCAGGTGGCTGGGCAGTGCACGTGGGCGCGCGGGGGAGCGCATGGGCATGCGCGTGGGTGCGCGGGCAGCTAGGCCAAAAAATTTCAAAAAAAAAAATTTGTGCAATTTTTTAAACCAAAACCATTTTCTATTTAATTTTTAACATATTTTATTAAAATAAAAGTATATATAAAAATTAATGGCATAGAAAACACAACAAAATAACCTCAAAATTGCTAATAATCACATAAAATCAATATGCTTCATAAAAACATGAAAATTCATCCAATTATTCAAACACATCAAATAATCCAATTTTTAACATGTTCATGCATGAAAATAAAGATTACCAAAGGCTCTGAGGCCAATTGTTGGGAAACTTATACATGATCTTTATTTATTTTCATGTAGATCTAATATTAAACAAATTAATATGAGATAACCTAGAACATGTTTCTAAAATTGAATTCAAAGAGAAACAACGATAAGAATACTTATAGTATACGCAGCGAAATGAATGAATCATTCCTTCAGTTTCTCTAACCCTTGTATCTTTTCTGTCACAGAGTATTATCAAGAAACGGAACCGATCTTCTATTTTCTTCACAGTCTTCCAAAGTCCTTAGAATCACCTGGACTAGAGTGGGAAATTCTCAACACATGAGATAGATACAGAGAAAAGAAGAGAAAATAACAAAGAGGCTTAGAAAATGACTTGTGTTTAGAGAGAATCTAAAAACTATCAGAAAATCTAACTTGTGACTTATCAAACTTGTGTTTTGACTTCTCTCTAAGCACTCCTTCAATAGACTCAATTATGACATTTAATTTAATTAAAAATCAATAAAATAATAGCCAATTAACAGCCCTAGATCGAAATTATCATGGACTTTAGGCCCGTGAAATTTCCCATTTGATTATAAGCTCATTGGACTTAAAATCAAGGCCTGTATTATTTTCTATTGATTTAATTAATTAAATAATTATTTAAATCCTTTATCAAATTAATTATTTATAATTTTAATCTTGATTTAAACTTATTTATAAACTTAGATATCAATTTATCTTAATTAATAAATCTGCCATAATTTATCTTTTCTTCTCAAAATTACATAACTCTCTGAAACTATCCAAAATTGATCTTTTCAACTTTGATATTTCTAATTGATAATTAAATCAATTAATTGAGACTATCTAGATGATTTTATCCAAGGTAAAATGGGGACCATGGGCCTATGAAATCAAGCTCCAATAAGTTATCATAAATCTAACAAATAAATTTACTAACTTATTAATTCTTCGTGACTCCACTAAAGACTCGGAATTGCACTATTGAATTCATAGAACGCTCTATAAAAAATATAGATATGCTATTAATTATCCATTGTTACAACCATAATTGTCACTCAATCCTCTATAGACGGTCTACAATGAGATGGGACTAAAATATCGTTTTACCCCTCATTGTATTTTATCCTTAAAACACTTAGTTCCTTGTAAATGATATTTCAGTAAACTAATTAAATTACTGAAATGAGATCTCTATCATTTAACACATTGAACCAAACTAAAAGGAAACCATCGTTTCACTTCTTCATCAGAAGCTATAGATGTTCATATCTATGATTAACACTCCCAATCAATTATACTACCGAGTTCCCAAGATGTAACTATGGGCTAGTCCGTAGGGTAAGCTGGTAACGAACAAGTCAAAGAACTAAAATAATACAATCAGTTAGAATACTAACCACTTAGAATTGAGATTGAATTGACCTATGGTCAACTATATGATATGACTAGAATAAATAATAACGATATGTTTACTTATCTTATAAACTGTCAATATCGGTCTAGTCCGATGTAACAAATACATCCATTCTTATATACTTTGCTAATGTTCTGGAAAGAACATAACACTACAATGTGTAAGTAGATCATATCGTAGATTGGCAAGTTAGTGTAAATCCTGTGCACTGACTAATCTTACGACTAACTTATTTTGAACGTATAATCATATTTATATTCCACTGTGATTACGTCACTATAAATACGATTAGCTATATGCTCGGGATTTAATACAAGTTTATATTAATTAAATAATCAAGAAAATAAAACATGTGAGCAAAGTGATTGACCAAGTCAAAAAATAATTTCTATTCTTTTATTGATAATAAAATGAGATTACAAAGAATTTGGGTTTTAATTAGAGCATAAAACCCCAACATAAATGTTGTTCCCATCTGGTGTGTCTAGGGACAGCCCAGGGCTTGGCACGCTGCAGGCGAATCCCTTGCGGATCGATCGGATGATCCCATCCTGGGACGGGACGCATCTTCTCTTTCCTAGGGAGTGACCTTGGGTTGGCCTTGGTTTTCGGGACGGGGTGAGTTTTCCTTTGGGGGTTTGCCTTTCCCACAGAGTCAGCCGCTTTGGCCTTCCCTTTTTCTTGAGCCGAGTTAGATGGGTCGTCTCCAGGATTTGGTCCCGGAGGAGGGATCGGCCTTGTATTTTTGGGCGCGTCGGTCCTAACTGGTGGGGCCAGCAGCTGTGTTCCTGGAGGAGGAACAACTGAAGGATTGGCTGCCAATCCTTGGGCAGCAATGAAGGTTTGGAGGGCCAGGAGGGATTCTTGCATCTGGCAGGTGGCTTCCTTCTGTTCAGCTATCCTAGCCTCTTAATCCAAGACTTGTTGCTTCAGTCTGACCACCTGTGGGTCCTCTTGTTCGGGCTCCATTTCTTCTTCAGGGATCGTAGGATCCTCACCTTCGTGATCCTAGTATCCCCCTTGATTTTCCTCAGCTTCCTCATAGTAACCCTCCTCGTAGTCTGCCCCGTCCTCAAAATTCTAGGAATCGTCAGGCTGGGGAATTTGATAGGGTGAATCCTCAGGTTGGTCTTGGGGGAGAGGTTGATTGGGCAATGGCTCCCCATTTCCTTGTTGTTGTTGATGAGCAGGATCGAACATAGTATGTCTCGTGTTCACCATTGTTGCAGATATTCAATTTTTTTTTTGTTTAAACTTTCTTCGGCTCTCAATGAAAGCACCAAAATGTTTACCGAGTTTTTCAGAAACTAGAATTATGAAAGATAAGAGAGCTTAAAAAGAAAGAATTTAGAATATGCAAGCATGGTTTTTACGTGGTTGGGGCGTTAATGAGCCTTAGTCCACGAGTCAGTTGTATTAAAGCTTAGAGAGCTTTTGACAATGGAGTATTCTGCAAGTTTGAGCAGAGTAATCGCTTACAAGAGAAAATTCGAATCCTCTCTATAATGCAAAACTGGTCCTATTTATAGGCGGTTGGATGCACTGGATGTGGGCCGGACTAATCCGGGCCCAATACGGATATAATTATGATTTTCTCACTATCGGAGGCTTAATACAAACGATTCTATCAAATAAAATACACTAATCAGGGCCCATTGGGTCGGTTTGAGCATAACCATGATGTACGACTGACAACAGTACACAGCTCCAGCCTGGTTCACGTGGGCTTCTAAGGAGATCCGAGGGATAGGATCCGTAAGACTATTCTGAATAACGGTGTATATCTCATATGCAACCTCTTCTGTAGGTTAGTTGAGGAGACAAAACTCCATGTTTCTCGGGGTGATGTCAATGTCGTGGACAGTCTATCGTTCCCAACTCGAACGCCCAATCCGGGTTCATTTACCAACACCCTGGTCCATTAACCAGAGCCTTGGTTCATTTACCAGAGCCCGGGTTCATCCACCATCGTCCCGGTCCATTCTTAGGCTTGGAAACATCTTCCTTATTGCATCCCGGACGACACCTTATTTTGGGTCCGGGAAGACGAAACATGCTAACTTCATGGTCCCGGCTTACACTCCGAGATAATGTTGTTCTACTGATACGTGGGCCACTAGGATTCACTCATTCCCCGTCTATTGGGCTCGGTTTGGGCCTCGGATCCCTTTAGGATAGCCCATGGACTTAGTGTATGGGGCCACGTGTGCGGGGAGGAAACGGGGATAACAAATGGTATATTGTTAATTTTGATAGTGATCATTGTTATGTTCTCAACAGTGATAAACAATGTATTTTACAATGTTTTTTTAACGACCCAAATTTGCTAATAAGGCTTAAGGGCCTTGATTAGTGTGTCGGAAGGGCATAACTGGATTATATGTGATTTAGTGACTTAAAATCATGCTATATAATTATTTGAATATCTGTGATGCATGACTATGTGTACTAATATGCATGTAGGCCCTGATTAGGTTAGAAGGGCATATTCGTAATTTTGGCCCGTTGAGGGCATAACTGTATACATTTGTGATAAATTTTCAAGACCACATTATTATGTGGATATATTTGTAATCTGAGACTCGAGACGATCCTAGTGAGCGGTTCAGCAGAAAAGTCACGGCGGGGATCTATACCCGGCTCGAGACGAGCTTGGGGGTGTTTCTGAGAATTTAGGGAATATATTAGAATTTATTTTGATACTGAGGAATATAATTGGTGATTAGTTAGGTGTCAGGAAGTAAGTGGTAAATATTAGAGACACTCGCGGAATTAGCAGGAATTGGGTGTAATGACCAAAATGCCCCTAGGTTGATTTAAAGGCTTAAGAATTATGGGAGGGTATTATGGTCATTTGGATTATAAGGGATAATAGTTAAGCCTGCTTTATGCCTTAGTGGAATGTCTAGAATTTGAAGGAAGTCTGAAGAAAGAAAAGAAAACAAAGAAGAGAAGGAAAAGGAAAGAAGGGAAAAGCAGGGTAATTCTCATGAACGGTTTGGGACTTCTTCATCAATTTCTTCTGGAAATTTGGGGCTAAAATCCAAAGGAGCTTAGGCTGAGATTGTGTACTTGGGGTCTTGATCAGGTTGGGGAAACTAGCTGAGGTTGCTCATCAATTGAGGTAAGATTTTGAGGTTAACATTCAGTTCTTGGTATTGGTGTTGAATTGGTTTTCTAAGCAGAATTCTGTGGGGATTCTAGGGAAATTGAGGCTGAAGCTTTGAAGAGTGAAAGCTAAGGAAGAGTGGAGGATATCCTAAGGTTGAACTTCTCTGTTTAAGGTAAGAAGCTCTTATCTTGGTCACTTGAATTATGTGGTTTCAGCTGTTATTCTTATTGAGTTTCTGAGCTTTAGGTTCAGCTATTGTGATTTCCTTGATTTGGGGTGCATGTGATTGAGTTTTTTGTGGTTGGGACGTATGGGATGAGTTGAGGATGTTGGGAGGCTTGTTTTGAAGTTTGGTTGAGGCTTGGTTGAGTTTTGAGAAGGTTTGGCTCGGGAAAGTTCGAAGGAGAAAAAGTTGTGTTGGGTTGTGTTGTGACTAGTGCTACAGTGCTAGTCACAGGGCGCTACAGCGCTGGGTCCCAAAGTTCCAAAGCCTTTTGGCTCTGTTTGTAGCGCTATAGCGCTCTCCTTAGGGCGCAGTAGTGCTACCCTATTCCCAGAAAGGGGTTTTTAGGTTATTTCTTAGGGTTTTTGCCCAGGGGCTCAGGGTTTGATTCCACCACCCCGTTTAGTGGAATTAGGGCTTCCCGAGGGCTCGGGATTGGTCCAGAGGCTAGGTTTTGAATTTGAGGTTTGGTGATGATTCTGATTTATGGCTGTGACTAGGTGTACGCTAGGGCTCAGGCGGGATCGTGCTTGATGATCAAATTGAACAAAGCTAGCGAATCTAAAGGTAAGAAAACTGCACCTGGTTATGTATTTGTGATGGGACTAAGAGCTCCCTATATCTGTATAATGTCATAGATGGTATTATGTCATGGGACATGTGATAAACAGCCTAAGGGTGTCGTAAACAATACTTGCGCACAGGGCGCGGCTCGGCCACTGGTAGCTGAGGACAGCTTAAAATTCACTGAGCTCGGTTTAAGTGGGCCGGAGTCATTGGGATAAATAGAGGGTGCGGCCTAAGGGAGTTAACCCTAATTATCATATGTGAATTAATTAATGATATGAGATGATGTACTTGGTATGCTGAATACTTGAATAACATGAATGTCTAAACTATTGAGTATATGTTTATACTGTGTGAGTTATCTGGTTATTTGCTTAATGATTATGCTCTGCTATTGTGTTTTCTTGCTGGGCCTTGGCTCACGGGTGCTATGTGGTGCAGGTAAAGGCAAAGCCAAGTTGGACCAGTCCTGAGATGGAGAGCTTCGGGGCTGAATGTACATAACCAGTTGATCGGCCGCCACGGCCGAGGAGTGGAACAGGACGATAAAAGCCTATTTGTCTGTTTTGCCTTAGAGTGGCTAGCAACTGTATTTAAATCTTGAATCTTTTGTAAACGGTCTTTAACTTTACTACTTTTGGGATCCCATGTAAAAAGAATATTTGTTTATAGGAAATGAAGCTTTTGAGACCAAAATCTTTTAACCCTAGTTCAACTGTAGTTTCAGTGACACGTTTTGAGTTAAATGACTTGATTAGCAAGTCTTGCACCTTTATAAACACACAGTGTAACGGTCTTGGCTATCCAGGGCGTTACAGTTTTAGATCTACTGATAATTGTTATACTCTCACTCTTGTTCTTACTTGTCACTCAGCCATAGATAACACTACTGATCTATGTCATGAAAATCTTGGGCACGTAAACTACAAAAATTTGAAAAAGTTGTCGAATGCAGAGATTGTTCGAGGGTTGCCTAAATTAGGTAAAGAATCTGTGAGTAAATGTGAACCTTACCAGCTTGGTAAGAAATTGAAAGGTACCCACAAATGCATTTCTGATGTTAATACCACCAAGGTTCTTGAATTACTCCACATGGATCTGATGGGTCCAATTCAGGTTGAAAGTTTGAATGGTAAGAGATATATTTTTGTCTGTATTGATGATTTCTCTCGTTTCACATGGGTTGATTTTTTAAGAGAAAAATTTGATACTTTTGATGCTTTTAAATCTCTGTTTGAAACTAAAAGTTGAAAAAGACTACATGTAACGCCCTGGTTACTCCAAGACCATTACTGTGGACTTTAAACAGTGCTTAACTCACTAAACGAGTCATTTGGTTATAAACGTGCATCTAGGTGTTATTAATAGACTAAGGTGAAGATTTTGTGATCAAAAGGAATGGATATATTTTAATTAAAACATAAAATTGTACATGGGCCCATAAATATTTTTACAAAGTTATTTACAATCCAAAATGGTTATTACAGTGTAAAAATTACAACCCGCCGACCTAAGTGGCAAAAATAGGGTTAACCCCTAGTTCCTCTAAGAAACACCTTGGCTGTGGTGGTCAAGCGACCGCATATGTACACATCACCACCTAAGCTCTCCACTCAAGGCTGGGTGAGCTTTTCTTTCCCTTTACTTGGACCACATTGCACCCGTGAGCCAAGGCTTAGCAAGAAACTTATTTCCAACACTATACTGAAGTATGATTGGTAGTTTGCTTTATCTTACTGCTAGTCGTCCTGATATTTGTTTTAGTGTTGGTGTGTGTGCTCGTTATCAGGGAAATCACTGGAGTCTCATACTACTGTTGTGAAAATAATCATTCGCTATATAAATAGCACTCTTGATTTTGGAATTTAGTTTTCCAAGGATACTAATTCTAACTTGGTTTGTTTTAGTGATGCTGACTAGGCAAGTAATGTTGATGATCAAAAAAGCACTAGTGGAGGATGTTTCTATCTGGGAAACAATCTTGTTTCATGGCACAACAAAAAACAAAACTCAATTTCTCTGTCAACTGCAGAAGCTTAGTACATTGCTGCGGGTAGTTGTTGTACCTAATTGTTATGGATGAAACAAATGATGGTAGTCTATGAGTTTGATTTGAAAAATTTAACCATTTTTTGTGACAACACTAGTGCTATAAAATATTTCGAAAAAACCTGTTCAACACTCACGCACTAAGCACATGGATATCCGTCATCACTTTATTAGAGAGCTTGTGGAAAATAAAATTCTAGTCTTGAAATATGTTGAAACAAGCAAACAAATTGCAGATATCTTTACTAAAGCTCTTGATTCAGTCCGTTTTAATTCTCTAAGGAAATCCTTAGGGGTTTGTTCCATTTAAATTTGTGTCATTTGTTTATCTTGTTATTTTGCTTTGATTTCATTGTTCAAAAAGTCTTGTTTTGTTCTTGTTCCAGAAGAAGTTGTCAAACTCAAAAGAAATACATATTACTATGTTACTTGCTAATTTATCTAGTGTATTTTGTTCATACAAGTTTAGTTCAGGAAAATTAATTTACTTCTCCTAGAAATATTTGAATTCTTCAATCAGTGTTATGTTCAAGCTACCATTGTTTTTTTTTTAAAAAAAAAAAAGTGTTTTGAGTTCCATTGGAAGAATGGAGCTACCTGTCTCAATGTGTGAAATCCATCTCTCAGTAAGTTGAAACTATGTAATTAACAGTTATGTAAAGGATACGCTACCCTTGAAAAGGGCTACCATTGAGGTAGCGTGATATCGTCTCCATTGGTTATAATTATCAGAAAAAGTCTTTTGACAATTTGGGCAATGATCCCTACTTTCACTTTCACACACAATTGCTTGACACATTTTCAAATAAATAAAAAAAACATGGTCTCAAAAGTTGTTACATACTGATTGAACTACTTAAAATATTTATTTGTGACTGAGTAAATTCTTTTCCTACGTAACTTTTATGATTTTAGTACAATAGGTAATTAGCTTGTTAATATAATATTTGTATTTTCCTACGAGTTTGATTCTTTCATCAGGAACAAAAGCAAGTAGAATAGCTGATTCAATTGGTTGAAAAAATTAACAAGGTTTGTTCTTTATATATATATATATATATATAATAATTAAAAAAATGTTGTGACCATTAAAAATATTGTCTTTGTTTGTCTTGGTTTAATTTTATTTCATAAACTAGCATTTTTGCTCTTCAGTGTGACAAATGTCTTGTGTTTTTTTTGCTCTTTTATTTAAAAAAAATAAAAATGGAAAAAAGAGGTCAAAAATTTCAATTTTTTTTTTGCAAAATAAAAAAATGGCAGGATTCGGCTGGTAAGTTTTTTTTTTTGGTTATTTTTTTAATAATGTTTGTTTCCTTTTTTTGGTGTCTCTAATTGGGGTGTACGGATTGTGTGGGATTTGGGAAATAAAAAAAAAAGAGAAAAAAATTCTTGATTGACAGTTACCTGATTTGTGTCTCTTTATTACATATATTTAGTTTCATTTCTTGATTTTTTCATTTTAGGTAACTACACACTTTTTTTCTTTTTTAGACCCCTAACCCACGATCACCTCTATCACTCTCCTTTCTTTTTCTTCTTCTCCTCTCGTGTGCTTGTGGTTTCTCTGGTCTTTTGTTTTTTTTTATCATCACAGGAATGGCAAAGACTAAAACTGCTGGCGATTCCAGGCGTCGTGCTCATGCAAAAACCTCGGTGAAAGCTACAATCGACTCTTCTGCTACTGCAAAACCTTTGGGAAGAACAAGGGGTCAAGCTCGGAAAAAGGTACTCAACTTGAATGAAAAACCATCTTAGTCTGCCTCTCTAATCTCTTCTGCTACTTCGGGTCTGGGTGGTGATGACCCTCAAGAGACCTCCTCATCTGCACACTCATGTCCCAAGGCTTCATATTCAAAGGAGGCGTCTACATCTCAGTCTGACGGTTCTGGAGGACAAAAACCCAGCACTGAACTCTCCCCACCAGTCTCCTCTCTGCCTCCTTCTGCATCCAAAAATCTTTATGCTCTTCGATATGAACAACGCTCTAAACATGGTTTGGATGTCTCAACTCCGCTGGTTGTTCGTCTCAAAGCAAATCCACCTTCTGTGACAACCACTAAATTCGAGGGTGGCGATAAGAGTGATACAAGTCTCCCTAACTCAGACGCTGAATCTGATCCTAGTGAGGGCTTGAATGCAGAAACTCAACCTGAGGAAGAAGAGACACTTGCTGAAAGTGAACCCTCAGAAGATCGTTTTATAGCTTCAGAACCTGAAGATGTGTCTCCAGAGCCTCCTGCTCAGGTTAAGCAGAAGTCTACAGGCAAATGCCCTCTGGAAATTCCTCCCTCTGCTCCTATTACTAAAAAGACCTGAAATTCTGGTAAACTCGAATATTTTTCTCCACATTCTCATTTTTTCTGCTTTAATGACAAAGAAAGGAACATGAGTCTTTATGCTTATCGAAAATTCATTGTTGAATTTTTTTTTGATATTGATGCTCATAGGGTTTATGGGGTTCTAAAGATTGTTCAAGAGAAGGGTTGGATGAATACAATGTATGACTTTACTGGTTATGTTGATAGGGTGGTCAAAGAATTTTATGCTAATCTAAATGATGAGTTTCTTGACAAAAATTCTTCCATGTTTGGGAAAGTATGTTAAAGGTCATTAGTATTATTTTACTGTACAAGATATTGTTGTTGCACTCAGTCTTCCTGCAGATGTCGAGTCCACCGAGGTGCATTTGATAAAGATGTGGTTTTTTCTGAAATCATTGGACAAACTGTTACCTGGAACACTCATGATACTGTCCATTTTGCTCATCTCACCTATCAACATGCTGCGCTAATGAGGTTTTCTCTTTCTAATTGATTGCCATCTTCCAACAGGTTGCGGTATCCCAAGAATTAGCCTTCTTACTGTTTAAGCTCACAACTGATGCTCCGATTGATCTGGCTGACATGATCTTAGACCAGATTGTGGCCTTGCGCAAGGGAAATCGTAGGAAGTTAAATTTTATTTTTCCTAACTTGATCTATAAAGTGTTGTCTTCACAGAAGGAGCTGATCTTGGATACTGAATGTGAAGAGCCTCCTGTGTCTGGAATGACTTTCAAACTCTCTGAGAAGTTTGAATATTCTAAGCAGCCTAAAGGAATATCTTTGCCACCTGTGCGCATTGCTTCTCCTGCAGATTCAGGATCACCTTCTGTAGCTCTAGCTTTTCAATCTGTCCAGACAGAAATTGCCAAGGTTATCACTCGGTTGGGTAAATTGGAGGAGGGCCAAGCTTCTACTCTTCAACACCTCAATTCTATTTAGAATTTTTTTGTTGCATGAGTAGTATTTCAGTCATGTTAAAACTTGTGTTTGGTTGTTTATTTTGGTTTTTTCTTATGTTTTTGTTTTCTTTGGCCCTCTTGATAGACAAAAAGGGGGAGTATTTTTATTTCTTTTTTTGTTTTTGGTTACAACTTTGGATCTTATTTTCAGGGGGAGTTGTTGTGTTAAACTTTTTCTTTAAAAGTTAACATGTTTGTTTGTTTTATGTGTTAGGAACTCTTATGTGCAGGGGGAGTATTGTATACTCTCATTGTTTCTAACATTTATTCTTTGCAGATTCTTATTGGGTATTTACATCCAAAATATTTTGTCAATCAAAGTGCCAAAGGGAGAGATTGTAAATTCTATTTTTGGCAAATTATATTTGACAAAATATTTTTTGATTTATTTCTTGTAATCTCAATATTTAATTGAAGATTATTTCATTTTTATTTTGTTCAAATTTATGTCCTGAATATATAAAAAAACTGATTATATTAATTTATTATATTTATAGAATGTTTGACAATATACTTAGCATTTAAACATATGATTCAAATAATAAATGTTGGTCTATTTTATATCTGGCTGATTTTATTTGACAACATGATTCTTATGACTAGATTCCAACAGATAGGATCAGATTGATCCTCATTAAACCCAAAGATAGAATCTTGCAATGACAACTCAGATACGGATTGTTCTGTAGCTACAGTCAGTCTGCCTGTGTTCCTCAGATCATGGATAATTCAATGTAATTGATTGGTTATTTGAGGAAATATTTTCTAGTGAACTGTATACGTTTAGACCTAGTAAAGGCTGTCTTAGGTGAGTATGCTTGTGTATAAATAGTTACCATAGAAGCCTTGTCTAGGTTAACTCTTTTGTCTATTCTTAAAATTATTTTACATCTTTAGAAAAATAGTGTTTCTTGTATAGAGGTTAGTGGTTCAGCTATACCTCTGTTATTATGTATCTTTGTATTTGTTGTGTGAATTGAAACAATTCAACAGAGAGAAGATCGAAGAACAAAGAGCAAACATTCAGGAGAAGGTTCATCCTAGTCTTACATCGGGAGGAAGCAAGCATTCTTCAAGCAAATCGAAGGGAGTTCAAGTTCTTGAAGTTTCAACAAGGTTCATTCATCAAGTGGAAAATACATCAAGCTTGCAACAGAAAATTAGAGGGAGTCTAATCTTTGCTTAAGCCAAATACTTTGTATTTTTTAGACGCCTTATTAATGAATCTTATATCTGAGCGTAACCCCGTTAGACTATTAATATCTAAAAGGATATTGACACCACGTAAAAACGTTGTGTGTTATTTTATTATTCAGTCATTTTTATTTTATCATACTGGTTTGATATTCTGTGGTGACAGGAACTTGATCTATAGCTACCGAATACTGATTTGATGTACTAACTTGTTTGTTCCACATATAATTAATTTGGTTAATTAAATAAAAATTAGTGATTATAAAATCCAAAATTTCAGCTGTATCCAGTTGTTTATTCTAGGTCATTTTTGAGGTGAAAGCAATTGCTTCTTCCATTTGTTTAATGAGTTAATTCAGATTAGATTAGTGATTGGTGTGATTTTAAGATAAGATCAGATACTTGTGAAAGTTAAACTAATCAAAATGGGTCAATAAATTAACTTTTTTTTCAGTAAATAAAAACCACAAATATTTTTACAAAAGTAATTTTGAATATACAAACTTGTCCCCTCATTTAAGTCTATAATATAAAAATATTAAAAACATTTAATATAAACCAAATCTGATTTTAATGCAAATATAAAAGCAAATCAGAAGCTAAAAATTATTAAAATACGAAATGGGCCACGTGCCTTGATTTTTAAATGAATTATTTGACTTTTATTAATTTGAAAAGAATCAACACATTATTTTAAGTCATATTTTTCTTCTTCCTAAATTTCAAAGAGAATAACACCATTGGCCAGCCAGAACAAATCCGCTCATCGTTTTGGACTTTCATGTCCTCAATTACGTCACAGACATGCACATATAGAAAGAGGCTCATCAGGTAATTTATAGACCACAAATATCTCTTTTTTTTTTTTTATCACCTCATAAAATTGCTATTTTTTTTATTTTTCTTTACAAATACATATATATTTTTTATAGTAAAACTCTCATATTGTACTTTTTATACAGTCGAATGGTTTCAAACTCATTCAAACTCTCACACTTGTATACGTACTAGGTAAAATTAATTTGCAAACACATTTCTTTAGTTTTATTTAAAAAATATATTAATTTTTTATTATATTTTTTAATTCTTATTTAAATTTTAAATAAATAAATAAAGAATGTCATATACTATAAAAATGACACAATCATATTAAAAAAAATTGAGTCGAAACATTGACTATAGTTTTTAAAAAATAAATAATATGCTATTTTTTTATTTTAAAAAAATGTTAAACCAAAAATATTATGCTAGATACACATATTTTATATATAAAAATATGATGCATTTTAGTTTTAAAGTAAATTATTTAATATTATTTATTAGTTTGAAATTTAGTATTCATGATAATTTAAATTTTGGTACTTTTTATGTTTTGATTTATATTTTATATATTGTGATTCTAGTTTTAAAATTAAATATTTTTTTCTAATTTTCTTTTGAAAAATATTAAATATAATAAAATATTAAGAAATTATAAATTAAACTATAAATTCAAAAAGTTTATTTAATCAAATTTTAATTATTTAAATTAAAAAATTAAAGTGAAAAAAAAATTATATATAAATATATATTATTTAATGGATAGAAAAATTAATAAGTAATTTCTCATTAAAAAAACAAGCGACATAATAAGAAATATTTATATTTATGTCTTATGTCACTATTACATATATGTTTTGATAAAAAAAAATACATTAAGTGATAAAATAAATAATTAATAAACACATAAATATTTTTTTGTTATAGTTTTGAAAACATAATTGATAGAATAATTTAAATACTTTAATATAAAATTTTAAAACACGTGATGAGAAATTATTAGGGCTCATTTATTACTTTTTATTTTTATTTTCAATTTATTTACTTTATTTAAATGACTTTATATTTTTTATTTTTTAAAATTTATTTACCTTATTTAGTTGACTTTAAAACTAAAGGTATTAGAAAATAATAAGACAATATTAAATCTAAAGAAACCAACAATTTTTATTAAACTCACATTTATAATATATAAAGATATATATATATTTTTAAAATTTCTCAATTCCATATACTTTCATAGTCTCTTAATCTCTTATTCAAATAAATATAATTTACTTGTTTGCACTTTTTAATGTACATTATTATTGTTCTTCAATTTTTTTTCCAAAAATTATAATGAAAAACTTGCTATTTCAATTAATACTAATAGTTTTAAATATAATGTTAAGATATTTTGGAATTTTTTAAAATAAATTATTGCAAAATAAACTCATTACTTACAATTTCATTTATATAATTAAAGAGTAAACTCATTAATTACATTTTGGTTAAATAAAATGTTGTGTTCTCTCGGCAGGATCTATGCTGATAGATATTTTACTCTTGCTTTACTACCTTGTAAACTCGTCGTTTGCAATATCATTAAAATAAATAGTAAATAATAAACTTGTTGTGTACACTTTTGTTGTAAGTAAATAAAAAATTATTTTCTCCACATGCATAAAATCAATGATAATGATAGGAAAATTTGACTTTTAATTAATTAAGTCACACTGTATTTAAAAAATACCTTATCACTATATGACTCTCATTTTGGTCCTACTAATTACCTTACTACCAAAAATACCCCTGACATTTTGTCCCACGGACTCTTTGTATTCTCTCGGTCTCCCCCAAAATACCTTAGTCCCGAAGGAAAAAAGCACTCAAACCCAATTGAATCCGCCAGAACCCAAGCATTGTCTTCCACGACCACGAACAAGGGCTCGGATATTGTCGGAGTTTTTGATCGGAGAAGGCGAAGGAGAAAACGTCGAGCAAATAGACCAAACTTTGAGGAAATAACCCCAAAGAAAGCGAAGGTGAGGGATTTCGTTTTTAATCTGCAATATGTGTATGTGTCTGGTTTTTTTGTTGATTTTTGTTCATAGGATAAATCAAGACTGGGGAATGAAGAAATCTGAGTTTTTTTCGAGATTTTTTATGCACCTCGATAGAAATCGATAGGACTCGATAGTGTATGTTAGGGTCTAGATTTGACTGTGCCTTGATAGGCCTCGATGGGACTCGATGATATTTTAGGCATATAGAAAATTTTAGCATATAACTCGATAGGACTCGATGTTATTGGCCAAATGGCTGATTTAGTCTTTGCCTCGATAAGAATCGATAGGACTCGATGCTATTGGCCAAATGGCTGATTTAGTCTTTGCCTCGATAGGAATCGATAGGCCTCGATAGGACTCGATGATATGGGTACATGACTGATTGGAGCACCTGCCTCGATAAGACTCGATGTTATTGGCCATATGGCTTATGTAGCCTTTGCCTCAATAGGCCTCAATAGGACTCGATGATATGGGTTACATGGCTGATTTAGCACCTGACTCGATAGGCCTCGATAGGACTCGATAGTAACCAGATGATATCATGCTTTGGGATTGTTTAGCACCTACCTCGATAGGCCTCGATGGGACTCGATAGACCTCGATAGTAACTGCCTCGATGGGACTCGATAGGCCTCGATAATAACTGCCTCGATAGTTACCAGATTGTTTTACATTTTTAACATTTTTTTTTTTTTTTTTTTCAGATGCCTGACCTTATTGTGTCGTTGGAGAAGAACTTTCCTGTCCGTGTCACTTATAGGGGTAGTGCCTACTTGGATACCCATATAGAGCAAATTCAGAAGCATGGTCTTATTGAAAGGGCACAGGCATGCCTGTTGGGACAGTTCTTTAAGGCGAAGCCGTTTAGTTTTTCTGGGGTTTTGCTGCATCAGCTACTGTTGCGTAAGGTAGAAAGCAAGAAGCCTGAAGAGGGTTAGTTCTACATGGGCAACACTCTGTGTAGATTTGGTATTGCAGAGTTTGCCCTAGTTACCGGGCTAAATTTTGGGAAATCACCGTCCCCAAATGAGTTGAAAGAGCATCTTTCAAGTGATCGGATCATCCATGAATATTTTAATGGTGATTCGAAGGTTAGTTTTGGTCAGTTGGAAGATGCTTTGAAGGCCTCGACAAACCCAGAAGATGCATTTAAGCTGGGTTTGTGCTATTTGATAGAGGGGGTACTGAATGCCCCAGAGAAGACAATGACGATATGGGGTGATTACCTGAGGATCGTTGAGGATCTTGATTACTTTTTCAAGTATCCATGGGGGAAGTTTTCATTTAAGAAGGTTAGCAAAGGAGTTCAGAAGGACATGAAGAAGAAATTGAAACACTACGAGGAGAAGAAGAAAGAGGGTTCAAGCAAAAAACAGAAGGAGGCGAAGTATAGTTTCTGTGGCTATGCACCCGCGCTTCTTTACTAGGCTTTTGAGGCCATGCCATCTCTCGAGAGTAAGTTTGGTGAGAACAGTGGGAACTAGATACCGAGGATACTTAGCTGGGCTACGAAGACTGATATCACTATTTCCACAGCTCAGTTGGTTCCTATATTCGCCAACCGTCGAGTAAGTTTCATTTTATCTTGTTAAATGTCACAAATTAATTGATTAACGATTTATTTTATTAGAGTTTTCCTGACACATGTTATTCAACCATGCAGTTAGTGGTATTTTCCATGCTGAAGGCACGTCTCGGTGAGGTAGTCTACTACAATAGCCTCCCAGAAGTTGATTCCAGGTTATTCGCTGAGTTGGAATCAACTGTGGGGGAGGCTGGGACTGCAGCGGAGGAAGTAGTAGTACATGAGAAGAAGGCAGAGAAGCTTGCAAAAGTTGCAAAGGAAGCCTCCATTTTTTACGAGGATGTCCCGAGGGTTGAGGAGGGCACTTCACAGGCCTGTGCAGCTTCCTCTAGTCAGGTTGCCCAGCCTGATTATGAGCAATTGATGCAGAGGCTCAAGAGGGTTGAGGAGGGCTAGGAAACCTTACTTCAGAATCAGACTACGATCATGGCTCAGTTGGCGCAGCTGCTTTCAGTGGTCTCAGGTTGATCCACCGACGTAAAATTAGATACAGAGTCTGATATCTTGCCTGCAAAATAAGAGCCCGGTGATCAACCCTCCACTCCACAGGCCCAGAAATCTATAGTTGCCAGTGATGCTGACAGTCCCAGTGTACGAGTACTACAACCTGAGGAGGCAGCTAGCCTTGAAGTTGTCAGAAAGAAACGCAGGCCCAAGCGTTTTGATGACTTCACCGACCCAACGAAGAGGATGAGACAAGATAAACAGGGGCTAGTTGCAGAACCTTTGAGGAAGTGCGACCCGCAGCAGGAGAAGAGCTTCCATAAGTGGATCATCGGGAAGATCGACAACAAGAGAGATCAGAACGTCCATACTAGGACGCACTGTGTGGCATGGTTCTTATAGTTGCACACAGTCCGGACTTGTCTTTGGGATTCGGTATGTTAATTACATTTATGTTTTCAATTCAATCTTAAAATATATTGATGGTACTAATGAATTTTCATGTTTTTTCAAGATATTGATGCCGCTTTGCACATGCTACGCTGCCGACGCCACTTTTATCATGCTGCATTTTGGCAGGATGCTGCGATCATGAACACCACATTCCCCCAAGTGTGCCTAGGTCATTGGAATCATTTCAGAGAGACTGACACTAAGTATACATGGGACGACGATGTGCTAAAAATGTTGAAGGGTGATGATAATCAATTTCTCGTATCATGGCAAAATATGAGTGAAGTATATTTTGCCTTGCACGTCCAGAAAGCCGCACATTGGATTGCCATTGAAGTCTCCATTCCAACGTGGTGCATCAACATTTATGATTCCAACCATAGTGTGCTTAGTTCGACTCTTTTGGAGGAAGTGATCAAGCCTTGGTGCTTATTGTTGCCTTCGTTGTTATGGTGTTCTGGCATGTTTGACGACCATGAGGACCTCCAGGTATCTCCTGAGCAGAAAGCAAAGCCTTTTTCATATTGTCGTATTCCTCCGGAGGAGTGTCCTCAGACTAAGACAAGGTATTCCCCTATTTAATTAGTGTATTTTAAAAACTAAATATCAAAGTTATTTTTATCTTGTATTGACACAAAATCAATTATATGCAGTGGGGATTGTGGTATGTTTGCTATCAAACATATCGAGCATTTGGTTGCCAGGCTACCACTCGATACCGTTATCGATGAGAATATCCAGCATTTCAGGACCAAGTGGTGTGTGGACCTATTCTATCAGAATTTGTCACCGTGTTGCTTCTTACATTTTCTTGATACACATCTTGTATAGTATAGCATATAGTTAGTTTTGTATATTATTTTTTATGAAACAATATTTTTTGAAAAAATTATTAAATAAAAAACTACTAAATTCACATAATATGTCTACCTTGACAAAACGCAATGGGTCAAACCAAATATGCTTCGATAGCTAAATAATAATAAATGCATATATTTAGATCAAAACCAACAAAGTATTAGAAGAAGTACTCCATATAATAAATGCAGCAAAATCAATTGAATAATTACATAACACAAATTTTTAAATCATAGCCTTACATGACTTCCTATTGTGCCCACTACCACCACATCTGCTACACTTACGTGGCTTGACTTTCCCCATGTGAAGCATAGCGGTTTGTATTTCTCCTACCCACTTTCTGCTTCCTGGGCCTTCCTACAAGGGTTTTCTCAACAAGGACACCGACAACCGTATCTCTGATGTGATCAGGGATTACCCATTCATCCTCGTTCCCAACAGGGTAAATAGTATCTTTGTAAGTGTCCCTCAATGCCTCGATTCTATAGTAAGGGGAACACAATGAGTAAATGTTTATGCTTCTTTTTCTGGCTGCAGCAAAAGCATGTACACAGGGTATCCCAATGGTTTGGAACATGCCACAAGAGCATGATTTTGTGGCCAAGTTCACCTCACCATCACCATTACCATCAACCACAAGAAATTTGTGATGACCAAGGACTTGGACATCCAGGAAAATTTCTTTATCACCTATTTGCTTCAAATCCTTTTCCATGTCAGATGATAACACAGTTGTTGCTTTTGCAGCTCTTTCACGTCTATCTGCAAACCAAGACTAAAGAGTGAATCTTATGAATTCAAGAAAAGTGGCGACTAGAAAGCTCCTTGCCTCCTTGGTTTTATTGTTAAAGCTTTCTGCGTAGTTTCTTGTCATGATATTGTATCGGTTACCAGGAAAATAAGCGCTACTCCACCTTTCAAAGCCAATTCCCTCTAGATATTGAGCAATGGGTGGATCAATTACCTTAATCTTGTCAAAGAACTTGTGAAATTCCATTCTTCGAAATGTGCATGTTGCACATCCCATGATGTCTTGCACGTGGTCAGTTTTGAATTTTGCCACCACATTCATACAGATGTGATGGTAACATGCACGTGATAGGCATCTGGGAACACAAGCTCCAAAGCATGATTAATGCTTTTATGCCTGTCCGATACAAAAGCAAGGTTCTCAACGTCCCCTATGGCTTCCTTCAATTTTCTCATGAAATAAGTCCAAGAGTTATGGTTCTCACCATCCACCAACGCAAACACAATTGGAAACAACTGGTTGTTTGCATCCAACGCAACATCACAGAGCATGTGGCCACCATACTTAATCTTCAAGAATGTGTCATCCACACAAATTACAGGACGACAGTACTGGAAACCACGCCTAGAAACACCGAGGGAAAAGAAGTAATACAAGAAACGACCATCTTCTGCTACAAAATCAGTAATTGTACCTGGGTTCTTATACTCCAACTGACACAAGTATCCAGGTAACTTGGAGTATGATTCCTCAGGTGTCCCTCTGACATACATAAGAGCCTTTTCTCTGCATCTCCACGCCTTCTCATAGCTCATTTCAACCCCAAAATGGTGCTTCATGTCCTCCCTTATGTTGTTTGCCATGTACCGAGTACCATCAGTAGAAAATTTCCTCTTGATTAGGTGCCCAACAACCCACGGTGATGCTTGACGGTGGTCCTTGTCTCAAATTTCTTGTGAGCAAGTATGTACTTCGTTGTATACAGTAATCTCGAACATTTAAGATCGCATTTTTTTCTTACCCCTCAATCTCCAACCACAATCAGGATCATTGCAGGTAATGTACCACACATCAGTCCCAGATTTCTTCACCATAAGCTCAAAATTATTCTTCATCGCAAATATGGATGCTTTGGTTTTCAATTCAAGCTTGTTTTGAAAGAACTTCCTAAGGTGCAATTCTCCTAAAGCTTTGCTGGTTGAGGAATGATGTTGATGTGATGCCTCTATATCCTCTTTGGTGAACATGGGAGCACTCCATGTTCTACGTTCTTCACCCAAGTCCAATGGAGAACTTCATCTAAAACTATCATCAGTTCTACTTGGACCTGGACGACTACTGCTGGTCCCAGGTGTTTGCTGATCTTCTATTCTGCGTTGGCAAATCTGCCCTAACATCTGGCCCTCCAAGATCTTTTGCATCAACAAAGGATTGTCATTGATATAAGGATCGTAGCCATAGGGATCGTACTCTGCTGTGTCATGCAAATATGGCGGATCTCTAACCGGGATATCATCATGGACTATGACGTCTGGATTTGTCTCAGGAACACATGTTCCAACGCCACCTTGAGTTCCTTTGAAACCATGACATGGAGGAGAAATGTTCTCTTCAAATTGAACTTCTTTATTAACACTAGGAAAAGCCGATGCATTTCTTATACCTCCCTTCTTAATCAATGTCACACATAGAGGAATCAACTTCTCTACAGATTTCGATGCTAACCCAATGAATGCACGCACGTGCCTATCCTTTTTTATAACGGTAGGTTTGACGGATTGTGATAGGCATGTGTACGGGACCTCAATTTTCAAGTCGTGCACACATTTATCCACTTCAAGCTCATCGTACAGAATTTCAAGCAGTTGCTCATACGTCACACCCTTCTCCACGGGCAGAACTTGATTTTAGCATCCCTGAAAATCCAATCCCTATTTTCGAGTTCCCAAACACCATTGAATGCAAAAAATATGGAAACAGTCAAATCTGCAAAAAAAAAAAAAGGTCAAAAAGTTAAACTACAACATAAAACAACAAAAAATCGATTCATATCGAGGTCAAACTATAAACTATCGAGATCAAACCATCGAGGCCCATCGAGTCCAATTGAGTCCCATCGAGGCATACACTACATAAATTAAGTTTTATGCCTCTATCGAGGTCCATCGAGGACCATCGAGTCTCATCGAGGTACCCATTGTTCCTAAAGTCTGAGGTTTTTATCGAGGTCCATCGAGGACCATCGAGTCTCATCGAGGTAGCCATTTCCCCCCTTATGTCATGGTTTTATCGAGGTCCATCGAGGTCCATCGATGACCATCGAGTCTCATTGAGGTAGCCATTTCCCCCTTATGTGATGGTTTTATCGAGGTCCATCGAGGTAGCCATTTCCCTCTTATGTGATGGTTTTATCGAGGTCCATCGAGGCTCATCGAGGCATACAAATAATATAAATATGTGAGGTTTTATCGAGGTCCATCGAGGACCATTGAGTCCTATCGAGGCAGACAAAAAACCCAGAAAAAAACCAAGAAAGGAACGAAAATTCATTCTGACAGTGAAAAATTACAATAAAACATGAATGCATACACAGATCTGTTCGAAATAGCAAAAGCAATGTTGATAAACACGTTTCCTCACTACATATAACAAATATATACTTACCCATACGATTTTTGATCCGAAATCCAAAATGAAGTCCTTGCCTTCAAAGGATTCACAACTTGCCCTAAAATAAGCTCGAAAATTTGTATAGATTAAGCTGCCTTATTTTTTTTGTGTACAAAAGCTTGAGAGATAGAAAGGGAAAACGTGAGAGATAGAGAGGGAGAAGACAATGGGAGAAAAAGAGAGGGAAATTTACGATAGGGACATTTTTGGGAATCCAAATAATACTAGAATAAAAATGTGAGGTTTTTCTCGGTTGGTATAATTTTATTATACAGTGTGACTTAATGCATTAAAAGTCAAATTTCCCTGATGAAAACACTAGTTTGTAATTTCAAATTTAAACATAAATATATTTTTGAATTCTATCCCAATAAATGTGATTCATTTTCAATAAAAAAAAATCTCAAATGATAAACAAAAGCATTAACGTAAACTACCTACAATTTCAAACCAACTTCAATATAAGTTGTAAACTATATGTTTATTATTTCAAATTTAAATATAAGTTTTGAAGGAAATAGTAAACTTCTATTATTGAATTTTATTTACATTTTAAATTATTATTTTTTAAATGTAAAAGAATTAATATATATTTTTATATGTTAATGCTATTTTAGTCAAATACTCTAAAAAAAAGTATAGATCTCAATTTAAAAAAAAAAAATAGAGAGTAATTATGTATTTAAAGTAACAATAAAGGGAATTTACTCATTTGGTACTCTGTGATTTTACAAAGTATTATTTTGGTACCCTTTATTTTTAATAATGCTTATATGATACTCTATATTTTAAAATCATACATATTTGGTACCCTAGATTTGTATTTGATAGATAGTTTTTTTTCAATATGACCAAGCTGTCATCAATTATATATAATTAAGTAATTAAATATAAATTTGGAACTCATATATTCGAGAGCATTTTGATTAAATTTGTAAAATTTTATTAACTAAATTTGAGTTTAGGGTATTAAATATGTACAATTTTATAATACAAAATATCAAATATGTACGATTTTAAAATACAAAATAACAAATAAACATTATTACAAGCATAATATACCAAAATGAGGGTAGGAAATGGCTAGCTACCAATGAATAAATGTTATTTACGTGTTGTCCCAATTTACAATGAACCTGGACATGTCCAATAATTTAACACAATCTTCGTTGGGGTATTTTAGCCTTTTCAAATTTATTTCCTGCATTATAAAAATAGGCCATTGGTAAATTGGATTAGTTCTCTTCTGAATTACGCGTTGCCTGTAAGCCATTGAAATCCAGAGAGCCAGAGATCGTCTTCCCCAAACTGCTGTGTAACGATGGTTGCTCCACAGAAGGTACTCTCCAAACCCTATTTACCCATTTGTTTGTTTCTCGGGAATTTTAAATAAAATGGTGTTGTTTCTACAAATTATTATTGTTTATTGTTATGTTGATATCTTCACGGCTTTGTTGAGATGGTGATCACTGAATTTATTGACATCTTGTTTGTTAAGTATGAATTCTTTACATATTGTTTATGGGTAATGAGTTTTTACCATAATATTTGAAAATTTTCTGGAAAATGGACTCGTGGTTGAGAGTACAACTGAGGGTATGGTATGGTGGCACTAGTTTGATTCTTTTATGCTAGGGGAACCTATGAATGTTTTGATTGTGATGGATTAATTTTGAGTGATTAGGGTAGAGCCAAGAAGCATTCCAGTTAGGGAAGATGTCCCTTTGTACCTCCAAAAGCTGGCTAATCTTTCAGAAATATTCTCAATAAGGAAAGAAAAGAAAGGAAAAATTTTCACACGCTGATTGGGAGTGGTAGTTTTAACAAGGATTATCGTTACACCTCCAGTTGTAGAGTTGCCTTTTAAATTTTTCGATTTCAAATAGTTTATTTTCTTTGTTGACAATTGATCTGTAGTATAATATCAAATTCATTTTTGCGAGAACCATTTTTACTGTCAAATCCAAATGGGGGCATCGTTTGTTAGAACTCAAAAATTGATGCGTTGGTGTCTTGTAGCAGAGATCATAGTTGGTTTATTTTGATTTGGAGTCAAACATCTTACATATTAGTACTTCTATCACTATATTATCTGGTTCAAAGTTCTTCCTTCATGGATTGAATGCACGTGCATGTAGTAAATTTGTTGAAATTGGGTTAGTAATGTAGTTGGGGTGTAGTTTTTTAAGAATACATTTTGTTTTTCTCATACACATGGGTATTTTGTTAGTTGTGACATTAATTGTTATTGCAAAACTTTTACAAATTTTCAAATTTTGGAATTAATTTATTTTCCCCTGCTTTTTTGAGAGATTGAGTGAGCATATAATAAGTACTACTTGAGGCTAGCTCAAAGTGGTAGGGGGTGTTTGTGTGTGTTGGGGGCTGGGGTTCGAACCCCATGCTTTTTTTTTCAAGTGAAGGTGTCCTAGTATTATTATATACTGATCTAAAGTTCTAAACTTCAGGATTCTAGAGAGGAAGTTCTTCAAGCATGGTACATGGATGACAGTGAAGAAGACCAAAGACTTCCTCATCATCGGGAACCCAAGGAATTTGTATCTTTGGACCAACTTGCTGGTAGCATCCCTTTACACACTGTATAATGACGTTATTACTTTGTCCAGTTTCTGAACTTTTCGAGAAATTTTGCTGGTCTTGTAGAGCTTGGAGTGCTAAGCTGGAGACTTGATGCTGATAACTATGAAACAGACAAGGAGCTGAAGAAGATTCGTTCAGACCGTGGATACTCCTACACGGTTCGTCCAATCAATTTTCACAATTTTTTGTTTTTTTCCATAAATAATATCATTTAGAAGTGTCCTTACTCCTTGACCTGGTAGTTACTGTTTTACATGTCAGGGTACCAATTCAATGATGATGAGGAGAAGGATTAATGATAGTGTTATTGTTAATTTTACATGTTATAACTGGTCTTTCTACTGTTGTCATATCTTGTTATTATTGTTTTTGCTATTCTTATTATTGTTATAGCTATTGTTCTTGTGATATGTCTCCTGAAAATATATTGTTTTCATGATATAACTGGTCTTTCTACTGCTGTACCTTTCCTTTTTAAGCTTGAGATCTAGTAATTATAGCCGAGTGTTATGCAACATTCCAATGTGCCTTGGACATTTTCTTCCTAATTTTGATTAGACGAGCCTTTTTTTTATAGGATTTTTGCGAAGTTTGCCCAGAGAAGCTGCCAAATTACGAAGAAAAGATAAAAAATTTCTTTGAGGAACACCTTCACACTGATGAAGAGATCCGCTACTGTGTGGCAGGAAGTGGTAGGATTGGTCACTTGTCAGTTTGTTGTCCTCAGTTCACCAGCTAGATCTAGTTGCTGATTGTTTACTTTTTCTTGAAGGTTATTTTGATGTGAGAGATCGTGATGAACGCTGGATCCGTGTATGGGTGAAGAAAGGTGGAATGATTGTTTTGCCTGCTGGAATTTATCACCGATTTACTTTGGACACAAACAACTATATTAAGGTACTTTTTTTTTTAAAATAAAAAAGATTAAATTATGTACTTTGGTGCCTGCTCGAATAAGTAAAGCAATTGTTGCATTCTGAGCTTGAACTTCTTTCCTCATTCATACATGAATAAGTAGAAAAGAAATTGTTGCGTACAAAACGTTTTTGGGTGCTCTTTTCTCGTCTTCAATCATGTTAATTACTAGGCATTGGTTTTGCTGATATTTCTCTGAACATGAGCATGAATTACCAATTTGGGCATTCATAGAAAGAAAATAAAATATTGTTTAAATTGATCACAATGTAGTTTCTGATTAGATTTTCCATACTCTTATTAAGTTTCTGGCACTGGCACTTGCACAAGCATATACTTTGTACAGCATGTGGCCTATTGGTTACCAAATTATCTAAATGTCTACTAAACGATCACAAAATACATTCTGCAGGCAATGCGGCTTTTTGTTGGAGACCCAATTTGGACTCCATTCAATCGCCCCCACGACCATCTTCCAGCTCGGTATGCTTCTTTGCTTTAACAACTCGCTTCAATTCAACTTCTGTTCCCGTTCGGTTTTGATCCTCATAAAAGTATCTTCTTTGCAGGAAGGAGTATGTTAAATCTTTTGTGGAAAAGGATGTCGGTAGTGGTGGTAATGCTATTAATGCTGCAGCTTGAAATCTTCCCCCCCCCCCGGTGTGTGGAATATAAATAATGCCCAAGCTTGTATGGTTGTATGGCTATTTTGGCTTGACTTATGTATCTATCCATTATGAAATTTCATCAAAAGAACCCCCAAATCCCATTAACTTATTAAAATCTGTTGCTGCAGAAATAAAAAAAATAAATGGAGCAAATTTAACGAAAGAATTTTCTAGGTTAAGTCGCAGACTTTAGTTGTTTTTTATAAGATATTTTGTGGCTCTGCCCAAATTGTGCAAGTCAGGCTATCAACTACGCTATTCACAGGATAAAACAGCTCAGATAGCCTCTGTCTTAGTATCCTCCTGCATTGAAGAACACTGTTCTACGTACTCTATATCTGCTTGAAAAAGCTCAGAAATAATGTTTGTTTTTTAAAATTAAGAAAAATGTTCTCTCATCCCTTGATATGTCTTTCTATTGAATTAGAAAGCCAAACTCTGCAATTGGAAAATAAAATATTTGTGATGTGGGGAAAGTCGTGGATCACGTTCAAAATAAACGAGAGAGATTATGAATGACTCATTCTCTCGTTTGATTGATCTTTTTATAAAATATATTCTTTGAATAAGTTAATTAATAAATAAAAAATATTTATTAAAACATTTTCAACAAAAAGAATAAGTGTTACACCACACCAACTAGCTTGCTCAGACGGCGGTGCGCGTGGGTGATGGTCAAGTGTGTGTCTCTTCACCTATGCGCACAAAACTGGGTACCCTTTGGGGCACATCTCCAAGGGTAGGGCTCCCACTAAATATACACCCTTAAAAGAGTGTTTCAAATCCATGTGGGACTCTCTCTTTTAACATACAAAAAAACACTTTTTTATTTTTAATATTATTTAAAAATAATTCATATATAGTACAAAAAGTACCAACAATCCCCTACTTGAATTTTAAAAAAATATTTTCTCGAGCAATATTATAATCTATAAAACTGTGCATAAACAAAGGTATCCTTCGACTTGAACCTTTGCATAGTGAGAACAATTCATATTACACTATAGTGACACGAAGTCTTGAACTCTATCTTTGACATCAAACCACACACAACCTTCCTAGGGTGTAGTCAAAAGCCGGTGCGTTAATAGCCATGCACGTCTTTCTCAGTATAGTGAATGCTCTAGAAATTTTGCCCAAAATTCCATAGGAAGCGACCCCACTTCCATATTCACACAGGTGAGTCTATCAAGAGTACTCCTGTAGCTAGGTACTCCACTCCATAGAGTATAGATCTCATTAAGAGTTTCTATTAACCCATCCTTTCATTGCTTCAGGAATTCATGCTTCTATATGTTAGGGTTTAATGCCCTAATTAAAACCCAATTTCTTTATAATATCATTTTATTATCAAAAAAGAATAGAAATCATTTTTTGACTTGGTCAATCACTTTGCTCACATATTTTATTTTCATGATTATTTGTTTAATATAAATTTCTATTAAATCCCGAGCATATAGCTAATCATATTTATAGTGACGTAATCACAGTGGAATATAAATATAATTATATGTTCAAAATAAGTTAGTCTTATGATTAGTCAGTGCACAAGATTTACATTGACTTGCTAATCTACGATATGATCTACTTACACATCGCAGTGTTATGTTCTTTCCAGAACATTAGCAAAGTAGATAAGATCAGATGTATTTGTTACATCAGACTGGATCGATATTGACAGTAGATAGGATAAGTAAACATACCATTATTATCTATTCTAGTCATATCATATAGTTGACCATAGGTCAATTCAATCTCAATTCTGAGTGGTTAGTATTCTAACTGATTGTATTATTTGAGTTCTTTGACTTGCTCGTTACCAGCTTACCCTACGGACTAGCTCATACTTACATCTTGGCAACTCGGTAGTATAATTGAGTGAGAGTATTAACCATAGATATGGACATCTAAGCTTCTGACGAAGAAGTGAAATGATGGTTTCCTTTTAGTTTGGTTCAAGGTGCTAAATGATAGAGATCTCATTTTAGTAATTAATATTAGTTTACTGAAATATCATTTACAAGGAACTAAGTGTTTTAAGGATAAAATACAATTAGGGGTAAAACGATATTTTAGTCCCATCTCATTGTAGACCGTCTATAGATGATTGGGTGACAATTATGGTTGTAACAATGGATAATTAATAACGTATCTATATTGCTTATAGAGCGTTCTATGAATTCAAGAGTGCAATTCTGAATTTTTAGTGGAGTCACGAGGAATTAATAAGTTAGTAAATTTATTTGTTAGATTTATGATAACTTATTGGAGCTTGATTTTATAGGCCCATGGTCCCCAATCTACCTTGGATAAAATCATCTAGATAGTCTCAATTAATTGATTTAATTATCAATTAGAAATATCAAAGTTGACAAGGTCAATTTTGGATAGTTTCACAGAATTATACAATTTAGGGAAGAAAAAGATAAATTATGGCAGATTTATTAATTAAGATAAATTGATATCTAAATTAATAAATAAGTTTAAATCAAGGTTCAAATTATAAATAATTAATTTGATAAATGATTTGAATAATTATTTAATTAATTAAATCAATAGAAAATAATACATGCCTTGATTTTAAGTCCGACGGGCTTATAATCAAATGAGAAATTTAACGGGCCTAAAGCCCATGATAATTTCGACCTACGACTGTTAATTAACTATTATTTTATTGATTTTTAATTAAATAAATGACCTAATTGAGTCTATAAATGGAATGCTAAGAGAGAGTTGAAATCACAAGTTGAATCACAAATTTCTGATAGGTTTTAGATTATCTCTAAACATAAGTCCTTTTCTAAGCCTCATTGTTCTTTTCTCTTCTTCTCTCTGTATCTATCTTATGTGTTGAGAATTTCTCACCCTAGTCTAGGTGATTCTAAGGATACTTTGGAAGACTGTGAAGAAAATTGAAGAACGGTTCAGTTTCTTGGTGATACTCTGCGACAGAAATGATACAAGGGTTAGAGAAACTGAAGGAATGACTCAATCATTCCGCTGCGTATAATGTAAGTATTCTTATCATTATTTCTGTTTGAATTCAATTTTAGAAACATGTTCTAGGTTATCTTATATTAATATGTTTAATATAAGATTTACATGAAAATAAACAAGATCTTGTATAAGTTTTCCAATAACTGGCCTCAGAGACATTGGTAATCTTTATTTTCATGCAAGAACATGTTAAAAATTGAATTAGATGATGTGTTGAGTAATTTGATGGATTTCATGATTTTATGAATCATATTGAATTTATGTGATTATTAGCAATTTTTTAGGTTATTTTGTTGTGTTTTCTATGCCATTAATTTTTATATATGCTTTATTTTGTGTAAAACATGGTAAAAATCAATTAGAAAATGGTTTTTGTTTTAAAAAGTCCACAATTTTTTTTCCGGAAAATTTGGCCTGTCCACATGCGCGCGCACCAGCACGCGTTCCCCCTGCTCGCGCGTACACCGCCCACACTAGTGCATGATGCGTGCGCAACGCCCAACCACCCGCACGCAACGCCCAGCCACCAATGCGCACCCACCCACATGGTGAACAGTGCCTGTTTACCCAAAAATGGCTGCTGATGACGTGGCAAGGATTTCTCACACGTGGTTGACACGTGGCAGAGTCGAAATAGAGAGGTGCTGTTCGATTATCGACTAGCTACCCGTTGCTTTGTCAAACCTCACGATTAGATGCGACCAGGCTGGTTGTATGCTTCGGTTTATTTCCTTAAAAGATTGTAATCTTATAATAACTACGTTGATTATTTCCTCTTTATTGCCTTGATACACGGATATTAAGGATAGTTAAGGCCCATGTAACCCCCCCCCCCCCCTTGAACCTATAAATATGCATAAGAGAGCTCAAGAAAGGGATGTAATGCCCTACTTCCTTAGAGCCGTTACTAGGTGAGTTTTAAACGTGCATTTAACTCGCTAATTGAGGTTTTAGGTCAAAAGTGTAATTAAATCATAAACAGTGAAATAAACTTTGAAAATAATTCCATTTACTATAAATCATTAAGGGTTTGACACTTGGAATCCCAAGATACTGTTTAGAAATATTTACAACATATAATTACAAAACAAGTCGACTAGACGACAAAATCTAGGTTTTAATACAACCATCTCCCAAAAACCACTGGCTGTGGCAACTAGGCCGGCCAAACATGTACGCGCCGCTTCACGCTCTCCGTACTCATGGTTGGTTGACTTTCCCCTTGCCCTTACCTGCACCACAGAGCACCCGTGAGCCGAAGCCCAGCAAGAAAACCCTCACAAGCAGATAACATATGCATAACAAACACTTAGCATATAGTCAGGCCGCCAACACATACGGCCATGTCGTCCCAGGCGCTTTACCAGGCCCTGGGTTCGCGGTCCACACCGTGAGGATATCCCATGTATCCTTTAGGGTCTCGCCCTGGCAACTCGCACTCCATGTGCTCAACGCTGCTCCCGGCCCCTTGCCGCTCTCGGCCTTGCACTCCACGTGCCTAATGCCGTTTCCGACCCCTTACCGTTCCCGGCCTTGCCGACCTCGGCCTGCGCCGTTCCCGGCTCTTGCCGAACATTTACACATATGCATACATAGCATAATAAAGCGAATACTAATCATGAACAAATCAATCAAAGGGGCTATGCACTGCAACACAGTCATATAGGGCTCATCCCTGCATACAAGCTCTATGGAAGATAGTGGTTTTCTTACTTGTGTCCCGAGCTTCTTAAACATTGAACCCTCGAGCACAGTCCTCTAATCCGAGCCTCTCCGAGAACCTAGTCACAATACACAAATAGCATCCCCATTACTAACCAATTCAAAAGCGTCTCCCGGAACCAAACCCGAGCTCTCGGGACCTCCCGGAACCCCACACAAAGTGGCGGAAGCGTCCCCCGAGCCCCCTGGGCAAAAGCCTAAAAACCACAATTTTCCCCTGCCCAGAAATGGCCTAGCGCCGCGGCACCACCCAATGAGGGCCGCGGCGCCCAGAAGGGCTTCCTTCCCCTGAAGCAGCCTAGCGCTGCGGCGCAGAAGAACAGGGCAGCGGTGCCCCTTCGCGAACCCAGAATTATGGGTTTTCTCTTGCATTTTCCCCGAGCCAAAACACTCCCAAACCACTACCAAAACCTACGTAGGTCCCAAATTAAACTCAAAACCCCACATAGACCATCTAATAACTCAAATGCATCAACAATAAGCTCAAACACACAATCAACCTACAATTCACAATTTGGTTTAAAACTTCAGAAACTTAAACCAAGCCTTTCAAAACTTGAACCAGAACTTGTAAAACTTAAACCATCCCTCAGAATTCTTAAACCACACAAGCAATTAACCAAACAGAGATGCATGAAACCCTTACCTCAAGTAGGAATTCGTCCCTGAGCCTCCTCCAAATCCAACTCCAAGCTAATACCTCTTGTTCCCAAACTGAATTCCCACACAAACCAACTTTTAGCTTCCATCCTCAAGCTCTCAAAATCAAGCCTAGAAACTCAAACAAAACAGAGATGAACACCTTACCTCTGACCTTAGCACACCTTTGAGCCAACTTTCTTAGCCACAGCAGCCAAATTCCTCAAATTCACTAGCCCAAAATCCTCAAAACTCAGCAAGTCTCCAATCACCAAAGAGATGAAGAAGAAATCGCATGGAAGGAAGAGAGAGCTGAGAAGTTATGTTTTTCTTTCTTTCCTTTGTTTTCTAAACCGTTCTAAAATTCCCTCAGCCTTATCCCAACACAACCAGCTGCCAAATGACCCAATTACCCCTCCATCTAACCCATACTCTAACTAATCCTCAAGGATAACTTAGACCTTTCCTAACTTCTTACAAATATATCATTTCCTCACTTAGAGTAACTATCCTCAATGGTTACCTATGGTTACCCAAGCTACTAGAATACCATTAACCATTAATTAAAAGTCCTCAACTAAATTTATAATAATCCCGAAATACCCCTAGGCTCCTCCTGAGCCGAGTATTAAATCCCGTTGTGACTTTAAGCAAAATGGCTCTCTAGGACTGTTTCGGAATGTGCATCACAAATAAATCACAATTATATCAACAACATCACATATATTTCATTTATGCCCTCAACGGGCTAAAATTACCAATTTTCCCCTAACAACCAAATGGGGCCCACATGCATATTTATTTCACCATTCTAACCACATATTCATTAAATTCACATAAATTAATACAGTATAACAATTATTGCCCTCCAGGCACACTAATCAAGGCTCCAAGCCTTATTAGCAAATTTGGGTCGTTACAAGGGACTTTTGACTTTTGAATCTTTTTTCTGAATACTGAGAGAAAGAGCATACAGTGCGATTATCCTCCAAACAGTTGTATTTCCCCTAAGGCTTGTGAAACTCAAGAACCCTAGTTCTTTGATCACGACATTGGGATTCACTATCAATAATAGCATCAAGTGGACGTAGGTCATTACCATTCATTGGGGCCGAACCACTATAAATCGTTTGTGTCTATTCTTTACCATTAGATTCCATTCTTGATTATCATCTCATTTCTTGTCGTATTTTTGACTCCGTGTCGTAGCCCAAATCGAGGGTCAACATTCTGGTGCTTTCATTGAGAGGTTGATCAAGAAGCTATAAGAAAATCTAATGGCAAAGACATCTAAGAAAGATGGACCGGCCGCTGGCGCTGCATCATCTCAACCTCCTCCTCTAAATGTGGCGAAGAATGAACCACATTTAGAGTTTGAAGAGGAGGAGTTGGATACGGAAACACTGAGGGCAACACTGGGGGTGTTGCAGGATGAGTTGGCCAATTTGAGGGCCAATCAGGAGAGCGCAGCGGAAACAATGGCACTGCATCAGAGAGAAATTGAACGTCAGTGCTAGGAGCTGGGTGAGCGGCCGACAAACATGGACCGTCGGTAGAGGGATGCCATGGCCGCTCTCAAAGTAGCCATTCAACTGGCTTGAGGACAGGCTATGCCAGCTTCTCAACCGGATCAGCCACCAAGCACACCCCCACAACGGGCTCCCAATCCAAGTCCTCCACTCCAGCCGGGAAGCCCCCAAAGGCCGGAGCAGCCACCTGTGGCTCAGGATGATGTCCTAGTTCGGGATCCTGAGTAGCAGCCTCCATCTCAAGCTGGTCGAGGCAATCCCTAGCGCCAGAGGCAGAATAGGGCTGGGCAGCCGCCCCGCAGACCTAGACGCCCAGGGGATGAAGAGCCAAATCCACCGAGCAGGGCGCAGCGTCCTTCTGCCATTAGAAGGAACAACGAGTCAGGCTCTGTGGTTAGGGACCCCCCACGACATAATAATGCACGGGGGCCCAACGACCAGCTAAGGCCCCCCCTGACACTCGGAAAATTCTAGCTCGAGGAGGAAATAGCGTGAACAGCTGGTCACGCTGTAATCGGCCACAATTTAGAGATGGCCATGACTATAATGAAGCCAATTATGGCAGAGGAAATGCTGATTGAAGGAATGAGGAAAGAGGTGGGGACAGAAGCCCCCCCACCTAGAGAAAATAGGCCAGCAATCCATAACACTGGGGGGCAACCTAGGCATCATAATGTCTTTGATCGGCTAGGAATTATCGAGCAGAGGCGCAGGGATGATGATTTGAGGGACGTAATCAACGACCGTTGTGAGAGGCACGATGGGTACGCTCCTCCGGCACTGGTCGCCCCAGCGATCCCAGAAGCGGTTTAGGCTCAAATTGATGCTTTGAACCAGGCATTATAACATCTGGTCGGGGGTCGAACTTCCCACATAGAGTACGATCGGAGGAGGGGCACTCCGTTTGTGCAAAGGATTGCTGTGGCAGAAACCCCTAGTAAATTCAAAATGCCAACACAGCCAAACTTTGATGGGTACGGAGACCCAGTATCTCATGTAAACAAATTTGAGATACAAATGGATATGCAGAAAGTGTCAGAAGATGCCCGCTGCAAGATCTTCCCCGCAACACTATCTGACACCGCCCAGGAGTGGTTCTTTAAGTTCCCTCCTGCTAGTATAGTATCCTGGGAGAATTTCGTGAAGGAATTCTACGGAAAATTCTATGCGGGTCGCGTACACCCCACAGAGGCCAACCAGCTGGTCGAGATACGCCAGAAGGAGGGAAAGCCCTTGAAGGAGTATGTCCAGCGCTTTATGCGAGAAGCGGCTAGAGCCAAGATAGTGGGCGACGAAGGAAAAATGATGGCCCTAACTGCTGGGGTTAGACTCCATTCTCCCCTCTGGAGCAGCGTAAGAAAGAATGGGGTAAGAAGTACCCAAGAGTTTTTGGATCGAGCTGATCGATACATCAAGCTCGAGGACGCAATCGCCAATGAGGGGAAATCGCCCATGAAGGGCAAGGGGCCAAAGGAAGAACTCGCCAAGGCCGCCAACGGGTCAGAGAAACCCAATGGCAACGGCAAGGGCAACAGGAACGGAAATGCCAGAAATGGTGGAAAACAAGCGAGCAATGAGCCGTCAGCATCTGACAATAAACGCCCCAAAGGCAATCGATATGAGCTGAGATTCACCAACTACACGTCCCTTGTCGAAAGTCGAGCGGAAGTCTACCAGGCGACCAGCTCTACCATGCCTTATAAGCGACCCGCATCTATAAGGAAGGGTATCTCCAAGAGAGATACAACAAAATTCTGTTGTTTTCACAATGACTACGGGCACGACACTAATGAATGCAACCAGTTGAAGGATGAAATTGAGTTCCTAATCAGGCAGGGACATCTAAGGAGATATGTGCGAGCCGCATGAGGGTCTTAGTGAGAGGCTCAAGGTGGCAATGAGTAGGCGCCTACACGCCAATGCTCGCCGCCTTTACAGCCAGCTCCTACGGCCGGCACGTTACTCACCATCTGTGGTGGCCCACACCTTGCAGGGGACAGTGGGAAGGCAAGGGAACGTTACGCTTGAACCCTACGACACGACCAGGACATCGAGATGATGAGTGTGGAGGATCGAGCACCAAAGAAGTCTCGAATAGAGGAGGAATTGATAACCTTCTCTGAAGACGATGCCCAGCATGTACGATTCCCACACTCCGATCCGCTGGCCGTGGACGTGAAAATTGCCAACATGATGGTGATGTTGGTGAAAATTGCCAACACAGGAAGCTCAGTCAACATCCTATATAAGTCCTCATTGGAAAGAATGAAGTTGTTCGTCAAAGACTTGGAGCCATACAACCAAACCATCTATGGTTTTTTCTGGTGAAGGGCTCGCCCTAACTAGGTCGATTAGGCTTCCAGCTACAGCAGGTAATGCACCTGCTAGCAGGAAAATTACTCACTACTTTCATATTAGTTGATTGTCCTTTGGCATATAATGTTGTAATTGGGAGGCCAATTTTGGTCGACCTACGGGCCGTTACCTCGATATGGAACCTGGCCATGAAATTCCCAACCGACGCAGGGGTAGGATGTGTGTTGGGAAATTAGCGGGAAGTGGGGGAATACTACAACACCTCGATAACTAAGGCAAAGAAAGGTATATCGAGGAAAGTTGCCGGAAAAGAGTTGCAAATGGTGGCTGATGTACAAGCCCAATCAGGTGATGATGTCACCAAATAGGACCTTGCCCAAAGTGAGGACAGAGATTTAGATCCTTGCTTTGGGGATTTTGATGAAGAGATAGAACCCATCGGGGACCTTGAAGAGGTCCAACTCAATGAAGAAAATCTGACCAGGGTTGTGAAAGTCGGTAAAAACTTAGAGACAACAACAAAACAAGCACTGGTGGAATTTTTGAAGGAAAACCAGGAAGTATTTGCCTGGTCGCACAAAGACATGGTCGGAATAGACCCTGCAATCATTAGCCATGTCCTGAACATAGACAAAAGTTTTCCACCAGTACAATAGAAAAGGAGGCTCTCAACAAAGATAGATCAAAGGCCCTAAAAGAAGAAGTCGAGAAGCAGAAGGAGAATGGATTCATCAGGGTAGCATTTTATCCATCATGGGTCTCTTGTCTCGTGCTAGTTCCCAAGCCGAATGGAAAATGGTGAACATGCGTGGATTGCACATACCTTAATAAAGCCTGCCCTAAAGATTGTTTCCCACTCCCTAGGATCGACCAACTGGTCGATGCCACTATAGGGCATGAGATTCTCTCATTCATGGATGCGTACTCCAGGTATAATCAGGTTAGTATGCATCCTTCTGATGAGGATCACAGTAGCTTTCAGACTGACACATGGCTTTACTGTTACAAAGTAATGCCCTTCTGTTTGAAAAATGCTGGTGCGACTGGTCAACCACATGTTTAAGGAGCTGATTAGCACAAACATGGAGGTATATGTTTATGACATGCTGGTTAAGTCAAAGAAGGCAAGAGGGCATATAAGGGATTTGCAAGAATTCTTCAACGTCTTGAACAAATATCAGATGAAGCTAAATCCCCTCAAGTGCTCCTTCGGAGTAGGATCAGGGAAGTTCTTGGGATTTATAGTAAACTCAAGAGGAATTGAGGCCAATCCCGAGAAGATCAAAGCCCTGGTCGATATGAAATCACCAGCAAAGATCAAGGATGTTCAAAGCTTGACCTGAAGAATTGCTGCTCTGAGTAGATTTATTTCCAAATCGACGGACAAATGCGTCCCATTTTTTAATCTACTCAGAGGCAACAAGAAATTCGAATAGACGGAGGAGTGCGAGCAGGCTTTTCAAGCAGTGAAGACTCACATGTCGAAACCATCGATCCTATCAAAGCCAGTTGATAAAGAAACTTTGTTCATCTACTTGGTGATCACAAAATACGCTGCTAGTGCTATCTTAGTAAGAGAAGAAGAAGGTGCACAGAAGGCTGTTCATTATGTAAGCAAGAGGCTAATTGGGGCGGAGCTGCGGTATCCTCCTATTGAAAAGTTAGCCTATTGCTTAATTTTAGCCTCCAGGAAGCTGCGGCCCTACTTTCAAGCTCACCCAATCACGGTTTTGACCGACCAGCCTCTACGGCAAGTTCTGCAGAAGCCAGAAGCCAGAAGCCGTAGGCAGATTATTGAAATGGGCGGTCGAACTTGGGCAGTTCGATATCTCTTACTTGCCATGAGTAGCAATAAAAGGGCAAGCCCTGGCTGACTTCATCGCAGATTTCACTGGGCTTCCAGATGGCAAGCAGCCAGAAGCACCTGAAGAACCTGAGCTTCAAAACCAAACTCCTTCATGGAAGTTGTTCATGGACGACTCCTCTAATGAAACGGACGACTCCTTTAATGAACATCACGCAGGAGCAGGTGTGATTTTGATGCGCCTGAAGGGCATCGATTTCACTGCGCAATCAGGTTTGACTTCACTGCTTCTAACAACGAGGCCGAGTATGAAGCACTGCTCACTGGGTTACGATTGGCCAGGGACATGAACATAAAGGCACTTGACATCTACAATGACTCTCAGCTGGTGGTAAATCAGATCATGGGAGAGTACCATGCTCGAGGTTTAAAAATGGTTGCTTACTTAAACAAAATGAAGGATCTATTAGCGTAGTTTGACAGGTACACCCTTCAGCAAGTACCTCACGACCAGAATTCAAACGTTGATGCTTTGGCCAAATTAGCAAGTGCGAAGGATGCTGACACTCTGAAGATAGTTCCAGTTGAGCGACTATCTGTGCCAAGCATCCAAGTAGAGGAGACCTCTTTGGTGATCCAAGTGGCCGATACATGGATGGCACCATACATAGAGTACCTTAGGCAGGGCGTCTTACTGGCGGAGAAAAATAAAGCTAAGACCCTTCAGCGACAGGCTGCTAGATATATTCTGGTCGATGGAATTTTGTACCAGAGGGGATACTCAATGCCACTCCTCAGATGTATTTCGAAAGAGAAGGCCAAGGAATTGATGAAAGAGGTACACAAAGGCTTTTATGGGGACCATGCTGGGGGGTAAGGCTTATCAAAAAAGATCCTAAGGCAAGGATACTTCTGGCCAACAATGAATGAAGACTCGATGGAATTTGTGCGGAGGTGCGACAAGTGCCAGAGGTTCTCCAAAATTCCATGAGCAGCCCCTAATGAGCTGAAACAGATGCAAAGTCTGTGGCCGTTCGTAGTCTGGGGTATAGATTTAATCGGATCTCTCCCTATAGGAAAGGGCGGCATCAAGTACGCTGTGGTTAGTGTTGATTACTTCACTAAATGGGCCGAAGCTGAGCCACTCGCAACCATAACGACCAAGAAAGTGCTGGATTTTGTGGTAAAAAACATTGTATGCCGCTATGGATTGCCAAGGAAGATTGTCTCAGACAACGACACCCAGTTTGATAGTGAATAGTTCACAGATTTTTGCGAACGACATGGAATTATCAAAAGCTTTTCTTCAGTTGCTCATCCCCAAGCAAATGGACAAGTCGAAGCAGTCAATAAAATGCTAAAGGATACTCTGAAGAAAAGACTTGAGGAAGCAAAGGGAGCATGGCCAGAACAATTTCCTGAAGTCCTTTGGTCGTACAGAACTTCTCATCGGGCAGTGACATGTCATACTCCATTTTCCTTAGCTTATGGATATGAGGCTATGTTTCCTGTTGAGTTAGATCCGCCATCACATTGCAGAATAACGTACGATCAAGGCTCTAATAGCCAGCTATTGATGGAATCCCTTGATTTGGTCGATGAAAGGCAAGAGCAAGCCCAACTCCGAGTAGCTGCTTACCAGCAAAAAGTCGCCCGATATTTCAATTCTAAAGTACGTGAAAGGAAATTCAATGTCGGAGATCTAGTACTTCGAAGGGTTTTCCTTAACACCCACGACCAGACTGCTGGAGTACTTGGACCTAATTGGGAAGGACTATACCAGATTGAAGAAGTCCTCCATCCAGGCACCTATAAACTTGCTCGCTTAAATGGAGATATCATTCCTCGCTATTGGAATGGAGAACACCTGCTCAAGTACTGTCAATAAACAATTATTCTTAAAGAATTGGCTTGCATTAATTTTACTTTTTACAAGTTATGAAAAAGGGTTGGTCATTTTACGTGACTGATCATTTATGTAAGATCTTATTGATCACTCGTATAGACATGTTTTGTCCATTTAGTACGTGAAATATAAGGGACTGTGCGCAGCCAGTCATTCTTGCCAATTATTGTATTTATTACAAGTATTTGCTCATTACATGTGTTGTTTTGTTGTATTATCATTTTAAATTCTTTGCTTCGAACAGTAATGTTCAAACAGGTTTTGGTCAAGGCAAGTGACCAAGGACCTAAAGCTCCTCAATCACTTGGGGGGCATATAAGGCATCTAGTAAGCAAAGCATATCGAAAGGTATGTGAACACACGAGCAAAATAAGTGAAAGCATACTAGGGTACTTAGAGTATTTTTCAAAACTTTGTATTTTGTTAAATCAAACCAAAGTACTATGCTAAGTTCGGTTATGCGACTAGATGTTATAATAACATAAAAATATTATAATAACAAAAGGAATTCCTTTACACCGCGAGCAGTAACAGCTCGGGTGTAATTGTTTGTTAAAAGTAAAAGCTGCCCATGCAGCAATAAAAATTAAAAATTAAAAAAGTAATTGTCTTTACATCATGACCTGTAGGTCGTGTATTCAAAAAATAACAAGAAAAATAAAAAAGACTATGAGGCTGGAGGATCTCGAGGAGCATGCTGGTCGACAGTAATGCCAGCTTCATTGTCTGCGCCATCAATCCCCCTTGCCAGGGAAATCTCTAGAGAAGCAGGAATTTTAGCCCTTTCTTCTTCCTCCAGACGAATGGTGCACTGGGACATTAGAGTCCATCTCAAGCGCTCAGACAGATAGCTGAAGTCGGCCTTCTGATTGTGCTTCCAAAACTCGTAGAAGCAAAGGTGGGTGGCTTCCTAATACTTCTCCAAGTTTTTGGCATCAGTTTCTTCGAGCTCCTTGACGCGCCTTTCTAGCTCCTCCGTCTCCTTCCTGCTCGCAATTAGATTGAACTCAAGCTGTTTGGATTGTTGGTAATTGAGTTTGGCACTCTCCCTGAATTTTTCTTTATCTTCATTGGATTTGTTCAAGGTGGCCCGACTTTCCAACAGCTCCTCGGTCAGCGTGTCTTTCTGCTCGAGTAGTTCATCATTCTGCTTATTCAGCTCTGCATTTTTCTCAAGCAGTTCACCGTTCTGCTTGGCCAGTTCAGTGTTCTTCTCGAGCAGGTCAGCATTCTTTCCCTCAAGCACCTTCATTGCCTCATCGAGCCTGGTGTCAAAGTTTTTGGTCTGGGAGACCATTGCACCCGCGCGGCGCCAGCCAGCAGTCATGGTCAGCAATCCCTGCAACCAGATGAAAAGAATAAGGTGATGGCAGAAAATTAAAAGTAAATTACTCAGCAACATGAAGCAACTTACACTGATTATCTCATTCAGCCCTCGATTTATTATTTGGTCAGTTTCCATGGAGATGGTACCGTCGATGGCCTCTTGACTATGTTTGTGTTTGGAGAGTTTGTATATTCTCTCCCTGGCCGAACTGACCACGGTGCTGGACAGGGAGCCTTTGGGCTGAGTACGATTTGGCTGGTCGAAGGCGCTGGAGGGGTGGGGTGCTGATTGACCGGTGGAGTTGAGGCCGGCTGGTCGAGTGGAGAAGGAGGTGGCGTGCTTTCCTTCGAAGGAACAGCTGCTGAAGGACCCTCAGTCTGAGCCTTCTTTGAAGCAGTTTTGCTGCTCTCCCCCCGAACCCTCTTGCTGTCTTTCTTCCTACCTGAGGAAGCAGCAACGACCTTGTAATGCTCGAACACGTCTTCAAACGACATATCGACACAAAAGCAAACAATACGAGCAGTGAGACAAAATATATAGATGGAACTAAAAAAGAAAGTAAGGAGATTATAAGTAAAGTACCCGTGCTACAACTACTGGTCGCTACATTACTTACTGAACTACTTCTACCCTCACTTACTGCCTGTAAGAAATTTGAATTTAAGTTTGGAGTATACTTAAAGTTGTCGTCCCCGTCAAATAAGTGACAAGGAATTGGAAAACTATCTAAGAATGAGAAAACAATACCGTTCTCATCTGAGGGCTCGTCGATGGGAGTAGAGGGTTCGGTGGCTTTCTTTTTTCCCTTTTGCAGGGGGAGCAGTAGCTCGCGGGGTGCTGGAGGGCTCCCTAATTTTCACTCCAGTCGTCCTCCTCCTTTGAGGTTGCGAGACGTCTGGGTGCTGCTCGGGAATCTCCTCACCGGTGGCACTCCCTGCTGTTGACTCCCTCACATCCTGGTGAGGTGCCAAAAGCCCGACTAGCCTTGTAACGCCCCAACACCAGGGACCGTTACGGTGTGCCTTGTAAACAGTGCTAAACTCGCTAATCGAGTCATTTGGCCAAAATCGTGTAACTAAGTGTGATTAGCGGTTTAGGGATTAAAATTTTGGTTAAGATGTAACGTTTCACTAGATCGTTTAATATATACATTGGGATCCCGAAAATATAGTTTCAGAGTCTATTACAGAAAATATTTACAACAGGCCGTTCTAAGCGGCAAAACATGGTTTAACCCTAGTTCCACTTTAAACCTCGACCGTGGTGGACGAGCAGCTGCATATGTACACCTCATCACCTAAGCTCTCCAACTCAAGGATGGTCCAACTTTCTTTTTCCTTTACCTACACCACATAGCACCCGTGAGCCGAAGCCCAGCAAGAAAACACAATAAAGCATGATATAATATCAACAATAACCATAATAGCCATTCAGGACCAACGGTCCAAAACAGATTGGTGACAGTAGCCAAAAGTCACAGAAGGGGGTACAGCTCCCTCTAGCCATGTGACGATAAGGTCACCAGGGCTTAATTGATAAGTGGTTCTTTCATAAGTTCGATCAGGATAGGTGCATGGTGATTGGTCACCAACATAACCATCCTCCCGACTCTAGAGTCGTAACTAATGACAGCGTCCCCCAGCCATGTGACAAACAGTCACCGGGGTCATATACCTTGGCTGTAAACATCTGGTCTTAGACTAGGTAAGCGCTTATAAGTTCTTCGACCCTAGGGTCGGTCTAGCATTAATGCCATAGAGCCATTCAATGCATGTTCTTCGACTTTAGAGTCGGTCCCTGACTAGTCAGTGCCATACACAAGTAAGTCATGCCACCAAACATATATCACATGTTCAACATTCATAAACACAGTATTCAGCATGCTTACTAAACAGGTACTAGTACAATTAGGACCATGCACAACCACAGAGGCTCAAGCTCTGAACAATATCATACCCAGTATACAAAGCATGACCTAATCACATGTTTCTCATGCATCATATGTATAATATTCAACAATCCAACATGCACCAATAACAGCCATGCATGTCACGTTTAATAATCAACCAACATGCATCAAGAATAGCCATGCGTGTCATACTTAATAATCAACCGACATACATCAAGAATAGCCATGCATGTCATACTTAATAATCAACCGACATACATCAAGAATAGCCATGCATGTCACATATACACAGGGTGCAATTTTCTTACCTCAGATTCGAGCTAGAATGATTTAAAGAACGACCCTTGAGAACGATCAACTTTTAGTCCTTTAGCTGTCACCTAGTCATAACCAAATATAAGATACCATCAATAAAAATGATCAACATAAATTTCCAAACCAATATCTAGCCTCCGGGACATCAATCCCCACTTAACCGGGTACTAGGTTCAACCCCGAGGCCTAAGGCTTGAATCCCCAAGCTGAAAACACAATTTTGGCCAAAAATGCCCTGATGGGCCGCGCCTCACCACAGCCATGCCGCGACTCATCTCCCTGACAGAGGCATTTTTGCCTCAGAAGCCACCCTAGGCCGCGGCACACTAAAGCCAGGCCGCGGCTCATTACCCAGATCAGCCAACAATTCAACACGCACCAGCTCGACCTCCCCAGCATATTTCCTTAGAACCAAGCCCTCAAACTAGTTCCAAACCTTCTCCAAACACTCAATTCAACCTCTAAACAACATCTATATCAAACCCTCATCAAAACCCAAATCAAACATCAACCTAACTCCCATTAATTCCAATTAACCACCAAGAATTCACAAGCTGAAATCTTAAACTAAAACAGAGTATAAACCAGAAACTTATGGCTGAACTTACCTCAAATCCAAGTTTGAACCTCCTTCAATGGCTGAACCAAGTTCCTAAGCTCCCACCTTTGATTTCCTAGCTTAACTCCTCAATTTGGGCTCTCAAAATTCAAAGAAAAGTGAAGGAGAAAACATGTACGGGAGAGAAGAAGAAGATGAGGATGGACTCTGTTTTTGGTTCTGTTTTCTACAGCCTACTAAACCTCATGTATATCCAAGCTAAATGACCTAAATGCCCCTAGGTCATTTAAAGGCTTCTAAGCACTCCCAAGGGTAAAATCGTCCTTTCCAACCTATACCGTTAATCATAATTAACGCTCTCCAATTTCCACTATTCTCAATATTCTCAAACACCAATAAATCATATCCCATTACCCTTTTATTCCCAGTAATGCTCTAATCATCAAAATGACCCCGAGACTCACCCTGAGCCCCGAACCTTAATCAGTTATGACTAAACCGAACACTTACATCTCATGATCATCTCATGCCGAATAGCTCGAACCAATCCACCTTATAATGTGGCTATATTAATTAATCACAACCATGCACCCAAGATACACAATTAAGCCCACATCGGCCAAATTACCAAAATACCCTTATAATAATAAATACTCCCATATGCATGCATTCACCATCATATAATAATATAATTTACGTAAACATGCATATAATCATTAAATACCATAATAAATCAATTATGGCCCTCCCGGCCTCCTAATCAAGGTTCTAAACCTTACTAGGAAATTTGGGGCATTACAAGCCTAAGGTTAGCCTCTGTGCTAGCTGTTTGACGCTCTTCTCTATGTCAGTCATGCTGGCCAAGAATGCTGATCGGACTTCCATGTCTGGAGTGGGAGCCGATCGCAGCCACGGGCCTGAAATGCACTAAATCTCTAAGGGAAATGCAGGAAGAATTAAAGGAAAATAAACGACCACGGGAGCAAAAATATTACCTCCTTGGGTGAAGGCCAGGTTGTTGGCGACCATGTCTGTAGTCAGAAAGTACTCTAGATGCTACTTCCCCACATTGGATATAAAGGTGGTATCACTCCGGAAAGTATGGGACGTTTCCTGGTGACAGAAATGGAAGAACCCCGTGTTTTCTTGATTGGGGTTGGATTTTAGGTCGAACAGATAGTTGACCTCGTGTGGTGTGGGGACAGGCCATTTCTTATGGCTATAAAGGATATAGAGTGTAGAGAGCATTCTATACCCGTTTGGGGTTATTTGGAAATGAGCGACCCCAAAATAGTTGGCCACTCCTTGGAAAAAATGATGGAGAGGCAGGATCGCTCATGCCTCGATGTGATACCTCGACCAGGCGCTGAAGGCGCCTCCAGGCAGATTTTCCCGTTGGTCTCTGGTAGGTTGGACTAGGGTCACCCCAGGAAGCCTGTACTTCTTAATATAATTTGCAATCATCCTTACCGTTACTCGACTAGGAGGGGCAACGTACCATTCAACATCTGGTTGAATGGCATTTCAGAGTTAGGCTTGAGTTTGGAGTTCAGGTTCGGGGGTGTTTTCTTCCCAACCACTGGTCAAAGGAATTTCAACCCGAGGAATAGGCTGATTTGATGGGGAAGCAGATGGTTTCTTTTTCTGGGCTTTGGACTTTACTCGACCCATATTTTGAAGTGGGGACGAGGGAATGTTTGGGGTGACACGAGGAAAAGGGATCTCTAGTATCAACAGCGGCGATTGCTCCTCGTCCTCAAGCAATTGGGCCAGCAAGTCGTCGTCGATAGGCCTCTCACCTCCCCATGGATCTTGCATGAAAATCTGTGAACAGAAAAGGGGAGATGAGAATTTAAGGCCTAAAACCTTGTGTTTAAAAGTTGGAATAACGCTGCTCGTGTATAAAAGTTAAGCTTTTATACGACCAGCAACATTCTGATAAAAAACACTGTATTTCAAGCGGACAGTTTGGAAAATAGATTAAAAAGCAGAAGTGAAAAGTTTTTCAGGAAAAACTTTTCGATTCTGAAAGGGCGGGAAAAACCCAAATTTTCAGCTAGCTTAAAAATCGATTTTTTACTTCGATTTTACGCCCTAAATCTACAATCTCAACTACCAAACTGACTCCTAACTCCTATAAAATATTATTTCACTACCCTATCAAACATTGATCAATATGCCCACTTACCCCAAAACAGTTTCAGCCAAGAACATTCAAGAGCTCAGATACGAAACAGATATAAAATGGTTTTGCATGACATCTCAAACGACTGAAAGATTCAGGAAACTTACTTGGATATAAGTTAGAGTACGAACACGAACGTTTTGAACGTCTAAGAGAAAGTTCCTTAGATCAGCGATGAAAGCTTCTGGGTTTTCTGGGCTCTGATGGTCGAATTTCTTCAGAGTTCTTGAAGAAGAGAAGATAAATGAAAAGTAAAAAGTAAAAATGTGATCTTGGGGTATTATTTATAGTGATCGTGGCACCGTAAAAGAGGTAATCATGGAATTACTTTTTTCAAAGTATGGGGAAGTGCAATAGCCGTTAGAATATTTTTTGGGAAACCAAAAAGACTTGATTTGACATGATTAGTTACCTTTTTCGAGAAGGCATGGGCTGCTCTGACAGATTTGGTAGGGTACGCGAAGAGTCGGTTTCCTAAGTTTACTTTATGCTGGTCGCAGTAAAATAAACTTGGGGGGCAAATGTTTACCCAAAAATGGCTGCTGATGACATGGCAAGGATTTCTCACATGTGGTTGACACGTGGCAGAGTCGAAATAGAGAGGTGCTGTTCGATTATCGACCAGCTACCCGTTGCTTTGTCAAACCTCACGATTAGATGCGACCAGGCTGGTCGTATGCTTTGGTTTATTTCCTGAAAATATTGTAATCTTATAATAACTAAGTTGATTATTTCCTCTTTATTGCCTTGATACACAGATATTAAGGATAGTTAAGGTCCATGTAAACCCCCTTGAGCTTATAAATATGCATGAGAGAGCTCAAGAAAGAGACTTTTGACTTTTCAATCTTTTTTCTGAATACTGAGAGAAAGAGCATACAGTGTGATTATCCTCCAAACAGATGTATTTCCCCTAAGGCTTGTGAAACTCAAGAACCCTAGTTTTTTTATCACGACATTGAGATTCAATATTAATAATAGCACTAAGTGGATGTAGGTCATTACCATTCATTGGGGCCGAACCACTATAAATCATTTGTGTCTATTCTTTACCATTAGATTCCATTCTTGATTATCATCTCATTTCTTGTTGTATTTTTGACTCCGTGTTGTTGGCCAAATTGAGGGTCAACAATACCCATCATCCAATTTGTTTTAATATATATATATATGTGAAAATTGATTATTTATAATAAAGCCAAAAATATCATATTTATTTTATCATTTAAAAATGTTTTTTTAAAATAATATATTTTTGTTGTTTGAGATTTAAATAATTAGATATTTTCTACAAAGATTCAAATTCAAATTTAAAAATAGACTAACAACTTAATTTTAAATCTTTTAATATATTAAAATATTAGAATTAAGATATCATATATTTAAGATATTTTCTTTTAAATACTTGTTATTTTTATTAAATCTTTACTTGAAAATATAAATACCTATTTATTCTATAATTTTTAATATTTAAATTATTTGAAATTTGTTAGTTAGATATTTTCATGGATATTTGAATTTGTTTAACTATTTTATGATATTTTAGGGTTGTTATATCTATTAATATTTTATATTTTTAAATAGTTAAAATATTAGCTTATTGTTGTAACAACACAAGATATTTTTTAAAAAACACTTAAGATATTGATTTTAAAATTGGTTAGATTTTTTAAAATATCACGTTTTTTCAAACCAATTATCAAAATATTTTTTTAATGTGATTTAAATTAACTTTTGTTAATTGTTGATAAATCCTATTTAAATTAAATATTTTTCAAATTAATCTAAACCAAGTTGATTGTTGATAAATGAAATTTAAATTAACTATTGTTAATTGTTGATAAATTTAATTTAAATTGACTTATTTTTTTTTTGTAAAAATTTAATTAATTTGAATTTTTGATAAATTCTAGATAATTAATTGTGATATTTTTGCAAATGAAATAAATTGTGGTATTTTTGCATAAATTCATAAACTTGCTCATAGAGTAACATGATTATGCCTATCCAATTATAACATGTTTGTTTTCACTATATGTGGTATTTTTGCAATTGGGCTAGATGCATATAGTGACCCATATGTTTGCTAGATATATGGATTTTGCTAAATAAAATATTCATAAAATGATAGGTTTTATTTGGACCCATTAGAAAATGTAAAGTTTAAATTCCTCTCTTGTGGGTGATTCCACTTGTGGAAGGCCCATTTGCTTTGCATGACTATAGTGAGCCTAATCAATTAATAACCATTAATAAAACGAAGGTTTAAATTCCTGTATTTGGGACCTTGTATGAAAGTATGGGGGCCTTTGTAGTGGGAATGACATACTGGATCCAACCCTCCTCCATACAAGCCCAATTGTTAAGGCCCATTTGCCTGAGTTGGACTTAATTGTATATGTTCATTATTATAGTTAAACCTAAATATTGATTAGCAACAAATTAATTATAAATTAATTGAATTTGTTTCAATGTGACACATTAGAATTAATAGGAAATTATAGAACTTTGGTTTTAAAAATTTAATCTTTTCAATTTTTTGGAGAACCATAGTCATCAATTTTCTAAAAATAAATAATAAAAATACTATTTTTAATTTTATAATGAGCTTATTTTAAGAATTATATTTGATCTCCACCGTTGGTTTAACAAAGTCAATAGCTTAATGGGGCCTCGAGACGCTTTGATTTTCCCCCCTACGAAAGGTGTTCATTAGTTATTTTGACAAGGTTAGATTTCGAAAGATAGATAATTCTAGGTCAAATTCTAATAGACTCACCCCTACGGTGACTACTAGGATTAAATCTATTGATTATCGAAACCGTGGGTCTAGCTCATAAAATATGAGATTTTGTTTTCTTATTTTGATCGTATAGTAGGTTGTTAATGATGTTGTCCATTATTAAATAAGTTTACAACTTTATTTAACTAGTGATATTTTTGACTCTCGCCAACCAGGACAAGGATATCATAGATTAGTTAAAAACCTAAAGAAATAGAGATATGATTGTTTTTGGTATTTTTTCTCATATCTTACATATTTTTGGTATATGTTGTGCTATTTCTTGGAATTAGAGTGAATAGTAGTTTTATTGAGCAAAAGTGATTGATTTCTATATTATTGATAATATGGTAGTTTTAAGTATGGCTGTGTCTACTCCCATCCTTTCTCAACTTTCGATGGAGAACCTCACTGAAGAAAAACTTCCTTAAATGGAAGCAAAACATCAACATTGTGTTGATTGGTGACAACTTCAAGTTCGTCATGACTGAGGAATCCCCAGAAGTTCCAGCTGAAGGAGCCACCAATTCTGTGAGGGATAAGTATGAGTGTTGACAGGCGGCTAGCAATAAGGCGTGGTACTACATGTTGACTAGTATGGTCGACACTCTCAAGACAAAGATGGAGAATGTCGAGCCGGCCTACGAAATCATGGATCAGCTCCAAGACATGTTTGGTGCCAAGTCAGCGTAGACTCGTTTTAAGGCCACCAAGAAATATGCCAATGCTTGGATGGCATCGTCTCAACATGTTCGCGATCATCTTATCAAAATGACAAACTACTTTCAGGAAGCTGAACGACATGGAGCAATAATAGATGAGGAAACTCAAGCCGGCTTAATCGTCAACAATCTCTCTCTAGCTTTCCTGCCTTTCACCACCAACTATGTGTTGAATAAACTCAACTATGGTCTGATGCAACTCATGAACAAGCTTCAGACTTTTGAGTCTATCATGGGTGGACCATGTAAGGGAGGAGAAAAGAAGATAACTACTACTACTGTTGTTGATCCAGCTAAGGCTAAAGCTAACCAAGCTTCGCCTTCGAAAGCTGGAAACAAGAGGAAAGGTGGACAAAACAACAATCCCAAGCCTACAAAGGCTGCAAAGACGAGTGCACAAACAAATGCACATACGCCTAAGGGGAAGAACAAGAAAAACAAGAAAGGTAAAGGTGAGTGTTTTCACTGCAAAGAGAAGGGGCATTGGAAACAGGATTGTCCTAAGTTTCTAGCAGCTAAAAACAAAGGTAATGATTATAGTTCATATATCTTAGAAACATGTATTTTAGAGAATGATAAATCCATTTGGATTGTTGATTCTAGATCTACTAACCATGTTTGTAACTCTTTACAGCTTCTTGAATCGTGGGAGGAAGTGGACGAAGGAGACTTAAAGCTTAGAGTTGGGAATGGAGTGTTCGTTGCGATCCAAGCTAGAGGAAAAACTCGCCTGAAGTTCGCAAATAAATTTTTAATTTTGAATGATGTATTTTTTATTCCAGATTTTAGTAGAAATATAATTTCAGTTTCCATGTTGCAATTAGAACGATTTGTTATGACTTTCACAAGTTTCAATATATCTATTTCTTTCAATGGATCACAATTGTGTATTGCATGTTTGGAAAACAGGCTTTATATTCTTCAACCTAATGAACCCCTCGCTCTTAACAATGATTTATTCAAAGTAGCTAAACCTAGGACCAATAAATGTCAAAAGACCGATAACGATAATATGACATTTATGGCATTTGAGACTAGGTCACAATGGCTATGATAGGATTCAAAGACTTGCAACGGACGGGCCTTTGAGGGAACTCACCTTAGGTGAATTACCTGTCTGTGAATTTTGTCTAGAAGGAAAATTGACCAAGCATCCATTCTCTGCAAAGGGTGATAAGGCCAGAGAACCACTTGGACTTGTGCATTCAGATGTTTGTGGACCTTTGAATGTACAAGCCAGGGGTGGTTTTGAGTATTTCGTCACTTTCATTGACGATTACTCTAGATACTCATGTCTTTACCTAATGCATAGGAAATCAGAAATATTTTCAAAGTTTCAGGAATTCCTAGGATGGCTCAGAACCAATTAGGTAAAACGTTAAAGATCTTGCGATATGATAAGGGTGGAGAACATTTGGATATGCAGTTCCAAGATCATTTAACTGAACTTGGGATTTTATCACAACTTACTGACCTGGGTACTCTGCAAAAAAATGGTGTAGTGGAACGCCTGAACAAAACTTTATTGGAAATGGTTAGATGCATGCTTAGTCATTCAACTCTACCAACTTTGTTCTGGGGACATGCAATTGAAACCGCGAATGACATTCTCAATGTCGTGCCATCTAAATCAATCCCCAAAACACCTTTAGAATGCTGGAATGGTCGTGAACCTAGTTTACGCCATTATAGAATCTAGGGGTGTCTTGCTCACGTCCTGAGGAAAAAGGATGGAAAGCTAGAACCGCGCACTGAAGTTTGCATGTTTGTTGGCTATCCTAAAGGTACTCGGGGTGGACTTTTCTATAGTCATTCAGAAAAGAAAGTGTTTACTTCTACGAATGCTACTTTTCTAGAAAATGGCAATGTCCAAAACGTCAAACCACGCAGCAAAGTAGTTTTAGAGGAGATGGTTGAAGAATTGAATCAAACCAATGTTCCATCGTCAATAATGTGAGTTGATGATGAAATTCCCACTCTTCATGTCCAACCGACGCAAGTCAATTTCAATGAAGAAAGTACCATTGTTCCTGAGCAAACAGTCACAGAGCCTCGTCGTAGTGGGAGGGTTTCTAGGAACCCAGTTCGCTATGGTTTGGATGGTGAAACCAATATGGTTGTTGGTGACACTAGTGATGATGATCCGTTGTCTTTCAAACAGGCAATGGCTAGCCCTGAAAAGGAACTATGGCTCGAAGCCATGAAACAGGAAATGGAGTCCATATACTCAAATTCCGTCTGGGAACTTGTGGAAGGGCCTAGTGACTTTAGGGCCATTGGGTGCAAGTGGATCTACATGAAGAAACGAGGTGTTAATGGAAATATCGAGACATATAAAGCTCGATTAGTGGCAAAGGGTTATACCCAAATAGAAGTTATGAACTATGAGGAAACTTTTAGTTTGGTAGCTATGCTCGAATTCATTCGCATCCTCCTATCCATAGTAGCCGCTCTCAACTATGAGATCTGGCAAATGGACGTCAAGACAAATTTTCTTAATGGGAAGCTTGACGAAGTCATTTATGTGGATCGGCTAGAAGGATTTAAAGTAGCTGGACAAGAAGGAAAGGTTTGCAAGTTGAATAGGACCATTTATGGACTTAAGCAAGCTTCTCGTTCTTGGAACCTTAGGTTTGATGAAATAATCAAAACCTATGGCTTTAAAAAAAATATTGACGAGCCTTGTGTTTACCAACTGAAGGCAAATCAAATAATGGTATTCCTGGTTCTTTATGTAGATGATATCTTACTCATTGGAAACAATGTTAAGAAATTATCAGATGTGAAGAATTGGCTGAGCATTCAATTTCCGATGAAGGATTTGGGTGAAGCAAGTTATGTTCTAGGCATCTAGATCATTAGGTATGGAAAGAATACTCTTAGCTCTATCTCAAACATCTTACATCGATAAAGTGCTTGAACGTTTCTCATTGACAAATTCCAAGAAAGGACGTCTACCGTCCCACTATGGAATTCATCTTCGATCTCCCCAGACTCTTGAAGAGGAAGATGCAATGAGAAAATTTCCTTACGCATCTGCAGTTGGAAGTCTGATGTATGCTATGTTGTGTACTAGACCAGATATTTGCTATGCAGTGGGAGTAGTGAGTAGGTATCAGTCAAACCCAGGACCGAAACATTGGATAGTAGTTAAGCATATCCTGAAGTATTTAAGGCGGACTAGGGATTATATGTTAGTCTACAAGGGTGGTGTTCTGAACCCTGTAGGCGACACCGATTCAAATTTTTCAGACTAATGTTGATCACAGGAAGTCTACTTTTGGAATAGTGTTTACTCTTGTGGGTGGAGCTGTGATATGGAGAAGCGTAAAGCAGTCTGCGATCTCAGATTCCACCATGGAGGCTGAATACATAGCTGTGACTGAAGCAGCTAAGGAAATAGTCTGGCTAAAGAAGTTCCATTTGGATCTTGATGTTATTCCAGAAATGGATAAACCGCTTGTGTTGTTTTGTCACAAAACAAGAGCGATAGCCAACTGAAAAGAACCTCAAAGTCACAAGAGGAGTAACCATATAGAAAGGAAGTATCACATTATTAGAGAATATGTGGCCAAGGGAGATGTGAAGGTTATGAAGATTGCATCTGAAGACAATCTTGCGGATCCGTTTACAAAGACACTACCAGAAGCTACATTTGATAAGCATATCAAGGAAATGAGATTAGTAGAATTAAGATATTAGTTTCAATTAGTGCAAGTGGGAGTTTGTTGAGGTTTTATGCCCTAATTAAAACCCAATTTCTTTGTAATCTCATTTTGTTATCAATAAAAGAATAGAAATCATTTTTTGACTTGGTCAATCACTTTACTTGCATGTTTTATTTTCATGATTATTTGTTTAATATAAACTTCTATTAAATCTCGAGCATATAGCTAATCATATTTATAGTGATTTAATCATAGTGGAATATAAATATGATTATATGTTCAAAATAAGTTAGTCCTAAGATTAGTCAGTGCACAAGATTTACACTTACTTGCTAATCTACGATATGATCTACTTACACATCGTAGTGTTGTGTTCTTTCCAGAACATTAGCAAAGTAGATAAGATTGGATGTATTTGTTACATTGGACTGGACCAATATTGACAGTTGATAGGATAAGTAAACACACCGTTATTATCTATTCTTGTCATATCATATATTTGACCATAGGTCAATTCAATCTCAATTGCAATGCCCCAAACTCCAAGGACCGTTACAGTGTGCCTTGTAAACAGTGCTAAACTCGCTAATCAAGTCATTTGGCCAAAATTGTGTAACTAAGTATGATTAGCGGTTTAAGGATTAAAATTTTTGGTTAAGATGTAACGTTTCATTAGAACGTTTACTGTATACATTGGGATCCCAAAAATATAATTTAAAGGTCTATTACAAGAAAATATTTACAACAGGCCGATCTAAGCAGCAAAACAGGGTTTAACCCTAGTTCCTCTTTCAACCCCTCGGCCGTGGCGGTCGAGCAGCCGCATATGTACACATCGTCACCTAAGCTCTCCAAGTCAAGGATGGTCAAGCTTTCTTTTGCCTTTACCTGCACCATATAGCACCCGTGAGCCAAAGCCCAGTAAGAAAACTTAATATGCTCATGAACAGTAATAACATGTCATCAAATCATAGGGCACATTCCTAGCAGATATAGCCCTAATCAAGCAGGCAAACATATCCACATAATGATGGGTATCTAGGATAAAGAATCCTGCCCTCCTGAGTGGATGACTATCAAGTCAATCACAATCAGATAAGTGATTTATCACTAGTGGTTCCGGTAATCATACCGGGCTGATAGCCCTAAATAAAAGAGTGACAATGGTACAAGTCACTAAGGTGGGTTTCGTTCCCTTTTATAAATAAGTGATCCTTTCACTAGCTTAAACAGGATAGGTGCATGATGATTAGTCACCAACATAACCTTCCTCATGACCACAAAGTCATAATCACGAAACAGTTTTCCCTAGCCATGTGACAAGCAGTCACCTAGGCCTTAGGCCCTGGCTCTGAGTAACTAGTCTTAGACTAGACAAGCGCTTATAATTTTCATCGACCTTCAGGTCGGTCCAGCATTAATTCTCCTAGAGTCATTCAACGCTGATATCGATTAGATCTAATCTTCATTCGGCCTTGCGTTCAGGCGCTCATGCTGTTTCTGACTCTTAGGTCAGTAATACGCAACCAGTGCCGTCCCTAACTAGTCAGTGCCATACACAAGTAAGCAATGCTACCAAACATATATCATATATCAAATATCTGACACAGGGCATTCAACATGCTTACTCAATAATTACTAGCACAATTAGGATCATGCATAAACACAGAGGCTCAAGCTCTGAACAACCTCATATTCAATATAAATAGCATGCCATAATCACATGTTTCTCGTGCATTACATTTAAACATCCAACATGCATCAAGAATAACCATGCATGTCACATATACACACGGTGCAGTTTTCTTACCTCTGGTTCGAGCGAGAATTAGAACAAGAACGATCGATCCTTAATCCTTTAGCGGTCACCTTGTCATAACCAAATACAACCCCCAATTAATAAGAATCAACAAAGATAGGGTCTTGACCTAAACCCCACTCTCGGGACCCCAAAATGTACCCACACGGTGAGTAGATTTGATCCCGGGCCTTAAGGATTGAAATCCCAAGCCAAAAATCCTTAAAAACACTCAAAACGGGGTTTTGAAGAAACAGGGTAGCGCTACAGCGCTACCCTCCTAGCGCCCCAGCGCTCTTCACAGAGCCAAACTGCCCTAGCCTCCCCTGCAGGTAGCGCTGTAGCACTACCTTCAGCCAAAGATTGCCCATAAATCTCTTCCTTCGATTCTACCATTTCTAACCCAAACCAAAAGCTTCCAAACATCAAATTAAGTCCCAAATGAACCCAAATACCATCCTCACATGCCCCAAGCATCACAACCCCAAGAACCCTAGCCAAAACTCCAATCAATTCCCAACTTTTTAACTCAAAAACCAGCTGAAACTTAACTAAGAAAACAAAGCAAAAGCAAGAGTTCTAATGGCTAAAAACACACCTCAATCTTAGCAACACACCCTCTTCACTGATGGAGCATAACCTAGCTAACCCTAGCTTGGTTCCTTGGCTTGATTCCTCAAAAATAGCTTGAAAATCCAAAGAGAAAATAAAGGAGAAAAACCATCGGGAGAGAAGGGAAGCAACACTCTATTTTGGCAAGCTTCTTGTAATGCCCCGAATTCTCCGATGTGGTTTAGTGGCGATTTAGTAGGCCCGGAGGGCCGTAATTTTTTAATTACTCCATTAAATGAATATAATCATGTTTATGTGAATTATATTATGATATAATGATATATGCATGCATGTGGGTCCACATTTGATATATTATGATGTTTTGATAATTTGGCCCATTGAGGGTAATTTGTGTATTTGGGTGCATGATGTGATTTGTGAATGAGATTCCATTATTATGGAGATATATTCGAGCTATTCGGCATGAGACGGTATTTTTTAGTGGATTAGCGGTTTTGTCATAACGGGGTCAATTTTGGGGTAATAGGAATGTTTATTTGATGATAAATTGGGAATATTTGAGATCAGGGTGAAATTCTGGAAGTTTTGACTATAACGTCCCCGGGGGTGTTTTCGGGACCCTGAGCATTAGGTTTTATTTGAGGTTACTTAAGCTTGAAGTAGCTGTCAGATAGAACGTACGATTAGAAAACCTCTCGTTCTCCTTCGTTAGTTCATTTTTGCCACCTGAAGCATATTTGAAGAAATCTTGAGTTTTAGGAGTCGGAATCGAGCGAGGATCGAGGCATAACGATCCTAGGAAAGATTAGAAGCTTCTTGACCAAAAAATTTGACAGAGAACAACCTAATCGAAGGTAATCTAAGTTTAAAGTTTTGAGTTTTTAAAGTTTCTAAGCTTTGAATTGGACCTTGTGAATTATTGGGTTTTCGATTCGTTTGAACCTTGGGTTTTGAGGGTTTTGATGCACTGGGAAGCTTGGGAACCTTGTTTTGATGATTGGGGAATGTTTAGGTGTGATTTTGGAGGTTTTGAGAAGTTGAAAACGCGTTAGGGAATGGCCCAGGGTTGGGGGCCGCGGCCCTGTTCTTGGGCGCCGCGGCCCTAGGTCGAGGTTGAAGGAGGAGGTTCTGTTTGCGCTGGGCGCCGTGGCCCTTGGGTTGGGTGCCGCGGAGCTTGCCTCTGGAATTTCTAGGGCCACGTCTCAGGTGCAGGGTTGAGCCCATTTGCATGTTTTGACCCCGGGATCATGGTTTTAGGCCTCGGGATCACTCCTACTACCCGGATTAGTGAGGATTGATGTCTCGGAGGCTAAATCTTGGTTTGTGAACCCTTGATTATCATGTTATTGATGGTATCCTATAATGTGTTATGATTAGGTAACCGCTAAAGGACTAAAAGCTAAACCGTTCTCAAGGGTCGTTCTTTTGTTCATCCTAGCTTGAATCAGAGGTAAGAAAACTGCACCCCAGATGTGACATGCATGGTTATTCACGAGGCATGTAGGTTGTATAAATGTGGACATGAATTGATTGTGGAATACTTAGCAAATGTTGCTCACTTGTGCATGGTACTGACTCATTAGTCAGATTTGGCAAAGGTGCTAGTATCAACTGTGAAGCTGTGACTCATTAGTCAGGTTCGGCAGTGGTACTGGGCACTGGTCACATTGCGCTGACTCATTAGTCAGGACAGCCTTAGCGTGCTCAACGCAAGCCAATAAAGATTAGATCTAATCGAATTTCTACATTGAATGACTCAAAGAGCATTAATGCCAGACTGACCTCAAGTTCGAGGAACATTATAAGCGCTTGAAGGCTAGTGGCTTACCCATTAGCCACTCTTCCACTTGAATTAGTGACTTGCTTGTCAGTCACTCAGTATGGTTTATCAGAACCTCAAGTGATATTCACTCATCTGTTTGAAAGCTATGAGCTCTGTGTGATTATAATGATAATCAATTGATGATGTTTACATATAATGCTATGTTTTCTTGCTGGGCTTTGGCTCATGGGTGCTATGTGGTGTAGGTAAAGGAAAAGAAAAGCTCACCCAGCCTTGAGTGGAGAGCTTAGGTGGTGATGTGTACATATGCGGTCGCTTGACCACCACGGCCAAGGAGTTCTCAAAGGAACTAGGGGGTTTACCCTATTTTTGTCGCTTAGGTCGGCGGGGTTTGAAATTTTGGAACAGTAATGACCTTTTTGAGTTGTAAATAACTTGTAAACGTTCTTGTGGGCCCATGAACAGTTTTATGATTCAATAAAACATATCCTTACCTTTTGACTAGTTTTCACCTTAACCTGTTAATAACACTTAGATCACATTTTTAACCAAAGGACTCAGGCAATGAGTCAAATTTTTGGTTCACCGTAACTGTTCTAGGGTAACCAGGGCGTTACACTTCTACAGCCTTAATGGCTGATATACATCCTTAAGGGTGAAAAGACCTAAATTCCCTCAAGTCTAAAATAAAGCCTTGATAGCCACCAAGGGCAAAATCATCCTTTCGCACCTATTTCGTTAATCATAATTATCACTCTCCAATTCCCGCTATTCTCAATATTCTCAAATACCAATAATCCACATCCCATTACCCTTTAATTCCCGGTAATGCTCTAATCATTAAAATTACCCCGAGCCCCGAACTTAATCCCATTATGACCAGAAAGAACACTTGCATTTCATGATCGTCTCATGTCGAAAGGCTCGAACAAATCCACATATAATGTGGTACCAATCATAACTCACCCACATGCACGAAAATACACAATTACGCCCTCAACGGGCCAAATTACCAAAATGCCCTTATAATTATAAATACGCCCATATGCATACATTTATCATCATATAATAATATAAATCACGTAAACATGCATATGATCACTAAATAACATCATAAATCAATTATGGCCCTCCCGGCCTCCTAATCAAGGTCCTAAACCTTATTAGGAAATTCGGGGCATTACATCAATTCTAAGTGGTTAGTATTCTAACTGATTGTATTATTTGAGTTCTTTGACTTGTTCGTTACCAGCTTACAATGCGGACTAGCTCATACTTACATCTTGGGAACTTGGTAGTATAATTGAGTGAGAGTATTAATCATAGATATGAACATCTCTAGCTTTTGATGAAGAAGTGAAATGATGGTTTCCTTTTAGTTTGGGTCAAAGTGCTAAATGATAGATATCTCATTTCAGTAATTAATATTAGTTTACTGAAAGATTATTTACAAGGAACTAAGTGTTTTAAGGATAAAATACAATGAGGGGTAAGACAGTATTTTAGTCCCATCTCATTGTAGACCGTCTATAAAGGATTGAGTGACAATTATGGTTGTAAAAATGGATAATTAATAGCGTATCTATATTTGTTATAGAGCGTTCTATGAATTCAAGAGTGCAATTCCGAGTCTTTAGCGGAGTCACGAGGAATTAATAAGTTAGTAAATTTATTTGTTAGATTTATGATAACTTATTGGAGATTGATTTCATAGGCCCATGGTCCCCACTGTACCTTGGATAAAATCATCTAGATATTCTCAATTAGTTGATTTAATTATCAATTAGAATTATCAAAGTTGACCAGGTCAATTTTGGATAGTTTCACAGAGTTATGTAATTTTGACAAGAAATTAGGGCAGAGTAATTAATTAAGATAAATTGGTATATAAATTAATAAATAAGTTTAAATCAATGTTCAAATTATAAATAATTACTTTGATAAATGATTTAAATAATTAAATCAATAGAAAATAATACAAGCCTTGATTTTAAGTCCAATGGGCTTATAATCAAATGTGAAATTTCACGGGCCTAAAGCCCATGATAATTTCGACCTAGGGCTGATTATTGGCTATTATTTTATTGTTTTTTTAATTAAATAAATGACCTAATTTAGTCTATAAAAGGAATGTGAAGAGAGAGTTGAATACACAAGTCAGACGACATGACAAACACTGGTTTTCTGATAGGTTTTAGATTCTCTCTAAAGATAAGTCATTTTCTAAGCCTCATTATTTTTTCTCTTCTTCTCTCTGTATTTATCTCACATGTTGAGAATTTCCCACTCTAGTCTAGGTGATTCTAAGGATACTTTGAAAGACTGTGAAGATAATAGAAGATCGGTTCAGTTTCTTGGTAATACTCTGCAACAGAAAGGATACAAGGGTTAGAGAATTTGAAGGAATGACTCTTTCATTCCACTGCGTATAATGTAAGTGCTCTTATCATTATTTCTCTTTGAATTCAATTTTAGAAACATGTTCTAGGTTGTCTCATATTAACTTGTTTAATATTAGATCTACATGAAAATAAATAAATATCTTGTATAAGTTTTCCTAACACATTCTCTCTTTGTCTAAAACCCTTGGCTACCAAGCTAGCCTTGTACTTGTCAACGGTACCATCGAGTTTCAATTTCTTTTTCAAAATTCACTTACAACCTATAGGTTTGCAATCAGGAGGTAAATCAACTAAATGTCAAATTTTATTAGACTCAAGGGAGTCCATTTCATCATTGATGACTTCTTTCCAAAGGTAAGCATCTAGAGAAGACAAAGCTTCTTGGAGGTTAGAAAAATCTGCCTCTAAGGTATAAGCACAAAGGTCAGAACCATAATCCTTAGCAACTCTAGCTCTCTTACTTCTCCTAGGTTTTGATTCCCTGTCCTCAATATGTTCATTACTCCTAATGATAAACGAGTTTTAGACTCGTTTATCTATGTGTTTCTAGGTTAAGTATTAGGTGTTTAGTTTTGTTTTGTTCTATTTTACGCTTGTTTTTATGTGTTTTCAGGTGTCAAGGGCTTAGGTGTGGAAACATGATGGAAAAATCGAGAAAAGGACAAAAGTTGGTGGAAAATAGTGTTCCGGGGCAATTTCTGCGATCGCGGGAAGAGGATTCTGCGGCCGCAATTCCAGAAGAGTTGGGCATTTCTAGGGCATTCCAGCGACCGCAGGAATGACATCTTGCGACCGCAGGATATGTCCAGAAATGTAAAAAATGCAGATTTTTGATGAAGGGTGTTTTGGTCATTTCATGTAATTAGGTTTAAATCACGATTTTGGAGAAAAAAAGAGGCACTTTTTGGCAGACCTAGACTGGAGAAGAGGTTTGGGAGTGCTTTGGATGAAGATTGGATCTATCATTTAGAGTTCTTTTGTTCTCTTTTTACTTTTAGTTTATGTTAACTTCATGTGTATGGATTTCATAGTGATAAACATGAACTAAATTCTATTTAGGGTTTTTAATTGAATCTCTTGAAGCTTTATTATGAATTAATGCAAGTTTTCTATTTCTTCTTCATCTAAGATCTATTCAATTTGTGTTTATTGTGTATGTGATTGACTGTGCACCTTTTACATGCTCTTTATGAATTCGAATCAAAATCTGAGAAGTGAGATTGGGATATGCTAAAATTGAATAGACATAGATTTCAATTTAGAACGAGAGTATCAAATTGGTCTATGTGATTTATGACTGATTTCATTGCTTCTTATTGTTTAAATTCCTCATATAAATATAGAGAATTTGCATTAGGTCGAGTTTTATATTTCGTAACCCAAATATTTAACACTTTTGCATGTCTTTCATCTTAGTGAGAAGAATTATCTTTGTGATTGCATTAATGAATAATAAAGTGGATAGTAGGGGAGATTAGAATCCCTAATTTCTCATTTATATATTTAAATCAAGTTTATTGCAAGTTTATTGTTCTTTGTTGTTCTTCATTTAATTTTGTTATTTATTTATTTTTTTAAAATTCCAATTTCAATCACATAGTGAAGATGTGAAATTTGAGCTTTAATTGTAGGCACTTATAAAATGAAATTTTTGGTCCAAAGTGATGCATGAGAGTATCTAAGGGTTCCCAAAAAGTTTGGTAGCATTTAGAGCATTTTTAGGACCTTTGGAAGTGTCAAAAAACAGTGAGGGTGGCGATGTCCAAGTGGTGTGGCATCGCCTGGTGCTTAGGGTTTCAAAAAATCCTAATAGGTGATGCATCGCTTGCTTGTAGGCGACGCATCGCCTACTGCAATACGTGAAATTGCGTGAAATGCTCTTAATGATGTGTTTTACAAGTCTAATCCTATTGGTTAGACCTAATGACAGTGCCTACTCTATATAAGGGTCAAAATAGTATTTTGGAAGACTTGATTACTCTCTACCCCCTCTCTCTCTAGCTCCAAGAATCTCTATTTTTTCTCCAAGAACTCTCAAAGAAAGTGCTTGACTTTGAGAGTTGAAGGCTTGTTAAATCTCAATCCTCAAGAGAGGGCCTCAAGCATCCATAGTTGCTAGGAAATAGAGTATTAGGACAAAATTTTGCAACGTGTATAAGCCTTGGTTTTGTGTTTTTGGTTTGATTAAAGGGTTTGCTCAAAGTGGTGGTTTTGCCTAAGGATTTTGAAGCTTCATCAAAGTTGAAGAACACCATTAATCTACTTGGGTTTGCAAGTTCTTTCTCAATCTTTTTTAAGTCTTCGTCAATCCATTTTTTGTGTAGATTCTATTTTTTGAGGTGGTGTTATCTCACTCTCCCCCAACATCAAACACATCACTTTTGTTTTTCATAAGATAGACATAGGTAAAATCAGAACAGTTGTCAATAAATGTAATAAAGTAGCGTTTACCATTTCTGGTCAATACCCCATCAAGCTCCATATATCGGAATGAAATAAATCTAATGACTCACATTCTATAATTACAGATTTATGTGGGGTCTTATTTATTTTTGTTTGGCTACAAAAATCATATTTTCCAAAATCATTTAATGACATTTTAGGAATTAAATCTAAGCTACTCATGTTCTTAATAATATGCTTATTAACATGACAAAGTCTAGCATGCCAAATATTAAAATCACACAACATATAAGCAGAAGTAGACACTTTATTAAATTCAACGTTCAACTTAAACATGACATCAGTAGCATAACCTTTCCCAAAAACCATACAATTCTTAGTGATGGTGTACAAATCAGCCCCAATAGTTTGAGTAAACCCAACCTTATTAACCAGAAAATCAGAAAACAGATTCTTTCTCATCTTTGGAGTATGCATTACATATTTTAGTAAGAAAGCCTTTCTAGAGGTAAATTTTAGTTCCACATTTCCAATTCCAGCAACAATAGTGGTGTGAGAGTCTCCCAACAACACTTTCTTATCCTTAGCAGCAGTATATGTTTTGAACAGAGCACGATCATAGCAGATGTGGTGAGAAGTGCCAGTGTCTACCCACCACCCATCTGATCCACCAACAAGGTTGATCTCATAAATCATAGCCGTAAATGACTCTTCAGTCAGGTTAGCCTGCGACGGGGCAGTGCTTGGCCTATTCTGACACTTGCGTGCCATATGACCTGGTCTGTTACATTTGTAGCATATAAACTGTCCAGAGTCATTCTTTAAGGATTGTTGCTGCCTTCCGTTTTGGTTCCTTGGAGGTTTCCCATTCTGATTTTTGTTTTGAGGATTGTTGTTGTGGTTGGAATTTGGATTCAGCTTGCGATTCTGATTCTTAAATTTTTTGCCACTGGGATTCAAAACTACATCAATGGACTTCTTGGTGTTGTTGTTGTTTGAGACAACGAGCAACTCTTCTTTCTGGTCTTGCTGTTGTGCCTCCTCCTCAATGCGAAGGCAGGTAATCAAACTTTCCAAGGAAAACTCCTTAGTCTTATGCCTGAGAACATTTTTAAAATCTCTTTAACTAGGGGGTAATTTGTCAATCATAACAACAAATTGAAATTGTTCATCAAGAGGCATACCTTCAGAAATAATTTCATGAGCAATTTTCTATAGCTCATGGGACTGTGTCTCTATAGGCTTATTATTAGTCATTTGGAATTTCAGGTAGCGACTGACAACATACTTCTTAGTTCCAACCTCCTTAGTGTTGTACTTCTTCTGTAATGCCTCCCAGGTTTCCTTGGCAGTTTTGTCAGAATTATAGTAATCATATAAATCATCAGATAGACCATAAATTCTTACAAAGGAAATCATTCTTGTCCCAAGACTCTACATCCTTAGTCTGTTTTTCTTTTTCTTTCTCATTAGCAAACTCATATATAACAGGTTTAATAGTGGTCAATACATTAACGAATTTTTTCATGGTAAGGAAAAATAGCATTTTTTGTTTCCATCGTTTAAAATGTAGACCCTCAAAACGAAAAGGTTTGTTAATGTCAAAATAAACAGAACTAGAAAACTCACCGGTAGACATGGTAGAAAGTAATTCGTCTTAAAATTGTTGCTGCAAAAAAAAAAAAATGAATTTATCGAAAGAATTTTCTAGGTTGAGTTGCAGACTTTAGTCGCTTTCTTTAAGACGTTTCGCGGCTCTGCCCAAATCGCACAAGACAGTCTATCAACCATGCCATCCCAGGATAAAATAGCCCAGATCGCCTTTGTCTCAGTATTATCCTACACTGAAGAACACTGTTCTACGTACACCCCATGATTGCTCGAAAAAACTCAGAAAGAGTGTTTGTTTTTGGAAAAGTAGAAAAATTCTATATCCTCTCTTCATTTGTCTTTCTATCGAATTAAAAAGCCAGACTCTACATCGGGAAAAGAAAACTCGTTTTTTATGATCTCTTTATAAAACGTTTTCTTTGAATAGGTTAATTAATAAATAAAAAATATTTATAAAAATATTTTTCAACAAAAATAATAAGTGTCACATCACACCAACCAACTCAGCTTGGTCAGACGGCGGAGGCGGCGCGCGCGTGTGTATGATGGTCAAGTGTGTGTCTTCTCACTCATGCACACAAAACTGGATATCCTTTGGGGCACATCCCCAAAGGTATAGCTCCCACTAAATATACACCCTTAAGAGAGTGTTCCAAATCCATGCGGAACTCTTCTTTTAACACACAAAAGACACTTTTCTATTTTTAATATTATTTTAAAATAATTCATATATAGTACAAAAAGTACCAACAAAATCTGACTCAATTTCTTAATAAAATATTATTAGAAAAAAATAACTAAACAACTTTATAATCCAATCAACCAAACTTACCTTTTTTTATGGGGCTTATCTTTTACATAAATGTTAAAAAGTATTTATAGTGTTTAGCTCCACATTATTATAAAAAGATATTTGCAGTAAAAGTCTCTAATATTTTTAATTTGCTGAACTTATAACCTTAATTGGTTTTTTATAGCAAAAATTCACAATGTTTTGTTTTAGAGTGGTTGATAATTCTTATCAACTATCTTCTATTAGTATTTACCGTGAAAAGCTTTAATGTTAATATTTTTGACTTACATATTATATTTTTTTTTTACGACGTGTATCCCCTAATAATATCTATTAGATGTAATTTAAAAATATATAAAAAATCATAAATAAATAATTTATAGTTTCTAAAAAATCTAAAATAAATATTTTTAAAATATTGAAATAAATTAAATTCTTTATAAATAAAATTCATAAATAAATAATTTTTTTTGTTATAGAAATAAATTAAAATCATAATTTTTTTTGCCTTAAAAATATTAATGGTTAAATCAACAAAAATTACTAAAAAAAGGTTGGCTAAACAGATAAAATTTTGTTGATTTACACATTAATAATATAATATACAATTAAAAAAGTGTCCTTTAGGATTTTCTTAATTTATTTAAGATTTTTTAGGATTTAATTTATTTTAAAATTTTCAACAAAATTATTTTAGATTTTAGGGGACTATAATTTATTTATTTAAGACTTTTAATGATTTTTGTAGTGACCTAAAACATAACATTAGGAACTTTTGCTATAAAAAATATATTGAGAATATAAGTATAAAAAAATTGAAAACATCAAAGATTTTCATTGCAAATATCCCAAGAAGATAACGGTAAAGGACAAAATGTAACATTAGAGATTTCTGGCGTAAAAAAAAAATATATATATATATAAGGGTAATGAATTGTAAATGTGAGTAATTTCGTAGCAAATATCGTTACTATAAATATAAAGAAATATCATGAGGCATATTTATTAGTATATGCATTCATTCATTAATAAATTATATATATCTCTTCTATATAAAAAATATAAAAAGTGTGTAGATTGGTTTTCACGGTTTGTTTTGTTAACTTTAACGAAATATTTTAAATATTTAACAGAATATACTTTTAAGACTAACTAAAAATAAATATTTATTAATTATATTAATATAAATTCAAATATTATAAAATATTATTATAATAATAATATTTAATATAAAACTACATATATAATAAATATATTAATATAAATATAAATTTAAATGTTATAAATATCGTTATTATAATAATACATAATACAATACTAGATATTTAATAATTATATTAATATAAATTTAAATTTTATAAAATATTATTATGGTAATATTATATAATCTTAATTTTTGACTAATTATATTAATATGAATTCAAATTTTACAAAACATTATTATTATAATAATATTTAATACAAAATTAGACATTTAATACTTATATTAATATAAATTTAAATATTATAAAGTATCATTATAATAATATATAATACATAATCTTAATTTTTATTAAAAAAATTATTATTTATGTTTAAAAATGTTATCATATTATATATATTTAAAAAAATTATAAGCAATGTTTTGGTTTGTTGATCCTGATTTTGGTCAACGACACGGAGTCTATAAAACGACAAGAAAATGATATAGAGCTTGAAAATAATCTAATGGAAAGATAAAAAACACAGTGATTTATAGTGGTTCGGCCCCAATAATTGGTAATGACCTACGTCCACTTGATACTATTATTAATATTGAACTCCCAAGGTGTGATCAAAGAGCAAGGGTTCCTGAGTTTCACGGACCTTTGAGGAATCAAGCAATACATTGATGGATAATAGTAATATAATTCTCTCAGAAAAAAGAGATCGATCCCCTTCCTTGAGCTATTTCTTGTGTATTTATAGGCTCAGGAAGAGTTACATAAATTAGGAAATAATATCTATCCTTAATGATCGGATCTGCAAGTCATAATGAAGAGATATTCTCAGATATTATCACAACTGTACATATTTTTACATAAATGAACTAACATACGACCAGCTTGGTTGTACACAAAACTTGATCTCGTCGTGCATAAATAATGTTGGTCGATAGACGAGCCGTATCTCTGCTACGTGTCTGCCACGTGTCAAAAATCCTTGTCACGTCATCAGCAACTGATTTATGGATAAACATTTTCCCCCAAGTTTATTTATTGCGACCAGCAATAAGTAAACTTAGGAAAACAACTTTTCATATGCCCCACGAAATCTGTCAGAGCCCTCGTGCATTTTTTAAAACAGTGACCTAATCACGTCTAATCAAGCCTTTTTAGTTTTCAAGAAACCATTCCGATGGCTGTTACACTCCCCCATGCTTTGAAAAAAGGCAACTCATGATTACCCCTTTTTGGCATACATCAGCTCTATAAATAATCCCCACAATCTTCTTTTAGCTCTTTACACGCCATCTTTTGCCAAGAACTCCCAAGAAAAATATCTCAGAGCCCCGAACTTCAAGGATTTTCGACGTTTTGCCGAGGATCTTTCCCTTGCAAACTCGAAGTTCCTCCTTCTCAGAATCTCCAATCTTCGCTCTGGTAAACTTTCTTCGACGTTTTACCCTTTGAGATACCATGCATGACGCTCCTGTGCTCTAAGACTTTTCATGTTCTTGGGTATACATTTGTGAAGATTTTGCATATACCGTTTGATGCTTGATAGGGTAGTGTATTTTTGCTCTATATAAGTTAGGAATCAGTTTGATAGTCAGGATCATGGATTTAGGGCGTAAAATCGAAGTAAAAATTCGATTTTTAGGCTAGCTGAAAAACTGGGTTTTTCCCGCCCCTTTGGAGTTAAAAAAGTTTTTTTTCAGAAAAAACTTTTTACTTTCACTTTTTGATCCGTTTTTCAAACTGCTCGCATAATACTTAGTGTTTCGGTTAGAATGCTGCTGGTCGATAGACGCGAGCAACGTTATTCCAACTTTCAACATAAGCTCCTAGGCTGTGCGTCTTATCTCCCCCTTTGTCTGTTTGCAGTTCATATGCAAGACCCGTGGGGCAGAGAAAGACCCATCGATGACGATCTGCTGGCTCAACTACTCGAGGATGAAGAACAACCCTCGATATTGATACCTGATATTCCTTTTTCTCGCATTAATCCAAACACTTCCCCAGTTTTGACTTGAAATATGGCTCGCACCAAAACTAAGGCCCAGAAAAGAAGAACTTCCAACACTTCTCATCAGCCTACTGTTGATGCTCCCTCGACCAGTGGTCGAGACGAAAATGCCGCCGATCCAAATATCCAAAGGCATGCCCGCCCTCGACACGCTATTCAGCCGGATGTCGAGTGGCATGTAGTCTCTGAGAGTAGGGTGACGGTCAGAATGATCGCCAACTACTTAAGAAAATACAATCTGACAGGGGTGACCCTAGTCAAACCCAACCCAGACCAAAGGGCTAATCTGCTTGGAGGTACCTAGAGCGCCTGGTCGCGGTTTCATGTTGAGGCAGGAGCCACTTTGCCTCTTCATTCATTCTTTCAGGGGGTGGCCAACTATTTTGGAGTTGCCCCCTTCCAAATTACCCCAAACGGATATAGAATGCTTGTTGCACTCTATATCCTGTACAGCCAGAAAAAATGGCCCGTGCCGTCGCCACATGAGGTCAACTACCTGTTCGACCTCAAGTTTAACCCCAACCAAGAAGGCACGGGGTTCTTCCATCTTTGCCATCAGGAAAATGGACGCACTTTCCTGACTGACACGACCCACATCTCCAACGTGGGGAGGTACTACCAAGAGTACTTCCTTACGCCTGACCTGGTCGCGGACAACTTGGCTTTCGCACGAGGAGGTAAAACTTTCGTATTGCTGGCTGGCTTCTTCACTTAGTGTTTTTCCTCAACAATGTCTTACACTTTTAATGTGTTTCAGGCCCGTGGCTGCGACCAAACCCAACTCCGGGAATGGAGTCAAGAGCGGCACTCTTAGCCAGCATGTCAGATGCTGAGAAGAGTGTCAAAAATCTAGTTACAGAGGCTAACCTTAGGTTGGCTAGCCTCTGGGACCCTCAATCAAATATGAGGGGGCCTTCGGCAGGGAGTGCTCGTGCCGAAGAAGAACCCGAGCAGCAACCCCAAGTGTCTCCTCCACGGAGGAGACCAACTAGGGTCTCGATCAGGGAACCTGCTAGCACTCCTCGAGCAGAGAGGCCCTCGGCCCCCAAAGGAAAAGGAAAGCAGAAGGCCACCGAGCCTGCCGAACTCTTTGACGACTCGTCGGATGACAACGGTATAGTAATTTCGCTTTTAAACAATTTTCCTATTCCCTATCATCTGTTCGACAGGGACGACAATTTTAAATATGCTCCACACTTAGGGCCAGACTTCTTCGTATCAAAGAATGAGTGTAAGACTAGTAGAGTCTGTAGTGTAGCGACCAGTAATAATATCTCGGGTATTGGACTTTGCAATCCTTTTTTTTGCTTCTTTTTCTGATGTAATGTGGTTGGCCATTCATGCTATCTCATGGCTCGGCTTTGTTCTTGATTTTCAGGTATGGACTCCTCGAATGTCTTCGACCTTTACAGCAACTCAGAGGCTGCTGCTGCCCCTCCGAGCAAAAAGAAAGCCAGCAAGAGACATGCTGGGGAGAGCAGCAAAGTTCCTGCTGCGAAGAAGGCCCGCAATGAAGGCCCTTTGGAGGACGGGCCCTCTATCACCGCGACTCCGGCTTCCCCCCATGAGCAGCAGACTCCATCTGCTGCGGCTGGGTCAACTTCTTCTCCTGTCGCCCCATCCGACCAAACCCAGCAGGAAGGTCCTGCTTCAACTGGGAACCTGATGGCTGGCCACTCCTTTAGGCTGATCAAGGAGAGGTTTACCAAAATTGTGAAGTACGATCGCTGCCGAGCGGCAATGGCGGCTACGGAGACGATGGGCGTCGACCCAATTCTGAATCGAGCCCTAAATGAGTTCACCAGTGTAAGTTGTTTCCTTTGTGAAATCAGGTCTTCGGCAATTTATTTTTTGTCTAATGTTTGTTCTGAATGCAGGCCATGCTGACTCTTACTGTTGGCCGCATCCGCCTAGGTGCCGTCACCGAGGAGGCCAGGACCTCGGATCAACGGCATGAGGACGAACTCAAAGCTGTCGAGGCCAGGCATGCTGATCAGCTGGTGGTGGTGACCGCGGAAAAGGCCCAACTAGCCAAGGAATTGGAGGAGAAGCTGAAATCTCTGGAGAAAGCCCGCGAGCTGAGGGACCAATACAAGGAGTCCAACCGCTCTAATTATAAGGTGGCTAAGCAGCTCGAGCTGGACTTGATCGCGAGCAGGCTAGAAACCAGAGACATGGAGGCCCCAGTCAAGGACTTGGAGAAGACTAATGCTGCCAACTTAGAGAGGTACAAAAATGCCACTATGAGGTGCTTCTATGATTTCTAGAAGAACAATCAGGGTGCAAATTTTGACTACCTTCTTGAGAACGCAAGGGAAGCTGAGCTCGCTCGCTGCGCAGCTCAACTTGCTGAAGAAGAAAGGTTGAGGGTCCCTGCATCCCCCGAAATCTCGCTGGCTGCCGAGATGGAGGGTGCAGACAATGAAGACGTCGACCAGACTCCTCCAACTCCTCAAGCTCCATGATTTTTTTCTTTTATATTTCTTTTTTAACTACACGACCTACGAGTCATGATGTAAAGACAATATAATTTTTCTTTAGTTTTGTTGCACGGGCAGCTTTTACTTTTGTTTTAAACAATTACATCCAAGCAGTCACTGCTTGCGGTGTAAAAGGATCGCTTTGATATTATGATATATTTGCATATTATAACATCTAATTGTTCGCCTGACCGAACTTAGCATAACACTTTGGTTTGATTTAATAAAATACTAAAATTTTGAAAAATACTCTAAGTGCCGTAGCATGCTTTCTCTTATTTTTCTCACATGTTTACATACCTTTTAACGATATGCTTTGCTTACTTGTACCTCGTATGCCCCCCAAGTGATCGGGGAGCTTTAGGTCATTGGTCACTTGCCTTGACTAGAACCTGCCCGAACGTTACTGCTCGTAGCAATGTGATCAGAATTAAAATACAGAAAAACAACACATGTAATGAGCAAATACTTGTAATAAATACAATAGTTGGCAAGAAATGACTGTCTGAGCATAGTCCCTTTTATTCTCGTAGTAAATGGACCAAACATGTCTTTATGAGTGATCGATAAGATTTTGCACAAAACTTGTAAAAAGTAAATTTATACAAGCCAATTCTTTAAGAAGAATTGTTCATTGATAATACTTGCACAAGTGTTCTCCATTCCAATATCGAGGAACGAGATCTCCGTTTAAGCGTGCAAGTTTATAAGTGCCTTGGTGAAGGACTTCATCAATCTGGTAAGGCCCTTCCCAATTTGGCCCGAGTACTCCAGCATCTTGGTCGCGGGTGTTAAGAAAAACTCTTCGGAGCACTAGGTCTCCAACACTGAATTTTCTTTCTCGAACTTTGGAGTTGAAATACCGGGCGACCTGCTGGTATGTAGCTACTTGGAGCTAGGCTTGTTCACACCTTTCATCAATCGAGTCCAAGGATTCCATGAGTAACTGGCTGTTAGAATCCTGGTCGTATGTTAATGTGTGGTGAGAGGGCAGATCCAACTTAACAGGCAACATGGCTTCATACCCGTATGCCAAGGAAAACGGGGTATGACTTGTTGCTGTTCGGTGGGAAGTTATGTACGACCAGAGGACTTCCGGCAACTGTTCTGGCCATGCTCCCTTAGCTTCTTCAAGTCTTTCTTCAGTGTATCCTTCAGCATTTTATTGACTGCCTCGACTTATCCATTTTCTTAGGGATGAGCGACTAAAGAAAAGCTTTTAATAATGTCGTGACGTTTGCAGAAATCTGTGAATAGATCACTGTCGAACTGGGTGCCGTTATCTGAGACTATCTTTTTTGGCAATCCATAGCGACAAATGATGTTTTTGACCACGAAGTCAAGCACTTTCTTCGTCGTTATGGTCGCGAGTGGCTTAGCTTGGACCCATTTGGTGAAGTAGTCGACGGCAACCGCTGCGTACTTTACACCACCTTTCCCCATAGGCAAAGATCCGATTAGATCTATTCCCCAAACCGAAAAGGGCCATGGACTCTGCATCTGCTTTAATTCATTGGGAGCTGCTCATGGGATATTAGAAAACCTTTGGCACTTGTCACATTTTCGCACGAACTCCATGGAGTTTTCATTCATTGTTGGCCAGAAATATCCTCGCCTTAGGATCTTTTTCGACAGGCTTTGCCCTCCAGCGTGGTCTCCGTAAAAACCTTCGTGCACCTCCTTCATCAACTCTTTGGCTTTTTCCTTTGTAATACACCTGAGAAGTGGTAGTGAGTATCCCCTTTGGTATAGAATTCCATCGACCAGGATATACCTAGTAGCCTGCTGCTGAAGGGTCCTGGATTTGTTTCTGTCCGTTGGTAGCACGCCGCTTGATAGATGCTCTACATATGGCGCCATCCATGTATCCGCCATTTGGATGACTAGAGAGGTTTCTGTTGTTTGGATGCTGGGTGTGGGCAGTCGTTCGACTGGCACTATGTTTAGAGTATCAGCATCTTTTGCACTTGCCAACTTTGCCAAAGCATCTGCATTGGAATTCTGATCACGAGGCACTTGCTGTAGAGTGTATCTGCCGAATTGGGATAAAAAATCCTTTGCTTTGTTCAGATAGGCGACCATTTTTAATCCTCGCGCTTGATACTCTCCCAAGATCTGATTCATGACTAGCTGAGAATCACTGTAAATATAAAGCGCTTTTATGTTCATATCCTTGGCTAACTGCAGCCCAGCGAGCAATGCTTCATACTTAGCCTCATTGTTAGAGGCAGTGAAGTCAAACCTTATTGCGCAGTGAAATCGATGCCCTTCTGTCATTATCAATATCATTCCCGCTCCTGCGTGGGATTCGTTAGATGATCCGTCGGTGAACAATTTCCATGAGGGTGCTTGGGTTTGACATTCAGGCTTGCTAGGCTCCTCGATCTGCTCGCTACCTGTGGGCTTTGTGAACTCAGTGATGAAGTCGGATAAGGCTTGCCCCTTTATCGCTGCTCGCGGCCGGTAAGATATGTCGAAATGCCCGAGTTCGACAACCCACTTCAGTAATCTTCCGGGAGCTTCAGGCTTTTGCAGGACTTGCCGAAGAGGCTGGTCAGTCAATACCGTAATTGGATGGGCTTGGAAGTACGGCCGCAGCTTCCTAGAGGCCAATACTAAGCAGTAGGCTAACCTTTCGATGGGGGATATCTCAATTCTGCTCCGATCAGCCTTTTGCTTATGTAATAGACAGCCTTCTGTACACCTTCTTCTTCCCTCACCAGAACAACACTAGCAGCGTAATCTGTGATTGCTAGGTAGATGAAAAAAGTCTCCTTATCAACTGGCTTGGAAAAAATGGGTGGCTGTGCCATATGCGTTTTCAGTGCTTGAAAGGCCTGTTCGCACTCATCTGTCCATTCAAATTTCTTGTTGCCTCTGAGTAGATTGAACAATGGGACACATTTGTCCGTTGGTTTTGAAATAAATCTACTGAGGGCGGCAATTCTCCCAGTCAGGCTTTGAACATCTTTAACCTTCACTGGAGACTTCATCTCGATCAGGGCTTTTGTCTTTTCAGGATTAGCTTCAATTCCTCCTGAGTTAACTATGAATCCCAAGAACTTCCCTGATCCAACTCCGAAGGAACATTTGAGGGGATTCAGCTTCATCCTGTATTTATTAAGGACGTTGAAGCATTCCTGCAAATCCCTTATATGTCCTTCTGCCTTCTTTGACTTAACCAGCATGTCGTCGACGTAAACCTCCATGTTTGCCCCGATCAGTTCCTTAAACATGTGGTTGACGAGTCTCTGGTAAGTCGTACCAGCATTTTTCAAACCAAAGGGCATCACCTTATAACAGTAGAGTCCTGTATCGGTTTGAAAGCTAGTGTGATCCTCATCAGGGGGATGCATACTAATTTGGTTATACCCAGAGTAGGCATCCATAAATGAGAGTGTTGACACGGTTCTTCGCCAACAGGTAATTAAGAGAAAGAGAGGAAGGGATTAGTGCCGAATGTAGAACCGTAACAGATATAAGATCTTAGTGAATGAAATAGGTGACTCAAGACACGTTTTTGAGTGGTTCAAAGGTTAAAATCCTTCTACTCCACTAGTCAATATTATTGATATATTCTGGGTATTTGGTTACAAAGTATATCTCTCTTGAGACTATTTTTTCCCACCTTATCAACTCCCATGGTCTCCATATTTATAGGAGAAGGCACCTGGAAGTTGGTAAGGAGGTCATCCCGTGACCTTCTTATTTGTCATATCAACTCTGTGACATTCATGATTAATTCCTAAACCTGACACATAAGTATGGTCAAATTGATAGGTAAGGAGATAATGGGCCACACGGCCCAACCCAGCCGTGGGTGTCTGAACACGCACATTCCTGCAACGTGTCCGAGAAGTCAGGGAGATATCGGACACGTGATGTCAGATATATGCACGTTTATCTTGCGTGTGTTGACTTTACAAGGGGTCATAGCCTCCATATCTAGCTCGTACCACGAGCTGTGCATCTGACCCGACCTTCGGCCTTCCGATTCCTTGCTCCAGTCTTGGGAGTCTTGGCGAGTCCTTGAGGATTCCTTGAGCTAAGGGGGGTACGACCTCAAGACAGGAGCTCCGACCTGGGGGATGTTTATGGACTAACCATGATTAGTCTGAAGCTCGGCCTGCTAATCAGCCCGTGGGAAAATCAGGGCGTACATCTGCCCCCCAAGCTCCTGCTCGTGGTATATGATGTCGTATATAAGACCATAGCAGGGGCTTTTAGACTTCCCCACAACTCTTCGCATTCCACTCTTTATGCAGGCGCCTGATACATGGCACATCGTGGGTGGTGACGGTACGTCTTACGAGAACCGCATTTAATGGCCTAGCCTATGCCCAGCCGTCGTTTCGAATTTTGAGTGGAAGGCCTCGGATCCCTCATCAGGGCCATCCAAGAGCCTTCTACAAGTGATCCTTCACGCATATAAAAAGGGGGTGGCCACCCTACGCACGGGCCACCCTTTCATTCGAAATTTTTCAAACCTCTTTTCCTCTTTCCTCTCCATATTCCAGAAGAACGAAACCCTTGACTCTGTTGCTACCATTTTCATCGTTCAAGAAGCTTAGGCGCACGGATTTCTCCGAAACTTTGGAAGCTACTACACCGACGAAGCTCCTACCAACGCAACACTCTCGTCTACCTCCCAGTCATACACAGTAAGTTTCCTGACCCTGTGTACTTTGAAAACATGCTACTGTAACTTAGGTAAAAAATTTCACTGTAGCCGCATGCAAGGGTTTTCTGGGTTTTGTGGATATGGAGGGTGGCAGCCCTTTTTAGGTTAGGGTATATTTGTTGTAGGAAATCGCTTTAGAGTATGGGTTTCAGGATACTTTTTCTGGGGAAAATTTCTGGGTAGGAGTTTTGGGAATTTTGGGTGCAAAACCGGGTAGCTTAGGGAACACGCCTCATAAGTGGTTTTGTAATTTTCTGCCTATTGAAACTTTCCCCCCAAGGAAAATTCTATTCTGAACCCCCTGACACAAGAATTCCGAGTAATCTGGGATCTGTTGGGAGTATACGCGCGTGTTCACTGAACCGCGTGGTTCCACTCTCCATGAACTGGGCTTACCTCAGCTCGTGCAAATAATAATTGCTTCTTCCTCCTGCTTGGGTCGCCTTTTCTAAAGTGTTTTCTTTTGTTCGCTAGGCGACCAGATGGCTCCAAAAAATAATTTCCCCCAGAAGAACGTTGGAAGCTCGGCCTCCTAGCAGGAGAAAGGAAAGGCGGTGATGCCTAGCTCCTCGATCCTCCGTTTCGGGCCGGCAGTGGAGAAGGAGGTCGAGGTGGCCCCTGATGCATTCTTTGAGGCGGAGAGAATCGTCTCAAAGATAACCGATCAGACAAAGATTAACAAACTCTTCCTCACTCACAACATCGCGCTGGGGAAAGCCTCTGTCATTGCCCGACCTGCTGCAGAGGGCGAGCGGAACTGCTCGCCGCTCGACGAGTTGTTCGCGGCCTGGAGCGGTGAACACTTTAAGGCAGGGGCCTTTCTTCCCCTGGATCAGTACTTTGCTGATTTCTTGAACTTCGTGGGGTTGGCCCCATTTCAGCTCCCCCCCAACTCCTACCGTCTGCTGGCAGGGTTGAGGTACTTATTCCAGAAGCATGAGTGGGAGGTCCCTACTCCTGCAGATATTTTATATTTCTTTTGCCTCAAAGCCAGCCCGGACCAGCGGGGGCGAGGCGACGGGTTTTACTATTTAACCCGTTTTCCCAACATGGCGGTGGTCATCGAGCTGCCTAGCCACCCTAATGATTTCAAGGACCAGTTCTTCATGTCGACTGGTTTCCGGAACTGCGAGCACCACTATTTCAATCGTCCTCGTAAGTTGCTCCCGTCCTTAGCTCGCCTTTTAAGCGTTATTTTAGCTCCTCCCATACTCCCTTCTGACTAAAACTAATCTTGCAGCAATCTTCGCGAGGACCGAAAAGTTTGTGACCCTCGGGGGCCAATATGACACGCTGGCGGGCTTGCCCTCCAGCGAGAAGGATTATCGCGCGCTCGTGATGGACGAGACGATGGTGTTCTGCAAGCTGATTTTTCCAAATCAGACCTTGAACCTAAAGAGGCCCTGGGGGCCGCCCCCAGCTCGGGACACCAGACCTGTCATCGTGGAGGAGGTCGCGGGTGAGGAAACCGAGGAGGAAGAGACGGCCGAAGTTCCGCTCGTGAGGAGCAGGAAGAGGACCTTGGACGTCGCCCAGAGCGTGGGCGAGGAGAGGATCCAATCCGGAGCAGCCGTGGGTCCTTCTGGCCAAGATAACTCTTGCTTGTTTAGGAGTCTAGATAGGGCCGCTGCAGACCCCTGGCTGGCTAGGTTTAATCCTAGGCAGCTCGTCCATCGTCATAGGAGCAATTCGGACTTGAACACACTTCTGCTCCATTGTGTGGACCGGCTCGTGCTGGATCACCAAGAGAGCCGGCCTAGGGGTATCGTAGTAGTAGATAATACCCTAGCCTTTAGGTCGATCCTATTCGAGGAGTATGGGACCAACCTACGCACATGGCCATCACTCCAGAGGGGTATCTATGCTCCGGGGCTTAGGCAGTATGTAGAAGAATCTAGCCCCGAGTCAGAACCGGACCCAGAACTTGCGCCAGTTCGGGAAATAATCGTCTTAGGCTCTTCCAGCTCGGGGGGTAGGGCTCCCTTAGTATTCGTATACTTTTTAGTGTTAACCCTTTGTCTTTATCTCTGTATGATTGCTAACTTGTAATAACCTTGTTTTTTGTTTGACAGAAGAGATGTCTCAGCCCGAGGATAACTTGCGGGGCGTGGTCTTCGGGGGGAACCCCTCAGCCGGGCCAAGACAGAAAAGGCTCCGGGGTTCCAAGAGCACTGCTGGGGTCTCCACCAAATCTCCGGCAAAGGAGAAGGAGAAAACCCCGTCAGCCCAGGTCGTGGGGGCGATCCTTCCTGCTGCCGGAGCAGGACAAATGCCTCCACCGCCTCAGCGAGTTCCGCCTGCCACCCAGGACGTAGGAATGGAGATCGGGACTCCGTCTGTGGTGGCCTCCGATGTACGCATCCCGGTCAATCCCCAGGACCTGGAGAAGATCCCAGAGGCCTTCCGGGGAACGGTGTACGAATCGGCGAACTACGCCGTTAGCCATATCTATAAGTTCACCGAGAAGGAACTCCGGACTATTGAGACAATGAGCCCGGTTGACGTTATGGACTCTTCAATGAGCATGAACCTAACGGTAAGCTACCCTATTCTTTTAAAGCTTTTACCATTACACTCTGCCTTATTTTTCCTCTGAGCCAGTTTATCTTTCATTCCTTGCAGGGTGTCGTCGCCCTTCACCGGAGCATCATCAGGGCCAGAACTCAGCTCGATGACATGAGGACCGAGCACCAGGCCACCCTTCAGGAGGTTAAGGTGACTAAGGATGCCCTGGCGACCTCGAAGGTCGAGTTGGAGAAGACCCAGGTCAACTTGGAGAAGACCCGCTTGAAGGTCCAGGAGCTCGAGACCTCCCTTGCCACCTCGCAGGCAGACCTCGAGGCAGCGAAGACTAAGATCCAGGCCGCCCTGAAGGCCGAACGGACCACCTCAGAGCAGTCCATGCAGGATCTGTTCTATCACTGTTGGGTCTAAAATCCGGAGGCTGACTTCTCTTTCATGCCATCGAGTCTCTGGGCGCGCTTGCTGGTGAAGTTCCAAGCTCACCTCGACAAAGAGGCGCCGCCTTCGGAGACTGGGGAAGCCTTTGGTGCGGCGGAGTAGGGTGAAACGGCGACCTCCAAAGGGCCGACTGACGGAGCTTAGGGCGCTTTTTCTCTCCTTTTTTTTTTCTTTGCCTTTGAATATTTTGAAGTATTTTATGTAACCTTTGCATGAGGTGTTTTCACCTCGAGACAATTTGCCTTACACCTTTAACTTATATTTTTTCATGCTTTTGGCTACAATATATATATCTTTTTGATAAACTTAGTTCGTGTTAACCGCTATTTATATCTCGAGCTCTTTGAAAAGAACATCGATAAATAGATTTACATCAACTTCTAAGTTTTATGACCCAGTTAAAACCAGAAACTTATTTAGAAAACTTAGTTCGTGTTAACTTCTATCCGTATCTCGAGCTCTTTAAGAAGAACAACGAAAAATGGATTTATATTAACTTCTAAGTTTTGTGACCCGGTTAAAACCAGGAACTTATTTAGAAAACTTAGTTCGTGTTAACTTCTATCCGTATCTCGACCTCTTTAAGAAGAACAACGAAAAATGGATTTATATTAACTTCTAAGTTTTGTGACCCGGTTAAAACCAGGAACTTATTTAGAAAACTTAGTTCGTGTTAACTTATATCCGTATCTCGAGCTCTTTAAGAAGAACAACGAAAAATGGATTTATATTAACTTCTAAGTTTTGTGACCCGGTTAAAACCAGGATAGGACTTAGTTAGCGTTAGCCCTTATCCGTATCTCGAGCTCTTTAAGTAGAGCAACGATCCATAGATAAGGATCAACATCTAAGTCGTTAAGGAAACCTGGTTATATCCAGGTACCATATGCCCCCCAAGTAACTGGGAAAGGGTCTTTCGTGGTTACTTTAAGATTACAATTGCAAATATGCCTAAAAAGCTGATTTTTATTAATACATAGAAAGTGGCTTTCCAGGCCTTACAAGTGGATCATTGATAATATTTCTTTAAGTGGATGGCGTTCCAAGTCCGTGGGACGGTCCCTCCATCAAGTCGAGATAACTTATAAGTTCCCTCCTTGATGACTTCGATGACCTGGTAGGGTCCTTCCCAGTTCGGTCCCAAGACTCCATCTTTGGGATCTTTTCCGGCCAGGAAAACTCTCCTTAGGACCAAGTCGCCAACGCTAAAGGCGCGTTTTCTGACCTTGGTGTTAAAGTAGCGAGTGATCTTCTGCTGATAATGGGCGAGCTGGAGTTGCGAATCCTCTCGCCTTTCATCAACTAGGTCTAGGGAATGGCATAGGAGCTCATGGTTCCGACCTTGGTTGTAGGACTGGACTCTATGCGACAGAACCTTAACCTCCACGGGGAGGACTGCTTCACTCACGAAGGTTAGGGAGAAAGGAGTATGACCCGTAGGGGTCCAATGCGAGGTCCGGTATGCCCATAGGACCTGGGGGAGCTGTCCCGGCTAGACTCCCTTTGCTTCATCTAATCTTTTCTTGAGGCTCGCCTTTAGAGTCTTGTTTACAGCCTCGACCTGGCCGTTCGCCTGAGGATAGGCCACGGAAGAGAAGCTTTTCACAATTCCATGCCTGTCATAGAACTCGGTGAACAGGTCGCTGTCGAACTGAGTGCCGTTATCGGAGACGATCTTCTTGGGCAGGCCGAAGCGACAGATGATGCTTTTAATCACGAAGTCAAGCACCTTTTTAGACGTGATCGTTGCCAACGTCTCGGCCTCAGCCCACTTAGTGAAGTAGTCGATGGCTACCACGGCGTAACGGACCCCGCCCTTTCCGGTAGGCAGGGCGCCTACTAAGTCTATCCCCCAAACGGTGAACGGCCAAGGGGCCGAGATCATTTTCAGCTCGATTGGAGGAGCTCGGGCAACTGCAGCGAATCGCTGGCACTTGTCGCACTTTTTCACATATGAGATCGAGTCTTTGGACAGAGTCGGCCAGTAATAGCCTTGCCTGAGAACCTTTAAGGCCAAGCTTTGCCCCCCAGTGTGGTCTCCAAAGAATCCTTCATGAATTTCTTGCAGGATGGCCTTTGCTTCACTTGGAAGAATGCACCGGAGGAGAGGTAAGGAGTGCCCACGTCGGTACAACACTCCATCGACTATCGTATATCTAGGAGCTTGATATAGGACTCGCCGCGCGTCGTTACGTCCTTCAGGCAACTTGCCTTTGACGAGATATTCAAGAATGGGGGTGATCCAGGTCAGCCTAGCGTCAATCATCTCGACCTCTACCCAATCTCCTTCTATACTTGGCTTTTCCAAGAATTCTATTGGCACCAACCCCAGGGTCTCTGTCTCTCCCGAGGTGGCGAGATTGGCAAGAGCATCTGCATTGGCGTTCTGCTCTCGAGGTATCTGTTCGATCGATCCTCGCCCAAATGCAGACAACTCGACTTTTACCTTTGCCAAATAGGAGGCTATTTTGGGTCCCCGCGCCTGATATTCGCCCAGAACCTGGTTTACCATGAGCTGGGAGTCACTAAAGCACTGGACGGAGCTCGCTTTTAACTCATTGGCTATCCTTAGCCCAGCCAACAAAGCCTCGTACTCTGCCTCGTTGTTAGATGCCTTGAACCTGAACCTTAGCGCCGAGTGGAATCTATGTCCCTCGGGGGATATCAGAATGATTCCTGCCCCGGAGCCGTTCTCGTTGGATGAGCCATCCACAAAGATTCTCCATAACGGATGGGGCGAGGCGATCTGGGGAGAGCCTTCTGACGGATCCTCCTGGAATCCCGTGCATTCTGCCATAAAGTCGGCCAAGGCCTGACTTTTTATAGCAGTTCGTGGAGTGTAGAAAATCTCGAATTGATTGAGTTCGACCGCCCACTTTAACAAACGTCCCGATGCTTTAGGCTTTTGCAAAACCTGCCTTAGAGGTTGATCGGTCATGACGTGTACCGAGTGAGAATGGAAGTACGGCCTGAGCTTTCGCGAGGCCGTAATCAGGCAGAACGCCAATTTTTCCATCAGTGGGTATCGTGATTCTGCCCCGAGGAGTCTCTTGCTGATGTAGTAGACTGGCTTCTGAGCTTGGTCCTCTTCTCGTACCAGTACGGCGCTAGCTGCATCCTGAGTGACAGCTAGGTAGAGAAAAAGAGGCTCGCCTGCCTTGGGCTTGGATAGCACAGGCGGTTCAGCCAGATGCACCTTCAGGTCGAGGAATGCGCTTTCGCACTCTACTGTCCAGTCAAACTTCTTGTTCCCTCGGAGCAGGTTGTAGAAGGGCAAACACTTGTCGGTTAACTTGGAAATGAACCGGTTGAGTGCTGCCACTCTTCCTGTGAGGCCTTGGACATCCTTCCACGACCTGGGGGAAGGAAGTTCGAGCAGTGACCTGATCTTGTCGGGGTTTGCTTCGATTCCTCGGGTATTGACTATGAACCCTAGGAATTTCCCGGATGCAACACCAAAAGTGCATTTCTGGGGATTGAGCCTCATGCCATATTCTCGTAGTACTTTAAAACATTCTTCCAGGTCAGAAACATGGTTGTCGGCAGTCTTTGACTTGACAAGCATGTCATAAACGTACACTTCCGTGTTCTTTTCGATCTGGTCCGTGAACATTCTGTTTACTAGCCTTTGGTAGGTAGCTCCGGCGTTCTTCAGAATGAACGACATGACCTTGTAGCAATAGACATTAGTCAGGGTCATGAAGCTGGTGTGTTCCTGGTCCGCCGGATTCATCGCGATCTGATTGTAGCCTGAGTACGCGTCCATAAAGGACATGAGCTCGTGTCCCGCCGTGGCATCCACCAGTTGATCGATCCTTGGCAGTGGAAAACAATCCTTGGGGCAGGCTTTATTCAGATCGGAGAAGTCAATGCAGGTCCGCCATTTCCCGCTGGGCTTTGGAACTAGCACGGGGTTGGCGACCCAAATCGGAAATTTGGCTTCACGGATAAAGCCACATTTTTTGAGTCGGGTCACTTCTTCTTCTAGGGCTTCAGCTCGGGTTGTTCCTAGACGTCTTTGCTTATGAGACTTGGCAGGAACGGTTTTGTCCAGATGGAGCGTGTGCATGATGACACTCGGGCTAATCCCTACCATGTCCTCATGCGACCATGCGAATACATCTAAATTAGCCCGGAGAAACGTAATTAGCTCCGTATTCCTCTTGCTACAGAGGTTTTTCCCGAGCTTGACCATCCGTGATGGATTTTGTGGATCAAGGTTCACCTCCTCGAGCTCCTCAATAGCCTGGAGCTCGGACCTGTCTTCGCATATTCGGGGGTCAATGTCCTCACTAAGGGCGACACTTTCCCCTTTGGAGTTTTGAGGTTTTTCAATCTCAGGAGCCGCCAAGAGTTCTTGGGATTCCTCTTCACTCAGAATGGCCATAGCCAGCTGCCCGGGTTTAGATTTTCCCTTCATGGAAATGCTGTAACATTCCCTGGCAGCGAGCTGATCGCCCTTGATGGTGCAGATTCCTGTTGAAGTAGGGAATTTCATGGCAAGGTGTCGAATGGAAGTGATAGCCTCGAAAGCTATGAGTGTAGGTCGGCCCAAAATGGCGTTGTAGGCCGCAGAGCAGTCAATGACCACGAACTCGAGTAGTTTAGAGACTGTCCGAGACTCTTCTCCTAGGGTGATCACCAGCTCGATCGTCCCTATCGCTGCCGATCCTTCTCCCAAAAAACCATACAGCATCATGGAGGTTGCCTTTAGATCGGCGACAGTCAGACCCATCTTCTCTAAGGTGGATCGGAATAAAAGGTTCACCGAACTCCCATTATTTATCAGCACCCTTTCTTACTTTCCGGTTGGCGCGCTGGACTGCTACAACCAAGGGATCATTGTGAGGGAACTGGACATGGCCTGCATCTTCCTCCGTAAAAGTGATCAGTTGCTTCTCTAATCGTTGCTGTTTTGACTGACGCTGCTCCGGGACGAACTCCACTCCGTTGTGAGCTTTTAGTTCATTCACGTATCTCTTATGGGCGCCTCTGCTCGTGCCAGCCATGTGCGGGCCTCCAGAGATGGTGGATATCTCTCCTCCGACCACGGGAGGAGGGACGTCCTGATCTATCCGAGTCCCGGGCTGACTGGCTGGGGCGTCTGGTACAGGCCGACTCGCCGGGACCCTGTTCCGTGAGTATTGAGCCAAGGGGCCTGCTCGAATGAGAGTCTCTATCTCATCTATGAGATGCCTGCAATCGTCGGTATTGTGTCCGACGTCGTTATGAAAATGGCAGAATTTGGAAGTGTCTCTCTTTCCCTTGTGGTGTTTCAATGGTTCCGGCCTCTTCCAGGGGACCCGAGTAGAGTTGGCCAGGAAGATACTTTCCCTGGACTGGGTGAGTTCGGTATATGTCATGAACACGGGCTTGAACTTGTCTACAGACTTATTCTTCTTTTGGCCGTGTTGATTGTTTTCACCATTCCCCTTTCTTTTGCTTCCGCCGGGATGGTTATTCTGTGTGACGTCTGGAGTCGCTACCACGACCTCCGTCCCCACTCCAGCGGGCTGCTCGGGAACCTGGCTAGTTCCCGCGGCTGAGGCTTCGGCTTCTTCCAAATTTATCCATTCTTGGGCTCTATTAAGGAATTCGTTGACCGAACTGACTCCCTTCTTTTGTATATCCTTCCAGAGATCTCCTCCAACAAGGATTCCGGTTCTCATGGCCATGAGCTTGGAGCTTTCATCCGCGTCCCTAGCTCGGGCAGAGAAGTTCGCGAATCTGCTCAGGTAGGCCTTCAGCGTCTCGCCGGGCTGCTGTCTAACATTGGCCAGGGAGTCGGCCTGAACACGGGCGACTTGGGAGGCGCGGAATGCCCTTTTGAAGTCAGCTGAGAAGGTCTTCCAGGAGATGATTGACTGTCTTTTACTTTGCTTGAACCACTGTCTGGCAGGTCCGGTCAGTGTCGAGGGGAAGATCAAGCATCTCAGCTCTGGGCCAATATTATGGGCCATCATTAGGGTGTTGAACATCCCTAAATGGTCCGACGGATCTCCGTCCACGTTGAACTTCGACAAGTGAGGCATACGGAAGTCGGATGGGTATGCCGTCGCTGCTATGTTGGGGGCGAAGAGTTCCATCTCGTCTCCCGAATCATATTCGTCTTTTTCTTTTTCTGATAGGAGTTTCCTCATCAGTTCCTCCATCTGAGTTAGGCGCTCGAGGGTTTGGTCCTGAGATCCTTGGTTATTCCGGGGCTGCTCAACAGCTCCGGATCAATTGTACATATTAGGTGGGTTATTTCCCCTCCTATCTTGAGATAGGTTGTTTGGGGCATTCCCTCCGTTACGTACTTCAGATCGCCCCCCCCGAGCGAGCCTGACTACCATCTCTAGCCCGATCCTCTCTGTGAGAGTTGAGGCGATCTCGAAGGTCACTTCCCTGGGTGGTCTGGTGACTTTGTGCCGAACTTAGTTGCTGACGCAGGTCTCCTCTAGAGAGATCACTCCGGCAACTGCCGGTCCAATGACTCCTGCTGGATAGGTTTGGAGTCCGTCTTTGGTGGCGAGGACCTGAGCTTTCTTCCGGCTCCCTGCTATGCCGGGAAGGTCCCGCTGATGGTGGGTTTCTCCTACTACTCCCGTAAGCTGGGATGTCTCGGACGGGCCGAGGAGGAGACAGATATCTGATCGGAGATGGAGGATGCCTGACTGGAGAAGCGATCCTGGTTCCGTCTGGACGGATCAAATTTGGTGGGGGCCTTTCGGCCCTGCCAACTTGCTGGTCCCGCGCCGGGCGATCTGGACGAGGTGCAGGACGGTCTTCGGGGACGGGTTGACGTCGTGGGCCCTCCCCGGATCTCCTCCGGGAATTTCCTCGAACTCTCCTGGGCGTCCTCGAGGATGGTTGAGAGCTAGGAGTTGACGTCCTAACCGAACGGCTGTACTGCCGTTGTCCGGTCCCAGGCATTTCCCCGAAGTTTGCGTCTCGATGGTGCGATGAAGGGGTGGAGTTGGCTGCTGGAAGTCTATCCGAACGGCCATGCCTGGACCGATTACCCCGGCGAGACTTAGGAGCCTCACCTTGCCTCTCTCCAACGTTAATGTTGGTTGTGAGAGGGGGTAGTCGGGCCAGGATATCCTGGATTTGCTGACTAGCAGTTGCTAACTGGCTCCTCAGCTGAGCGTTCTCCATCTCCACCGCAGTATAGTAACACAGGTTCGGATTAGGTGGTCGGGGTGCCGAACTACCAGTATCGTCTTGGCCCGCCGGCTGCTTTCCTGGCCGCTGCTGGACTTCAGGAATTTGTTCATCAGGGATGGCGGTATGATGAGCCTCCTGCCCATCATGTTGTTCTGTCTCGTTGCCATGCCTGGATCGAGTAATCACCATGGTTGGATGTTTGTAGCAGCACTAATCGAACTTGCTCTCAATGAAAGCACCAAACTATTGACGCGGTTCTTCGCCAACAGGTAATTAAGAGAAAGAGAGGAAGGGATTAGTGCCGAATGTAGAACCGTAACAGATATAAGATCTTAGTGAATGAAATAGGTGACTCAAGACACGTTTTTGAGTGGTTCAAAGGTTAAAATCCTTCTACTCCACTAGTCAATATTATTGATATATTCTGGGTATTTGGTTACAAAGTATATCTCTCTTGAGACTATTTTTTCCCACCTTATCAACTCCCATGGTCTCCATATTTATAGGAGAAGGCACCTGGAAGTTGGTAAGGAGGTCATCCCGTGACCTTCTTATTTGTCATATCAACTCTGTGACATTCATGATTAATTCCTAAACCTGACACATAAGTATGGTCAAATCGATAGGTAAGGAGATAATGGGCCGCACGGCCCAACCCAGCCATGGGTGTCTGAACACGCACGTTCCTGCAGCGTGTCCGAGAAGTCAGGGAGATATCGGACACGTGATGTCAGATATATGCACGTTTATCTTGCGTGTGTTGACTTTACAAGGGGTCATAGCCTCCATATCTAGCTCATACCACGAGCTGTGCATCTGACCCGACCTTCGGCCTTCCGATTCCTTGCTCCAGTCTTGGGAGTCTTGGCGAGTCCTTGAGGATTCCTCGAGCTAAGGGGGGTACGACCTGAAGATAGGAGCTCCGACTTGAGGGATGTTAATGGACTAACCATGATTAGTCCGAAGCTCGGCCTGCTAATCATCCCGTGGGAAAATCAGGGCGTACAGAGAGGATCTCATGTCCTGCAGTGGCATCGACCAGCTGGTCGATCCTCGGAAGTGGGAAGCAGTCTTTAGGGTAGGCTTTATTGAGGTCTATAAAATCCACGCATGTACGCCACTTGCCATTTGGCTTGGGCACGAGTATGGGATTGGAGACCCACGATGGATAAAATGCCACCCTGATGAACCCATTATTCTTCAGCTTCTCGACTTCATCCTTTAAAGCTTTCGATCGGTCTTTGTCGAGCAGCCTTCTTTTCTGCTGCACAGGTGGGAAGTTTTTGTCAATGTTCAGGACATGGCTGATGATTGTAGGATCTATCCTAACCATGTCTTTATGCGGCCAGGCAAAGACGCCCTGGTTCTTTTTCAAGAACTCCACCAGTGCTTACTTCGTTGCTGTCTCTAAGTTTTTATTGACTTTCACAACTCTGGTCGGATTTCCCTCATCGAATTGGACCTCTTCAAGGTCCTCGATGGGGCCTACTTCTTCTTCAAAACCCCCAAAGCGAGGATCTAAGTCTTTATCCTCACTTTGGGCAACGCCCTATTTGGTGAGATTATCACCCGAGCGGGCTTGAACATCGGATGCCATTTGCAACTCTTTTTCGGCGGCATCCCTCGATACACCCTTTTTTGCTTTGGTGATCGAGGCATTGTAGCATTCTCTTGCCTCTTGCTGTTTTCCCAGTACGCATCCTACTCCTGCGTCTGTTGGGAACTTCATGGCGAGGTGCCACACAGAAGTGACGGTTCGAAGGTCAACCAGAATGGGTCTCCCTATCACGACATTATATGCCGTAGGACAATCAACCACTATAAATGTGGTGAGTAATGTCCTGTTAGCAGGCGCGGTACCTGCTGTGACTGGGAGTCTAATTGACCTTACTAGGGCGAGCCCTTCTCCGGAAAAACCATAAATGGTTTGGTTGCATGGCTCTAGGTCCTTGATGGACAGTTTCATCATTTCCAGCGAGGACTTATATAGGATGTTGATCGAAATTCCTGTATCGACCAACACCCTTTTCGCCATCATATTTGCAATTTGGACATCCACGACCAGCGAATCGGAGTGTGGGAATCGCATATGCTGGGCGTCATCATCAGAGAAGGTGATCGGTCCCTCCTCTGTTCGAGCCTTTTTGGGTGCACGATCCTCGACACTCATCATCTCGATATCCTGGTCGTGGCGTAGGGTTAGAGCGTATCGCTCCCTCGCTTTTCCACTATCTCCTGGAAGATGTGGGCCTCTGGAGATGGTGAGTAGGGTACCTGCCACGGGAGCTGGCTGTAAAGGTGGAGAACGCTGGCGTGCAGGCGCCGACTCGTTGCCACCTTGAGCCTCTCGCTGAGAACCTCCCTCGACTCGTACATATCTTCTTAAGTGTCTCTGTCTTATCAGGAACTCAATCTCGTCCTTCAGCTGGTTACACTCATTGGTGTCATGCCCGTAGTCATTATGATAACGACAGAACTTTGTCGAATTTCTCTTGGAGATATCCTTTCTTATAGGCGCGGGTCGTCTGTAGGGCACGCTCGAGTTGGTCACTTGGAACACCTCGGCTCGGCTTTCGACAAGGGCGGTGTAATTGGTGAATTTCAGTTCATACCGATTATTTTTGGGGCGCTTACTCTCGGAGGTTGAGGGTTCGCCATTCGTCCGCTTTCCACCATTTTTACCGTTGCCGTTCCCGTTGCCATCGGGCTTAGACCTGTTGGCGGCTTTGGCGGGATCTTCCTTGGGTCCCTTGTCCTTTGCTGGCGACTTGCCTTCGTTGGCAATCGCGTCTTCGAGCTTGATGTACCGATCAGCTCGATCTAAAAACTCTTGGGTAGTATTAACCCCATGCTTCGTGAGGCTACTCCAGGGAGGAGAATGGCGTCTAACCCCAGCAGTTAGGGCCATCATCTTGCCTTCATTGCCCACAGTCTTGGCTCCTGCTGTGGCTCGCATGAAGCACTGAACATACTCCTTCAAAGGTTCCCCTTCTTTCTGGCGTATCTCAACCAGTTGGTTTGCCTTAGTGGGGTGCACACGACCCGCATAGAATTGTCCGTAAAACTCCTTCACGATCATTTCCCAGGATATTATACTTGCAGGAGGGAACTTAAAGAACCACTCCTGAGCGGCATCAGAAAGGGTCGCTGGGAAGATCCTGTAGTGAGCGTCTTCAGAGACTTTCTGAATGTCCATTTGTATCTCAAATTTGTTTACATGAGATACTGGGTCTCCGTACCCGTCAAAGTTTGGCAGGGTCGGCATCTTGAACTTACTGGGGGTTTCTGCCATAACAATCCTTTGGATGAAAGGGGTACCTCTCCTCCGATCGTACTCGATATGCGATGTCCACCCCCCGACCAGCTGCTACACAACCTGGTTCAGGGCATCGATTTAAGCTTGAACGACTTCAGGAATTGATGGGGCCTCTGGTGCCGGGGGAATGTACTCATCGTGCCTTTCTCGGTGGTTGTTGAGTACATCCCTCAAGTCGTCGTCTCTTCGCCGCTGCACGCTGGCTCCAAGCCGGCTAAAGACGTTGTTTTGTCTGGGCTGCCACCCAGCATTACATCCTGCTTGTTGGTCTTCTCTAGGTGGTGGGCTTCTGCCTCCACCTCTCTCCTCGGTTCTCTGACCAACATTCCCTCTGCCTGAGTCGGCCTCATTGTAGCCGTGGCCATCTTTGAACCTTGACTGGCTATGGTGGGACCGACTGTTCCCTCTGTTGCCTCCTTAGGTTGGAACTTCCTGAGCGTTAGGGGGAGGCCTGCGCTGGTCGGTGGGTCCCCGTGCATTATCATGCCATGGAGGGCCCCTGACCGCAGAGCCCGTCTCTAAGTTCCTTCTATTGCCAGAAGGACGCTGCCCCCCTGCTCGGTGGGTGCGGCTCTTCACCCCCCTAGCGTCTAGGGCTTCGGGGCTGTTGCCCGATCCTATTCTGCCTGGGACGCGGGGGATTGCCTCGACCAGCCTGGGTTGGAGGTTGCGTCTCAGGGTCCCTAGGTGGGACATCATCCGGGCTTTGAGGGCTTGTAGGCTGGAGCATAGGGCTAGGATTGGGACCTCTCTGAGGTGGTCCACTCGGGGGTTGATCAGGCTCCGGGGCAGGTGCATCCTGATTCCTAGCCAATTGGAGGGCTGCTTCGAGGGCTGCAATGGCATCCCTCTGACGATGGTCCATCTCCGCCTATCTCTCGCTCAGCTCTTGGCGCTGGCACTCTATCTCTCTCTGCTGTGACTCCATTATCTCGGCGGCACTCTCTTGATTGGCCCTCAGAGCGGCCAATTCATCTTGCAACACCCCCAGTGTTGTCTTCAAGGCCTCAGAGTCTACTTCCTCCTCATTGAACTCCAAATGAGGTTCGTCTTCAGCCATGTTTGGTGGAGGAGGATGGGATGGAGCGGCAGCAGCCTGTCCAGTTTTCTTGGTAGTCTTTGCCATTAGTTTTTTCTCGGATTCAAGTCTCTCAATGAAAGCACCAGAATGTTGACCCTGATTTTGGTCAACGACACGGAGTCTAGAAAACGACAAGAAAATGATATAGAGCTTGAAAATAATCTAATGGAAAGATAAAGAACACAGTGATTTATAGTGGTTCGGCCCCAAGAATTGGTAATGACCTACGTCCACTTGATACTATTATTAATATTGAACTCCCAAGGTGTGATCAAAGAACAAGGATTCCTAAGTTTCACAGACCTTTGAGGAATCAAGCAATACGGTGATGGATAATAGTAATATAATTCTCTCAGAAAAAAGAGATCGATCCCCTTCCTTGAGCTATTTCTTGTGTATTTATAGGCTCAGGAAGAGTTACATAAATTAGGAAATAATATCTATCCTTAATGATCGGATCTGCAAGTCATAATGAAGAGATATTCTCGGATATCATCACAACTGTACAGATTTTTACATAAATGAACTAACATACGACTAGCTTGGTTGTACACAAAACTTGATCTCGTCGTGCAGAAATAATGCTGGTCGATAGGTGAGCCGTATCTCTGCTACGTGTCAAAAATCCTTGCCACATCATCATCAACTGATTTATGGATAAACATGGTTTAATTTTTCATTTAATATGTTTATGTCATTTTTTATATATAATATTGTTTATTTATTTGAAATTTATGTGACAATAATACAAATTTAATAAAAATAATTAATAAATTCTATAAATAAAACTAAGAAAGTGTGCATTATACATTGCTTGTATCTAGTATATATACACATGTATGAAAATTTTATTTACGAATATAAATATTGAAATAATTATTATATTCCATTTTAATAATATACAAAGTACGTTAAAATCCTTCTTCTTATCTATGGTCTATATTTTTTAATTTGATTTTATTTGTGTGTGGAACTCATATGATTTATATATATATATATATACAAATACATAGAACATGCAATACATGTGCTAGTTAATTTTTTTATTATATTTTCTAAAAATAAAGTTTATTTACATATATTTTGATATTTTATATGTTGTAATTTATATATTCAATAAGAATAAAGTTTTACATTTATTTTTATTATTATAAAAAATAGTGTAAAAACATTAACCTAAGAAAAATATTAGTATTAGAAAGTGTAATGTAAATTTTTAAGAAGAGTAATTTGAAAAAGTTTTTGATTTGTATCAAAAAGAATTTTAGTACAAAAAAAGTGTAAAAGTTTAAAAAAGAGTTTGTTTGGTTTTTGAATTTTTATTTATTTATTTGTTATTGTTGGTTTAAATGTTTTTGAAAGAAGTCTTGGAAAAAAAATTAAGCTAAAAAAAGGATTAGCATAAAAAAAATAGTGTAAAAGTTTAAAAAGTGTTATTTTCAAAAAGTTTTTCTATTGGTTATTGGAGAAAATTTTAATTTATTTTTGTTATTGGTTTAAACATTTTTTAGAAAAGTTTTGGAAAAACAAAATTGAGATCAAAAGAAGATTAGTATAAAGAAAATAGTTTTACAAAATTGAGATAAAAAAGATAGTATAAAAAAAGTGTAAAAAATTTAAGCTCATAAAAAGATTAGAAAACTTAAAGAAAGTATTATTTTTATTCAAATAATTAAAACCAATTGTATAAATTAAAAAATATCAGCATAAAAAAGGGATTTTTTTCAAAAATAGATATATTACTAAAGTTTTTTCATTTATACAGTATATTCAATATCCTTCATTTATGTTTTCTTGGAATTTTTTTCTTTCAAAAATACAGTTTCTCCTTAAAAACCATTTTCCTTCAATTTCTTTCTTGCTATATCTACACCCTTTCTCCATTTTGGTTTCTCCTTGAAAATCATTTTCCTACTCTTTCCTTCTTTCTATATATGCTTTCTTTCTCCATTTCGGGAACAAATCCCTAATTTTAATCTCAGAGGACTGAATCACGGTCGACTTCTTTGTGGGTTTGGAGCTGGGGTTCTCATTGCCGTGGAAGCTTGTTGTTGCCATCCCCAAGTTTCGTTGCAAAGAAGAAGAAGAAGAAAAGCATGTGAATCTTTGTTTCCAGTTGTCGTGAATCTAGGTTTAAAACATTTCATTTTACTCTTGAACATTTTTGGGTTTGAATAAATACTATCTTGATTTGAATAAGATTTATCCAATATGGGTATTGAATATTGGTATCATTTTATTGAATTTGAGTTGGATATTGTTCATCCTGAGTTGATTTCTTAGCCAAATATGGGTATTGAATTTGATAAAATCTAGGTTTGAATAAGTTTTTAGGTTGCATAGGGCTAGCATTTGAGGTTGCAGCAGGTTGCTTTAGGCAGCATTATGCTGCATTGAACTTGCATATGAGGTTGCAGTGGGTTGGATGAGTTACATAAGCATGAAATTTGCAAATGAGTTTTTCAAAGTTACTTTAGGTTGCATGAGGTTGCATTGGGCTTGCATTTAATTTTGCAATCAGTTGTATGAGTTACATAATGATGAAATTAATATTTGAGATTTTAAGTTGCCATGGGTTGCATGGGCCTACATTTGAGGTTTTTTTTTACTTAAATTGAGCATGCATTTGAGGTTGTATTGGGTTTCTTTTGACTGCAAGGAGTTGCATTGGACTTGAATTTGAGGTTGCAGTGCGTTTCTTAGGGTTTGATTGAGTTACATGGACTTGCATTTGAAGTTGCAGTGAATTGCATGAGTTGCATAAATATAAAATTCACAATTTTAAAGTTACTTTAGGTTGCAATATGTTGCATTTGAGGTGACAGTGAGTTGCATGGGAATGAAATTAGCATATAAAATTTTAAGTAGTCATGGGTTGCATTGGGTTACGTTAGGTTGCATAGAGTTGCTTTAGGTTGCATGGAGTCAGGGCCGGCTGAAGGGTGGGGCGGCTTGGGTTGTTGCCCAAAGCCCCTCAGCCCAAGAGGCCTCAAATTAAGTTTCAGGTTTTTTTAATAAACCAAAAGACACGCTCCTTCACTCATATGTATCACCTTATAGTACCAAGGTAAAGACTCATCCCAAGAAAAGTTATTGCCTAAGGCCCGTTGGCCCAATACCAATCGTTGCACTATTTAAACGACTAATTAATTATATTTTTATAATAATCAATTACCACATATATACATTCCTTTCAGCTATTCTTTATACACATTACATATTATATATATATATATATATTTTTCATTCTCTATATCTTATATTCTTTAAAATCGCCATTGGTTTTGTTTGATTTTGACTATAAAGAAAAAGTGAAAGCATATACAGAGGTACACATGCACATTCAACTCTTCCTTTTGTTTTTGTTCTTTTATGTGATAAATTTTAATATTGTTATTGACATATATATAGAGGAAAACTTCAAAGTTCAAAGAAAAGAGTCATATTTGATATTATTTTGAAGAGTGTTGAACACTTGCTTTTGTTTGCTATAAATCAAGGTTATATCTTTCTCTCATACACTTACTAGTTTAAATGTTCTTATATGCAGTAGTTTAATTTTTATTTATTTTTCATTGAATTCATTGTGATTTTTTTTTTCTTCTTAAAATTGAAGCATGTCTAGTAGAAAATATCCTTCAGATTATGAAAAACTTGAGATAAAAGAAGAGTAGAAAGTTTAATTGAATCTCAAAGGGGAGCTTTAGATAAGTTTATTATTACTAACAAAAAAAATGAAAGTAACTCAAGTAAAGAAAATAGTGAAGAATCACATTTAGATAATTTAGGAAATGATGAAATGTGTGATGATGTGATGGTTGATGAAGAATGTCAAGAAAACATCGAAGAGAGCATGGAAACTAGAAATTTTAAGGATGGTATAGATTATATTTATGATCTGGGAAGATGGGAAAATCTTGATGGTAAATTAATAGACTTATTAGTAGAAAAGGGTCCAATTAGAGTAAATGATTTCAATTTTCTAAAGGATGAAAATGGTAGGCACTTTTCTACTTCTTATTATATAAGAAAGTTGTCAAATGGAGAAAAATATGATATAATGTGGTTAGTGTATTCAAAAGATTTTGATAAAGTATATTGTTTTTATTGTAAATTGTTCGGTTAAAAATCTAGTATGATAAGTCAATTGGGTAACAAAGGAACAAAAGATTGGAAACATCTAAGTGATAAGTTAAAGAGTCACGAAACAAGTAATGAAATATAATTAACATGAGTGCTTGGTTTGATTTAGAATTGAGATTATCAAAGAACAAAACAATTGATAAAGATGCTCAAGAAAGACTTAATAAAGAGAAAGAACATTGGAGGAATGTTTTAGTAAGAATAATTGCAATTGTAAAAAATCTAGCTAAGAACAATTTGGCATTTTGTGGAAGTAATGAAAAGATCTACCATGAAAACAATGGAAATTTTTTGAGTTTAATGGAAATGATTGCTGAATTTGATCCAATAATGAAAGAACATGTTCGACGTATTCAAAATAGTGAAATTCATAATTATTATTTGGGACATAATATTCAAAATGAGTTGATACAATTGTTGGCAAGTGAAGTGAAAAGTATAGTTTTGAAAAAAAATTAAAGAAGCAAAATATTGTTTAGTTATACTTGATTGTACTCCTGATGTAAGTCATCAAGAACAAATGTCTCTCATGTTGAGGTGTGTAGATACTTCATCTAGTCTAATAAAAGTGGAAGAATATTTTTTGGGATTCTTGAAAGTGGATGATACTTCAGGAAAATGTCTTTTTGATGAACTTACAAAAGAAATTGAAAATTTGAAACTTGACATCAATGATATAAGAGGGCAAGGCTATGATAATGTATCTAACATGAAAGGAAAACACAAATGTGTACAAAAATGATAATTAGATATAATTCCAAGAGCATTATATACACCTTGTGGTTGTCATAATCTTAATTTAGTGCTTTGTGATGTTGCTAATTCTTGTGTTAAAGCTGTATCATTTTTTGGTGTTTTACAACGCATATATTCATTATTCTCTTCTTCACCCAAACGATGGCCGATATTGAAAAATAACATACCTACTTTGACTGTGAAATCATTGTCTGAAACTCGTTGGGAAAGTCACATTGAAAGTGTTAAGGCAATTAGACTTCAAACTCTAGCAACAAGTGAGGATACTAAAATAAAGAGTGAAGCTAAAAGTCTAGTAAATTATGAACTAGAGAATTTTTAATTTTTGTTGGGCATGACTATTTGGTATGAAATTTTATTTTCCGTTAGTTTAGTTAGTACATATTTACAAAGTAAAAACATGGACATTGACAAGGCAATAAAAGACTTAAATGACCTCCTTTCTTATTTTGAAAGTTATAGGGAAAATGGATGTGTAGTTGCTGTGATTTCAGCTAAAGAAATTGCAAGTAAGATGGAAATACAACCTAAATTTGTGAAAAACGTGCAATTCGTAGGAAAAAGCAATTTGATGAAAATGTTGATGATGATATAATTAATTCCCTTGAAGAATCATTCTTGATTGATTTTTTCTTTACATTATTGACCAAATTAGTTGTTCACTTAAAAATAGATTTGAACAATTTCAAGTGTATGCAAATATTTTTGGTTTTTTATTCAGTGTGAAGAAACTAAAAGTATTGGATGAAAATAGTTTAAAAAATCATTGTTAAAATCTTGAAGATGTTTTAAAATTCATTGAATTTTCTGATAATGATGGTTGTGATTTGTTTTCAGAATTATAAGTGTTAAGGCAAATTTTTCCAAATGAAAATAGTAACTCAATTACATAAAAAAATATTGATTCTTTTCCAAATGCATTCATTGCTTATAGAATATTACTAACCATTCCGGTCTCTGTTGCTTCGGCAGATAGAATTTTTTCAAAGTTAAAATTAATAAAATCATATTTAAGATCAACTATATTGCAAGAACGATTGAGTTGGTTAGCTATGTTGTCTATCGAAAATAATTTCCTTGATAAACTTCATTACAATGATTTGATTAGCAAGTTTGCATCTCAAAAGGCAAGAAAGATACATTTTTAAATGAATCATTTGTTCTCATCTATTCTATTTTAATCATTGTGTTTATATTGATGTTCTCATTAGGTTTCAAGGCTTGATGATTGTTTATTGTGGAAAAATTAAAGAAGAAAAGCTTGTTGGATAAATGGATCTACACATTTTTTTTTTTTTTTGGTTTATGTCATTTTTGTTGTAATTATATTTAGAATATATGACATTTGAATTCTTTTTAATGATATATTTATGTTTAAAAGTATTTTTTTTTGTTTTAATAAAAAGCCCCATTTTAAAGTTTGGCCCTAGGCCTCTCCTAAGCTTGAGACGACCCTGCATGGAGTTGCATTGGGCTTGCATTTGAGATTGCAGTGGGTTGCATGAGTTGCATAAAGATGAAATTAAGATGCGTTTTCTAAAGTTGCTTTAGGTTTCATTGGGTTGCTTTTAGTTGCATTGGGCTTGCAGTAGATTTCTCGGGGTTGCATGGGCTTGCATTTGAGGTTCAGTGAGTTGCATGAATTGCAACTAGCATGAGTTTTTAAGTTATCATGCGTTGCATTTGGTTGTATGAGTTTCATAAGGATGAAATTAGCATATGAATTTAAAGTTATTACAAGTTTCATAGAGGTTGGTTGAGTTGTCATGAGTTGTATATATATTGAGGAAAATATACAGAATATTGGGTGATTTCCTTTAAATTTATACGCTCGTACACTTTGACTTAAAAAGTCAACACTCCCAGGTATATAAATCAATACACTAATACTTGTATTACACCCAGATTTTGAGACCAGAGGTTATGACCTCGAAAACAGGACTCGTCAGGTGTGAGCTCGAAATGTATGAATGCATTGTATGGTCCAGCTGTAAGATCTCCGAAGTAAAATGACGACCTCGAAGATGTGTAACCTCAGGATGCTTTCTGAGTTCGAAATAACATGACGTTAGGATACATCAGTTATCGATTGTCTTCGGATTAAACAGTCCGAGCTTGGGAAGTGCAAGCTCGAGTGTGATAGCTTCGACAGTGTCTATCTGCTCCGAGCATGTCCTGAAGTAGGATGGTAAGCTCGTAGAAATACCATGAGTCTCAACAGCCACAGGGTCGACCGATGATCTCGAAGACCCGATGAGTCATCTGGGATAACCCGTTATGTATGAACATATTTATTGTTGTATAATCCCAACATTTATGGGATATTATTTAGTCTGTTATCCGTTCCCGATTCTTATGGGATGTTTCCATATATGTAGGAGATATTGCATTTACGGGAACACCTGAACCAGAATCGGGGTAATGATAACCCCTCGAACCCAGACCTGAGGGATCACCTAAATGGGCCCAAGAATCCCATGCAGAGGCACGAAGCTGGAATTGTGATCAATGATAACCAATTTCAGGTCAGACCCCCTGTGGATCCAGTCCAAGAAAGGATTGATCAACTGGAAAGGGCGTTCAGGCTCTTACAAAATGAACCAGGACGAGATTGGGATGAAGAGTTTGATGAGGAACTCGAACCCTTCGCCCCCAATATTTCCAGTACCCCGTTTCCTCAAGGGTTTCGAATTCCTCATGTCCCACCGTTTGATGGGAATTCCGATCCATATAGTCACTTAAGTACGTTTAATACCATTATGAGAACAAGTAATGTGGGCTACGAGCTCAGGTGCATGCTGTTTCCAGCCTCGCTCACAGGACCAGCAAAAAACTTGTTCGAAAAATATAAGAGGCATTCAATTGCTTCTTGGGATCAATTATCTAGAGATTTCAAGAAGCAATTCAGAGCCATGATCGGAATAAGGCTCGAGGCGTCTGCCTTAACCAATGTCCGGCAGCAGTTGAACGAAACATTGAAAAGTTACCTTACAAGGTTCAATTTGGAAGTTGCCCGAGCTCGTGACGTAGATGACAACGGTCATCTCATGGCTGTCCGAGCTGGGGTAATGCCTGGAAGCCCTCTTTGGGAAGATATGCAGAGAAAGCATGTGAGGTCCTTAATCGAGTTCAATCAACGAGCTCAGAGATTTGTCAATGTAGAGGAGGCAAGGTCAGCACTAAATATGGCCTCTCAGCCCATAACTATAACGACAAACATAAACTCTGCCTCGACCTCGGTGGACCCATCGGCCTCGAAGCCCTCTGTAGACAACCCTTCCAAAAGAAAGAACACTGAAGGGAGTAACCCCGAGGCAGAAGGAGGAAAGAAGAAGAAAGGGGAAAGATATTTCTCTGTGTACAAAGTGTATACCGAGCTGAATGAGTCTCGGGAGAATATCTATCTGGCTAATGAAAACCAGGTCCCTCTTCAGGCGTCTGGACCCCATGAGGAACCAGAAAGCAAAGAGAGATTCTAGTAAATACTGCAGATTCCATAGGGATATCGAAAATACAACCGATGAATGCAGGCAACTAAAAGACGAGATAGAAGGCCTGATCTCAAGAGGATATTTCAGGAAATATGTAAGAAACCAAAATTCCAATCAGGCTTCTACCAGTCAGAGGGCAGCTGCACCACCGCCTGCCCAAAACAATAACTCCCGAGCAAGGGAGGATGAGAGACCCCCTCCGATTGATGGAGAAGATGTTGTAACCATCTCGGGGGGACCTCATCTCGTAGGATCGGGGAGGAATGCCCAGAAAAGATACGTGAATGAGCTGAAAACTGGTGACGGGTCCCCTTACGAACCTGAACCCAGGGCTCTGAAACCCCAGAGGGTTGAATCTCAACCTATAACTTTTACTGAGGATGACGCATCTCATGTGCAGTTTCCTCGCAACGACCTACTGTTCATCACCCTTCAGCTAGCGAATAAGAGAGTTCACTGAGTCTTGATAAATAATGGGAGCTCAGTGAATATCCTCTATAAGGCCACCTTAGAAAATATGGGACTCACGCTTCGTGACCTAAAGGCCTATGCAACGACATTGTACGGTTTTTTAGGAGAAGGGATTGCTTGTATGGGATCCATCGAACTCCCTGTAACCTTGGGAGACTACCTGGTCTTGACAACCAAGATGATGGAATTTTTTGTAGTAGATCTACCATTGGCCTACAACGTGCTGCTCGGGAGACCCGCCCTAGTAGGGCTGGGGGAAGTTTCATCTATAAGGCATTTGACCATAAAGTTCCCGACTTCTAGTGGCATCGGGACACTGAAAGGAGACCAGCTTGCAGGAAGGGAATGCTATAGCATTTCCATTAGAGGAAAGAAACAGACAAGCGCACAAACACTTGTCATAATTCAGAACAAAGATAGAACAGTCTTTGAGATAGATGAAGAAATTGATCCAAGAATAGAGGAAAGAACATACCTCGAGCCATTAGAAGAGCTTTAATAAGTAGACCCCCCGAAGACAGTGAAGGTAGGGAAAAACCTTCAAGAAGAAACGAAATAGCAATTAATTTGCTTTTTGAAAAAGAACCAGGATGTTTTCACATGGTCATATTCAGATGTGGTAGGGATAAATTCGAATGTGGTAAGCCACACTCTAAATATTGACAAAAGCTTTCCCCCGAAGCAACAAAAGCGAAGACTCCTGGATGACGACAGGAAGAAGGCCTTAAAAGAAGAGGTCGATAGGTTGAAGGCAAACCGATTCATTCAAGATGCCTTCTACCCCGATTGGGTCGCCAATCCGGTGCTAGTCCCGAAACCTAACGGGACATGGCGGACCTGTATTGACTACTCAGACCTCAATAAGGCCTGTCCAAAGGACTGTTTCCCCCTACCTCGAATCGACCAGCTCGTAGATGCCACAGCTGGGCATGGACTTATGTCATTCATGGATGCTTATTCTGGATATAACCAGATTTCCATGCATGCCCCAGACTAAGAGCATACGAGTTTTGTGACAGATAAAGGACTATATTGCTACAATGTCATGCAGTTCAGACTAAAGAATGTTGGAGCCACTTACCAACGGCTCGTAAACATGATGTTCTCCGAGAAGATAGGTAATAACATGGAAGTTTATGTTGATGATATGTTGGTTAAATCTAAACATAATAGTAACCATGTGGACGACCTTGAAGAGTGCTTTGCCGTGTTACGGAAGTATGACATGAAACTCAACCCCCAGAAGTGCTCTTTCTGAGTGTCATCAAGAAAGTTCCTAGGCTTCATTGTAAACGCACGTGGAATAGAAGCTAATCCGGACAAGATCTAGGATTTAATTGATATCCCGTCACCTCAAAAACATAAGGATGTCCAAAGTTTGACTAGGTGGATGGTGGCACTAAGTAGGTTTATCTCGAAATCTATAGATCGTTGTCTTCAATTTTTCAACCTTTTGAGGGGAGGCAAAAAATTCGAGTGGACAGAAGAATGTGAGTTGGCTTTTCAGGAGCTCAAGAAGCACCTCGCGGAGCCTCCCATCTTGTCGAGACCCATCACGGGGGAAATGTTGTACCTATATCTTGCTATTTCTAGGCGCACCCCATTCATGTGCTGACCAATCAACCACTAAGACAAGTCTTGTCCAAGCCAGAAGCCTCGGGCTGATTACTAAAATGGGTCGTTGAACTCGGACAATTCGAGATCACCTACCATCCGAGGACAACCATAAGAGGACAGGCCCTGTCAGACTTCATAGTGGAATGCACTGGAGTGACTAATGATGAAGTTATAACCCCAGCCCGCGAGCTGTGGAAACTTTATGTTGATGGGACTTCCAATGAAAATGGGTTGGGGGAAGGAATAATACTAATCACCCCAACAGGAAGTCAATTTCACTCCGCTTTGAGATTTTACTTCGGAGCGTCAAATAACAAGGCTGAGTACGAAGCTCTACTGGCAAGACTTCGAATAGCCAAGGAACTCAAGGCTAAGGCGGTAAATTGCTACAGTGACTCCCAGTTGGTGGTCAACCAAATCTTAGGGGAATATTTAGAAAAAGGGAAGGAAACCCTCGAGCAATTCGAATTCTACACGATAGAACAGGTTCCCCGAGAGCAAAACTCGAATGCAGGCACCTTAGCCAGGCTCGCCATGTCCACCGAGGTTGATGAACTAAATATCGTACCAATCGAACATCTATCGACACCCAGTATAACTGAGCCTGAACAGGAAGATGTGTGCATGATAAACTCTGAGCCGACCTTGATGACCCCGATAATCAGGTACCTTGAGACCGGCATGCTCCCAGAAGAACGAACCAAGGCTCAAAAATTGATGTATCAAATCCCCAGGTACACCGTTGTGGAGGGAAGGCTATATAGAAGAGGATACTCTATGCCATTACTCCGATGTGTGACTCCACCCGAGGCTAAGAAGATCATGGAAGAAATTCTTGAAGGATTCTGTGGAGACCACACTGGGGGGCATAGCCTATCCAAGAAAATCATACGCCAAGGATACTTCTGGCCTACTATCAAAGCATATTCGTTTGATTACGTCAAGAAATGCGACAAGTGTCAACGATTCTCCATAATTCCTTGAGCTCCACCTTCTGAGCTAACTATGATGACCTCCCCATGGCCATTTGCAGTTTGGAGAATTGAACTCATAGGCTCGCTGCCAACTGGCAAAGGCGGAGTCAAATACGCAGTAGTCGCAGAAGATTACTTTATGAAGTGGACCGAGGCCGAGCCTCTATCGACAATTACCTCAAAAAATGTCTTGGACTTCGTGGTTAAGAACATCATATGCCGTTATGGGGTGCCAAGGAAGATTGTATCCAATAACGGTACTTAATTCGATAGAGATTTGTTTACCAAATTTTGCGAGAAAATGGGATAATAAAGAGCTTCCCTCTGTGGCCCATCCCCAAGCGAATGGCCAGGTCGAAGCTGTAAACAAAACCCTAAAAAGTTCTCTGAAGAAAAAGTTGGAAGAAGCAAAAGGGAAATGGCCCGAAGAATTGCCCTAAGTTTTGTGGGCATATCGAACCACAACTTGTACTTCAATGGGACATACCCCCTTTTCTCTGGCATATGGATGCGAAGATATGCTGCCAATCGAGGTCGAAATACCCACAATTCGTGCCCACGCTTATGACCAAGCCTCGAACCAATCCCATCTCGAAGTAAGTCTGGACCTGATTGAAGAAAGAAGGGACGAAGCTCAGCTAAAAAAAGTTGCATATCAACATCGAGCTACCCAGTATTTCAATAAAAGAGTTCGAGATAGAAAATTCGGTGTGGGAGATTTGGTGCTGAGGCGTGTGTTCTTGGCAACACGGGATCCAGCTGCTGGCGTGCTCGGGCCTAATTGGGAAGGGCCTTATCAGATCGACTCAGTCATCCAACCTGGTGTCTACAAGTTGGCTAGAGTGAATGGGAGTTTGGTACCACAAGCATGGAATGACGAACATCTACGACCTTACTATCAATAGTGTAGGAATGATGTCAATTGTAACCATACTTGTTTATCTGTACTATGTTCCTATTAATAAATAAAGTTCGATTTCGTTTCAATATGCTGTATTCTCTCTTTTTTTTTTTTTGCAAACTCTTTTAATTTAATAACCTATGATCACACTCATAGGATATTAAGGGGGTATTAGTGGTACATATACCATAATCTTGAAAAAATGAAATAGCAAATTATTAAAAATAAAGTATTTGGATATAACCAAATACGCAAGCTAAGATAGTTTGGAGATAACCAAATTATTAAAAATAAAGTGTTTGGATATAACCAAATACGCGATATAAGTAGTTTGGAGACAACCAAATTATTAAAAATAAAATGCTTGGATATAACCAAATTATGGAAAATAAGTGTTTGGATGTAACAAAATACAAGAATATAAGTGTATGGATTACAAACCAAACACAACCTGAATAGGTTTGGAATGAACCAGCTAAAACTAATCGACAGTAAGTTGGAACACAACTGACTTCAATCTACGTCGAAATCGAGGCTGGAATATCCTGCGAAAAGATAGTTTCGACCTCATACCTTGGGGAGCTACCCAAGGACGAGGAAAAGTAACTAAAAAAGCAAGATATAACTAAACCACTTACGTTACACGCCATAGAAGTACTTTCGGGTGCATGGTAAAAGTAATTTTCGACCTTGACAAATAACGAGATCGGATTCGGATATATCGTCCAAATTATGCATGAGTTCATTGAAGCTCGAGCCTAAAAATCCACCGCATGTGTGTATGAATAAACAGACATAAGGACACTTTAATATAAATTGCGTGAAATATTTCGACCTAACAAATGTAAAGCAAAAATATTAAAGTAAAGTCAAATACGGAATCATAAATATCATAAGAAAATAGCTCTTTCACGAGCTAGAAATTGTCTTAGCCCCATGGGCATAAAAATCAGAAGATAAAAAAGAACTATTACAAAAAATTTGAAGGGATACAGCCCCAGGTAGAGATTTAGGAGGGAGGAGCATCCTCCTTAGCTCTCTATGCCTCCTCCCAAGCAGCCTCCTCCTCATCGAGCCGAGATTGCCACTTGGCCACTAGTTCTGCCTCGAAAGAGCCTAAGAAGCTGGTATCGAGGTTAGCTTTACTGGCCCAGATCCTATACATAGCCAGGTCGACCGCCCGATCCTTCTTCTCCTTAAACTCTGCAAGGAGACGAGCCTTTTCGCTGTCCATAATCTCGAAAGTGGCAGCCCTCTCCTCCTTAAGCTTGGCATTGAGCTTCTCAAGCTCCGCGACCCGGGCGTTCACCTTCTCAAGCTCCGCGAGCAGGAAATTCAGCTTCTCGAGCTCGGTTGTCTTGGCCTTTAGTTGTTCAGCTTCAGCCTCCACCTTTGCCTTTGTGGCCTTGAGCTCGTCACTAACCTTGAGTTGGAGATCCTTCGACTCCTGGGCATAAGACATGCTCGAATGGACCTCATTGCTCAACTTATAGTTAAGTTGAGCAGAGACAGCAAGAGTCTGACACACAAAGAAATCAAATTAGAACATGAACTAAGTATAAATACAACTAGCAACGAGATGAGGAAGGTTACCACAGCAGTGAGCTCGATGCTCTTCTCGTAAAGAGTGTTACAGTCTCCAGCATTGTTCAAGAACTACCAATGAGGGGCATCGAAGCTACCAAAACTCTGGCCCAATCGAGACAGAATGTCTGAGCCAAGTGTAGCCCCATGGGATTCGGTTGCATTGTCGATTACATACTCATCGACGTGAGTAGAAATCGACAGCAGATGCGTTTTGGAGGCCGAAGGATTTTTTGGAGGAGGACCAAGCGCGGAGTGGACCAGGGTCGGAGGAGGCACAGGAGGAACGACCGTAGAGGACGCTTCAACCTGAGGAGTCGGATCCATAGCTGGGCTCGGAACAGCTGGAGCTGGTGGGCGAGGTGTCTTATCGGTCCTCTTAAGGACCTTGGCAGGTCGGTCTGATTTCCGCGACCCCTTCGGGCGCTTACTCCTTTGGGCTCCCTCGCCACTAGCGAGAACAGAGTCAAGGTTGGAGTCCATATCACCTGCACATTCACATCGCATTATGAGATATTCTAAGACAAAAAAGTTAGCATGATGCAGACAGGCAAGTAGAGAGAAGCCTAACTGGAACTCTCCCCCGAGCTCGTGCTCGGCGATCACGTAATTCCCCCATATTCAGAGGAGACGTGGGGAGTGCCTTCCCTATAACTGGAAGTCAACCTCGAAAGGTCTCTATATTCATTTGTCCCATATTGAACAACTATTCCATTCCACACCTCGTTCAGACTATACATGGTGTCATACTTCCTGAGCCAACTCTGAAACCTATGTACTCTCTCATCTACCTAGGACCAAACATAAAAATGGTCCCTATCGTCCTTGCACAATACTAATCTATCGGGTTTATGCTTAAGTAGTGAAGGAGACCACAAATCCAAGCTAAGGATGACTGTACCTCTGTCACTCGAGCTCGAACTCGAGGCTTCGTCCTAGGCTCCTGCGATGTCGAACTGGAGATAGAGGCTTAGCATTTCGCCTCGGAGGGAGACTGCCGGTTGGGAGAGGCACAAGCTCCCACTGGGCATATTTTTTGTTGGACCAGTCGAATGTGGACTGATCCTTCTCCAGGAGGCCGCAGGCTCGGAGGTTGTCTTCATGCAGGAGATAGGAGAGGGACTTCCTACCGTAGGGGAGTTGGAGCAGAGCCTCCTTGTGCTATTTCATCTCCTTGGTGGGAATGGGACGACAGTAGTTAGCTGAAAAATTGAACATATTGTGACTAAGTGCGAGCTCAAATAAAATTCGAGGATAAAAAGAAGAAATTAGTTGGGGGCTTACGAATTTGTCTGAATGAGTAGTATCTGGAGGGAGCTAGGCCATCTGTCCAGAAGGAAGCCTTCTTGAAATCTGGAGGATGGTTGGGAAGATCCTCGAAGATCTTCTTCTCCTTGGGATAGCTCGAGAGGTAATAGAAGCCGTCCCCTCCCCGAGCTCGGGAGGGATTGCTTTTTAAGCAAAAGAGATACAAGATCTCCTTTGGAGAAGGTCCTTTCCACCCTAGCTCATGATATAGTGACCTAAGGGCAGACAAAACCCTATAAGAATTGGTGTTGAGCTGGAAAGGAGCTAGCCCGACGAAATCCAAGAAATCCTTGAAAAAGGACTTTCAAGGGCAATACAACCCCTGCCTTCATATGTTCCTGGCTCCAAGTTGCATATCTTAGTTTGCTGTCAGGGTTTCCATCTCCCGACGCATGGCAACTTCGCTCCTGGGAGGCTGGAGCTCGACACCTCAGCGAGCCTGACAGTCCAATATTGTGGAGGGCCAGAATGTCGGAGATCTGCCCTAGTGAAGAGATCGAGCTCCAGTAATGCTCGACCTCAAAAAATTCTCTCCTCAAGGTGGGGACGGAGGTTGGTTGTGAGGAAGAAGGTTCCCCCATCAGTAAGAATTAGAGATCACCTGGCCTAAAGGCAATTTCCACTTTGAGCACAGGGTCGAGGGGAATCGGTCTAGGCTCGGAATCCGGATCTGGGTGGATGGCGACCCTTACTCTTTTCCTTTTTCCTTCTTCTACCTCATCTATCTGACTTCGAAAATGATCTAGGATGTCTTCTTGCTCACACCTCAGTTCGTGCTCTCGAATCAAGCGCTGGTTCCGAGTAAAAGGGGATTCCGGGCTCGGAGTTACTGGAGAATAAGGAATCGCGAGCTTTGACCCCCACCACTTTCCCGAGTTTTGCGGCATCTAGCAAGAGAGCAAAAGGGTGAGGGCCAAGCGAAGAAGAAATAATGAAAAAATGGGATGACCTAAGCTCGAATGATCAAGGCTACAAGGAAAACTCGATCCAAAGGAAGAGGCCAGTCTCAGAGCGTGAATTACACCGAAAGAAAGGAAGGTGGATTTATTTTCGAAGATCCCGATATTTCAGGGAAAAAGTTGGCGGTTACCCAAAGAGTGGAATTTTTGGGAAATGTGCATTTTACAAAACCCTAATTTTATACCCGATATCTTGGTGTACAAGATAAGCCATTCAAAATTCAAAAAATTCAGTAAAAGAACCATGTCTGGGTCTTCAACGCATGAACTGGGTTTGGAACCCATGATATCAGAACTTAAGACTAGTATGTACTGAAACATTCTAATGTGCAAAATTGGTAAGGGAACTAACAGTGCAGCAATATAAACATGCATGAAAAATATACGGGCATACGAAGCTATGAACAGAAAACTTACACAATGCGATCGGCGGAAATAGAGAGATTGATGATCGAATGAGTGGTTGCAAAAACGATCTCACAGAATCGAAGAGGTGAATGTTGCTCTGTTTTCGTGGCTTGGAGAACATGCAAGAACTGGGTAATAATCTCTGGTTTTTTCTTCTTTTCTCTCTGCAAAGGCTTGAACGTGAAGATAAAGTGTGGGGACGACGAATAGAGTCCTATTTATAAACCCATGGGAGTGTCAAAAGGTCGGATTAATCTGGGCCATTGGCCAGATTCCGTATCAGATCTAACGCCCAGGGACCTATGAGTTGATAGTACCATAAAGAATGGTAGGCGGATAGACGTGGGCAGGTTTCCAAGGTACTCAAGTACTTTGAGTGATCAATACCCGTTTGACACGTGTCCACACTCGAGTGTATTTGATGGTACAGTTTCCAATAGGAGCAGTTCAAAAGTTTCCTTCTCATAGGATTTGAACTGATACTTTTGAGGGGCAAACTGTTACACTCAGATTTTGAGACCAGAGGTTATGACCTCGAAAACTGGACTAGTCAGGTGTGAGCTCGAAATGTATGAATGCATTATATGGTCCAGTTGTAAGATCTCCGAAGTAAAATGACGACCTCGAAGATGTGTAACCTCGGGACGCTTTCTGAGTTCGAAATTACATGACGTTAGGATACATTAGTTATCGATCGTCTTCGGATTAAACAGTCCGAGCTTGGGAAGTGCAAGCTCGAGTGTGATAGCTTCGGCAGTGTCTATCTGCTCCGAGCATGTCTTGAAGTAGGATGGTAAGCTCGTAGCAATACCATGAGTCTCAACAGCCACAGGGTCGATCGATGATCTCGAAGACCCGATGAGTCATCTGGGATAACCCGTTATGTATGAACATATTTATTGTTGTATAATCCCAGCATTTAAGGGATATTATTTAGTCCGTTATCCGTTCCCGATTCTTATGGGACGTTTCCATATATGTAGGAGATATTGCATTTAATGTCATTATTTAAATTGATATATAGAATATCTCTCCGAAATATGTGGGAATGAACTCTGTAACCTCCCCTATAAATAGAGGAGCAATGACCACTTGTAAATGATCGATTTCTTTTGGTTGAAGAATAAGCTCTGGGTAATTCATCTCTGAAGAATTTCCAGAAATCTTTAAGCCTTAATAACACAGACTCGTGACTAGGCAGAGTTAACTGCTGAACCACGTAAAAACCCTCTTGTCTTTCTTCATTATTCATTTGCTTCATAGTATACATTGTTTAATTACTCTACGATTTAAGTTGACGCGACGAAAAACGGCGTCAACAACGTGCACCTATTAATAGAAGATATCTTGAACTCATATTGGAGAACATTCTCATTTTATTTCATGATCTCTTCTTTCTCCACTTCAATTACTCCTATTTTTTTTTTTGGCTTGGATGTATATTTTTCTTAGTTTTGGTATGGTACTACTTTACCTTGAGGTACATAATTAAAAAAAAAAACTTTTTTATTGGGTTCTTTTTTAGTTCAATCACTCAAAACAATTTTATCTCTCTAATAATTAGTTGATAATGATGACTACTAGGCTGTCTTGCTAAGAAAATAAACTCAAAAGTTTCTAAATTCATAATATACATATGATGATCATTGTAAACTTTAAGAAAATTTAATAGAATAACAAAGACTAGTATAAATAGGAAGACAGATACAAAACAAAAACCATTAGTTGAAGCAATTAGCATACTATGTACCATATAAAACGACTCAAATGAGCCTAAATAGCATATTTGCTTGTCAATGGCAAATGAAGGTAGAAATTGGAAACATCAAGCATGCAAAAACTGCTTCAATCCAAGTGGATAATTGATCTTTACTTCGGATATGGGAAAGAAGGGCGAACGTGCATGAGAGAAGAAGATAAAGGGCACAGAAACCGTAATAGTGAAATTAATTTTATCAATAAACCTTATTTCTGAAAAAAAATAAGACATTATATAAATGAATAAAAAATGTACCCCGTAAAAATGAAAAAAATGGTGAACTACCATACATATATAGGATAATTTCCCTTAAAAAATAGTGAATAAGTTATTAAAGAGTTATTTTAAAAATATTTTTGTTTATTGTGAGGGTTTTTTTTTTTTTTTTTTGGTTATTGGTATAAAAGGTTATTAGAAATTTTGTAGGTTTTTTTTTTGAAAAAAAAAATTGAGTTATAAAAGGTTGGTATTTATTGGGTTTTTTTTCTTTTCAAAGTTTGTCGAGAGAAGCTGCCAAATTACGAAGAAAAGATAAAAAAAATTCTTTGAGGAACATCTTCACACTGATGATGAGATCCGCTACTGTGCGGGAGGAAGTAGTAGGATTGGTCACTCGTCAATTTGTTATCGTCAGTTCACCCGCTAGATCTAGTTGCTGACTGTTTACCTTTTTCTTGAAGGTTATTTTGATGTGAGAGATCGTGATGAACGCTGGATCCGTGTAAGGGTGAAGAACGGTGGAATCATATTTTTGTCTGCTAGAATTTATCACCGTTTTACTTTGGACACAAGCAACTATATTAAGGTACTTTTTTTTTTTCTAAAATAAAAAAAAGATTAATATAAGTACTTTTGTGTTGCATGAATAAGTAAAAATCTTTAATGTTTTCAATATTTGATATGTATGGCAATTTCAATATTTTGCACTTACATTTTCAATTTTTTTATTATTTTTACTGTAAAAGTTCCTAACATTATATTTTAGGTTACACTTGAAAAATATATATTAAAAAACAACTTTAAAAATCGTAAATAGATAATTTATAATTTTTTAAAAATCTAAAATAAATATTTTTGAAATAAATTAAATTCATAAAGAAATTTATTTTATTTTTTTAGGTTTTTAAATTTTTAATGGCTAAATATTCTTTAAAAAAAGTTGGCTAAATATAGAATTTTTTTTTTGTTGATTTAGCCATTAAAAAAGTGTCCTTTAAGAATTTCTTGATTTATTTCAATTTTTTTGAAAGTATTTATTCAAGATTTTTGAAAATATTTATTTAAGAATTTTGAAAACTTAATTTATTTTAAAATGTTCAAAAAGATTTGTTTTAGTGTTTTTAAGGGACTATAATTTAATTATTTAAGATTTTTAAAGTTTTATCAACCACACATAAAATATAACTTTAGAGCAACAAATTGAAAACATAAAATATTTTCGCCGCAAATTTCTTTAGAAGATAACAGTCAAGAACTAATCGCTGCACCAAAATATAACGTTAGAGACTTTTGTTGTAAGAAAATAAGACTAAAGATACAAGTATAGCAAATTGAAAACATCATATGTTTTCATCAAAAATATCCTTATTATAAATATAAAGAAATATTATGAGACATATTCGTTAGTATATGCATTCATTCATTGTTATATATATATGAATAAAATAGTCAGACACCATGGGCGACTGCAGGGATCGTGTTGTTGGTTCTGTAAAACCGGCAAGACAGATGTCCCACAAAGCCGCATAATCATGGGTATACGTGAAACTACCCCCTTGACATCCATCAGACTGTACCTGTCCAATAAGGCCATGGGTCGGTTAACCTCAGAGTGGGCCCCTTGCCAAGCAAATAGAGCCTAGGAGCCTAACTTATGGGAAATAGGCCTTAATTTACGTGTAACCTAATCCCATTAGTGAGACATTATTGTAATCAACTCCAATTAATGAGCTTAAACCCCCTTAGTCGCCTATAAATAGGGCTAGGGTATCACTTGTAAAAGGATCTCAACTTTAGTGCATGCAAAAACGATGCCTAATTTCTTAGAGAACTTGAGCTTTGCAAGTTCTTCATCCTCAATATAATTGACTTGTGGACAAGGGCTAATTACTAGCCCGACCATGTAAAAATCTCTCTGTGATCATTATTTTCTTTAAGCTTTTATATTTATTGGTGGTTGAAGAAAAATCGAGTCAATATTTTGGTGCTTTCATTGAGAGCTTGAAGAAAGAAAAGTTTCAGCAATGGTGAATACTAGAAATCACTTAGTTTCTCATGATGATCCTCCACCTGCACCTGCTGGAGGACACGAACATTCACCTCATATTGGCAACCTTGAGGTGGCGGATAACGATGGATACGACGGAAATAGTGAATCCTCACGCTTTTCTTAACCCCATGAACCACAAGAAGTGCTGGCCTTGCGGGATCAAGTGGCCTCTTAGCAAAGAGAAATGAAGGCTCAAATGACTAATATCGCCGCCTTGTAATAGATGGATAACTCAATGAGAGCCACCTGGTTGCTCAAGGGTTACAAGTGGACCCCCTCAGCGGACTTGCTGCCTATCCCTCTAGCTAACTTGGGGGGACAAAAATCGAAGGTTTTCCATAAGAGAAAAAGGAATCGTCGAGTCCTAGAATCAAATAACATTCCTCCATAAATGCCTTGTGATCCGGATGTAGTGCTTGAGCCCGAGGGACAGCCACAGGACCAAATTTTCCATTAAGCTCCGGGCGTACCGCCCAGACGCGCAAGGACCGACAACACTGTCCTCGGGGGAGACAACCCTTTGTGCCTTAGTATCCTCGAGGAAACCTAGGGACACATGAGGGAAGTCTCCATGGACAGAGAGCACAACATCAACATCTCGGTGAATAACGACTTCATAGACGAGTCAGATGGGGAGCTGGAGGTGGAACCGCTCGACGTTGGTGATCAAGGGTGCGCGTAACCCGATTTGCAAGATAACCTTATTGCTCGCAAAAATAGGGCCCCGCCCAATGATGCCAATCAACGCGGTCAACAAAAGAAGATGAACTGCGCGACAATCTCAATGCTCGTAGGAAGGAAACAATTCCTAATAATTTGCCTTCTCCCACTCATAAAGCGGACAACGACCCCGTCTGAGAAGAGCATGAAAGTCTCAAGAAGTTAATGCTCAAAATTTCAAAGAGGCAATGAGACGAATCAGAATCTGAGGACAAGGACAGGGAACCGTGCACTAGACACATAGTGGAGGTCCCACTTCCTAAAGGATTCAAAATTCCCGACATAACTCCATAAAATGGGATGACAAACCTCTCCAAATTCAATTGCCTTATGTCAGTCCACTGAGTGTCCGATGACGCTCAATGTCATTGCTTTCCATTAGCCTAGATTGGGATAGCAAATGACTGGTTCAAGAAGCATAAACAAGGGTCAATCCATTCATGGCCTCAATTGTCCTCCGAGTTTTGAAGATAGTTCATCGCAACGAGAAAGGTGAACTTTGAGGTTAACACCATGGCTAATATCATTCAAGGTCCTTTCAAGATCCTTAAAGCCTACATAAAGCGTTTAAAAAAGGATGCTGTGAGGACTAAGAGAGTGGACGATGGTCAACAACTCATGGCCTTGCAAGCAAGAATTCGACCCAATTCTCTATTATGGGATGACTTGCAAAGGCAAGGATACCACATTTTAGATGATTTCATTTGTCGAGCCCAAGAGTTCATTAACTGGGAGGATGCGCAAATATGGGCTTTTGGAGGCCTAGTGTCCATACCGACGCCAAGTGTGCCTCCTACTTCTCATGGGAATATCATCACCGATTTTATGATAATGAATTCTTGGTTCAAGCTTTTAAGCAACCAATGATTTCGATAAGACTTTGTGGTATTTTCACTAAGGTAAAGTTCAAGTCGAAAGACACTTTATTTTAGGCACCAATACTGTTTTGAGCTAGAGGAAGAAGTTTGTATTTAACCAAGTGGGGGAATGTTAGGATTGGTTAAAATAAAAGTCCGAGTGGTCTTGCACAAGCTAGGTGTAAAACACTAAATGATTTCACATAGTGAATATGTGAAATTTGACCTTTTGTTGTAGGCATTTAAAAATTGTGTTTTTGGGTCCAAAGTAATACATTGAATGATGCCCAAAAAGTTTGGGAGCATTTGGAGGTGTTTAAGGTCACTTTTGAGAAGTTGGACCTGCCTAAGTGTTGTTGCTCGCCTCTTTGGAGGTGATGCATCACCTGAAACTTTAGGGTTTCGACAATGCATAGCAAGTGTCACCTGACATGTCCGTACAGACACGTGTTTTAAGCTCCAAATGGTGTTTTTAAAAGCTCTAATCCTATTGGTTAGACTTAATGACGGTGCCTACACTATCTAAGGGTTTTCTTAGAGTTTTGATAGACTTCATCACTCTTTCAAATTATTCTCTAACCCCCCTCTCTCTAGCTCCCAAGACCATAAGTGTTTTCCAAGAGATTCATAAAGAAAATGCTTGTCTTTGTGAATTTCAAGGCTTGTTCAATCCCAATTTCCATTCTTACTAGAGAAAGCCTTAAACATCCACCAAGGGCTAGGAAATAGGGAATTTTGACAATGATGTTGGGAATTTATGGCTTTACACTTTCTAAATCAACAATGAATAATAGGAATAGTTCAATATTACAAACCCTAGATGCTAATCAAGAACCTTATTCAAAGTATGAATGCAAATCTTGATAATCAAAGAACTATATTCATGGTATGGATGAAATCTTGATAATGAAGAATTAAGTGATTAAATGATTATAAGATGAACTTAGAAACATTTAATCATCAATATTAACAATGTAAACACAATAGAATTACACAATTACAAAGTTAGGGTTTAGAGAGATACAACCTCTGATTTTGTAAAGTGTTAGTAAAAATTGATTGCCTCAATGGAAAAGGCAAGATAATACAACTCTATGCAATATATTACAAATAAATAATGATTGATTAAAAGGAGTGTTACAACTCTATAGCTGAAAATACAAACAAACAAAGAAAGGAAGAGGAAGAAAGAGAATAAGAGAATGATGAAAGATACAACTCTAAACAAAAGATTACAAGTAAAGGAAAGATGTTTGAAACAAAAGAAAAGAATATTACAACTCTAAACAAAGATACAAGTAAATAGAAATGAAAATAAGAAGAAAATCAATAGAGAAAAAATGCAAGAACAAAACAATAGTAAACTCTCACTTACACAACCTAAGTGCAGAGGGTTGGGGATCACCAACTTGAACAAGGTTTAAAACCTTTGTCTAAAATCTTATTTCCCCCTAACTCAAGCACTAAGGGATCTCTCACAGATTTTTGGAAATGCTTTCTGGAATAATGAAGCCTCAAGGTGTATTTTCCAGCCAAGTACTTTGTGGATGGAAAAATGTGTGTCTTACAAGTGAGCATTAGGCTCCTATTTATAGAGTTTGAGATACCCCTTTGAATTTCAAATTTCACCAACCCCCATGGCTGTTACCAATGTTTAATTAGATGTTTATGGAATTAAAATGGAGATTTGAGAGTTATTTGGGATGTTAGAACCGTTCAATTTGGAAAAAACTAAAAATTCACGTAGGCTGTTAGCCTCACTGGCCGCGGCCAGGATCATCAGTGGCCGCGACCACTGGCCTCTATCCCCCAGGCCGCAGCCAGGGAAAGACAGTGGTCGAGGCCACAGCCTAGTTTCAGCACAAAAATTGTAATTTTCCAAATCGTTCCAAAATGTCCCAAATCCTTTCCCACATGATTTTGTAACCTCCAAACACCTATTGGGAGTTAAAACATGTCTCCATATTTCATTATGGCTTTATGAAATCCAATTTCAAATGTGTAACTCCAAAATATGTCACATTTGGGCACACACATGTGTCCAATTTTGTGACTCTCAATAATATGTTACAAGGTGTGACAAATCACATTTTGTCACATTATTTAATCTAATATTATATTATATGAAATAATATAACATTCCCCCACTAGATTAAATAATCACTTTTTGTAACACTTATTTAATCAATCAAACATTATATTAAAATATAATATTCCCCCACTTGATTAAATAATCACTCTTTATAGAAACCTTTGCATTGGTGCATAAAGTAAAATGCCTTTCGACTTGAATTTTACCTTAGTGTAATTATCACAAAGTTTGTTGAAATTTTGGTTGGCGAAGCATTGAACCACTATCCCTTGATAACAAACCGGTGATAACAGACACATCTTTGCTATGTTCACTTGAGACCTCAATGTCTCGCTTTTGCACCGTTAATGGCCATGTGCACATTCCATTCATAGACTTTTCTTGAGAATGATTCCCAATTCTCATGAGGGGCAGCACCACCCCTAGGTCTATATAGGTAGAACTCTTACAGTATTTTGTTACCCTAAAATACTTGTCTTTTCAAGACTGAGTTCTATTAAAAAACCTTTCGGTTTTAACCGTCATTTTGGTAACACACTAGTACTCATATCTTAGATGAGACAAAATTTGAGTACTACTACTATTCACTTGATTGACTTGTTATTACCTATTGAACCTAATACTAGTTTGGTGACTAGTATTAAGATAGGTTACCATCAACCATGAATCTCTTTAGGGAGTCTAAGTCCCACCCCTTGAAATGTAGAAATGATTCCATTTGAATCATTTCTTTTTTCATGTATGCATACTTAGACACTCTCATTATTTTATTCAAACTTTGTTGCTAGCCAAAGTTTGATTAAAATAGTTACCCCTTTAAAATAGTGATTTTGACCATAGTCAACACCCCCACTATTTTATAGTTTTATATCCAAGATAAACATTTTCCTTGAATATTAATTCTAGAAACCTCTTTGTTTCTAAAATTCTCCTTTATGTTTTAAATTGATGCCTTCTTGAATCAAAATATTACAAACAATGACTTTAGACACCAACCATTTCTAGATTGTTCATTCTATACATATATAGCCAATGTGATTTAGAATGTGGAATTCCAAATAACCTATTTGATAGAATGACCAAATTAATCAATTAATTAACAACAAAATAAACTGATTAACTTTGGAGCATCACCTCCACATTTGTCACATAGCGACAATAAAATATCACTTTAAAATAGAAATCTCTTCATTTCTAACAAGTCATTTATCCTCCAATATAAATCTAGACCTATGATTCTCAAAGTTCATCATGAGTCCTTAAGATACATGATAAACACTCAATAGATTAAGATAAAAAACCTCAATGTTTGTCTTGATTCATTTACTTGCTAAAACAAGGCACACTTATTTGAAAGTAACTTCCACTTGGTTGCTTTCTTTTATATATTTCACAAAATAAAATGTGAACATAAGTGTAATGTGAGAATTTCTCAAACAAATAATCACATTATGAAATAATAGGTCTACACACTTACCTATTATTTTAACAAGTTCATTTGAAAACTTTGTTAATGTCTCACACAAATGTCTCATGGCAAATATAAAGAATTATCATAGAATAATACTTTAATTTTATTGATAGCTTTCAAGAGTACAAGCTTTATTACAATAAATTTTTTCCCAACAAGGTAATCATACTAGGATCTCTTCTTCCTTTTCTATAGCATTTACCTCATTCTCATGTGGGTCCTTTCAGTACCTACATACTCTAGCATAGTGCCCGGGTTTTCCACAAACAAAACAATTACCTCTCACATCTTTGAATTGTCCATGATCTTTCTTTGGACCTAAAGGGTTCCCACTACCCTTTTTGTTGTTGTTGTTGCCCTTTGGATGCTTGTGTGAAACCGCATTGGCCTTGGAAGTCTCATCTTTAGACTCATTCACACCCTTGTCTCTTATTCTCGATTCCTCTTCAATTCTAATGTGTTTTTGGATCTCTTCCAAAGTGTAATCCTCATTCTTATGAGGATTCTTTTCCTATAGCTCCTCCAAGGTGGTGGTAATTTTGCCACTATTGCACCAACTTGGAAGGCCTCGGGAAGCTCAATCTTGAGAACTTTCAACTTGTTCACAATCACTTGTAACTCATGAATTTGAGGTAAAAGAGTTTTCCCATCAATGGAAGAAAATTCAAAATATTGAGAAATTAAGAACTTTCTTGTACCTTCTTCCTCAGCCTTGTACTTACTCTCCAAGGCATCCCAGATCTCCTTCGCGGATTTGGTATTGGTATAGAGGTCATATAGCCTATCAGATAGAGCATTAAGGATATGACCCCTACAAAGAAGGTTGTCCTCTTCTCTCTTCCTTCTTTTCTCCACCTCCTCGGGAGTGTCTTTGTCAGGTGGCTCGGCTAGAGGTGCCAAGGATGTAGGCTATCTTGAGTGTTGTCAATAGAAATTTCACCTTGTCTTAACACCTAGTGAAATTGGATCCATCAAACCTATCCAACCTCACTAGGTCTTGGTTCATGATCTTGATGGTCTCCCATTCCATTGAAACAAAGAGGGATAAGCTTTTGAATGTTAGTAAAAATAGATTGCCTCAATGGAAAAGGTAAGATAATACAACTCTATGCAACATATTACAAATAAATAATGATTGATTAAAAGGAGTGTTACAACTCTATAACTTAAAATACAAACAAAAAAAGAAAGGAAGAGGTTGAAAGAGAATAAGAGAATGGTGAAAGATACAACTCTAAACAAAAGATTACAAGTAAAGGAAAGGTGTTTGAAAAAAAAAGAAAAGAAGATTACAACTCTAAACAAAAGTTACAAGTAAATAGAAAATGAAAATAAGAAGAAAAGCAATAGAGAAAAAATGCAAGAACAAAACAATAGTAAACTCTCACTTACACAACCTAAGTGAAGAGGGTTGGGGATCACCAACTTGAACAAGGTTTAAAACCTTTGTCCAAAAACTTATTTCCCCCTAACTCAAGCACTAAGGGATCTCTCACAGATTTTTGGAAATGCTTTCTGGAATAATGAAGCCTCAAGGTGTATTTTCCAGCCAAGTACTTTGTGGATGGAAAAATGTGTGTCTTACAAGTGAGCATTAGGCTCCTATTTACAGAGTTTGAGATACCCCTTTGAATTTCAAATTCCACCAACCCCTATGGCTGTTACCAATGTTTAATTGGATGTTTATGGAATTAAAATGGACATTTGGGAGTTATTTGGGATGTTAGAACCGTTCAATTTGAAAAAAAATGAAAATTCACATAGGCTGTCAACCTCACTGGCCGCGCCCAGGATCATTTGTGGCCGCGGCCACTGGCCTCTGTCCCCCAGGCCGCGGCCAGGGAAAGACAATGGTCGCGGCCACAACCTAGTTTCAGCACAAAAATTGTAATTTTCCAAATCGTTCCAAAACGTCACAAATCTTTTCCCACATGATTTTGTAACCTCCAAACACCTATTGGGAGTTAAAAACATGTCTCCAACAGCTATATTTCATCATGGTTTTATGAAATCCAATATCAAATGTATAACATATAATATACACATTATTGGGTAATATTTGCGAGTTACAAATTTGTAACTCCAAATTATGTCACATTTGGGCACACACATGTGTCCAATTTTGTGACTCTCAATGGTATGTTACAAGGTGTGACAAATCACATTTTGTCACATTATTTAATCTAATATTATATTATATGAAATAATATAACATAAAGCGCCTTAATCTATTACTTTATACACTACTACAAAACTAGACTTTCCCAACAGTTTTTAACTGTCGTTATTGAGCAACAACGATAGTTGGCTAACTGTCAAATTTGCCTATGCCGGCGTAGGGGTAGCAACCCCGACAGTTAAAAACTGTTGTTGCTGGCAACACCAACATTTAATACCTGTCACTGTTGCTAGCAATGCCGACAGTTAATACCTGTCGCTGTTGTTGGCAACGCCGATAGTTAATAAATGTCGCTATAGAAAGCAATGACGACAATTATTATCTATCCTGAAAAATCATGAAACAAATTTTTGAAAAATACTTTCGATACCTCCACCCATCACCAAATACAACAAGAATATAAAATAAAAAAAATATATTATTAATAAAAAATACAAAAAAATTGCACCAGTAAAATATTCATAATTGTTCATTACAAAAAAAAAAAAATACATTGACAATATCTTACTGTTGAAATAATAAATTAAGTTTAAATTTAATTATATACAACATCATAATTGCTATCGAGCACATTGTTTGTGTAGAGCTAGTAGCTTTGTAACTTTGAAAACTTGCTTCGGTCTAAGGAGTAGTGAAAGAAATAGAATCTTGGCAATCATCTCCATAGAAGTTATTTAATTTGTAAATCTCAATAAAAAAATCCTAGCTACAAAGTATAATCAAAACATAAATTAGAAAGTGAGACAGAGATCGCACCTACCTTGAACCCAAGTTCCAGCCCGCCTCTACCATGAAACCCATTTCAAGACCGTCGTGAAGTCGAGCTCCCTGCCGTGAATCATAACCCATCGTGAAGCCCAGCCTCAACACTTCCATGAATCACAGCCAAACTCCCTGCTGTTGCCAAGTGGAAGAGAAAGCGGAGACCCCAAGCCTCTCAGTTGTTGTCGATAGAGAAAGAGAGAGAGAGAGAGAGAGAGAGAGAGAGAGAGAGAGTGTGTGCAGCTAAGAGAAAAAGGAGCCGTGAGGTGAGGGTTTGAGAGGGAAAAATAGGGTTATCCCAAAATGATGGGCTTAGGCCCTTTTTAATTTGGGCAAACTTTTTTTTAATCCTTAATTTTTTGTTTTTAATTTATAAAATAGTTTTTATATTAGTTTAAAAAAAATATAAAATTAATACTTTAATATCTTCATAAGTATTATTAATGAGTATTCATAAAAAATATTCTTTCAATAAATATATAATAGCTAATTTATTTTACAATTAATATTAAAAATTATTAAAAAGTTAGACAATTATTTGAATGATTAATTTTTATAAAAAAAACTCATTTTTAATCAATAAATATTTAGTATTGTAAATTATTTTTTGTTTTTTTTTAATTTGGATTTTGCCAACATTTTATAATTTTTAATATTGGACTTTTGTTAACTATCAATATTGGGGTCAATAGCGACAGTTTATAAATATCGACATTGACCTTTCCAATAGTGACAACTTATAGCTATCAACATTGATCCAGTAAGAATTGTCGACATTGTAAAATAAATTAATATTAATATCTCAATATAATAAATTTATAAAATATAAAATAATAAAAAAAATTACAACTAATAAATTTATAGAAATTTTAAAATTATTTTACAATATTTAACCAATTAATAAAATAACTCATTTTCAATTAATACTAATTTTATAAATATGATAAAGAATAATATAATTGAATTAAAGTTATGTATATTATTCTTTATATCATAACTAATTTAAATTTTAATCTAAAAATTTTTATAAATAAAAAAATTAATAATATTAAAAATTTAGAAACAAAAAGAAAATCTAGTTTTTAAAGTTTTTAATTAATACATAATTTTTATAAATATATATAAATAATTTAATTTATTTTTAAAATTAAATTATTCAATAATTATATTTTTAGATTTTTTATTTGAATTTCGACGACATTTTATGACTGCTGGTATTGATGTTTTATTAACTGTCGGCGTTGGGGTCAATATCGACAATTTTTAACTGTCGGCATTGGTCTCAAATAAATTGTCGGTGTTGGGGTCAACGACAACAGTTTTTAACAGTCGACATTGGTCTCAAGTTAACTGTCGGTGTTGGGGTCAATAGCGACAGTCAAAAGCAACGGTGACAGTTATTTATTGTCGGTGTTGGTTTCTATGCCTATAGTTTTTAACTGTCGGCGTAGAGTTGCGCTAAGCAATTACGACAGTCAACAGAGTTGTTGATTGTCGTGGTTGGGTGTCGGGAAAGCCCAGTTTTGTAGTAGTGATAAAAATGTCGCTCAACTCATAATTAATAGAAAAATACCACTTGAAATATAAACTCAGTGGGCCCTTGATAAAATATGCAAGTTTGGACCCAATAGTTAAAAATAAAAACAAGGTATTGATATGCAATGTCTAAAAGAAAATAAAAGTTTAAGTCTCACTGACATATTTGAAAATAAAATCTATAACATAGTTTCTTTAAATCTCGACGCTCATATTGATCATTTATTCATTCATAGGAAACCCCCACGCCATACACACTCAGATGTCGGAACTCCCCACATCACAGCGTGTGCCAGAGAGAAATCTTGTTGATTACCTGAAAGGGGGAAAGTAAGGGGGTGAGCTAAAAGCCCAGTAAGGAAGTACAACAAAATCAAAGAAAAGTCAAGAAAGACATGTATCATATAACATAACAGTTCATAACATCATCATACTCATATTTCATAATCATAAATGAAATCATAGTCATCCATCACATTCATACAACATAAGCATACTTTTCGTGATTACGACACCTCTTTTGTCCATGTCACATCTTTGAGGTAACCTGTATAACTGGGTTGGTAAAACCTTTTCTATGAGGTAAAAAGGATCTCAGATCCTTGAATAACTTCGGCGCGTCCGCCCTTTGAGTTACGTCATATCCTTAGCAACTCTTTTGTTGCGTTGCATTTAGCACGCTAGCAACCTTCTCTTTTCATTCATCATAGAACCACATGTAATCCAGTTCACTTCAAAACGAAGAAAATACATGTCGCATCATACTTGTCATAACATATCAAGATAGAATTCTACTTTTCCATATCACTTGGTTTATCATCAAAACATAGCATCATCATTTACATAGCACATTATTTCCTGTAACTTACAAGTCTTACCATTTCATAGCATAAATATAGAAAATTATGTCTAACTTCCTTACCTTAGGTTCGAGCAAAGAAAAATTGAGAATACATCACAACGAGTCTATAATCATAACCAAACGTTCGTCTCTTAGAATCACGTAAGACTACTCATGCCCAACATACATACCCCACATGTGCATGGGCCATGCACACGTGGTACAAGTTGCTCAATAATTACAAACATCCAACATTTTCACATAAAATCATAAAAGAATAATGCTAATTCTAGCTATTAACCCTTCATGGATACAAAGTAAAAGACATGTGGTTGAATAATATGCATATATTTGAACGTAAAAATGCATTTGCATGCGACATGCATACGTGAGGCTTTCTTAAAATCTAACGTTTAAAACGATAATTCCTACATGTTAAACAAATTTTAATATAACATATTTACTTTGTAAAATAATCTATTAAGCCCGTTCTAATTTCTCATAAATAATAATTCAATTCATTATTTAAATAACATAAAAAATGTGACAGAATTTGTAGCTACTTAAAATAATTAAATAAATTTCTTGTTTCCTTAATAATTTTTACACATATTTTTAAATGTGAAAATTCATAATTAAAGTGTGAAAAATTACATTTTCATATATATTATTTAAGACATAAATTATTGAGGTGTAGGATTTATTCATCTTAAATAAAATAATTATTTTATCTTAATAACCCAAAGTTTCAGCAACTATTATTTTGTTTAAAATCACAAATGAATTTAAACCATAATCTTTTTCACATTTTAAATAAAAAAAATTGTTCATAAATAATATCGTGAAAAATACATATTTACATTTTTAAAATACCATATTTATCATATACATACCTTATGGTTTAATTTATTTGATGCACTAGTTTTACATATCTCATTTAAAAGACTTTTCTCAATATTAACAAAAAATTCCAGCAACTATTTATTCAATTAAAATCACAAACATGAATTAAAACTATATTTTTCTTTCATAAAATATACAAAAAAATATGCATGTATCAATTTGATTAAAACACCATTAACATGTGAAAAACATATGCTCTTTTTATTTACTTAGTCAAATACCATTTTGAAGAATCATATGTGCATTTCAAAACATTAATTTACCATTTTCTTCACAAATTGAAAAAAAAAACAGCAAGCATAAATAAAAGAAAAACCATCTTGAATCATGTCTTGAATATAACCCCTAACATGTTAACATCATTCAAGTATTCCCCCCCCCCCCCCCCCCCCCCCCCCAAAAAAAAATAAAAATAAAACTAACATATACCCATTTAAAATCTTTCAAACAACCTATCATGTCTCTAAGATTACAATTGTCATTAAAACATAAAAAGAAAACAAGCATGCTTTGAACACCACCCCTAGGCCGAAACCCTTATAGCCCAAAATCAACAAATCTTTTCATGTTTAAAAAAAATATGAAAACACCCATCATCATATTTAGTAGATCAAAAACCAAAACCCTTGTCAACACTTAATCATACATAATCTTTATTTAACAAATAATAATTATAATAATCATAATAATCACACAAACATATAACATTCAACCTCAAATAATCCTACATGGTTGTCAACAACAAGATCAACAAAGTTACAACAACATCATCAATAACCATCTTCTAATCAAAACAACAACCTTCCATCATCAACCTATATTGACCAAACCATTAAACACCACAAAACAATAACCAAGAATAGACTCATCCAATCAACATAGGTAAAGAAATCCATTACCTTCATTGGTAAAAATCAAGGACTCAAAATTCATCCACCACTTGATTACCCCTAGGGTTTCGAAACCCACACAAAGAAGAGAAGCAGTCATGAATCTTGGATTCAAGAGTAAGTAGAAACTAACAAAACACCATAAACCAAATACTTACCCTAGGGATTTTGAATCCTAGCTACCAACCTTCTAAGATTTTGCAACACAATCAAACCTATCATCACCATCATTTTGCCTTGCTTAGAATCAAGAAGAAGAGAGAAAAGCAAAGAAAAATAAAACTACGAACCTCAACCCATACCTTAAGATCACTAGCTTTGGCCTTCTCCTTCTTCTCTTTTCTTTTTCTTTCATTTCCTCTCCTTTTCTCCTTGTGATTTCAGCAGCCACACTAAGAGATGATGAGCGAAATGCTCTCTAGGGTACTAAGGTTCTATATATAGTGTGTACTAGGTTTTCTAACGTAAATAAAAAAAATTATTTCTTATTAATTTATTTAATTTAAAAAATAATTAATTAAATAAATATATTTTATCTATCCAAAAAGGAAGCTGTAATTGTTCACTCCCTTTTTCTCTTCTTGGCTTTCTACACTAACAAGGAAATTTATGTTATTCTCGTAACTCTAGGGTCACTAGCCTTGATCCGTTTCTGTTGCGTTTTAAGGAAAAAAATATTTCACAAAAGTTGTAGGAAATTTCATTAGCTTTCTAACAGTACCAATTGTGTCTAGATAGGATATCCACAGCCCAAGTTATGCCAGTTTTAATGAGACTAGGTCCAGGGTTACGAGAAATCAGAAAAAAACAACTTTTTTTTTTCTACACTTGTTTCCTAATTCTTGTTTGTGTGAACACAAAAGCTTACCCTATTTACTTTTCCCATTAATCCTCTTTTTTACTTTAATAAAATAATAAAAAAAACTAATTAATTAATAGGGAATAATCTAGAATAATGCATGGGAAAATCCTTGCATGGTCATCATGCAATCATGCACATGCACACACACAAGTGCTAAGGTGCATATTTACTAACCATGCACCTTGGCGCACACAATCAAAGCTCATTTACTTACAAATTAAAATAAACAACTAAAAAAATTAAATTCACATAATCCCTACCAAACAATTCAAACAATTAAAAATGAATTCCTAACACTTAACAATTTAAAAAAATAAAGCACAAAATTAATAAAACTAATTTTTTTTGTGCGCTACAAATTTTGAGCAACTTGAATCTTCAAACTTGAGGAGCATCTAAGAATTATACACAATATATATATTGTTGTCTAAAATCTCTATTCCAAGCCTTCCGTTAGTTGCTTGAAGCTTCACCAATGTGGAATGAGAAGTGGGATTAAACAAGCTGTAACGTCCCAAAACTCCTAATAAGGTTTAGTACCTTAGTTAGTGTGCCGGGAGGGAATTATTGGAATTATGCGATTTTAGTTGAGTATATATGTGATGAATTGAATTATATGAGTTATATTATGTGTTGTACCCAAAAATACAAGCTGAATTATTCAGCACGGGGTACAGCTAGCAGTCAAGCAGACAAAGGGAATCCATCAGACATCTCATGTTTTCTTGAGTGATCAGCTCGGGTATCCTCAGTAGCTTACCGTAGTCAGAAAGTATCCAGATTGCCTTACAGGCTAGGGACCTAGTTCGTATTACCTGTTGACCAGATCGCCTAAACGCGTACTTGAAGCATCCGAGATGATTTTGAATAGCTCGTGTTTTCCATATGACATCCAGCTCGAGGACGATGTCAAGCTCGGGTGCATGTGGTTGTAAAGCACACTGAAGGGTCTCACGATACTAAAAATTTCCTTATATGCTCATTAATGCTAAGATATTATTCTGTATTTATTACCCGATATTGTGGGCATAGAATCAATAGGCATTAATGTATTTATGTAAATGAGATTTTACCCATAAATGTATGTTACCATATTTATGCACGATTACCCAAAACTTTCCATGCATAATTCCCTATAAATACAAGGGAGAATGGATAGAAAAGGGGATCGACATTATGTATACTGAAACTCTGGTGAAATTGTCATAAACAATTTCACGGGTGAGAGCACAACAGATTAATAAGAGTGACTCATGGACTTGGTGGATTTTAACCACTGAACCACGTAAAAAGTATGTGAGTCTTCATGATATTTTTCATTTGTTCAATTACGGTTTAGAAAAATCCTAATCTCTCTATTTTTGGATTCCTTAATCCACTGTTGGCGAAAAACCGCGTCAACAAATTGGTGCTTTCGTTGAGAATATATTAGGCCTGGATTCTCACATAAAATCCAACCCAGTAACAACTATGGTGGTCACATGATCAATGCGTGACAATGAGATTGGTCAGCCTCAGGATCAGGGAAGCAATCGTACGACCATCCCCCCTGGAGAAAGAACATTTGTACCACAATGTCTTGGAAAACAACAAGTTGAATAGGATGATGTTGACAATTCAATATCACAGCCACAAACTCCAAATCCGGGGTACTTGACGATTTTCGAGATGGAAAATTCCCAGTTAAGGAGTCACCTCTCCCGGCCCAATAGGCAGATCGAGTAAATTTTGGCTCGATTACCCCCTCCTGCAACTGATGTTAAAATCGGAAGGAGGAAAAGTGGGTCCCATAGGTCCCACAGGAATAATCGACCTAACATCACTCGATCTATTCGGACTGCAACTCATTGGTCCATACCTTCTGAATGGATTCAGGGAAACACTCAACCTGCCAGTCCTTCCAAGAATCATCGACCTCATGTTAGTTGATCTGTTTGAATTGCGACCCCGAGTTCCGTACCTTCTGAACAGATTCAGCAAAACACTCAACCTACCATTCCTCACAAGAATCATCGAGCTCGTGTCAGTCGATCTGTTCTAACTGCAACCCCGAGTTTCGTACCTTCTGAACGGATCCCACAGAATGCTTAACTCACCAACCCTCGTAGGAATGTTCACTCAACTCATACTCTCAGGAACCAGCCTGGCCAAACGGGGCGAGCTGGCACCAATTCGAGGAGAAGAGACATCCCAACAAATCCATCCGTGCCTCGGCCAGAAGCTCCGACACACAGAAATGAACCGGCTCTGCCTCCAACCAGGGAAATTGGAGTAGACCAAGGCCAAGCTAATCTAGTGCATCCCGATGGAACAAGGATAGCTTCACCAATAAGACATCCTCCATTGCCGATTTGATATCCAACACCACCTCGCCCATAGAGGAATGCTTCAGCTCGAGGGGATAGCAGGAGAAATCCTCCTCCCTCAGAAGAATTTTATATACCACGGTCTCGCGCTAATTATCTAGGTCCCCGATCCCAGCCACAAGTTGTAAGATTTGCGAATGGAAGCTACAAGACAGAGAACCAACTTATAGGTAGGCGTGAGAGCGTCTTGAGGAATCATTTAAGCTCCGCACAAAGCCTTCGCTCCAACCCACATCTTGACCTGCGTGATCATTTGAACTCACAAAGAAGAAATCCAGCTCACCACAATGATTTGAGTTACACTTAGGCTAGGGAAGATCTGTCTATTGAACGTGTCAATGGGAATGTCCTGCCTAACCTCCCTCAAGCTTGGACGGAAAATAACCCATCTAACGTGTACAATAGGATGGGAGCTGATAACCAGCTCTCGAATATCCTAAATTCCAAGGATCCAACCCTTGAGCGGCTATCCCTAATGGTATAACAGATGAATAAACTCCTATTTGGAAAATGAGTCAATGATTGTGATTTTGATGAGGAGCTCGAGCCTTTTGCTCCTAACATTGCGGTAGATCTGTATCCTATTGGATTTAGGATGCTAAACATGCCCACATATGATGGAACCATCGACCTGTCCAATCACCTCAGAACCTTCAATACTTTAATGATGACCCACAATGTTAGGTTCAACCTAAGATGTATCTTGTTCCCAGCAACGCTGACTATACTGGCCAAGTTATGGTTCAATATGTGCAAGGAAAAATTCAATCACTTCGTGGAAGAAACTGTCTTCCTAGTATAAGAGGTAGTTCCGAGCTACGAAGGAAGTTCGTGTTGAAGTTGATTCGTTGGCCAACATCTAACAACAATGTGGTGAATCCTTGAAGGCATATCTAAACTGGTTTACCAATGTAGTAGCACGAGCTAGGGATGCTGATGACAACTCCAAGCTTATGGCTATGAGGACAGGGATCACATTAGTAGTGATTTATGGAAATAACTCCAGTGGAAAAGAGTTAAGAGTGTAGATGAATTCTTGGCTCGAGACCAGGAATGGATAAATCTAGAGGAGGCACAATGTAATGCCCCACGTCACTATGGTTGCTTCATGGAATGACGACTGGCCCTACAAACCAACATGAGTCTTTCCAGCATGCTTTGTCCTCACTCGCACACTTCCTGAGAAAACTTCCCAGGAGGTCACCCATCATGAGACTACTCCAGGTCAAGCACGCTTAACTTTGGAGTTCTCAAGTGATGGGCTACCAAAATGAAGATACATACCTACACAGTGTAGTCCCATGCCTACACAGTCCTAGAATCATCACACTTGACCTTCCTTAGGTGATGTGGGACTGCACAACTTTTTACCTGGTCTTTCCCCCTATAGATCACGAGATTCTGACTATCATACACAATATGATATCATAGGAACCAGCCAGAGTGCTGCTCAGCCCGTCGGAACGGTAATAGACGCTGCAGCTACAACTCATCCCGTTACCTAAAATAACTAGGCGGGGGGTAATAAGCGGAAGGGGAATGGTGAGGGCGGCCAATATGGCACTAAGAAGAATAAGCCCAGAGAAAAGTACAATTCCTTCTACACCGTCTATACTGACCTGACAGATACACGAGAGCGTATCTTCTTGGAAAATCTAATCGCCTTCCATGGAAGAAACTGCAGCCCTTGAGGCACACAAGGGTGAAGACAGAACCAACCAAATTCTGCCAATATCACAACGAAATTGGCCACAACACTGATGATTACCGTTAGCTAAAAGATGAGATTGAGACTCTCATCCGGGTTGGACCGTTAGCCCAATATGCTTGAAACAGAGTAGGTCCTAATCAGCCAGCGGGGCAGAGTATTCAGCCAGCTCAGGAAAATCTGGTTAGTCAACCCCAGGCTCAATCAAATCATCCCACCTCTAATAGAAGGAAGGGACATAACCATTATTGTTAGAGGACCTCATTTGGCGGGCACGAGAAATGGAGCCCAGAGGAGGTGCATACATGAGCTGAAAACCCATGATGACACTGAGTTCATTCTGGAGCAAAGGTTATCAAAACAACAACGGTTGGAGAAACAACCAATCATTTTCACGGAAGAGGACTCTAGCCATGTCCAGTTCCCCCATAATGATTCGTTGCTGGTAACCATTCAGCTTGCTAATCGAAGAGTGTGGAGAATACTAATTGATAATGGGAGCTCTATAAATGTGCTATTTAGATCCACCCAAGTAAAGATCGAACTTGTGGTGACACGATATTTGAGTTATTGCTAAAATGCTCGAGTTCATTGTAATCGATTGCCCGACTGCAGACAATGTAATTTTGGGAAGACCTGCGCTGATGACTTTTGAAGCTATCACCTTAATACAACATTTAGCAATGAAGTTCCCCTTGAACTCAGGTCTATGTACTATAACAGGAGATCAACTTGCTGGTAGAGAATGCTATAGCATTGCTATGAAGGGAAAATCACAGCCTGGGTAACAAGAAATGGTCATCGTTGAAGGGAATGAGGAGCTTCGGGTAATGGAAATTTCCCAAGGGGTGTAAGAGCCTTAGGAAGGAGATAATGAGGTCTCCCAACAAAATGACATTGATCCAAGATTAGGCGAAGACAGGTCTGAGTTCCAAGCATTAAAGGAGCTTGAGGAAAATAGTATCGACCGAGAGATACCTTCAAGGGTTGTAAAGATTGGAAAGAATCTTGGAACTGAAAGGAAAAAGAAGGTGGTCGAGTTTTTGAGAAATAAACTGGACGTCTTTGCTTGGTCACATGACGATATGGTGAAAATCAATCCAAATGTTATGATGCATACTTTGACTCTGGATAGAAATGTGCCTACAAAGGTACATAAAAGAAGGCTTTTGGGGAAAGAACGATCAGAAGCTTTAGAAGAAGAAGTAGCTCGCTTACTTAAGTGTGGGCTCATAGGGGACGCAAAATATTAGACCTAGATTTCTAACCCTGTCTTGGTCCTAAAGCCTAATGGAAAGTGGAGAACTTGCATTGAATTCTCCGTCCTCAATAAGGCCTGTCCTAATGATTGTTTTCCACTACCTAGAATTTATTAGTTGGTAGATGCAACAGCCGGTGACAAGCTCATGTCTTTCATGGATTCATATTCTGAATATAACCATAATGCGATGAAACCCTGCAGACCAAGAGCACACCAACTTCATGACCGAGCATAATGATACTTCTTCAAGGTTATGCCATTAGGGCTGAAGAATGCTAACGATTGGTCAAAAAATGTTCGTTAACCAGATCGGGAAAAACATGGAAGTGTACGTTGATGATATGCTTGTTAAATCAAAGACTGCTAGCCACCATGTATCAGACCTGGAGGAATGTTTTGGCGTGCTAAGGAAATATGACATGAAGATAAATCCCCAGAAGTACACCTTTGGGGTTTCTTTGGGAAATGTTATGGGCTTCATAGTCAATGCAAGGGGGGTAGAGGTGAACCCAGAGAAGTTCAGGTCGGTACTAGAAGTGTCCTCACGTAGGTCGCGTAAAGAAGTACAGAGCTTAACTGGAAAGGTAGCGACCCTAAACCGCTTCAATTCAAAATCCACTGACAAGTGTCTCCCATTCTACAACTTGCTTAGGGGAAACAAAAAGTTTGAGTGGACCAAAGAATGCGAGCATGCATTTTAGCATTTGAAAACTCACCTGGCAGAATCCCCATATTATCTAATGTAGTGGCTGGGGAATGTTTATTCTTATACCTAGCTGTGACAGAAAACGCAGTCAGTGCTGTATTAATTTGAGAAACTGGTGTACTACGTGAGTAAAAAGCTTCTGGAAGCTTAATCTAGATACCCTTTAATAGAAAAACTTGCATTCTGCTTGATATTGGCCTCAAGAAAAATCAGGCCGTATTTTTAGTCCCACACCGTCCATGTCTTAACCAATCAACCTTTAAGGAAGGTCTTGCAAAAACCTAAAGCATTAGGACGTTTGCTTAAGTGGGCCATCAAACTCAGTCAATTTGAGATATTATATAAGCTACGAAAAACAATCAAGGGTCAAGCACTCGCTGATTTTGTGGCAGAATGCACAGGTTTCCAGGACGAGCCGATGAAAGAACCAGTGCAAGAATTGTGGAAACTCTTTGTTAATGGATCTTCTAATGAGAACGGATCCAGAGCTGGGATAATTATGTTCTCACTTGAAGGACATCGATTCCATATAACTTTGAGGTTTGGTTTTGAAGTATCCAACCAAAATTGCGGCTTATCTAGCTAAGGTTAAAGATGAGTTGTCTGAGTTTGAGTTCTATTCCATTGAGTAGGTCCCCCGTGAGAAGAATTCGAATGTTGATACTTTAGCTCGACTTGCCACCACGAAAGAGGCGGATACACTAAACGTAGTCCTAGTGGATTTCTTAGAACAACCAAGCATAACGGAAGAACCGATTGAGGTCAGAGTGATTGACATAAAATTGACTTGGATAACCCCCATAGTAGAATACCTACAACCGATAAGCTACCAGAAGACCGAAAGGACGCAAGAAAATTGTTATATCAAGTTCCATTGTATGCTATGGTTGAGGGAATTCTCTACCGATGAGGACATTTGCTACCCCTCCTGCGGTGTGTTCTGCCCAAGGAAGCACAGACTATCCTACGTGAGATACCTGATCGATTATGTGGAGACCACGTTGGGGGGAAAAACTTGGCTCTAAAGATATTGAGGCAGGGATATTATTTTCCTACAATAAAGAAGGACTCGACCTCATACGTCCAAAAGTGTGATAAGCGCCAACGCTTTTCCATAATTGCTCGAGTAGCACCTAGGGAGCTAACCATGATCACATCGCCCTGGCCATTCATAGTATGGGAGACCGACCTGATTGGTTCACTACCAGCTGGAAAAGGAGGAGTTCACTATTCGGTTATCGCCACCAATTACTTTAAAAAGTGGGTTGAGGTCGAGCTTTTAGTGACCATAACCTTGAAGAGAGTCCTGAATTTCGTGGTAAAGAACATCATATGCCGTTTTGGACTCCCAAAGAAGATTGTGTCTGACAACGGAACTCAGTTCAATAGTGATCTTTTCACAAACTTTTGTGAGAAGTATGACATAACCAAGAGTTTTTCTTTAGTGGCATATCTGCAAGCTAATGGGCAGGTCGGGGCTATAAATAAAACCTTAAAGGTGAGATTAAAAAAATGATTAGACGAATCTAAAGGATTATGGCCCGAGCAGCTCTCGCAAGTACTTCAGGCTCACAGGACCTCACATTGCATCTCCACAGAGCACAATCCATTCTCTTGAACTTTTGGAAGTGAGGCTCTGCTCCCAATCGAGGAAATAGTGACGTCACAAGGTTGAAAACCTTCGACCAAGATCGAAACCATGACTTGCTCAACGCATCTCTAGACTTGATCGAGGAAATACGGGAGGAGTCACAATTAAAGCTTGCCCACTATCAGTTACTTCAACTCAAAGGTCAAAGAGCAAAAACTCGAACTGGGAGACTTGGTGCTTCGGAGGGTATTTCTAGCTAGCAAGGACCCTAAAGAGGGGGTATTGGGACCGAACTGGGAAGGACCTTAGCAGATCATGGAAATTTTGCGTGAAGGAGCCTTCAAACTGGCTCAGTTAAGTGGAGAATTGGTCCCACAGACCTAGAAAGCTTTACACCTCAAAATATACTACCAATGATAGGACAACTTTGTTAGATTTTTATGTTTTTAGAAGAACTTCTTTTTCGTAAGGCTTATAATAAAAGCCATTGTTATTTTTTAGAATTTGAATAATATAATTTTACCGCATGATTTAAACGAGGTACCAAAGTTGTCATTTTTCGTAATGTATCTTGAGATTATTTTGTAAAAGCGACCAAGAATATTTATAAATTCTAATCGCTTGGTGGGTATATAACTTTTCATAATCTTTGAAATATTTGACAAAATTTTGATAAATTTTTCAACTTAGAATTTGGAAAATTGATTGCTCTACGACTTTTTAAAGCTCGAGTTCTCAAAGAAATTTCGAATATAAATTAAGTGAAGAAAAATTCAAAGTAAAAAAATCCTAGATTTTAACTAGGTGCAAAAATCTTGGATATAACTAGGTCCAGAGGCCTAATCCCTAACATGTGCTACGCTATTGGGAGACCAAACTCCTAGATATAACAAGGTCTAGAGGCCTGATTCAACAAGTATAATGCTATTAGGCAACCTAAGGTCCTGGATTTAACTAGGTCATCGACTAGAGTTAACTAATCTAGTCATCAGGCATTTATCTCGACCTAAAAATTATAACCCTTATAACTATGCGGACGCACAAGGAATTTGTAAAAAAAAAGGGAACATGTATGAACAAAGCAATATATGAAGGGGAATATTAGGTCAGAGAATAAACTGATTTTTTTTTTTAATTATGCCCAAGGGAAATTGTCTTGGCTCTGAAAGCCTGGTTACAAATTTAAAATCTAAAATTTAAAGAAGATAAAATGAAGAGGGCACCCTGAAACATCATTGAGCTCTGGTAAGTTGCTCATGAGATGTCACCTCTCCATCACTACCTTTAGCTCCCCCGACAGAAGCATCAGCAGTATCCGTGGTCTTCGAGGGCTCCTTGGCTAGCCGATCCTGAAACTTAGGGAGGTAACATCCCTAGATTTTGGAATCCTAGAAGGAGAAGTCCCCGTCCTTGTTAAAATCTGAACACCGGTAGAACATCTCCTCTAGAGAGCCCTTCGCTTTAGCAATTTCCTCCTTGTCCTTCTCAGCATCCTCTTTATATTTCCACTCAACCTCTAGCTTCACTTCTTCGACCTCAAGTTTGGCTTTCTTAGCCTCAAAAAACTTCCTTTTAAGCACATCTACTTCCTATTTGAGAGTATCGATTTGCCCCTACAGCTGATCCCTTTGTTGGCTTACCTTGGAAACCTAGGCCTTGGCGATTTGCTCATTCTCAAGAGCGGTCGACAAGGCGGCCCGTACCTCGTTCCTTTTAGCCTGAGCCTCACCCCTTTCAGCCTAAAAGAAAGAAATGCCACGAATCTGAGCCAGGCAGGAGTGCAACAAAAAAAAAAGGTAGTGAAATTAGCTTGTGAGAAGAAAGGGAGTAAAAAAAGGAATAAGTAAACGACTTATAGTCAGATTCATATGCAGAGCCGAGTTAAGGATGGTTTTGACGGGTCTCCTCGATGGATTTTATTTTCCTGAGGGTCATATGGTTGGCATGCTCGACCATATAGTTCACCATCTCTTGGAGGATCCCACAGAAAACCTCACGGATTTTGGCAGCTACAATGGGTCTGATTGAAAGGGGTGCAAGAGGGACTTGTACCACCTAGCCTTATGCGACTTGATGGGATGGGGCATGATCGCGAGGAGAAGGGGGACGAGCCTCTTGCATGGTAACTGTTGTTACTTGAGCTGCTTGCTGGTTGTTAGCTTGCTGCTTCTAGGCCAAGCTAGCATTTTTTTCCTTTACAAGGGATCCAGTGGCGGTCCCAGTTCCGGAGGTGGTCTTCTTTGACATCCGCATTCTCTTAATGGCGGGCCTGACATCAACTCCATCTTTAGTGGGTTTGAAGGCACCCTTAAGACTCATATTCTTATCTACAATAAAGCGAGCGAAAGGGTTAGACCTTAAAGAATATAATCAAAAGACAACACAATGTAAGAAAATTTCAAAGAGACTCTACCCTCTAAGCTAGATGAGGAGATTATAACTAGCTCCAGATTCAGATCCGAACTGGACTCGACCTTTACTTCAGACATGGCTGGAGGTGGGGGTGAGTCTAGAAGGGTTGCTGGATAGGGCTCATTAAGATCAAGTACCTCTACCAGACTAGGCTCATACTCGGCCTGAGAGACCATAAAAGAAAAACTACCATGACGATGCAGATTATCCCATAATCAAAGGTTAGTCCCATATTGGTTAAGGATGGTGGACCTAAACCTAAGGGTATTGTTTACTATAATTGTATATTTGGGGAGCACCAAGTCGTGTCGCAAGACTATATGTTCAACGCATTTTATAAGCATTTCATTTAAGTCAGGATCTATAGGGTGGTGTTTCACGACCTGATGTGGGTTATATCGGGCCAAGGAAAATTTGGCATCAACCTGGTTTATTTCCTTAAACTTATCATTATTACCTTCGTTGGAGGTGCCAACCACTGCCCCCAACTCAACTTGGTCCATGTTTCCTTTGATTCATAAGGCCACCTCAGCTAGCCTCTTTGGCATAAGAGGTGCGACCTCTTCTTGCTCCTCCTCTTCCTCGATCTCTGCAATAACTAGAGCTCGAGTCCTCAGCCTCAAGGTCAGATCTTCCTTGATCAGACACACTTTACCATAGTTGCATCATTTACAACCGCCTTCCAGTCCTTCTCTTGGGCTGCGAGTTTGGCCAAGGTCGCATATTGATCCTTCAACGATATAGATCTCTTCGTCCTCTTGTAAATAGTTGCACAAGAAATCAACTTTTTCAAAATCGACAATTAAAAAATATATATAATAATGAAGGATTCTGATAAAGAGTTCAGGGAGTTGAAAACTTACGATGACAGTCGAAGTATCTATTCTCGCAGTTTTTGAACCCGTTCGACATAAAGAACATGTCCTTGAAGTCATTCGGGTGGATGGGGGAGATCTATGACAGAGGTGGAGTTGGGGAACTAGGTGAGGTAGAAAAATCCATCACCTCAGTCTTTTTGCTCGGGACAAGCTTTGAGGCAGAATAAGAACAAAATTTCTGCCGAAGTGGGGACCTCCCACTCATGTATCAAAAAGAAATATTTTAACCTTGACATGAGCCGATACGAGTTTTGGGGGAGGGGGGATAGGATGGATCCAGTTTGACTTAGTTTAAAAATTCTACAAAATACTGGTCTAATGAGAGGAAAGCACCTGCCTTAAATTTTTAATCAGTCCAGGCTCTGAAGTCGTCTTGAGTGGGGTGCATCTCTGCTCTCCTTCCAATGGAGGGTGGGCTGTAAGGACTGAACTCCCAAATTCATTCCCATGGCTCAAGAGGATCTTATTTACCCTATCCTGAGACTTTATTCGAGACTCGATGAACTCAACCTCGAAAAATGCATTAGGCCTGACCTCAACCTGCCTTTCCACTTATGGACCGAAGTGGGAGATCGGGCTCTCGGTGTCGACCCGCTGCTCCTTGTCTTTATTCTGGGAATACGAGCTCACGGTTGATTTTTTCTTTTTGGTCATACTTTAAAGTTTGCCAGGTAATAAAGTGGTCTATTAGAGGCGACTTGAGATGTAACGAAAACCAAGGGTTGAAGGCTAAGTCCTAATCATATGCTATTGTGTGAACTCACGCATGATCAGGGATCAAGCGCCACTATCTCGAGAATTCCTGATACTTTGTGATTCAGTTTTTCTCTGGTCAGACCTAGCAGTGTGTTGAAAGGAAGTCTAAACCCAAAAACCCTTTAATCTTCCAATCTTAAAACCCAGACATTCAAACATTCATACTCAAACGCAGAAAACCCAAAAACTAACCTATATTTTAGGGAAATTTCTATGAACATTCCTAAAATCACTATCTTTTGGTCTAAACACGACCCCACACTAAACTTTCCAAAGATCAAAATAAGGTAAATATGAAGGACAAAACAGCACTAGAAAACTTCATAACAACTTATTGAAAAATAAGAAAGTGAAGAAAAAAAATCAGAAGTGTGAATACTTACAAAGTGGTTCTTGATCGACGAAGTGATTGAAAAGTAGAATCAGATGGAAGAATCCGCACAACGAAGGTCTGAAAGTTCTGGGAATTTGAGGGTTTCAAAAAGGGTTTGAGAGCTTTTCGAAGAAGAGAGAGAAAGTGCGAAGGCTGAAATGAAAAACTGGTGAGGATCAGGTATGGATTCCTTATATATATGTAAACTTCGAGAGAAAATCTGAGCCACACGATCAGGTCAATTTGAGATCTATGAATGCAAAAAATTGACCAGAGCCATAGTCAACACTCATGAGAAAAATTGAGGGTTACCCTCATTAGCCTTGGGCAAACAAAACAGCCCAATATCTTGTCCCACGCGAGACCCATGTCTCATAGGAGGCCTTAGCAAAAATGCCTAGAAGGATCCAAGGGCCTTGCTATGCGAGGCTGCCCTCCCCCGCGTGCGCCTGCCAAGGCCACAAGGGCCTCGCTATGCGAGGCTGCCCTTCCCCTGCGCACGCCTGCCAAGGCCACAAGGGCCTCACTATGCGAGGCTGCCCTTACCCTGCCAGCGCCTACAAAGGCCACAAGGGCCTCGCTATGCGAGGCTTCCCTTCCCCCGCGCACGCCTGCCACAGCTACAAGGGCCTCGCTATGCGAGGTTGCCCTCGCCCGCGCGCCTCGCGACCCAGATGCGCGCCAACGCCTTGCATAGTGAGACACACCTCACCACGCCCCGTGTGCATCTTGCGAGGTACGACCACGCTAAGGAACCTCGCGCCACCACCATCTCGTGGCCCTCATGCAACCCCATCACGCCTTGTGAGACCCATCCCCGAGCATCGTGAATGCCCAGGTCACACATGGGTACTCACTTAGGCACCAAGGGTCTCACCTTGTGAGACCCATCCCCAAGCCTCGTGAATGCCTGAGTCTTACATGGGTACTAACTTAGGCACCAAGGGTCTCGCCTTATGAGATCCATCCCCAAGCCTCATGAATGCCCAAGTCACGCCTAGATACTTGCTTAGCAATCAAGGGTCTCACCTTGTGAGACCTATCCCCGAGCCTCATGAATGCCTGGGTCATGCATGGGTACTCACTAAGGCACCAAGGGTCTTGCCTTGTGAGACCCATCCCCGAGCCTCGTACCTGGAGGTAAGGACGGGAAAAAAAAGAAGCATGGATCGAAACTTACTAAAATATAAAGAAACCTAGAGAAGATATTTAGGTAAGGGGGACCACTAGGCATGAGATAAATGTAGAAGCACGAGATGTACAACCTTGAAAAAGGGCAAAGGAATGACTCTGACATCTGTGTCCTACAAGTAGTGGAGGTACAGATTTGTACAGAGAGTGGAAGCACTACATGCATACCTCTGACTATGTACCAGGTCGACACCATAACCTTCTGCTCCAGCACGACCTGTGACACTACCCTAACAATGTACCTATGTACAATCTTGTCCCCTGGGACCACAATGTATGGGGAGCCATTAGAGCTCCAGTATAAATAGATCATCACCCCTCCAGAAAAGGGGTTGGAAAATTCATTGTATGCTGAGGCTGTTAAGAAATATACGAATTTTAGTCCATTATAGTTCTGCATATTTACTCTTTCAAGTTCTCTCAATCTTCTTCGAAGATATCTTTGGCAATACAGTCTCAGTTTTCTAACCTTATATTGTTGATGAGATTTCACTGTCAATAAGATCCTTGGGCCAAATGTGAACACACCTAACGGCAGCAAAAATATAGAGGGGATTGACAAGACAACTATTGCAGTACATGAAACCCGAACAGATGTCCATGAAAAAAAGACACGTGTCCCATACTCAAGTGGGTGGATGGGCACAATTTCCCAAAACAGAAGCCGAAAAGCCCCTACTATGAGTGTCAAAAGTGATGTCATGCACGGACAGAAGCTTGGGGGGAAAATGTTGTACCCAAAAATACGAGTTGCATTATTCAGCACTGGGTACAGCTGGCAGTGAAGCAGACAAAGGGAATCCATCAGACATCTCATGTCCTCTTAAGTGATCAACTCAGGTATCCTCAGCAGGTTACCGTAGTCAGAAAGTATCCAGGACACCTTATAGGCTAGGGGCCTAGTTCATATTACTTGTTGACCAGGTCTCCTAAACGCCTACTTGATGCATCAGTGATGATTCTAAACATTTCGTGTTTTCCAAATGACATCCAGCTTGAGGACGATGTCAAGCTCAGGTGTGCGTTGTTGTAAAGCACGCTGAAGGATCCCACGACACTCAGAAATTCCTCATATGCTCATTAATGCTAAGATATTATTCTATATTTATTACTCGATATTGTGGGCATAGAATCAATAGGCATTAATGTATTCATGTAAATGGGATGCTACCCAAAAATGTATGTTACCATATTTATGCACAGTTACCCAAAACTGTCAAGGTAGAATTCCCTATAAATACAAGGGAGAATGGAGAAAAAAGGAGATCGACATTCTATATACTGAAACTCTGGTGAAATTGTTCACGGTGAGAACACAAAAGATTCATAAGAGTGACTCGTGGACTTGGTGGATTTTACCACTGAACCACATAAAAAAGTATGTGAGTGTTCATGATATTTTTCATTTGTTCAATTATGGTTTAGCAAAAGCCTAATCTCTCTATTTTTAGATTCCTTAATCCATTGTTGGCAAAAAACCACATCAACATTATGATATGACTGCCTATGCATGTTTACGTGTATTAAATATGCTTAAAGACCCGCTTTTGTTCAAAATGGCCACTTTGCGTAATTTTGACCCGTTGAGGGTATATTTGTAATTTTACATGCCATGTGCTTGAGACCACATTATTATGTGGATATATTTGTATATTTGGCACGAGTGAATCAATTTGAGAAATTTAGCTTTGAAGTTATGTAAGGAAATGGGCAAAATGGTCATTAGACCAATTGGTAGAGATTTTTTGGCTAAGTCTAGAAACCATCTGCAATTCACACTTTAATCATTAACACTCTCCTCATTGGTCATCTTCAATAACTCACCCAAGTACATCAAAGTTCAAAGAACATCTAAGCTAAATCAAAGAGTTGGATGGATTCTTAGGAGAAATTGAAGGGATTCAAGGGACCTAGAGCTGCCAAGGATCTCTATACTCAGCTAAGAGTTTTGAATTAAGAAAGGAATGATAATCCTTATGTTATGCTTTTCAAGTTTTTGATGTGTTCTTAAGTATTTGGGAAGTTTGGTATGTAAACTTAAATTGATGTGTTTAGATTGTAGGATTGGGTGAATAAAGTATAGAAATATGTTTAGAGGCTTAATTGGGGTTCAAAATTTGTTTGAAGCTACAGATTTTTGGAAAAGAGTGAGTTTACAACTCAAAACTTGCTATTTTGATTCTTGGCATGGATTGTATGTTTGATTGAGGTCTATAGGATGTATAATTGAGGTGTGCGTGTTTTATGGGCACTTTGAATTAGAGAAAAACTGAGTTTTTGGGTCTGTATTTGCTGGGTTTTGGGGTCTGAAAAACCCAGAAATTGTAGGGAAATGAATTGGAGAAGAACACATGAATTTTGGACTTATTTTGGGTTTCTGGCGACCTAGCTGGACCGCGCAAGGTTGAGGCGCAACCATGCTAGGTTGTGGCGCGACCGCACTAGTGTCTAAGAAAGTCTGAAATTTTGAATTTAATTTGAGGTTTCGAGGGTAGAAGCGCGACCACACTGGTATGGGTGTGATCGCGCCAGTACCTCCGAAAACCCTGAAAATTTATGTGGGCGTGAACGCGCCCAGGGGCAGGAGCAACCGTGCCAGGTGCCCCAAAACATGAAATTTTTGAATTTTGGGAATAAGTCGGTGAATTGGGTTGAAAGTGAAAGTCGCTGGGTTTCGAGGGTTTGCCTTGGAGGCCTACTTGGGGGATTGGGGGACGTTTCTTCTAACGTCTCAAAATTCCTAATAAGGCTTAGTGCCTTGATTAGGGTGCCAGGAGGGCATAACTGGAATTATATGTAATTTTATTGAATATTTGTGAGATTATGTGAATTACATGAGTTATATTATAATATGACTGATTATGCATGTTTAAGTGAATTAAATGTGCTTATAGACCCATTTTTGTTAAAAAGGGCATTTTCGTAATTTTAACCTGCTAAGGGTATATCTGTAATTATATGTACTATATGCTTGATCCCACATTGTTATGTGTGTATGTCTGTGATATTCAGTAGGAGTCATTCCTTTTGAGCAAAGTAGCGATAAAGTCACAATGGGGATAAATACTCGGCTCGAGGTGAGCCTAGGGGTATTTTTGGTAATTTGGTGAATTACTAGGACTTGTTGGAGTATGAGTTATATTTTGGTAAAAAGGTGGTATTTTGGAATTGGTGGAATTAATTGGAAAATTATGGTATAATTTGAGGATTAGTGGGAATTTTGGGAAAAAGACCGAAATGCCCTTGGGTTTTACATTGTGGATGTTAGGGAGGTGAGGGTAAAATGGTCTTTTGACTACATAATTAGAGAAAAGGCAACCGTTGGCTGATGGTTTTGGTTGTACACGTTACTCTTGTTGGGAATTGTGCCCTTAAAGCAATTGTAGTTGACAATAGTTTTAATGAAATAAATGAATGAATTGAATTATTGTATATATGTAGCTTATGTATTATATTATTGTTAATAATATTAAGTAAATATCAGAAAATTCTCAAGTTCATCTATGTGGTCTCAATCTCATATTGGTATGAGAGGATCGAGATTGAGATTATGAACTTAAAATAAAGTTATGGATTCTTTAGATTAATTATTGCTAATATGATCCACTAGTATTATGAATACATCTGACCTAGATCTGGGTTACTAGTGTAGTATGACACTTTAGTGGAGGTACTTTACATGCTGAGAGTATGTAGAACTGGACCAGATGTGATTTAATAATACTTGTTTAAATACCATTTCGTAGTATTATAAAACACATCAACTGATGATCATATACAATCTGATCTTAATCTTGCAATTACTATGAACTCCTATATATGTCATTTGATCATTTGATTCATGCATTATGGTTTGTCAGAATGATCAGGCTAAGAACTATTGTTTTGGGGACTCAATGATGTATATGGTTGGGGACATAGCTTAAGAGATATGAAACCTATACTTTCTTGTAGATTGAATGATGGTTTTCTATTGGGTTGGCTTTCTAAACTGAAAAAGGTTATTGACGTCAAATTCATAACCAGATTAGGAATTAACCTTCACGAGTAAAGTCAATGGTACACTAAGAATCAATATATAATTAAAAGGGTAAAACAATAATTCTATTCCCACTTAAGTATGAATCATCAATAGATGATTAATTTGTATGTAATGATTATATCAATGGACACTTTATGGTTACAATAAAGTACTAAGTATGTATATGTCTTTGATTTTCAAGAGTGCAGTCTCATATTTATAGTGGAATAATCTTGAGATTAATAAATATGATTATTGAATCAAAGAGTTTTGGTTAATAATCTTTTATTTATTGAAGCTTGGAATTATTGGTCCATAGGTCCCTGAGGCGTCTCTATCAACACTATTTAAGGTAAGAGTTGATAGAAGGGTTAAACTGTGAATGAGCTATTTGAGAGAATATTTATTCTTTGGGATAAATGTGCAATTATGTGATAATTGAAGTTGCACAATTTATTATTGCATTTGTGCAATTTTCGAAATTGTGTAGAAATAAAAGAAATTGATTTTAATAAATTATTTTATTTAAGTGTGAAAGGATAATGTTGACGCGGTTTTTCGCCAACAACAAATTATGAAAATAGCTGGGATGAATTAGTGCTTAATGATAAACCGCAATAAGAAAATGATACTCAAGAGTACCAAAAAAGAACTCTCAAGAACACTCATCTTTTTTACGTGGTTCGGTGGTTAAAATCCACCTAGTCCACAAGTCTATATTATTATTGTTTTTCTCTCTAAATTTTGACAGAGTTTTTGTATTACAGAAACAATTCTCTTTTTTCTTATCCAAAGTCTTAGTATTTATAGAGAAAATCCTTGGACAGGCCTTTGGGTCATCACGTGACTTAACCCCTAGTGTTACCTATACCACACTAATTATAAATATTACAATTCATCCTAAGGCATTTTTTTCATATCCAAAGTCTTAGTATTTATAGAGAAAATCCTTGGACAGGCCTTGGGGTCATCAAGTGACTTAACCCCCAGTGTTACCTGTACCACACTAGTTATAAATATTAGAATTCATCCTAAGGCATGGTCCGATCATTAGATAAAACTGATCTTGGATCCTCGGGGATCATCGGACATGCCATGTCTGATCATGCACGTCTATATAACGTATCTGGGTTTTCAGGGATCCGCGGATATGCCTTGTCTGACCATGCACGTGTATATAACGTATATGAGTTTCTAAGGATCCATGGATACGTTAGGTCTCCAGCGTACCCCGAGCTGAATGCACCGTGAGCTCATGTCACAGATGGTATGCTTTATAATCATTACAAGCTCGTGCTTATTTCCTTGCATTCCCCAGCTTGTGTTATTGACCTGGGGAACCGTGCTGCCTTTGTGGAGAAAATACAGACTTATGGATCATCTATTACAGTTATTTACTCGCCAACAGTACACGAGCTAAATAAAAGACTCGTGCTGAATTTTAGGATGCACATTTTCTCCCCAAGTCCCTGCTCGTGTTTTATGACGTCACCTTCTGACTTACACGGTGGGGACATTTTAACTTCCATCGCGATTGCCCAGGCTTTCCCACTACTGGAGTACTGGACACGTGGAACACTACGATTGGCATCTGTTCGGGTTTCGAGGACTGCAATAATGGTCTGGCCAACTTTTTGCCGCCGTTTCGCCCTTCGAAACATAGCCCTTGGATCTAGTTTTGGCCAAATTGGGTGGCTCACATTGATCTATGACACTTACGTATAATAAGGGATAGGAAATTCCCACAAACCACCATCTTTCATTCAAAAAATTTCTCCATCTTATATCTTCTGTGTTTTCAAACCTCCTTCCTTCTCAGAGAAAAGAAAAACCCCCAAAACCCTTTGTTCCAAAATCTTTCGGAGACCCAGCTGTTCAGCTGCCCAGGAGTGAGTCTTCCAGTCCTTAAGAAACACACCTCCTTTATCGACGACCATACTGTAAGTCCTATCACTTCACATGGGCTCTTTCTTTATTGATTTCTGCATTTTATTTACCATGCTCCTTCATACTTCGCCGTAGTCAATATTACTGTGTCTTCTTGATTTTTTGGCACATAGGTTTCAACTTTAGGTTTACATAGAAGGTTTGGAACCTTTCCTAAATTTATGATATTCATAACATAGGATATTTTCAGGGTAGATTTGGGTAACTTTTGGAAACTTTAGAAAATACCCATTCGGTGTATAGAAGATGAAAGGTTAGGGTTCAAAAATAAAATTGCTTAGGGAACAGGCTTTCTTGGGTGGTTTTTCTCTAAACTGCCCCCAAGGATAGTAGTGGTCAGGTTTTTCTGACACACGGATCCCTAAACACTAGGGATTTGTAGGGGAAACCGAAGCACGTAGTGTAGGATCAAAAGCACCATTTCCCTTCGTGCTTCCTTGCCTTTATCTTTATAAAATATTAGGTCACCTATTAAGTGACTCATCGTTCTTGTTCGCTAGGCGATCTAATGGCACCCAAGAAGAGCATACCCAAGAAGAGTGCAGCCGACCCCTCGTCTCAACAAACCAACAAGGGAAAAAAGATTGCCTTCGAATCTCCTATTCCTCATTTCGGCCCTATGGTGGAGAGGGAGGTCGTGGTTGATCCTAACGCGTTCTTCGAGGCAGAGACAATTGCCTCCAAGATCACGACCCAAGGAAGGGTCAATAAAATAATGCTGAGCCACAACATAGAGGTTGGGTATGGCGTCCTTATTGCTCGACCTCTGCTCGAAGGGGAACGGAGCTGCGCGCCACTCTAGGCTGACTTTGCGGCCTGGAGTGATGAGCACTTAAAGGCAGGGGCCTTCCTTCCCCTTGACCAATACTTCACTGACTTCCTTAACTATGTGAAGTTGGAGTCGTTTCAGCTCCCCCCCAACTCATACCGGCTTCTGGCAGGGCTGAAATACCTCTTTTTAAAACACCAGTGGGAGGTCTCCACTCTGGCAGATGTCCTCTATTTTTTCTGCCTTAAGGCCAACCTAGAGCAAAAAGGCCGAGGTGATGGATTCTACCTCACCTGGTTCTCGAATTCAGCCCCGGTGATCGAGCTCCCCAGCCATTGTAACGACTTCAAGGACCAATTCTTTATGTCGAATGGGTTCTGCAACTGCGAGCATCGATACTTCAACCGCCCTCGTAACTCTTTTTTCTTTCTTCAGCTCGTGAAATCATTCTTTCTTACGTAATAGCTATACTCCTTGTACTCATACTGATTGAGTTTGCTATATTTTTTTGTGTAGCCATATTTGGGAGGACGGAGAAATCCGCGACCCTCGGGGGTTATTATGAGACTTTATCTGGGCTTCTAGCCTGTGAGAAGGATTACCGCAAGCTCGTGAATGATGTCATGATGTTGGGGTGTCAATTGATCGACGAAGGCCAAACGCTATCCTTAAGAAGGACCCGGGCTACCTTTTCGGTAGTGCACGAGCTCCCACCCCCCAAGAAGAAAACCTCGAGGCTGTTGACGGGGAGGAACAAGAAAAAGACGAGGTTCTTCTTGTGAGGAAGAGGTGGGCTCCTGAGGCTGCCTGGGGCCCTGACCTAGAACGAGCTGCATCGGGGGCAGCTGCTAGCCCCTCCGGCCAAGGTAACCCATATTCCTTTAAGGAACTAGACAGGGTTGTCGCCGATTTTAGGTTAGTTAGATTTAACCCCAACCAACTCGTTCACCGCCATCCTAGTAATCCATTTGAAAACCTAACCCTGCTCCAGTGTGTGGATCATCTAGTGTTACATTATGATATGGCTTATCCCAAGGGTACCGTTGTATTAGACAACACTTCAACCCTTAGGTCAGCTATTTTTGAGAAATTTGGGACCAACCGTAGGTTGTGGGCTTCTTTGCTCCAAGGCATCTTTGCCCCTGGATTTAGGCAATATGTAGATGAGTCTAGCCCTGAGGTAGGATTTGAGCCTGAACCTCCCATAATTCAAGAAATTGTAGACTTAGACTCCCCCTCTCTTCTAGCAGTCCCAAGGACGGAGGTTGTGACAATAGACTGCTCCCCTAGCCCAGAGGGTAGGACTTTCATTTATTTCTTTTATGTAAACTGATGACTTTACTTGTATATTAACTTCCTTCTCATTCTTTTTCAGGCGAAGAAATGGCACAACCAGGAGCTCCCAACATTCGCACGATTTTCTAGGAGGGAAAAACCCACTCGGGGCCTGTCGTAAAGAAACCCCGGTACACTGTAAAGAAGACACCCCCTGCGACAGGGAATACTTCCAAATCTCCATCTAAGGGGAAAGGCATGAGCTCGACAGCTCCGACTCCCATTGCGACGGAAAAAAGGGTCCTCCTCCACTGCCTCCTCGATTTCCACCTACTCCTGCTTGGGATCAGACAGTACAAGCTGATCCCACAGCTCTTATTGTCCCCACCACCACTGTGCGCATCCCAGTCAATCCTCAGGATTTGGAGAAGATCCTCAATACTTTTCGAGGGACTCTCTATGAGACGGAAAACCGCGTGGTGGAGCACATATACAAAGCCAACCCGAGGGACCTGAGGACAATAGAAGAGAGGAGCCTGGAGAACGTCCTGGAGTCCGCCTTGGGGATGACCCTCACAGCAGGATAACTTTCCTCAGTTGAACATATATGTATTATTTTTTCTTTTTATTTTACCCCAGTATGCGTCTAACTTGTTTCCTTATTTTTTGTAGTCGGTCCTGGCTCAGCACCGCAGTATAGCCTAGGCCAGAGCTAGGAATGAAGAGCTTCAGGCTGAGCTCCAGGTTGCCTACACTGCCCTGACTGCTGCCAAAGCTGCCCTTGCAGTTGCTCAAAAAGGCAAGCTCGATGCCAAGGCTGCCCTTGCATTGTCTCAAGAAAGCGAGCAGGCTACAAAGGTTACCTTGGTTGCTTTTCAAGTCCAGGTCACTGAGGCCAAAGCCAAGCAACTGGAGGCCAAGGTTGTTGTTAAAGAGGAGAAAGTGGCTTTGCTGGGCATTCAACCAGGATGGTAACTTCTCCTTCCTGGCTTCTGAAGTGTGGGATCCATACCTCGAGAAGTTCAAAGCTCGAATCCTACAAGAGCAGTCTAAGACCGGGGATGCTTCCACCGCGGGCGAGCAGGAGACTGAAGAGGTTACATCCTCGGAGCGCCCTGGAGGGGCTTGATGACGTTTTCCCTTCTTTTCTTTTTTCTTTTTGTAAACATTCGTCATTTGGCCTAGTTCGAGGTTAGTTTTCCTCGAGACAATTTTCTAATAATTCACATATCTAACTTTTTATCTATTTGTCTTTTCCTTGATTGTCTTACCATGTTTATGCTTTTCTAGACTTGCACATTCAAAATCTTAGGAATCAATTTTTAGATCGGGATAAATATTTTGAATTTGGTTATATCCAAAATTAATGTGTTGACATACCTGTTAAGTATCAGGCCTTGGACCCGGTTATATCTGGGATTTTAAATATTTCAAACTTAGTCCACGTTAGGTTTACTGCTGTCTTGAGCTTCTAGGGAAGCCATCGAATTTTCAATTTTGCTAACTTCTAAGTTTTGGACCTGGTTGTATCCAGGGTTTTAAATGATTTAAAACTTAGTTCATGCTAGGTTTATTGACACCTCATGTTTTATTAAAAAAAACAACGATTAATCAATTTTACTAACTTCCATGTTTTGGACCTGGTTGTATCCAGGATAGTTTTGTACATGGTTATATTCAGGATTTTAAGTGTTTCAAATATTCTGATCTATCTCGGGTTATATGCCCCCCAAGTAACCAGAATGTGAACTTTCTCGGTTACTTGGACAATGTTATCACACGAACTAATATATAAATAAGCTATATGAAAGACAAGACATACATAACGATCCCTTCATTTCTTAATCAAGTGGCTTTTATAACTAAGCCTCACATAGATGGATGGTATCATCATTGATAATACTTCTTCAGGTGCATGGCATTCTAGGTCCGTGGGTTTGTTTCTCCATTAAGTAGAGCTAATTTGAAAGTTCCTTCACGCATGACTTCCACTATTTGATAGGGCCCTTCTCAGTTCGGACCTAAAGCACCGTCTTTTGGGTCCTTGTTTGCCAAAAAGACCCTTCGGAGAACTAGGTCGCCAAAACCAAAATTACGCCTTTTGACCTTGGAATTAAAATAACGAGTGATTTTTTGTTGGTAATACACGAGCTGTAGTTGTGAATCCTCTCGTTTCTCATCAATTAGGTCGAGAGACGCCTTGAGCAACTCATCATTCTGCTCCTGGCTGAATTTGTGGAGCCTGTGCGCAGTTGCTTTTGTTTCGACAAGAAGGACGACCTCACTTCAGAAAGTCAGGGAGAAAGGGGTGTGTCCTGTGGAAGTTCGGTGGGAGGTCCGGTACGCCCATAGTACCTGCGGGAGCTGCTCAAGCCAGACTCCCTTGGCCTCGTCTAACCTTTTCTTAAGACTCGCCTTGAGGGCCTTATTCACGGACTTGACCTACCCATTGGCCTGTGGGTACGCAACCAAAGAGAAACTTTTAACTATGCCATGCTTTTCACAGAACTTAGTGAAGAGATCACTGTCGAACTGAGTTCCATTATCTAACACGATCTTCTTAGGAAGCCCAAACTGGCACACAATGCTCATAATCACAAAGTCGAGGACTCTTTTTGGGTTGATGGTTGCCAAAGGCTCGGCCTCTACCCACTTTGTGAAATAATCAATGGCCATCACTGCACAACGAACTCCTCCCTTTCCCGTAGGTAAAGTTCCTATTAAATCAATTACCCATACTGCAAATGGCCATGGGGATGAGATCATTGTTAGCTTGACCGGTGAAGCTCGTGTGACTGTGGTGAATCGTTGGCATTTGTCGCACTTTCGAACATGGGAGATGGAATCTTTTCTTAAAGTGGGCAAAAAATAACCCTGCCTTAATATTTTTAAGGCTAGGTTTTGCCCCCAACATGATCCCCACAGAAGCCTTCATGCACGTCTTACATAATAGTTTTAGTCTCCTCTGGCAGAACACACCGTAGAAGAGGCAAGAAATGGCCACGTCGGTACAATGTTCCATCCACGACTACATATCTTGGAGCTTGATAGAGTATCCTTCTTGCATCTTTTCTTTCTTCAGGCAACTTCCCTATTGTAAGATATTTTATCATGGGGGTCATCTAGGTCAACCTAGTGTCGATCATCTCGACCCCCATTGCACTTCCTGCCATGCTTGGACTTTCCAAGAATTCCACCGGTACTACGATCAAAGTCTTAGCTTCCTTGGAGGTGGCGAGCCTCACCAATGCGTCTGCATTAGCGTTCTGCTCGCGAGGGATCTGTTCGACGATGCCATACTCAAATTCTGATAGCTCTTTCTTCACTTTAGCTAGGTAAGCTGCCATCTTGGTACCCCGCGCTTGGTATTCTCCTAACTCTTGATTGACTACGAGCTGGGAATTGCTATAACACTGGACTACCCTGGCCTTCAATTCCTTTGCCACTCTAAGCCCGGCTAACAAATCCCTATACTCGGCTTCGTTGTTTGATGCCTCGAACTCGAATCGTAGTGCGGTATGGAATCGATGCCCTTCCGGAGAGATCAATATGATCCCAGCTCCAAATCCATTCTTGTTAGAGGAGCCATCCATGAATATTCTCCACAACATCTTTACTGGTTCTTTCAAAAGCTCCTCTTGAAATCCGGTGCATTCAACCATGAAATCAGCAAGGGCCTGGGTTTTGATCGATGTTTGTGTTACGTACAGTACTTCGAACTGGCTGAGTTCGACTGCCCATTTTAAGAGATGTCCCAACACTTTAAGTTTTTGTAATACTTGCCTTAGAGGTTGGTCAGTCATGACATGGATTGAATGAGACTGGAAGTACAGCCTAAGCTTCCTGGAGGCTAATATCGCTTCTGTCTCAGAGAGAGTCTATTTTTTAATTACATAAAAATCATCATTCTTAAAGATCGCTCTATGAGTTATTATAAAGATAATTAATCTGATTAATTAATTTTTATTTTATTAAAAATAGAATTCAAATTATAACTGATCTATTATAACTATTTAATTATTTAATTAAAATCACATTTAAAAAGGAATACTTAAATAACTAATTAAACAAATAATTTGAAATTCAAAGTTCAAATCCTAGGGATTAAACAAACAAATAACCGTGCAGTGAGTGTGGCGCCCCACATATTAGGGTTTTACCTAATTTTCTCATTTGTTTGTTTGATCAACTTTTAAGACAATATATTTATGCTAACATAAATATTAGTTAATTCAAAATTAACTTTATCTTAAAATATCAGTTTTAAATAAATAAATAAATATCATATTCTATATAGGATATTTATTATTCTATCTCTATATATATTAATCCAAATAAAATTCATATTAATTTTAACCTATAGTTTTTCAAAATAAAAACTATATAGTTAAATAATTAATTAATTCATAATTAATCAACTGCACATAATTATCACATAATTATTTCCTTGCCCTGAAAAATTAATTCCTTTGCAATTAAATCCTTCTCTCTACAAATATTTCTTTTGACATCCTTACCCTTGACAGTGTAGGACAAAGGTGATCTGAGACCATGGACCTATAATATGAAGCTCTAATAAACCAAATTATTAATTAAACTCTTTAATCCAATAATCTTATTTATTGATTCCATGATTACTCCACTACAAATATGAAATTTCACTTTAAGTATTTATAGAATTATATTTATAGACTTTTCTCTTGTAGTCCATTGATATAATCAATAAATGCAGTTTTGTCCTCCATTTATTAGTTCTTTAATTAGAGCTAGTCAAAATTACCTCTTAATCCTTAAGCACCATTAATTCACTAGCGAATAATTAATCTATAATCAAATTATAGATTTGAGCTCAATAACGATTCAGTTCCAGAATTAACCCTTAAATGAACCAATAGTCGATCTGATAGGAAACTATGGATTCCATTATTGTAATTCCTATTCCCCATTCATGATATTGAATCTAAAAAAAAAAAAGTCATTAGCCTCATTATACTAAGAGACCTTAACAAGTGAATCAAATGATCTAATGAATACAAAGAGGACTTCATGAATACTGTTATCCAGATTTCCGGATAGCGTTTAGATGGATATCCTCGGGGAAGCAGAATTATCAATGTCTTTCACGGTAGGTGACCAGGGCTCACGGATGGACAGAAAGGCTTCGCCTCTCCCGTTTAGTGTCCGGATTACTCTTTCAAGCAAACGCGACACGGAAGCTCGTCAACTCTCCCAGAATCCCGAAGGGATATCCTTTGGGGAAGCTCCTTCCAGGAGAAGCTCTTCAAGTGGTCTTCGCGGAAACAGTTCCGTGCCTCGCACGGAACAAGACCAGGCGGTCGAGTAGTGGAGGAGGCATATTTGGAGTGATATCCACCTGACACAGGATCCCGCCTGACATGCCCGATAGGTCAAAGCCGCACACATCCCAGCACGCCTAAGGGTACCTTTTCGCCTACTGTTCCGCTGACAACTTGGAAAAGACGGCTGACTTTGTGTATTCCCCATACTTTCACGTAAATATACCCACATAGAGTCTTGTAGCCATGCTACTACAGTAATTGTATCCCCTATTTATGGCTGGTGTAATTAAGACTCATGGACGTAGAGAAAAACCCTAATCCAAAACCCTAGCTATAAAGACCCCCTCATTTTACAATAGGAGGGACGGCCAACAAATCACATAGCAAGAACTCTACTAAAATCTCTCTTGCTTCATCTTCTTCAAGAGAACCCGAGAGAAACACTGTGAGTGTGTGAAGTTCTTGTACACCAGCCATCTTACTGTAATTCTTTACAAGTATAATTACATCGACTCGTGGACTAGGGCTTGTTAACGCCTGAACCACGTAAAAACACTGTTTGTTTAGTTACATTTCTGCACTTCTACAGTTCTTATCTTTTTATTATTCTGTTTGTATTCGTTTCCGAAAAACTCGGTAAACATTTTGGTGCTTTCATTGAGAGCTGTAGGAAGTTGTTAGTCAGCTCTTTTTCTGTGTACGTTTTTTGTATTCACTCCGTGCTAAATAGATGGTGACTACGAGAAAATCCGCGGTTGACAAGAATGCTAGGGTCAACCCCGATACTATGATGGAAGATGCGGTGCAAAACGAACCCTTGGACTACCAAGGTGAAGACCCGACATCCCGCCAGGATCGGGTCAGTACTGAAGATACGACATACTTGGAAGACGAAGAAGAGTATGTCCAAGATGGTTACTACAAAGACGGCTGCTACTATGAGAAGGACCCAGAACTGGTCCAAGTAGCCGAAGAACTGGTGGTCACTAAGGCCAAGCTTGCTGAGCAGGAGCGCGTCTCCGAAAAAATGCAACGCATGATGGAGCGCCTCCAAAGCAAGTTCGAAGATCTAGGCGACTCGGACGAGGATGCCTCTGTTCTAGGTGGAGCTGATGCCCCCATGCCGGATCCAGCCGCTGCTGAACCATCCAAAGCCGCCCCTAACAAGGGCAAAGAAAAAGTTGGGGAGCCTGTGCGCACTGACGCCCCTGCACCTCCTAAAGGCGTGAATCACCAGGCCGACTACCCCCCCCCGCGCGCAGAAGGTCTCTGGTGCTCCTAAGCCCAGACGTCCTTCAGCCCCAAGGGGGCACTCCGTGCCTAAAGGGCCCGGTGCTAAGGCACCCAGGCCTAGGGGAAGGAACAACCGCCCCAGTGATTCCGTCAACCAGGACGGTTGGGCTGCGAACTCGCACTCCGAAGATAGCTGGTCCACGGTGGACCTAAGAAGAAGGTTGGAGGCCAAGTATGAAAAGGCCAAAGGAGAAAAGGCCCGGCCTCGCGGAGATGACCTCCGAAATCATATTAATGACAAGCTCCGGGGACGTGACCTCCCGGAGAGTGATACAAAGAGGCTCGAGGAACAGATTGCTGCCTTGACCAAGCTGGTCCGGAAGCAAAGTGGGGCCCTGTCAGACTCCGAGGAGGAAGACCCGGAACCATGTATTCGGAGGATCGCGGAAACGTCCCTCCCAGATAACTTCAAAATGCCTCACATAGAATTATATGAGGGGAGGACAGACCCGCGTACCCACCTAGCTAAATACAAAAAAATGATGCAAGTGGCGCGCGTCAGTGAGGACGCCAAATGCATGTGCTTCTCACTCACCCTTACCAAGTCCGCGGAGGATTGGTGGAAAAGATTAGCTCCCGGATCAATCCACAGTTGGAAGGAGCTACAGTCCGCATTCAGGAGGCAGTTCATTGCTGCCCGCGACCACGACATGGAGGTTGGTTCCTTAACCAACATCAAGCAGCAACCCAATGAGAACCTCAAAGCTTTCATTCAGAGAATGATGGAAGCTGCTGAAAAGACCAAGGTCAGCGATGACATGAAGCTGATCGCCCTTCAATCGGGCCTTATTGTCGGCTCCCTGCTATGGGGGGAAATGCAAAGGAGACGGGCATAAACGCTGTCCGAATTCATGTCAAAAGCTCAGGGAATCATCAAAATTGAGGATGCCTACCAGCAGGCCTTTGGAGTTCCCCCAGCTCCAACGCCTTCCGTGACTGCGCCGAGCTTTGCTTCGCAAGCTCCCGCACCAGCCCTCACGCTTCCAGGAGCCCAATTCACTCCAAGTGTGTATGGGCCTTCCGCGTCTGCTCAGAGGCCGAGTCAAACCCATTTCTCTGGGTACGGAGCTGTACAAACCGGATGTAGTATCGCTCCTGGCCTGCCGCAGCCGCAAGCGGAAGGCCCAGAACGAAATTTGAGCCAATCGCGGAGCAAACGAAGCGGAAGAAACTCCAACCGGGGAGACCATTCAAAGAAACCCCGGAAGGACTATGAGCCCAAGTTCACGGAGTATACCAGTTTGATAGACTCGCGAGAGAATGTCTATCGGGCGACCTGTAATATGGTCAACTACAGGAAGCCCCCGAGAGTGTCTCACGGAGGAAGGCGTCCGCGAGACTCCAATAAGAGGTGTGAGTTCCACGGAGACGTGGGGCACACCACGAACGAGTGCCTTCAGCTGAAGGATGAGATCGAGTCCCTGGCAAGAGCGGGACACCTCGGTCAGTGGGTGAGGATACCCATTATCTATCCCGGACAGGGAGTAGTTCACGGAGCTGCATATTCCCCGGGACAGAGGGGGACCGCTAGCGCTCCTGGAGCCGGTCACCCCCAAGCTCCCGGGTCTCAGTTCCCAGCGCTTCCTGCTCCAACCGCTCCGGCACCCATTGCCTTGTTGGCTCCAGGACCTGGCAACCCATATCCGCCCGGCCTCGCTCCGCCACCCGTAGACGGACACGTAGCCACCATTTCCGGAGGACCGCACCTTGTCGGAAGCACCCGCAACTCCCAGAAGAGGTACTTGAGGGAGTTAGAACACACCGGGGAAATGTGCGCCTTGGTTCAATCACCTGCTCAACGTCCCCGAATGATGGACCTTCCCATCACCTTCACGGAGGACGATGCCCGACATGTGCACTTCCCCCACAACGATCCCCTCGTGGTGGAAGCCCAGATTGCCAATAAGAAGGTCTCACGGATCTTGGTCGATAACGGAAGCTCCGTAAACATCCTCTTCAAAGCGGCCTTCCACGCGATCGAATTAACCGAGACAGACCTGACCCCATGCCCCATCCAGCTTCAAGGGTTCAATGGGGATGCACTCATGCCACTAGGCAAAATTCAACTTCCAGTCACCCTCAGAGGAGAAAGCGACGCTTATGTCTTCAAGCACAGCACATTCGTGGTGGTCGACTGCCCCACGGCGTATAATGCCATCCTAGGCCGACCGGTCCTAATCGATTGTGGGGCCATAACCTCAATACGCCACTTATGCTTGAAGTTTCCATGCGATGATGGGTGTATCGGCACCCTTCGAGGAGACCAACGAAGCGCACGAAGCTGTTATAATGTCTCCGTCCGATCCGTCTATACGGTCCAGGAGACGGTTGCTGGCGTTCCTTTGGTGGAAGAATTACCAGAAACTGGGGGTGCTCAAGGGGCATACTTTGACGAACTCGACCCAAGAGTGGGAATCGAGAAAGCGATAGAGCCGATGGAGGAAGTCGAAGAGGTGATCCTCAACCCGGGAGATCCCACCAAAGTCATTCAGGTGGGGAAAAACCTGCCGTCGGTCATTCGAGATAAGATCGTGGCCACTATGAAGAATAATCAGGATATCCTGGCATGGTGCCACGCTGATATGACGGGGATTAATCCTAATGTTGTGTGCCACGCACTCAACATAGACCCATCTGCAACTCCGGTTCGCCAAAAGAGGAGGCCGTTAGACCCAGTGAGGGCCAAAGCCGTCAAAGCTGAAGTGGACAAGCTGATGTCCATAGGCTTTCTCCAGGAGTCACACTATCCCGTGTGGTTGGCCAACCCAGTTCTGGTCCCGAAACCCGATGGGTCCTGGAGAATGTGCATTGACTTCACGGACCTAAACAAAGCCTGCCCGAAAGATTGTTTCCCTCTTCCGCGAATCGATCAGATGGTAGACGCTACTTCCGGGTACGAACTCTTATCCTTCATGGATGCGTACTCCGGATACAACCAGATCAAGATGCATGTCGCGGACCAGGAACACACCAGCTTCCTCACGGACAAGGGTGTCTACTGTTACGTGGTCATGCCTTTCGGTTTGAAGAATGCTGGGGCGACGTACCAGCGTCTAGTAACAGGATGTTCAAAGACCAACTGGGGAGGAACATGGAGGTGTACGTGGACGACATGTTGGTAAAATCCAAAACCTCCGGGGACCACAGTGACGACCTTGAGAAAGCTTTCGCCGTGATCCGAAAGTATGGAATGAAATTGAATCCAAAGAAATGTACTTTCGGGGTCTCGTCTGGGAAGTTCCTCGGTTTCATTGTCAGCTCCCGCGGAGTGGAAGCCAACCCTGAAAAAATTAAGGCGTTCATAGATATGCCTTCCCCCCGGAAGCATAAGGATGTCCAGAGCGTTACCGGAAGGATAGCTGCTCTCAGCCGCTTCGTATCCAAGGCCACTGACAAGTGTATCCCCTTCTTCAATGTGTTGCGAGGAAACAAGAAGTTCGAGTGGACCCCCGAATGCGAAGCAGCCTTCCAACACCTCAAGGAACATTTAACCCGAGCTCCCATTCTGTCCAAACCTGTCGAAGGAGAGGCGTTGTTCTTATACTTAGCTGTGACAGAGCACGCAGTGAGTGCCGCTCTCGTCCGGGAAGATGGCCGTATCCAGCTCCTTGTGTATTACGTAAGCAAGAGGTTACTGGACGCCGAGTCCAGATATTCAATGATCGAAAAACTCTCCCTCTGCTTGCTAATTGCTTCGCGGAAGCTAAGGCCATATTTCCAGGCGCACACCATCAAAGTACTCACCAACCACCCTCTCCGACAAGTCTTGCAGAAACCCGAGTCTTCTGGCAGATTGCTTAAGTGGGCCATGGAACTGAGCCAGTTCGACATCCACTACCAACCACGTGTCTCCATAAAAGGACAAGCTCTCGCGGACTTTATTGTGGAATGCTCGGGGATGAATGACCTCCCGGAAGATCCTGTCCCGGAACTTCCCACATGGAAGGTCTATGTAGACGGAGCCTCAAATGAAAAAGGAGCTGGAGCAGGGGTCATCCTAATATCTCCCCAAGGACATCAGCTCCAGAGCACCATCCGTTTCGCGTTCCCAGCATCCAACAACAAGGCAGAACACGAAGCCATGTTAGCTGGATTACGACTGGCCAGAGAAGTCGGAGCCCAAAAAATCGAAGTATACAGCGACTCCCTACTTGTGGTAAACCAAATATCCGGGGAATACCAGACGAAAGGCGAAAAAATGGCTGCCTACGTGTCTCTCTCCCGCGGCCTACTGCAGCATTTCAAAGGCTACCAAATCCGCCAGGTCCCCCGGGACCAGAATTCACTCGCGGACATGCTGGCCAAGCTTGCAACAGACCCGGAGATCGAACAATATGGCCTGGTGCCCATCGGGCACTTAGAAGCACCCACTACCGAGACACAGAGGGTAAATGCCATCATCGACCATTCCCATTCCTGGATAGGACCCATCCTCAGATTTCTCACCACCGGAGAGCTCCCCACTGATAAAGCTGACGCAAGAAAGCTCCAGTATCAAGCTCCCCGATACGTGGTTATGGATGGAAAGCTTTACCGCAGGGGGTTGTCCATACCCTTCCTTAGGTGTGTTGCCGGAACCGAAGTCAGCGCCATCATCCATGAGGTTCACGGAGGCTTCTGTGGCGACCATACCTCCGGGCCGAGCCTCTCCAAAAAGATCCTTCGACAAGGATACTTCTGGCCCACCATGAAGAAGGATTGTGTGGATTATGTCAGAAAATGTGAGCAGTGCCAGAGGTACGCCAAGGTTCCGCGAGCGCCGCCTACAGAAATTACCTTAATGACCAGCCCCTGGCCGTTCGCCGTTTGGGGCATTGACCTAGTAGGTTCCCTTCCAACTGGAAAGGGTGGAGTGAAGTATGCCATAGTCGCGGTAGACTACTTCACCAAATGGGCTGAAGCTGAACCTATGAACACGGTCACATCTAAAAAAGCACTGGACTTTGTCATCAGGAATATAGTGTGTCGTTTTGGGCTTCCACGAAAAATTGTGTCCGACAATGGGAAGCAATTTGACAGTGAACACTTCACGAACTTCTGTGCTTCGCATGGAATTATCAAAAGCTTTTCCGCAGTCTCCAGACCCCAGGCTAATGGGCAAGTGGAGGCTGTAAAAAAAATATTAAAGACCACGTTGAAGAAAAAACTCCAAGCCTGCAAGGCTCACTGGCCGGAAGAACTTCCGCGAGTACTTTGGGCCTATCGCACAACAGAGAGAACTTCGACCGGGCACACGCCTTATTCCATGACCTTCGGTTGCGAGGCCATCATCCCAGTAGAAACTATGATCCCCTCTCACAGGCAGGATACCTACGACCCTACCCGGAACCACGCCCTTCTCCAGGAGTCCCTGGACATGATCGAAGAGCTCCGGGAGCAGTCGCAGGTCCAACTAAAAATGTACCAAGGCAAGATAGCCCGACACTTTAACACGAGAGTCAAGAGCCGTACATTCGAAGTTGGGGATCTTGTCCTACGGAGATTATTTCCTGCTACGCAGGATCCGGGAGTGGGAGTCCTCGGACCCAACTGGGAAGGCCCCTATGAAGTCCAAGAAAAAGTGGGCCATGGGACGTATCACTTAAAGAGACTCGACGGATCTAAAGTCCAGCGCGCCTGGAACGCGGAGCACCTCCGCCGTTACTATCAGTAGGCCCCGGACTATCTAGTTGAAGGTCCTTGGTGGACGTAGCAAAAGTGTAAAATGTGGAGATGATCCTCCCTGTTGTAAAACACGTGCCTAGCAGGCTAGTTTAATGAAACACGGAGAGATTCACTCCGCTTTTACTGCACTTTTTATCCCTGTGTTCAAAGCTGTGTTTTAACAAGTGACCACGCGGTCCGGAGACGTCCGGACCCCACGCTCACTTGGGGGGGTATACATGGCTAAGGCATAGCCATACACCCCTTGAACAAAACATACACAGAACACCACTTATGTGCTAGCATTGTGTTTGAAAATTTTAAATTGTTAAGCTTAGGTTAATTTGTTGCCATGAACATGCTTGCATTACGTGTCATGTGTGCATTATGTGTTTATGTGAAAATTGCCATTGAAATGCCTGCCATTATGCATCATAAAAATTATCTCCTGTGTAGCCCAGCGATGAATAGGACTAGGGGTTGGGGCACGTTCAGAGAGCTACGCCGAAACACCCCCAACTCCCTGACAAGTACTTTGCAGAATACTCCGCGATCGCTGTAGAGCTTTGCTTCGCAAGCTCCAGCTCCGGGTCCCGCAAGGCGAAAGATGCAAGATCCGCGACCGTTGTAAGCCTTGCTTCGCAGGCTCCAGCTCCGGATCTCACAAAATAATGCATGGCGAGCTCCTCGACCATTGCAAGTTTCAGCTCCAGGAGCAGACATGGTCGATCCTCCACTCACCAGCCCTTGCTTCGCAAAGCCCCTGCTCCGGGATCGCACCTGGTGGGCGTGGCAATTTCCCCGACAACAACGAGCCTTGCCTCGCAGAGCTCCGTGCCAGGTCCCTAAAGTCAGCTACCATGAGGTTCGCAACGACAGTTAGTTTTGCTTCGCAAAGATCTAACCTTAAGTCTAGCGATGCTCACCAAAAGAACTCCCGTTCCGAGCCATGGAATGGCTCACCTTAGCAATCCCAGCGAACAGTATAACTACAAGTCCCGGGATTGGCTATTTGCCTTAGGAAAGCTAAAATACGGTGAAAGGAGTCTGGCCGTTGAAACCAGGAAACCTTCGTAACCTAGAAACTACGTGGGAAAAGACATCAGCCGTTAGAGCCTCAAGTGGGAAGTGCATAGGTTCTGGACGTTGGAACCAAAACCTCATGCGCCCCTACAACAGTCTACCGTATAAAAGTCTACCCTAAACGCAAAGTTAAATAAAGAACTCGGCATAAAAGAAAGGAGAATGCTATAATTATGGCAAATATGTCTGCAATGAAAAACTCAAATGAAAAATAATTAAAGATAAAACCCCTTCAAGTATTGGGGGTGGCTGCAGCTTCCACGACCGGGGCCTCGGGGACATTGGCTTCAACTGAGGCTGGCGGAGTCGGCTCATTGGAAGGCGGAACTTTGTCACGGGAAGGTTCAGAGGTCCCCGCCTCTCCGGGATCTCCCGCCTCAGGGGCTCCAGCACGTTCGTCAATGTTGTAAGTTTGGACGTATGCCTCTGGGCCTTGATCCCACACCTGTAGCTTCTCCCTCATGGCATCGGCATCCTCTCCTAGATAGCCTAGTACCTCCGGGTTCACTTTCCAGAGTTGATGCATGAGGACCACATGCGATATATTAATCGTCCTGTTCAGTATCACCTCGGCATCCTCCTTCTCCTTCAAGCGCTCCGCCTCGGAGGTTGCCAGCTGTGCCTCCGCGACAGCTAATTGAGCCCTTAGTTTGTCCATCTCGGCCTTGGAGGCATCCCGCTCTCCCTTAAGAGAATCAATCTCCTTGCGCTGCTCCCTATTTTGGTTCAGCACGGATTGCTTCTCGGTCACATGCCCCCTGGCAGTGAATTGCAAGGCTCCGATCTCTTTATCCTTCTCGGCGAGCCCCAACTGCAGCATAGACATGAGATCCCTGCTCCTCTTATGAAGTTGCTCCTCCTCGTGCAGCTTACTCTGAAGAGTGAAATATTCCTCTTGCTGCTTAAGGAGGAGATCATTTTTTGATTGCAAGCGGGCTTCCAAGGTATCCTTCTCCACCCTGGCTTGGGACAGCTCTTCCCGGAGCTTGGAGTTTTTGGCCTTCATCTCATCCGACCGCTGTCTGAACTCATTCTCTGCGTTGGCCCGGTACTCTTGATATTTGGCAAGATATTTCTTGTCCGCCTCTTCCTCAGCCGTGCGCCGGGCCTGGTCAATCTTCTCCGAAGCCCCAAAGGCCTGTTGGGTCAGTTTCTGCTTCTCCGCCTCCAAGGCCTGGCGAGCCACCTGGCTCTCCTCCAGCTGAACCAGAACTGCACCCACCTCCCGGAACGAGCGTTCCGCGATCAGAGAGGCCTGCATGGAAAGACAACGCAATGAGTTAAGCAGAACCAAATGTGCTAAGACAGATGATCCCAAAGCTTAACTGACGGCTTACCCCGGACAATTGTTGCTTCACAGCATGTGTCAGCAGCAGCGGATCCTTACTGCTACTGATGGCCCAGTTCTCAGAATTGAGCTCGCACAAGCTCAGGGCCATGTCCTCCATCATCTCCGCTCCGAACGGCGCCAATGCACGTCCAAGCCTAGGCACCAGCCTCTTCTCCAAGGCTGGGCCATCCAAAACCGCTCTAGCCGGGTGAAGAGACCTCACCCCCTCGGCCAACTCAGCTCTCTTCACGGCAGACAAGTTGTCTGCCCTTCCCTGAGTAATGGCCTTCTCAGCCTCCAACCGCCTCTTCAAAAAATTATCGGCCCGTCTTACACCCTCCAGGAGGGCAGCGGGGAAACGGGTTGGTTTCTGCGGGAAGTGGAACTTCAGGCCAGGCAGAGGAAGGTTTGTTTGCTGAGAAGAAGGAGACCTCGAAAGGGTGGACTCCCTTTGGGCTGGAGGAGGAGGCAGACGGGGTACTAAGGCCCCGGTCTGTTGTTTTTGCTGCTGCGGTGGCAGAGGTGACTGCCTTTGTTGTTGTTGTTGCCTTTGCTGCTGCGGCAGCGGAAGTAATTGCCTTTGTTGTTGCTGCTAGTTTGGATGTTGTTGTTGCTGCCATTGTGGCGTTGGTGATTGTCTCTGTTGTTCTTGTTGCTGCTGTTGTTGTAGTTGTGGTTGCTGTCGTTGCTGTTGTTGTTGCCTTCGACCGGGAGAAGAGTGTCTAATGCGTTTCTTCTCGGCGCCCTCAGCATCCCTTCCGGGACGCTTGCTCACCCAAGTCGTCTTCACGGGGAACACAAGCCCTTCCCCGTCGCTGCTGCTACTCGAGACCATCATAGTCTCAGAAGGCCCGTCGGCAGGAGACTTCTCTACCCCTGGAGACGCTTGCGCCTCGCCACTTGTCTTCTGGGGGGTGGCAGCTTTACCTCCCCTACCAGCCTTGGCCTTCCGTCCTTTCCCCTTGGACGGGTCTTGGCTAGTGGCAGCCTTCTTAATGAGCAGGGTAACTCTCCCCAACATCTTGGCTTCTGGATACTTTGCAAGAAACATACGAAGCAAGGTTAACGAACCAACAAGCAATGAGAAAGAAGATAAGCAGAAGACAAGACAATCAACAACATAAAAGCACAAGCAAGACCGCCAGCAGGGAACAAGAAACAAGAAAAAGAAAAGTTTGAATGGGACGACCATGCACGAGAAACGTGGATGGCCTTCCCCGAGCAAAACAAAACACCGCCTCCTGCTCCAGGAAGCTCCCGTACTCCTTGAAGTCCGGGAATGACATGCTGAGGGAAGAAGGGTCAACCATGATGACACCTTCTGGCAGACTACCGTCACTCAGACACCCGAGGAGCTCATCTACCCTATCGCAATATCTGTCAAAGGGTACCCTACGCGGATCTAGCCTAAGGAAGCGGGGATCGAACCCCATCTGAGAGGTCCGGGAAACCTCAGACAGGCTGGGGGTGTGGATCAATCGAAAACTAGTCTTACCTCTACCGGAGGTACCAGCCCCCGGAGTCCCTTCGCTAGGGTAAGCTGCGGCGTGGCGAGCCTCGATCTCCTCTCCCTCCGGCTGGGGGTCGGGGAGCCTCTCCGCCCAACTAGGGGATAAAGCATTCTTGTCCCGGGCTGCTTGGTTGATCACCTTGGACAACTCTAGGGCAATCTGTTCCCGGATGTCAGCTGACACCTGACTTTGCCCCCTGCCACTCACTGGCTCAATGTTTTGGAAAGAGGCGAGTAGCCCATACTCCCTCAAAGATTCGGAGGTCACAAGTCCTTCCACTTTCAACTCTTCCTCCGAGAGCCCTTCGTAGAACTTGGACCTCCTTATCATCTCCGCACAGCGAGGTGTCCGCGGAACGACTTCTGCAAAATTCAAATACAAGCATTAGAGATCCTCCCGAAAGGCAAATCAAACGCAAAGAAACAAAGTTGAAAAGGAGAGGAAGGAGCACTTACCAGGGATCTTGAAGTCAAAAGATAGGGCTGGCACCCTCTTCAGTGGGAAGCCAGTCGTCAGGAACCAGTACTCCCAGAGGTCTGGAACCCTCGCGGTATGACAAGTGGGACACATCACGTCCGGGTGCCTCTCCAGCCTGTAAAATCCCACCTTGTCTGAATGACCCCTCATGGGCTGAGACTTCAACCCGTAGAAGTACAGCACCTCCTCCGGAGTAGGAGCTTCCAGTTTCCGGGACTTGCAAAAGATGAACCACCCCGCTAGGAGCTTGTAGCTGGGGGGAATCAACTGGAAGGGGGCAATCCCCGCCTTCACACAGAAATTGGCAAAGTAACTTCTTAGGGGCAAGTGCGCCCCACACACTATGTGTGCCCAGCTCCAGGCACCAATACCCTCGTGGCTCTGACTAGCCGACTCGCCCAGCACCGACAGACGGTGCCACATCAGGCCTGGGATGTACTTCAGGCCTGCCTCTGAGGAGTACAGCTCAATCATGCCGTAGTTCCTGAACAGGTTCGGCTTCTGGTCCGTCTCCCAGATTGAACTATTGGTAGTTGGTGGGCTAGCCGCGACCACTTTTGTCTTTCCTTTCCCCTTTGCGCCGGCGACAGGGGAACCCTTCTCCTGGGCAAAATCAGCCTCCGCCACAACGAGGAGTTGTTCCTTTGAGATGTTTGTCACTGAACAAAAGAAACAAAGAAGAAAACACTCTAAGCAGTCAGCACCCTTGTCATACCCTAGTGGTATCAAAGGCGTCGGGGAGACCCTCCCCGAAAACTGCTTGGAGAGGCTCCCACCGAGCTTGCCGAAGGGTTGGCACCATGCCACCCGAAGGACAGCAAGGAGCCAAACTCAGACTCCGAGCCTAAGCCCGCCGATAGAAGTGTTTCTCCAGAGAAAGACACCCTAAAGGCGTTCATGCTTATGCCCTAAAACAGCAAACTAGAACAACGCAAGCAAGACAAGGAACGACTTTCCAAACGCAAATCGTCAAAGCATGCAAAAGAGACTACTTATCGACTCACATCAATCGCATGCCTATCAAAGCCCTATTCACGCATGCACATAGGCGATAATGGCAGAAAACTCAACTCTAACAACTACCAACAACCTAAGGTTTGGGAGGAAAGAGCAAAGTAGAAATACTTACTGGTATTCGGGTAGTTGAAGGTTGAAGGAGTAACCGGATCACTGTACAGCACTATCGCGAGAAGTAAAACCTGCAAAGACGAACGGCGATTCAAACCCTGAACTTCGGCGAATAAACCCACTGCCAAATCAAAAGAAAAGTTTCTAGATCCCTTACCAAAAGAAGTGGCAAGTTCGAAGGAATGGAAGCTTGGAAGCCTGAGAGTTCGAAGGTTTGGGAATCTGAAAATCCGAAGGATAGAGAATTTGAAAGCGTAAAGAGGAAGAAAGGTCTGTTCCCTCATTTTTATAGCAGGGAAGAAGTCGTTTCGAATTCCTCAAATGGACGGTCCCGATCATCCCATTCCGTGTGCATCAGATCCAACGGCTAGGGATGAAGCGACGATCCTATTTATGACTCCTCGGATGGGAATAAAGTATTTATTTCCCATTATTATACCGCGTCGGGCCCAAAGTACCATTAAAAACTGTCAAATCATTACTCAGATGCCTGACGCACGCATACTCAACCAGTCGCCTCACGCACACGTCTTGGTCGCAGAACCATTCCCGGCATGACGCGTGGCCCTTGCCGTACTTAAGTACTTGAGTTCAAACAGAAGAAATTCCCTTCCTTTTTCATACTAACACTAAGGCGGGAAAAAGGAATACTTCCGGGAACACAGAAGGTGGCCCCTCGCCTAATCTAAGAAACCGGAATACCCGGAGGACTGTACAAGCTCCCGGATCTCTCAAAGCTCCGTGATCTTGGGGGGTAAATGTTATCCAGATTTCCGGATAGCGTTTAGATGGATATCCTCGGGGAAGCAGAATTATCAATGTCTTTCACGGTAGGTGACTAGGGCTCGCGGATGGATAGAAAGGCTTCGCCTCTCCCGTTTAGTGTCCGGATTACTCTTTCAAGCAAACGCGACACGGAAGCTCGTCAACTCTCCCGGAATCCCGAAGGGATATCCTTTGGGGAAGCTCCTTCCAGGAGAAGCCCTTCAAGTGGTCTTCGCGGAAACAGTTCCGTGCCTCGCACGGAACAAGACCAGGCGGTCGAGTCGTGGAGGAGGCATATTTGGAGTGATATCCACCTGACACAGGATCCCGCCTGACATGCCCGATAGGTCAAAGCCGCACACATCCCAGCACGCCTAAGGGTACCTTTTCGCCTACTGTTCCGCTGACAACTTGGAAAAGACGGCTGACTTTGTGTATTCCCCATACTTTCACGTAAATATACCCACATAGAGTCTTGTAGCCATGCTACTACAGTAATTGTATCCCCTATTTATGGCTGGTGTAATTAAGACTCATGGACGTAGAGAAAAACCCTAATCCAAAACCCTAGCTATAAAGACCCTCTCATTTTACAATAGGAGGGACGGCCAACAAATCACATAGCAAGAACTCTACTAAAATCTCTCTAGCTTCATCTTCTTCAAGAGAACCCGAGAGAAACACTGTGAGTGTGTGAAGTTCTTGTACACCAGCCATCTTACTGTAATTCTTTACAAGTATAATTACATCGACTCGTGGACTAGGGCTTGTTAACGCCTGAACCACGTAAAAACACTGTTTGTTTAGTTACATTTCTGCACTTCTACACTTCTTATCTTTTTATTATTCTGTTTGTATTCGTTTCCGAAAAACTCGGTAAACAAATACTTATGTTGACCCTCAAATTAGCCAACGACACGGAGTCAAATATACGGCAGGAAAGTAGTACGATGCTTGAGAATACAATCTAAAGGAAAATAAAGGACACCAAGAATTATAGTGGTTCGGCCCCAAAGATTGGCAATGACCTACATCCACTTGATACTATTATTAATGTTGAGCTTCAAAGGCGTGATCAAAGAACTAGGTTTCTTGAGTTTCACAAACCTTAAAAGGAGAAACAATACAGACGATGGATAATAGCAATACAATTCTCTTCTTCTCAGATCAGAAAAGAGGATTTGGAAATAGATCAAAAGATCCCCCCTTGAGCTATTTCTTGTATATTTATAGGCTCAAGGAGGGTTACATGAGTCAATTAATCATATCTTTCCTTAATAAATGGATATTTAGGTTATAATGAAGAGATATTCTCGGATATCATTACAACTATACAAATTTATACACAAATAAATGGAGTATACGACCAGGCTGGTCGTATATAAAACTTGAACCCCCGCGTATGGAAGTATCCCTGGTCGATAGGCGAGCAACATCTCTGCCACGTGTTGGCCACGTGTCGAAAATTCTTGCCACGTCATCCACAACTATTTTTTGGATAAACATTTGCCCCCAAGTTTATTTATTGTGACCAACAATAAGTAAACTTAGGAAACTAACCTTTCGTATACCCCACGAAATCTGTTAGAGTCACTCGTGCTTCCTCGAAAAAGGTGACCTAATCACATCGAATCATGCCTTTTCGGTTTCCAAGTAACCCTTCTGACGGCTATTACACTCCCCCATGCCTTGAAAAAGGTCACTCATGATTACCCCTTTTTATCATATTTCAGCCATTATAAATAATCCCCAAATTTACCTTTTCACTTTTTACTTGCCCTTTTCTCGCCAAGAACCCTCAAGAACTTAACCCAGAGCTTAGAAACTTTGAAGATCATCTGTCGCTTGTTCTAAAGATCCTCTGTTCACACGCCCAAAGTTGCTTCATTTCAGAACCTCCAATCTTCATCTAGGTAAATTTCTTCAACTTTCCTACTCTTTGACATGCCATGCATACTATTACATGCCTGTTTTTAGTTCTGAAATTTTTCGTGTTCTTGGGTAAAAATGCATGAGGATTGTGTGTATATTGATTGATGCTTGATAGGGTAGCGTATTTTTTCTTTGTAGGAGTTAGGAGCCAGTTTGATAGTCAAGATCGTAAGTTTAGGGCGTAAAATCGAAGTAAAAATTTGATTTTTAGGCTAGTTGAAAAACTGGGTTTTTCCCGCCCCTTCGGAGTCGAAAAAGATTTTTTTCCAAAAAACTTTTTATTTCCGCTTTTCAATCTATTTTTCAAACTGCTCGCATAGAACTTAGTTTTTTTGTTAGAATGCTGCTGGTCGTAGACGCGAGCAACGTTATTCCAACTTTCAACATAAGCTCTCAGGCTGTGCGTCTTATCTCCTCCTTTCTCTGTTCGCAGCTTACATGCAAGAGCCGTGGGGGGGGGGGGGGGGGGGAGGGGGGGAGAAAGATCTATCGATGACGACTTATTGGCTCAAATGCTTGAGGATGAGGAGCAACCATTGTCATTAATACATGACATCCCATTTTCTCGTGTCACTTCAAACACTACACCTGTCCTTACTCAAAATATGGCTCGTACTAAAACCAAAGCCCAGAAAAAGAAAGCCCTCTATCCTTCACATCAGCCTACTCCTCGGGCTGAAATTCCCTCGACCAGTGGTCGAGCTTCCTGACCCCAATATCCAAACACACGCTCAGCCCCGACATGCCATTCAACCAGATGTTGAGTGGTATATAGTACTTGAGAGCCAAGTGACGATCAGGATGATCGCCAACTACATCAGGAAGTATGGTTTCACGGGGGTGACCTTAGTCCGACCCAACCAAGATCAATGGGCGAACCTTCCCGGAGGCGCCTTCAGCGCCTGGTCGAGGTTCCACATTGAGGCAGGGGCTACCTTGCCTCTTCATTCATTTTTCCAAGGGGTGGCCAACTATTTTGGAGTTGCCCCTTTTCAAATAACTCCAAATGGATATAGAATGCTTGCATCACTCTATATCCTGTCCAGCCACAAAAAATGGCATGTGCCAACTCCTCATGAGGTTAACTACTTGTTTGACCTCAAGTCTAACGCCAACCAAGAAGGCACGGGGTTTTTTCATTTCTGTCATCAGGAAACTGGGCGCACCTTCCTGACTGACACCACCCATATATCGAATGTGAGGAGGTACTACCAGGAGTACTTCCTCACAACCGACATGATCGCGGAGAATTTGGCCTTTGCTCAAGGAAGTAAAACCTTTGTATCATTGGATGTTACTCTTTATTTAGTGTTCTCCTCCACATTCTCTTAAACTTTTAATGCCTTACAGGCCCATGGCTGTGACCAGACCCAACTCCAGACATGGAGTTGAGATCAGCCTTCTTGGCCAGCATGACTGACGTAGAAAAAAGCGTCAAGCATCTGGTCACAGAGGCTAACCTTAGGTTGGTTGGCCTTTTGGCCCCTCATCAGGACATGAGGGAGTCAACAGCAGGGAGTACCACGGGCGGAGAAGAACCCGAGCAGCAAGTACCAGTGTCACCTCCATGAAGGAGACAAACTGGGGTCACGATCAGGGAACCTGTTGGCACTCCTCCAGCAGAGATGCCCTCTGCCCCCTTGGGGAAAGGGAAAAAGAAGGCCACCGAGCCTGTCGAACACTTGGACGAGTCTTTAGACAAGAATGGTACAGTTATTTCTCTTTTAGATAGCTTGCCAATTCCCTGTCACCTATTCGACGGGGACGACAATTTTAAATATGCTCCAAATTTAGGTCCAGACTTAATTTTTTCCGTTTATTTTCATGACATGACATATTTAATTGTTTATACTGTCTCACTGCCCGAATGTTTGCTTCTTTTCCAAACATGGACTCCGAGAACGTGTTTGACATTTTCAGCGCCCCTGAGGCTCCCTCGAGCAGAAAGAAAACAAGCAAGAGGCATATTGGGGAAAGTAGTAAAGCGCCTCAGGCTAAGAAGCCTCACAATGTAGGCCTCCCAGAGGACGGGCCCTCAGCCAACACAACTCCACCTTCGCCTCATGAGCAGCAGACTCCCCCTGCTCCAGCCGAATCGACTCCATCTCCAGCGGCCCCAACTGACCAGACTCAGTAGGCCGGTCCTGCTTCGACTGGGGGCGACATAACTGGTCGCGCCTTCAAATCGATCAAGGACAGAGTCACAAAAATTGTAAAGCACGACCACTGCTGAGAGGCAATGGTTGCGATAGAGGCGATGGACGTCGACCTGATCTTAAACCGCGCCTTGAACGAGTTTACCAGTGTAAGTCATCTTTTTATGTGGAGATAGCCCTTCTATATTCTACAGTTAGTCTAACCTTTGCTCTGACTACAAGCAATGCTGACCCTTACTACCGGCCGTCTCTGCTCGGGTGCTGTTATCGAGCAGGCCAAATCTTTGGAGCAACGGCACTCTGATGAACTTAAAGCTGCCAAAGCGAAATATGCCGAACAGCTTGCAGCGGTGCTCAAGGAGAAGAATAAACTGGCTGAGGAATTGATGGAGAAGCAAAAATCTCAGGATAAAGCCACCGAGCAGAGGGAACAGGTCAAGGAGTCTACCCGCGTCAATTATCATGCGGCTAAACAGCTCGAGGAGGACTTGGCTGCGAGTAGACAGGAGAATACATCCTTGGAGGGCCGGATTGAGGAACAAGAATGCCACTCTCTGATGCTTCTACAATTTCTGGAAGCACAGCCAGGGTGCCAACTTCAATTACCTTCCTGAGAATGCAAGAAACACCGAGCTTGCTCGCTGTGTTGCTCGACTGGTAGAGGAAGAAAGATCGAGGATTCCTACTTCCCCTGAGATCTCGCTGGCCACTAGGATGGACGGGGCAGACAATGAGGCTGCAGACGTCGTCAATCAGAGCCCTTCTCAAGATCCTCCAGCTCCTCAAGATCCTTCAGCTCCTTAGTCTTTTTCTGTTTTTATTTTTATCTTTTTAACTGCACGACCTACGGGTCGTGATGTAAAGACAATATATTTTTTATTGCTGCATGGGCAGCCTTTACTTTTATTTGAACAATTACATCCGAGCAGCGACTGCTTGCGGTGTAAAAGGATTCATTTTGATATTATAATATATTTGCATCTTATTATAACATCTATTTGCATGACCAAACATAGCATAGCAATTTGGTTTGATTTAACAAAATAACAAAATTTTGAAATATACTCTAAGTACCCTAGCATGCTTTCACTTATTTTGGTCATGTGTTTACATACCTTTTAACGATATGCTTTGCTTACTTGTACCTTATATGCCCCCCTAGTGATCGAGGAGCTTTAGGTCCTTGGTCACTTGCCTTGACCAGAACCTGTTCGAACATTACTGCTCGTAGCAATATGATTAGAATTATAATACAGCAAAATAACACGTGTAATGAGCAAATACTTGTAATAAGTACAATAATTGGCAAGAAATGACTGGCTGTGCACAATCCCTTTTATTTCTTGTAATAAATGGACTAAACATGTCTGTACGAGTGATCAATAAGATCATACACTTATAAGCGATCAGTCACATAAAATGACCAACCTTTTTCAGAACTTGTAAAAAGTGAAATTTATACAAGCCAATTCTTTAAGAAGAATTGTTTATTGGTAATACTTGCGCAGGTGTTCTCCATTCCAATAGCGAGGAACGAGATCTCCGTTTAAGCGTGCAAGTTTATAAGTGCCTGGGTGAAGGACCTCATCAATCTGGTATGGCCCTTCCCAATTAGGTCCGAGTACTCCAGCAGCTTGGTTGCGGGTGTTTAGGAAAACTCTTCGGAGTACAAGATCTGCCACATTGAATTTTCTTTCTCGCACTTTAGAGTTGAAATACCAGGCAACCTTCTGCTGGTACATAGCTAATTGGAGTTGGGCTTGTTCATGCTTTTCATCGATTGAGTCCAGGGATTCCATCAATAGCTGGCTATTAGAGTCTTGGTTGTATGTTAATCTGCGATGCGAGGGTGGATCCAACTCGACAGGCAACATAGCTTCATACCTGTATGCCAAGGAAAACGGGGTATGACATGTTGCTGTTCGGTGGGAAGTTCTGTACGACCAGAGAACTTCAGGCAATTGTTCCGGCCACGCTCCCTTAGCTTCTTCAAGTCTTTTCTTCAGGGTATCCTTTAAGGTTTTGTTAACTGCTTCGACCTACCCATTCGCTTGGGGATGAGCGACTGAAGAAAATCTTTTGATAATACCATGCCATTTGCAGAAGTCCATGAATAGATCACTGTCGAATTGGGTGCCGTTATCTGAGATGATTTTTTTTGGCAATCCATATCGACAAACGATGTTCTTGACTACGAAGTCAAGCACTTTCTTGGTTGTTATGGTTGCGAGCGGTTCAGCTTCGACCCACTTGGTGAAGTAATCGACGGCAACCACTGCATACTTTACACCAACTTTTCCTATAGGCAAAGATCAGAGTAGATCTATTCCCCAAAATGCATAGGGCCATGGACTCTGCATTTGCTTTAACTCGCTGGGGGCTGCTTGTGGGATTTTGGAAAATCTCTGACACTTGTCACACTTTCGCATGAACTCCATTGAGTCTTCATTCATGGTTGGCCAGAAATATCCTTGCCTTAGGATCTTTTTTGACAAACTTTTCCCCCCAGCGTGGTCCCCGCAGAAACCTTCGTGCACCTCTTTCATCAACTCTTTGACTTTCTCCTTTGTAATATATCTGAGGAGTGGCAGTGAGTATCCCCTTCGGTACATGATTCCATCGACCAGGATATACCTAGCAGCTTGCCGTTGAAGGGTCCTGGCTTTGTTTCTGTTCGCTGGTAGCACGCCGCTTGACAGATACTCTACATATGGTGCCATCCACGTATCCTCCATCTGGATTACCAGAGTGGTTTCTACCACTTGGATGCTTGGTACCGATAGTCTCTCGACTGGCACTATGTTCAGAGTATCAACATCCTTCGCACTTGCCAATTTTGCCTAAGCGTCCGCGTTGGAATTCTAATCGCGAGGTACTTGCTGGAGACTGTATCTGCCAAACTGGGCTAACAGATCCTTTGTTTTGTTCAGATAGGCAACCATTTTCAAACCTCAAGCCTGGTACTCTCCCAGGACCTGATTCACCACCAACTGAGAATCACTATAGATGTCAAGCACTTTTATGTTCATATCCTTGGCTAACCGCAATCCAGCGAGTATTGCTTCATATTCGGCCTCATTGTTAGAAGCAATGAAGTCAAATATGATTGCACAGTGAAATCAATGCCCTTCCGGCATTATCAATATCACTCCTGCTCTTGCATGGGATTCGTTGGATGAACCGTCTATGAATAATTTCCACGTGGGAGCTTGGATTTGACATTCAGGTTCACTGGGCTCTTCAGTATGTTCGCCAATCGTAAGTTCAGTGAACTCCGCGATGAAGTCGGCCAAGGCTTGTCCTTTTATCGCTGTTAACGGAAAGTAAGATATGTCGAACTGCCCGAGTTCGACTGCCCATTTTAGCAATCGACCCGCAGCCTCTGACTTTTGCAGGACTTGTCGAAGAGGCTGGTCGGTCAAGACCGTAATTGTATGAGCTTGGAAGTAAGGTCGCAACTTCCTAGAGGCCAAAACTAAGCAATAGGCTAGTTTCTCGATGGGTGGGTACCGCTGTTCTGATCCGATCAGCCTTTTGCTCACGTAGTAGACAACCTTCTGCACGCCTTCTTCTTCTCTTTCTAAAACAGCACTAGTAGCGTATTCCATGATTGCCAGGTAGATGAACAAAGTTTCTTTATCGACTGAATTTGATAGGATGGGTGGTTGCACCATATGTGTTTTTAGTGCTTGAAAGGCCTGTTCGCACTCATCTGTCCATTCAAATTTCTTATTGCCTCTTAGTAGATTGAAAAACGGAACACACTTATCTTTCGATTTCGAAATGAATCTATTGAGAGCAGCAATCCTCCCGGTCAGGCTTTGAACATCTTTAATCTTTACTGGCGATTTCATCTTGATCAGGGCTTTTATTTTCTTGAGATTGGTTTCAATTCCTTTTGAGTTAACTATAAATCCCAAGAACTTCCCTGATCCTACTCCGAATGAGCATTTAAGGGGATTTAACTTCATCTGATATTTATTCAGGACGTTGAAGCATTCCTGCAAATCCCTTATATGTCCTTCTGCTTTCTTTGACTTGACTAGCATGTCGTCGACATAGACCTCCATGTTTGTGCCGATCAACTCCTTGAACATGTGGTTGACGAGTCTTTGGTAAGTCGCACCGGCATTTTTCAAACCAAAAGGCATCACCTTGTAACAGTAGAGCCCTGTATCAGTCAAAAAGCTAGTGTGATCCTCATCAGGGGGATGCATATTGATTTGATTATACCCGGAGTATGCATCCATGAATGAGAGGGTCTCATGCCCTGTAGTGCATCGACCAGCTGGTCGATCCTTGGGAGTGGGAAACAATCTTTGGCGAAGGATTTATTTAGGTCTGTAAAATCCACGCACGTACGCCACTTGCCATCCGGCTTGGGCACTAGTACGGGATTAGAGACCCACGATGGATAAAATGCCACCATAATGAACCCATTCTCCTTCAGCTTCTCGACTTCCTCTTTCAAGGCCTTTGATCTATCTTTGTCGAGTAGCCTTCTTTTTTGTTGCACTGGTGGAAAGTTTTGTCGATGTTCAGGACATGGCTGATGACTGCAGGATCTATCCCGACCATGTCTTTGTGCGACCAGGCAAAGACCTCCTGGTTCCTCCTTAATAACTCCACCAGTGCTTGTTTTGTTGTTGTCTCTAAGTTTTTACCGACTTTCACAACTCTGGTCGGATTTTCCTCATCGAGTTGGACCTCTTCAAGGTCCTCGATGGGCCCCACTTCTTCTTCAAAATCCCTAAAGCGAGGATCCAAGTTCCTATCCTCACTTTGGGCAACGCCCTATTTGGTGAGATTATCACCCGAGTGGGCCTGAACATCAGTCTCTATTTGCAACTCCTTTTTGGTGGCATCTCTCGATACACCCTTCTTTGCCTTGGTGATTGAGGCGTTGTAGTACTCCCTTGCTTCCCTTTGGTTTCCCAATACGCATCCTACCCCTGCGTCTGTTGGGAATTTCATAGCGAGGTTCCATATAGAGGTGACGGCTTGTAGGTCGACCAAAATTGGTCTCCCTATCACATCGTTGTACGCCGAAGGACAATCAACTACTATAAAAGTAGTGAGTAATGTCCTATTAGCAGGTGCAGTGCCTGCTGTGACTGGGAGTCTAATCGACCCTGTTGGGGCAAGCCCTTCTCCGGAAAAACCATAAATGGTTTGGTTGCATGGCTCCAGATCTTTCACGGACAACTTCATCCTTTCCAGCGAGGACTTGTGTAGGATGTTGACCGAACTTCCTGGATTGACCAACACCCTTTTCACCATCATGTTTGCAATCTGTACGTCCACGACCAGCGGATCAGAGTGTGGGAATCGCACGTGCTGGGCATCGTCGTCAAAGAAGGTAATCAATTCCTCCTCTGTTTGAGCCTTTTTTGGTGCTCGATCCTAAACATTCAACATCTCGATGTCCTGGTCATGGAGCAGTATTCAAGCATATCGTTCCCTCGCTTTCCCACTATCTCCTGCAAGATGTGGGCCTCCGCAGATGGTGAGTAGGGTACCCGCCACATGAGCTGGCTGTAAAGGTGGCGAGCGTTGGTGTGCAGGCGCCGACTCGTTGCCACCTTCAGACTCTCGATGAGAACCTCCTGCGGTTCGTACAAGTCTTCTTAAATGTCCCTGCCTTATCAGGAACTCAATTCCATCCTTCAGCTGGTTACACTCATTAGTGTCATGCTCGTAATCGTTGTGAAAATGATAGAACTTTGTTGCATCTCTCTTCGAGACATCTTTTCTTATAGGTGCAGGTCGTTTATAGGGCACGCTTGAGTTGGTCGCTTGGCAGACCTCAGCTCGACTTTCAACAAGGGCAGTGTAGTTGGTGAATCTCGGTTCATACCGATTACCTTTGGGGCGCTTGCTCTCGAAGGTCGAGGGTTCGTTGTTTGCTCGTTTCCCACCGTTTCTACCATTGCCATTCCCGTTGCCTTTGCCATTGCCATTGGGTTTTTCGGACCCATTGGCGACTTTGGTGGGTTCTTCCTTGGGCCCCTTCTCTTTTGTTGGCGATTTCCCTTCGTTGGAAATCACGTCCTCGAGCTTGATGTACTGATCAGCTCGATCTAAGAATTTTTGGGAGCTTCTTACCCCATTCTTTCTGAGGCTGCTCCAGAGGGGTGAATGGCATCTAACCCCAGTAGTTAGGGCCATCCTCTTACCTTCATCGCCCACAGTCTTGGCTGCAGCTGCAGCTCGCATGAAGCATTGAACATATTCCTTAAAGGGCTCCCCCTCTTTCTGGCGTATCTCGACCAGTTGGTTCGCCTCAGTGGGGTCCACACAACCCACATAGAACTGTCCGTAAAACTCCTTTACAAACATTTCCTATGATACTATATTGGCAGGAGGGAACTTAAAGAACCACTCCTGGGCAGTTTCAGACAGTGTTGCCGGGAAGATGCGGCAGTGGGCATCTTCTGACACGTTTTGTATATCCATTTGTATCTCAAACTTATTAACGTGAGATACCGAGTCTCCATACCCGTCAAAATTTAGCAGTGTTGGCATCTTGAACTTACTAGGGGTTTCAGCCACAACAATCCTCTGTACAAAGGGGGTGCCTCTCCTCCGATCATACTCATTGTGGGATGTTCACCCCCCAACCAGCTGCTGCACAGCCTGTTTCAGGGCATCGATTTGAGCCTGAACAGCTTCTAGGATTGCTGGTGCATCTGGTGCTGGGGGAATGTACTCATAGTGCCTTTCTCGGCGGTCGTTAAGTACGTTCCCCAAATCATCGTCTTTTCACCGCTGCTCGCTGGCTCCGAGCCGACTAAAGACGTTATTCTGCCTGGGCTGCCCCCCAGTGTTATGACCCACTGGTCGGTCTTCTCTAGGTGGGGGGCTCCTGCCTCCACCTCTCTCTTCGTTCCTCCGACCAGCATTTCCTCTGCCAGAGTCGGCTTCATTGTAGCCGTGGCCATCTCTGAATCGTGGCTGGCTATGGTGCAACTGACTATTTCCTCTGTTGCCTCCTTGGGTTGGAATTTCCCGAGCATTAGGGGGAGGCCTGCGCTGGTTGGTGGGTCCCCGTCCATTGTTATGCCGTGGGGGGCCCCTAACCGTAGAGCCTGTCTCTGAGTTCCTCCTGTTGGCAGAAGGGCGCTGCCCCCTGCTCGATGGATGTGGCTCTTCATCCCCTGGGCGTCTAGGGCGGCAGGGCGGTTGCCTGACTCTATTTTGCCTCGGGCACGGGGGATTGCCTTGACCAGCTTTAGACAGAGGCTGCTGCTCAGGATCTCTAGGTGGGACATCATCCTGAGCCATAGGTGGCTTCTCCGGCCTCTGAGGGCTTACTGGCTGGAGCGGAGGACTAGGATTAGGACCCCTTTAAGGTGGCCCATTTGGTGGCTGATCTGGCTGGGAGGCTGGCGCAACCTGATTCCTAGCCAGCTGGATGGCTGCTTCAAGGGCGGCCATGGCATCCCTCTGTCAACGGTCCATCTCAGCCTGCCGCTCGCTCAGCTCCTGACACTGGCATTCTATTTCCCTTTGCTGCGATGCCATTATCTCTGCATCATTCTCTTGATTGGCCCTCAGATTGGCCAACTCATCTTGCAACACCCCTAGTGTTGCCTTCAAGGTTTTAGAATCTAACTCCTCCTCATCAAACTCCAAATGTGGTTCCTCTTCAGCCACATTTGGGGGAGGAGGCTGTGATGATGCAGCGACAGCAGCCTGTTTGGTCTTCTTGGAAGTTTTTGCCATTAGATTCTTTCACAATCTCTCAATGAAAGCATCAGAATGTTGACCCTCAAATTAGGCAATGACACGGAGTCAAATATATGACAGGAAAGCAGTACGATGCTTGAGAATACAATCTAATGGAAAATAAAGGAGACCAAGAATTATAGTGGTTCGGCCCCAAAGATTGGCAATGACCTACGTCCACTTGATACTATTATTAATGTTGAGCTTCAAAGGCGTGATCAAAGAACTAGGGTTCTTGAGTTTCATAAACCTTAGAAGGAGAAACAATACAGACGATGGATAATAGCAATACAATTCTCTTCTTCTCAGATCAGAAAAGAGGATTCGGAAAAAGATCAAAAGATCCCCCATGAGCTATTTCTTGTATATTTATAGGCTCAAAGAGAGTTACATGAGTCAATTAATCATATCTTTCCTTAATAAACAGATATTCAGGTTATAATGAAGAGATATTCTCGGATATCATTACAACTATACAAATTTATACATAAATAAACGGAGTATACGACCAGGCTGGTCGTATATAAAACTTGAACCTCCGCGTATGGAAGTATCCCTGGTCGATAGGCGAGCAACATCTCTGCCACGTGTCAAAAATTCTTGCCGCGTCATCCACAGCTGATTTTTGGATAAACATCTTAAGATTTAGATTGATCTACAAATGATCATCTATTATGATAAGAATCAAATTTTTATGTCAAACCGCAAGTTTATAAAGATAATTAATTCTTATGGGTCCTGTCATATATACTCTCTATTATATACAACACCTTTACTAAGATGTCTATCCACACTAGTAATCCGAATCTAGATTACTTGCATCTCGTATGCTTAGCAAATTGTACTAGTAACCATTCGTTAACGATTCCATACTTTAATATGTTATTGACTATTTTATTCATTATATATGATCTTAATTCTCTCGTACTAATACCAGATCATATTAGATTGGGAATTATGCTTCCAAGGCGATCAGATTGACTAGCTTGCGCATAAATACAGGCTTGGGATGATAACCAGGGTTAGAACCCTCCGCCAGCCCCTGATAACTGGCGGAAAATGTTTGCTGAAATGTAGGCCAGATTACAGAGGCAAGAGGATGAGATCCACTTGTTGAGATAGCAGGGTTCGACAGGGAACACTGCAGTTGTACCACCTGTCTTGGTACCAGTTGTTCAACCGCTAGACATTGAAAACAAATGGGAGCCTCTATATGAACGATTTAGAAAGCAACACCCTCCTTTCTTTGAGGGAGGGTCAGACCCATGACGAGTTGAGCCGTGGATGAGTTTTATTACCTCTCTCCTGGACTTTATTAGGGTAGCAGGTAATGACAGAGTGGCCTATGCCACGTACATGTTTCGAGACGATGCCCGTATCTGGTGGGAGGTAGTATCCCAGAATCGGGATGTGATTATACTGAGTTGGGAAGAGTTTAGAGACCTCTTTAATGAGAAATATTACAATGATCCAGTCAGAGCTGCAAAGGTAGATGAATTCAATAATTTGGTATAGGGCGCCATGACAGTGATAGAGTACGCTTTGAAGTTTGACAGATTAACCAAGTTTGCTTCGCACTTAGTACCCACTAATGTAACCAGGAAGGAAAGGTTCCTTCGAGGGCTAAATTCTATGATAGCCTGGAATGTTAGAATCACCTTTGTACCTAGAGTGACGACTTATGCTCAGGTAGTATAAAAGGCCCTTACTGGTTAGGGCGTAGAGAACAAGATCTGGCATGAGAACGGGTTAGGGGGGATACTAGGTGGGTGGTACCTCCATTTACAAGATGTGGTAGGGGCGGAGGCCCTAGTGATCAGAAGAGAAAGACCCCCCGATACTTCTACAGTTTCAGGCCCGGGTAGGAGGACACAGGTGTCCAGGGTAGCCGCTAGGTCGACAATAAGAGTTGGAGGACTTATCCAGAGTGTGCCAGATGTAGGAGACATGATCTGGGAGAATGTCGAGCAAAGGCATGATTTTTATGCAGTATAGTTGGGAATCTCAGGAAGGATTTCCTGAGAGCAAAGAAAGAGGAGCCAAAGAAGGCACACAGCTTGACTCCAGCTCGAGTGTTCGCACTGACGTAGTCAGAGGCTGTAAGGAATGACTACTTGTAACGCCCTGGATAGCCAAGATTGTTAAACTGTGTGTTTATAAAAGTGCAAGACTTGGTAATCAAGACAGTTTACAAAATTTCAGGTTTAAAGTACAGCTACTAGCCACTCTAAGGGCAAAACAGACATTTAGGCTTTTCCCGTCCTATATCACTCCTCGGCTGTGGCGGCCGATCATCTGACTATGTACATTCGGCCCAAAGCTCTCTAACTCAAGGCTGGTCCACTTTGCTCTTGCCTTTACCTGCACCACGTAGCACCCATGAGCCAAGACTCAGCAAGAAAACACAATAACAGAGCATAATCAACAATCAAACAATCAGATAACTCATACAGTATAACCATATACTCAACAATCCAAACCATTCATATAACCATGCATCAACATACTAAGCTGATTAGCTCACATTAATAACCATTTCACATATAATAACCAATTTACATATAATAACCAATTCACATGTAATAACCAGGGTCGACACCCTTAGGTCGCACCCCTATTTTTCCCACTGATTCCGGCCCGCTTAAACAGAGCTCAGTGAATATCAAGCTGTCCTCAGCTACCAGTGGCCGAGCCGCGCCCTGTGGACAAATATTGATTTCAGCACTCTTAGGCCGTTTATTACATGTCCCAGGGCATAATACCATCTATGACATCACAAAGAATGGTGAGGAATAGAGAAAACCGAATGGAGAAGAAATAGTCCTTGTTTTTCTTCTTTCTATCCTTCTATTTTCTTTCCTTTAACTTCTGAAACTTTCTATAGCCTCCACTAAAACTAAAAAGCAATATAACACTTATCTCTTTTCAGTCAAATGACCATTTTTCCCTCCCATTAAATCTTAAGCCTTAAAGCATACCAAGGGCATTTTAGTCATTTGCTCCCAATTCCCGCTAATTCCTCGAGTGTCGCTAATAATTACCGCTTTCATCCCGACACCTAACTAATCACCAATTATTTTTCTCAGTATCAAATAATCTCCAATATACTTCTCAAATTCCCAAAAATACCCCGGACTCCCACGAGCTGGTTATAAATCCCCGCCGTGACTTTTTCGCTAAACCGCTCACTAGGATCGCCTTGATTCACAAGCTGCAGATATATCCACATAATAATGTGGTCTCAATAATTTATCGCAGATATTTATATTTATGCCCTCAACAGGCTAAAATTACGAATATACCCTTATAATCTAATCAAGGCCTACATGCATACTAATACACATAGTCATGCATCACATTTATCCAAATAATCATGTAAGCATGATTTTCACATAATCATGTATTTTCACCATTAATTCACATAACTTCCAATTGTGCCCTCCCGACACACTAATCAAGGCTCTTAAGCCTTATTAGTAATTTTGGGTCGTTACACTACTAGTCCGCAACGAATATTGCAGAATGGTGACACAGGTATATAACAAAAAATTTCATTTAAACTCTTTTATATGCGGATCCATCAATATGCCATATGTTAATCAACAAACAATATATATATGTATAAAACCGAGAATAAAAGGCCTACCTCTTGTAGCCTATCAAGTGTCATTGAATTTTTTTTCGAAAAAACAACGATCTTCCTATCCATGCATTGAATACTCAAACCGCGATCTTCAAAGTTGTTCTCAACACCTTAAGATGTATGTGTGATTTTTCTGAATCACAAGATGTTCTCAACTCATGAGACCTTGGATTTTAGGCTAGAGTGAAAAGCTTCTTTTTATTTCTTTTGATTTGAGAGTGTGAGGAGAAAATTGAATTGTTAATTTCATTAACCATCTATCATGAAATGACTATTATTCTTATATAAAATAGTTATATATAATTATCATATAATAATAATAATGATGATGATGATGGTGAAAACCAATTAAGACAAAGTCAAACATTTCCTTATATAATTGATCTATTAATTTATTAAAAATTAAAATGAAAAATCCAAAAACTCACTAAGTAGTAGTGGTACACGCATGGTGCAATCCCGGGATTGCTCCATGCGTGTAGCATTCCCCTAATTTGTGGGATTTGATTTTTTTAACTTTTATTTAATTAAATTTAAATATCTAAGATATCATCTTTTTAAGGAAGAGAAGAAGACAACCAAAATTCAAATTTGAATTCATTATCATCACATTATTATTTATTAAATAAATATAATAATTCAAAATTATTTTGTTTTACCATATTTATTTACTTCTACTAAATAAATAATTGATTTTAAAAACCAATTCTTTTTTTTTAATTTTTATATTTCAAAATTTAGTGTGTAAGTTAATAAATTAATTTCAAAAATTAATTTAATTAATTTCACTTAATTATTCGAAATTACACTAATTAATTATTCAACCTCAATTATTATATAATTGTATATTTTTCCCAAAGAACAAATTTTCTCTCAAATGGTCTTTTTCATTTTCATCCCTGTATCAACTCTTCCCTTGAATAATGTTGATAGAGCCGCCTTGAGGATCTATGGAACTATAATTCCAAGCTCCAATAAATTTAGATTATTGATCAAATCTCTTTAGTCCAATAATCATAATTTATTAATCCCATGATCATTATAATAAAAATATGAGATTGCACTCTTGCAATTATAGACATATATTTAATGAGTACTTTATTGTAACCATAAAGTAGTCATTGATATAATCATTACATACAATTAATCCTCTATTAATGATTCATAATTAAGCGGTAATAGAATTACCATTCTACCCTTTTAATTATTTCTTGTTTCCTAGAGTACCATTGACTTTACTAATGAAGGTTGATTCATAACATGTTTATGAATTTCACGTCAATAACCTTTCACTTCCAAAAGTCAACCCAATAGGGAACCATCATTCAATCTATAAGAAGGTATATATTCCATATCTGTTAACTATGTCCCCAACCATATATATCATTGAATCCCCAAAACAATACTTTTTAGCCTGATCATTTTGAAAAACCCTAACGAATGAATCAAATGATCAAATGACATATATAGGAGTTCATAACAACCTCAAGGTTAAGATCAGCTTGTATATGATCATCAATAGATGTGTTTAATTAATATTATGAAATAGTATTTAATTAAGTATTAATTAACACATCTGGTCTAGTTCTATATATTCTCAACATATAAAGTACCGCCACTAAAGTGTCCTACTACACTATTGACTCGGATCTAAGTCACATGTATTCATAATACTAGAGAACCGTACTAGTAGTATTTAAGCTAAAGATTCTATAACTTTATTTTACTGTGAGCTGTTTTAAGTTCGTTATCTCAATTACGATCCTCCCATACCAATATGGTATTGAGACCACATAGACGAACTTGAGAATTTTATGATATTTACATAATATTATCAAGAATAATATAGGACATAAAATATCACTACTACAAAAAAGGCTTTTCTCTGCAATTTTTTCCTTAATACACTGCGGTTTTTGGGAGCACCAAGAACCGCACTGTTTATGACCACAGAGAAAAGTAATAACAAAACCGCAGAGAAAGACCATCTTTCTCCGTGGTTTTGTTAACTAAACCGCGGAGACATGTGTTTTTTAAATTTTTTTTTTTTATGTGCCTCTTTATATTTTCAATTCCGTTTATATTACTTAATTTTATTAATTATTATTTTATACCCAAAATTTATATAATAATATAAAATACCTAATTTGATAAATTATTGTCTAATTAAAAGATAACATATTATTATATACATTCACATATCATACAAGCAGTTTGTATATACATAATAAGAACATACAAATATCATTTAACATATAAGTCAAGTTAGCAAGTTACATACTTATGAAAAATTAGAATTCATAAATAAATGACATTAATCTTGCTAAACAATTGCTTTGTAGTGGGAGTAGATTGTCTTTGACATTGTATTCCTTTTTGTCAAACCACTGCAAAATTGAAAAGTTAATATAGATTCGATGATTAAATACTATATCTAGTTTTTCTTAAGCAAAAAAGAGTATAAATATAACATACTTTCTTCTTGATAACTTCTGTCGGATTCAATGCATTTACAAGATCATAAATGTATCTTAGTACATAATAACTGCATTCATGAATTTTGGGCTGTTTTGGACAAGAACCTCTCAACAATTTTGTAAATGTGCCAATGTATTCATTTTTCGAACATTGTGCGTATGCTTTAAAATTAATTAAATACATATTATACTATCAACTCTTAAAAATTAACAATGCATACATTAAAATTGAAAAACTTACTTTTCCATAACATCCTTAATTATTGGTGGAGATTTGTGATTTTTCAAAAGGTCCAAAATTTTGGTCACCCCCCCCCCCCCCACATCATCACAAGCATCAACATCCAATGTCGACTAAAACAATAATAAATTATAATTATTATAAGATTAAAATCCAATAACCATAGTAGTGATAATATTTAAGTAGTTCGTTCTTACTCAACAATCCAAGGAATGAAATATATTTGGCTTCGTCTATCCATAATCATCATCCATTTGGCTATAAGATCCATCGTATTATTTTTACTTTCATCATTGCAATAGAAAGATGTTCGGTGTCAAAAAATTTGTATAGCTATTATGAATTTGGGTGCATGCTTTCCCAAATGCATCTGCAGAATCAATCATGCATATTACATTTTCAATTAATATCATAAAAAAAAAAAATTGGGCAGAGTTTCCTCTGTTTCTGTAGCATATACAAAATTATTAGTACCTATAAATTCAATTCAAACAAAATATACAACAACCAACATGCATGTTTTCAACCATAAGCCATCGCAACACACACAAAATTTGCATATACTACTTCACTAAGACACATGTTCTCAACCTTCTGTTATCTCCGTAGAATATAATTTTATCTCAGAACCTACTTCACTATGAATGAATATCTAATATATTCAAACTCCTCTAATAGTTTGTTATGACATAGCAAATTGAGTTCAATTTGAATTGATACATACCTCATACCAAGCAGCATAGCTGATGATCCAATATTATCCATGGAGGCTGCTTGATAAACGTCTTCTGATGTGATGAAGATAGCCTCGCGATCTCCTATAAACTCCGGGTCAAAGGGAACTTGTACAACCCCATCTATTCCTCTAATGGAATAGTAATTATTCACTATAAATTTTAGACTAACATCAATTCTGTCCTATTGGTCATCAGTTAACCAATTTCAAGGTTCTGATTGAGCTATTTTAGCGGGGACAACTACGTGAGATCCAGCTGATGATAAATATGAGCTTGGTGATAGGGTTTGAGTTCAGATGTCGATGGACCCTACATAATATCATTTAACATATCAATATAGTGTACCCATCTAAAAATATTTTTTAAACATCTGAGCAAATAATTTTATACTTGACAAGTCACGATTAAATTTTTTGGTCAAGGCAGGAATGTGTCTCGTGCGTCCCCAACATATCGTATGTTACCAAAGGGAATATGGATCTCAACTTCTTCTTGTAAGACATCTATAAGCTTGACCCTCGCAATTGAATCATCAAATATAACTCCATGGATGGTAATTTGACTACAATTTTTTGGTACAATAATAACACCCTTAGCCACTACATTGACAATATTGTCAGAACACAATTGCACTTCATATCTCGACGTTGGCAGGGACTCATAGATTGATAGATCATCTTCATCAAAAGGATTCACTGTGGTTTGGTGGACAGGTTGATAGAATTCACCAATAGTATACTCTTCAATTTTTGGGACATGTTAATATACTTGATGAAAATGATAATCTGCGTAGGAGGCAGGTTGATAGACTTCATCAGTTGGATTCTCATAGCATTGCCTTTCTTTATCGTTTGGATTCTCATAATATTGTCCTTCATCATTTGGATTCTCACAGTATTGTCCTTCATCATAGTATTCCCACTCATCGTTCTCCTCATTGTATTCCTCATTTTGAGCTAATTCCTCTTCTATTGTAGATTTATGTCTTTTTAGCTCTTCAATCTTAGCTTTTAACCAAGCAATCTCCTCTTTTGCAGTCATTTTATTCGGGTTTTTTTCCAAACATTTTGGATACAGTCACAATGAACCTACAAAATAATCAATAAATCAAGATAAATAATTCTTAAAAGAAAAAAATTATTATAAAGTATAATACCCGCCAGCTCGAACACGATCAGGGTGTTCCGGTGTCCCTAATGCTTGAGTCAAGATGTCATCTCGACCCTGAGCTGTAATTTCACCACGACTCACTTTTTCTTTGGCCTCCTCCTACTCAAGATATTGTTTGGTCAAATTGGTTTATATAAATAAAACCAATATGTTAATTATAAAACCGTAGAAATTTACTATCTTATTGGCAATCTATCGGTCCAACTCTGTCACGAGATCTTTATTTTTTTTCACGCGATCTGAGCCAAATTTGATACCTCTCCGGATTTTGAATATTTCGTTCTTTTTTCTACAACGTACAAGATAATTATAGTTATATGTTGCGATAATATCAACCATTATTTAAACTTTAATATCAATTATACTTACCAAATCTTCTCTTATATTAGCCATTCCTCTACGAGATATTTGATGCCTTGACTTCATTTGTAATGCACGTGCTTTTTGCTCTTGATGCAATTTTTGAAACTCTAGACTTAGACGGCTAGCTACAAATTTTAACTATTCTCTTTCATCAAGTATATCGCTATACTTCTTCGGGGGAAATTTGAGTTCCTCCATTATACCCATTTCAGCCAAAGGTTTGATGTACTTGGTAATGAGTTCACTTTTAAAATCCCTCATTATATGACCAACTTTTTTCTAAATCCCACGTTTGAAGGTTTGAGGAATGTTGTAACCACCTTGAGGAATATAAACAAGAAAAGTAATTATTAAATTTGGATATCATACAGAAATAAATATATATCATAGTGATAATTTCTTACAATGATATCCTCCAATAGACTGTCTTTCAGATCTTGTGGGACCTTCCTCCAATAATTTGAGTTGATAGAAATCGTGGCTTGTACTCTAGATCCAAAATATGATATTATATTTGGATACAAATCATCTATTGGTTGTCCCAAATCGTTCCATTCAAGATCTTTCTTGATTCCTTTGGCTTTTTGTTGGGTCATGTAACTCATTCTTATTTTACCACGACCCTGATGTTGCTCATTGTCATCTCTTTTATCTGCATCTGCAACACATAAATCAATAATGAAAAGAAAATTAATGTTGTAATTGAACAAAAATATGTTCAATTATTAAATTCTAAAATGCAGAGAGACTGCTTTGTCCATGGTGCTATATTGAATATGGATCAACAGTTGGGTTTACTAATGCCTTCCTCAAAGAAGGATGTGAATTCAGCGTTATTCAGTATTAGCTATATTAAAAGTCCTGGTCCTGATGGGTTTGGCTTATAAATATTTGTGGAAAGACCTAGGGGATGAGATTACGGATGACATTTTGGGGTTTTTGATAAATGAGAGCTTCCTCCTGATATAAATAATACTACTCTCTCGATGATTCCTAAGGTGGCGAATCCTTCTAAGGCTGTGGATTTCAGACTGATTGCCTGCTGTAATACACTTTACAAGTGTATTTCGAAAATGATTTGTGTGAGATTGGCTAGGTTGTTGCCGTTGTTAATTAACAAAAATTAGGGTGCTTTTGTTTGGAAACGTTCTTTGGCTCACAATATTTTTATATTTCAGGATCTTATTCAAGGTTACAATAGGAAGAATGTTTCCCCTTGTTGTGTGATGAAGATTGATTTGAGTAAAGCCTATGACACTATTGATTGGATGTTCTTAGAGGACCTTTTGAAAGCGTTATGTTTCCCTAGTAGATTTATTCACTGGATCATGGTTTGTTTAAGGGGTGCTTCATACTCGCTTTTGATGAATGGTCGGGTGCAAGGGCAGTTTGTTGGGAGGAAATGGCTTAGACAAGGGGATCCTATATCTCCCTTATTGTTTGTGCTTGTCATGGATTATCTTACCAGAATCCTCATTCAAGCCTCTCTTCATAAGGATTTCAGATTTCATCCCATGTTTAAAAATCTGAAATTTGTTAGTCTCTGTTTTGCTGATGATCTTGTCCTGTTCTGAAAAGGGACTATTCGCTCAGTCCAAATCCTCCAGGATGGGTTCTCTTAGTTTAGACAAGCCTCGGGATTGTCTGCGAATTTGGCCAAATCTCATATATATTTTGGTGGTCTGAAATCTGAGGAAAAGAAGAATATTTTGGACTGTTTTAACATTGAGGAGGGATCATTTCCTTTAAAATATCTCGGTGTCCCTCTCCGTCCTACCAAATGGAAGGATGGTGACTATGGGCTCATAATTAAAAAGATTAATATTCGGCTGCATTTTTGGGCTAGTCGTCATCTTTCTTTTGCGGGTCGTGCTCAGCTTATTCACTCTGTGTTGCTTGGTATTCGGTCTTATTGGATGAGTATTTTCCTTCTTCCTCAAAGTGTCACTCTTGAGATTGACCGGCTGTGTAGGAATTTCCTTTGGGGTTCGACATGAAATAGAAGCAAATTACACTTTACAGTTTGGGACCATGCCTGCTTGCCAAAAAGCTTGGGAGGCATTGGGTTTAAGGAAGGTACGAAACAGAATAAAGTTTTATTAGCTAAATATGTTTGGGCGATTTCTTCCAAGCTAGATCTGCTTTGGGTTAAATGGGTTGATAATATTTACCTCAAAGGTGAGATTTTTTGGGAGTACACTCTAACTGCTGATGTAAGTTGGTGGAGGAAGTTGGTAAATCTAAAGTCTTTCTTGTCTAGAGTTGATTTGGAGGCTGCAGCTACTAGCAGAAGTCTTAAGCTGAGTAGGTTGTATGTTCTATTGCTGCAGCAGGGTAAGGTTAGCTATGCCAATGTGGTTTGGTGTAACCTTTCCCTCCCGAAGCATAGATTTATTATATGGCAATCTATCCTTGGCCACTTTCTTACCCGAGACAAACTTCTTCTTCGCCATGTTCGTATTGAGTCTCCTTTATGCCCAGTTTGTGAGTTAGAGTTGGAGACTCATGACCATCTATTCTTTGATTGTATCTACTCTCAATAGCTTATGCACAAGATTGAAGAGTGGCTTGGTGTTGCCATTTGGCCTTCCAAATATGGTGATTGGACTGCGTGGATGGTTGGGAGGCCTAAGGGTCTGTTATAGCGAATTGTGGCAGTTGCTCTTGCTGGTACTGTCTATTTCATTTGGCTGAACCGAAATTCTTGCATCTTTAACTATTCAGCTATTTCTAGTAATAGAGTTGATTTTCTGATTAAATATTGTTTAAAGGATAGATTGTTAGGTATTGCTAGGAAGAATCTGGGGAAAAAAAGAGAAGGCTATTTTTTATTTTATATGTCATTTCTAATCTGACTGTTTTTGTGTTAGTTGGTCTGAGCTCGTTTTGAGCTTGAGGTTGTATTTGTTGGTTGGTTCAATGAAGTTTCTTTCTTTCTTGAGAAAAAAAATTCTAAAATGAAATGGGCAGAGTTTCCTCTATTTCTATAACATATCCAAAATTCATTTGTATTTACAATTTCAACATAAACAAACATAATTACACATATATTAACCTATAAAACATGTTCAATTAATATATTAATCTTAAAAAAATTGGGCAGAGTTTCTTCTATTTTTATAGCATATCCCAAGTTATTACTACCTATAAATTCAAATCAAACAAAAAATACAACAAACAACATGCATGTTCTCAACCATTAGCCCACACACGGAATTCACAGAACCTATTTCACTAAGACACACATGTTGTCAACCTTCTGTTATCTCTGCAGCACACAATTTTATGTCAGAGCCTACTTCACTACGGATGAATATCTAATATATTCAAACTCCTCTAACAATGGTTTGTAAATATCAAAAATAAAAAAAATAAAATTAAGTAGTAATTATTCTTAACATTCAAAATTAATCTTCAACAATTTCAACACACCTCAAATTCAAACAAATATTTCCTACAATAAAATTTTAAACATTGGTTAGTAAATATATGGTAATTGAATTGATCCTAAAATAATATAATTAACAAAAATAAACTTAAAAAAATTCATTATGTAAATAATATAAAAAATTATGTAAGGAATAATATTATAATATAAGAAATTATGTAAATAACAACATTATAATATAAAAAATTATGTAAAATACAATACATTCTAAAGATTTAACATAATTAATATTAACTTCATTAAACAATCAATAAATTAGGTAAATAATATAAAAATACCCAAAAACTGAAATATATATTAAAAAAATCATGTTTTAGTGATCAATACATGTTAGAAATGCCTTCAAATCCTATATAAACTTTCAAAAATGTTAGAAAAAAGCTTGAAAATCACCGTATAAACATACCTTGAAATCCCATTAAACTCACTAGATATTTCTTCACTTTTCCCGTAAAACTTCAAAATAAATCAATATTAAGTATATTTACATGATTTAAAGCATTAATATGCAAGAAAATGAAATAAAAAAACAAAGTAAAATGGTGAAAATGGAGCTTACTTGTGGTTGGGGATGAAGGTGGAGCCGCTCCTTCTATCAAATGTGGGAAGTGAGGGAAAGTTAGGGTCTCGGGTTGTTTTGCAGGGGAGAAGGGTTTTTCTCTGCGGTTATATTGCGAAGACCGCGGAGAAAAGTACTTTTCTTTGCGGTTTTTGCTATATAACCGCAAAGAAAAGTCCTCGCCTCCCCCAAACTTCAAACTTTAAACTGCATTTTTTTAAACTGCAATAAAATAGGGCGCGGGTATTAAATAAGATTTTAGACTCATTCAAACCTTTTCTCTGCACTTTATCCAAAAGATTGAAAAAAAAGTGCAGAGAAAGCCTATATTTGTAGTAGTGTTGTTGACGCGATTTTTCACCAACAGTGTATAAAGACATAATAAGGTAGATTAGTGCTTAGTAATAAACTGTAACGAAAGATGAAATGAATCCACAAGAAAACAAATCTTATACATGGTTCAGTGGTTAAAATCCACCTAGTCCACGAGTCTATATTATTGTTGTTTCTCTCTCTATTTTGGTAGAGTTTCAGTATTACAGAATAATCGTCCCTTTTCTTGTACAATATTCTCAGTATTTATAGAGAAATTCCATGGAGAGGTTTGGGTAATCGCGTGAGTCAATCACGAATTTACATATTTATTACATTTAATACATATATTAACCATTTATAAGGGGATATGATTTGATCATAAAGTAAATATTTTCCTAATATCTGGGACATTAAATATGACAGGCTGGTCATAAATAATTGTATAAAAGTATCCGAGACTTTGGAGATCCGCGGGTACACAATATATCAGAGGTACCACAAGCCGGGTATCTCTCCTAGCTCGTACTTCGACAACTGCCTGAATATTACGAGCTCGCACTTCACAACCTTCATGTCTGTAGCTCGGGTTAAACCCAGGACGCCTAACACCACACGTGCCCATGTGAAACCGGAGTTGCTTACTTGGATAATAAACCAATATCATTTCCTTGATTATTTCTCCGTATATTTATTTGCTAGCTGTACCCGAACTGAATGAATGACTCAAGCTAAAATTAGGGTACAACATTTACCCCTAGCTCCTGCTCGTGTATGACGTCATCATTTTCTGATCTACACAGTAGGGCTTTCAGTCTTCTGTTACACAAAACCATGCTTGCCCACTACTCGAGTACTGAACACGTGGTATACCGCAATTAGCATTTGTTCGGGTTTCGAGGACTACAATAATTGTCTTATCACCTTTTTGCCGCTGTTTTGTCTATTTAACCATGGCCTTTGGATCTTGTACTTACCAAATCGGATGGCCCAAATTAATATACGCAGCTTACATATAAATAGGATAGGCAATTTTTTTAGATTTCACCACCTTTCATTTGAAAATTTTCCTCTTCTACGTTTCCAAATCCCTCTTCTTCCTCAGAAATCTCCAAAAATCATTCACTGTATCCCGTCGCTCAAGAGTTTTCCAAGAACTTTCCCTTGCAAAATCTTACGTCTTACAGTCGAAGAATATACTGTAAGTACCTCTGATATCTTGGTTTGAATTTTTTTTACTCGTCTTTTTGTTCTTCACCATGCTCACCCGCACCATTCATTGTAGTCAATATTAGGCTATTTCCCGAATGTTTGTAGCGAATATTCCTCGACATAGGTTCAATGGGTAGGTCCTAAAATATCTTAAGAACTACGACATTCATAAAATTGGGTAAACTTGGGTAATCTCCATGGTGAATTTAGAAAATACCCATTCAGGATATAGAAGATGAAAATTTTTTAGGGTTCAAACCAGGTTGCTTAGGGGTCACGCTTCTTGGGTGGTTTTGCACTAAATCGCCTCCCAAGGAAAGTAGTGGTCTAATTTTCTGACACATGGATCCCTAAATATTAGGGGTTTGTTAGGAAACCGAGGCATGTAACTTAAGGTAGCGCATGGCATCACGCGATGGGGCCGAGGCTAACTCAGCTCGTACATCAAAAGTAAACCATTCCCCTTCCGTACTTTCACATTGTAACCTTTAAATCCTCTTAGGTAGTCTACTAATTAAGTCGTTCTGTTTGTTAGGTGATCTGATGGCTCCCAAGAAGAAGGCATCCAGCTCATATGCTTAGCAAAAGAACAAGGGGAAGGAGGTCGCCCCTGAGTCTCCCATTCCCCACTTCGGCTCAGTGGTGGAAAAGGAGGTGGTGGTTGACCCCAACGCCTTCTTTAAGGCCGAACACATCGTATCCAAGATCACGACCCAGGGGACAGTGAACAAGATAATGTTGAGCCATAATATTATGGTCGGGACCGGAGTTCTCATTGCCCGACCTACTTTTGAAGGGGGACGGTGTTGGTTTTTATTGATCAAATCAGAGATTAAATGCAGCGGAACAACAATCAAAATTGTTAATTTAATCCCACAAGATTTCTAGATCTACTTCTTGACATGCATATATATATTGAATCAAAGACATGAATAGAAAATTACCTCAGGTCCTTCCTTGCTGCTATCTTTTTGTATGGAAAAAATCCTTGAGATCTCACACCAAGATCTTCCAAAATGTTCTCAGCACACAAAGAACGAGTGTGGGCTCGCTATACAAAATAATAGGCAAAATCTATTTATCAGATGTTCTCAACACACGAGATCTGATAAAGTTTGGACCTAAGTTTGTGAAGAACAGTGACCTATGCTTGTATCACTGTTCCCTTTCTCTTAGAGAGATTTCACGATATTTTTCTATTCCTGAAAAGTTACGTTTTGAAAAACTGATATCCTATATTTAATATATCCAATATATTAAAAATAAAATATTAGTTATTTTAAAAAATTTGGAAAATAACTAATCAGTTATCAGATTATGTTTAAATAATAATATTTTAATCATATTACAATATCTCATTATTGATTTAATATTTAAATAACTAAAATTGTGGAACTAAGAAACTACTCAGAGTCTCTTATGCGTGTAGCACAATGACTGTGCACTGTGCTACACGTGTACCACATGCCAGGGATGGCATGTGATTTTTCCCAATTTTTATTATTATTTAAATACCAAAAATCCCAAAAATAAATTAATTCAAAATTAATTATATATTTTTAAAATCAAATAATTAATTAATTGCACATAATTATGCAATAATTATGTTTGATGCATAGAAAAATATTTTACTTATCAAATAAGTCCTTTTGCCCATTTTTGTATTTACCTTTGTCAGTGTTTGTTTGAGCCATTTCGGGGACCATGGACCTATAACATTAAGCTCCAATAAATTGAAACTAAATAATTAAACTCTTTAATTATAATAGTTAATTTATTAATTATGATATTTTTCCACTATAAATTCAGAATAGCACTCTTTATGTTATAGATATACTTTTACAGAAATCTTATCTTAAGTCGTCCATTGATATAACCATCTTACAATAGTTCAACCCTCAAATTAATTAGTTCATAAATTAGAATGGAAGAATTGCCATTTTACCTTTCTAATTTACTTCTTATTCCTTAAGTACCATTAATTCACTAGTGAATAATTAATCTATAATCTAATTATAGATTTGAGCTCAAAATCATTCAATTCCAGAATTAACCCTTAAGGGAACTAATATACGATCCGTTAGGAAAGATTAGATTCCGTATTGTTGATACATGTTCCCAGCCATCCATGATATTAAATTTCGAAAACAAAAGTCATTAGCCTCATTCTATGAAGAGACCTTAACGAATGAATCAAAAGATTTAATAAACATGAATAGGAGTTCATGAACACTTAAGATTTAGGTTGATCTATAAATGATCATCAGTTATGATATGAATTACAAGTCTTTATTGTTAAATGGTTTTTGGATAAAGACTTTTATTCATATCGGTCCATGTCATATATAATCATATTATATAAAGAAACTTTATCGAGATGTCTTACCACATCAATAATCCGAATCTAGATTATTTGTATCAACATGATACTCAGCAAACCGTACTTACAACCCCAATTAAAGAATTTCATAACTTTAATTTGTTGTTGTTGACTATTTTTATTCATTCATGTGATCTTAATTCTCTCGTACTAATACAAGATCACATCCTCAATAATGAATATGGAGTTTTTCTGATATTTACAAAATTATTCAAATAATAATTTAATAATCTAAATATAACAATAATAATAAACCATTGTATTTATTTATTCACAAAAATAACAAATGTCTTTTACATGCTTTTAGGACACACTCCGGACAAACGGAGCTGCTCCCCTCTCCAAGACGATTTCGCGGCCTGGAGTGACGAACACCTGAAGGCAGGAGCCTTTCTCCCCTTGGACCAATACTTCACGAACTTTTTGAACTTCGTGAAGTTGGCTCCATTTTAGCTCCCCCAAATTCTTATGGGCTTTTGGCGGGGCTGAAATATTTATTTTTGAAGCATGAGAGGGAGGTCCCCACTCCAGCAAACATTCACTATTTTTTCTTCCTCAAGGCCAGCCCAAAACAGAGAGGTCGAAGTGATGGGTTCTACTATCTCACCAGATTCCCCAAATCTCCTCCCGTCATCGAGCTTCCCAGCCACCCGAACGATTATAAAGATTTGTTCTTTAAGTCGAATGGGTTCCGTAGTTGTGAACATAGATACTTCAACCGTCCTCATAAGTTCTTTATTCTTCGACCTCAACTCGTGAAACTTTATTCTTTCCAAGATATTTCCCTTGTACATGTATTAACTAAGTTTGTTTATTATGCAACCATATTTACAAGAACGGCAAAGTTCGTGACCCTCGGGGGTTAATACAAGACGTTGTCTGGGCTTCCACCCAGCGAGAAGGACTACCGCCAGGTCGTGAATGACGTCACGATGCTGGCGTGTCAGTTGATTGGCGAAGGCCATACATTGGCCTTAAGGACTCAGGCTACCCTCTCAGTAATCCACGAGCTCCCATCCTCTTAAGAGGAGGCCATGCCAGCCACCGAAGGTGAGGATGTGGAAGAGGACGAGGAGATTCTTGTGCAAAAAAGGCGGGTTCTCGAGGCTGTTTGGGAACCTGATTTAGATCATGTTGCATTAGGGGAAGCAGCCGACCCCTACGTCCAAGGTAACCCATACCCCTATAGGGAACTAGATAGGGCTGTTGTCGATTTTAGGTTAGTTAGGTTTAACCCAAATCAACTCGTCCACTGTCATCCTTATAACCTAGATCGTAATGTAACACTGCTCCAATGCGTAGACCACCTAGTGGTACGCCATGATAATAGTTATCCAAAGGGGACAGTTGTTGCTGACAATACCTTAAATTTTAGGTACGCCATTTTTGAGGAGTATGGGACCAACCGTAGGTCCTGGTCTTCTCTGCTGCAAGGTGCCTTTGACCCTGGATTTAGGCAGTATGTAGATGAGTCCAGCCATAGGTAGAACCTGAGCCTGAACCCCCTAGGATCCAAGAAATACTAGTCGTAGACTCTACCTCTCCTCCAGTAGACTCAAAGTCGAAGGTCGTGATAATAGACTCCTCCCCCCAACCCGGAGGGTAGGATCTTTATTTATTTCCTTTCTTTGTGTTTTTAACAACTTTGGAACTGAACTAATCCCCTTTTGTTCTTTTTCAGGCGAAGAGATGGAACAAACCGGAGCTCCTAACCTTCGTACTGCCTTCCAGGCTGGGAAAACCGGCTCAAGCCCCGTTGTGAAGAGGCCCAGATTTACGAAGAAGACCCCTCCGGCAGCAAGAAATGCCTCAAAATCCCCTGCTAAGGGGAAATGCACGAGCTTGACATCTCTGGTATCTACTGTGATAGAACTGGCACCAGGGATGGAGCCAGTGTCTAGAGCACCTTAGAGAATGGCCCCAACTGAGTTGAAAGAGTTAAAAGTGCAGTTGCAAGAACTGTTGGATTTAGGTTTTATTAGACCTAGTTTCTCACCTTGGGGTGTGCCAGTTCTGTTTGTAAAGAAAAATGATGGTTCTCTGAGAATGTGTATTGAATACATGGAACTGAATAAGCTGACAATTAAGAATAAGTATCCTTTGCCAAGGATAGATGATTTGTTTGATCAGTTACAAGGTAAAAAGGTATTCTCAAAGATTGACATTCGTTCTGGATATCATCAGTTGAGGGTCAAGGAGGGAGATATACCAAAGACTGCTTTTCGTACCAGGTATGTGCATTATGAGTTCCTAGTTATGTCTTTTGGATTGACTAATGCCCCTGCTACTTTTATGGATCTGATGAACAGAGTGTTCAAGGATTATCTAGACCAGTTTTTGATCATCTTTATCGATGATATTCTGGTGTATTCTCAGACTGAGTCAGAACATGAGTATCACCTGAGGTTGGTTCTACAGAGACTGAGGGAACACAGACTGTTTGCTAAGTTCAAGAAATGTGAGTTCTGGTTGTCTCAGGTATCCTTTCTTGGCCACATTGTCAGTAAGGAGGGGATTAAAGTAGATTCAGCGAAGATCGAAGCGGTCAGAGATTGGCCAAGGCCGAAGAATGCTTCTGAGGTTAGAAGTTTCATTGGATTGGCAGGTTATTATAGGCATTTTGTGGAAGGGTTCTCAAAGATTTCTTCTGCATTGACAGAGCTGACACGCAAGAGCCAGAAATTTGTGTGGTCAGATAAATGTGAGAACAACTTCCAGGAACTAAAGCAGAGATTGATTACAACTCTGAATCTGAGTCTTCCGACAGATCAGGAGAAGTTTGTGATTTATTGTGATGCTTCTCATCAGAGATTGGCCTGTGTTTTGATGAAATCAGAGAAGGTAATTGCTTATGCTTTTCGTCAGTTGAAGGAGTATGAAAAGAGATATCCCCCTCATGATTTAGAGTCAGCAGCTATCGTCTTTGCTTTAAAGATATGGAGGCACTATCTCTATGGAGAGAAGTGTGAGATTTATACAGACCACAAGAGCCTGAAGTACTTCTTCACCCAGAAAGACCTGAATACGAGGCAAAGACGTTGGCTGGAGTTAGTAAAAGATTATGACTGTGAGATTTTGTATCATCCAGGAAAGGCCAACGTGGTAGCTAATGCTTTAAGCCGGAAGGGTCCGGGACAGATTTATGGTATGAGGCTGATAGCCAAAGAGTTAGCAGATGATATGACCAGAGCTGGTACAGGGTTGCTGGTCGACAAGTTGGCTAATATTACGCTACAGTCTACGTTGTTGGAGAGAATCAAGGAGGGTCAGCTGAGTGATCCACAGCTGATCAAGATCAGGGAGGATGTTCTGGCTGGAGCATCCAGAGATTATACAGTGTCTGAGATAGGCTTGTTGAGATACAAAGGGTAGATATGTGTTCCGCTAGACACTGCCTTGAGACGAGAGATTCTGGATGAATCTCATACTACACCTTACTCTTTGCATCCAGGCACCACGAAGATGTATCAGGATGTGAGATCGTTGTATTGGTGGCCAGGGATGAAGAGAGATGTAGTAGAGTATGTGGCTAAGTGCTTGACATGTCAGCAGGTTAAGGCTGAGCACCAGAGGCCGGTAGGGTTATTGCAGCCTCTCGATATCGCAGAGTGGAAGTGGGAAGACATCACGATGGATTTCGTGGTGGGCTTACCCAGGATTGTTGGTTAGCATGATTCTATTTGGGTGAGAGTGGATCGCTACACCAAGTCAGCTCACTTTCTGCCAGTGAGAACTACTTATACAGTTGACCAGTATGCAGATCTCTATGTGAGAGAGATCGTGCACCTCCATGGAGCACCTAGGTCGATCGTGTCAGAACAGGACCCTACTTTTACTTCCATGTTTTGGGGGAGTTTGCAGAAGGCCATGGGGACACAGTTGAAGTTCAGTACTGCTTATCATCCTCAGACAGATGGGCAATCTGAGAGGAGGATCCAGATATTGGAAGACATGCTGCGAGCATGTGTACTGGACTTTGGTGGATCTTGGAGTATCTACCTTTGATAGAGTTCTCCTACAACAACAGTTATCAGTCTACCATTGGAGTTGCACCTTATGAGATGTTGTATGGTAGGAAATGCAGATCTCCCATTTATTGGGATGAGACAGGTGAAAGGAGATACTTAGGTTCTGAGGCAGTTCAGAGGACCAGTGAGGCTATTGAGAAGATTAGAGCTCGGATGCTTACTTCTCAGAGTAGACAGAAGAGCTATGCAGATCCCAAGCGCAGGAACGTGGAGTTCCAGGTAGGAGACTATGTCTTCTTTAGAGTCTCTCCATGGAAAGGGGTGAGAAGGTTTGGGAAGAAAGGCAAGCTGAGCCCCAGATTTGTAGGTCCATTTGAGATCATTGAGAGGGTTGGTCAATGTAATGCCCTAAATTTCCTAATAAGGATTAGGACCTTGATTAGGAGGCCAGGAGGGCCATAATTGATTTATTATGATATTTAATGATAATATGCATGTTTAGGTGTATTAAATATTCATGTGAACCCATTTGTGATTAATTGGGTGATTTTCATATTTTGGCCATTTCGGGCATTTTTGGCATATATGTGAAATGGGCGTGGTGCTTTATTATTATTTGGTTATGCCAGGGTTACCCATCACAAGACGATCCTAGGAGGTAAGCTAGTGGGAAAGTCACAACGGGGTTTAAGCTTGACTTGGAGTAAGTCAAGGGGCATTTAGAGCGTTACCGGGTTATTGGGTAATGGGAATTAATATTTGGTGATAAATTGGGAGTTAGTAAGACCAGGGGGAAATTCTGGAAGTTTTGACTATAATGTCCCCGGGGGTGTTTTCGGGACCCCGAGCATTAGGTTTTATTGGAAGCTACTTAAGCTTGAAGTAACCTTTTAAGAAAGAAAAGAAACGTTCTGTACGTTCTCTCTCCCTAAAGTTCCCTTTTCGTTCCCGATCGCATTTTCGAAGATAACTTGAGTTCTAGGACTCGGAATCAAACGAGGATCAAGGCATATCAATCCTAAGGAGAATTAGAAGCTTATTAGCCGGAGGATTTAGTTGGAAACAACTCAATCGGAGGTAATTCAAGTTTGAAGTTTGAAGTTTTTAAAGTTTCTAAGCTTAGAATCGGACTTTGTTAATTGTTGAGTTTTGGTTGGTTTGAACCTTGGGTTTTGGTGGTTGTGGACCATTGGGGAGTTTGGGAACTTTGATTTAATGATTTGGGAATGTTTAGACATGTTTTTGGGAGGTTTAAAAAGGTTAAAACGAAGGAAAAAATGGCTGCCCCGAAGTTGGGCCGCGGCCCTAGTTCGAAGAAGCAGGTGTCAAGAAATTGGCCTTGCTGGGCGCCGCGGCCCTTGATGGAGGGCGCCGCGGCCCTAGCCTCAGAGAACCCTGGGGGTCACGGCCCAAGGTGCTAGGGCCGCAGCCCTTGCCCTGTTTTCACCCCGTTTGCTCGTTTTGACCCCGGAAACATGGTTTTAGGCCTCGGGATCATTCCTACTACCCGGATTAGTGAGGATTGATGTCTTGGAGGCTAAGTTTTAGTTCAAGGGTTGGTTTTAGAACTTGAACTCATTGGATCATCATTTGTGGTTGTGACTAGGTTAACACTAGAGGCTTAGAATCGGGATCGTGCTTGTGGCTCATTTGTTGGTAACCTGTGCTTGGACCAAAGGTAAGAAAATTGCACCCCATTTGTGACATGCATGGTTATGATTGATGCATGTTGAATGTTTAAATGTAAACATTGATAGCATAATGAATGCTTGGCAATCTTGCCCATATGCATATGATTATTATTGAGACATGCTGGTTGGCTAAATGTGATGCATGTGATGCACGAGAAACATGTGATTAGGGCATGCCAGGAATGATGAATATGAGATTGATCAGAGCTTGAGTCTCTGTGTTTGTGCATGATCATAATTATGCTAGCAACTGTTTAGTAAGCATGATGAATGCCCTATTCTTGGATAATTGGCATATGGTACACATTGATAGCATTGCTTACTTGTGCATGGCACTGACTAATTAGTCAGATTTGGCATAGGTGCTAGTATCAACTGTGAAGCTGTGACTCATTAGTCAGGTTCGGCAGTGGTACTGGCACTGGTCACACAGGGCTGACTCATTAGTCAGAATTGGCAAAGGTGTTAGTATCAGCTGTGAAGCCGTGACTCATTAGTTAGGTTCGGCAGTGGTACTGGGCACTCGTCACATTGTGCTAACTCATTAGTCATGACAACCCTAGTGTGTAGTGCAAGCTTTGTCGATTGGATCTAATCGACCCTCTGCATTGAATGACTCAAAGAGCATTAATGCAGGACCGACCTCAAGTTTGATGAATATAAACAAGCATTTATCTAGCCAAGGGCTAATCAAGTAGAGCCATTGCAGGAAATGGGCACCGGTTCCCTAGTGACCTGGTTGTCAGTCACTCAGTATGGTTTACCAGAACCTCAAGTGATATTCACTCAACTAATCAGAGCTATGGGCTCTGCATGATCATTTTGATCATCATATGCATGGCTTGGGCACTGAGGCCCCAGTGACTTGCTTGTTGGTCACTCAGCATGGTTTACCAGAACCTGTTGAAGGTTAGAGACTTACCCAACGACCACCCTTCCACTTGAATTAGTGACTCGCTTGACGGTCACTCAGCATGGTTTATCGGAACCTCAAGTGTTGCGACACTCATCTGATTAGGATTGACTTGATAGTCCTCCAATTAGAAGGCCAGGACTTCTTATCCTGGATACCCCAGCATCTGTTTGAATTCGTTTGCATGCTGAATAGAGCTATGAATGCTAGGCATGCCGGATATGATTGGATATCAAGATATGACTGTTTATGAGCATATGAGTTTTCTTGCTGGGCTTCGGCTCACGGGTGCTTTGTGGTGCAGGTAAAGGAAAAAGGAAGCTAGATCGTCCTTAAGTTGGAGAGCATAGGTGATGACGTGTACATATGCAGCTGCTCGACCAATACTTGGGCGAGGTTTGAAAGTGGAACTAGGGCTGAACCTGTTTTGCCGCTTAGAACGGCTTGTTGTAAACACTTTCTTGTAATAAACTCTGAAATTATATTTTTGGGATCCTAATGTATACAGTAAACGTTCTAGTGAAACGTTATATCTTAACCAAAGTTTTTAACCCCTAAACCGCTAATCACACTTAGTTACACGTTTATGGCCAAACGACTCGATTAGCGAGTTTAGCACTGTTTGCAATGTGCACTGTAGCGGTCTCTGGAGTTGGGGCGTTACAATTTTGGTATCAGAGAATGCCATGGTTTATGTGTTCCTGAAGACGAGCTGGTCATGTACACTCATCACTGAAGATAGCTTCACTCAAGGAATGGTAACTATTTTCGTAGTTATGTGCTTAGCTGCTTAAATAGATTGTGAATGCTTTACCTGCACATTGCATTAGGGAGCATGAGATTCTGATAGAACTTGGCTCTTGACTATTTGATTATATGCTCCATGGACATATTTATGAATATGATCATTTGATTACCTGCTCCATGATGACACAATTGTGATATTTGCATGCTTGAGTTGAGGCATGGTGTGGATGTTGGAAGAGCAGGGATTTTGATTGATGTATGAATGCCATGGGAATGTTTATAGCACCGCAGTGATTTGTGAATATGGTGTGGTAAGATTGATCCCGTGGGGGAAAACTCATGATATGCTCATTGTGTCTAATGGGTCAAGTTATTGACTGCAGAGCAGGTTTATAGCCAAGGCAGTTATGATGCCTGGTGGTGGTTGTTCAGAGGCTGGGAGTTTCAGTCAGGGGTTGAGTTCCACATCTACCCCTCAGAGTTTTCAACAGATAATCACAGATTTGCAATCAAGATTGCAGAGGCATGAGGAAGAGATCAGGTGTTTGAGGCAACAGCAGAATCTGTTGGCTCAGCCTAGGGTTGAGAGCGGATGGGAATTTCTCTGTGGAAGATTTCAGGAATATTGCCCTCCAGTCTTTGAGGGAGGCCTAGATCCATTCAGAGCTGAGCAATGGATGGGCATGATCAGTTCCATTCTTGATTGTATGGGGCTGGTAGGTCACGATAGGGTGATCTGTGCAATATTTGTACTGCGGGATGATGCCCGGACATGGTGGGAAGTAATATCCCAGACACGAGACACAGCTGTGATGGATTGGAAAGAGTTTAAGCTGCTGTTTAATGAAAAGTATTACTGTGATGTGGCTAAGACTGCCAAGATGAACGAGTTTCTGAATCTCGTTCAGGGAAAGGCATCAGTATCTGAGTATGTTAATAAATTTAATGGGTTGACCAAGTTTGCTTTAGACATGGTACCCACAGATGTGGCTCGGAAGGACAAGTTTGTTCAAGGATTGAATCCTGGAATAGCTCAGGGCATCAGAGTTGCCCCAGTGCATGAAGTCTCTACCTACGCTCAGGTGGTAGAGAAGGCTCTTGCTGTTGAGAGCATCAGAGATGAGAAAAAGAGTGCCACGGAGCATGGAGCTCAGATAGTGGTACCTCCACTTTTGGGAGCAAGCAAGAAGAAAAGCTGGAAGCCTTACCCAGAGTGCGCTAGGTGCAAAAGGCATCATCTAGGAGAATGTCGAGCAAGGTCATGTTTTGCTTGTGGCATGGTTGGGCATTTCAAGAAGGATTGCCTAAGGCTAAGAGAGCTTGAGCAAAAGAGGATAGACAGCTCGACTCAAGCTCGGGTGTTTATTCTAGAGCCGTCAGAGTCTGGGACTGAGACTAGCTCCTCAGGAGTGGCAGGTCAGTTTTCTGTTTGATTTCTGAGTTATGCTGATTGGCTTTGGTGCCATGCTATTTCTTTGTTTGTTGCATATAGAGAGGCATAAAGTTGATATGCTGATCACATGGTTATATTGTGATGGGAATACAGTATGGAATTAACAACTTAAAAGGTAAGTTGGGTTATGGAAGGACCCCTCAGTGGTTGAGTAAAGCTGGTTATGACTGGCTTGAGTGTGATCTGAGAATAGAAAGCCTTGAGGCAGTTGGTGTTGTGCATAGCTTTGGTATGCTGATGATATCTGTGTGGAGAGCTAGAGTTTTATGGCGGGGAGATGCATAGAACCCCTAGCTAGTGTGATAAATACCACTTAGATTGTGCCAGTGGGATCAGGACAAGCTGGACTAGTCAGTGAGTTCCTGAATGTGTTTCCGGGGGATTTGTCAGGGTTTCTGTTATATGAAGAGATAAAATGGTGGTTTGGTTAGTACCAGGGATAGAGTTGAATTGAGAGCATTGTATTGAATGGCTTAGTAGAGTTGTAAGAACTTGAGGGGGTTTTGAGTATAGCGCTGGGGCGCTAGGGATCAGCACTGTAGCGCTACTCTGTTCCTTCAAAGTCCCGTTTGGGAGTTTTTAAGGGTTTTTGACTTGGGGTTTCAATCCTTAAGGCCCGGGAACGAATCTACTCACCGTGTGGGCATGTTTCGAGGTCCCGAGAGTGGCGCTTAGGTCAAGACCCTATCCATGTTGATTCTCGTTAATGGAGGTTACAATTGGTTGTGATTAGGTAACCGCTAAGGAACTAAAAGATCGATCGTTCTTAGGGGTCGTCCTTATAATATTTCTCGCTCGAACTTGAGGTAAGAAAACCCCGTGTATATGACATGTATGGTAGTTGTTGAGGCATGATGGTTGATAAATGTGGACATGGATTGCATATTAAATGCTAGTGAATATGGTTTATTCGTATATGGCACTGACTAGTTAGGGATACTGACCTAAGAGTCAGAAATGGCATAGCGTCATGAATGCAGGGCCAAATAAAGATTAGATCTAATCGATATCAGCGTTGAATGACCCTAAGGTTGACGAAACTTATAAGCACTTGGCTAGTCTAAGACTAGTTACTCGGAGCCAAGGCCTAAGGCTCGGGTGACCGCTTGTCACATGGCTAGGGAACAATGTTCCAGGGTTATGACTCTATGGTCATGAGGAAGGTTATGTTGGTGACCAATCACCATGCACCTATCCTGGTTAAGATAATGAAAGGTACACTTACCTGTTACGCCCCGGTGACCCTATCGTCACAAGGCTGAAGGGAGCTATTCCCTATTTGGTAACTTTTGCGATTGTCACCTATCTGTCTTGGACTGATAGTCCTGAATGATTATTATGATCATTTTTGATATTATATCATGCTATATTGTGTTTTCTTGCTGGGCCTTGGCTCATGGGTGCTATGTGGTGCAGGTAAAGGGAAAGAAAAGCTCACCCAACCTTGAGTGGAGAGCATAGGTGGTGATGTGTACATATGCGGCCGCTTGACCACCACAGCCAAGGAGTTCTCAAAGGAACTAGGGGGTTTACCCTATTTTGACGCTTAGGTCGACGGGTTTGTTAATTTGAAACAGTAATGACCATTTTGAGTTGTAAATAACTTGTAAATGTTTTGATAAGCTCATGAGCAGTTATATATTTAACAAACGATACCCTTTCCTTTTTATTGTTTTCCACCTTAACCTGTTAATAACACTTAGAATACGTTTTTAACCAAATGACTCGGGTAGCGGGTCAAATTTCCAGTTCACCGTAACTGTTCTGGGGTAACCAGGGCGTTACATTATCCATGGGGATTAACCTTACTATAAGTTATCCTTCCTTGGTGACATCTTTCTTTTTATTGCGCCTAAGGATATATCTGACTTGCCTTGTTATTTTTCACTGTCTTGGCTCAATATCGCAGTATAGCCCGTGCTAGGGCTAGAAATGATGAGCTTTGGGCCGAAGTAAACACCGCCAATACTTCCTTGACAGCCGCTCAAGATGCCGAGCAGGTCGCCAAAACTGCCTTGGCTGCTGCTCATAAAAATGAACACGAGGCCAAGGCTGCTCTTGCCTCGTCCCAAGAAAGCGAGCTGGCTGCGAAGACCGCCTTGATTGCCCTCCAGGCTCAAAATGTGCAGCTTCAGGCTGAGGTTGACAGAGCCAAAGCAAAACTGCTCGAGACCGAGGCCGCAGTCAAAGAAGAGGAGGCGACTTCATTGTCAACCATGGAGGATTTGTTGTACCATTGCTGGGCCCTTGACCAAGATGGGAACTTTTCTTTCATGCCTCCCGAGCTGTGGGATCCGTACCTTGAATAATTCAAGGTTCAGATTTTTTAAGAACCGTCGGAAATAGGGGAGGCTGCTGTGGAAGGCGAGCAGGATGGCGAGGAGATTATGTCCTCAGAATAACCTAGAGGAGATCAGTGACACCCTTTTTCCTTTTTTTTTGTAAACAATTGCCTTTGGGCTCAGTTCAAGGTTTTTCTCCTCGGGATAATTTTATTTTTCAATTTATATATTTAACTTTTAATCTATTTATCTTTCCTTTATTATCTCTCATGTTTATGACTCCTTAGCCTTGTACATTCGAGATTTTAGGAATCAATTTTTAGATCGGGATAGATATTTTGAGCTCGGTTATATCCAAACTTTATGTATTGATTTATATCATACCTATTAAGAATCAGGCCTTGAACCCGGTAATATCCAGGATTTTAAATAATTTAAACTTAGTTCGTGTTAGGTTTATTGATAATTCGAGCTTTAAAAAGACCTTGATTTTAAACAATTTTCCCAACTTTCCAAGTTTTGGACCTGGTTGTATCCATGGTTTTAAAGATTAAAACTTAGTTTGTGCTATGCTTATTGACATCTCGAGCTCTTAAAAAGCCATCGAATATTCAATTTTCCAAGCTTCTAAGTTTCGGACATGGTTGTATCTAGGGTTTTAAAAAATTAAAACTTAGTTCGTGCTAGGCTTATTGACATCTCGAGCTCTTAAAAAGCCATAGAATATTCCATTTTCCAAGCTTCTAAGTTTCGGACCTGGTTGTATCCAGGGTTTTAAATGATTAAAACTTAGTTCATGGTCTTACTTTGACCTATCTTGGGTTATATGCCCCCAAGTAACCAGAATGTAGAAACTTTCTCGGTTGCTTTTACAAACATTAAATACGCGAATTGATACAACCTTAACAAGAAAAACTATTTCAAAATTCCATCTATTATTTAATCAAATGGCTTTTATACTTAAGCCTTACATGGATGATGGTACTACTGATAATACTTTTTTAAATGCATGGCGTTCCAGGTGTGTGGGACTATCTCCCCATTCAATTGAGCTATCTTGAAGGTTCCTTCACGCAGAATCTCCACGATTTGATACAGTCCCTCCCAGTTCGAGCCCAAGACACCGTCCTTGGGATCCTTATTCGCCAGAAAGACCCTTCGGAGAACCAAGTCGCCCAATCCAAACCTACGCGTCTTGACTTTAGACTTAAAGTAACGAGTGATTTTTTGTTGATAATGGGCGAGCTGTAACTGCGAATCCTCTCGTTTCTCATCAACCAGGTCAAGATATGCGTTAATTAATTCATCATTCCATTCCTGGCTAAATGTCCTTTGCCTGTGAGTTGTTACCATGGCTTTGATTGGAAGGACGACCTCGCTTCCAAAAGTTAAGGAGAAAGGATTGTGTCCTGTGGAGGTTCTGTAAGAAGTTTGGTATGCCCAAAGTACTTGTGGGAGCTGTTCGGGCCATACTCCTTTGTCCTCATCTAACCACTTCTTCAAGCTCGCCTTTAGGGTTTTGTTCACAGCCTTGACCTGTCCATTGGCCCGCGGATACGATGCTGAGGAGAAGCTTTTAATAACACCATATTTTTCACAGAAGTTAGTGAAGATATCACTGTCGAACTGTGTCCCATTGTCTGACATGATCTTTTTAGGAAGCCCAAATTGACATACAATATTCTTCACCACAAAGTCAAGGACTCTCTTTGAAGTGATGGTTGCTAAAGGCTCGGCCTCTACCATTTTTTTTGTCACGCTCGGATTCTCCAAAAACTCTACTGGCACTACATTCAAGGTCTCAACTTCTTTGGTGGTGGCAAGCCTTGCAAAGCATCAACATTAGAATTCGATTTGTGAGGAATCTGTTCAACAGTATTGTACTCAAATTCGGATAGCTCCCCATTCACTTTAGCTAGGTAAGCCGCCATCTTGTTGCCTCGAGCTTGATACTCTCCCAACACTTGATTAACCACGAGCTGAGAATCGCTATAACATTGGACGACCTTCGCTTTGAGCTCCTTCGCCACTCTCAGTCCAGCCAGTAAGGCCTCATATTCGACTTCTTTGTTAGATGATTCAAATCCGAATCTCAGAGCTGTATGGAATGGATGCCTTTTTGGGGAGATTAATATGATTCCAACTCCTGGTTTGTTCTCGTTCGATGACCCATCTACGAATATTTTCCACAACTATTGTACTGGTTCCTTCAAAAGCTCCTCTAGAAATCCGGTGCATTCAGCCACAAAATCAGCAAGGGCCTGAATTTTGATTGAGGTCCATGGCACGTACAATATCTCAAACTGGTTGAGTTCAACTGCCATTTTAAAAGACGTCCCGATGTTTCAGGTTTTTGCAACACCCGCCTTAAAGGTTGTTCGGTCATGAAGTTGATTGAATGGGACTGGAAATATGGTCAGAACTTCCTGGAAGCCAATATCAGACAGAATGCCATCTTTTCTATCAGTGTATACCGTGATTCAGCTCTGAGAAGTCTCTTGCTTATTTAATACACCAGTTTTTTAGCACGGTCTTCTTCTTGAACTAACACAGCACTGACTGCATTTTCTGTCACGGCCAAATAAAGGAATAAATGTTCTCCAGACATAAGCTTAGACAATATTGGGGGCTCAGCCAAGTGCTTTTTTAGGTCGAGGAATGCCTACTCGCACTCCTCAGTCCATTCAAATTTCTTGTTTCCTCTTAGAAAGTTGTAGAATGACAAGCACTTGTCAGTGAATTTCGAAATAAAATGATTCAAAGCTGCCACCCTTCCAGTCAGGCTTTGAACTTCTTTGCACGACCTGGGCGAGGGCATTTCTAACAATGATATGATTTTATCAGGATTCGCCTCTATCCCCCTCGTATTGACTATGGATCCCAGAAATTTTCTCGATGCCACTCCGAAAGTACACTTCCGGGGATGCAACCTCATGTCATACCTCCTTAAGATCTCAAAACATTCTTTCAGATTGGATACATGGTTATCAGAAGTCTTGGATTTGACATGCATATCATCAACATACACTTCCATATTTCTCCCAATCTTATCTGCAAACAATTTGTTGACTAATCGCTGATATGTAGCTCCTGCATTTTTCAGCTTGAAGGGCATGATTTTGTAATAGTATACGTTAGTTGGGGCAATGAAGCTAGTATGATCTTGGTCCGCAGGATTCATCGTGATCTGATTATATCCAGAATACGCATCCATGAAGGACATGAGTTCGTGACCTGCCGTGGCATCTACCAACTGATCAATCCTTGGCAGTGGGAAGCAATCCTTGGGGCAAGCTTTGTTTAGCTCAGAAAAGTCGATGCAGGTTCTCTATTTCCCGTTTGGCTTTGGTACCAGCACCGAATTGGCAATCCAGATTGGGTATTTTGCTTCACGAATAAACCCACACTTCAACATTCAAGCTACTTCTTCCTCCAGTGCTTCAGCATAGGACTGTTCCCAAAGGCCTCTATTTTTTGGGATTTTGCAGGCACGTTCTTGTCCAAGTTTAGAGTGTGCATGATTACACTCGGGCTTATTCCCACCATGTCTTCATGTGACCAGGCAAAGACGTCCAGATTATTTTGTAAGAAATTGATCAGCTCCTTCTTCCTTTTATCATCAAGATTTTTTCCAATCTTAACAAATATTGAAGCTTCTTTGGGGTCTATACTTATTGCCTTGAGCTCCTCAATGGCTTGGAGTTCTGACCTATCCTCGCCCATTCGTGGGTCAATGTCATCACATGGGATGACGTCGCTATCCTTGGTCTTTTGAGGTTCTTCCGTCCTACAAGTATCTTCCACTTCTTGGAACTCCTCACCTCCGTCACTTATGGCCATAGCTTGCTGCCTTGGTTGTGCTTTCCCTTCATAGAAATGCTATAGCATTCCCTAGCAATGAGCTGATCGCCTCTAACGGTGCATATTGCTGCAGCTGAGGGGAACTTGATTGCTAGGTGTTGGATAGAGGTTATGGCTTCAAATGCCATCAACGCAGGTCGGACATAAATTGCATTGTATGCAGCTGGATAGTCGATCACAACGAACTCGAGTAACTTGGAGACAGTTCGCGAGCCTTTTCCCAATGTTACCACTAACTCCATCGTCCCGATGGCTGCTGATCCTTCGCCAGAAAATCCATGCAGAATCATTGAGGTCGCCTTCAGTTATGTTACAGACAACCCCATTTTTTCCATGGTGGACCTAAAAAGTAGATTCAAAGAACTCCCGTTATCTACTAGTGTCCTCCGTACTCTCCAGTTGGCAAGCTGAACAGTAATGACCAAAGGATCGTTATGTGGGAACTGGACATGGCTAGCATCTTCTTCTGTAAAAATGATTGGTTTTTTTCCAATCGTTGTTGTTTTGATAACCGCTGTTCTGGGATGAACTCCACTCCGTTGTGGGATTTCAGTTCGTCAATGTACCTTTTCTGGGCACCTCTGCTCGTGCTTGCTAGATGGGGTCTCCCGAAATGGTGGCTATATCTCCCTCTATTATTGGAGGAGGGTCATCCTGATTCGCTTAAGCTCCGGGTTTATTCATTGGAGCTTCAGGAGCTGACAGAGGGTTTGGTCCAGTGGGCTGACTAGGGACCACTCGATTTCAGGCATATTGGGCCAAAGGTCCTGCCTTGATAAGGGTCCCGATCTCATCCTTCAGTTGTCTACAGTCATAAGTGTTATGACCGATATCATTGTGAAATCGACATAACTTCAAAGGATCTCTCTTCGCTATTTGGTTTCTCAGTGGTTCTGGCTTCTTCCATGGAAGGTGAGTAGAATTGGCTAGGAAGATGCGCTCTTTAGTATCCGTGAGGTCGATATAGGTTGCGTAAACATGCTTGAATTTCTCCTGGACTTATTTTTCTTTGTTCCACTCTGGTTGCCCTCACCATTTCCCTTCCTCTTGTTATTTCCCCCTTGGTTATTCTGGATAATGGTTTGAGTCGTAGCTGCAACATCCGTTACCGCTCCAACGGGCTGGATAGGGATATGGCTAGTTCCTGCGACAGAAGCTCCCGCCTCTTCCAGGTTAACCCATCTTTGAGCTCGTGCCAATAACTCATCCACACTATAAACTTCCTTTCTTTATAATTCCTGCCATAGGTCGCCTCCAACAAGGATTCCCGTCCTCATTGTCATGAGCTTGGAACGTTGTTGACATCTCTAGCTCATGTAGCGACATTGGAAAACCTACTTAGATATGCCTTCAACGATTCGCCAGATTGCTGCTTTACATTAGCTAATGAATCAGCCTTAACCCAAGTTGTCTGGGAAGCCCTGAATGCTCTCTTGAAATCAGCAGAAAACTTCTTCCACGAGCTAATTGAATGCCTCTTCTACTGTTTAAACCATTGCCTAGCTGGCCCAATCAGAGTTGAGGGGGATAATATTGCTCCTTAGATTGAGTCCGACGTTGTGGGCCATCATCATGGTGTTAAACATCCCAAGGTGATCAGACAGATCCCCATCTCTGTCAAACTTTGACAAGTGAGGCATTCTAAAGCCCACTGGATATGTGGTCGCCGCAATATTTGGGGCGAAAAGCTCGAGCTCGTCCTCTGAGTCACAATCTTCTTTATCTTCTCCAGATAAAAGCTTCTTCATTTGCTCCTCCATCTGGGCTAGCCTCTCGAGGGTTTGGTCCCTAGGTTATTTTGAGGCTATTCAACAACTCCCATCCGATCGTACACATTTGATAGGTTGTTCTCCCTCCAAGCTCAAGCATGGTTTTGTGGGGCATTCCCATTATCACGTTCTTCAGAAGGACCTCCCTCTTGACGAGTATAACCAATACCCTCATCTCGAGCTGAATTTCTTCTCTGGGAATTCAGGCAATCATGCAGATCAGGCTGTGGATCGTATCGAGGGCTTTGTGCCGAACTTAGATGAATTCTTAGATCGCCCTAGGACCTACCACTTTGACAAATTTCAGTCCAATAACTTCCATTTGCGAAGCTTACAGCTTGTGGTTGAGGCCGAGGATCTAGATTCTCAACACGTGTCTGTGGGACATAGGTATGGACAGACGGAGGAGGATTTATCCTACTATCTCTATAAGCAGGAATGTCCCATGTAGGCCAAGGTGGTGTTGGATTTCTTATAGGTGATAGGGGATGCCATACTGGTGAGGCAATCCTTGTCCCATCAGGGCGAACTAAATTAGCCTGCCTCTGTTCTGCCTCATTGTTTCTAGCTCTCTGCGCCTGGTGGTTCTAACTGATCGACTGACATGCTGATGACCTCTATGAGGGCCACCAGGCTGAGCATTTTGGCGATCTCGCGTTGTAGGCACAAAACTTGGGGTGGCTGTTCTGACTGACCGAATTGGTTTGGTCGATTATTACTGTGGGATTTATGAGACCCACTTTGCCTCTTTTCGACATTAATGTCGGTTGCAAGAGGGGTAACCGAGCCAAAACCTCCTCAATTTGCCTGCTTTCCTTAGCAATATGGCTTCTTAACTGCATATTTTCCAACTCAACTTCAGTTAAGTAGTCTGGATTTGGATTTGGTGGCAATGACGTCGAACTCTCAGTATCGCCGTGACCCGCCGGTTGCTTTCCCAGGCGTTGCTTGATTTCAAGGCCATGCTTGTTTGAAACAGTGGTATGATGGTCATCCTTCCCACCAGGCTGTGCTATCTCATTTTCATGCATTGAGCGAGTGAGCACCATGATGAGATTTGACTGGGAATTTGATGAAAGCACTAATTTCCCTCTCAATGAAAGCACCGAATTATTGACGCGGTGTTTCGCCAACAGTGTATAAAGAAATAATAAGGTAGATTAGTGCTTAGTAATAAACCGTAATGAAAGATGAAATGAATCCACAAGAACATAAATCTTTTACGTGGTACAAGGGTTAAAATCCACGTAGTCAACGAATCTATATTATTGTTGTTTCTCTCTCTATTTTGGCAGAGTTTCAGTATTATAGAATAATCGTCCCTTTTCCTATCCAATATTCTCAGTATTTATAGATAAATTCCATGGACAGGTATGGGTAACTGCGTGAGTCAATCACAGATTTACATATTTATTTCATATATTTCCAATTTATAATGGGATATGATCTGATCATAAAGTAAATGTTTTCCTAATATCTAGGACATTAAATATGACAGGCTGGTCATAAATAATCATATAAAAATATCCGAGTCTTTGGGGATTCGTGGGTACGCAATATATTAAAGATACCACGAGCTAGGTATCTCTCCTAGCTCATACTTCGACAACTACCTGAATATTACGAGCTCGCGCTTCACAACCTTCATGTCTGTAGCTCAGGTTAAACCCAGGACGCCTGACACCACATGTGCCCATGTGAAATCGGAGTTGCTTACGTGGATAATAAACATATATCATTTCCTTGGTTATTTCTTCGTATATTTATTTGCCAGCTGTACCCGAACTGAATGAATGACTCGAGCTAATATTAGGGTACAACAAGTTTATATACATAACAATTCAATCGACTTATTTATTTCATTTAAAACATTGTCTAATACAAATTCTTTCAGGGCACTATTCCCAACAGAGGCTGAGGGTAGTCCTTTAGTAGTGACATGTAACTTCCTCCTAATCCAGGACCGTTACACTATGTACTTTAAATAGTGTCAGACTTGCTAATCAAGTCATTTGGTTATAAACGTGTAACTAAGGTTAATGTCAAGGTTTAGGGTTAAAAATTTTGGTCAAAGGAAACGTTGGCTTTTTATTTGAAAATTTAATACATACATGGGATCTCAAAAGGTTACAAACAGATGTTTAAAAAGGTATATACAATCAAAAGTTACAACCAGATGACCTAAGTGACAAAATAATGGATACAATCCTAGTTCCTCTGAGATATCCTCGGCCATGGTGGACGAGCAGCTGTATATGTACATGCCACCACCGAAGCTCTCCAACTTATGGCTGGTCCAGCTTTCCTTTCCCATTACCAGCATGCCCAACAGTAATATGTGCATGAACAATAAATACTGATTCTAGATAAATATCTAGCATGCCCAGCAATAACAACCTACTCATGCATGCAGAAAATTATACATAAATCATCATTGGATCATTCTGGGGCTCGCTGCTCTGAATATATGACCATAGAGTCAACCCGGGGCCCTATACCCAAGCAATGTGACCATAGAGTCACTTGGGGCCCTTACCCTTACCTCTGAGTAACTAGCCATAGAGCTAGCCAAGGGATTTGTTTTCCAATGACCACAAGGTCAGAATATGTAATAGTACGTCTCTGATTGGGCCTAAGCCACTCGACCAGCGCGCAGCATGCTATTGCCGCCCTTGACTAATAAGTCAAAGCCTTAACTAGATATTCAGATAACTAGAAAAACAGATACAGATGCAGATAAGCATACTTCCAAACAATACAAGTATGCATACATATAAATCATATATCTTAGTCAATTAAATACAACCATAGTAATAACCGTGTTCCTTAATGGGGCCGAGCACTAACTATGTAGGCAATGCATACAATTAATAACAACTAGCCAGACTAGGAGCATTCAAGCAGGTTTAATCAACGAGCACAAACATTACTTAATCACGTGTATTCTCAGGGGCCGAGCCCTATTCATAATTATAACCAACAACCAGGCCAAGCCTTATTCACATATATCACGTATTGGGTGCAGTTTTCTTACCTTAGGTCCAAGTGCAATGTACACTAAGAATGAACCTCGAGCACGATCTCGGTTCTAAGCCCCTAGCGATAACCTAGTCACAACCAGTAGAGAATCTTGTCAAAAATGAGTGAATAAAGGCTTATGGACCGAGCCCTAGCCTCCGGAACATCGAATTCTACTAAACTTGGTAGTAGGATCAATCTTGAGCCCTTAGGTTTGAGATTCCGCACTCAAAACCCTTCGGGGCTCAAAAACCCTTCAAGCGCTTCGGCTCAAAACAAAAGAGTCATGATCAACGAAGTCAGAGAGCCTAAGGCTCTCCTCTGTTTTGACATGCACCACGATGCGCCACTACAGGCGCCCCGACTCAAATGGAGGTTTGACACCTCTTTCTCCTTCTCGTTCATGAGAGCCATGGAACACCAAGAATAAGGCCGTGACTCGCCATGAAAACTCAGAAATTTCCCCATTCTCTTCAAGCCAAAATCCACCAAAAACCTATCCAAACATAGCTAAATCCCTAAGGTAAAGTTCCCAATCAACTCAGCACCTCAAAACACACAAAACCCAAGCCTATACTTGGCCAAAACCTCATCAAATCCCAAAATTCAGAATCGAGTTTCTAAACTCCAAAACTTAGCGAAAATCCAGAAAAAAAAAAGAGATTCAAGGCTTGAAATCGTTACCTCAGTTTCCGCAAGTGATGCCTAAGCTAGCCTCGATTTCTCCTAGATCGCAAGAATTCCCAAGGAAAATTAAGAAAGTGTGTGTGACCGAGAGAGATAGAGAGAGAGAAATGAGAGAGTGAAAGTGTTTTGGTGTTTGTGTGGTTTACTTAGACTCTAAGTAACCTTAAGCAAATCCCGAGGCTCGGGGTACCAAAAACGTCCATGAGGGAAAAATGGTCAAAATCCCCGAAATCCCCTCTTAATCTCGCTAACTCTAAATATATCCTCAAATATTTATTCCCACTACCTAATAACCCGGTAATGTACTAGATATCCAAAATACCCCTCGACTCACCCTGAGTCAGGTATTTAGTCTCGTTGTGACTTTCTCGTTAACGTGCTCCATAGGATCACCTCGTGCCAAGTAACCCAAATATATCCACATAATAATGTGGTCTCACACATATATCACATATATTCCAAATATACCCGTAACATGCCAAATTATGAAAATTTCCCTTCTAATATGAAACGGGCCCACATGCATATTAATACTCATAAACATGGAGATCTAGTGATATTATAATATAACTCACATAATCATATAATTACACACATATATATCATATAAAAACATAATTTTCCATAATTTTCGATCCTGGCCCCATAATCAAGGCCCTAAGCCTTTTAGGTAATTTGGGACGTTACAACTATCCCCTCCTTACAGAAATTTCATCCTCAAAATTTTACTTGAACAACTCGGGATACTTATTCTGCATATCTGCCTCCAGCTCCCAGGTCGCTTCCTCGACCTTGCTTTTCCTCTATAATACCTTAATTAAAGGTATAGTCTTGTTCCTCAGGACCTTAGCCTTCCTGTCTAAAATCTGAAATGGCTGCTCCTCATAGGATAAATCAGTCTCCAGCTCCAGATCCTCGTAACTCAATACATGAGTAGTGACTGATACATACTTCCTTAGCATGGAAATATGAAATACGTTGTGCACACTAGATGGTGTCGGGGGTAAGGCCAACCTATAGGTCACCTGATCGATCCTCTCAAAGATCTCAAATGGTCCAACAAACCTAGGGCTCAGCTAGCCCTTATTTCCAAACTGCTTCACCCCTCTCATGGTCAAACACGGAGGAAGATACTCTCGAGGATGGAATTCTACATCTCTACTCTTGGGATCAACGTAGCTCTTCTCTCTACTCTGATAAGCGAGCATTCGAGCTATACTCTTCTCAATAGCTTCAATGGTCCTTTGAACTGCCTCAGGACCCAAACGTTTCCTCTCACCGATCTCATCCCAGTGAATGAACGATCTACACTTCCTACCATACAACATCTCATAAGGTGGCACTCCAATATTCGACAAGTAGATGATATTGTAGGAAAACTCTATCAGAGGAAAATATTTACTCCAGGGCCTTTCAAAGTCCAATACACATGCTCTCAGCATGTCCTCCAATATCTGGATAGTCTTCTCAGACTGACCATCAGTCTGAGGATGATAAGTTGTACTGAACTTCAATTGTGTACCCATCGCCTTCTGTAAACTTCTACAAAACTTGGAAGTAAAGATAAGGTCCCTATCAGACACTATAGACCTCAGAGTCCCATGAAGGCGTACTATCTCCCACACATAGAGATCTTCATATTGGTCAACCGTGTAATTCATCCTCACTGGTAGAAGGTGAGCTTATTTCATATACTGATCCAAGATGACCTACACCGGATCATGCTGTCCCACTGTCCTAGGCAATCTTACCATGAAATCCATCGTGGTGTCCTCCCATTTCCACTCTGGGATATCCAGAGGCTGCAATAGCTCTGTGGGTCTTTGATTCTCTGCCTTAACCCACTGACAGGTCAGACACTTCGCCACATACTCAGTCACATCCCTTCTCATCCCAGGCCACCAATATAAAACTTTCAGATCTTGGTACATCTTCGTGGTGCTTGGATGTAGAGAATAAGGGGTAGTATGAGATTCATCCAGAATCTCCCATTTAATCTCGGCGTCCATCGGAATGCAAATCCGATCCTTGTATCTCAATAAACCCATGTCTAACATTGTATAGTCCTTAGCTACTCTAGCTAGGACGTCCTCCTTGATCTTTCCCAACTGTGGATCACTCAACTGCTTTTCCTTGATCCTCTCCAAAAGAATAGACTATAGGGTGATGTTGGCTAACTGGCCCACTACTAGCTCAATACCTGATTTAGTCATATCCTCAGCCAACTCCCTGGATATATGTCTAGCACTACACAACTGTCGTGGACCCTTCCGGCTTAAGGCATTTGCTACCACGTTGACTATCCCTGTGTGATAAAGGATCTCACAATCATAATCCTTCACCAGCTCTAACCAACATCTCTGCCTCATGTTCAAATGATTTTGGGTGAAGAAGTATTTCAAACTCTTGTGATCTATGTATATCTCACCCTTCTCACCATAAAAGTAGTGCCACCTCATCTTAGTACAAAAACCATTGTTGCAAGTTCCATATCATGGTTGGGGGTACCTCTGCTCGTATTCCTTCAACTGACGTGATGCATGTGCAATCACCTTCCCTGTCTGCATAAGGACACAACCTAGGCCCTACCTTGAGGCATCACAATATACCACAAACTTGTCCTGATCTGTAGGAAGACTCAGAACTGGAGCGGTAATCAAATTCTTCTTCAGTCTTTGGAAATTGTCCTCACACCTGTCTGACCATATGAACCTCTGATTCTTACGTGTCAACTCTGTCAGTGGTGACGCAATCTTGGAAAATCCCTCCATAAAGCATTTGTAATAACCTGCCAATACCAAGAAACTTCTGATGTCTAAAGCATTTTTTGGCCTTGGACTATCTCTGACCGCCTCAATCTTCACTGGATCCACCATAATTCCATCCTTACTTACTATATGACCTAAGAAATTCACCCGTGGCAGCCAGAACTCACACTTATTGAATTTCATATACAACCTGTGCTCTATTAGCCTTTGTAGTACTAATCTGAGATTCTACCCGTGCTTTGTCTCTGACTGAGAGTATACCAGTATATCGTCGATAAAGATGATCACAAACCCATCCAGGTAATCTTTGAACACACTGTTATCAGATCCATAAATGTTGTTGGGCATCAGTTAGTCCAAATGACGTCACAAAAACTCATAATTCTCGTACCTAGCGCAAAAAGCTATCTTTGGTATATCCTCCTCCCTGATCCTCAGTTGGTGATAACCAGATCGAAGATCTATCTTGGATAATACCACTCTACCGTGTAATTTATCAAATAGATCATCAATCCTTGGCAGAGGATACCTGCTCTTGATAGTCAACTTGTTCAGTTCTCTATAATTGATACACATCCTCAGAGAACCTACTTTCTTCTTCACAAAGAGAGCTGGTGCGCCCCATGTCGAGAAATACGACCTAATAAAACTCAACTCTAGTAACTCCTGTAATTGAACTTTCAGTTCCTTCAGCTCTATCAGAATCATCCTATAAGGAGTCCTAGACACTAGCTCTGTCCCTGGCACCATTTCAATCACAAACTCTATCTCCCTGTGTGGAGGTAACCCTGGTAGATCCTCTGGAAACACATCCAGAAACTCAAAGACTAATCTGGTATGTCATGGCCCCACTTGCACGACCTGAGTGGTATCCACCACACTAACTAAGAATGCAATGCATCCCCCATGCAATAGGTCTCTAGCTCTAAGTACAAATATCATAGGGATACAAGGTCCATGCACAGTGCCAACAAATACGAAAGGATCCTCACCCTTAGGTTCAAAGGTTACCATCTTCTTCTTGCAATCTATTGTTACCCCATACTTCTCTAACCAGTCCATACCCAGAATTATATCAAAGTCAGTCATAGGATCAAATTCAGAAGGTCTACAAAGTCCATCAATAATCCTACTAGCAACAAAAGAGTGTGTAGCACCCGAATCAATGAAAAGGGTCCCAGCACTAGAAAGCTGACCTGTAACCACTAAGGGACTAGCCTCGGCCTTTGCCTAGGTCAAGGTGAACACCCGAGCTGGCGTCACGTTGTCCACCTTCTTGGGCTCTTCCTTCCTGGATTTAGGGAAATCCTTCTTCAGGTGTCCCACACTTCCACAGACGGAGTAGGCCTTCGCCTGACATTCCCCAATATGGTGCCTCCTTCACTGAGTACATTCTAGGAATTCTTTCCAGGTCTCACTGCCACCCTGACAGCCTATCTATATGCCTTGTGGCCTCCTATCAGGCCCTGGAGTTGAAACTGTATCTCAAGCCTTTCTTTTTTGGTGACTAGGGCCTCCGCCCCTACCAAAGCCTTCAAATGGAGGTTCTGGCTCCTAGAAACCCTTCTGGCCACATTCTTGCCCCAAATCTTGTTCTCTACACTCTCATAGGCTGTAGCCCCTAGAGAAACCTCTCTTTTTTGGTCCCATTAGTGGGAACCAGATCCCTAGAACTTTGCCAATCTGCAAACTTCAAGGCATAATTGGTCACTAACATGTTTCCCTAAAGTAATTTACTGAACTCTTCAGCCTTTGCACCTTTAATTGCATTATTACAGTGTTTCTCATTGAACAAAGTTCTGAATTCATCCCATTCCATAGAATTTACTGCCCTGGTCTAGGATACCACCTCCCACCATATTCAAGCATCCTCCTGAAATATGTAAGTGGTGTAGGCCACTCTCTCATTACCACCTATCGTCATGAAATCCAGGATGGTGGTTATCATAGTCATCTACTACTCAACCTTCAGTGGGTCTGAGATGCCCTAAAAAACTGGAGGGTTCTACTTCCTGAACCTCTCATACAGGGGTTCCCATCTATCTCCCCCTGCCTGGGGATGTACTATCGCTGGTACCTCCAGCGGTAATGTTGCCGGTATTGCGAGCGGTAGGTTCCCTGCTATATCATGTTGCTGTCTCAAGAGACAAATCTCATCTTCCTACCTCTGTAACCTTGCTTGCATATCAGCAAGCACCTATTGCCAGTTCTCTAGAGCTGGCGGTGGTGCCTGGCCCTGGTCATTCTCTTCCCTGGCCTATTTCTCTTGGTCAACCAACCTCTCTGACCTTCGAGGAAGCATACTGATAATTATCCCACTCTGAAGTTATCAAATCGGTTGCTAGGTAAGTTATAACTGTACCTCTTGCTGCCTATAGGACCGAACAAACAAACAGATGCAATGCTAATAAACATGCCAACACATAATACATTCAATCATGGTGCTAATAAGCACTTCCTAATATTCATCAACAAATAACAATGCTAATAAGCATTTCTATCATTCATAAGCAATTAACGATGCAAATAAGTATGTTCAAGCATTTATACATGTATAATAATGCTAATAAGCATGTTCTTTAAGCCCTGCCAGTATTAACAGTGCTAATAAGCATTTCCTGGCCTATATGCAAATAACAATGCTAATAAGCGTGTCCTGAACTACATGTCCATATAACAATGCTAATAAAAGGTTCATTTGCATTCACAAGCAATAACAATGCTAATAAGCATATCATTATCATTCATGCAACAGTCACGGGCCAAACCATATCAGAATATCTCATGCTCCCTAATAAGGCATACAGATAAGGCATATACATTTATTTAAATAGTTAAACACTAAATCACATAAGTAGTTACCAAACCCTGAGTCAGCTTGTCTTTAGTAGCGAGTGTGCATGCCCGACCAGTCTTCAGTAACCCTTAAACCTTGGCAGCTCTGATACCAAGTGGTAACATCCTTGTAATCCAGGACCGCTACACTGTGTACTTTTAATAGTATCAGACTTGCTGATCAAGTCATTTGGTTATATACATATAACTAAGGTTAATGTCAAGGGTTAGGGTTAAAAATTTTGGTCAAAGGAAACGTTGAATTTTCGTTTAAAAGTTTAATACATGCATGGGATCCCAAAAGGTTACAAAAAGATATTTGAAAAGGTATATACAATCACAAGTTACAACCAGCTGGCCTAAGCGGAAAAATAAGGGATACAACCCTAGTTCATCTAAGATATCCTCGACCGTGGTGGGCGAGCAGGCGCATATGTACACGCCGCAACAAAAGCTCTGCAACTCATGGCTGGTATAGCTTTCCTTTCCCTTTACCTTCACCACATAGCACCTTTGACCAAGGCTTAGTAAGAAAACTTAAACATGTGCATGAACAGTAAATACAGATTTCAGATACATATCTAGCATGGCCAGCAGTAATAACCTTCTCATGCATGCATACATTTATAAATAAATGATCATTGGATCATTCTGGGGCCCACTGCCCTGAATAAATGACCATAGAGTCAACCTGGGGTCTTATGCCCAAGTTTTGTGACCATAGAGTCACTTGGGGCCCTTGGCCTTAGCTCTGAGTAACTAGCCAGAGAGTTAGCCAAGCGCTTTATTTTCCAATGACCATAGGGTCGGACAAAGTAATAGTATGTCCCTGATTGGGCCTAAGCCACTCGACCAGTGCCCAGCGCGCTATTGCCGCCCTTGACTAATAAGTAAAGGCCTTAACCAGAAAAACAGATACAGATGCATGTAGGCATACTTCATACAATACAAGTATGCATACATATAAATCATATATCTCAGTTAATTAAATGCAATCATAGTAATAACCATGTTCCTTAATGGGGTTGAGCCCTAACTACGCAGGCAATGCATACGATCAATAAACAACTAGCCAGATCCCAGTTCTCAGGGGCCAAGCCCTATTCATAGCTATAACCAACAACTGGACCAAGCCCTAATCACATATATCACGTATTGGGTGCAGTTTTCTAACCTTAGTTCCAAGTGAAATGTATATTAAGAACAACCCTCGAGCATGATCCCAGTTTCGAGCCCCCTAGCCATAACATAGTCACAACCAATAGAGAATCTTGTCATAAATGAGCAAATAAAGTCTTTTGGATCGAGTCCTAGACTTCGGAACATCGAAATCTACTAAACTGGGTAGTAGGATCGATCCCGAGCCCTTAGGTTTGAGTTCCCGCACTCAAAACCCTCTTAGGGCTCAAAAACCCTTCAAGCACCGTGACTCAAAACAAAAGATCCGTGACCCACCCCAAGTCAGAGAGCCTAGGGTACTCCTCTGTTTCGACACGTGTCGCGACTCAAATGGAGGTTCGACACCTCATTTTCCTTCTCGTCATGAGAGTTGCGGTGCCCCAAGAATAGGGTCACGACTCCCCATGAAAACTCAGAAATTTCCTTGTTTTCTTCAAGCCAAAATCCACAAAAAATCTATCCCAACATAGCTAAATCCCTAAGGTAAAGTTCCCAATCAAATCATCACCTCAAAACACACAAAACCTAAGCGTAAACTTTGCCAAAACCTCATCAAATCCCAAAATTCAGAACTGAGTTTCCAAACTCTCGAACTTAGCTAAAAACCATAAAAACAGATAGTTTCAAGGCTGAAAATCATTACCTCAGTTGTCCTAAGTGATGCTAAGCTTCTTTCCAAGAAATCCCGAGACTAAGCGAGCCTCGATTCCTCCTAGATCGCAAGAATTCCCAAGGAAAATTAAGAAAGTGTGTGTGAATGAGAGAGAGAGAGAGCAATGAGAGAGTGACGTGTTTTGGTTTTTGTGTGGTTTACTTAGACTCTAAGTAACCTTAGGCAAATCTCGAGGCTCGGGGTACCAAAAACGTCCCCGGGGGAAAAATGGTCAAAATATTTGAAATTCCCTCCTAATCTTGCCAAATCCAAATATATCCTGAATATTTATTTCCACTATCCGATAACCCGGTAATGTACTAGATACCCAAAATACCCCTTGACTCACCCCGAGTCAGGTATTTTGTCTCATTTTGGCTTTCCCGCTAACTTACTCCCTAGGATCACCTCGTGCTGAGTAACCTAAATATATCCACATAATAATGTGGTCTCACACATATATCACATATATGCACATATATTCCAAATATACTCGTAACATGCCAAATTATGAAAATTGTCCTTCTAATAAGAAACAGACCCACATGCATATTTAATACACCTAAACATGCATATCTAGCCATATTATAATATAACTCACATAATCATATAATTACACACATATATATCACATAAACACATAATTTTCTTTAATTTGTCATCCTGGCCCCCTAATCAAGGTTCTAAGCCTTATTAGGTAATTTGGGAGGTTACATGACATATCATCTTTCTTGTGTTGGTACTTCTTATATTGTGCTGATTGACTCTGGTGCTACACATTCTTTTATATCTAGTATAATAATTGATAGATTGTGTATACCATGTTATTATTACGCTTTGGGGGTTTGTGACCTTATTGCCTATTGGGAATCTGGTACCTTCTGCTAGATGGGTCAGATTATTAGTGGAAGAGGTTGATAGTAGAAAGTTATCAGTGGATTTGATTGAGCTATTTATGGAAGAATTTGATATGATTTTGGGTATGGAGTGGTTAGCCTAGTATGAGGCAACCATAGACTATAAGAAGAAGATGATAACTTTTGAACCTGAGAGTGAGGGCCCATTTGTATTCGTGGGTAATGTGAATGGACCCCACATTCCTATGATATCAACATTGAGGGGTAGAGACATATTGCAATGCATAAGATTCCTAGCTAGTGTTGTTTATACCACTAGAATTGTACCGGTTAGGCCTGAAGTGATTAGATTAGTTTGTGAGTTTTTGGATGTATTCTTAGAGGATTTACCAGGGTTGCTGCTGCACTGCGAGATCAAATTTGTTGTTGAGCTGCCTCTGGGGACGGAACCAGTGTCCAGGGCACTGTATAGAATGGCTCTAGTAGAACTGAAAGAATTGAAGGTACATTTCTATGAGCTACTTGATCTGGGGTTTATCAGGCCTAACTTTTCACCATGGGGTGTACCAGTTCTATTTATAAAGAAAAAGGATGGGTCATTGAGGATGTGTGCTGAATATAGAAGGTTGAACAAGTTGACCATCAAGAGTAAGTATCCGCTAACAATGACTGATGACTTATTTAACTAGTTGCAAGGCAAGACAGTGTTCTCGAAGATTGATCTTCGATCTAGTCATCACCAGCTAAGGATCAAAGAGGAAGACACACCAAAGACAACTTTTTTTACAAGCTTTCATGCATTTGATGAACTGAGTGTTCAAGGATTATTCAGACATGTTTGGGATGATATCCTAGTTTACTCCCAGTCGGAGGCATATCACGAGCATCATCTCCGATTGTACTACAGAGGTTGAGGGAGCACAAATTATATGCCACGTTCAAGAAGTGCGAGTTCTTGTTACCTCAGGTGACGTTCCTCGGTCATATTGTCAGTAAAGATGGAATTAAGGTGGATCCGGCCAAGATTGAGGTAGTTAGAGATTAGCCAAGGCCAAGGAGTGCTTCAGAGATTAGAAGTTTCCTTGGATTGGCTGGGTATTATCAGTGTTTCATTGAAGGGTTGTCAAGGATTGCTACACCACTAACATAGTTGACTCACAAGAATCTGAAGTTTGTATGGTCAGACAGATGTGACAATAACTTCTAGGAGTTGAAGCAACAATTGATTACTGCTCCAGTGTTGAGTCTCCCATAAGATCAAGAGAAATTTATGGTATATTGTGATGTGTCGAGAAAAGGGTTAGGTTGTGTCCTTATGCAGGTAGGGAAGGTGATTACTTATGCATCACAACATTTAAAAGACTATGAACAATGGTACCCTCATCTTTGCATTGAAGGTATGGCGACACTACCTTTATGGGAAGAAGTGTGAGATATACACTGACCACAAGAGCCTAAAGTATTTCTTTACTCAGAGGATCTGAATATGAGATAGAGACGTTGGCTAGAGTTGGTAAAGGATTATGAATGTGAAATCCTCCATCATCTAGGGAAAACCAATGTGGTGGCATATGCCTTGAGTGGGAGAGGTCTGGGACAGTTATTCACTTTGAAGCAGATATCAAAGGAGTTGGCAGAGGATATGACTAGAGCAGGGATAGAGTTGGTGGTGGGCCATCTAGCCAACATCACCTTAGCCAACATCACCTTACAATCCACTTTTTTGAAGAGGATAAATGAGGGTCAGTTGAATGATCCTTAGTTGATGATGCATAGGGGGGACATCCTAGCTGGAGTGGTTAAGGACTATACTGTTTCAGAGATAGGTTTACTGAGGAGAACGAATTTGTGTTCTGATGGACTCAGCTATCAGACGAGAGAATATTGATGAATCTCATACTACACCTTACTTACAGCATCTAGGCACCATGAAGATGTACCAGGATTTGAAATCATTATATTGGTGGCCTGGGATAAAGAAAGATGTGGCTGAATATGTGGCTAAGTGCCTAACATGTCAGCAGGTGAAGGCTGAACACCAAAGGCCAGCTGGGTTATTACAACCTTTAGGTATTTCTGAGTGTAAGTGGGAAGACATCACTGTGGATTTTGTAGTGGGCTTGCCCACAACGGTGGGGCAGCATGACTTGGTATGCGTGATTATAGAAAGATATACCAAGGCGGCCCACTTTCTGCATGTGAGGACAAATTTTATAGTAGATTAGTATGTTGAGCTATATGTCAGGGAGATTGTACGTCTCCATGGGGCTACAAAGTCTATTGTGTTAGATCGAGACCCCACCTTTACTTCTAATTTTTGTTGATGCCTGTAGAAGGCTATGGGTACTTAGTTGAAGTTTAGAACCGCATATCATCCTCAAACAGATGGACAATCTGAGAGGATGATTTAAATATTGAAAGACAAGCTTCAGGCATGTGTACTTGACTTTGAAAGGTCATGGTGTAAGTATTTACCTTTAGTTGAGTTTTCCTATAACAACATCAATCAGTGGACTATTGGAGTGGCTCCATATGAGATTTTGTATGGTAGGAAATGTGAATCGCCCATCCATTTGGATGAAATGGGTGAGAGAAAATATTTGGGTCTTGAAGCAGTTCAGAGGAACAATGAGGCTATTGAGAGGACTAGAGCTCGAATGCTCGCTTCGCAGAATAGACAAAAGAGCTACACTGATCCAAAGTGTAGAGACATAAAGTTCTAAGTTGGGGACTATGTCTTCTTTTGAGTTTCACCTTTGAGTGAAGTGAAGCGGTTTGGAAAAAGGGGAAAGTTGAGCCTTAGGGTTGTGAGACCTTTTGAGATCCTGGAGAGGATTTGGAACTACAGGCAGATTTATCCTACAAGGAACGACCGGTTCAAATCCTGGATAGAAAAGATAAAGTCTTGAGGAACATGAATGCTCCTTTGATTAAGATATTATAGAGGAACAATAAGGTCGAGGAAGCGAACTGGGAATTAGAGACAAGATATGCGGGATTAGCATCCCGAACTGTATAGATCAATTTCGAGGATGAAATTTCTATAAGGAAGGGATAGTTGTAACGTCTCGAAATTCATAATAAGGCTTAATGCCTTGATTATGGTGCCAGGAAGGCATAACTAGAATTATACGTAATTTTATTGAATATTTATGTGATTATGTGAATTACATGAGTTATATTATAGTATGACTGATTATGCATGTTTAAGTGAATTAAATGTGCTTATAGGCTCGTTTATGTTAAAAAGGGCATTTTCGTAATTTTAACCCACTGATGGTATATCTGTAATTATATGTAGTATATGCTTGAACCCACATTGTTATGTGGGTATGTTTGTGATATTTGACAAGAGTCGGTCCTTTTGAGCAAAGTAGCAGTAAAGTCACAAAGGGGATTAATACTCGGCTCGGGGTGAGCCTAGGGGTATTTTTGGTAATTTGGTGAATTACCGAGACTCATTGGAGTATGAGTTATATTTGGTAAAATGGTGGTATTTCGGGATTGGTGGAATTAATTGAGAATTTATGGTATAATTTGAGGATTAGTGGGAATTTCGGGAAAAAGATCAAAATGCATTTGGGTTTAACCTTGAGAATGTTAGGGAGGTGAGGGTAAAATGGTCTTTTGACCACATAATTAGAGAAAAGGCAACCCTTGGCTGATAATTTTGGTTGTACATGTTATTCTCTCTTCTTTCATCTTTGGTAATGCTCTTAAAGTACTAAGGACACACTAAGTTTCTTCTTGATCTAAGCTTTGTTCTTGAGATCTTTGGAATGGAATTTAAACTCTAGGGAGGTGTTAACAGCAGCTATGGTAATCATCAACCTCGAGACAATTGGATTTCATTTATGAGGTGAGTTTTTATGTGTTCTTCATTGTTCTTGAGGAGGTTTTGGGTTATGGTAAATTTTTGAATTATTAAGTTCTAACGGGTTTGTTTAGGTGTTTTGATGTTAGATACTGATTTACTACTGATTTAGAAGCTTGTATTAGGTCTAGGTTCTGGGTTTGGACTTTGAATTCATGAATTAGAGAAAATCTTGAGTTTCAAGAACTCAAAGTGTGATTCTTGGCATTTCTGGTAATAGAGTGCTTTGAGGTTGTTTGTGGGTTCTTGGGCACTTGGGTAACCTATTTGGGATCAAGTTTTCGTTAAAATTGAGTCAAGAACTTGGTTTGATGACTCTTGAGGGTACTTGGTAAGATTTGTCCAGATTTAGGATGGAGGAATCGCAGAAAAAGGAACCCAAAATTTTGGGTTCGCATTGTAGTGCTCCTGCCCTTGTTTTGGGTGCCCCTACGCTATGCAGGGGGATTTTGGGGTGTCTCTGGCTACTTGGGCGCCCCTACCCTTGTTTTGGGAGCCCCTGCACTATGGAAGGGAGGTTTTGGGGAGCCTCTGCCTATTTGGGCGCCCCTGCACTAGTTTTGGGCGCCCCTACTCTATGGCCAATTCAAGATATGTCTTGTTGGGGCTTGGGAAGAGCTTGGGGGCTCGGGGGACATTCCACCACCCTGTTTGGTGGAATTTGAAGTCTCAAGAGCATGGGATTGGTCCCGGACTCAGTATTTGGATTGGGTTCTTAACGAGAGTACCGTTTATGGTTGTGACTAGGTTTACTGCAAGGCTCATTAGAAAATGATCGTGCTCGAGGCCGCCTCGCTTCATTGCCGCTTTGGACGACTATTTTGTTTATTGTTTGTCTTGTATCAGTTTATAAACTCTTTTTTGGGAACCCATGTAAGTATTAAACTCTATTAAATGAAAAGTATAACTCTTCTAAATGAAAAGTATTGCTTTTTTGGCCAAATTTTTTAATTCCTAACCTTTATTTAGTTTAATTACACGTTTAAGTCCAAACGACTCGTTTAGCGAGTTGAGCACTATTTTAAACACATAGTGTAATGATCTTGGATTAGTAGGGCGTTTCATTCTAGAACCTCAATAACTGGGAATAATGGTTCAAGGGTTAGAGTTTAGATTGGTACTCGAGATCTAAGTCTAATCCTTAATGAGTGCTTTATTTATGTTGGGACTAGGGTTTTCGCAAGGCTCGGGGAAAAGGATCGCACTCGAGGTTGCTTCATCATCATCATAAGACTCGAGGTAAGAGAACCAAAATTTGCACTAGGATTAGGTCATTGGCCCCAGATATTGAATGTGGTTATAACCATGCTTTTTATATCTGTTTAAATGTGAACATATTTGGACTATTTCTGATTGTGATGTACTTGTGGTTCATAAATGTTTGTAATTATCTGTGAATGATTGGTGCAATTGACATTCAACCATCGGGTACAATGTGGGCCAGTCAGCCATTGTGCGTAAAATGGGCAATGAAAGCGAGTTCAGTTTGAGGGTGAGTCCCCACTCGCCCGTCATGGACCGTAGGCTTGGCGTTGGATTATGCACCTAACTCAGTTGGGTCGTTCGACAAGGTTGTTTTTCTGGGTCATGTAAATGATTAATGTGATTGAAATAAATGTAGTTGTGAAATATGAAACATGTTTATGATTTATATAATTGGAATAAATGCACTTTGTATTTGTGAAGCATGTGTTTATTTCTTATAAATAATTACTTTGTCATTATGCCATGTGGGGTTTTCTTGCTAGGGCTTGGCTCACGGGTGCTCTATGGTGCAGATAAAGGCAAGCTAGAGTTGGACCAGTCATCGAGTTGGAGGGCTTTGGAGCGAGGATAACATATTCGGCCTGCTTGGCCACCACAGTCAAGTTATTTTGGGGAATATAGAACAGTTAGTTCGATTTTTCCGCTTAGGTCGACTATTTTTGTAATGTTTAAAATAACTATTTCTTTTGTTTATAAACTTTTGGGATCCCGTGTATACATTCGAACCTTTTAAGAAAAAGTTATATTTTATCGACCGAAATATTTAGTACCTAAATCATAGTTTAATTTTTGATACACTTTTGAGTCCAAATGACTCGCTTATCGAGTTAAGCACTATTTTAAACACACGATGTAATGGTCCTAGATTAGTAGGACGTTACACAAGCCTTGGAACTCATACAAGTCAAGCAATGCTTGATAAGTTTCTTGGAGAAAACTTATGATTTTTGAGAGCTAGAAAGAGAGAGAGGTTAAAGAGAGAGTTGAAAAGTGTGATCAAGACTTTAAAATTCTAATAACCCTTATTTATAGTGTAGGCATCATCATCAAGTATAACCAATAGGATTAGGGCTTTTAAACACATCATTTAGAGCTAAGTCACGTAATTTTATGGTCTCATACGGACCTCCCAGGCGATGTGTCGCCTGGTGGCGATGTGTCGCCACCCAGTAGGCGATGCTTTGCTTGCTGGGGTATTTTCTCCCAGACACTTCTAGGCATTGCATCACCTCCAACAAGAGACACAATGGAGATGCCTCTGCAAAAACACCCTGAGCGTGATCTCGAAATGTCTCCAAATGCCTCCAAACTTGTAGGGAATGTTTAGATACATCATTGTATCACTTTAGACCCATAAAATTCAATTATAGACGCCTACTACACAATCTCATATTTTCACTTCAACTTAAGTGAAAATCGTTAAGTGTTTTGCACCTCATTGTGCAAACAACTTAACCTTTATATTTAACCAATCTCAACAAATGATACATCTCATGTATAAGTCTTATGTTTCTCTCCATAAAAGGTCAAAAGAGGTGTTTTAACAATGGTTTGAAGCTTGCAAGAAGAACAACGGTTTTTTTCTACAACTAGGGTCTGCATATCTCTATCTTAATATTTTATTGGACTCTGTCAAGTGTTATTGTGTGTAGATTCTTATTATTATGGTGGCGTAATCCCACTCTCTCCCAACACTTTCTTTGGCTTCTCGGGTTAACGATTAATTCAAATGGGGAAAATTAAGTTGCTAGTAACACTCGTGGAGGTTCCATGACAAGAATTCAAGTAATGCAATTTGTGGTGATTGATTGTGCCTTCTCTTACAATGGCATCGTGGGACGGTCTACCCTAGTATATTTTGGGGCTGCTACTTCAATAAAGGACAATGGCTTTATAAGGGACAATATCTTAACTGGTTGGCAAACCCGGTGCTAGTCCCCAAGCCAAACGAGACATGGAGAACCTACATCGACTTTACTAACCTCTATAAAGCCTACCCTAAATATTGTTTCCCTTTACTAAGGATCAACCAAATGGTAGATGCCATATCCGGGTATGAGCTTCTCACTTTCATGGATGCTTACTTTAGGTATAGTCAGATCTCCATGCATGTTTTCAACCAAGAACACACCAACTTTCGAACAGATAAGGGTGTTTATTGCTACAAGGTGATGCCCTTTGGTCTTAAAAATACAAGGGTCACCTACCACAGGTTGTTCAAAAAGGTGTTTGAAAACCAACTTGGTCGAAACTTTGAGGTCTATGTGGATGACATGGTGGTCAAGTCCAAGACCTCCTTGGAGCATGCGCAGGACTTAGTGGAAGCATTTGTAGTGCTTCATAAATTTGGAATGAAGCTAAACCCACAAAAATGTACTTTTGGAGTGGCCTCGAGAAAATTTATGGGCTTCATCGTGAGCTCCTGAGGAATCGAAGCAAACCCCGAGAAGATCAAAGATTTAATTGACATGTCATCGCCAAGGAAACACAAGGTTGTGCAAAGCTTAACTGGTTGTATTGCAGCTTTGAGTCACTTCGTGTATAAAGCCATCGACAAGTGCATCCTATTCTTCAATATCCTCAGAGGAAATCAATGATTCGAGTGGCTATAATAATGTGAGCAAGCCTTTCAGCTACTAAAGTCGCACATGGCTAACCCCCCGATATTGTCTAAACCGGTGGAGGGGGAGCCTTTGTTTCTCTAATTGGCCATCACGGAGCATGCTATTAGTGTTGCCTTATTACGTGAAGATCGTTTGTTGGGTTTTATGCCCTTAATAAAATATTATTTCTCATGTAACACATACTTATTATCAATAAAAGAAGTAGAAATAATTTTGTTTATTCAATCGCAATGTTCACCTATTTTATTAAATGTTTATTCAATTAATACAAGCATTCATAAAATCCTAAACACGTGGATACTTACAATTATAGTGACTAGGTCACAATAGATTATAGTTGTCATTATATGTTCAAAAGAACGAGTCCTAAGATTAAATCTGTGCATTGGATTTTCGTTGATTTGGTAATCTTTGATATGATCTACTAACACATTCGGAGTGTGATCTCTTGTCCAAGACATTGACCAAGTAGATAAGATCGGATGTATTTGTTTACATCAGACTAGGACCAATATTGATTATTGATGGATAATAAGTATCATTGTTATCAAATCTAATCAAAGTCACAACGTTAACCATAGGCCAAGTCGATCTTAACTCTGAGTGATAATATTCTGCTAATTATATTATTTAAATCTTTAGACTTGTTCATTACAAGCTTACCCTACGTTCTAGCTCATGCTTACATCTTGGATATTTAGTAGTGTAACTGAGTGAGAGTATTATTCATAGTTATGGAATTAATAACTTTTGTATGAGAAGTGAAAATGTGATTTCCTTAATTGGTTTGTTCAAAAGGTTAAATAATTGAGATCTCATTTCTGTGATTGAGTTCACGGAAATTTTATTTATAAGGAACTTAGTGGGAGTTAATGATAAAATACTGATGAGGGGTAAAATGGAAATTTGCACCCAGCTCGTTAGTAAGTCATCGATGGAGGATTGACTGACTGTAATGGTTATAACAATGAATAACGTATTTGTGGTTCGGAAAATACGTTCCGTGAACTCAAGAATTCAATTCCCAGTTTATAGTGGAGTCACTTAATAAGTTGTGAGATAATTTATTACTATAAATAAACTCATGAGAACTTATTCTAACTTGGGTTCATCGATCCATGATCCCCATGCCGTCTCTAGTGAAATTAGATCTAATCGTTTTAAATAATTGTTTTAATTATCAATTAGTAATATTGAGTTGACTGGGTCAATATAAATAAATAATGGTGAATTATTTATTGATATTTGGTGAGAATTTGAAAAAAGAGAAAATTTGAGGATTTAATTGGAAATTCTCAAAAGAGAATTTTATAAACAATTGAGCAATTTATTGATATTAATAAGTTAGTATTAATATTAGTAAAATAAATTAAATTAAGGTTCAAAATATAAATAGTTATTTTGAACAAATATTTAATTAATTATTATTTAAAATAAATAAATAAGAATTTGATTGTTGGTAATTTTGGAAACAAAATTGAAAAATCAAAACGACAAGTATAACGCTGTATGGTCGGCCAGGTGTGTGCATTGTGAGCAAGTAATTGCTCCAATTATACACTAAATAATTAAATCAAGAAATGATAACGACCCTATTTTTGTTGCCCTATATAGAACCTTATAATTGAAGTAATTATACAATTTTTCCTATAAATATAACCTTATGTGAGTATTTCTCACTCTAGGCCGCCCCTCTTTGTCTCTCTTTCTCTGTGTATTTTTGTCTTCTCATGTGTTGAGACTTATCCTACCATTTGTTAAATATAAATTAGAGGAAGTTGTTGGTAACTGGTTTACCTTGTGCGCAATAGAAAACATGGGGTGTTGGGCCCAGAGAGTTCAAAATTTTTATTTAAAAAAACTTTAAATAATAAGACCCATTAACATGCAAAACATTAATCATAGAGAAATAAAAATATGAGGATTTACCAGTTGAAGAACTATAAAGAATCCTTGCTATCTTTTTGTATCTCCAACAAACATCCAATCCAAAGCAGTTCTTCAAATACTCAGACTAAGATCTTCCAAGATGTATCTCTACACCTCAAGACGTGTGTGTGCACGTAGAGTAATGGTAGGAAAAAATTTCTGATTCACAAGATATTCTCAACACATGAGATCTTGGAATTTTAGGTGTGAGACAATTTTTAGGGTTAGAGAAAAATAATATGATCTATTTTTCTCTCTTTATAAAGTATATTATTCTATTTCAAAAGCTAAGTAAAACTATTTCTATCTGATAGATTTATAATAGAATTAATTAAATTTTTTAATTTTAAATTTTAAAAATTCAAAATTCAAATCAAAAATTAATTATTAAATAATTAAATAAATAAAAGAAATATCCAAGACCCATTCTTGGACCTTGTTACACGCCAACTACAGTGCATGTACTGTAGTTGGCGTGTAACACATTCCTGATTTCAAGGATGTGTTCCAACAATTTTTTAATTATTATTTATTCAAATTTATCTAAACTCGATAAATTATTTATCAAAATAATTAGAAAATAAAAATCATTGCAAATTCAATTCCAATTTAAATGATCAAAAATATATTTTCATGTTATTTAAATAAATAAAACTAATTAATTCAAAATTATTTTTCTTAATTATTTAAATGTCATTTTTGAAAATACCATTTTATTTAAAAATAATTTTTTAAAAATATAATTAATTAATTTTATTTATTTATAAAATTAATTTGTCTCAATTGCATATTTGACCCTGAAAAACAAATTTCTTCCAAATATGATATTTTCTTGATTTTTCCCAATTTCAACTCTTACCTTGAATAATGTTGATAGAGCCATGTCGAGGACCTATGGACCTATAAGTTGAAGATCCAATAAATTTAGATTGTTAATTAAAACTCTTTAATATAATAACCATAATTTAATAATCTCAATATTATTCCACTAAAAATATGAGATTGCACTCTTGTAATTATAGATATTTATTTATTGAGTACTTTTAAATATATAAAAAGTGTCCATCGATTTAATCACTACATACAATTAAATCCTCTATTAATGGTTCATAAATAAAGTAGGAATTAATCACTGTTTAACCTCTTTAATTATATTTTGTTTCCTTAAGTACCATTCATTTTACTAGTGAAGGTTAATTCATAGAGTGATGTGTGAATTTGAGCTCAATAACCTTCAGTTCCAAAAGTCAACCCTTAAGGGAACCATTATTCAATTCCTCTGAGGAAAAGGTATAGATTTCATATCTGTATATTATGTCCACAACCATTTACATCAATGAGTTCCCATAACAAAAAATTTCAGCTTGATCATTTTGGAAAATTATAACGAGTGAATCAAAGAACTCATATGACATAAATAGGAGTTCATAATAACTTCAGGGTTAAGATCAATTTGTATATGATCATCTTATTGATATTTTTAATTAATACTTATATAGTAAACAATATTATTAAGTATTAATAATATATTGGGTCCTGTTCATGTATATCATCTTTATACGAAAAACCTCCACTAAGATGTCCTACTACATCAGTAATCCTGATCTAGATTACATGTATTCATAATAATAGTAAACCGTACTTAAAGTATTTAATCCAAAGATTTCATATAACTTTATTTTACTGAAAACTATTTAAATTTGTTCCCTACAATCTTAATCCTCTCGTATGAATACAAGATTGTAGTCACAATAACGAATTTGAGAATTTTCTGATATTCATATAATATTATTCTAATAATAATAATAAACAAAAAAATATATTCAAAAATTTATTTCATAAAACATTGTTCAAAACATATGCTCTAAAGGGCACTAATCCCAACAAAAGGTTTGGAAGATTGTGGTGTTGTGTTCTAGCAGTTTGAATTCCTTGCAATACCTAGCATTCTACAAGGACAAAATGTTAGGAAATTCAAAGGAAGAAGTCAATTATTCTGTTGCGTATTCATAAGTTTCTATATCTTTATGTTTGTGTTAAATTTACGAATCTGATGTTTAAATGTATGCCATGAGATGCTATGTTTTCTATTATGTTTTTTTGGAAAAATAATAGGGAGCATGCATCTAGATTTGAATTCTCAGATCCTACAATTGGCCTCAGAGCCTAGGTTGCCTAGATCTAGATGTTTTGAATGCATGATTATATGTTTAAATTGTTGAGTTGTTATATCTATGTTTGGTTGGATGGTGCATAATATAATGGAATGCATATTTGAGTTTTTATGTATTGAAATTGGAAATTTGATTATTTATTATATAAGCAAAAGACTTCTCAGAGTTGAATCATGGTATCTGCTCATGGAGAAGCTTACCTTCTATATGCTAATAGGTTCAAGGAAACTCTGGCCATACTTCCAAGCACACCCCATCAAGGTCCTGACCAATCACCCGCTAAGGCTAGTCATCCAAAAGCCCAAGTCCTTTAGGAGACTCCTCAAATTGGCAATCGAACTTAGTCAATTTGACATATCATATATACCACCTGAGGACGACGATTAAAGGATAAGCACTAGTTGATTTCATCACTGAGTGCACGAAGATTACGGAAGGACCCAAAGAGCCTACGACTATTTGGCCCACGTAGAAGGAATATGTGGACGGATCCTCCAACGAGAATGGCCCCGGAGCAGGATTGATCCTGATATACCTTGATGGGCACAGGATCCACACTACCTTAAGGTTGGGCTTTGACACCTCCAACAATGAAGTAGAGTACGAGGCTCCCCTCGTTATATTACGAGTGGACCAAGAGCTTAAGTCAGAGGGACTTGAAATTTTTAGCAACTCCCAACTTGTGGTGAATCATGTCCTCGGGGAGTATCAAGCCAGAGGGACCAAAATGGAAGCCTATTTGTCAAAGGTCCAAAACTCAAATGCCGATGCTCTGGCCAAGTTGGCAACTACTAAGGATGTGGAGATGCTCAACGTGTTTCCAATAGACTACTTGGGTTCCCCAAGCATTCGAGAGCGAGAGAAAGTAGAATCAGTCTAGCCTCATAACACCTGGATCGGGCCCATTGGGAATTGCCTTATCTCCGGGGATTTACCACAAGCTAAGAAAGCTGCTAGAAAGCTTCAATATCAGGTACCTCGGTATGTAATAGTGGACGACAAGCTGTACAAGCGCGAGCACTCATTGCCATTACTTCAATGTGTGTCCGAGTAGGAAGCTAAATTTATCCTCCAAGAAGTGCACAAAGGCTTCTGCAGGGACCATGTAGGAGACAAAACCTAGCCAAAATGATACTGAGAAAAGGGTACTTCTGGCCCACGATGAACAAGGACTCGCTGGAGTATGTCAAGAAATAGGACCAGTGTCAGTGATACACCAATATCCCCCGAGTTTTGCCAAATGAGCTGACTCAGACGACAAGACTGTGGCCCTTTGCTGTATGAGGCATTGAACTAATTGGTTCCCTGCCCACAGGAAAGGGAGGAGTGAAGTATGTGATTGTTTCCATAGACTACTTTCGAAATGGGTCGAAGCCAAGCCCCTCACTACTATAACATCTAAAAAGGTGCTAGACTTTGTCATAAAAACCATCATTTGCCATTACAGACTCTCAAGGGAGATAGTGTAACGCCCCACGTCACATGGTCCTAAAGAATCTGTGATAAGCCCTAACATGTAAAGTTCATCGCCGAGGACGAGCTCGACTCACTGTACTATAAGCGGTTAAAGATTACTTATGATTTTTTTTTCTTTTTGAATATGCACATTTACGTACTTAGCATTCTCTTATAATGATCTCTTTACTGCAATAATTCCTTTTTCATTATAAGTTATTTACGTGTGTGGTTTAGGAAATTGAGAATGCTCCCTCGTAGATCAGTTAGAGTAGGATGTGGTCGAGGTAGGGGGAGAGTAGCAGTGAATGCAGCACAGCCCGAATCGCCAAAAGGATGGGAGGAACGTTTTGCGAGAATGGAAGAGACCATTCAAAGACAGAATGCATAGATCAATCAATTAAGGTAGCAAGCTGGGCCACCTATAAGGTCTGAAGCACCAATGGTGAGGCAGCCACCTACCATTGTAGGGTTACCGGTTGTGAAGAATCGTATGGAGCCCTTATTTGAAAGGTTTCGAAAGCAACACCCACCAGTGTTTGAAGGTAGCATTGATTCGATTCAGGCAGAGGAATGGATCAGTGGGGTGGAGAGGATCTTGAACATGATGGGAGTTCAAGGCAATGAACGAGTGGTGTGCGCATCTTTCATGCTGAGAAAAGATGCTCGGATTTGATGGGAGGTGGTGGAGCAATCACGGGATGTTAACACTATGGATTAGGATGAATTCAAACAAGTGTTTAATGATAAATACTACAACTTAGCAGTGTTAGCAGCAAAAATGGATGAATTTATCAAGCTGACTCAAGGTAATCTCTCGGTGACATAATATACACAGAAGTTCGATCGGTTGGCGAAGTTTACCAAGGATCTTGTACCTACTGACACGGTACGAGCGGACCAGTTTGTGAGAGGTCTGAAACCAATGATAGCTCGAGATGTGGAGATTATTTCTAGAGGTGTTTTTACCTATGCTGAAGTGGTGGAAATGACTCTTATGGTTGAAAGAATCAAAGAGAGAAATCAGAAAGATAATGCTGCTAGAAGGAAAGCCAAGAAGATTGGGGAAGCCACCTCTAATGACAATAGGAAACGGGGACGTCGGACCCCTAAGGGTGGGTGATTGTGACAGTCAGAATCCCGTGATCCATAAGGGGAAACAACGGGTAAAAAGTTGTGCAATCCCACATCGCCTGGGGAAGGTCAAGTGTGATGACTCTAAGACTGTGTAGGTATGGGAGTACACAGTTGAAGAGGGATTAAATAGATTGATGGGTACTACCTATGCCAACAAGATGCATCTTCTTTTCGGTAACCCATCACTTGAGAACTCCAAAGTTAAGCCTGCTTGACCTAGAGCAATCTTATGATGGGTGACCTCCTGGGAAGTTTTCCTAGGAAGTGTGCGAGTGAGGACAAAGCACGCTGGAAAGACTCGTGTTGGTTTCTAGGGCCAGATGTCATTCCAGGAAGCATCCATAGTGACGCGAGGCATTGCAAATGGTATCAGAGCCTTGACCCAGCCAGAAGTGTGGCCGACGGGGACATCGGACCCCTAAGGGGGGTGATTGTGACAGTTAGTATCCTGTGATCCGTAGGGGGAAAGATCAGATAAAGCTGTGCTATCCCACACTGCCTGAGGAATGTCAAGTGTGATGATTCTAAGACTGTGTAGGTATGGGACTACACAGTTGAATAGGGTTTAAATTTATTGATGGGTACTACCTATGCCAACAAGATGCATCTTCTTTTCGGTAGCCCATCACTTGAGAACTCCAAAGTTAAGCGTGCTTGATCTGGAGTAATCTCATGATGGGTGACCTCCTGGGAAGTTTTCCCAGGAAGCGTTCGAGTGAGACAAAGCACGCTGGAAAGACTCGTGTTAGTTTGCAGGGCCAGTTGTCATTCCAGGAAGCATCCATAGTGACGTAGGGCGTTACAGATAGTCTACAACAACGACCTCCTATTCAGTAGAGACCTATCCATCAATTTTTTCAAGAGGCACAGAGTCATTTAGAGCTTCTCCTTTGTGGCTTATCCGCATGCAACAGGACAAGTGGAATTTGTTAACAAGACTTTGAAAGCTGCTCTAAAAAAAGGCTTGAATAAATGAAAGATGCCTAGTTTGAGGAGCTGCCCAGAGTACTGTGGAGAAATCGCATCACTGCTATGACCACCATCAGCCACCCACCCTTTGCAATAGCCCACATGTACGAGGACTAAATCCCAGTTGAGGCAACCATCAATAATCACTGACGCGATACCTATGACTCGATGGCCAATCACACATTACTTTAGGAGTCATGAGGCCTTGTTGAAAAGCTCTGAGAAACTATGAAACTTTTAGTAGATTCTTACCAGCAAAAGGTTGGCAGATACTTTAAATCCAAAGGGAAAGACAGAAAGTTTGAGGTTGGGGACTTTGTTTTGCGATGGGTATTCTGGGCAACAAGAGATCCATGTGTGGAAGTATTGGGCCCAAACATGGAAGGTTCGTACCAAATCGAGAGAAAAATCTTTCCAGGGACATACAAGTTGGCTCGACAAAATTGGGAGTTAATTCCTCATGCCTAGAATGCAGAGCACCTCTGCCGATATTACTAGCAGAAGTACAAGTACCAATCTATGAATTTTTATTTTCAAGAAAATGTATTCAGCCACCGGGTCACATTAATAAAAATTGTTTGCACAAAATGAGATAGATGAAATTCAGAAAAAATTGCTTGTACCTTATTGATATTTTCTATTTCTCTCTACGAGACACACTTGTTGCAGACCCGAAGAAATGAGCACATAACAAGGTCTTCGGTCACTTGGGGGGCATAAGAAAGAGGCCTGAGTTATCCTATCAAAGTACATCTGCTCATGTAGTTAGACCTAGGGAACTCAATAAGAGGAACCTGTAAGAGGTACCTTAGAGTAAGCCTAAGTGTCGTGAGACTCGCGAGAATTCTCACAAACTCACTAAGTGAAGCCTAAATGGAGCTTTACAAAGTTAAGAGTTCAGGATTGCTCGACTACAAGGGTTAGAACCTGAGAACTGTGCAAGTGAGCACTCTTGAATGGAGCTCATGAAGACCCAAGTTCGCTTGGACCTCGGGCCCACGAAAAAGTGTATTAAATAAAGGATACATAAATTAAATTTTTTTGTAATGATCGATCATTATGTAAGGAAGTTAGCAAGTCCAATTATCAAAGTTATTACGCGACATGAAAAAAACATAAATAATCACAGAAAATTCACAAATAACTTAGAAAAAGAAGGAAAATTTAATTGTGCTACTCAAGAGCTATTGAGATTGGTTAAATATAATGGTTAAGTTGTTTACATAATGAGTAGCAAAGCACTTAATAATTTTCACTTAAGTTGAAGTGAAAACATAAGATTGTGTAGTAGGCATCTAAAATTGACTTTTATGGGTCTAGAGTGATACAATGAGGTATCTAAACATTCCCGAAAAGTTTGGAGGCATTTGGATACATTTTGGGGTCATGCTCGGGGCGTTAATAAAAAGGCCTCTGTGTTGCGCTGCCTGTGGGAGGCGACACATCGCCTAAAAGTGCCTAGGAGGTAAAACCCCTAGAAGGCGATGCATCGCCTGGCAGGCTATGCATCGCCACCTACCAGGCGGCACATCGCCTGGGCGGTCCGTACGAGACCGTACAATTATGTGACTTTGCTCCTAATGATATGTTTAAAAGCTTTAATTCTACCAATTGGATTTAATGAAGGTTCCTACACTATAAATAAGGGTTATTAGAGTTGAAAGGCCTTGATCACACTTTTCAACTCTCTCTCTAACTTCTCTCTCTAGCTTTCAAAGACCATAAGTTTTCTCCAAGAAACTCACTAAGTATTGCTTGAAGCAACAAAGGGAAGGCTTGTAATAGAGATTTTGAATAGTGATGTTAATTCGTGTATAAGCCTTAGATGTTTCGCAAGTTTGAAGATTCAAGTTGCTAAATACAAAATGTTGTATCTTTCTAAACCCTAACTTTGTATTTGTGTTCTTCTATGGTGTTTATGTTTTTAGTATAGATGATTAAATATTTCTAACTTCATCTTATAATCATTTAATCACTTAATCCTTTATTTTCAAGATTTTCATTCATATCATGAATATGGTTATTTAATGGTCAAGATTTCCATTCATATTTTGAATAAGGTTCTTGATTAGCATCTAGGGTTTGTAATATTGAACTATTTCTATTATGCATTGTTGATTAAGAAAGTGTAAAGCCATAAACTCCCAATAATCAAAATCTCTAGTTTCTAATTACTTTCTTTTTGTATTTTGGATAATCTACAATGACGATAATGTGTTCATCTTATACAACCATCAAATCATTGCTTCAAGATTTGGTTTTTGTTGAACACACGACCATGAGAGATCAACGAATGTTCTATTTGGATATGCACTACATGAATGTGGATATGGATTTAAAGTCTTCATCAACAAAGGATGAGACAACTCAATGAGATTACATACTTAAGGAGAATGGTATCATCAAATTCTTTATTTCTACAGTGTAGATTTCAAGCATTTGAATGAAATGTGTTTACGCCTTATTTTTGTGAGTTTGAGTTTATTGTCTATGTTATGAGTACAATGGTGAATGTTAATGAACAATTCAAGAGTTATTGTTATACTTGTTTTGTTTATAAAGTTATTGACCATCATGTGCGATATGGTAATTGTAAAATTAACCATAATCTGATTATGCTTAATACAATTGATGATGAGATCTTCGTGACCTTAATTGAATTTAATACATTCGATGAGGAATGTATGATAATGCTAAAGAGAATTGAAATAGTTCATGCATGAAGTGATGAGACTAATGCAACCTAAAGGAAAGGTTAACATGTCAATGCAATTGATGATAAGATCATTGCAAAAGAAAGTGAAGATACTAAGGTCAATGCATTTGATGAAGAGATCATTGCAAACCTAAGTAATGATACCAAGGCCAATGAATTTGATGTTGAAATCATTGCAACCTTGAGTGAAGTTAATGCAACCCAAGGAAAGGTGCAAGGATGGTGGTATGATACTTGTGCCACCATTCATGCAACCTGTGTCTTTGAAAGTGCAAAGGAGGGACTTGAGGTCCATATGGGAAATGAAAAGAGATCCAAAGAACTTTGAAGTGGTTGTATTGATGTGTTCTTCACTAATGGAAATAAAGTGACCCAAACTAATGTCTTCTATGTTCCCGATATGACTAGAAATATTTTGAGTGGAAGTCTATTGAGTAAATCCGGTATTAAAATGAAGTTTGAATTTGGTAAACTCACTTTGATTAAATTTGGCACTTTTGTGCGAAAGGGTTATTCATGTGATGGGGTGATCAAACTTTGTGCTCTTGATAATGACAATTATAATATGGCATCTAAATTTCCTAATGTGATTAATTCTAATTCTATTACTCTGTGGCATAATAAGCTTGCTCATATAGGTTATAACACAATTAAAAGAGTTTTTAAATGTGAATTGATTAATTATGATGTTAATGAGCATGATAAATATGAATTATGTGTTAAATCTAAAATGGTAAAGAAACCTTTTCCAAGTGTTGATATATGTTCAAACTTGCTAGATTTAATACATAGTGATTTATGTGAATTGAATGGCATGTTGACTAGAGGAGGAAATATTTATTTAAGAGTAAGGATGATGCATTTAATGCATTTAAAATCTATAAATCTTAACTAGAAAATCAATTGAAAAGGAAAATATAGATTCTTAGAAGTGATAGAGGTGGTGAATACTTTTCAAATGATTTCAATGTGCTTTGTGAACAACATGACATTATACATGAATGCACTACACCATACACTCCACAACAAAATAGAATAGCTGAAAGAAAGAATATCACTTATCTCGAGATGATTAAATCTATTCTTTTACATGCTAAATTGTGTTATAACTTGTGGGGTGAAGCTTTGCTTGCTACGTGTCACATATTGAATCGAATTCCTATGAAAAAGAATAATGTGTCTCCATATGAGTTATGGATAGGAAAGAAGCCTAACCTAGGCTATCTTAAAGTGTGGAGGTGCTTTGCTTATTGGAAGAGCATGAAGCCTAAAATGACCAAGTTGGATCCAAAAGCCGTAAAGTGTGCATTTGTAGGCTATGCCTCAAATAGCAAGGCCTATTGGCTATTATACTTGGAGTCTAATGTGATAATTGAATAAAGAGAAGTGGAGTTCTTTGATAACATGTTACATTGTGGTAGCAACTCTCAAGAACCCACAAGTATTGGAGAATCTCATGAAGAGAAAGATCCATGGGTTGATGAGCAACCAATATTGCCTCGGAGAAGCCAAAAGCTTAAAGAGTTGGGATAAATTGAGAAATTTTCTCAAGTAGAAATACTCTACCTTGTAGAGGGTAACCTTGAAGAATTCACATGGAAATTGCCTATGATTCTTCAAGTTGAGGATGATCCCAAAACATTCCAAGAAGCAATGTCTACAAGAGACTCCACTTTTTGGAAGGAGACAATAAATGAAGAGATGGATTTAATTATGTCAAACCATACATGGGATTTGGTTGACCTTCCACAAGGTTCAAAGCCAATTGGGTGCAGGTGGGCATTTCAGAGGAAATATCACACCGATGGTGCATTACAAACCTTCAAGGCTAGATTAGTAGCCAAAGAGTTTAAACAAAAGGAAGGAAATGACCTAAGAGAGGTTGTGAGGGCTATGTCATCTTGGTATATCTATATGTTGATGATATGTTGATTTTGAGTAATGAGATGAAAGGCATAATAGAAATGAAGAGGTTTATATCTTCCACTTTCAAGATAAAAAGACCTAAGAGATATTGATACCATCTTGGGTATAAAAGTGCTTGGCAAGTTTTGTCATCTCAAAATCAAAGAGGAAATTACACCATTTGATTCAAGCATAAATTTTGAAAAGAATAATGGTAGAGTTGGGCTCAACTTGAGCATGGAAGTACATTAGGGAGTCTAATGTACGCCGCTCATTGTACAAGAGCGGATATTGCATATGCAGTTAGTAAACTAAGTAGGTTTACTAGCAATCCAAGTATGGAACATTTGAAGGAAATTGAGAGAGTTCTAGGGTACCTTGAGAGGACCAAGAATGTAATGACCCAAAATCACTAACAAGGCTTAAGGGCCTTGATTAGCGTGTCTGGAGAGCATAATTGGTTTATGTGTGATTTAATGATTAAATGCATTATTATATGATATGTATTATATGCATGATTAAATGGATATGTGAAATGCATGTTTATGAGTATTAGATATGCATGTGGGCCCTATTTAGTTTATAAGGGCATAAATGTGAATATATTTGTGATATTAGTGCGAGACCACATTATTATGTGGATGTATTTGGATTATTCGGCATGAGGCAATCCTAGTGAGCAATTAGCGAAAATGTCGCAATGGGAACAAATACCCGGCTCGGGGAAGCCTAGGGGTATTTTCGGGAATTTAGAAAATATTTTGGGAATTTTTAGAAATTGGGGAAAAATAATGGGTGATTAATTAGATGATGAGATTTAAGTGGTAAATATTAGGAACACTCGAGGAATTAGGAGCAAATGACTAATATACCCTTAGATTGTTTTAAAGGCTAGTTTTAATTAGGAGGGAAAAATGACCTTTTGGTTATTAGAAGATATACTTGATATAATATGTTTTCTTTTCGATTATAGGAGAAAGTGGTAGAAGTAGTGAAGGAAAAGAAAGAAACAGAAAACACTCAGCTCACCCATCTCCCTCTCTCACGGCTTTCCCTCTATCACTCCCCCTTGTGGACTTTGAAGCTAAGAATTCAAGAAGAGTCTAGGCTAGGTTTTGGGGCTACAATCATTGGAGTAATTGAAGGAGTTCAGCTGGAAATTTAGCTCCCAAGTTGAGGTAAGGTTTAAGGTTTTTGAGTTTGCTAAGTTTTTGTTGGGTTGATTTCTGAGTTTGGATTTCGGATGGAAGTTTAAGGACTTAAGCTTGGGAATTGGAGGAATTAAAGCTTGGAAGGGTACTGAAGGCAACCGAGGGTCGAATTCATCCAACTGAGGTAACAATTTCTGGCCTTAATTGTCTTGGGTTTCCTAATTTTAGTTAGAGTTCTTGAGCTTCAAATCTCAATTTTGATTTCTGTGTTTGATGAGATTGTTAGCCAAGTTTTGGTGTTATTTGGGTGTTCTGGGTGAGCTATAGTAAGTTATGGGTTCAATTTTGAGTTTGGCTGAGGTTTGGGGAGGATTTTTGGAGCTTTGGCTCAGGAGGTGCGAAGGGAGAAACCCAGAAAATTTGCATGTTCTGGTTGCAGTGCTGTAGCGCTAGGTTGGGAGTGCTAGAGCGTTAGGCTGCGTTCTAGGGGGTTGGAGTCTCTGACTCTAGCGCTGTAGCACCCATCAAGTAGCGTTGTAGCGCTACTCAGCTTTCAAAACTTGGTTTTTGGGCACTTTATAGGGTTTTTTCTTAGGGGCTCAGGGGACGATTTCACCACTTCATTTGGTGGAATTAGAGGTCTCGAGAGCGTGAGTTTGGTCCCGCGATTTTTGATATCTCTATGAAAGTTGAGTTATTTATATCTTTTTGTGCATTAATTTAACTTTGTTCTCAAGCACTTTTAGTTTATTTTAATGACTTTTAACTAGTTTTATTTAGTTTTTAATAAATATTAATTTTAATATTATTTAGTTTCCTATTTATAATTAGTAATCTCAATTTTGTGTGTTTTTAGGGTCTTAAATGCAAACATTACATTTAAAAGAGATCAAAATAAGTTGCAATTAGTTGATGTCTCATCAAAGTCCATGTACTCACCAAAAGCCCAAATTAATTAGTGATTATTTTAATTGGGCTCATGCATAATTGGTTCTATTTGGGATATCTCATTAATTAAAGGAAGAAAAAACGAGAGAGATAAAAGATGGGCCTGATGTGATTGAAGGGCTTTGGCAATTAAGGGTAAAAGGAGAGCATATATCATATATGCATATGATATATATGTCATATATGAAAGATATATGAAGAGAGGGTAGAAAAGAAAGGAGAGGCGGCTGGTTTTCTTTGGGAGCAAACGCAGAAATCAAGACGAAGGAAGAAGATGAGAAAAAAAAAAGAAAAAAAAATAAAGAGAATTAGTTAATTTTATTTGAGTGTTAGTTTTAGTTTATCATTTTATTTATAGATTGGCAAAGATAAAAAAAAAAGAAGAAGAAGAGTAAATTGGAGGAAAAGTTTGGAGTCTTGTGACAAACTCTATATGGGCTTTCTTTCTATCTCTTTACTTTGGAACTTTGTAATTGTTGCACCATTTATTATGAGTTAATTTTTCTTTTGCTAGAATTATTTATTGACTGGAAATTGTGATTTGGTACTTTCTTGCTATGTTTTAGTGAATTGATTTTGTTCATTCAGGAGTGTTTATTGTGTAAATGCTTACTTTTGTTTGATCACCATTAGTAAGTTACTAGCTAATCGTGATTTTGGAAAAAATAGGGTTAGTGGAATTACTTGAATGATGCATGTTATCATATTGGTTAAATGTGATTTGTAAATGGCATAGTAATATGTTATTTACCATGTATAACTTAAATGAATTGTGCTAAATTTGGTATTCTTGAAATTAATTGGGCATAGGAATATGTTAATTAATTAGAGAATCAAACCATAAACACTTTGGAAAAAGGATTATGACATATTTAATTCCTTGTTAACAAATCCAATTTACAATTATAGTCTTTTGCATCATTGTATTAACTTTGCATTTCTAGGCCAATTTAATAATTCTAGCTAATTTCTAATCTTAGTTTTTGTGTTCTAATTTTTATTTGTTCTTATCATTCTATTTTATTTTATTTTAAACCAATTTTTGGGTAATTAGTTTCGTGAATTAATTTCCAATTTTCAATCCTTTTGGAGATGATACTCGATTTATCACTTTATTACTTGCTTGACGATTGTGTACACTTGCACATTAATTTTCCACAACAATTGTCCTTTGGAATTCAAACTCATCGAAGTACCATTTATAGATTGTGACTAGGTGTATGCTAGGGCTCAGAACGGGATTGTGCTCGAGGGTCGTTTGTAGTAACTAAAGCACTCAGAATTAAAGATAAGAAAATTGCACCCTTATGTGACTAAGATTCCCTGTATTTGATTGCTTATGTTGTGTGATTGTGATATGCCATGTGAGTGTGAAATAAACGACCTAAGAGTGGCGGGACTGATATTTGCGCACAGGGCGTGGCTCAGCCATTGGTTTCTTAGGACAGCAAAATAACCATTGTGCTCGGCTTAAGCAGGCTGGAGTCAGTGGGTTAAACACTGGGCTCGGCCTAAGTGAGCCGGAGACAGTGGGTTAAATAGAGGGTTCGGCCTAAGGGCGACCCTGAGTATTGTGTGATGAATATTGATATGTTATCGTTTTTATCTGTTGTTTATAGCTTGTTTAATACGGAGATGAATGGCTTATGAATAATTGATTGACCTCTCTGATTAGATGACCATTATGACATGCTAAATATCTAGTTAATAACTTTACGGTTTATTTGATTGTCTGTATTGTTTATGCTCTGCATTATGGTTTTCTTGCTGGGCCTTGGCTCACGGGTGCTACGTGGTGCAGGTGAAGGCAAGGCCAAGGTGGATCAATCTTGAGTTGGAGAGCTTTGGGGCAGAATGTACATAGTCAGCTGCTCGTCCGCCACGGCCGAGGGATAGTGCAGGGACAGGAAAACCTGAAATGCGTATTTTTCCATTAGAGTGGCTTGTGGTTGTATATAACTTTGAAATTTTGTAAACTATCCTTTAAAACCTGTTTTTGGGATCCCATGTATTAAACATTTATTTAAATGAGAAATTTCACATTTATGACCAAAATCTTTTAACCCTAACCTAATTATGACTTTAGAATCACATTTTCAACTATATGTCTTGATTAGCACGTCTTGCACATTTATAATCACACTGTGTAACGGCCTTGGTTATCTAGGGTGTTACAACTTGGAATCAGTGCATCCTAGGTTTAAGGGTTCTTGAAGACTAGTTAGACATGTACATTCATCGATAAAGACAAGCTCGACTCAGGGTTTGGTAATTGTATATTCGTTTCTATATGCTTAAGTGTTTGGAAATAAATATGAACTCTATTATCTATTTGATTTATAGGGAGCATGAGTTACTGATAGGGCCTGGCCCTTGACTGTTTTGTGATGATATTGCGACGTGCTTATTAGGATTTTTGTGCATGTGGATGAATATTTGGATAAACTGTTATATCTTGATTGCTTGTGATTGGTTGTGTTCCAATGGTGGATCATGTAAAGATTGTTACACTGTTATCATAGTCTGACTGTCGAGTCGTTGATTGCAGATTAATTTGGATAGTTATGCGTCCAAGGCGATCTATACAACTAGTCGGCATTGGGTACGAGCCTCGAGATGATGACCGGGGCTAGAACCCTCCGCCACTCCCTGAGAACTGGCAACAGATTATGGCAGACATGCAAGCTCGACTTCAAAGCCAGGAAGAGCACATCCGTCTTCTGAGACAGCAGGCTCCATCCGAGAGTGTTGCATCTACTTTGCCACCTGTTGTGGCACCAGTTGTTCAGCCACCGGAAGTTGGGAATAGGTGGGAGTCGTTATTTGAGCGGTTTAGGAGACAACACCCTCCAACCTTCGAGGGAGGACCTGATCAACTAAAGGTCGAACAATGGATGAGTATGATTACCCCTATCATGGACTTCATGAGGGTAGAGGGTCATGACAGTGTGGCCTGTGCCACATATATGCCGAGAGAGGATGCCCGCATCTGGTGGGAAGTGGCCTCCCAGATGAGAGATGTTACTACTCTAGGTTGGGATGGATTCAAGGATTTTTTCAGTCAGAAGTACTATAACGTTGTTGTCAGGGCAGCGAAAGTGAATGAATTTATGGGGTTGGTACAAGGCAATATGACCGTTATAGAGTATGCCCTGAAGTTTGACTAACTTGCGAAGCTCGCAGCAGACCTTGTGCCTACTGATGCTGCTAGGCAGGACAGATTCATCAGAGGGCTTAATGCTATGATAGCTCGAGATGAGAGAATTACAACAATATCTAGGGGGACGACTTTTACCGATGAGGAAGCGGAGAACAAGATTTGGAGGGAGAACACTGCGAGACGGGAGATTCGCAGGGTAGTGCCACCATATTCAGGATTTGGTAAGGGCGGAGGCCCTAGTGATTTGAAAAGGAAGGCCCTGAAACTTCAACTATTGCCGGTCCTGATAGGAGGGTTCGGGGTATTTAGGGTGGCCGTTAGGGAGGTGGTGATACATGGAGGAGTTACCCATAGTGCATGATGTGTAGAAGATGCCATCCAGGCGAATGTCGGGCCAATGCCTGTTATGTGTACAGGGTGGTGGGACACCTCAAAAAGGAGTGCCCAACAGTAAAGAAAAGGGAAGCAGGGAAGGTGGACAGCTTGACTCTAGCTTGAGTGTTCACCTTGACGCAGGGAGAGGCCGAGGCTAGTCCCTCAGTGGTGACAAGTCAGCTTTCTAGCACTGGCTCTCCTTTTACTGTGTTGATTGACTCCGGTGCTACACATTCATTTGTTTCTAGTAAGGTGATTGATAGGTTGTGTAGACCTAGTGATTACTATACTGCGGGGTTCGGGACTATATTGCCTACATGGGAACTAGTAGTTTCTAGGAGATGGATTAGAGCACTGCCAAGTGATGGTTGATGGTAAGGAGCTATTAGTAGATTTGATTGAGTTAGGTATGGAAGACTTTGATATGATTTTAGGGATGGACTGGCTGGTTAGATATGGGGATACCATCGATTGCAGGAAGAAGATGGTGACCTTTGAGCCTGATGGAGAAAATCCCTTCGTCTTCGTGGGTGCGGTATGTGGATCCCGCATACCCATGATATCAGCGCTGAGAGGCAAGGACCTATTACAGGGAGGGTGTATAGGTTTCCTGGCTAGTGTGATGGATACTACCAGAGTGTTGCCAATAGGGCTGGAAGAGACTAGATTGGTTCGTGAATTCTTGCATGTATTCCTTGAGGATCTACCAAGGTTGCCGCCGCACGGGGAGATTCATTTCGTCATTGAGTTAGCACCGGGACGGAGCTAATGTCAAGGGCACCATATATGATGGCACCGACAGAACTGAAAGAGTTGAAGATACAACTACAAGAACTTCTGGATTTAGGGTTTATCAAGCCTAGCTACTCGCCATGGGGTGCTTCGGTATTGTTTGTGAAGAAGGAGGATGGGACTTTGAGGATGTGTATAGACTACAGAGAATTGAACAAGTTGACCATCAAGAATAGGTACCCTCTACCAAGGATTGACGACTTGTTTGCTCAGCTGCAGGGAAAGACTGTATTCTCGAAGATTGTTCTTTGATCTAGTTATCACTAGCTGAGGATCAAGGACGAGGATATACCGAAGATGGCCTTCCGAACGAGGTATGGGCACTATGAGTTTCTGGTCATATCCTTTGGTTTGACCAATGCCCCAACAACCTTCATAGACTTAATGAACATGGTGTTCAAGGACTTCTTTTATCAGTTTGTGATTGTCTTCATCGACGACATCTTAGTGTACTCCAGTTTAGAAGCGGAGCATGAGAAAAATCTTTGACAGTTCTTGCAGAGATTAAGAGAGCACTGGTTGTACGCCAAACTTAAGAAGTGTGAGTTTTGGCTACCAGAAGTGACGTTCCCTTGGCATATTGTTGGTGAGGATGGGATTAAGGTGGATCCATCTAAGGTGGAGGCAATGAGAGATTGGCCGAGGCCAAGGAACGCCTCAGAGGTTAGAAGTTTCCTCGGGTTAGCAGGTTACTACAGAAGGTTTGTTGAAGGGTTCTCGAAGATTACTGCATCGATGACAGAGTTGACATAGAAGAATTTGAAGTTTTTTTGGTCAGACAAGTGTGAAAACAATTTTCAAGAATTGAATCGACGACTAATTACTGAAGCTCTACTGATTCTTCCTTCGGAGGAAGGAAAGTTTGTGGTATATTGTGATGCATCGAGGTTGGATTTGGGCTGTGTCTTGATACAGAATGGGAAGGTTATAACTTATGCATCATGACAGCTGAAGAGTATGAGCAACGGTACCCTATCCATGATTTAGAATTGGCAGCGGTGGTATTTTCATTGAAGGTGTGGCGACATTATCTGTATGGAGAGAAGCGTGAAATATACACTGATCACAAGAGTTTAAAGTACTCTTCATCCAGAAGGACCTGAACATGAGGCAGAGGCGTTGGATGGAGTTGGTAAAAGACTATGGCTGTGATATTCTTTACCACCCAGGGAAATCCAATGTAGTAGCAGATGCATTGAGCTGGAGGGGCCCAGGGCAATTATTTAGTTCTACTCGGATATCGAGGGAGTTGGCTGATGAGATGTCCAGAGCGAGGATAGAGTTGGTGGTGGGCAGGTTGGCCAACATTACCTTATAGTTGGCCCTACTAGAGCGGATTAAGGATGGTCAGTTGGTGGATGCACAGTTACAAGAAGTTAGAGGGAATGTGTTAGCGGGAGCGACAAAGGACTACTCCATTTCTGAGGTTGGCTTGCTATGGTATCAGAGTCGGATCTGTGTTCCAACATTTGTGGGGATTAGACGCGAGATACTAGATGAATCCCATACTACATTGTACTCACTTCATCCAGGCACCATGAAAATGTATCAGGATCTACGAACGTTGTATTGGTGGCGCGGGATAAAGAAGGATGTGGTGGAGTACGTTGCCAGGTGTTTGACCTGTTAGCAGGTGAAAGCTGAGCATCAGCGACCAGCGGGGTTACTACAGCCTTTGGGTATTCCCGAGTGGAAATGGGAGGATATTACGATAGACTTTGTAGGAGGGTTACCCAGGACGGTGGGACTTCATGACTCGGTGTGGGTGATAGTGGATAGATACACCAAGTCAGCTCACTTTCTGCCAGTGAAGATGACTTATACTATGGACCAGTATGCAGAACTGTATGTGAGGGAGATCATATATCTCCATGGGGTTCCCAAGTCAATAGTTTTAGATCGGGATCCTATCTTTACCTCCAAGTTTTGGGGTAGTTTACAAAAGGCTATGGGGACTCAGTTGAAGTTCAGCATGGCCTTTCATCCTCAGACTGATGGACAGTCTGAGAGGACGATTCAGGTATTGGAGGCTATGCTTAGGGCATGCGTGATCGACTTTGAGGGATCTTGGAGTAAGTATCTCCCGTTGATTGAGTTTTCATACAACAATAGTTATCAATCAATGATTGGATTAGCTCCATATGAGATGTTATATGGGAAGAGATGTAGATCGCCCATTCATTGGGATGAGATGGGTGAGAAGAGGAATTTGGGACCGAACATGGTTCATAAGACTAATGAGGCTATCGAAAAGATTCAAGCTCGAATGCTCACCTCACAGAGTAGACAGAAAAGCTACGCTGATCCTAAGCGTAGGTACGTGGAGTTTCAAGTTAGGGACCACGTGTTTCTGCAAGTTTCACTGCTGCAAGGGGTGAGAAAGTTTGGGAAGAAAGGAAAGCTGAGCCCTAGATTCATTGGACCTTTTGAAATCCTAGAAAGGATCGAACAGGTGACTTATAGGTTAGCTTTGCCACCGTCGTTGTCGGGAGTTCATGATGTATTCCATCTTTCGATGCTTCGGAAGTACGTTTCAGATACAATGCATGTGTTGAAGTATGAAGATTTGGAATTGTAGACAAATTTGTCTTAGGTTCAGGTTTTAGACAGGAAAGATAAGGTTCTACGGAACAATACGACTCCTCTAGTTAAAATTATATGGAGGAATAGCAGGGTCGAGGAAGCGTCACTGTGAGATTGAGTCAGCAATGCGGGATCAGTATCCCGAGTTATTCAGGTAAAATTTCGAGGACGAAATTCTCAGTAGGAGGGAATAGTTGTAACGACCCAAAAACACTAACAAGGCTTAAGGGCCTAGATTAGCGTGCCTAGAGGGCATAATTGGTTTATGTGTGATTTAATGATTAAATTCATGATTATATGATATACATGATTATATGGATATGTCAAATGCATGTTTATGAGGATTAGTTATGCATGTGGGCCCTGTTTAGCTTATAAGGGCCTATTTGTAATTTTGGCCCATTGAGGGCATACATTATTATGTGGATGTATTTGGATTATTCAGCATGAGGCGATCCTAGTGAGCAATTAGCAAAAAGGTCACAATGGGAACGAATACTCGGCTCGGGGGAGCCTAGGGGTATTTTCAGGAATTTAGAAAATATATTGGGGATTTTTAGACATTGGGAAAAAAAATAATGGGTGATTAATTAGATGACAGTATTTAAGTTGTAAATATAAGGAACACTCGAGGAATTAGCGGGAATTAGGAGCAAATGACTAATATACCCTTAGATTGTTTTGAAGGCTTAGTTTTAATTGGGAGGGCAAATTGGTATTTTGGTTATTAGAAGATATACTTGATATACTTTGTTTTATTTTAGATTATAGGAGAAAGTGGTAGAAGTAGTGAAGGAAAAGAAAGAAACATAAAACACTCAGCTCACCCATCTCTCTCTCTCACGGTTTTCCCTCTCTCACTCCCCCTTGTTGACTTTGAAGCTAAGAATTCAAGAGGAGTGTAGGCTAGGCTTTGGGGCAGTGATCTTTGGAGTAATTGAAGGAGTTCAGCTGGAAATTTAGCTCCCAAGTTAAGGTAAGGTTTAAGGTTTTCGAGTTTGCTGAGTTTTTCTTGAGGTTGATTTCTGAGTTTGGATTTTAGATGGAAGTTTAAGGACTTAAGCTAGGGAATTGGAGGAATTAAAGCTTGGAAGGGCACGTAAGGCAACCTATGGTCGGATTCATCCAACTGAGGTAACAATTTCTGTCCTTAATTGTCTTGGGTTTCCTGGTTTTAGTTAGTGTTCTTGTGCTTCAAAGCTCAATTTTCATTTCTATGTTTGATGAGGATGTTAGCCAAGTTTTGGTGTTATTTGGGTTTTCTGGGTGAGCAATAGTAAGCTATGGGTTCAATTTTGAGTTTGGCTGAGGTTCGGGGAGGATTTTTGGAGCTTTGGCTCAGGAGATGCGAAGGGAGAAACCCAGAAAATTTGCATGTTCTGGTTATAGCGCTGTAGTGCTAGGTTGGGAGCGCTAGAGCGTTAGGCTGCATTCTTGGGGGGTTGGAGTCTCTGACTTTAGTGTTGTAGCACCCATCAAATAGCGCTGTAGCGCTACTCAGCTTTTAGAACTTTGTTTTTGGGCACTTTTTAGGGTTTTTGATTGGGGGCTCGGGGGATGGTTTCACCACTTCGTTTGGTGGAATTAGATGTCCCAAGAGCGTGAGTTTGGTTACTGGATTGTCCTTTGGAATTTAAACTCATTGAAGTACCATTTATGGATTGTGAATAAGTGTACGCTAGGGCTCGGTACGGGATCGTGCTCGAGAGTCTGTTGTATGAACTAAAGCACTCGAAATTAAAGGTAAGAAAACTGCACCCTTATGTGACTGTGTGGGATTGAGATTCCCTGTATTGGAATGCATATGTTGTGTGATTGTGATATGCCATGTGAGAATGAAATAAACGGCGTAAGATTGTCAGGACTGATATTTGCGCACAGGACGCTGCTCAGCCATTCATAGCTAAGGACAGCTAAATAATCATTAAGCTCGGCTTAAGCGGGCCGGAGTTAGTGGGTTAAACACTGGGCTCGGCCTAAGTGAGTCGGAGATAGTGGGTTAAATAGAGGGTGCGGCATAGGGGCGTTGACACTGAGTATTGTATGATGAATATTGATATGTTATTATTGTTGTTTTTTTTTTATAGCTTGTGTGGATGCCAAAAATCCACCAAATAAAAACTCTTTAGTCCCGGGTTGGAACATATGGACAAAGGTCACTTATTCATGCTATTGGGCTCGAGCCTGTAGGCCTTGTTGAATACAAGAGATCATCTCCTGAGAAACAACACATTATGAGCCACAAGGTTTGGCCCTATTAAGCTAAGGGGCCACATTGAATACTGCAAGAGGATAAGTGCACAAGGCCCTCACATAGTGATGTCCGATGTGCCCGCGCAAGGCTGACATGCTCACGGGTCAAGATGCACTCATACACGTAAACGTTGCCAAAGACGCCCGGGACATACACCCGTGGATGCTCAATATTCCATGCTTATAAAAGACCCAAAGAACGCACTTAGACCCCCATACGCCTACACTCACATTGGGTCCTCGGGCCATCAGGCATGCACCTCCTAGCAAGGCCATCAGGCACGCGCCACCAGCGAGGCCCTCATGCGCGTGCCCCCAGCGAGGCCCTCCTGCGCGCGCGCCCCCCAGCATAGCCCTCATGTGCATGCCCCCAGCGAGGCCCTTCTGCGCGCGCGCCCCCTAGCGAGGCCCTCCATGGCCCCAAGGTGGCCACGCCCCTTAGGCTCAAAGTGGCCTCGCCCATGGCCCCAAGGTGGCCTCGCCACTTAGGCCCAACGTGGCCTCGCCCATGGCCCCAAGGTGGCCTCGCCACTTAGGCTCAAAGTGGCCTCGCCCATGGCCCCAAGGTGGCCTCGCCACTTATGCCCAAGGTGGCCTCGCCCATGGCCCCAAGGTGGCCTCGCCACTTCGGCTCAAAGTGGCCTCACCCATGGCCCCAAGGTGGCCTCGCCACTTAGGCCCAAGGTGGCCTCGCCCAGGGCCCCAAGGTGGCTTCGCCACTTAGGCCCAATGTGGCCTTGCCCATGGCCCCAAGGTGGCCTCGCCACTTAGGCTCAAAGTGGCCTCGCCCATGGCCCCAAGGTGGCCTCGCCACTTTGGGCCAAGGTGGCCTCGCCCATGGCCCCAAGGTGGCCTCGCCACTTAGGCCCAACGTGGCCTCGCCCATGGCCCCAAGGTGGCCTCGCCACTTAGGCTCAAAGTGGCCTCGCCCATGGCCCCAAGGTGGCCTCGCCACTTAGGCCCAACGTGGCCTCGCCCATGGCCCCAAGGTGGCCTCGCCGAATAGGCCCCATGGTGGCCTCGCCCATGCCCACGGAGTGGCCTTGCCAAATAGGCCCCATGGTGGCGGCCTCGCACATAGCCTCATGGGGGTCACATCCGCAACACATTTGGCCCCGGGAACAGCCAAGAGAGTCGTGCCATCAATAAGCCTTCCGAGGGGGCCTCGCAAAGGAATGAGAGCTACGTCACCTAGTGGCCACATGAGTAGAGCCATGCACCAAGGGTCCCATTCCTTACACCTTGAGACCCCTATGCTTAGAGGCTCTAATACGAGTCGAATGGGACGTACTTGTACGACCTAGTACTGAGTACGGACACCAGTACCAGTGGGACTGCTGGGGTAAGAGTTATGGCCCGTACGTCTACGGCCAAGGGTCAGAGTCGAAACCACCACCACCTGCGCCACTACGCCTGCCGCCACTCATCAAACATGGGTACAGACAAGTAGTGGAGACATCCTCCTGACACCTGCTCCTGTACTGATGTACGACCACAACCTCTAAAGCCACTCCCCTGACATAGTACTTATGTACCATTTGGTCTTCTGGACCACCATGTATCTAAGGCCATTAGAGCCTACTATAAAATGGACTGGAACACCACCTGAGGGGGGGTTGGAAAATTCATTGTAAGCAGAGGCTATTGAGAAATATACCAAGACTTGCTCCATCATTTATCTGTGTTTAATTTTCCTTAAAGTTTATTCTCAATTCTTATATAAACATTACCTGATTTACCTTTGAGTTTTCCGATCTAATTTCGTTGACGAGATTTCACCGTCAACAGCTTGTTTAATACTAAGATGAGTGGGTGATGAATAATTGATTGACCTCTTCGATTAGATGATTGTTATGGCATGCTAAATACTTGGTTAACCGCTTTACGGGTTATTTGATTGTCTGTATTGTTTATGCTCTGCATTATGGTTTTCTTGATGGGCCTTGGCTCACGGCTGCTACATGGTGCAGGTAAAGGGAAGGGCAAGGTGGACCAATCTTGAGTTGGAGAGCTCTGGGGAAGAATGTACATAGTCAGCTACTCGTCCGCCACGGCTGAGGGATACTGCAGGGATAGGAAAACCTAAAATGTGTATTTTCCATTAGAGTGGCTTGTGGTTGTATATAACCTTGAAATTTTGTAAACTGTCCTTTATAACCTATTTTTTGGATCCCATGTATTAAACATGTATTTAAATGTGAAATTTCTTGTTTATGACCAAAATCTTTTAACCCTAATCTGATTATGACTTTAGAATCACGTTTTCAACTATATGACTTGATTAGCAAGTCTGGCACATTTATAATCACATTGTGTGCCTTGGTTATCAAGGGTGTTACAAAGAAGATATGCCTCCAATATTCAAAGTTCCCGAAGATACTTGAAGGATATTTCGACGCAAGTTGGATATCAAGTGTGGCCGAGTTTGTAGCTCTAGCGGCAACTGACAAAGAGGTTGATTGGTTTTGGGATCTCATGTTGGATATTCTGCATATGAGGTATCGACAGTTTTGATACATTGCGATAGTCAAGACACACTAGCTAGAGCCTATAATGACATATATAATAGGAAGTCTGGAGATATAAGTCTAAGACATTCATATATTGGACAATTGATTCAAGATAGAATGATATCAATCTCATATGTTAAGACAAGTGAGAACTTAGCCGATCCATTTACAAAACCTCTTGCAAAGAGGTTAGTCAGTTCCACTTCAAAATGGAAGAGACTTAAACTCTTAGAATAATATATTCATCAATGATGGCAACCTAACTCCAAACTTTTGAGCATCAGGGGCAAACGTTCAATGGGTAAGAACAAGTCATTGGATGAATAGTTTCAACACTAACACAATCATGAGTTCCATTCAAGAATTTTTAGTGTTGGTATCTACAGAGTGAGGGTTAAGCCTAGGGCTTTTAATGAAGTTCAGTTGTGTGCAACAATCATCTCTAAATCTAGCAAAGATGTTGTAAGAAATTTACCTATGCGAACTTAGAGTCGGTGCCCCTCTTGCAGGAGTTGGAGTTTCTCCCTGAAAAGTTCATGAAATGGATGAGAACATGGCCATATGACTGTTAAGTGAGGAAAATGGGAAAGTGAATGGTCAAAGGGAATAGTTGTGTATTATTATCACATAATAATAATAATAAAAATAATAATAATAATAATGGTGAAAACGAATTAAGACAAAGTCAAATTTTTCCTTATATAATTGATGTATTGATTTCTTAAAAAATAAAATGAAAAATCCAAAAACGGACTAGCTCAGTAGTGGTACACGCATGGTGCAATCCTGGGACTGCTCCATGCGTGTGGCACTACCCTAATTGGTGATAATTGATTTTTTAAATTTTATTTAATTAAATTCAAATAACTAAGATATTATCTTTTAAGGAAAAGAAGATGACAACCAAAATTCAAATTTGAATTCATTATTATTTATTAAATAAAAATAATAACTAAAAATTATTTTTTCTTACCATATTTATTTACTCCCACTAAATAAAATAATTGATTTTAAAAACCAATTCCCTTTTATTTATATATTTCAAATTTTAGTGTATAATTTAATAAATTAATTTCAACATTTAATTTAATTAATTTCACTAAATTATTCAAAAGTACACTGATTAATTATTAATTAATTATTGAGTAAATGGTGGCTAAAATACCCAATATTTTCAAAAAGTAGCACTTTTATACCCAATATTTTTTTTACGGTAAATATACTCAATGTCTCCAAAATGTTGCACTTTTATACCCAAACATATTTTTGGCGGTAAATATACTCAATATTTTTAAATGTTGTATTTTTATAGCAATTTTTTATTATTTTGATAAATAATAAGAAAGTGAAGGAAAAATATAGGATTTTAATTATTTTTAAAATTTTAAATTATTTGCTCTTTCTTATTCTTTCTCAAAATAACTATTTTAAATTAAATATTAATAAATAATTTATAAAAATGATTTAAAATAATTAAAAATTCATATATTTTCATCAATTTAAAATATAAGTTTTTAAAAAAAAAAATAAGTAAAGGAAAAATATAAGTTTTAATTATTTTGATTAATTTTACTAATCATAATTAAATTTTTTTATTTTGAAAGTGAAAATAATTTAAAAATAACTAAAATCCTATATTTTCCCTTCGCTTTCTTATTATTTCTCAAAATAATTTTTAAAAATGGTATAAAAGTGCAACATTTTAAAAACATTAGATATATTTACCACAAAAAAAAGGTTGGGTATAAAAGTGTAACATTTTGAAGACATTGAGTATATTTACTGCCGAAAAAAAATTGCGTATAAAAGTGCAACATTTTGAAAACATTGGGTATTTTAGCCACCATTTTCTCTTAATTATTCAACCTTAATTATCATATAATTGGATATTTGTCTCATAGAACAAATTTTCTCTCAAATAACATTTTTCATTTTCATCATTGTATCAACTCTTCACTTGAATAGTGTTGATAGAGCCGCCTTAGGGACCTATGGACCTATAATTCCAAGCTCAAGTGAATTTAGGTTATTGATCAAATCTCTTTAATCCAATAATCATTATTTCTTAATCTCATGATTATTCCACTAAAAATATGAGATTACACTCTTGCAATTTAAGACATATATTTACTGAGTACTTTATTGTAACCATAAACTGTCCATTGATATAATCATTACATACAAATTAATCATCTATTAATGGTTCATAATTAAGCGAGAATAAAATTACTATTTTACCATTTTAATTTTTTCTTGTTTCCTAGAGTACCATTGACTTTACTAGTGAAGCTTAATTCATAACATGTTTATGAATTTGACATCAATAATCTTCCACTTCCAAAAGTCAACCCAATAGGGAACCATTATTTAATCTATAAGAAGGTATAGATTCCATATCTGTTTCTATGTACCCAACCATATATATCATTGAATTATGAAAACAATAGGTTTTAGTCTAATCATTTTAACAAACCCTAACGCATGAATCAAAGGATCAAATGACATATATAGGAGTTCATAGCAACCTCAGGATTAAGATCAGCTTGTATATATGATCATCGATTGATATGTTTAATTAATATTATGAAATGATATTTAATTAAGTATAAATTAACACATCTGGTGCAGTTCTCTATATTCTCAATATATAAAGTACCTCCACTAAAGTATCATTTACACTAGTGACCCTCCCATACCAATATTACTATGAGCTGTTTTAGGTTCGATATCTCAATCACGATTCTGCTACTAAATCGTACTAGCAGAATTTAATCTAAAGATTTCATAAATTTATTTTACTATGAGCTGTTTTAGGTTCGATATCTCAATCACGATCCTCCCATACCAATATTAGATTGAGACCACATAGATGAAGTTGAGAATTTTATGATAATTACGTGACATTATCAGGAATAATATAGGACATAAAATATATACATAACAATTCAATCCATTTATTTATTTTAATTAAAAACATCGTCCAATATAAATGCTTTCAGGGCACTATTCCCAACAAAAATCCCTAGCAGACGATGCATCACCTGTTCTGTGGTGATGCATCGCCACCTAGCAGGCAACACATTGCTTAGGCGATTCGATGACACCCTACAATTATGTGACTTAGCTCCTAATGATATGTTTAAAAGCTCTAATCCTATTAGTTGGACATAATGACGGTGTCTGCACTATAAATCAGGGTTATTAGAGTTGAAAAGTCTTGATCACACTTTTCAACTCTCTCTCTAACCTCTCTGTAGCTTTCAAATACAATAACTTTTCTCTAAGAAACTCACTAGGTATTGCTTGAATTAGTGAGTTTCAAAGGCTTGTTTATTCCCAAATCTCATACTATCTTGGTGAAGCTTCAAGCAATAAAGGGAAGGCTTGTAATAGAGATTTTGGACAGTGATGTTAATTCGTGTATAAGCCTTAGATGTTTCGCAAGTTTGAAGATTCAAGTTGCTAAATACAAAATGTTGTATCTTTCTAAACCCTAAATTTGTATTTGTGTTCTTCTATGGTGTTTATGTTGTTAGTATAGATGATTAAATATTTCTAACTTCATCTTATAATCATTTAATCACTTAATCATTTATTTTCAAGAATTGCATTCATATCATGAATATGGTTCTTTGATGATCAAGATTTGCATTCATACTTTGAATAAGGTTCTTGATTAGCATCCAGGGTTTGTAATATTGAACTATTTCTATTATGAATTGTTGATTAAGAAAGTGTAAAGCCATCAATTCCCAACAAGAGCTGCTATAAAAATTATAATATATATACAAACATAAAAGTTCTTGGGATCGCGATCATTAGTTGATTTTGCCTCAATAAAAGTGTGTCATGGGCTTGTCAAAATTAAAAAAATAATAATAAAACAAGGCATAAATGGAGATAAGATTTGGCCTCGAGGAACTTCCTCCGTGATGTCAATGGCAGAGTCTGAATTTGGAGGACGACATCTGGTGGAGGACTTAGCCCGTAAGCGCTCCTTGAAGATGGATAATGTTGTGGCAGTGTCCCAGCAAAGTCCAGGTTCATGTCTTGATTGGCCACCCATGCCCGATAAAAGGCATCTTAAGCGATGATGTTGACCTCCTCCGAGAGAACCTTCTGTTGATCTTCGAGGGCATGGTTCTGAGCAGTCAATGATTTAACCTACATGACGAGGACCTCGTTATGCTCTTGGGTGACCTTTAGTTCCTTCCCAAGGGCTTCAACATGCCAAAGTGATTGATTCAATTCCTCTGTGACCTTCTTGGCCTCTGTGGAAAAATTGTTATGCTTTGAGGTGACACTGGCCATCTTCTTTCTTAGCTGCACCTCGAGACCTCTGAAAGTCTCATTGGCCTCTTTAAGATCCTCCTCCAGCTCACCTACACAGGCGTTGGCTGCCTTCTCCTCATTCCATAGCCTCTCCGCCTTTTTGACTGACACCCCGACCTTCCGGTTTATAAGCTTCTCTTGATCCCGCTTAAGCTCTTAGGATTGCTCCATGACAATGTAGCCCAAGCAGTAACAATGAGAGAAGACTGGAACATAGATGAATCAACATGTTAGTATAGACAGCTAAAGAAAACAACTAAAAAAAAAAAAGTTATAAAAAACACCTTCACAGTTGTTTGCTGGCAGAAGGTGACGAGGTAAGCTTCATTATTGTTCCCCAGCTATGTGAACCGCCTTGTGGTCAAGTCACACATAGTGCTGCTAAGACCTTGCATGAGTTTGATAGCCAGGGGTGCCTAGAGCACACCAAGATTCTCCATGAACCTCCCGGATCACTAGGGCAGGAACCTCCCGATTCCCAGGCTCCTGATGTGAAGGATTATGCGGGTGAATGTAGGAGCTCACCTCGAGGACTTGAGCATTTCCCTCACCAATTCACGTGTTGAAATGCTCGACCATTGCATTGTGCCTCTTGAGGATTTTCCCCTCATAGTGCTTTGGGCACACGAGGAGTATCAGAGCCCTCGACATGGATGCACAGGAGTTTCTTTCCATCTCTATTGTTTGTACCTTAGGGGATTTGGCTCTTAGAGAGTCCGTACGGCCGGAAGACACCTCCATGGCCAGAAGGGCGGGTTCAGTCCCATATTCTCCGATTAACGTCCCACTAATTCCTCGAACTTTTAAAGGCGAACTAGGGGATGAAGTGAGAACAAATGAGCTTCTTGGAGATCCACACAGGTAGAGCACTCCTCCAGGTAAAGCATTGATCAAGCAAAGGCATTCATCAGTCGACCAAATTCCTCAGTAGCATTGGGCTCATACTAACAAAACTACGAAGCTTAGAATGAGGTCTCTTGATCAAGGGGTAGAAAACCCTGAGGATGCACTATATTTTGAGGATCCTGGAGAAAAATGATTGATTACGTTCTGGATGTCTTGATAATCTTTTTAGGTCTGCCGATGATCTCCATTGAAGTCACAACGGAGGAGAGAAGGAGACACCCAAACATGGTTTGTAATATACCCTTCTTCACATTTCTAGAATGGCAGAGAAGAATGGGGGATTTACCTTGGTGTAAGGCCACCACAATGTTTCGCCTAAGGAAGAACCAGTCCCACCAATAGAGGTAAAAATTGCGCTCCTCCCTCGATCTCAACCTCTTTCTCCTGATCAATAATTAAATTGTGCTCTGCCTGAATAGCTTGGGAATGTTCAACATGCTCGATGGCCAACTAGCGAGTATGCATCTGCCAGGCCACTATGTCCACCTGCTTGATGTGCCTCGCAGCTTGCTCCTTGGACCTCCTAGAATTCCAAAATCGGGTGAGATCCAAGTTCACGATACCTTGGCCACCACGAAGGAGGCCATATCGCAAAAGATTCAAGGCCGTCACTGGTTGACTCAGCTCCAGCTCCATGTCGAGGAACTCCTTCATCCTATCTAATCGAGCTTGGAAGAAAGCAACATGTTGGGTCCAGAAGAATGAACCTATAAGTAAAGAGTAAATAACTTTGCTCACTAGCTAATGGAACAACCTCATGAAGGGGTGAGATAGTGACTTACCAAGTCTCACAAAATCTAGAAGCAAGGTTAGATTGGCGCGAGTGGGGAACCTCATTGTCTAGAAAAAACGGTCCTTGAAGTCTCGTGAATGGCTTTTGTTTTGGTGGGGAGCCTTGTAGATGAATTGGGAGTACTTCATCAGGGTATAAAACCCATCCAGGCCATTTCTCTTCTTCTTCGGGCACGCGCATAAGCTGTATAGGTAAAGGATCTTCGCCGAGGATTGATAAGATGATCATGCATTGGTCCATTACATGCCATACATGAATCCCCCACACATTTTTAATTAATCATGCAACTCTTTTTGTAGAAACATGATTATCTAGGATTATCCTATATGTTTATGTGAATTATTTTGGTGAAACCAATTGCATGTAAACCACTAAGTTTTAAATTAGTTAAAACTTGGTAAATCACACCATAATAAATACAATATTTTAATATAGGGTTTTTAGGATTACCAACTTTATTTGAAAAAAAGTGTTTTAGTAAAGTTTGATGAATGTAATGGTAATTATTCTAGATCACTTTAATTATAGAAACAAGCTCTTTTATAATTGTATGATTTTATAATTAATTACATTCATAGGGGTTAAAATGAACTAGTAATTAATTTGGAATGAATATATTTAAATAAACACATATATTTTAAACTAGTGAGTGGGAGAAGGTTGACATCTCAATGCGACATATAGTCTCCATTACTAATACAACACTGTGAAATATGATTAGGGCCTCGGGGCGGCTTTGTTTCTGTCTCCCAAAGGAAGGTTTCTGGCCATATTAATATCAAGGTTGAATTCTTACGAAGATAGGAAAGAGTGATGAATTTTAGGTTTGATCGACCCTAAGGCGACACTCTCTAAGTTAAGTTATAAACTCTGAACTAATGGCTTATACTCACAAAGTTACAATTAAGCTTTTGTAGTTGATAATTGTGTTTTGACCAAACAAGCGGTGCTTTATTTTTAAAAGAGAAAATATGAGTTATTTTGAGTTTTAAATAATAAAGATAAGAGTGTCTTATAGACTATCTAAAATTAACTTGACTGACCCTAAGGCCACACTTTAATTTTCGGGTAGTTTATTCATGGAATAGTAAATGCTACAATTACGTGTTTTAATTGTTGCATTCATGCATCATGTTACTTTCCAAAATAATAGATATTTATTCTTCGAATATAATAAATCATGTATTTTATTGTCTATACTCAAATCAATCATCCCTTTATTTTTTTCTTCAGTTAATTACAATGTCTCAAAACGATTGTAATGTTGTCATTGATCTTAATGACGAAAATACTATGTTATGGAGACATGATGTTGAAATTTTATTATTGAGCGAAAATTTGATGGATGCAACTAAAATACCACCCATGCAAGAACCATCATTAGAAGCTTCAGTAAATGATCAATTCGAGTATGCTAAGTGGTTTAGGATAAACCACATGGCACGATATTACTTATTTCAAATAGTTAGTAATGAAACAAAAAATACTCTTGAATGTCTTAAATCTGCTTATGACATATGGGAGGTCATCCATGCAATTTATGGACACATATATATGGTGAGTGGTTTTATGAGAATGGAATCCTAACGACCAAGAGGGAAACAATCGCTAAAATCATGAAGAATAAGAAAGGTAAATATGAATTTTTCATTCTTATAACTATGTGGAAAATGATTGTCATCCTGGATTTTATATTCGGGAGCCACTAACAATGTTTGTTCTTTTGTGTTGATAGTTGAATATTTTGATTCAAGGGAGTTTGCTGATGAAGTTCTTGAAGATGGAGATAGAGAGTGCGTTTAGTTCAGAAAAGCATCGGGGACAATTCGTTTAGTTTAGCTTTATTTTATTGAAGGAAAACTTTGTTTTTGTTTAGAACAATTTTTTTTGTTTATTTCTTTTAGAAATTTAATTTCCTTTTATTTTATGTAGTGAAATTTAAATCATTTTAGTAATAATATGATTATTCTTATTTTATTTTAAATAGACATGCAATTATAAACATTCAAGTTGTAGACACTTTTTCCAAATGAATGATCGCTAAATAACTCTTAGTTATTTAAAGTAGCTAAACCAAAAGGTAACAAAAAACAAAAAGTATCAAAAGAGAATGACACATATCTATGGCATCTAAGACTAGGTCATATTAGTTTAGACATAATTAACCTGTTAACAAAAGATGAACCATTGAGAGAATTGATTGTTGGAACTCTTCCGATTTACGAATCATGTCTAGAAGGAAAAATGACTAAATACCCTTTCTCAGCGAAAGACAATAGTGCCAAAGAACCATTAGAGCTTGTACACATTGATGTGTGTGGTCAAATTAAATTACAAGATGGAGGTGCTTATGAGTATTACGTCACTTTTATTGATGGTTACTCAAGATATGGTTATACTTACCTAATGCTTAGGAAGTCAGAAACCTTTGGCAAGTTTAAAGACTTCAAAGTTGAGGCTGAGAAGCAGTTAGGTAAAACTCTTAAGACACTTCGATCAGAATATTTGGATCTAGAATTCAAAGTCTTCATGTTGGAGCATGGTATTCTATCCCAACTCACAACAACTGGAATGCCACAGCAAAATGTTCTTTCAGAGAGAAGAAATAGGTCCTTGTTGGACATGGTTAGGTCTATGTTAAGCTACTCATTTCTACCTCTCATATTTTGGGGTTATGTACTTCAAACACTGACTTACATTTTGAATGTAGTCAAGCAAGACACCACTAGAGTTGTGGAATGGTAACAAACCTAGTTTGCACCATTTCTACATTTGGGGTTGTCCAGCTTATGTTCTTAGACCTAAGTCAGGGAAACTTGACTCAAAGTTTGAAGTGTGTATATTCGTGGGCTATGCTCCAGAGACATAAGATGGTTATTTCTATAGTCAAAAGGATCAAAAGGTATTTGTTTCCACAAATGCAACCTTCATTGAGCACTATATGACTAACTATAAACCTAGGAGCAAAGTAGTTTTGGAGGAACTCACAGCTGATCAAATTCCATCACCATCATCATTAAATGATAAACGAAAAAACTAAAGAGACCATTGTTCCTGAAAAGGAAGCCCCAATGCAACATCGTAATGGGAGGATTGTCAGACAACCTGCTCGCTATGAACATGAAGCACACATCCTTGTTTCTGACACAGACAAGCACGACCCATTGACCTTTAAGGATGCAATGGAAGATCTTGAAAAGGAAATGGAAAGAAGCCACGAATCAGGAAATGGAATCGATATATTCCAATTCTTTCTAGGAACTTGTAGACCCACTTGAAGATGTCAGGCCCATTGAGCGCAAATGGATCTTCAAGAAGAAAAGAGGTGCTGATGGGAAAGTAGAGACTTTCAAGGCGAGGCTTGTAGCCAAAGGCTATACACAGACAGAGAGATTATGAAGAGACATTTTCTTATGTTGCCATGCGAAGATCCATACACATTCTCTTATCCATAGCTACCGCTTATGACTATGAGATATGGCTGATGAATGTCAAGACATCTTTTCTTAATGGCTATCTTGATGAGAGTATCTATATGGTACAACCAGAAGGGTTTGTGAAGAAAAGGGAAGATCATATGATGTGAAAATTGCTAAAATTCATTTAAAGTTTGACTTTTCAAAGACGAACTAAGTTAAGAAGATTCAAAGCATAAACAAATCCTAGAATTTAACTTGGTACAAAAATCCTGGAACTAAACTAGGTCCAAGGCTTGATCCCTAATAGGTATACACGAATAAGCGATCAAACTCCTAGAAATAATTAGGTCATCAACCAGAAATTAACTAGGTGAGCCATCAGGCAACAATACCTCAATCTAATACTACCCCATATAACTATTTGTGTAACGACCCAAAATTACTAATAAGGCTTAAGGGCCTTGATTAGTGTGCCGGGAGGGCACAATTGGAAGCTATGTGAATTAATGGTGAAAATGCATGATAATGGTGCAAATGCATGCTTATATGATTATTTGGATTAATGTGATGCATGACTATGTGTATTAGTATGCATGTAGGCCCTGATTAGGTTATAAAGGAATATTTTTAATTTTGGCCCGTTGAGGGCATTAATGTAAATATTCGTGATAAATTGTTGAGACCACATTATTGTGTGGATATATTTGTAGCTTGTGACTCGAGGCGATCCAAGAAAGCAGTTTAGCGCAAAAGTCACAGCGGGGATTTATACCTGGCTCGGGGTAACTCTGGGGGTATATCTGGGGATTTAGAGAATATATTGGAGACTATTTGTTATTGAGGAAAATATTTGGTGATTAGTTAAGTGTCAGGATGTAAGTGGAAATTACTAGGGACACTCGAGGAATTAGCGGGAATTGGGAGTAAGTGACTAAAATGCCCTTGATGTGTTTTAAGACTTAGGAATTAATGGGAGGAAAAAAGGGTCATTTGATTGGAAATAGATAAGTGTTATTTTGTCTTTAATTTTAGTGGAGGTTGTAGAAAGTTTCAGAAGTTAAAAGAAAGAGAAGAGGAAGGAAAGAAAGAAGGAAAAACAGGGGACTCTCTCTCTCTGTCGGTTTGGCCATATCTCACCATTCTTTGTGAGTTTTGGAGCTGGAATCCCAGAGTAGGCTTAGGATGGAGCTTAGGGCTAAAGACCTTGGTGAAGCTAAAAGAGTTAGCAGGGAATAGCCACTCAAATTGAGGTACGTTCCAAGATTTCCTGATGTGTTTTTCTGAATTTTATTGAGATGGTTTCTAAGCTTGAGTTTTGGATGGAGTAAAGGGAAATAAGCTTGGGGATTTGAAGGGCCTGGGGCTGGTTGGATGCTAGAGATAACTTAAGGTCGAAATTCTCCACAGAAGGTAACAAATTCTGGCTTTGAAGTTCTAAGTTTCTGGTTGAATTCTTGAGTTCTTGGGTTCAATGTTTGTTTTCTTTGTTTGATGATGCATGTGGTTAAGTATTGTGCTATTGAGTTATGTGGGGTGAGATATAGGTGGTGGTAGACTCAATTTGGTGTGTAGTTGAGGTTTGGAAGGGTTCCAAGAGGTTTTGGTTCAAGGAAAATTGAAGGAAGAAAAATAGGGTGTTGCTGGTCTGTGACTAGCGCTGTAGCGGTTTCCTGGTGCCTCTGGCTTTGCTTGTAGCGCTATAGCACCCTCTTTGTAGCATTTGTAGCGCTACCTTGTTTCCAGAAAGGGGTTTTTGGGTTATTTTCAAGGGTTTTTGCCTGGGGGTTCGAGGTTCGATTCCACCACCTCGTTTGGTGGAATTAGGGCTTCCCGGGGTCTCGGGATTGGTCCCGAGGCTAGGTTTTGGACTTGAGGTTTGGTGATGATTTTTCATCTATGGCTATGACTAGGTGTATGCTAAGGCTAGGACGGGATCGTGCTTGAGGATCAAATTGAACAAAGCTAGCGAAGCTAAAGGTAAGAAAATTGCACCTGGTTATGTGATTGTGATGGGACTAAGTGCTCCTTATATCTGTATAATGTCATAGATGGTATTACGCCATGGGACATGTGATAAACGACCTAAGGGTGCCGTAATTAATATTTGTACACAGGGCGCGGCTCGGCCACTAGAAGCTGAGGACAACTTAACATTCACTGAGCTCGGTTTAAGCGGGCCGGAGTCAGTGGGATAAACAGAGGATGCGGCCTAAGGGCGTTATTTCTGGTTATCATATGTGATTTGATTATTGATATGAAATGATGTACTTAGTATGTTGAATATTTGATTAATGTGAATATCTGGAATGTTGAGTATATGAGTATACTGTATGAGTTATCTGGTTGTTTATTTGATGATTATGCTCTGTTATTGTGTTTTCTTGCTGGGCCTTGGCTCACGAGTGCTACGTGGTGCAGGTAAAGCCAAGAGCAAAGTGGACCAGTCCTAAGTTGGAGAGCTTTGGGGCTGAATGTACATAGTCAGCTGATCATTCACCACGGCCGAGGAGTGATACAGGATGGGAAGAACCTAAATGTCTATTTTGCCCTTAGAGTGGCTAGTAGCAGTATATTTGTTCTAAATTTTGTAAACTGTCTTTTATCTTTACTACTGTTGGGATTCTTTGTAAGAATGTTTGATTATAAGAAATCAAAATTTTGAGACCGAAATCTTTTAACCCTTGTACAACTTTAGTTATCGTAACCCGTTTCTAACCAAATGACTTGATTAGCAAGTCTCTCACATTTGTAAACACACAGTGTAACGGTCTTGGCTGTCTAGGGCGTTACAACTTGGTATCAGAGAATCCTAGGTTTAAGGGTTCCTGAAGACTGGTTGGACATGTACATTCACCGTGAAAGACAAGCTCGACTCAGGGTTTGGTAATTGTGTATATGGTTATATGCTTTGATGAATAGAATGGAATATGATTGTTGATATCTGCCTGATTAATAGGGAGCATGGGATACTGATAGAACTTGGCCCTTGACTATTGCATGATGAGATTGAAGCGTGCTGATTAGCATTGTTATTGCATGTGAATGAATATTTGGATAATGGTTTGCATGCTGAGTGTATGTGGTTAATTGCCTAAATTAAATTCATATGTGATATCTGTTTATTAGCTTATAGGAAGCATGATGAAACGTTAGTATACTTGGTTGTGATAAACTTCGGTAGCTAAATGTATAGTATTATGGATTTGTGTTTAATATGCTTTATGTGTGCATGATAACTATGGTTATTTGGACCTGGTTGTGGAACGACTCAGAGTGTGAATCTTAGGGCTAAGAAGTTTAGTCAGCAGTGGTGGATGAACTCAAATGGTTTGCACCTAGAATGGTTAAGTGGACTTGGCATTATTTCATGGGGGTATTGCAGATAATAGTGGGACTTGGAGACCTCCATCTATCCCTGGAAGCCGCAGCAAATGATCGTTAGTATGTGAGTAAGCTGTGGGGTTTAATAGTTGGGATTAGGTAGAAGAACAATGGACTTCTTTGGGAAAGAGTTGTTTTGTATGCTTTGAAAGTGAGGCTATCAGCGTGGGTTTATTGTGAGATTATAGACAGATAAGGGTATTTTTGTGGAAGGCCTAAAAGGTGTTATCCTCTAGTTTTGAGGAAAGTTTAGATCGCCTAAGAATTGGTCAGCGGATGGGCAAAGTTAGTTCCATCCTTGGTTATATGGAGATGAGAGGTCATGATTAAGGGGTTGTGCTAAGCATTTCTGGCAGAAGAATGCCTAGAAATGGTACTTGGATCGAGACATTAGCATGATGGGTTGGAAAGGACTCAGATGGTGAATTGATAAAAGAGGTTATAAAGACATGGTTTGAGCTGTGGAGACTCATATGCTTATAAGCTTGATCTGGAATAGTAAGGTAACAATAGTGCATGACAACGACTTTTGTAAGTTGGGTAGCTCATTTTGAGAGATTTATACGATCGGATGTAGTTGGAAATGATGATGACCCATTTAAGGATTAAACTCTAGAATGGTCCAGAGCATTTGGGTTGCTTCGATGAAGGAACTCATCATCTGTATTTGGGTAGCAGAGAGGGCCTTGTTATTTGAAGATCTGTGGAATGAGGTATGGAGCATGAGTTCCGGAGTTGCAGATGGCAGTGCTTCCATTGGTAAAGTTTAGTAAGGACAGATTCTCGGTAATCAAGTAGAAGAACCCTGGACAGTTCTATGGCTCCTGGTTTTGTCAGGAAGAGGAAATTTGATTCCCAAGATATTCGTCAGGATAGTGATGGGAACCAATGAGGTTATTTATTATGACACCTGGGGGATGTCGGGTGAGAGCATGACTTCTACATGGAGAGGTTCGATATATTAGGGTGGGTTCCCATGGATAGGGGATGGAAGACTGGAATGCCTTGTTACATTTTAAGTCGGGACTAGCCTCCCAGAGCTGATCAGCTAATCAGATAGTTTACGCTTGTGGTTATATAACGAGCTGGAAGAGTTCGGTGCTGAGAATGCCCCAAGAAAGATTCAGATATAGAGAGTATGCCTCAAGGGTACCGTGTGAGGGACTGACGGCACTAGTAATTGTTGAAAAGAAGAAGTTAGACACTTCTGGAAGGGGAAATGGAATACAAGTAATAGAGTGGTTCGTGGGAGAGCAATAGGCCTTGTCATGTGGAAGCCTTGAGCCAGAATGAGGGATAATTTGTTAAGAGACAACCATGGATTGTAGGGGATATCATTTGGAGTACTTTAGTTGGACTGAATCGAAACTAAATTGATCAGTAGGGACCAGGTAGATATACAAGGAAGGGTTGGGTGAGCTTCAGAATTCGGTTACAGATAGGTTCGGTATCAGGGACACTATGAAAGATGATAATGGTTTGACAGGAAGGATTATTGGAGCTGTCGAATAAGTTTGAACTAGGGGTGGATCAGTTGGAGCATCGTATTGCGGAAATTGTTGGCATCGTTTGTTAAGGATAAAGAGTTTAAATGCTTGGTTACAAGACAAGACAATGTCTTCAGGAATTGATCTATGATCTGGTTATTACCAGCTGGGGATCAAGGAAAGAGACATTTCAGGAATCATAACTTATATCGGGTAGGGTATGATGAATTAGTAACAAAGGTTCTTAAGTGATTCAAGCATTAGTGACTCAGGTAAGCTCTACAAGCAGAAGATATAGGAATAGTGCGGAAAAATCTCCTTCAAGGTTTATGGACGGTATGATAGACTACTCCCAGTCAGAAGTAGAAAGTGAACGACTACTACGCTGAAGATGTTAGTATTAAGGAAGCAAGGTCACAGGAAAAGCACCATGCAGTGTCAGTTTGGTCTCGCCATGGGTATTCAGAATAATGCTACAAGAAGAAGAGGGGGCAGGTATGAAGAGATTTAACCTGAAGCCACAGAGAAGCTACTAAAGAACGTCTGAAAGATAGGGAGCACCACAAGACCAGTAAACGCGTCATCTACTACATGAGTGTCTTCGCAGACAGCTACATCAGAAATTAGAGGAACAACAAAACTTGAAGTTAGACTGAATGGATAGTGTTAGATCAGAAGTTCAGAAGACAGAGGAAGAATTGATTAGCACTTGGTGATGCGGGAATATGTGTGTTATAGTTGGATATATAATTTAAGTATAAAGGACCTAACTCTTAATGAAGATATGAAACTGTGAGGGGTGCATCATAGGTTGGGGGCACGCCCAGGCTTAGACCGATGAGAGGATGGATCAAGCCTCATGGGAGGTAAAATGGGAACATGGTCAATTCACTTGAAATAATAGGTAAGCAGTGTATGCATAGCAAATGGTAATGAGCGTTTGGTCATTTGTAGGAAAGATAACATTGAGACCCAGATTTAGTGAAATGTAGTGGGTGGGTGGTTGGTGTTAGAAATCCTCAACTTTATGAGGGGAAAATTTAATTGGAGGCGGATCTCTTAATTGGAAGGTGCATGTCAGTCAAAAGAACACCACAGATTATGATGGAGTGGACAAGGTAACGACTGAGGCTGATATAGCGTTAGTATGTGGTGATGAACGGGTATGTATTCTTTGGACTATGGAATCCAAAGTGTTGGCTTTGGTAGGAACAGGGAAGAATCCTGATAAGGTATTACAAGTTGAGATATCAGGATTAGGTGAATGATCCGATGGGAGTCTGGTGTAGAGATGAGATGGAAGGATATCATTCCACCTCCTAGGGTAAGTTGTACCGGGAGGATTGAGTGGGTGACAGAATCTAGTACACTTGGATATTGGAAGGTAAAGTGATATGGTGGTGTATCATAGGAATGAACCGCATTAGACTATAAGTAAGGTGTTTGGACAGAGAAAAGTTTTAACTCAGCTGAATGAGTTAATGTAATTGGTTCAGGTGAATTGGTAATGAGGTAGAACGTTGATGGTGCTAAATTGAGACCCTATAGTATTCCAAAGTTTGGAAAGGAACTAGAGAATGAAGAGAACAGAGTGGGGACCTGGAATTATTGGTTGATTGCAGATGGAATAGCAGCCTAAAAGCTTAATGGTTATCTTAAGGAATTAAGCATTGAGTACGCGAATACTTGAGATATTAAGGAAAATGTACTCCTTGGTAAGATAGTCACAACGATGAATACTGGAGTACAGCTAAGGTGACATAGCATAGGACATGGTAAGACGAGAAGTAAAGAAATGAAAGATAGTGGATACTAGGGTTTAGTGTTGATTCAAATGGAAAAAAAAAAAACAAAGAGGTTGTGGGAATTCTTCAGGCAGAAGTGTCTGCCTATCCAAAAGAGACATAAGAACCTGTAAATTGTCAGTTTCGGAATACAAAGATCTGGGATGAAGGATTTGTATCTCTCCAAGTAAGTGTGGAAAAGGAAAAGTATGATGTTAAAAAAAAAACAAGAAGAAGAGAGTTCTGACTCCTGATTCCGCATAAATTCTAAAGATGTACCAAGGATTAGGCCGGGGGCCTATAGATTAATCTCACCCTGGTAAGGGTGATGACTCATAGGAATTTCCGGTATCAGGAATAAGACAATGAGGTGATCATTGTGAACTAAGCAGACCCTAAAGTGTCAGCAGGATTATGATGCAAGCGAGGGTTAACAAAAGTATGGCTATTTGACAAGATCTTGAAAAAAAAATGGATTGTTACTCTCGTAAGAGTGTTGTCGAGGAGTAAAGTAAAAGTGTTGGACCTTTGGAATTATCGTCAGAGGTACGAGGTTTACTATCTGATGTGTTTGAGTAAATTTCGAGGACGAAATTCTCATTAGGAGGGGATAGTTGTAACGACCCAAAATTACTAATAAGGCTTAAGGGCCTTGATTAGTGCGCCGGGAGGGCATGATTGGAAGTTAAGTGAATTAATGTTGAAAATGCATGATAATGGTGCAAATGCATGCTAATATGATTATTTGGATTAATGTGATGCATGACTATGTGTATTAGTTTGCATGTAGGCCCTGATTAGGTTATAAGGGCATATTTGTAATTTTGGCCCGTTGAGGGCATAAATGTAAATATTTGTGATAAATTGTTGAGACCACATTATTGTGTGGATATATTTGTAGCTTATGACTCGAGGCGATCCTAGCAAGCAATTTAGCGGGAAAGTCAAAGCGGGGATTTATAACCGGCTCAGGGTATATCTGGGGATTTAGAGAATATATTGAAGACTATTTGTTATTGAGGAAAATATTTGGTGATTAGTTAAGTGTCGGGATGTAAGTGGAAATTACTAGGGACACTCGAGGAACTAGCTAGAATTCGGAGTAAGTGACTAAAATGCCCTTGATGTGTTTTAAGACTTAGGAATTAATGGGAGGGCAAAAGGGTCATTTGATTGGAAATAGATAAGTGTTATTTTGTCTTTAATTTTAGTGGAGGCTGTAGAAAGTTTCAGAAGTTAAAAGAAAGAGAAGAGAAGGAAAGAAAGAAAGAAGGAAAAACAGGGGACTCTCTCTCTCTCTCTGTCGGTTTGCCCATATCTCACCATTCTTTGTGAGTTTTGCAGGTGGAATCCCAGAGTAGGCTCAAGTTGGAGCTTAGGGCTAAAGACCTTGGTGAAGCTGAAAGAGTTAGCAGGGAATAGCCACTCAAATTGAGGTAAGTTTCAAGATTTCCTGATGTGTTTTTAGAGTTTTATTGAGATGGTTTCTAAGCTTGAGTTTTGGATAGAATAAAGGGAAATAAGCTGAAGGGCCTGGGGTTGGTTGGATGCTATAGATAACTTAAGGTCAAAATTCTCCATAGAAGGTAACAAATTCTGGCTTTGAAGTTCTAAGTTTCTGAATTTCTGGTTGAATTCTTAAGTTCTTGGGTTCAATGTTTGTTTTCTTGGTTTGATGATGCATGTGGTTAAGTCTTGTGCTATTGAGTTGTGTGGGGTGAGATATAGGTGGTGGTAGACTCAATTTGGTGTGTAGTTGAGGTATGGAAGGGTTCCAAGAGGTTTTGGTTCGAGGAAAATTGAAGGAAGAAAAACAGGGTGTTACTGGTCTGTGACTAGCGCTGTAGCGCTAGCCTTTGGGCACTACAGCGCTAGGCTTGGGTTTCCTGGCGCCTCTGGCTCTGCTTGTAGCACTATAGCGCCCTCTTTGTAGCGTTGTAGCGCTACCCTATTTCCAGAAATGGGTTTTCGGGTAATTTTCAAGGGTTTATGCCCGGGGGTTCGGGGTTCGATTCCACCACCTCGATTGGTGGAATTAGGGCTTCCCGGGGGCTCGGGATTGGTCCTGAGGCTAGGTTTTGGACTTGAGGTTTGGTGATGATTTTTCATCTATGGATGTGACTAGGTGTACGCTAAGGGTAGGACATGATCGTGCTTGAGGATCAAATTGAACAATGCTAGCGAATCTAAAGGTAAGAAAACTGCACCCGATTATGTGATGGGACTAAGTGCTCTCTATATCTGTATAATGTCATAGATGGTATTACGCCATGGGACATGTGATAAACGACCTAAGGGTGCCGTAATCAATATTTGCGCACAGGGTGCGCCTCGGCCATCAGTAGCTGAGGACAACTTAGCGGGTCGGAGTCAGTGGGATAAACAGAGGATGCGGCCTAAGGGAATTATTTCTGGTTATCATATGTGATTTGATTATTGATATGAAATGATGTACTTAGTATGTTGAATACTTGATTAATGTGAATATCTGGAATGTTGAGTATATGAGTATTATGTATGAGTTATCTAGTTGTTTATTTGATGATTATGCTCTGTTATTGTGTTTTCTTGCTGGGCCTTGGCTCACGGGTGCTACGTGGTGCACGTAAAGGCAAGAGCAAAGTGTACCATTCCTGAGTTTGAGAGCTTTGGGGCTGAATGTACATAGTCAGCTAATCGGCCGCCATGGCCGAGGAGTGATACAGGTTGGGGAGAACCTTCTATTTTGCCCTTAAAGTGGCTAGTAGCAGTATATTTGTTCTGAATTTTGTAAACTGTCTTTTATCTTTACTACTATTGGGATCCCATGTAAGAATGTTTGATTATAAGAAATAGTACTTTTGAGACCGAAACCTTTTAACCCAAGTACTACTTTATTTATCGTAACAAGTTTCTAACCAAATGACTTGATTAGCAAGTCTCGCACATTTGTAAACACACAGTGTAACGGTCTTGGCTATGCAGGGCGTTACATTTTGGATGTATAAGGACTTTGAAGGTTCACAAACAAAAATACTTGATAAAGAAGGGAGGTAAACAAAAAGATAAGAGAAATACCAATATATTTGAATTGTATCGAGGGTAAAAATAACCTTGAATTAAAAAAGCCCAAGGGCAATTGTCTCAGCCTAAAGGGCCCACATAGAAAGGGCACCAGGCCTAAAATAATAAAAAAAAAACATATATATATTTATAAATGAGGTCCCCCAAATGTGGTGATATGAATTCGGGGGGAGCTGGAATGGAGCAAGTTTGACGTAGTACAGGAAGTGTACAAAGTACTAATCCAGCAGTAGGAAGGCACATGCTTTCAGATGCGCATCACTCCAGACCCCGAAGTCATCTTTCAATGGGGTGCAACTTCGTTCACCTTCCAAAGGAGGTCAGGCATAAAACTCGGAGGTCATCTCTATCCCATGACTCATCATAATCTTGTTGACCTTGTCCTAAGTTGTTATTAGAGACACGATCATCTCAGCCTCAATGAATGTAACACACCAATTTTTTTTTATTTTATTAATTTTTTGCTTTAATTATTTAATTGTTAAGTGTTGTTAATTATTATTTTTTATTTATTTGTTAGAATTTTTGTTAGAAATTGTGTGAAGTTAATTGATAATTGTTTATTTATTTATTAACTTATTTTTGTGAATATATGAGTTTTGATTTAATGTACCAATGTGCATGGTTGGTAGAAATGCACCCTAGTAATTAAGTGTGTGCATGTGCATGGTTGCATGATGCACTTGCATAGAATTTTCTACACACTTTTATTTCCTTTTATTAAAATTATTTTAGTTGATTAAAACAATAGAAATTTAAGAGAGGGAAAGGAGAGTGGACAACAAAGGGTGGGAAAAGGGAAATAATTTTGTTCTCATTTATTTATTTTTTCAATCAAATAAAATAAATTGGATAATTATAGATAAAATATGGTAAAAGTTGTCATCTTTATTTTTTCAATCAATCAAGAGAAAAATCAAATAAAATAAAAATAAATGGAAATTTACAAAACAGAGGAAACTTACCCATTTTTCCCATCATGATATTATTTACTAGGTTAGATAAAAGGGAAATAAAGAAAAAAAGAAGAGTCATTTTGCTTGGGCTACCGAATTTAAGAGAAGGAGAGAGAGAGAGAGAGAGAGATGAGAGGCACGAATTCTAGAGAGAGTGAGAGAAGAGGAGGACCTTGAAGCCATAGGTGAGTGTCTTGATCTTTAGTAAATTAAATCCTCTCCTCCATATCCTCATATATTTTTTTTTAATTTCTAGTACTCATATTGATAATATTGTTGTTATTTTTTTTTTGTGTGTGTGGGTTTCGAATCCCTAGAGGTTGGTTGAAGTGGGAATATTTGTGTTCTTGATTTTACAAATCAAGAGGGGTAAGGAATCCTTAGACCTTTTGTTTTTATGTTTACTTGGGTTATATGAGATGATCGTATTGATTTGTTTCTCTTTTGATTTTGGATTGGAAAGGTTATGTTGTAAGATGCATGGTAATATTTGATGTTATGACACCTAAGGTTCTTCCCTATGATATGATGCTATGGTTTGTTTGATTTTAAGGTTTTATGTAAAAAGCATGCAAGGGTTTTGGTTTTGATTTACTAAGTATGATAATCTTGATATTTTATGTTTGTGTATACGTGGGATTCGGCCAAGGCATAAGTAAAGATTTCATGTTGGTTATGTTTATGTTTCTCTTGGTGTTATATAAACTTGTTCATTACTTTGAGATAGAAACATGTTAGGGTCCATGTGGATGTGAATGAGATTTTTTGTTTTATTTTATGTTAAAGTCATGTTAGTTTCGGCCTAGGGTTCTTGTGTTATGTATATGTATGAATGATCTTGAAACATGCCTATGATTTGAATGTCTATGTGATGTTAGGGATTCTTCTTAGATTGATAATATGATAATAGGTGCATGCTAGGGTTTGTGTTTAAAATTTTGTTGATTAAACATGTATGATTATTGTATGAGTTTTGTGAAGCATGATGTAAATGGATGAATTTCATGACTTAATATGCTTGCTTATTTTTGTGTATAAGTGGTGTGAAATTTGGTGAAATAATGATTTGCATGCATAAGTGATGTTCCAAGTGCTATGATGATTTTATGAAATAAAAAATGTATTTTAATTCACATTAAAATGATATTTTTACTCAAATAAATACCTACATTTTTTTTATATTTTATAAAGAAAATATAAGTTTTAATTTCAAGTTTATGATTTTTGAGTGCTTAATATGTTGCAGAAAGTTTTGAGTAAAAATGAGAAGTTGTCTTTTAAATGAAAGGAATTTTGTGTGTATGTTGAAATAAATTAATACCCTAAACTATATATATATGTATATATTAAAATGATATTTTAAATGTAACCTTGAATTTTCACATTTTAATAAGTATTATTTTCTTTATTTTAATTAAGAAAATTTTGAGTTTAGATTCACTTGTGATTTTTAAACAAAATAAATGGTGGCTGAAAGTTTAGGTTAATAAATTAAAAATAATTATTTTGTTTATCATAGGTTTACACTATATAAATTAAGCCTTAACTAATACAAGCAAAAATATATTTTTTTCCCACACTTAAATTTTTTTTTTCTCACCACAAATATTTATAATTTTGTTAATTTAAAAGAAAAAGTTATTTTCTAAAAGAAACATGATATTTATAAGTACCTTTAGATAATTTCAAGTTTTTGTTATTTATATATGCAATTTAAAATAATAAATGGAATTATTATTTTTGAGAAACTAAGAAGATAGTTAATTAAATTATTTTTATGAAATAAAAATAATGTCTTAAGAAGTTTAATCAACTTTTGGATTTAAAAGAAATAAATAAATGATGAGGAAATCATGTTGCTAAATCCTTATTTGAAAAAGTTAGAAATAAGCGTGTAGAAATTATCATTTTTGACGTCACTTTTTAACAACGATCTCATGTATACATGTCACATGCAAATGCACTTTTACATTCAAATATATGTTTATTATTCAACCATATATTTTTTTCTTGGAGACCATGCATGGATAATAGGTAGAATTTTCATTATTCTTTTGTGATTCTATGTGAAGAATGTACATGTTTAGAAATTATGTGTAAATTGCACCATGTGTGCATGACCCATGCACACATGGGGTATGTGTGTTGCACACAAGAAATCTCATGTGGTGCTAAAGAATACTATTTGATTAAGATTATAGGCTCGTTGCAAAGTTCGTTCCATTTTGCTTTGCTCGGACCTAAGGTAAGGAAGTTAGATAGAATTCTGTTTATTTATGCTGTGAAACGGTAAGATGGGTTTGTCTGAGGATAAATGCTGTGTATGATGATGTACCTTGTGATATGAAGTACGAAATGCTATTTTGAGATGATATGATGAATTTGATGAATCATGTATTTCCTTTGTGTTGATATGACTGGTTTGCATGTATTCTATATGGTGTATGAAAAACAAACGGTTGTTAGCGTGTTGATCGCGACACAAGAAAAAGGGTTATTAAGGATATAAAGACGTAACCCGAGTTAGTAAGGTATGGCGTAACTCATAGGGCGGACGCACTGAGGTTATTCAAAGACTATAGCCTCTTGTTTATGTAATGACCCAAAATTTACTAATAAGGCTTAAGGGCCTTGATTAGTATGCCAAGATGGCATAATTGGTTTATGTATGATTTAAATGAATTAATGCATGATTATGTGATAAGCATGCTTATATGATTATATGGATGTGTGAAATGCATGACTACGAGTATTAGTATGCATATAGGCCCTATTTCGTTTATAAGGGCATATTCGTAATTTTGGCTCGTTGAGGGCATAAACGTGATTATTTGTGATAAATTGTTGAGATCACATTATTATGTGGATATATTTGCAGCTTGTAGCTTGAGGCGATCCTAGTGAGCAGTTTAGCAAAATAGTCACAACGGGGGTTTATATCTGGCTCAGGGGAGCCTGGGAGTATTTCTGGGAATTTGGAAAATATATTAGAGACTATTTGACATTGGGGAAAATAATTGGTGATTAATTATATGACGGGATTTAAGTGGTAAACATTAGGGATACTCGAGGAATTACCGAGAATTGGGAGAAAATGATCAAAATGCCCTTAGAGTGATTAAAGACTTGGATTTAATTGGGAGGGCAAAATGGTCTTTTGATGTTTAAAAAGGGGATAAGTAACATTCTGCTTATTTAGACTCTAGAAGGGTTACAGGCAAGGGAAAAGTGGACCAGTCCTGAGTTGAAGAGCTCTGGGCCAGATTGTACATAGTCAGCTGATCGGTCGCCACGACCGAGGAATGGTACAGGGACAGGAGAACCTAAAGTGTCTATTTTTCCATTAGAGTGGCTTGTGGTTGTACATAAACTTTGAAATTTTGTAAACTATCCTTTAAAACCTGTTTTGGGATCCCATGTATTAAACGTTTATTTTAATGAGAAATTTCCTGTTTATGAACATAATATTTTAACCCTAACCTAATTACGACTTTAGGTCATGCTTTCAACTATATGACTTGATTAGCAAGTCTTGCACCTTTATAATCACACAGTGTGACGACCTTGGTTTTCCAGGGTGTTACAGTTTACCTCAAGATGTGACATGGACAAGAGAGGGGGCCATGTTCACAAGGATGTAATGATGATGATGTTTGAATATGCAATAATGATATGTGAAGCATGATAATGATGTATGATATATGATGATGATGTTAGGTACGATGTATGGATATGATCACTACAATAATTTTCACATTAAATGATTTTATTTGGGAGATATTATAGACTTTTAATGTCTCCCGTTGGGGGATACATGGTTGCTGGAATCATTGTAAGTGTACATCTCACGTCTTACATTGGGAGAGGTGAGAGAAATCATATGTCTCCCAATGGGAGACGTTGAAAGGTGTCTAACAAGTAAAATTTCATTGTCTTCCATTGAGAGAGGTGAGATGTCTCACACCTCTCCATTGGGGAGACGTTGTAGGTTATATAAATATTAAAAAAAAAAGGGTATGAGCTTCTGTTTTATACGGAAAAATCAACCACCAAAACTGAAAAAATTACCCATTTATATATTAAACTAGAAAACATAATCACGCTCCGCGCAGTCTTTTGTAATTATTAATAAATATATACTTTTAAATATTTTTTGGGAGATTGTGGGGTAGTGATTCATTTTCACTCTACTCGTACAATATGTTTTTTTTATATAGACACGTGAAGGCATCTAGAGCATTTTTTTTTTCATGACAGTGCTCACTGTTCATTGTATAGCGAACCTCCTATAGGTTTTTGAAAAATTCTAACAAATTAAAGTACCAAAAACAAAGTTCAAAAAGTTTGTTGTACATGTGCTTTTATTTATTATTATTATTATTATATGCTTTGCGTTATTTATTTTATAAAAGTCTAAATTATGTATAAGAAAATTTATGTTTTATGTAAGACTTATTTTGGCCGATTACCTATTTGAAGTCTTTATTTTAAAAATTAACTTTTAGATCTCATGTTTTGTCAAAAGGTTAAAAATTGGAATTGATAGATTTATTATTTGAACACTGTATTTTTGTCGATCACCCGTTTTGACCCTTTATTTTAAAAAATGAACCTTTGGACCATGTATTTATTTAAAAGGTTCAAACTTGTTATAAAAATTAAATTATATATTTATATCAATTTTATTTTCTGTAAGAGTTCACACCATTTTGAACCTTGTATTTTAGTCGATTACCCATTGGAACCTTTATTTTTAAAAATTAATTTGTGGACCTCAAGTTTTGTCAAAAGGTTAAAATAGGAATAGATAGATCAATTATTTGAACACTATATTTTAGGGGTATTCATTGGTCGGTTTGGGCAGGTTGGGTGGTGTTGACCCTCGATTTGGTCAACGACACGGAGTCAAGTAAAACGATAAAAATGAGATGAAATCAAGATCAAAAAGATAAATGACACCAATGATTTATAGTGGTTCGGCCCCAGTGATGGTAATAGCCTACGTCCACTTAGTGTTATTATTGATGTAGAATCCCGAAAACTGTGATCAATGAACTAGGGTTCACGAGTTTCACCAGCTTCGAGTTGAATACAATTTTGGTAGATAAAAACACTATAATTCTCTCTCAGAATTCTAAAGTTAAAAAGTCCAAAAAGTAAAATTCCCTTCTCTTGAGCCATTTGAATCTTATTTATAGGCTCAAGGAGTTCTACATGGGATAATGGGCCTTGATTACATTTAATATAGGCATTTCTAAATAATAATAGTCATCACAATTATTACATAAATGCGAGATTACATACCTATAGGAAATATCTGAAATACAGCAACCAGACTGGTCGCTCATGAAATATGTTGTTTGCTGAGTGAACTCTCTTCTGGCCGATGGTCGAACATATCGTACTCAACTAAACGGTCACGTGTACCCCACGTGTTTGTTAATTCTACCACGTCATCAGGTAAATATTTTTTGGGTAAATATTTTCCCCCCAAGTTTATTTTACTGCGACCAGCATATAATAAACTTAACCGACCAACTCTTCGTATGACCTGTCATGTCTATTAGCGTCTTTTCGAAAAAGTAAATAATTATGACTGTTGCAGTTTCCCAAAAGCATTTTGACGGCTACTGCACTTCCCCACGCATCGAAAACTTACGCTCATCATTGCCTCTTTTACTGTGCCTCGATCAGTATAAATAAATCACTTGGCTCATTTTTTACTTTTTACCAAACCTTCATCTCTCAAGAACTCAGAAGAAAAACCCTCAAGAGAAGCCTAGAAAATTTCGGTGGTCCGAGGCATGTCCTACCAACTTTGAGCATCAACACTCGTGACCTCTCTGCAATCTGCCATTCAAGTAAGTTTCTTGATCTCCTTGTCTCTGGTATTCAGATATGAGTTTTTTAATGTTCTTGAGAAAAAAATTTTGGGTGATCGGGTTCGTAGTCAGATACATGATAGGATAGGATTTTCAAGTGGTAAAAACATTAAGTGAGGCTTAGAAATCGATGCGGGAATTTAGAATATTGTTTTAGGGCCCAAAATTGAAGTGAAAATTCGATTTTTATGCTTTTGGAAAAATCTGGGTGTTTCCTGCCTGTTTTTTGAGTTGAAAAGTTTTTCCAAAAAAACTTTTCACTTCCACTTTTTGATCTGTTTTTCCAAACTGCTCGCATACTTTTAGTGTTTACATTAGAATGTTGTTGGTCGTATAAAAGCTTAACTTTTATACATGAGCAATGTTATCCCAACATTTCCACTTCTTCTATTTGTTGGTTGTAGATTCTCATCTCGTCTTTTCTATTCTCAGATATTCATGCATGATCCTTGGGGAGGTGAGAGGCCAATCGAGGACGATCTTCTTGCGCTGATGTTCGAGTATCAAGAACAACTGTCACTACTATTTTTAGAAGTACCATTTTTACAACAACACCCAACGACCAACCCTTCAACCAGTTAACCAAACATGGGTCGCGTGAAATATACTGCTCGTAGAAAAAAAAAACCAACCCTTCTTCTAACTAGCCTACCCCTCGTACCGAGGACCCTTCTACTAACCCTTAGCCTATAAATACTACACCACCAGAAATCCAACCTAAAGCCTAACCTCGCGACGACCTTAGGCCAGACGTCGAATGGTACGTTGCACCTCCTAGCATCATATCGGCGAGGATGATGAACAACTATCTCAAGAACTACAGTCTTCCTGGGAACCCTAGTCAAACCTTCACTCGACCAGAGGGAATATGTGCCCGGAGGCGCCTTCAGTGCCTGGTCGAGGTACCACATCACGGTAGGGGCAATCTTGCCTCTGCACAATTTTTTCAAGGGGTGGCCAATTATTTCGAGGTCGCCCCTTTTCAAATTACCCCGAATGGATATAGAGTATTATCAACACTCTATATCCTTTATAATCATAAAAAATGGCTTGTGCCTACACCACACGAGTTCAACTACCTGTTCGATCTCAAGTCCAACCCCAACCACAACAACACGGGGTTCTTTCACTTCTACCACCAAGAGTCTGCTTGTACCTTTCTAAGCAACATCACCTAAAAATCCAATGTAGGGAAGCACTTTCAGGAGTATTTCCTTACGACGGACATGGTCGCCGATAACCTGGCCTTCACTCGAGGAGGTAAACTTCTTAATTACTGGCCGTTTATTTTCTACTAGTTTGTTTTTCTCCATCCTTAGAACTTTGATGTTACGTTTAGGTCCATGGATTCGACCAGATCCCACTCCAGAGATAGAGATACGGGCTGCAGCCCTGGCCGGCTTGACAAATATCAAGAAGAGCGTCAAAGATCTAGTCACAGAAAGCAATCTGAGGCTAGTCGGCCTCTTGGTGACTCACCAAGAAGTAAGGGAGTCTACTATAGGGAGTGCTACTGGAGAGGGAGTCCCCGAGCAGCAACAAGATGTGTCACAACCCCTGAGACGGCGGGCAACAAGAGTGACCATCCGAGAACCCCCCAGCAACCCTCAGGCTGCTGCTGCCCCTGCCCAACATGGGTAGGGCAAGCAAAAACTCCCAGAGTACACAGAGAATGTACTTGAATCTTCCGATGAGAACGGTACTAACTTCTCACTTTTAGATAACTTCCCCATTCCCTGTCATTTATTTGACGGGGATGACAACTTTAGATTTGCGATCAGTAATTTAGATTCAGACTTCTTCGAGGCAGAGAGTGAGTGTAGCAGTAGCAGTAGTTCTATAAATAATGTATCGACCAATAATAATAGCTCAGCTATATCACTTTGAATTTCCTTTCTCTTTATTTCCTTGCCTTTTTTGAATAACTCACATTATATTGGATAATCGTTTTCTTCCATCCTGCAGTCATGCCTTCTGGAGAAGCCTTCAGTTTGTATGTTGAGGATGATGCTCCCCCGAGCAGAAAGAGAACGAGTAGAAGACATCCTAGGGAGGGCAGCAGTGATCTTGGGAGGAAGAAGGCTCAAGCAGAGGATCCCCCAGCACCTCTTCTTGCGACCGCTCCTTCTAAGAATACAACGCCTCCTCCCCCTCCTCGCAATAGCCTTCCTTCCAAGCAGGCAAGGCAAGCTTCAACAAACAACCTGCTGAGTGCAGCCAATGCCACTCAAGAGAGGATACAAAGGCTTTCACGGCATCGTCATAGCCAGGAGGCCTTCTCACACCTCCCTCCACCACCGCACAACCAAATCATCAGTCGCGGACTGTATAAAGTTCTCAGCGTAAGTTTTCCTTCTTTCTCTAATTAAACAACATTTTCTTTCATTACCTCTGATTGACTAACTGTTCTTTTTCTGTTCGAAAATTATCCTCACACTGGGGCATGGCTATCGCCTAGTTGAGGAGTTCGAGGCTAAATTTTCTGAGGAGGTCAAGGCTATCGAGGCTAGATACATCGAGTAGTTGAAAGCTGTCGAGGAGAAATATGCCGAGCGGCTGAAAGCAGCTGAGGAGAAAGCTGCTAAACTAAGCGAGGAGGTGAGGAAGCACCAAGAGGCATTGGTTAAAATGACCGAGGCCAAGGAGAAGTGTAAGGAGGCTTCGGTGCTGAATTTTAAGGCGGCCTCCAAACTCCAGGATGACTTGGTGATCACCAGGAAAGAATCTGCCGAGCAGGAGGAGCGTGCTAACCAGCTCGAGGAAGCCAATGCCTGCAAGCTGGAGATATATAAGGGAGCAACCTTCAAATTCTTCTATATGTTCTGGGAAAGCAACTCGGGGGCTAACTTTGACTACCTTCCAGAGCATATGAAGCAAGATGAACTGACCAAGTGTGCTGCTCGCCTTGAGGAAGAGGAGAAAGCTCAGGAATCTCTTGAGATCTCTTTGGCTACGAGCATTGAAGGCGCCGAAGAGGATGCTCGGACCACCGTCGACCTGCAACCTCAGCAAGATCCTCCAGCTGCTCCTGCCACTCCATAGTTTTATTTATTTATTTTTATTTGTAATTGAGACACACGAACTTCGGTTCATTATGTCAAGACAATTTTGTTTGCTGCGTAGGGCGGCTTTCTTTTAATTACAAATTACATCCAAGTAGTAACTACTCGTGGTGTAAAACATTTCATTTTCACATTATAATATGTGCTATATATTATAACATCTGATCGCATGACTGAACTTAGCATAGCACTTTGTTTTGATTTTAGAAAATCCAAAATTTTTAAAAAATACTCTAAGTGTCGTAGTATGCTTTTCCTTATTTTGCTTGTGTGTTTACATATGCCTGTTGATATGCTTTGTTTGCTTAGTACCTCATATGCCCCCCAAGGGATTGAGGAGCTTAAGGTCCTCGGTCACTTGCCATGACCAAGACTTGTTCGAACATTACTGCTCATACTAAATACTCGTAAAAAATGATAATATAGCAAAACAACACACGTAGTGAGAAAATTCTTTTAATAAATACAATAATTGGCAAGAATAACTGGTTGCACACAGTTCCTTTTATTTATTGTAATAAATGGACAAAATCGTGTCTGTACGAGTGATCAAAAAATTGATCTTATACTTGTAAGCGACCAGTCATATAATGAACCAGCCATTATTCATAAACTTGTAAAAAGTTAAATTAATACAAGCCAGTTCTTAAAAAGAACTGTTTATTGATAATACTTGTGCATGTGTTCTCCATTTCAATAGCAAGGAATGAGATCTCCATTCCAGCGAGCAAGTTTATACGTGCCTAGTTGTAGGAATTCTTCAATCTGATACGGACCCTCCCAGTTAGGTCCAAGTACTCCAGCAGCTTGATCGCGTGTGTTAAGAAAGACTTGTCTAAGTACTGAATCTCCCACGTTAAACTTTCTCTCTCATACTTTAGAATTAAAATATCGAGCCGCCTTTTGCTGATAAGCTGCCACTCGAAGTTGAGCTTGCTCACGTCTTTTGTCGAACAAATCCAAAGACTCTATTATTAACTGATCATTAGTATTCTGATCGTATGCCAACCTTCTATGTCCAAGGTCCAACTCAACAGGCAACAAGGCTTCATATCCATAAGCTAAAGAAAATGGAGTATGCCCTGTCGTTGTTCGATGGAACGTTCTATACAACAAAAGGACTTCTGGTAGCAGTTTTCGCCATGCCCCCTTTGCTTCTTCAGGGTATCCTTTATAGTCTTGTTGATAGTTTCGCTCTGTCCGTTTTCTTGGGGATGAGCTATCGATGAAAAACTCTTGATAATCCCGTGTCTTTCGCAAAAATCGGTGAAAAGATCACTGTCGAATTGTGTGCCGTTATCTGAGACAATTTTTCTTGGTAACCTATATTGACACATGGTGTTCTTTACCACAAAGACCAAAACCTTCTTGGTCGTTATATTCGCAAGTGGCTTAACTTCGGCCCACTTCGTAAAGTAGTCAACATCAACTATTGCATACCTGACATTCCCATTTCCTGTAGGCAAAGATCCAATCAGATCAATCCCCCATATTGCGAACGGCCACGGGCTTTGCATCTGTTTGAGCTCATTTGGGGCTGCTGGAGGTATTTTTGTGACGTCCCTAAGGTAGGGTATGTCTGCCACATACTCGTAATTCCAGGGTTTATGAGTATGTTAGGCACTTGACCAAATGAATTAAATAAAATGATACTAAGAAACAGAGAAAAAATTATGACTTTTATATAAACTTATTAATAGAAATGAAAAACTCTAAACCACTATTGTATTTCTATTGAATCCGTGCTCCACAAGTTGCTCGAAATCTAAAGCCACACCTGGAAAAATGTTGGAAAATAACATAATGAGCTAACGCTCAATAAGTAAATCTCATGCATACACATACACATGAATGTCGTGAGTTTGAATTGCACATATACTCATATGCTGACTTATAATACTTATACATTTCATTTATTGCTCATGCACTTTCAAACTTTACTTTCGTGTTTTTTCTCTTTTTATTTTCACATTGTTATGGGCTCGTTATCTTATGTGCACACTGTTCGATTTAGCCAATTCCTGCAGGGCTTGTTACACATATAATATAAAACCCCATGGGTTCTCCTCCGGCTAGCCATCATCGCAGCTGGGCTCATCGTATTACTCATTTCATCATTGCCATAGCTGCCATACTTATTACACATATAAATGGAGGAGAAAGACGGGAACATGGCAAACATATCTGAATGGTCAACTCTGACCTAGCCCACACTAGTGGGCAGCCACTATAAGTCTTATAGACCTTCGTCTTCTTTACCGAACTTACTTAATTGCTTCCTCGAAACAGTTGCACCCTTTTCAACATCTTATTTTCACATTGCTTAAGCCTTGCTGTCATTAAAATATTTAACTTTACATAATACTTTTCAAGGTATTTCAAAACTTTTCTCATATTTTTATGCATGGTCTTATATCACATAATAATGTACCATATAACTGAACATGCCATGCATACATGCTGATGCTGAAAGGCCAATGTTCATGTTCATGATTCATGTGTGATGAAATTTAGTCAAGGCACTATATCACATCTCATACAACTCAAAACATCTTTAGTCATAATATAAGAAGCTTTGGGTTGGTGGCGTTGTAATACCTTAACGTAGAGCTATGGCTCAGGTCTAAGGTTTCCAGCCTAAAAACTTAAAGGCTTCATATATCATAACATGTAACAAAATCATGAACATAGAAGGTAATCCACGTGTAACGCCCTGGATACCTCAAGATCGTTACTGTGAACGTTCAACCGTGAATTTAACTCGCTACCCGAGTTCTTTGGTTAAAAACGTGCTTCTAGGTGTTATTAATAGGTTAAGGTGGAAAACCAATCAAAAGGAAATGATATATTTTATTTAAAACATAAAATTGTTCATGGGCCTATCAAAAACATTTAAAAGTTATTTACAACTCAAAATGATCATTACAGTTTAAATTTACATCCCGCCAACCTAAGCGGCAAAATAAGGGTAAACCCCCTAGTTCCTCTGAGAACTCCTTGGCCGTAGTGGTCAAGCGGCCGCATATGTACACAACACCACCTAAGCTCTCCACTATACGATGGGTGAGCTTTTCTTTCCATTTACCTGCTCCACATAGCACCCATGAGCCAAAGCCCAACAAGAAAACACAACAAGCATATAATATCAAATGATGATCATGATAATCATACAGAGCTTATAGCTCTGAGCAGATGAGTGAATATCACTTTGTGTTTACAATAACCATGAAGGAGCTTATAGCTCTTAATCAAATGAGTGGTTTAACACTTGAGGTCCTGGTAAACAATAATGAGTGACTGACGAGCAAGTCACTAGCTTAAACAGATGAGTGACAGCTAGGTAAGCCACCAGTTAAATAGATGAGTGACTGCTGGGTAAGTCACTAGCTTAAACAGATGAGTGACTGCTGGGTAAGTCACTAGCTTAAACAGATGAGTGACTGGGTAAGTCACACGGGACTCGGCACCCACAGCCATGTGACGAAATAGTCACTGTGTCTCTAAATAACTAGCCTTTGGCTAGACAAGCGCTTATAGTATTCATCGAACTTGAGGTCAGCCCGACATCAACGCTTTTCTGAGTCATTTAATGTAGATGTCGATTAGATCTAATCTTTGTTGGCTTGCGTTGAGCACACTGAAGACGTTTCTGACTTATGATTCAGCACTGTGTGACCAGTGCCCAATTACCACTGCCGAACTTGACTAATGAGTCACAGCTTCACAGTAAATACTGACACCTTTGCCAATTCTGACTATTCAGTCAGTACCATGCACAAGTGAGCAAGATTTGCTAAGCATTCAATAGTCAATCCATGTCCACATTTAAAAATTCAACATGCCTCATGAATAACCATGCATGTCACATATGGGGTGCAGTTTTCTTACCTTTAATTCGAGCGAGAATTAATATTTGAACAACCCTTGAGAATGATCAACCTTTAAGTTCCTTAGTGGTCACCTAGTCATAACCAAATATGGGATACCATCAATAAAATGAATAAAAAAGGTTCCTGAACCAAGATCTAGCCTCTGGGACATCGAATCCCACTAATCCGGGTAGTAGGAACGATCCCGTGGCCTAAAACTGAGTTCCCCATGATTAAAACACCCAATTGGGCTCAAAACCCTTCATGAGCCGCGACCCTAAAATCTTGAGCCACGGCCCCCAGCCACACTAGGAGCAAGCGTTGCAGCGCCCAATACCTAGTGTCGCAGCCCCCAGCACACACAAACTTCACCACCTGCTTCTTCGAGCTTGGGCTGCGGTGCCCAAGAACAAGGCTGCGGCCCCACCTGGGAAACCTACCATAACTCCGATTTTCTCCACTTTAAAACTTCCAAAAACATACCTAAACATTTCCAAATCCAAAAATCAAAGTTCCCAAACATCCCATTGATCCAAAATCATCAAATCACGAGGTTCAAATAGATCAAAAACTCATCGATACACAAAATCCAATTAAGAGCTTAGAAACTCTAAAAACTCAAAACTTAAAACTTAGATTACCTTTGATTGAGTTGTTTCTCGTTAAATCCTTCGGTCAAGAAGCTTCTAATCTTTCCTAGGATCGCTATGCCTTGATCCTTGCTTGATTCCGACCCCTAGAACTCAAGATTCCTTCGAAATTGCCACGAACGTTACAAAGGTTTACGGGAGTGAGAGAAAGTGTTTTTAACGTACGGTTCAATCTGACGAACTACTTCAGACTTAAGTAACCTCAAATAAAACCTAATGCTCGGTGTCCCAAAAACACCCCCAGGGACATAATAGTCAAAACTTCCAGAATTTCCTCCTGACCTCAATAACTCCCAATTTATCATCAAATAAACATTCTCATTACCCAATATCCCAATAAATGACCTCGTTATGACAAAACCGCTAATTTGCAATATAGGACCGCCTCATGCCGAATAGCTCGAATATATCCCCATAATAATGGGATCTCATCCATAAATCACAACATGCACCAAAATACACAAATATGCCCTCAACGGGCAAAATTACCAAAATGTCCTAATAATCAAATGTGGACCCACATGCATGCATTTAACATCATATTATAATATAATTCACATCAACATGCATATAATCATTTAATGGCATAATTAAACAATTATGGCCCTCCTGGCCTACTAATCCAGCCATTAAACCACATTAGGGATTTCGGGGCATTACACCACATATTCATCAACATGAGAACACATACTTGCACATAACTCAGATCAAACTTAACCAATTAAGACAACTTTCACATATCATGAAATTCATCTATTATATATCATATAATCCATTATGATATACACACCACATATAACTTGTATAATCATTCATAACATAATCATCATATGCATCATCATCCCATACTTAATTCATCAAACATACATAATCAATGTATTTATGCATCTCATACTTAAGCACAAAATGTGAAATTTACTTACCTTAGGTCCTTAGCTTATTTTAAAACTGCTCACCAAGACTTAATCAATCCAATCCATACAGATCCTATTCAAGGTACATCATTTATTAAATTATATCAAAATCATAAATATACACTATTGATGGTGTATATTAACAATACCAAAAACTAGGGCTAGTAATTCGTGTAAATGGGTCAGATTCGTGTCGACACGATTATGACACGATACGATTAAGCTAAACACGAACACGACACGATTATTAAACGTGTGAAAAATACGAACACGAACACAACACGATTATTAAATGGGTCAACACGACACGACACGACACGATTAATCATAACTATATGAAAAATAAATTTAAAACCTATGCAACTTATTCGTGTTATCGAGTATGACACGATTATTAAACGGGTCAACACGATTATGACACGACACGATTAAGGTAAACACGAACACGACATGATTATTAAACGTGTCAAAAACTCAAACACGAACACGACACGATTATTTAACGTGTCGTGTTCATGTTTACCTTAATTATGTCGTGTCGTGTCATCGTGTCATGACCCAAATTGCCACCCCTTCCAGAAACCACATAAATGATAATAATAATTATTATCATCATAATGCTAATACTTTTCATGCATCATAATCCTTTTTACAAAACACTGCTTTAAACCTTGCTCATAATATCATGTACTTTTATGATACATTAATAATAATAATAATTTTCGTCTATAAATAAAATTATTTCAATATTAATAACAAAATACCTCAATAACAATATGTATGTGAATGTATATATTCAAATAGTCATTTTATAAAAGAAATCATATTTTGAACATAAAATTGTAATAATCAATATAATGATAATAATATAAATATAAATATTTATATTATTATTAATTAGTCATAATATCAGTCTTAGTGATATAATAAATATACATTCTCCAAAAATTCACTGGTCTTACAAATATCAATAACTGTAAGAAACTAATATTTGCTATTATTTTAATATTCAAATATTTACAAAAATATTAATATACAATAATAATTGTTAAATAATAGGTTTACTATAAATCACACTTTTCATATATATATATACATGAAACTATATTCTTGATTTACTTAACAAAATAATAACAATAATAATTAAAATTATTAATCATAATAATTTCCATATTAATAGAAAATCAATTAAATATGCCTTGTTAAAATTTATTAATTGTCTATTATTTTCTATAAAATTGGGCAGTACAACGACTATAAAATGGACAAACCCAAAATCAAAACTTGTATAAAAAATACATATAATCCCAGACAGCCAGTATAATTACAGAAAGTATTCAGTACATCAAGAATATATAAATATATACTATAAATACACATAATAACAATTATTCTAATTAATTACAATAGAGGTCAAATAAATTATACCACAATGATTGAGTTTCACAACAAGTCAAACGATGATTTTCTGAAACTCAAAACGAACTCTGAAACCTCGAAACTAAGTTTTGATCATCGGTCTACGGTAGATCGTGGTGGGCCCAGCACCAAACTATGGTAGATATGGGAACAAGTTATTGGGTTTTGAAGCCCACAACACGAGGAACACGATGGTGGTGACGGATCAACAAACGGATGCCCGAGGTGGCCGAATCGCAACTTTGAAGTCGCGCGGTGGCCGAACATAAATCGACCGGTTGAGGTGCTTAACCGGTGAGTGAGCTCTAGATTCCTATGTGGTCAATAGTTTGGAGGCCTCTAAATCCAATGGTTCAGTGTGTGGCTATATGTGGTGGGCGGAAAGTGGTCGTTAATCGTTGGCAACAGTAGCACACAAAGAGGAAAAAGAGAGAGAAAGAAAGAGGAATAGAAGGAGAGAGAAAGAAAAGAAAATTTTTTAGGAGAGAGAGAGAGGCTACGGGTAAATAAGGCTGAAGCCTTTCTTTTTTTTAAAATTACATTTGGACCCCAAACACATGAAAATTCTATTCAAATAAGCCATTTAACAAAACTTTCTTAATTTTATAAAAATCCCCAATGAAAATTATATGACATTTGGGTCCAATACTTGACTGCTCAAGTTTCTCTTTCTCTTTAATCTCGTTAATAACATAAAATCATATTTTAAACACTATTTTTCCATTATTATATCTTAAATTTTTAAACTTGTACATTTTATGTATTGAAACTCTTATTTATAATAAAAATGTATTATGAAAATGTTGGGTGTTACAATTTTAGAGAACCTTTGGCACTTGTCACATTTTCGCACAAAATCCATGGAGTCTTCATTCATGGTAGGCCAAAAGTATCCTTGCCTTAGGATCTTTTTCGACAAACTTTACCCCCCAGCGTGGTCTCCGCAGAAACCTTCATGAACTTCTTGCATTAGTTCCTTAGAAACACACCTCAATAGTGGCATCGAGTACCCTCTTTTGTATAAAACTCCATCGACCAAAATCAATTGAGCCGACTGTCTTTTGAGGGTCCTTGCTTTGTTTCTTTCTGCTGGCAATACTCCTTGCTCAAGGTATCTAATGAAGGGTGTCATCCAAGTGTCCACCGCTTGGATCACCATTGAAGACTCTTTTGCTTGAATGCTTGGTGCTGACAAATGCTCAATTGGTACTATGTTTAAGGTGTCAGCATCCTTTGCGCTTGCTAACTTGGCCAAAGAATCAGCATTTGAGTTCTGATCGCGAGGTACTTGCTGGAAGGTATACTTTTCAAACTGTATCAATAAGTTCTTTGCTTTGTTCAAATAAGCAACCATCGTGAGACCTTTGCTTTGGTACTCTCCAATAATTTGATTAACCACCAGCTGGGAATCACTGTAGATCTCAAGCGACTTTATACCATGTCCTTGGCTAATCTTAATCCTGCGAGCAGAGCTTCATATTCGGCTTTATTATTGGACGTTGTAAAGTCGAATATGATTGCACAATGGAATCAATGTCCTTCTGGGGTGATCAAGATCAGTCCTGCTCCAACATTGTGCTCATTGGAAGATCCATCTACAAACAATTTCCACGTAGGAGTTTGATTTTGGAGTTCAGGCTCATCTATCGGCTCGGTATCCTGGATTCCAGTGAATTCCGCGACAAAGTATGCTAGATCATGTCCCTTCATAGCTGCTCATGGAGAATAGGAGATATCAAATTGCCCAAGTTTGACTGCCCACTTTAATAATCGACCAGCGATTTCTGGATTTTGCAGGACTTACCGTAATGGCTGGTCGGTAAGTACCACGATGGGGTGAGCTTGAAAGTACGGTCGCAGTTTTCTGGAGACTAGAATCAAGCAATAGGCTAATTTCTCAATGGATGAATACCGCAACTCCCCTCCTACCAACCTCTTGCTTATATAATACACAACTTTTTGGACTAGGTACTCCTCTCTGATCAAAACTGCACTAGCAGCATATTCCGCGATTGCCTAGATGAACAAAGTTTCTTTTTCGACTAGTTTGGATAAGGTCGGTGGTTGTGACATATGAGACTTTAGCGCCTGGAAAGCCTGCTTGCACTCTTTTGTCCACTCAAACTTCTTGTTGCCCCTGAGTATATTAAAAAATGGAACGCACATGTCCGTTGATTTAGAAATGAATCTACTCAAAGCGGCAATCCTTCCAGTTAGGCTTTGGACATCTTTAATTTTGGCAGGTGACTTCATCTTGATCAGGGCCTTGATCTTTTCGAAATTAGCTTCGATACCTCACGAGTTTACTATGAATCCCAAAAAATTTCCCGATCCAACACCGAATGAACATTTGAGGGGATTTATCTTCATCTGATATTTGTTCCAGATGTTGAAGCATTCTTGTAGGTCTCCGATGTGCTCTTCTGCCCTCTTCGACTTGACCAACATTTCGTCGACATATACCTCCATGTTAACGCCGATCACCTCTTTGAACATATGGCTGACCAGTCGCTGGTAAGTTGCATCAGCATTTTTCAAATTGAAAGGAATTACTTTGTAACAGTATAGCCCTGTATCTGTTCGAAAGCTAGTGTGATCCTGATCAGGTGGATGCATACTAATCTGATTGTACCCAGAGTATGCGTCCATGAATGATAGAATTTCATGTCCTGATAAAGCATCGACCAGCAGGTCAATCCTTTGGAGCGATAAACAATCCTTCGGGCAGGCTTTATTAAGGTCTATGAAATCCACGCACGTCCTCCACTTGCCATTCGGCTTGGGAACCAGTACGAGATTAGAGACCCAAGATGGATAAAACGCTACCCTAATGAATCTATTCTCCTTTAGCTTCTTGACTTCATCCTTTAACGCCTTCGATCTATCTTTGTCGAGAAGCCTCCTTTTTTGTTGCACTAGTGGAAAATTCATGTCTATTTTTAAGACATCCATGACCAGTGGATCTGGACATCCATGATCAGTGGATCCAAATGGGGCAATCAAACATGCTGAGTGTCAAGCTCAGAGAAAGTTATCAGTTCTTCCTCTATTCGAGCTTTTTTAGGAGTTTGCTCCTACTCTACGTTCAGAATTTCAATGTCCTGGCCGTGGCGTAAGGTTCAGGCGTACCTCTCCCTTGCCTTCCCACTATCTCATGCCAGGTGTGGGCCACTGTAAATGGTTAGCAATGTACTAGCAACTGGAGCTGGCTGTAAAGGGGGCGAGCATTGGCGTACAGGTGCTTGCTCGTTGCCTCCTTGAGCCTCTCGTTAAGACCCTCCAGCCGCTCGCACATACCTTCTCAGGTGTCCTTGCCTAATAGGGAACTCAATCTCATCCTTGAGCTGGTTGCATTCGTTGGTGTCATGACCTAATAGGGAACTCAATCTTTCCTGATTGGGGCTGGTCGTTTGAAGGGAACAATTGTGTGATTGGCCTTATACACATCTGCTTTGTTGTCGACTAGGGTCGTGTAATTGGTGAACCTCGACTCATATCTGTTACTTTTAGAGCGCTTGTGTTTAGATGTTGAGTTCGTGGTTCGCCCTTTTACCTCCATTTTTTCAATTACTTTTGCCATTGCTATTGGGTTTCTCAGACCCAGTGGCGACTTTGGTGGGATTTTCTTTCGGACCCTTGTCATCTGCGGGTGACTTTCCTTCATTGGCAATGGCCTCTTCGAGGTTGATGTACCTGTCTGATTGTTCCATAAATTCTTGGGTGCTCTTTACCCCATTCTTCTGAAAATTGTTCCAGAGGGATGAATGGCGCCGTACTCCAGCAGTAAGAGCCATCATCTTTCCTTCGTCACCAACTGTCTTAGCCCCAGGAGCAGCTCGCATAAAATGTTGGACATACCCCTTCAAGGTTTTTCCCTCCTTCTAGCGTATCTCGACCAGTTGGTTGGCCTCTGTCGGATGTACTCGATCAGCATAAAACTGTTTGTAAAACTCCTTCACGAACATTTCCAAAGATACTATGCTAGCCGGAGGGAATTTGAAAAACCACTCCTGCGCCGTATCAGACAAGGTGGCTAGAAAGATTCTGCACCGAGCGTCGTCTGACACCTTTTGGATATCCATTTGTATCTTGAATTTATTCACGTGAGATACAAGGTCTTCTAATCCAGTGAAGTTGGGCAAGACTGGCATCTTAAATTTGCTTGGGGTCTCGGCCATTGCTATTCTTTTCACAAACGGAGTGCCTCTTCTCTGGTCGTATTCAATGTGGGATGTCTGGCTCCCCACTAGTTGATGGACGACCTGGTTTAAAGCATCGAGCTGGGCCTGCACAACGTCTAGCACTACTGCAGCGACTGGCACTGGAGGTGCACACTCGTCGTGTCTCTCTCTTCTGTCATTAAGAACATCCCTCAAATCCTCATCTCTACGCCTTTGTTTGCTCGCGCCCAGTCAATCAAAAATGTTGGGCTGTTTAGGCTGCACCCCACTGTTCTGGCTCGTCGGCCGGTTCTCTCTTGGTGGGGGGTTCTGTTCTCCAGCCCTCTCTCCTTGTCGCTAACAAGCATTTCCTCTGCCAGAATCTGGCTCATTATAGTCATGTTCATCCCTAAAGTGTGACCGACTATGGTGCAACCTACTGTTCGCACTGATTCCTCCTCTTGTTGGCATGTCCTGACCGACAGGTGGTGGCCTGCGTTGGTCGGTAGGTCCCCGGGCATTATTATGTCACGAGGGACTCCCGACCATAGAACCTGAATCAACCTGCCTTATGCTCACAGAAGGACGATGTCCCCTGCTCGGTGGGTTTGGCTCCTGAGTAGTTTGCCGCCTAGGACTTCGGGGAGGCTGTCTGGCCCTATTATGCCTTCGTTGTTGGGGCTTATCTCGACCAGCACGAGAAGGTGGCTGCTACTCAGAGCCTAAAATGGCCTATCCTGTTGAGTAGCAGGGGGTTGCTCCGGCCTCTGAGGGTTTTTCGGTTAACGCAGAGTGTGGTGATGTTGAGGATGATCTAAATGTGGACCTTGTTGCGGTGGCGTATTAGGTGGCTGATCCGTTCAGGAAGTCGGTGCAGGCTGTCCTCGGGCCAACTGAATGGCTGCCTCCAGAGTGGCAGTGGCATCCCTCTGTCGGCAGTCCATGTCGGCAGACAAGAGGAGAATCAAGACAAGGGGGGATCCCTCTGTCGGCTTGCCGTTCATTCTATTCTTGGCCTTGCCTATCAATCTCTCTCTGCTACAACACCATCATTTCAGCCACATTTTCTTGATTAGCCCTCAGATTGGCTAACTCCTCGTGCAACACAATCAGAGTCGACCTCAAGGTCTCAGAATCCATTTCCTCCGCCTCCAAATCCACTTGTGGCTCATCTTCAGCCACATTTTACGGAGGAGGCTAGGGTTGATCCTGCACCAGAGGTTTGTCCAGTCTTTCTAGCGGTTTTCGCCATTCAATCTTCTTGGAGGTCTTGAGTTTAGTCTCTCAATGAAAGCACCAAAATGTTGACCCTCGATTTGGTCAACGACATGGAGTCAAATAAAACTATAAAACGAGATGAAATCAAGATCAAAAAGATAAATGACACCAATGATTTATAGTGGTTCGACCCTAGTGATGGTAGTAGCCTACGTCCACTTAGTGTTCTTATTGATGTAGAATGTCAAAAACTTGTGATCAATGAACTATGGTTCACGAATTTCACCAGCTTCGAGTTGAATACAATTTTGGTGGATAAAAACACTATAATTCTCTCTCAGAATTCTAAAGTTCAAAAGTCCAAAAAGTAAAAGTCCCATCTCTTGAGCCCTTTGAATATTATTTATAGGCTCAAGGAGTTCTACATGGGCCGATGGGCCTTAATTACATTTAATATAGGCATATCTAAATAATAATAGACATCACAATTATTACATAAATGCAAGATTACATATCTATAGGAAATATCTGAAATACTGCGACCAGACTAGCTGCTCATGAAATATGTCATTTTCTGAGTGAACTCTCTTCTGGTCGATGGTCGAACTGATCGTACTCAACTAAATGGTCACGTATACCCCACGTGCTTGTTAATTATGCCACATCATCAGGTAAATCTTTTTTGGGTAAACACGTGGATTTTTGACAAACTCAACTTATAATCGGGTTGGTACTTTTCAATCTGTAACCCAACCAATTAAAAAAAATTGAAGTTCAAACACGCCCAAAATGCCGAATTTTTTTCTTTCTAAAAAAATCATTTTCACTAATTTTTTGTATTTTTAGTTTGTATTTGTAACTAAAATAATTTTTACTTAAAAATATAGGATTTTTTAATAAAAAAATTAATTTGAATTTAGTTTTATATGTGTATAATTAATAATTAAATAAATATAAAATTTAAAAAGTAGATAAATCCTTAATTGGGCGGGTTGCCACAAATTTCAACCCGCCCAATATAATAATTGGGAAGTTTGAAATGAAGGTCGGGTTTTTTGGGTTGTATTTTTTGTCGGTTTTTTCGGGTTGGGTTGGGCGGGTTGCTATTTTTTTTGCACAACCCTACTATATTTTGGTTGATTATTCATTTTGATTCTTCATTTTTAAATATTAACTCGTGTACCTCATGTTTTGTCAAAATATTAAAATATGAATAGATAGATCGATTATTTGAACACTATATTTTAGTCGATTACTCGTTTTGATTCTTTATTTTTAAAAATTAACTTTTAGATCATATATTTATTCAAAAGGTTAAAAACTACATGTTAAAACATGTGAGGTAGATTATATTAGAATATTATTATCATTTAGATGGTAAATAAGGAATAACTACATGAGAAATCATGTATTGTACAGTGAATGACTAATTAGGAATAACATACATTTTTAATTAGGAATATTTAAGTTAATTTTAACTTACATGTAAATTTTTAACATGTAAGTTAAGTTAACTTAATTAAATCTAAATTTTTACACGGTTAAATAAAAATTTTAATCTATTATTTATATGAAAATAATAAATTTAATCTATTATGTATATTTATTATAGATATATCTAGTGTAGTGTTAGATATAGATTAATCTATTATTTATATGATTTTTTTTTTAATGTAATGTAAGTTACCTATACTGTTAGGTTAAAAGTTTTTATTCATGTAAGTTAATACACGGTTATTCATGTAATTTTTTAACATGTAAGTTAAGTTATTCATTTAATTAAATGATTTTTTTTTTAGTATTTTTCAATGATTAAGCAAGTAAGATATGTAAGCTAAATAAAATTTTAATCAAATTAATTAATATGTATATATATTGATATTTTTAATTATTAAGATATTTTAGTTTTGAATTTAAATTAATATTATTTTTTAGTAATTTTTAATGAAAAACTACATGTTAAAAAATGAATGGTACATTTTATTATATTATTATTAAGATGACAAATAGGATAGAAATAACTACATGATGACTCAAATTCTAAAATATAAGCGTATATAATTTATCGTATATAATATTATAAATTAAAATAATAACATGATATTTTTATATATAATATTATTAATTTAAATAATAACATTTTATAAATATTTTATTTTTAATTTAAAGTAATGGGTAACTAAATTTATACTAATTAGTTACATGTAATTACTTTTTTTTAAATTAATTTTTAAAAAGTATAAAAAATAAAATGAATAAAAAAATTAGATTAAAGGAAAAAATAGAGATAGTGTTTTGAAGAGATTTTAGAGAGCCACATAATCTCTTTGAAGCTCTCATTTATATATAGATATATAGATATATAGATTAGTTACATGTAACTACATTTTTTTAAAAATTAATTAATAAAAAGAATAAAAATAAAATAAAATGAATAAAAAAATTAAATTAAAGGAGAAAATAAAAAAAGTGTTTTGAAGAGATTTTAGAGTGATACATAATCTCCTTGAAGCTCTTCTTTATATTTATATATATAGAGAGATAAATTAGTTACATGTAACTACATTTTTTTAAATTAATTAATAAAATGAATAAAAAAATTAGATTAAAAGAGGAAATAGAAAAAATGTTTTGAAGAGAATTTAGAGTGACACATAATCTCCTTGAAGCTCTCCTTTATATATATTATATATATATATAGATACCACAATTTCACAGTTGGGACATTTCGGAGCTTTTTCATTAATTGCTTTTTTTTAGAATATCGTATTTCATTAATTAACTAAACCCAAGTTTTTTATTGTATTATTTACATTTTATAATAATATAATTATTTTTAGTACTATCCAATGAAATCTGATCATTTATAAAACACCAAAATTTTAGATTTTTAAACCAATTTGAATCATGTATATACATACTCAACTGAAATTTCATATACATGACCAATATTAAATTGCATAAACGGTACCCAAAACATAAATCATATTCTCATAAAAATAAATAGGCAAAAAATCAGTGACAACCGATTACAAAAAAACCAATTCCAAAATCTAAAACAATGAATACCCAAAAGAAGTAAGTTAATGGGTGTTCCTCAAAAGCTCCATTGTCACCATCATACAACCACCATGCCTCACCATGAGTCTTCCACAACCCATTCTCCGACCACCGCCGAAAACCATGGATGCGAACAACCTTCCTCGCAGCCTTCCTTTGCTTTGAACCTTCCCAACACGATGACACCTCTCTTTGCTGCACCATATTTTGGGGTAGATTAAAAAAATGATTTATGGGGTTAGAGAGAACGATTGAGGGGAGTATTTTTTTTTTTGAGTGGTTAAAACTCGATGAAAGAGGAGAAGAAAGAAAGAATGGAGCGGCGACTAGCTACGGTTGGGTTTTGGAAGAGAACGAGAAAGAGATAGTGAGAGAAATGTGATAAAAAATAAATTAAGGGAATATATAAAAAGGGATTGAGGGATATATATGAAAGGTATAATAATAATAATAATAACGTGTAGTCTGGAGAAAGAAGTGGATATGATAATGGTTTTAGATTATTATAATATTAATAAATTGTAATACTAACATGGGAGAGAGAAATGGGAATGGTCTAGTACAATTTGATAATAACAATAAGAAATTAAAGGCCATAACGTGTGACAGAGGATATATATATATATTATATATATAATATATCACGGCTCCCTATGGGAAACGTGAGAAGCCTATGAACTCTCCCATTGGTAGTCGTGCATTTTAAGTACAAAATTTTCACTCTCCAATTTCTAACGTCTTCTCATATTTTTAATGACTTACCATTATAGTCATAAACAAAAACTTTCAATGTCTTATCACATAAGACATTATTGACATGTTCTAGTATTTAATGTCTTGCACCCTAGGTGGAAGACATTAAAATGAGTCATTAAATATCAAAATTGTTGTAGTGGATGTTGTATGAGTCTTATGATATGAGTATGCATTTGTTGTGTTTTCTTTGTTTATTGTTTGTACTTCATTACTGGGCTTTTAGCTCACCCCTTAGTTTCCCTTTCAGGTAATAAATGTGGTTTCTCTTTGGCACGCGTGGTAGTTCCGACGTCAGAGTGTTATGGCGTGGGGGTATCCTATGGGCGAGTAAACGATCAGCTTAAACGCCAAATTTGAAAGAAAGATGCTATGCTTAAACATCAGAGTGTGTATGGCATGGGGGTATCCAAGGGCTTCGCGCCACAGCCCCGTCTCGCACGCAAGGGCCTCGCGCCATGACCCTGTCTCGCGCACAAAGGTCTCGCGTCATGGCTCTATCTTGCGCGCAAAGGCCTCGTGCCACAACCCCGTCTCGTGCACAAGGGTCTCGCCCACACGTAGTTGTCCCATGCCAAGGGTCTCATGAGGCTCTTGCCTTCCACACCCCTTGGAGCCATATCTTCCATGACAACCCGTAAGTTCTACAACACTTAGCAAACTGTAAGGAAGTTTGGAGAAAAGGTGCATCTTTGAAATAGAAAAAAGAACCATTAGGTACAAGGTACATATATGAGTGCGGGGTGTACAACCCTGAAGAAGATAGAGGAATGACCCTGACATCCGTATCTGACAAGTAATGGTGGTACGAACCCGTACAAAGAGTGGAGGCACTACCCGAGCACCCTCGACCATGTACCATAACCGACACTGTAACGTCCTGCACCACGACCCTGACAACGTATCTGTGTACGTTCTTGTCCCCTGGACCACCATGTATCAAGGGTCATTAGAGCCCAACTATAAATAGACTTCCACCCCTCAGACTTGGGGGTGGGAAAAACTCTTTGTATACTCAGACAATTAAGGAATATATGAGTTTTTTGCTCCATTGTGTTTTTGCATCCTTCTGCTTCAAGCTTCTTCTATCTTCTTTATACATAGTTTTTGTAATACACTTTGATTTTTCCGATCCTATATTGTTGACAAGTTCCCACCGTCAACAGTTTGGCGCCGTCTGTGGGAAGAATAACTATCAATCCACTGTTCTTCTATTGATTTCGGCAGAGAAAGATGCCAAGATGTTCTAAGCGCCTGAGAGAGCCGCTAGAGGTTGAGGTCCACTTGGACGGAGATCAGCTGAAAGCCTCCATGAGGAATCCTCCACCACCCAAAAATGTGGATGCACCAAAAGAGCCCAGAGCTCCTGAAGATGATAAGGAGGCTTCATCCCCAGTCGTTCAATCCGATGAAAACCGTCCAGGATCGGCGGTTGTCCCTAAAGAGGGTGCCGGAGCGTTTCTGCCCCCAAGGCCACTGCAGGTGCCAAACTCCAGCTGAAAAGATTCGGGTCCATCAACGCGAAGGCCTGACAAGAGTCATGGAGTACATTCCATAAGTTTGAGCTTTAGGACTCGATTTTACAAAGAGGAGATACGAGAGTTACTCCGAAAAAAGCGAAGGCTAGAAACCACCTTAGGAAATATTCAAGAGGTGTTGAATGACCTGTTATAGGGAAAGTCAAGCATGCCTATTCCCAAGCGAAAAAGGGAAGGCCATGAAGGAGGAGAAACCACATTCCCTATAGATGACGGGAGGACTCGACTCTCCACTAGCAATACACCTCGACCAAAGCAACATGAATGTCCAGGACAGGCAAAGCAACCTAAGAGGCCAGAGTGGGGGAAAAACACTAACCTTCATAACGAAGTTGAGGTTACTTCAAGGGAAACACCCCCAAACTTGAGGGACGTACTTGACAGGTTAAAGATGAATGAGAGGACCACACCTCCTATGGCTCCCCTGGAAGACAAAAGGAACGGAAAGGCCAACCCATCGAACTTGAGAGACTCCTTGAATAAAACGAGGCAAGACTTAGACACTGAGATGAGAAGCCTATGGAGCAACATAATCACCGTGTCTGGGGGCCACACTGTTGACGATGAGTTTGATTATTACTCACCCTTCATTGGGGAAATCCAAGTAGTGCGGCTCCTAGCCAACTTCAAATAGCCTCACATAATCCCTCACAAGGGCAATACAGATCCAACATACCATCTTGACGCGTTCAATGACCTAATGAAGCTAAGGGGAATTGCTAGTAGAGCCAGATGCCACTGTTTTGCTATCACATTAAAGGGTCTTGCATACAAGTGGTTTAAGAGACTCTGGCCAATGTCCATCAGGTCTTGGCAACAATTTTCTGACGAATTTCTCCAGCAACATCACATTGTGTGTGATTACACCATGCCAGGCACCATCCTCGCTAATGTGAAACAAGTAGAAGAAGAGATCCTGAAGAGCAATATCCATAGGTTCAATATGGAGGCAGCCAAAGTAGGAAGCCTAACCCGTGGGGAGTTAAAAATGGCCATTACAGCCGAGATGCACCCGTGTAGTAAGCGGTGGGATAACATGCTAAAGAGGGAGGTCATTGACTTAGACGATTTCTACGAACGGGCACAAAATAACATTCGTGTCGAAGACGAACATGAGAACCTGAAGGCATCCCTTGTCAAGCCTTCGACCCATGAAGGATCGAATGACGCAAAAATGAAAAGAGTGTACGAAGGGCCAAGAGATGACCACCAAAGGAAGAACAAACACAGAGATAACCCTAGGCAAACCTCCCACACCTTCTACACTGGCCTAACACATACTAGGGAACATATATTCGTAGCGAACGAGAATCAGGTCCCCTTCAGGAAACCTCCACCAATGAAGAGAGATCGGTCAAACAGAGAACCTGGAAAGGACTATCAGTATCATAAAGACATTAGCCACACCAGGGCAGAATGCACTCATTTAAAGGTGGAAATTGAAGAACTCATACGCAGGGGACACTTGGGTATATACGTCCGAAGAGATAATGAAAGACCAGATGATAGACCACCCTCACCACGACCACGAGATGTAGCCCCAATGGTGCAAGGAGAGGTGAAAACAATCTTCAGAGGACCAGGATTCGAAGGAGAATCGAGAAAGGGGCGAGATAAATACGTCAAGGAAGCCAGACGAAGTCCACCCCCATGCATGTTAAGCTTAGAACAATGACCCTAAAAAAACTTTAAAGGGGAAAATGATTCAATAACCTTCACTGAAGAAGACGTACGGGGTGTGCATTTTCCACACAATGACCCCTTGGTATTAACTGTACAGCTGGCAAACATGAAGGTGCATCGGGTTCTGGTAGACAATGGGAGCTTCGTAGACATCCTATACCGCCCAGCCTTAGAGAAGATGGGACAGGGCATCAAGAACCTAAATATAACACCCTAAACTCCAGGGACCGTTATGGTGTGCATTTTAAATAGTTCTAAACTCGCTAATCGAGTCATTTGGCCATAATCGTGTAACTAAGTATGATTAGCGGTTTAGGGTTAAATTTTTTGGTTAAGATACAACGTTTCACTAAAACGTTTACTGTATACATTGGGATCCCAAAAATATAGTTTAAAGGTTAATTACAACAAAAGATTTAAAACCAGCCGACCTAAGCGGCAAAATAGGGTTTAACCCTAGTTCCTCTTTAAACCCTTGGCCGTGGCGGTCGAGCAGCCGCATATGTACACATCGTCACCTAAGCTCTCCAACTCAAGGATGATCCAACTTTCTCTTGCCTTTACCTGCACCACATAGCACCCGTAAGCCGAAGCTCAGCAAGAAAACTTAATATGCTCATGAACAAGTAATAACATGTTACTAAGTCATAATAGGCACGCCTAGCAGTAATAACCCTACTCATGCATGCAAGCAGGTACAAATAAATGTTTGTGAAGTCCTACACTCTGAGTAGATGACTAATAAGTCTCTCTGAAGTAAACCACTAATAAGTCTCTTTGAATAGTTGACTAATAAGTCACTCTCTAAATAGATTACTGATAAGCCTATCTCGATTAGATGACTAATAAGTCTATCTCGGTTAGATGACTCATAATTCCTTCTTGGTCAGATCACTGATAAGTCCATCTCGATTAGATGACTGATAAGTCTATCTCACTTAGATGACTCATAAGTCTATCTCGGTCAAATGACTGATAAGTCCATCTCGATTAGATGATTGATAAGTCTATCTCAGTTAGATGAGTGATAAGTCAATCTCAGTCAAATTACTGATAAGTCTATCTCGGTTAGATGACTGATGAGTCAATATCTGAGGTCCCATACCCTCCTAGCCATGTGACATGTAGGTCACCTTAGCCTTTTTGACTCTGACTCTAAATAACTAGCCTTTAGACTAGAAAAGGGCTTTTAGTTTTCATCGAACTTAAGGTCGGTCAGGCATTAATGCTCATGATGAGTCATTCAATGCTTATGTCGATTAGATATAATCTTTTTGGCTTGCGTTAAACACGCTAATACCGTTCTTGACTCATAAGGCAATACCATACGACCAGTGCTCAGTACTACTGTTGATCTTGACTGATAAGTCACAGCTTTACAATCAATACTGACACCAATGCCGATCCCTGACTAATAAGTTAGTGCTTCCTCAATGAGGTAATGCAAAACAGACATATATCATATGTCAAATAATCAGATATAAGGCATTTAGCATGCTTAATCAATAATCAGAAGCATAATTATAATTATGCACAAATACAGAGACTCAAGCTATGATCAATCTCAATTTCAACATTCATGCCATGCCCTAATCTCATGTATCTTATGCATCATATGCATCACATACTGGGTGTAGTTTTCTTACCTCTAGTCCAAGCACAGGTTACTAATAAACGAGCCACAAGCACGATCCTGATTCCAAGTCCCTAGCGATAACCTAGCCACAACCTTAAATGGTGATTCAATGACTTCAAGTTCTAAAACCTAATCCCGGGACCAATCCTGCGCTCTCAGGACCTCCAATTCCACCAAACAAGGTGATGGAATCGTCCCCCGAGCCCTCGGGTCAACACCCCAAAATGTACCAAGAAAACACATTCTGAAGACTGTGTAGCGCTACAACGCTACCTTTGGGAGATACAGCGCTACAAACAAACCCAGACTCCTCCAAACAGGGCACCTAGTGCTGTAGCGCTGCTACCCTAGCGCTACAGCACCCAACCCAGAATTCTGGGTTCTCAGCTTCGTGTTCTTCAAGCTCCAAAGCTCCAAATCTGACCCCAACCTATCCAAATATCAAAATTAAAGTTCCCAAACATCCTAATCTCCCAAAATCAATAAAACCCAAGCTTTAATTCATCCAAAAACTCATCAAAACCCAAAATCCAATCCAAGCTTAAAAACTTTGAAAACTTAGAATTTAAAACTTGAATTAGCTCTGATTATGTCGGTTCTTGCTAAATCCTCCGATTAATAAGCTTCTAATCTTCCCAAGAATCGCTATGCCTCGATCCTCGCTTGAATCCAAGTCCTAGAACCCAAGTTTTCTTCGAAAATGCAATCGGGTGTCAAAATGGAACTTTTAGGAAGAGAGAACGTTCTGAACGTTCTTTTATGATTCTAACAGGTTACTTCAAGCTTAAGTAACCTCAAACAAAATCCTAATGCTCGGGGTCCCGAAAACGCCCCTGGGGGTAAAATAGTCAAAACTTCCAGAATTTCCCCTTGATCTTACTAACTCCCAATTTATCATCAAATATTTCTTCCCATTACCCAATAACCCGGTAATGTGCTAAATACCCATTGATCCACTCCAAGTCAAGTATAAATCCCGTTGTGACTTTCCCACTAGCTTACCTCCTAGGATCGTCTTGTGCTGGGTAACCCTAGCATAACCAAATAATAATGAAGCACCACAAACATGCCACATATATGCCAAATATGCCCAAAATGGCAAAAATGTGAAAATTACCCAATTAATCATAAATGGGTTCACATGCATATTTAATACACCTAAACATGCATATAATCATTTAATGGCATAATAAATCAATTATGGCCCTTTCGGCCTCCTAATTAAGGCCCTAAACCTTATTAGGGAATTTCGTGCATTACACTAAAGCCCTGCAACACCTCCTTGTATGGGTTTACAGGAGAATCGATACAACCCCTGGGCACAATCAAGTTAGCCCTCACCATGGGAGAGCCGCCCAGACAAACCACTGTAATGACAAACTTTGTCGTAGTAAGATGTTCCTCGGCCTTCAATGCGGTATTAGGGAGACCCTCCCTGAGAGAATTGAAGGCGATAACCTCAGTATACCACTTGGCCATAATATTCCCAACTCCTGGGGGGTAGCGAGCGTGAAAGGGGAACATAAAGAAGCAAGGGAATGTTATAACACATCCCTCTGCATAGTTATGAGACCGCTAGAACCTATGGCGATGGAAGTGCATGGGAGCACAAACCCGCATGAGTTTAACCACCAAGTTACTAAGGAGATCAGAATCGATGGTTGTGCATACACACCTGAGAGGGAGCCTCGGGTAAAGCTCCACTTTTAGTACGATAAATCAAAAGGGTTACCATAGTTAGCCCCCAACATAGTTGTGAGTCCTCCCCTTAGAAGCAGCTATGAATTAGAGGGGTAACCTAGATGCTCTGGTATGTAGTAAGAACAATATTTCCATAGATACCTATGTACTCTGCTCATTTGTAATGAATATGTTTCTTATTGGCACGTCACACTCCTCATTTACGTGAGCATGTTTCTAACTCTCGTGTACCTATCACCAATTGGAATTATCAAAGTGAATGATCAAACAAGGAACCCAAACCACAAAAATGACCAATGTAAGACGCATGAGCTCACCCAAGGTGCGGAGTTCACAAGGGTCTCCCCAAGCTCTGCCGCGGTAAAATTCTCGAGACCTCTCCACTCGATCTCGGGGATACCCTTGGCAACTCAGGCATACCTTCACACATAATGGCCTTATGTGCGACCACCCCCAGGACGTCCCCTCTAAATTAGGAGCACTTGGGTGGGTAGGGACAGATGACCCACTCACCGAGCGAGGACACTCAGGAACATCAGACGACGGGTACCTCGAATAGCCATGACTAGCAAGGGCACAAGGAATATTGTCAAAATCATCAGAGGAAGGCATAACGAAGCGCCCTTGCATGGTCTGTGGACCAAGGGAATGAGAAGTCATGCCATGGTCCTTAGAAGCGGAAGACGGGTGTCACTTGGAAGCTAGAGATAGCTAAGCTGGACGTTTAGATTTGGGTGAAGCCTCCTCAGGCACCCGTTAAACATCACCCTCGTTCGAGTAAGGTTCTATCGGAGTTTCCTTCTTCTTTCGCTCAGATTTGGGCCACAGCAGGTTAGGCTCCGAAACCCTGGATAGACCATAGTGATTGAGGTTGGCCATAGTAAAGATATGGGCAGCCATTTTTGTTGCAGGGTCTGCGTCAAGGAAGACATCTACCAGCCCCGCCTCTGACTCAGGAACATAGAGGATACTGAAACTCTCTGAACAATCAACTCAGTTATCAATATGAGTATAAGTTCCACAATAGCAAACTCAATATAAAAGGAAAGACTTGAAGTAATTACTTAGAGATGAGCGAAAATGTTCGCGGACAGAAAGGGGACCTTTCACAAAGAAAAAGTCATGCTTCCATGAACCCGGGTTAGAAACGGAACCCTCTATCAAGGAGACCTGAGAGTTGGCTTTTTGTTAAAAGTAGAAGCACTAAGATTTAGGAGTGGCCATGAGATTGTACATGAAATGAACCGAGCGCGACCGTTAAGCTTCATGAACGCCATATACAAGCAGCTTAAGGCAACCAACAGGTGGGTGCCAGCTGAAGCGGAGCAAGGTCAAAGTGATCCAGGACCACGATGAAGAACAGGTGTAAAGGAATGGTCCCACCTGCCTTCAAAATGTGTTCGCTCATAGTAGCCTATTTTCTGACACGTGGGAAATGATGGTGGAAGCCAATAAAGGACTGGAGTCCGGCTTCTCGAGAGCGACCTATCATCTCATTATCTTTGACATGTCTGCAAAACCAAAGGAAAAAGGTGAGGTTAAAACAGAGAACTTTACCCTCCATTTTCCTCTTCTGGCGTGAGTTTTCCACCAAGACTTTGGGTGTGGAAGCATCAAACACTGGTGGATTAAGGACAAAGGTTGAGGGGAACCAGGGGAGACCTCAAGGCTACTATAGGGAGAACACGGGGCTGAGGGTTCAGGAGGGAGGTTTCCCTCCATGAACTCTAGCTCCATGTGTAGGTCAAAAAGGTTCAATCTAAGGCTTGCAATGTGATCATTAAGATCAAAGGAGAAAGGGACTACATCACCCCTCAAAGCCGAATCTATCTCTCTCTCCACCACTCAGATTTTATGCTTAAGCTCGGCCATGTGTTCAAGATGACATATACGGGCCCTCCTCAAAGTGTCGTAGTTTTGGTAAGGGTTGTTTTTGGGGGACCCCGAGTCTGAGAACAAGTCTACAAGCTTGACCCCCAGAGGAATGCTAGACGACCCCTCACATGCCATAAAGACACGTTTTTTGGTGATATGGGTGCAAGTGTATGTGGAAAGTGTACTACAAAACACATAGGAATAAGCTCAAAACCTCGAGACACAAGTGCTCGAAACAACCAACTACAAGGTGCAAGGGAGGGTATATGTGAAAATGAGTGCATATACATAAATTAGCTCACGAGGAGCTCTGGCCAAGAATAATCTACCCAAGTAACACTAATTTAGATCCATTAAGCACAAGAAATAGTGAAGGCGTACCTTGAGCGGGTAAAGTCGGGCTCCGTTGCAACTGCAAAAATACCAGGGGTCAAAAGTACGCGCCTACAAAAAGAAAGGAGGTAGATATTTTTGTCTCCAGGCACATTTACAAATATTTATATAAAAAGGAAGAAAGGAAAAAAAAAAAAAAGGAAAGACAAAGTGCCCTTGTGAGGGATAGAACCACTCACCTCTTGGAAGCTTTGAAGACAAAAGCACCACCAAGCTAAGAAAAGAAATTGTAGTAATTTTGTTTGCGAAGAAGAACTATTTATAGTAGGATCAAACTCATCCTAGCCGTTGAAACCAATATTCGATCTATGGCTAAGCATGAAGCCAAATACCTGCATTGGGATCTGCAAAGCAAAATGATAGGCTCACATTTTTCCTCAAGGAATCATGGGGATCAGCACCCCAAATTGTGTTACTCCACACCACCAAAGCAAAGAAACGCATTAACACCACAAGCGACTTGAATGCACCATACTGAAAAGTCTACCAGAGCGCCTAAAGGCCCTCCCATAGACTGGGAGGGAAGTATGGATACCAGGATTTTAGTTGCACAAGGCATCGCCTCGTGACCCTCAAAATAAAGGCTCAGAATGGAAATAACCAAGACCGGCCTTGCAACCTGTGCCAAAGGCGTCGCAAGGCACGCGCCTCTCTTACAGAGCCTCGCCTTGTGCCCAAGCTCAGGTAGGATTAACCCACAAAGCTAACTACGCATCTCACACTGATGGCCCCAAGGGGGCAGATGCCTTGCTAATAATGGACCATTTCGCACCAAGGCCTCGCGAGACACAACCTCACTCCCACACCACAGCTCCATCTCACATGCAAGGGCTCACACTACAACCTCGTCTCATGCATAAGGACCTCGCTCCACAACCTCGTCTCGCGCGCAAGTGTCTCCCACCATGGCCCCGTCTTGCATGCAATGGCCTCGCAAAATGGCCCCGTCTCGTGCGTAAGGGCCTCGCACCATGGCCCCGTATCACGGGCAAGGGCCTCGTGCCACAACCCTATTTTGCACACAAGGATCTCGCATCATGGCTCTATCTCGCGCGCAAGGGCCTCGTGCCACAACCCCGTCTTGTGCGCAAGGGTCTCACCTGCACGTAGTTGTCTCACGCCAAGGGTCTCGTGAGGCTCTTTCCTTCCACACCCCTTGGGGCCATATCTTCCATGACAACCTGTAAGTTCTACAACACTTACCTAAATGTAAGGAAGTTTGGAGAAAAGGTGTATCTTTGAAATAGGAATAAGAACCATCAGGTACAAGGTTCATATATGAGTGCGGGGTGTACAACCCTAAAGAAGACAGAGGCATGATCCTGACATCTGTATCCGACAAGTAGTGGTGGTGCGAACCCGTACAAAGACTGGAGGCACTACCAGAGCACCCCCGACCATGTACCAAAGCCGACACCATAACGTCCTGCACCACGACCCTGACAATGTACGTTCTTGTCCCCTGGCCCACCACGTATAAAGGGTCATTAGATCCCAACTATAAATAGACTTCCACCCCTCAGACTAGGGCTGAGAAAAATTCTTTGTATACTCAGACAATTAAGGAATATACGATTTTTTTGCTCCATTGTGTTTTTGCATCCTTCTGCTTCAAGCTTCTTCTATCTTCTTTATACATAGATTTTTCCATACACTTTGAGTTTTTTGATCCTATATCAATGACGAGTTCTCGTTGTCAAACACTATTATTTCCTAGGTTAGATAAAAGGAAAATAAAGAAAATAGAAGAGCCATTTGCTTGGGCTGCCGAATACAAGAGAAGGAGAGAGAGAGAGAGAGAGAGAGAGAGGAGAGGCACAAATTCTAGAGAGAGAGAGAGAATAGAAAGAATGAGAAGAGAAAAGGAGGACCTTGAAGCCATAGGTGAGTGTCTTGATGTTTAGTAAATTAAATCCTCCCCTCCATATCCTCATATTTTTTTTTATTATTTTAATCTCTATCACTCATATTGATAATATTGTTGTTCTTTTGTTTTTTGTGTGGGTTTCGAATCCCTAGAGGTTGGTTGAAGTGGGAATATTTGTGTTCTTTATTTTAAAAATCAAGAGAGGTAATGAATCCTTATCCCTTTTCTTTTTATGTTTTCTTGGGTCATATGAGATGATGGTATTGATTTGTTTCTCTTTTGATTTTGGGTTGAAAGGTTATGTTGTAAGATGCATGGTAATATTTGATGTTATGACACCTAGGGTTCTTCCTGATGATATGATGCTAAAATAAGGTTTTATTTAAAAAACATGCAAGGGTTTTGGTTTTGATTTACTAAGTATGATGATCTTCATGTTTTATGTTTGTATATATGTGGGATTCGGCCAAGACAAATGTAAAGATTTCATGTTGGTTTTGTGTATGTTTTTCTTGGTGTTATATAAAATAGTTCATTACTTTGAGATAGAAACATGTTAGGTTCCATGTGGATGTGAATGAGATTTTTTTATTTTATTTTATGTTAAAGTCATGTGAGTATCGGCCTTGGGTTATTGTGTCATGTATATGTATGATTGATCTTGAAATATGCCTATGATTTGAATGTTTATGTGATGTTAGGGATTCTTCTTAGAATGATAATATGATAATAGGTGCATGAAAGGGTTTGTGTTTAAATTTATGTTGATTAAACATGTATGTTTATTGTATGAGTTTTGTGAAGCATGATGTAAATGGATGAATTTCATGACTTAATATGCTTGCTGATTTTTGTGTATAAGTGGTGTGAAATTTTGTGAAATAATGATTTGCATGCATAAGTGATATTCCAACTGCTATGATTATTTTATGAAATCAAAAAGGTATTTTAATTCACATTAAAATGATATTTTTACTCAAATAAATACCTACAGTTTTTTATGATATTTTATAAAGAAAATATAAGTATTAATTTCAAGTTTATGATTTTTGAGTGTTTAATATGTTGCTGAAAGTTTTGAGTAAAAATGAGAAGTTGTCTTTTAAATAAAAAAAAATTTGTGTGTATGTTGAAATAATTTAATACCCTAAACTATGTATATATTAAAGTGATATTTTAAATTTAACCTTGAATTTTCACATTTTAATAAGTAAATGTTGAGTTTAGATTCACTTGTGATTTTTAAACAAAATAAATGGTGACTGAAAGTTTAGGTTAATAAATTAAAAATAATTATTTTGTTTATCATATATGGGTTTAAACTATATAAATTAAGCTTTAACTAATACAAGCAAAAATATATATTTTCCCACACTTAATTTTTTTTTTCTCACATCAAATTTTGTTATTTTGTTAATTTAAAAGAAAAAGTTATTTTCTAAAAGAAACATGATATTTAAAATTACCTTTAGGTAATTTCAAGTTTTTGTTATTTATATTTGCAATTTAAAATAATAAATAGAGTTATTATTTTTGAGAAACCAAGAAAATAGTTAATTAAATTATTTTTATGAAATAAAAATAATGTCTTAAGAGGTTTAATCAACTTAGGGATTTAGAAGAAATAAATTAATGGCGAGAAAATCATGTTGCTAAATCCTTATTTGAAAAAGTTAGAAATATGCGTGTAGAAATTATCGTTTTTTATGTCACTTTTTAAAAACGATCTCACGTATGCATGTTGCATGCAAATGCACTTTTACATTCAAATATATGCCTATTATTCAACCATATAATTTTGACTTGGAAACCATGCATGGATAATAGGTAGAATTTGCATTATTCTTTTGTGTTTGTATGTGAAGAATGTGCATGTTTGGAAATTATGTGTAAATTGCATCATGTGTGCATGACCCATGCACACATGGGGTATGTGTGTTGGGCACAAGAAATCTCATGTGATGCTAAAGAATACTATTTGATTATGATTATAGGCTCGTTGTGAAGTTTGTTCCATTTTGCTTTGCTTGGACCTGAGGTAAGGAAGTTAGATAGAATTCTATTTAGTTATGCTGTGAAACGGTAAGATGGTTTTGTTTGAGGATAAATACTATGTATGATGATGTACCTTGTGATATGAAGTATGAAATGCTATTTTTAGATGATATGATGAATTAAATGAATCGTGTATTTCCTTTGCGTTGATATGATTGGTTTGCATGTATTCTGTATGTTGTATGAAAAACAAATGGTTGTTAGCATGTTGAATGCGACACAACAAAAAAGGTTACTAGGGATATAAAGACGTAACCCAAGTTACTAAGGTACGACGTAACTCATAGGGGGGACATGCCGAGGTTTATGAAGGACCAGAGCCTCCTATTTACCTCAAGATGTGACATGGACAAGAGAGGGGGCAATGTTCACAAGGATGTAATGATGATGTTTGAATATGTTAATGATATGTGATGAATGATAATGATGTATGATGTATGATGATGACGTTAAGCACGATGTATGACGATGTATGGATATGATGTTGTATGAGTCTTACGATATGAGTATGCCTTTGTTGTGTTTTCTTTGTTTGTTGTTTGTACTTCCTTACTAGGCTTTTAACTCACCCCTTACTTTCCCTTTGAGGTAATAAATAGGGTTGCTCTTTGGCACGCGTGGTGATGTGAGGAGTTCCAATGTCAGAGTGTGTATGGAGTGGGGACTTCCTATGGGCGATTAAATGATTAGCTTAAATGCCAATTTTTAAAGAATGGTGTTATGTTTTATTTTGATTTCAAAATTAATCAGTGGGACTTGAATTATATTTATTTTTAAATGTTGCATAATAACTTTTATTTTCATTTTAAACTATTGGGTCCAACTTGCATGTTTTAGCAAGGCCCCACTGGATTTTCATATGTTAAGTGGTTTTTCATTAAATAAGTTTATGAGGTTGATGACCTATTACAAAGTAGTATTTTAGGGCATTTTTACAAATGGTATCAAAGACGGCCGTCCATGTTTCCAAGGACCCTTCCCATACACGCTAAAGGTGGTAAAATCTCACCTCACCACATTGTAAGTATTTGTTCTAAATGTTTTTGTTTCTTTCTTCTTTTGTTTTTTTAAATTTTATAGTTTCGTTATTGCCGTGTAGTAAGATGCCTCCCATTATTAAAACCACTAAGAAATAGTTACTTAAGGAGATCCGCACGATACCTAAGGTCCAACTCGAAGAGGACCCCTACGATTGGAGGATTGCAGTGTTGAAAACAACGGCGATGGTTTTCGATCATATTCAAGGAATTATGAACAAAAGAGGGGCATTGTTATGGCCTATAGAGCAATATTGGGTGTTGAGGGAAGCACTGTCGATGTATCCCGAGGCCCTTCTCCAGTTGGCCATGTCATGGCACGACGTCATTTAGGATGACCTGGAATTTAGCTCCATCGAGTACGTGATCTATGATCTTATGGACAACTATGATTTTAGTCGTGAGGAGCCGGTTATGGTAAAGACGGACATCGGAGAGATGGAGGAGTGTTATGAGACGATGCACGATTTGGAAGGAGCTATGGCATGTCAAGAGGTAGTGCATGCCATACCACAAGTAAGGGCTAGAATGAGGGCATTGGCGAGCGCCCTCGACTACTTCCACATCTCAGAGGACATCTTCAACTACAGCTCATGGGGGCGAGTCCATAGTTGAGGACTAGAGTCTGTCACGTAGATCTTTTAGTGAAATGTTAATGAATAAGATGGATTTCTTTTAAAGAACCCTAAGGACTTATGTTTTTGGTTATTGAACACTTTATTAGTTGTTTGAATTTTGGAATAATTTTGAACACACTTTGAATGCTATGGTTTAATATTTTTCCTCTTGCAAACTCTAAATGGTGTGGATTTGGAATGTATGATTTTCACGAATATCTATCAAACCATTATGCGATTTGTCCTCTCTTATGATTTTCTTTTGGTGACTTAGAATCTCATAATTTCTACAAGAGGACGAGAAGGAAAAGGAAGAGGAGGAGGCCGAGGAAAGGGTGTCTCCACAAGATCTAAGGCTGAGATAACTCCTAAAGTAGAAATGCCATCAGTCCAACCTGCAGCCCCAGCTGCACCAACTGTGGATCTTGCCACAGAGGTAGCAAGGTTGAAGGAACAACTAAGGCTGAGAGATGAGGAATTAGCACATGCTAGAAAAGTGCCCCAAATGCCCCGAGTGCCTCAAGTACCAATGGCGCATCCTCAACCACCAACACCACCATCTGCACCACTACTTGTGACTTATGGGTTCGAACCGGTTTATGAACATTTCAGAAAGCCAGCCCCACCAACCTTTGAAGTGAAAGCTGATCCCGTGGTGGTGGAAAATTGGTTAAGATCAGTTGAGGCCATCTTCGATCATATGAAGTTAAATGATTGCCAGAGAATCTCATGTGCAACCCACTTGCTTAAGTTGGATGCGCGGATATGGTGGGATGTGATTAAACAGACTCGTGACCTGAATACCATGACATGGGCAGATTTCGTTCAGACTTTTAGCAAGAAGTATTACAGTGCGGCCGTGTTAGCAACCAAAGTAGATGAGTGTGTGACTTTGGTTCAGGGAAACCTATCTGTCACTGATTATGCACAAAAGTTCGATAGGTTGGAAAAATTTCCTCCTGAAGTTGTACCAAGTGAAGCTCTGCAAGTCCAAAGGTTCATGAGGGGACTCAAGCCTATGATTGCAAGGGACATTAAGATGACTAGTGCTAAAGTGGTCAGCTATGCCGAAGTACTAGACAGGGCACTTGAAGCAGAATACTTGGAGGATCGGATATGGAAGGACAATGCTGCCCAAGGGGAGGCCCACCGAAATAAGGGCTTCAACGAGGGAAATAAGAGGAATGCTAATGAAGGGCAGAATAGTGGCACCAACAAGAGTCTGAGACCCCCAACCACAAATAACAACAGCCACAACACTTAGAATCACCCTAACAACCACAACATTTGCTAAAATGATCGAAACTATGGGAATCACCAAAGTAATAGAGTAGAGCACCCAACCTGTCCTAAATGCTCCAAAAGACATATGGGAGAATGATGGGCTGGAACCAACAAATGTTTCAAATGCGGTCAGGCAGAACATCTGAGAGAGGATTGCCCATAATGGAAAACAGGGCAGAACAATAACAACAATCTAGTGCCAGCATCAGTTTTTGCCTTAACCCAGAATGAAGCATCCAACAGTAATATCGTAGTCACAGGTCAGCTCCCTATATCTTGTATGATGTGTAGAGTCCTTATTGATTCTGGAGCGACTCACTCTTATATTTCAATGAATATGATTGATAAGTTGGGTATGCCTTATAAACTATTTGAGCATAGTTTTAGTACAATGTTACCGTCAAGAGACATGATGTTGTCAACTAGGTGGTTACTGTCAACACCTATAACGATAAAGGCCAGGGAGTGCCTGACAGACCTTATAAAACTAAATATACCATACTATGATGTCATACTTGGCATGGATTAGTTATCCAAACCTAGAGCGTTGAATGACTGACGGGAGAAAACTGTGGAGTTCAGACCAGAAGAAGGGGAACTCTTTTCTTTTAAAAGAGAATTAGTGGGTTTTCGTATAACCATAATATCGGCACTGGAAGCATGGAATATGATGGAACATGGTTGTTCAAAATTTCTGGCTAGTGTGGTGGATAAATCAAGGAAATAGTGTTGAAACTAGAGAATATGCATATTGTTTGTGAGTTTCTAGAAGTGTTTCCCAAGGAATTACCAGGATTACCCCCGGAGAGAGAAATCAAATTCGTGATTGAATTTGCACCAGAAACAGCACCGATCTCTAAAGCACCCTATCGAATGGCACCTGTAGAGTTGAAGGAACTCAAGATCCAGCTACAGGAATTGTTGGATAAGGGGTTCATAAGGCCTAGTCATTCGCCATGGGGAGCATCAGTCCTATTTGTGAAAAAAAAGGATGGGAGCATGAGAATGTGCATCGATTACCGAGAACTCAATAAGGACACCATCAAGAACAAATATCCTTTGCCTAGGATAAATGACCTTTTTGATCAACTACAAGGGGCAGCAGTGTTCTCAAAGATTAATCTACGATCCGGGTATCATCAGTTGAAAGTAAAGGAGGGAGACATTTTGAAGACGGCTTTCAAAACTCGCTATGGGCACTGTGAGTTCCTAGTGATGTCTTTTGGACTCACTAATGCCCCAGCAACATTCATGGACATGATGAACAAGGTATTTAAGGACTATTTGGACAAGTTTTTAGTAGTGTTCATAGACGATATCCTTATATACTCGAAGAGCAAAGAGGAACATTTGAGGTTGACCCTAAAAAGACTATGAGAACATTGGCTATATGCTAAGTTCTCTAAGTGTGAGTTTTGGCTGGAACAAGTAACTATCTTAGGGCATATAGTGTCCAAGAATGGGATAGCATTGGATCCGTCAAAAATAGAGGCCATTAGAGACTGGCCCCGGTCGAAGAATTCCTCAGAGGTTCGAAGCTTCTTAGGATTAACAGGTTATTATCAGAAGTTTGTCGAGGGTTTTTCAAAGATCGCTATACCTTTGACGAAGTTGACCTGCAAGCATCAGAAGTTTGCATGGACCGAGAAATGTGAAGAAAGTTTTCAGACCATGAAGGATAGGTTGATCTATGCACTTATCCTTTGTGTTCCCGCAGAGGGCGGGAAATTTTTGGTGTATTGTGAGGCATCGAAGAACGACTTAGGGTGTGTATTGATGTAGGATGGGAATGTGGTAGCTTATGCTTCCAAATAACTCAAGGACTATGAACAACGGTATCCTACTCAGGATCTTGAGTTGGAAGCAGTGGTGTTCGCACTAAAGATTTGGAGACATCACCTATATGGGGAAAAGTGCAAAATCTACACTGACCACAAAAATCTGAAATACTTCTTCACACAAAAGGAACCAAATATGAGACAACGAAGGTGGTTGGAACTAGTGAAAGATTACGATTGTGAAATATTATACCACCCAGGCAAGGCCAATGTGGTTGTAGATGCATTGAGTAGGCGGAGACATGGGAATGTCTCAGCACTTAGCACAATAGAGGTGCCTCTCTAGAAGGAGATTATAAACACCGACATCGAATTAGTGATAGGAGGCCTAGCGAACCTCACGTTAAAATCCTCCCTACTAGAAAAAATTAGAGAAGGACAGAAAGTGGATGAAGCCCTAATGAAGCAAGAGGCTTTGGTACAAGAGAATGGCAGCAGTGACCTCATGATGTCCAACAGTGGGTTACTGCGATACACGGATAGGATTTGTGTGCTCGAAAATGATGAGATTAAAGAAAGTAATATGAAAGAGGCGCATACAACACCCTACTCCTTACACCCAGGGTCGATGAAGATGTACCAAGACCTTAAGGCATTATGCTGGTGGCCTGGAATGAAGAGGGATATTGCTGAGTTTCTTGCCAGATGCTTAACATGCCAGCAAGTCAAGGCAGAACACCAAAGGCCAGCAGGGTCACTTTAACCGCTTTATGTTCCAGAATGGAAATGGGAGGATACAACAATGGATTTTGTGGTAGGATTACCCAGGACCACAAAGCAGCATGATTCTGTTTGGGTAATAGCGGATAGGCACACTAAGTCCACCCATTTTCTACCAGTTAAGACCACCTACTTGGTGGAACAATATGTAGAATTGTATGTGAGTGAGATAGTGAGGCTTCATGGGGTTCCAAAGTTGATAATTTCCGATCGAGGGCCAGTGTTCACATCAAACTTTTGGAAGGGACTACAGAGAGCTATGGGAGCAAGGTTAAAGTTTAGCACCGCATTTCATCCTCAGACCGATGGGTAGTCTGAGAGAACTATACAGATTCTAGAGGAGATGTTGAGATGTTGTGCTTTAGACTTTTCAGAGTCTTGGAACCGATACCTACCCCTAATGGAGTTCTCCTATAATAACAGTTATTAATCCACTATTAGGATGGCTCCCTATGAGATGCTTTATGGGTGGAAGTGTAGATCTACTTTGCACTGGGATGAGGTAGGGGAGAAACAAAATTTAGGCCCCGAGGCAGTTAGGGAAGCCAGTGAGGCAATCGAGAAAATTTTCCAAAGGATGCTTGCTGCGCAGAGTAGGTAAAAGAGCTACACAGACCTTAAGAGAAGGGACATCGAGTTTTCAGTGGGCGATTTTGTGTTCTTGAGAGTCTTGCCGATGAAAAGTGTTATGCATTTTGGAAAGAAAGGGAAGTTGAGCCCGGATATATAGGTCCATTTGAGATTTTGGACAAAGTAGGGCAAGTTGCATACCGTTAGCACTGCCCCCAACACTAGCCGAAACGCATAATGTATTTCACATCTCAATGTTGCGGAAATACGTGTCAGATCCCTCTCATGTTTTGGTATGAAAGAATTTCGGGACGAAATTCCTTTTAAGGAGGGTATATTGTAGCGCACCAATTTTATTTTATTATATTAATTTTGTGCTTTATTTATTTAATTCTTAAGTGCTGTGCATTATTTTTTTTATTTATTTGTTAGAATTTTCGGTAGAAATTATGTGAAGTTAATTGATAATTGTTTATTTATTTATTAATTTATTTTTGTGAATATATGAGTTTTGATTGAATGTACCAAGGTGCATGGTAGGTAGAGATGCACCCTAGTAATTAAGTGTGTGCATGTGCATGGTTGCATGGTGTACTTGCATAGAATTTTTTACACACTTTTATTAGAATTATTTTAGTTGATTAAAAAAGTAGAAATTTAAGAGAGGGAAAGGATAGTGGACGGCAAAGGGTGCGAAAAGAGAAAAAAATTTGTTCTCATTTTTTTTTTCAATCTAATAAAATATATTGGATAATTATAGATAAAATAGGGAAAAAGTTGTCACCTTTATTTTTCATATCAATCAAGAGAAAAATCAAATAAAATAAAAATAAATGAAAATAAACAAAAAAGAGGAAACTTACCAATTTTTCCCATTAGGCTATTGTTTCCTAGGTTAGAGAAAAGGGAAATAAAGAAAATAGAAGAGCCATTTTGCAAGGGCTGCCGAATTCAAGAGAAGGAGAGAGAGACAGGAGAGACACAAATTCTAGAGAGAGAGAGAGAAGAGAAAAAAGGAGAAGAGAAGAGGAGGACCGTGAAGCCATAGGTGAGTGTCTTGATGTTTAGTAAATTAAATCCTCTCCTCCATATCCTCATCTTTTTTTTTTTTTTAGTCTCTAGTACTCATATTGATAATATTGTTATTCTTTTTTTGTGTGTTGGTTTTGAATCCCTAGAGGTTGGTTGAAGTGGGAATATTTGTGTTCTTGATTTTACTAATCAAGAGAGGTAATGAATCCTTAGCCCTTTTGTTTTTATGTTTTCTTGGGTTATATGATCTCTTTTGATTTTGGGTTGAAAGGTTATATTGTAAGATGCATGGTAATATTTAATGTTATGACACCTAGGGTTCTTCCCTATGATATGATGCTATGGATTGTTTAATTTTAAGGTTTTATGTAAAAAGCATGCAAGGCTTTTTTATTTACTAAGTATGATGATCTTGATATTTTATGTTTGTGTATATATGGATTCGGCCAAGGCATATGTAAAGACTTCATGCTGATTTTGCTTATGTTTCTCTTGGTGTTATATAAACTTGTTCATTACTTTGAGATAGAAACATGTTAGGGTCCATGTGAATGTGAATGAGATTTTTGGATTTATTTTTTTATAAAGTCATGTGATTTTCGGCCTAGGGTTCTTGTGTCATGTATATGTATGATTGATCTTGAAATATGCTTATGATTTGAATGTCTATGTGATGTCAGGGATTCTCTTAGATTGATAATATGATAATAGGTGCATGCTAGGGTTTGTGATTAAATTTTTTTCGATTAAACATGTATGATTATTGTATGAGTTTTGTGAAGCATGATGTAAATGGATGAATTTCATGACTTAATATGCTTGCTGATTTTTCTGTATAAGTGGTGTGAAATTTAGTGAAATAATGATTTGCATGCATAAGTGATGTTCCAAATGCTATGATGATTTTATGAAATCAAAAAGGTATTTTAATTCACAATAAAATGATATTTTTATTCAAATAAATACCTGCAGTTTTTTTTTATATTTTAAAAAGAAAATATAAGTTTTAATTTCAAGTTTATGACTTTTGAATGTTTAATATGTTGCTGAAAGTTTTGAGTAAAAATGAGAAGTTGTCTTTTAAATGAAATGATTTTTGTGTGTATATTGAAATAAATTAATACCCTAAACTATGTATATATTAAAATGATATTTTAAATGTAACCTTGAATTTTTACATTTTAATAAGTATGGTTTTCTTTATATTAATTAAGAAAATGTTGAGTTTAGATTCACTTGTGTTTTTTAAACAAAATAAATGGTGGTTGAAAGTTTAGGTTAATAAATTAAAAATAATTATTTTGTTTATCATATATGGGTTTACACTATATAAATTAAGCCTGAACTAATACAAGCAAAAATATAATTTTTTCTCACACTTAAATTTTTTTTTTTCACATCAAATTTTGTAATTTTGTTAATTTAAAAGAAAAAGTTATTTTATAAAAGAAACATGATATTTATAATTACCTTTAGATCATTTCAGGTTTTTGTTATTTATATATGCAATTTAAAATAATAAATAGAATTATTATTTTTGAGAAACTAAGAAAATATTTAATTAAATTATTTTTGGGAAATAAAAATAATGTCTTAAGAGGTTTAATCAACTTAGGGATTTAAAAGAAATAAATAAAGGGTTTATACCTTTTTGGACCCTGTGTTTTGTCTCATTACTTGTTTGGACCCTGTGTTTTGACAAATTACTTTTTGGACCCTATGTTTTGTAAAATGGTTAAAAATAGAACCCTAAACTCGATTTTAGTCAATGTTTTCTCAACTAAAATCACAAATAATTTACCAAACTAACAATTCAGAATAAAAATAAAATGATTCTGCTTAAAAACTGTGTTGTTATATTCAATTTTTTCTTCATCAAAATTGAGTTTAGGGTTCTATTTTAACTATTTTACAAAATATAAGGTCCAAAAAGTAATTTGTCAAAACACAGGGTCCAAACAGGTAATGGGACAAAACACATGGTCCAAAAAGGTATAAACTCATAAATAAATGGTGAGGAAATCATGTTGCTAAATCCTTATTTGAAAAAGTTAAAAATAAGCGTGTAGAAATTATTGTTTTTGACATCACCTTTTAACAATGATCCCACGTATGCATGTCGCGTGCAAATATACTTTTACATTCAAATATATGTCTATTATTCAACCATATAATTTTTACTTGGAAACCATGCATGGATAATAAGTAGAATTTGCATTATTCTTTTGTGATTCTATGTGAAGAATGTGCATATTTGGAAATTATGTGTAAATTGCACCATGCACGCATGGGGTATGTGAGTTGGGCATAAGAAATCTCATGTGATGCTAAAGAATACTATTTGATTATGATTATAGTCTCGTTGTGAAGTCTGTTCCATTTTGCTTTGCTCGGACCTGAGGTAAGGAAGTTAGATAGAATTCTATTTATTTATGTTGTGAAAGGGTAAGATGGGTTTGTTTGAGGATAAATGATATGTATGATGATGTGCCTTGTGATATGAAGTATGAAATGCTATTTTGAGATAATATGATGAATTTGATGAATCATGTATTTTCTTTGCATTGATATGACTGGTTTGCATGAAAAACAAATGGTTGTAGCATGTTGAATGTGACACACAAAAAAAGGTTACCTAACGATAAAGACGTAACCCGAGTTACTAAGGTACGATGTAACTCATAGGCTCAATGCGCCAAGGTTATTCAAGGACTAGAGCCTCCTATTTACCTCAAGATGTGACATGGACAAGAGAGGGGGCCATGTTCACAAGGATGTAATGATGATGATGTTTGAATATGTTAATGATATGTGATGCATGGTAATGATGTATGATGTATGACGATGACGTTAAGTACGATGTATGACGATGTATGGATATGATGTTGTATGAGTCTTATGATATGAGTATGCCTTTGTTGTGTTTTCTTTGTTTGGTATTAGTACTTCCTTACTGGGCTTTTAGCTCACCTCCTTTCTTTCCCTTTCAGGTAATAAATAGGGTTTCTCTTTGGCACGCGTGATTATGTGAGGAGTTCTCACGTCAGAGTGTGTATGGCGTGGGGGTATTCTATGGGTGAGTAAATGATCATCTTAAATGCTAATTTTTAAAGAACGATGTTATGTTTTATTTTGATTTCAAAACTTATCAGTGGGACTTGAATTATATTTATTTTTAAATGTTGCATGAGAACCTTTATTTTCATTTTAAACTATTGGGCCCAACTTGCAAGTTTTAGCAAGGCCCTACAGGATTTTCATATGTTAAGTGATTTTTCATTAAATAACTTTATGAGGTTGATGATCTATCACAAAGTAGTAGTCTAGGGAATTTTTACAAGGAAGCTATAAGGTATTACCTCAGCCTCCCTTTCCACCACTGGGTCGAAGTGGGGAATGGGAATCTCCGGGCGACCTACTTCTTCTTACCATGAGAAGATGAGCTAGTCACAATCTTTTTTTAGGGGCCATGATAAAGATTTTAGTCCTCCTGATTACAAAATGATCCGTTAGAGACAACTTGGGAATATATCCTAACTGTAATAAGGAAAGAAATGGCGACCTAAAATTCTAAGTTTTCATTACACAACGCAAAGCATCTTATAGTCAAGAATGAGTGTGGTCTCCTGGTGCATGTTCTCATGTGCATCTCTAGTTCACGCACCCAAATCTCGAGAAGGTGCTAAAATTTTGGAATTTGCATGTCACACGCAATGGTTTCGAAAGACAGTGTAATGCAAAACCTCCCCAATACCGTAACCCTTAAGCTACCCAAAACTGAATTTGAAACCCTTGAATCTTCAAACCTAGAAATTCAAATATTCATCCATTAAACCTAGAAAATCACCCATTTTTTATGCTTTATTTCTAATTGGATCTAGTGTTATTGTTTTTGGCCTAAAAAATCCCACACTAAACTCATACATAACCAAGGTAAGGCAAAATCACTGGAAAATTTCATAAAACTTGTTGAAAAATGAGAAAATGAAATTTAAACTAGGGATGAGCATACTTACAAAGTTTCTTGATCGATGATTGAAGTAAGAATAGAAAGTGCTTGAAAAATCTGAGCGTGAGGACCTGGGGATCTTTGGGAAGAGAGGGATTTCAGAAAGTTTGAAGGTTTGGAGAAGAAGACAGGAAAAAAGAAAGTTTCGAATGCAAAGGTGGCTAGGCTCATATTCTACTATTCTATTTATATGTAAATTTCTGGGACAAATCTGAGCCACGCAATTAAAGCAGAAAAAGATTCGACAGCCATAATTAAATAAACCAAATGGTGGCAAAAAGTTGACAAGTCAACTCTCACAGTACTAGATCCCGAACAAGTGCCTATGACAAACCTACATGTGTCCCATACTTGAGTGAGTGACTGGGCACGTTTTCCCATAATAGAAGACGAAAAGTCCCTACTGTTTATGTTAGAGGTGACGTCGTGCACTGGCAAGAGCTTGGGGGCAAATGATGTACCCTAGAAATACGGGCTGAATTACTCAGCATAAGGTACAACTGGCAGACAAGCGCACGAAGAAATTATACATATAAAGTATTTTCTTAACTCTGGAGTGAGTAGCTCAAGCTTACTTGACAGTCGATTACAATCCAAGTTTACAGATCACTTCTTACGCCAACCACTTAGTTCGAGGTACATATCGACCCGATTTCCCTCGTGAAGCTCCAAGCATGACCCGCGTTAGTTCGCACTGGTCTTACAACTTCCAGGTCAGGGAGTGTGTTTAGCTCGTGGAAGCCTGACTATGATGCACAGTGAAGGATCCCAAAAGACTCGGAGATTCCTTAAACGCCTAATAAATTCCCATAATTTATTATGTATTTATTACCCGATATAAGAGATATAGAATTCTTAGGCAGTTATGTATTTATATAATTGAGAAGTTACCCAAATTTGTTTGTTACCATATTAATGAATGGTCACCCAATACTATCCACCATTTTTTCCTATAAATATAAAGTGAATGGACTATGAAAAGGACTGATTCTCTGTATGCAAAACTCTGCTGAAATTGTCATAAACAATTTCATCAAGAGTCCAAAATAGATCAATAAGAGTGACTTGTGGACTTCGTGGATTTTAACCATTGAACCACATAAAATCGTGTGAGTACTTCGTGTTCGTGTTCTTGTTTTTTTTTTTATTTCTTATACATACGGTTTACGAAACCTTAATCTCTTTGTCTCAGATTTCTAAATCCCATGTTGATGAAAAACCACGTTAACAACTGTTATTTGAATGATGAGTTAGGGTTATGTGCCCCATTCTATATCTATGTTTGTTGCATGGATTGCATTATGTATGAATTGATCGGCATAGGATGTATTGGACAATACATACTGAATGTACACACTCATTTTTCATGTGGTTGTATGCTTAGTGTCGGGAGAGGCACTTCGCTCGGCATAGGCTGTGTAAGATGCTTGTATACTGAGATGAGTTTATCTATTATCTTTGAAGCATGTTGTTTGTTGTTTATGTTTGATTGATTATTTCATCATGCCATGTTATGTTTTCTTGCGAGCCTTTGGCTTAGTGGTGCTCTATGGTGCAGGTAAAGGCATGGGAAAGGTCGACCATCCATGAGTTGGAGGGCTTTGGAGTAGCGCTTACATGTTCGGCCTGCTCGATCACCACGGTCGAGGGATTTGGAGGGATCTAGGGTATAGGTCAAATGTTTTTGCTTAGGTCAACTATTTTTGTAAACTTCAAATGTAATTATATTTTGATAAACATTTTTGGGATCCCATGTAAATATTTAATGTTTCAATGAAGATTTTGTCTTTCGCCAAAAAATTTAATACCCAAACCACTAATTAATTTTAATTACAATTTCGATTCTAAATGACTCGCTTAATGAGTTAATCACTATTTTAAACACACAATCAACAGTCCTGGATTAGTAGGGCATTACAAAATACCATAGGTCCCAATTCCAGGTCATGTGTATGATACCTTTGCTCACATTCTTTTAGTTGCCTTGATGCATAGGCCACCCCTTGATCTTCTTTCATACATACACATCCCACGTCCCAATCCCTTCTTTGAATCATCATAGTATACTATGAATTTTCCTTCTCCAGTTGGTATGCATAGCACTGGTGCAGATACTATAACGTCCCCAATTACCTGATAAGGCTTAGGGCCTTGATTAGGGGCCAAGATGGCAATATATGGAATTATTGTTTATTTGATATATTTGATTGTGATTATGTAAGTTATATGATAATATAACTAGTTATGCATGTTTAGGGATATTAAATATGCATGTATGTTGTTTCTTATTAGAAGGGCAACTTTCGTAATTTGGCCCATTATGGGCATAATTGTATATATGTGTATATATGTGCATATATGTGATATATGTGAGAGACCACATTATTATATGAGTTTATTTGGGATACTCGGCACGAGACGATCCTAGGGAGCAAGTTAGTGGGAAAGTCACAACGGGACCCAATACCCGACTCGTGGCGAGTCAAGGGGTATTTTAGGTATTTAGCATTAAATCGGGTTATCAGGTAATGGGAATGAATAATTGAGGATTTATTTGGAGTTAGTGAGATTAGGAGGGAATACTGAGGATTTTGACCATTTTTCCCTCGGGGACGCTTTTGGTACCCCGAGCATCGGGATTAGCTTAAGTAAACTCAAGCCTCAATAAAACATACAAAAAAAAAAAAACACTCAAAGAGTCTCAAAACCGGCTCTCTCTCTCTCTCTTTCTCTTTCAGCTTCCCTAAGTTATTTCTTGAATAATTAAGAAGATTGTGGCTGAAAACCAAGGAATTTAAGGCTCGGGATTAGAACTCGTATAGATTTTGGCTAGGGGATCACAATTCACAGCTGAGGTAATGGTTTAATCTCTATTTTTTAACTGAATTTTGTTAGAGTTATAGGTTGTTCTTGAGGTGTTCTTGAGTTTTATAGATCAAAGGTTGAATTGGGAGTTTTGATGAGTTTTACATCTAGTTTTTAGTTGGGTTTTGTTGCTAGGAAGATATTGAAACTATTATGTGGATTGAATTGTTGTTTTAGGATGGAATTGGGATGGTTTAGGTTGAGTTTGGCTGGAGAAAAAGGGAGAAATTCTAGGTTCACAGGGTCATGCCGCGGCCCTGTTCTTGAGGGGATGCGACCTAACCGAACACAGGGCCCTTGGGGGCTTCTTTCTAGGAGGCGCGCTGCAACCCTCAAGGGTAGGTCACGACCCGTGTTCCTTTTTTAGGGGAGGAGATCCTCTGACTTGAGGGGCACCCCGCGACCCTCAAGGGCAGGTCGCAGCCCGCCTGGGCTGTTTTGACCATGGTGAGTTTTTAGTGACGGGGATTTATTCCTTAGGGCTCCAGATCAATTCTACTATTCAGAGTAGAATTTGAGGTCTTGGAGGCTAGGTCTCAGTCCGGAAGCCTTTAATTTCTCGTTATTGATGGAATCTTATATTATGGTTGTGACTAGGTTATCGATAGGTGCTCAGAATTGGGATCGTGCTCGAGGGTCGTTCTTATTTTACGCTATACTCGGACCTGAGGTAAGAAAATTGCACCCAATGCATGATATATGTGATTAGGGATTGGCTCGACTGTTAGTAATAGTTATGAATAGGGCTTGGGCCCCTGAAAATGATTATGTTTAAGTTATCGTTTCGTTTGTTAAGTAAACTTACTTGAATGTTTTGTACCTGATTAAGTGTTACATGACTGTTCGCATGGTTTTCATAGCCAGGGCTTGGCCCTGTTAAGGAGCATGGTTATTACTATGTTTGCGATTACTTGATGATATATTATGATTAATATGTATGCATTCTTGTATTATTGAAGTATGCATATCTATATCTATTTTTATATCGATATTCGAATACCTGGTTCAGGGTTTGACTTATTAGTCAAGGGCGGCAATATCGCGCTAGTCGAAAGGCTTAGGCCCAAATTAGCAACATACTATTACGTTGGCTGACCCAATGGTCGGGAAAACAAAAATATTTAGCTAGATCCATGGCTAGTTACCTAGAACTAAGGGCGAGGGCCCCAGGTGACTCTATGGTCATATAGCTAGGGCATAGGATCACGGGGTTAACTCTATGGTCAACTACTCAGGGTAGCGGCCCTAGAATGGTCCAATGACTATTTATTTCAAATTTCATGCCTGTATGAGTAAGTTATTACTACTGGACATGCCAGATAAGTATCTGGAGATTTTTACTTTCTCTTCATGCACATGTTTAAGTTTTCTTACTGAGCCTTGACTCACGGGTTCTTTGTGGTGCAGGTAAGGGAAAAGGAAAGATTGATCAGCCATGAGTTAGAGAGCTTCGATAGCGGCGTGTACATATGCGGCTGCTTGTCCACCATGACCGAGGATATCTCAAAGGAACTAGGGTTGTAGCCCTAATTTTGCCACTTAGGTCGGCAGGTTGTAACTTTTTATTTATATACACTCTTTTAACCCTAACCCTTGACTTTTTCCTTAGTTACAAGTTTATAACCAAATGACTTGATTAGTAAGCTGACACAATTTAAAATACACAGTGTAACGGTCCTGGATTAGGAGGACGTTACAGATACCAATTTTTATTTCGTGGTCTGGAAGCTCTCTTCAAACTTATTCGTCCAGTTGAACTTGTATTGCTTTCCTATTAGGTTGGTCAAAGGTGTTGCAATCTTACAAATCATTCAACAAATCTTCTATAGTACCCTGCCAATCCTAAGAAACTTCTAACCTCCACTGCATTCTTTGGTTGAGGCCAATCCTTAAAAGCCTCAATTTTGGCTTGATTTACCTCCACTCCATCTTTTGACACAATATGGCCTAGAAAGGCTACCTTCTCCAACCCGAACTCATATTCCTTAAACTTGGAAAAAAATTGGTGCTCTTGTAGTCTCCTTAGTGTCAATCTTAGGTGCTTCTCATGCTCTGCTTCAGACTTTGAGTATATAAGGATGTCGTCGATAAAAATCACAACAATCTTATCCAGATAGTCCTTAAATACATATTCATTAGATCCATGAAGGCTGCTGGGGTGTTAGTGAGTCCAAATGACATCACCAAAAATTTATATTGTCTGTATCGAGTCCTAAATGTGGTCTTAGGAATGTCCTTTTCCCTCACCTCCAATTGATGAAACCCTAACCATAGATCATTCTTTGAGAACACTGCAGCTCCTTGTAACTGATCAAATAGGTCATCAATTCATGGTAGAGAGTACTTGTTCTTAATGGTTACCTTGTTGAGTTCCCTGTAGTCTATGCACATTCGCATGCTCCCAACTTTCTTCTTCACAAAGAGTACTAGCACGCCCCATGGAGAGTAGCTTGGCCTTATGAATCTCTTATCTAATAGCTCTTGTAGTTGTGTTTTTAGCTCCTTTAGCTCTATTGGTCTAAGGTGCTTAAGAAATGGGTGTCATCTCTGGTGTGAGCTCAATCACGAACTCAATTTCTCTAAGCTAGGTAGATCTTTTGGAAATACATTCGGGAATTCACGCACAATTTGAACATCTTTCAGCCTTAAATGAGGCTCCTTGGTGGTGTCAACTATACTTGCCAAAAATGCTTGACATCCTTGCTTCAACTTCCTTCGAGCCTTTAGTGCTGAGATTATCAGTGTTCAGAGTCCTGATGCCTCTCTCATGAAGACATGCTCACCTCTTACAATCTGATTACCACCATTTCCATCCGTAGATGATGGTTGCATCATACGTTGCTAACTAGTCCATCCCAAGAATCATGTCATAGTCTAGCATGTCTGGCTCCACTAAGTCCCTTGACCAATCCTTACCCTCAATCATTATTGGAATGGACTGTAACCACTTGATTTACAAAATTACCTCTCTCAATGGTAATGCGATAAAAAAATTCTCACTAAAAGTTTCACAGGGTATTCATATTCAAGCATTCATTTTCATAGAAACAAACAAATGTGTGTCTCCAGAATAATTAAAACTTTACAAGGTGTACCAACAATAGAACTTTGACTTGTTACAATAGTATTGTTGGCCTCCACTTCGCCTCGAGTTAGTGCGAACACCCGAGCTAACACCAACTTATCATTCTTCTGCTGTCCACCCTTTTCAATTTGCAATTTGGGACAATGTTTTTTATATGACCCTCCTATCCACAATTGAAGCAGGATCGTGTGTTAGCTCAGCGTTCTCGACGATGTTTGCAATTGCATTTGTGACAATTCGTTGCTTCAGTATTGCGATTTCTACTGCCACTCGTTGCCCCTTTTTGTTTCTTATCCCATTCATGGTTCTGGTTGTCCTGAGCTTTCCTCTTTTCTCCTAACCCAAAATGTCCTTTCTTGGCCTCCCTCCAAGCAGTGCTTTCCTTCCAAATTCATTCCTCTACAAGTTTTTCCTTGTGTGCTCATTCCAAAGTCTCCGCATACATCATAACTTCTATAGTGGCTAATTTGATATCTCTAGCAATCATTTGTTTCTACCCTCTCATGAATCGTAGAATTCTTAGAGTCTCAGTAGGCACCATATCCTTTGCAAATTTTGCCAGTCAATCAAATTTCAGTGCATATTCTGTCACTCTGGAGTTTCCTTGAGTTAAAGCTACAAACTCATCCACTTTTCTTCTAGAATTACGACGCTATAGTATTTCTTATTGAAAACTTGTACAAATTCGACCCAAGTCATGGCGATCTCCTCTCTAGTCTGCTTTATAATGTCCCACCAAATTTTCCCATCCTTCTTTAATGCATGTGATGCACAGGACACCCTGTCCTCGACATTCAGGTGCATGTGATCCAAAATAGACTCTACCATCCTAAGCCACTCCTCTACTTCAATGGGGTTGGTGTTTCCTTCGAAATTGGATGGTTGCTGCTTCCTAAATCGTTCGTATACTGGCTCAAACTCTAGTATGAAATATCCCACTAGGTGCCCTCCCTACCCCATTGGCTTTCCAATAGGCACAGTGGTGCTTTTATCGGAGGTTTCTCTCTTCTAGCTCGAGCTACAACCTCATATCTAAGCCTTATCTTTTCTTGCATCCAAGCTATCTCTACATGAGGATCATCAATTTTTGGCTCAGCTGGATTTCCTGGGGCATTAGCAATGTTGAGGGTGTCAGCTGCATTAGGAATGTCAGTAGGGGCATTAGCTGCTCTTCTACCCCTTCCCCTTCCGCCAGCCACGACCCGTGTTGTCCTTCCCGGTGCCATTGTAATATACTACGGTACACAACTTAATTTTAAAACTGGAAAATTTAAAATAAAAACTCAAAAATAATGAAAACAACGATTTATTTATTTATTCAATTAAAAGAAGCTTGAGTTCAATACATCAAAATAAATAAAAGGAAAGGAAAAGAAAAAAGGTACTACTAGGCTATATTCTTCTTCAGTCTCAAAGGAAAACAAATTCTCAAGATCCTCAGGATAGTCGAGCTCAAGCACCTATAAAATTGTTCTTTAATGACGACAAGTATGGAAAAAATGACTCGATCATATAGCCATTTATCTCAAAATAAATATCAATTTTAAATAAATAAATATCTTATAATTATATAATAATTAAACTCTCTCTATATTAATCAAAACATGATTAATATTTATTTTAACATAAAGTTTTTTAGAATAAAAACTATATAGTTAAATAATTATTTAATTCATAATTAATCAATTGCCCATTTTTATCACATAATTATTTCCTTGCCTTGAAAAATTAATTCATTTGCAATTTAGTCATTCTCTCTACAAATCTTTCTTATGACATCCTTACCCATGAGAGTGTAGGACAGAGGTGACTTGGGGATCTATGATACAAAGCTCCAATAAACTAAATTATTAATTAAATATTTAATCTAATAATATTATTTATTAAATCCATGATTACTCCACTATAAATTTGGAATTGCACTCTAAGTATTTATAGAATAATATTTACTGAGTTTGTTCATACTCAATAGTAATGATACTATACACATATGCAAATTGTGTAGCAAGTGTCAATCATGACCCAGATAATATCTCGTGTACTCGTTATAATGATTGTAGACAAAAGTGTCTAAGTTGGAACAATCAAGTCTTGATGGGCTAATCGATCCTGTAACGAGTCTTAGATCAAATTATTGATCGGTCCCTCAAGGACCAGATTCGATTATGATCTGATGATGGGGACTAGTCTTCGGACTAGTCTCTTTTTTGATCGTGTGGGTCGATAGGTTCCCCAAGAACCAGAATCAAACATGATCAAATAATTTGGCGGCAAGGTCCAAGGACTGATCTCTCCTTGTTGATAGTATGGGTCGATAGGTTCCTAAAGAACTAGGATCGAACATGATCAAATAATTTAGCGACAAGGTCCTAGGACCAGTCTCTTTTTTATCGTATGGGTTGATAGGTCCCTCAAGGACCAGAATCGAACATGATCCGATGGGGTTGACAAGTCTAAAGTGACCAGTCCCTCATTGAAAGAAATTTAAAGAATTAAGCAAAACTTAAGAAATTAAATTCATTCATTCATTGTAAGCACAATGGCTGTTACATAGATAATTTGAAAATAATACATTTGCAAATTAAAATTTGCGTCACCGCTGAAAAGCATCACTGATAGTACCGGCGGAGGTGTTCGCCATTCCAGTAGTTTTTTATTAGTTCTACATTCAGTCGAGCTATCTTGTATGTCCTTGGTGGGATCACCTCCCCCACAAGTTATGTCCTTTCCCAATTAGGTCCTAGTACCCCTGCTGCAGTGTCCTTAGTGTTTAGGAACACCCTCCTGAATCTCTAACTTGGAATTTTCGATCTTTAACACTGGAGTTAAAGTATCTGGGCACTTTTGGCTGGTGTGCTGCTACTCTGAGACTTTCCTTTTCTCGTCTTTCTTCGATTAAATCGAGGGACTCTTCTATTAGTTGATGGTTCCTCCCTTGATCGTATGTCTCTTGTATATGCGATGGAGGAGTGAGTTCAACTGGCAACATGACCTCATACATAAACACCAAAGAGAATGGTTTATGGCATGTTGTTGTTCGAGCCATTGTTCAATGTGACCGTACAACCTGTGGAAGTATTTTTGGCCATGGTCCTTTGGCTTGTTCAAGGCATTTCTTCAGAGTGTATTTGATAGTCATGTTCACTGCTTCTACTTGACCATTGGCTTGGCGGTGTGCTACCGAGGAAAAGCTCTTTGTGATTCCATGCCTCGTACAAAATTCGGTGAACATACCACTGTCGAATTGAATCCCATAGTCCGAAACTATCTTCTTCGGTAGACCAAATCGACATATGATATTCTTCACCACAAAGGATAAGACTTTCTTCAAGGTGATGGTGGCGAGCAGTTCTGCTTTAGACCATTTGGTGAATTATTCTACGGCTACAACAACAAATTGGATTCCTCCCCTTCCCATGGGTAACTTCCCAATCAGGTCGATTCCCCATAGAGCAAAGGGCCAAGGGCTTTGCTTTGTGTTAATTCATTAGGTACTGCCCGGGGAATCTTGGAGAACATCTGACACTTGTGGCATCTTCTTACATACTCCATCGAGTCTTCGTTCATCGCCAGCTAGAAGTATGCTTGCCTTAAGATTTTCTTTGATAGGCTCTGCCCCTAGCGCGATCTCCACAAAACTCCTCGTGTACCTCGATCATTAACAGCTTTGACTAGTCTGGTGTAATGCACCTTAGCAGTGGTAGGGAGTACCCTCGTTGGTACAGGACCCCTTCGACTATCATATATCGTGCAACTTGTCTTACCAACTTCCTTGCTATGTTCCAATCACTGGGTACTACTACTTGGTTGAGATAGTTAATAATAAGGGTCATCCACGTATCTCCTAACTCAACAAGTGGTGCCTCCTGCTCGATTATGATTCTTTTTACCAACTATTCAACAAGAATGGCATTCAGGGTGTCCGCATCTTTGGCACTGGCAAGCTTGGCTAAGGCATCAGCACTGGCTTTCTGCTCCCTCGAGACTTGTGTAATCGAGTATCTCTTGAATTGTGCCAACAAGTCCTTCACCTTGTTTAGGTATTGCACCATCCTAAGTCCTTTGGCTTGATACTCCCCTAGTACTTGGTACACTACTAGTTGGGAATCACTGAATATCTCCAGGGATTGTGCATGCACATCCCGAGATAAGTGTAATCCTGCTAGCAATGCCTTGTACTTAGCCTCGTTGTTTGAAGCGTTGAATCCAAATCTGAGAGCATAGTGGATTCGATGATTCTTTGGAGTGATCAGTATGATTCCTGCGCCTGAGTTGTGTTCATTGGATGCTCCATCAACATATAGCTTCCATACGGGAGTATTTCCTTCCTTCCGGGTTTCTCCATTCTCCGATTGGTAGGAAGGGTCTTTAAGGTTGGTCCCTCTGCGATGAAGTCCTCCAATGCTTGTCCTTTTATCGTCGTCTTTGGATGATAAGTGATATCAAACTATCCTAACTCCACCACCCATTTGAATAACCATCTCGAGGCCTCTGGCTTCTGAAGAACTTGTCATAGCAGCTATCGATTAGGACTCAGATCGAGTGACCTTGGAAGTATGGACGCAGCTTCCGAGCGGCGATTACTAAACAGTAGGCTAGCTTTTCAAGAGGGGGATACATGGACTCCGCACCTACTAGACTTTTACTGATATAGTACACAGGGTGTTGTTCCTTGTTCTCTTCTTTCACCAAAGCAGCGCTGATTGCATGCTAGGTGATTGCCAAATAGATGAATAGCCCTTCACCATTTATTGGCTTCGCTATAATGGGAGGTTGAGCGAGATGCTCCTTCAAGGCTTGGAAATCTTTCTTGCATTCCTCGTTCCATTGGATCTTATTGCTGCTCCTCAACAAATTAAAGAAGGGGACACACTTATCCATAGACTTCGATATGAACCTACTTAGGGTAGCTGCTCTCCCTGTTAAGCTTTGCACTTCTTTGATTGTGGTAGGTGACTTCATGTCGATTAATTCTTTGATCTTCTCAAGGTTAGCCTCGATTCCATGTGAATTTACTATGTATCCGAGAAACTTACCAGAACCAACTCCAAACGAGCACTTGAGAGGATTTAACTTCATACGATACTTTCTAAGTATTGCAAAGCATTCCTCCAAGTCTTGAACATGCCCTCCAGCTTCTTTGGACTTGACAAACATGTCATCGACACATACCTCCATATTTTTGCCGATCAAGTCTTGGAACATGCCATTTACTAAACGCTGGTAGGTGGCTCCTGCATTCTTTAAGTCGAATGGCATTACCTTATAACAATACAATCCCATGTCTGTCTGGAAGCTGGTATGTTCCTCGTCAGGAGGGTGCATACTTATCTGATTATACTCAGTATATGCATCCATAATTGAGAGTATTTCATGACCTGCAGTTGCATCAACTAGTTGTTCTATTCTGGTTAGTGGAAAGGAGTCTTTGGGGCAGGCCTTGTTCAGATCTGTGAAGTCCACACATGTCCTCCACTTCCCATTGGGTTTTGGGACCAACACGGGGTTTGATACCCAGTCTGGGTAGTAGGCCTCCCTTATAAAACAATTTTCCTTGAGCCGCTTGACCTCCTCCTTCAGGGCTTGAGATCAGTCTTTGTCAAGTCATGTCCTCTTTTGTTGCACCGATGGGTAGATTTTGTCCACATTGAGGACATGGCTTATCTTGGACGGAGAAATTCCAACCATGTCCTTATGTGACCAGGCAAAGATGTCTTGATTCTTCTTAAAATATTCTAACAATCATGCCTTAATTTCCACCTTTAGTTCCTTCCCAACTTTGATTACTCTAGTCGAGTCATCTAGTAGGACTTTGTCAAGATCTTCGACTGGTCCTACCCCCATGATGTCATCCCGAAAGTGAGGATTGATGTCGTTTCCCTCACTTTGGGAAACTTGTTACTATAACAAATCTTTGTTAAAAGGAGCCCTCAACTCCAGTAGAGTGTTTTCTTCAACGTCAACTTCTATGTTGACAACCTTACCGGTTCCTTCATTCCCTTCGCAACAAATCACCACCATGTTGTTTATGCATGGTACTTTATTTGCTTTGACCACCGACGCGTTATAGCATTCTCGTGCCTCCCTTTGGTTACCCAGTATGCATTCTTGCCCTGCGCTTGTGGGGAACTTCAAAGACAGATGTTAGATAGACACGGTTGTGTGTAATGCCATCAGCAGGGATCTCCTGATCACTACATTGTAAGTCAATGAGAAACCTACCACCAGGAACTCTGTCATCACAGTCTTCTGCCTAGGGGCATCCCTCATACTGACTGGTAGTTTGATAGTTCCTGCTGGTGCTAGGCATTCTCCTGTGAACCCATATATCACTTGGGAACAAGGTGTCAGGTCCTTGACCATGAGCTTTATCTTCTCAAGGGATGATTTTTAGATGATTTCTACTAAGCATCCCGTAACCACCAAAAATCTCTTCACTCGGGCATTGGCAATTTGAATGGTAAGGACCAGAGGGTCATTGTGGGGGTACCTCACATGCCTGGTGTGATCCTTCGTAAAAGTGAGAGTTCCACTTTCATACTTCGGATTTTTTGGAGACCGCTCCTCGACTGCCATGATCTTGGAAGACTCCCCCACCTCATGTCATAGGGTCCTTGCATATCACTTACGAGTGTTGTTACTGTTGCCTGCTATGTAGAGCCCCCCACATATGGTGTCCAATGTGAATTCCAAGGCCGCTAGCTCTGGCGGTGGACTCTTTTGCCTTTGGAACTCTGGAATCCTGCTTAGGGTTTCGGTCTTGACTCTGTACCTCAAGAGTTTTATTGATCGTAAGAGAAACTCTATCTCATCCTTAAGATGTTTACACAACTTTGTGTTGTTCCATAACCATTATGGAACCAACAAAACTTGTTCTAGTCCCTCTTTCCTTCTAAGCGCAAGGGTGGTGGCTTTTAGTATGGTACCTCCTGGTATGTTGCCAAGTCAATCTCAACCTTTGTTGCAGTCAAGACAGTACAGTTGGTGAACCTGGGCTGGTAGGGCTGGTCCTTAGGCTGTTTGTCGGTTGGTGCTGACTTAGCCTTCTTTTCTCCACTCTGCACAGCCCCTGAGGTACTCTTCTTATTACCATTGCCACCATTGTTGCCCTGAGGGTTTGGGACGTTCTTGCTTGCCTTGATAGTGGTCGGATGGTTTATGCCTTTTTCTTCCTCATGATAGCATCATCTAGCTTCATGTATTTTATGCTCAGTCGAGGAACTCTTGCAAGGTGTTGATGGGGTTCCTGTGGATTCTATCCCACAAGGGAATACGATAAATGATTCCTGCCGGGATGGCAATAGACTTCCCTTCATATCCTACCTTGTATGCTCGGTTTGCTTCTCTCATGAATCTTTGGATGTAGTCCTTCAGGGATTCATCATTCCCTTGCTTGATGTCAGCTAGCTGATTGGCATAAACTGTTTGAATTTGTCCGGCACTGAAGACCTCGCAAAATTCCTTCCTGAATTGCTCCCAGGAAGTGATGGATCCAGGTTTGAATTTCCAATACCATTCATGAGCTGAGTCAGAGAGAGTGGTAGAGAATACCCTGCACCTATAATCATGCTCCACACCAAGTAACTCCACCTAATCCTCAAACTTTCCAATGTGTCGCACTAATTCCTCCTTCCTAGTGTATATTGGAAGTTTCGGGGTCTTGTACTTAGGTGGTGGTTGAGCATATTGGATCTTGGCACTGAAGGGAATCCCACTTCTATGAGCCAATGCGATATCAGAAGGTTTCTGTAACGCCCTGGATAACCAAGATCATTACACTGTGTGTTTAAAATGGTGCGAGACTTGCTAACCAAGCCATTTAAATAAAAAATGTGAATCTAATGACCTAAAAAGGTTAGGTTTAAAAGATTTTGGTTATAAACGAGTAATTTTCATTAAAATAAATGTTTGGTACATGGGATCCCAAATCAGGGTTTAAACGACACATTTACAGGATTTCCAAATGTTATAAACAATCAAAGCCACTCTAATGGCAAAATACATATTTTAGGTCTCCGTCCCTGTACAAACCCTCGACCGTGGCGGCCGAGCAGTTAACAATGTACACCTCGCCCCCAGAGCTCTCCAACCCATGGTCGATTCATCTTACCTTTGCCTTCACCTGCACCACGTAGCACCCGTGAGCCGAGGCCCAGCAAGAAAGCATAATATCATAACATGATCAATAACAATAACCAATTATTCCACAAAGTATAAACAAGTGCTCAACAATTCATAACATCTACCTATTCAGTGATAACAATCGACAAACTAACAATTTGTCATTCAGCTAATCAACATATCACATCCATCATATTAACAACAATAATCACGTTCATAATCAACCATTTATTGCAACCATTAAACAATATTCAGGGTCGGCACCCTTAGGTCACACCCTCTATTTAACCCACTGTCTTTGGCTCACTTAGGCTGTCCCCAGTGTTATACCCACTGACTCTGGCCAGCTTAACCGAGCTCAGTGATTAATAAGCTGTCCTCAGCTACTAGTGGCTGAGCCGCGCCCTATGCGCAAGTATTGATTCCGGCACTCTTACGCTATTTATCACATGCCTCCATGGAATAATACCACCTCATGACATTCATACAATTATAGGTAGCTCTTAGTCCCAACGTATTCACATGGTTTATCACAATCATATAACAGTGCATACGAATATAGGGAACACTTGGTCCCAACATATCCACATAAACAGGTGAAGTTTTCTTACCTTTAATTCCAAGTGCTTTGATTAAGAAAGATGACCCCTGAGCACGATCCTGCCCCGAGGCCAAGCGTACAACTAGTCACAACCACGATAAAGGATTCCATCAATAATAAATGAATAAACGAGTGAAGTTTTCTTACCTTTAATTCCAAGTGCTTTGATTAAGAAAGATGACCCCTGAGCACGATCTTACCCCGAGCCCAAGCGTACACCTAGTCACAGCCACGATAAAGGATTCCATCAATAATAAATGAATAAACGAGTGAAGTTTTCTTACCTTTAATTCCAAGTGCTTTGATTAAGAAAGATGACCCCTAAGCACGATCCTGCCCCGAGCCCAAGCGTACACTTAGTCACAACCACAATAAAGGATTCCATCAATAATAAATGAATAAACGAGTGAAGTTTTCTTACCTTTTATTCCAAGTGCTTTGATTAAGAAAGATGACCCCTGAGCACGATCCTGCCCCGAGCCCAAGCGTACACCTAGTCACAACCACGATAAAGGATTCCATTAATAATAAATGAATAAAGGTTTCTGGATCAAGTTCTAGCCTTCAGGACATCCAATTCCACCAAGCACAGTAGTGGAATTGATCCTGAGCACCATAGGCCACGTGCCCGCACCTTAAATCTCCAAAAGACCAAAAAAAATACCCTTAAGAGCCATGGCCCTAGTCCTCCATGCCGTGGCCCGCCTCCAACCAGAGGCCTAGCCTCCCCAGACAGCAGACACGGGCCGCGGCCCTAAGCTTCCCATGCCACGACCCGCCCTTCTTCTTGACACACATATGTTCTAGAGGGCTGCGGCACACCAAGAACAGAGCCACGACCCGACCCCTTCGAACTCAGAAAATTCTCCATTTCTAACCTTCAAACCTCACCCAAATCAACCCATAACCATCCTAATGATACAATTCAACTATCACAAACATCCTAACATGTTTCCAGTAGCAAAACCCAACTAAAACTTAGCTTAGAAACCCATCACAATCCCACTTCAATCTTTGAAACCATAAGCTCAAGAACACTAAAACCTGTCAAGAGAACACAAAATTAAGGTGATAAATTATAGATTAGAGCTTACCTTCACTAAGGGACAAATCCTCGAAGAGATTGTTGAGCTAACTCCCAAGTCTTTAGCCCCAATTTAATCTTCAAAATCAAGAATCCAAAATCACTTAGAAACCAGTCCAAAGCTACATAATTATGGAAGCTAAATTTATAACTCACTCCTGGTCTGAACCTTTAGATTGCTGCAGAAATTCTCCCCACACTCCAGCTCAAATTCTTGAATTTCCAGCCCAAAAATCAATTGGTTCCAATGGCTAGCTTGAGAGACTCCTTGAAAGGAAGGAGAGAGAGAGAGGGAGAAAGTCAATTTTAGGCAGGCTTCTAAATGTTTCTTACCTTTGTCTTATTTAACTTAAGCCTCTTAAGTTAATCCCAAGGCTCGGGGTACCAAAAACGTCCCCGATGGCAAAATGGTAAATTTCCCCAGTATTCCCGCCTAAGCTTCCTAACCTCAAATACATCTCCAATTATTTATTTCTATAACCTGATAACTCAAATAACTGTCTAATTCCCAAAATACCCCTTGACTCATCCCGAGTCAAGTATTCGGTCCCGTTGTGACTTTCCCGCTACTTGCTCCCTAGGATCGCCTCATGCCGAAAGCTGCGAATATATATCCACATAATAATGTGGTCTCAACAGTTTATCACAAATAATCACATTTATGCCCTAACGGGCCAAAATTACAATTATGCCCTTACAGACTAAACAAGGCCCGCATGCTTATCTAATACTCATAAACATGCATTCCACATTTCCATATAATCATAGGATCATGCGTATCACATAATCATGCATTTTCACCATTAATTCACATATCTTCCAATTATTCCCTCCCGGCACACTAATCAAGGCCCTTAAGCCTTATTTGTAATTTTGGGTCGTTACAGTTTCTTTGTCAGGCCCTAAACAGCCGTGGTGAATGCATCTATCTGAGCCTGCACTGTTGGTGGGATCGCTACTCCAGATGGGGTAGAAGTTCCTGGTACCTCTCCTAAGCATTGGTTCTCCTGTTGATGACTTCCCTTAGATCCTGAGGTTGTGCATCATTCCCGAGCCTATCGAACACGGTATTGGTATTGTTCATCGGTTCATTTCCCTTGCGAGACTGAGGGTGTAGGTGTGGTAGGTCCGCCTTGCTCTTGCCGGTGCGATCCTTCCCCCAAGCCTCTCCTCCTACATGACTCTGAGACTTTGAGCGATCATTTTTGTTTTCCTTAAGCCTCTCAAATGTCCGACCTTCCTTTCCTGTGCCATTTAATTTGTCCCCCTGGGAGGGGGCCTTCAGATTGGTAACACTCTTACTCTGAGAGGAAGTATTATTCTTCTTAGTCATGGAGGAGCCAGTCTTGAACTGCACCTTTTCATCCTATCTCTGGGAAAGTAGCTCTGAAATCATCCTTGGGGTTTGACTCCTCCCCTGGGACTCCCTGTTAGTGTTGTCACACATCCCTAGTTCTTTGGCTTAAGCCTCCCTCATCGCCTGAGCAACAACTTCAGTGTTAGCTCGGGATAACTAGGCAGCCGCCTCCTGGTACCTCCAGTCAGCTTCTTTCTCCCTCTAGATCATCTACTAAACCTGCTCATCTATCTCCTGCCATTGTCATTCCATAGTCTCCCTCTAGAGGGAAATTTTTGAAGCAAAGGCCTCCTTCCTCGCCATAAATTGCGCCATCTCCTCCTGGTGAGCGTCCTGCGGATTCTCCTTCCTCGCCATAAATTGCACCAACCTCTACCTGAGGTTCATTAACGAGATCGATGAGATCCTGAGTGGTGGAATCCCTACGAGTCATCTTCTTCGTCTGACTGGGTTTCGGAGGCATTGTAAAACTAATGAGAGTGTGTTTCTTGAGTTCAACTCTCAATGAAATCACCAAAATGTTGACCTATGAAATTATCCAACGGTCGTATGTACGATATACAACACCTTTTGAAAGATATAATGTAACTATATGACAGAGTCCAAATATATAAACAAAACACACAGAAATTTATAGTGGTTTAGCCCTGTTCCGATGAACAGTAATAACCTAATCCATTTAGTATTTAGTATTGAACCACTCAATTGACAACTACAAAGATGAACTGAAGACTTCACTCATCATATATTTTCCCAGAAGTTAATCCAAATGATTGATCCAATTGTCTCTCAATCCCCTCCCAAATGAAGCCCTAGGTCCTTTACTTATAGTACCCAAGGGCTATTACATGATCAGCAAGACTACGATCGTGGTTTGGTACACAATCATTGGGAGTGGAGATACATGTCCACCTTCCCATGATTATGAGATCGTGAGTCTTCTCATCATTTCTCTGGATCATGGTTGACGATGCACGATTGAAACCTTCAGGAAAATGCTAAGTCTCAGTTGGTCTATGAGACTTAGATGCTAGACCCGATGACCCTTTAGATCTTGGGTGCTAGGCCTGTTTATCTCAGTTTGAATGATTGTGAACTTTATCCAGTGAAGTGTATTTGGGAGTTTAGGCCAACCACCCTATGAAGAATAGGGTGGGTCGACCACCCCATGAGTTTCTTAGGCATGCTAGGCCGACCACCCCTAGGGGCTTGGGCAAAGTCGACAACCCTCAGGGGGTTTAGGCCTGGTCGACTTCCCTATAGGTCATGGACCTATACATATTTGTTCATCGGTCTACATTGTCATTTTTTCCTTGACCTATGATGCCACGTGCCACTTTCTCATTCGCCACGTCATCTCTTGAATTTTGAGGGATAGCAAATTTATAATCAAATTAAAGATTTGAGTTCAATAACTATTAAATTCCATAATTAACCCTTATAGGAACAATAATTCAATCTGTTAGTAAAGTATGGATTCCAATATTGTAAATCATGTTTCCAACCATTCATGATATTGACTATCTAAACCAAAAGTCACTAGCCTCATTATATTAAGAGGCCCTAACGAGTGAATCAAAAGATCCAATAAGAAAAAACAAGAGTTCATGACTACTTAGGAATTAGACTGATCTACAAATGATCATCTATTATGATAAGAATTAAATCTTTATGGCAAATAGTAAGTTTATAAACAGAGTTAATTCATATCGATCTTGTCATATATAATCTCCATTATATACAGTACTTTTACAAAGATGTCTATCAACATCAGTAATCTTAATCTATAATACTTACATCTCGTATGCTTAGTAAACTGTACTAGTAACCATTCATTAAAGATTCCTTACTTTACTATGTTACTGACTATTTTATTAATTATATATGATCTTAATTCTCTCGTATTAATACAAGATCATATCCTCATAAATGAATATGAAATTTTCTTGATATTCATATAAATTATTCAAACAATAATTATAACATTCAAATATAATAAAATTGTACTTTTATTTAAATCAATAAAATTTCTTTACATGCTTTTAGGGCATAAATCCTAACAATCTCCCACTTTCCCTCAAAGCAAGTGAGGCATCTCCATTACTCCCATGTTGTGTACATGACCCATAAACAACTTTGCAGGAAGTATCTTGGTAAACAAGTTCGCCAGGTTCTGTTCCGACGCTATCTTCAAAACAATCACATCACCTTGATGCACAATCTCTCTAACTAGATGGTATTTCCTTTCTATATGCTTTACTCTCTTGTGGTTTCTGGGTTCCTTAGAGTTAGCAACTGCTTCACTGTTGTCATAGTATAAGATTAGTGGCTTTTCCATTTATGGAATTACTTCCAAATCAGTGTAGAATATTCTCAGGCAAACCACTTCCTTAGCTGCTTCACAAGCCACTATATACTCGGCTTTGATGGTTGAATATGTAATACTGGATTGTTTAATACTTCTTCAAACTATAGCTCCTCCAACAAGATTGAACATTAACCCAAATGTCGACTTACGATTGTCTTTGTCTGAATGGAAATCAGTGTTGGGAAAACTTATACAGGATCTTGTTTATTTTCATGTAGATCTTATATTAAACGAATTAATATAAGAAAACCTAAAAAATATTTCTAAAATTTAATTCAAACAGAAATAATGATAAGAAGACTTACATTATACGCAGCGGAATAATAGAGCCATTCCTTCAGTTTCTCTACCCCTTGTATCCTTTCTATCGCAGAGTATTACCAAGAAACTGAATGGATCTTCTATTTTCTTCACAGTCTTCCAAAGTATCCTTAGAATCACCTAGATTAGGGTGGGCAATTCTCAATACATGAGATAGATATAGAAGGAAGAAGAGAGAATCTAAAACCTATCAGAAACTTGTGATTCAACTTATGATTTCAACTCTCACTGAGCATTCCTTTTATAGGCTCAATTAAGTCATTTACTTTAATTAAAAAATCAATAAAATAATAGATAATATCAGCCCTAGGTCGGAATTATCATGAGCTTTAGGCCCGTGAAATTTATCATTTAATTATAAGCCCATTGGACTTAAAATCAAGAACTGTATTATTTTCTATTGATTTAATTAATTAAATATTTATTCAAATTAATTATTTATAATTTGAACCTTAATTTAAATTTATTTATTAATTTAGATACCAATTTATCTTAATTAATAAATTTTTCATAATTTCTCTTTTCTTCTCTAAATTGCATAACTCTGTGATACTATCGAAAATTGACCTGATCAACTTTGATAATTCTAATTGATAATTAAATCAATTAATTGAGAGTATGTAGATGATTTTATCCAAGGTACAGTAGGGAACATGGGCCTATGAAATCAAGCTCCAATAAGTTATGATAAATCTAACAAATTAATTTACTAACTTATTAATTCCTAGTGACTCCACTAAAGACTCGTAATTGCACTCTTGAATTCATAGAACGCTCTATAACAAATATAGATACGTTATTAATTATCCATTGTTACAACCATAATTGTCACTCAATCCTCTATAGATGGTCTACAATGAGATGGGACTAAAATATCATTTTACCCCTCATTGTATATTATCCTTAAAACACTTTGTTCCTTGTAAATGATATTTCAATAAACAAATGTTAATTACTGAATCTCTATCATTTAGCACCTTGAACCATACTAAAAGGAAACCATCGTTTCACTTCTTCATCAGAAGCTATAGATGTTCATATCTATGATTAACACTCCCACTCAATTATACTACCGAGTTCCCAAGATGTAAGTATGGGTAGTCTGTAGGGTAAGTTGGTAACAAACAAGTCAAAGAACTCAAATAATACAATCAGTTATAATTCTAACCACTCAGAATTGAGATTGAATTGACCTATGGTCAACTATATGATATGACTAGAATAGATAATAATGGTATGTATAATTATCCTATCTACTGTCATTATTGGTCCAGTACGATGTAACAAATACATCCGATCTTATCTACTTTGCTAATGTTCTAGAAAGAACATAGCACTGCAATGTGTAAGTAGATCATATCATAGATTAGCAAGCCAATGTAAATCTTGTGCACTGAATAATCTTAGGACTAACTTATATTTGAACATATAATCATATTTATATTCCACTGTGATGACGTCACTATAAATAAGATTAGCTATATGCTCGGGATTTAATAGAAGTTTATATTAAACAAATAATCATGAAAAAAACATGTGAGCAAAGTGATTGACCAAGTCAAAAAATGATTTCTATTCTTTTATGGAAAATAAATGAGATTACAAAGAAATTGGGTTTTAATTAGGGCATAAAACTCCAACAAACTCCCACTTACACTAATTGAAACTAATGCCTTAATTCTACTAATCCCATTTCCTTAATATGCTTATCAAATATAGCTTCTGTTAGTGTCTTTGTAAGAAGATCCGCAAGATTGTCTTTAGATGCAATCTTCATAACCTTCACATCTCCCCTGGGCACATATTCTCGAATTATGTGATACTTCCTTTCTATATGCTTACTCCTCTTGTGACTGCAAGGTTCTTTTGAGTTGGTTATCTCTCCTGTATTGTCACAAAACAACACAAGTGGTTTATCCATTTCTGGAATAACACCATGATTCGAATAGACTTCTTTAGCCAGACTATTTCCTTAGCTGCTTCTGACGCAGCTATGTACTCAACCTCCATGGTGGAATCTGAGATTGTAGACTGCTTTACGCTTCTCCATATCACAGCTCCACTCCAAGAGTAAACACCATTCTAGAAGTCGACTTCATGTCATCGACATCAGTCTGAAAATCTGAATCGGAGTAGCTTATAGGGTTCAGAACACCACCCTTGTAAACAAACATATAATCACTAGTCTGCCTTAAATACTTCAGGATATGCTTAACTGCTATCAAATGTTCTGGTCCTGGGTTTGACTGATACTTGCTCAATACTCCCACTGCATAGCAGAAATCTGGTCTAGTACACAACAGATCATACATCAGACTTCCAACTACAGATGCGTAAGGAACTTTTCTCATTGCATCTTCCTCTTCAGGAATTTGGGGAGACTGCTTCTTTGAAAGATGAATTCCATGGCGGGACGGTAAACCTCCTTTCTTGGACTCCATTCACTAGGTGCTTCCACAAGATCCCAAATATAATTTGAATACATGGACTCCATTTCCTATTTCATGGCTTCGAGCCATAGTTCCTTTTCAAGGATAGCCATTGCTTGTTTAATGGATCATCATCACTAGTGTCACCAACAACCATATTGGTTTCACCATCCAAACCATAGCGAACTGGGTTCCTAGAAACCCTCCCACTACAACGAGGCTCCGTGACTGTTTGCTCAGGAACAGTGGTACTTTCTTCATTTAAATCGACTTGCGTCGGTTGGACATGAAGAGTGGGAATTTCATCATCAACTCGCATTGATGGTGATGGAACATTGGTCGGAGTCAATTCATAAACCATCTCCCCTAAAACTACTTTGCTGCATGGTTTGAAGTTTTGGACATAGTCATTTCCAGAAAAGTAGCATTCGTAGAAGTAAACACTTTCTTTTCTAAATCGCTATAGAAAAGTCAACCCCGAGTACCTTTAGGATAGCCAACAAACCTGCAAACTTCAGTTTGTGGTTCTAGCTTTCCCCCCTTTCTCCTCAGAACATGGGCAGGACACCCCCAGATTCTATAATGGCGTAAACTACGTTTTCAACCATTCCATCATTCTAAAGGTGTTTTGGTGATTGATTTAGACAGCACAACATTGAGAATGTCGTTCGCAAATTCAATTTCATGACCCTAGAACGAAGTTGGTAGAGTTAAGTAACTAGGCATGCATCTAACCATTTCCAATAAACTTCTGTTCTGGCGTTCCGCTACACCATTTTGCTACGGAGTACCCAGGGTAATAAGTTGTGAAAAATCACAAGTTCAGTTAAATGATCTTGGAACTACATATCCAAATATTCTCCACCCCTATCAGATCTCAAGATCTTTAACGTTTTACCAAATTGGTTTTGAGCCACAGCTAAGAATTCTTGAAACTTTAAAAATGTTTCTGATTTCCTATGCATTAGGTAAAAACATGTTTATCTAGAGTAATCGTCAATGAAAGTGACAAAATACTCAAAACCACCCCTGACTTGTACATTCAAAGGTCCACAAACATCTTAATGCACAAGTCCAAATGGTTCTTTGGCCCTATCACCCTTTGTAGAGAATGGGCACTTGGTCAGTTTGCCTTCTAGACAAGATTCATAGATAGGTAATTCCCCTAAGGTGAGTTCCCTCAAAGGTCCATCCTTTGTAAGTCTTTGAATTCTATCATAGCCAATGTGACCTAGTCTCAAATTCCATAAATATGTGATGTTGTCGTTATCGGTCTTTTGGCGTATATTGGTCCTAGGTTTAGCTACTTTGAATAAATCATTGTTAAGAGCGAGGGGTTTGTTAGGTCGCAGAATATATAGCCCTTTCTCCAAACATGCAATACACAATTGTGATCCATTGAAAGAAATAGATATATTAGAACTTGTGAAAGTCATAACAACTTGTTCTAATTGCAACATGGAAACTGAAATTAAAAATTCTACTAAAATTCGGAATAAAAAATACATCATTAAAGTTAAAAATTTATTTCTGAACTTCAGACGAGCTCTTCCTGTAGCTTGGACCGCAACAAACACTCTGTTCCCAACTCTAAGCTTTAAGCCGCCTTCATCCACTTCCTCCCACGATTCAGGAAGCTGTAAAGAGTTACAAACATTTTTAGTAGATCCAGAATCAATAATACAAACAGATTTATGATTCTCTAAAACACATGTTTCCAAGATAAATTAGCTATAATCATTACCTTTGTTTTTAGTTGCTAGAAACTTAGGGCAATCCTGTTTCCAATGCCCCTTCTCTTTGTAGTGAAAACACTTACCTTTACCTTTCTTGTTCTTTTTCTTCCCCTTAGGCGTCTGTGCATTTGGTTGTGCACTCGTCTTTGTAGTCTTTGCAGGCTCGGGGTTGCTGTTTTTTCCACCTTTCCTTTTGTTTCCAGCTTTCGAAAAATGAAGCTTGGTTAGCTTCAGCCTTTGCTGGATCAGCAGCAATAGTATTAGTTGTCTTATTTTCTCCTCCCTTACTTGGTCCACCCATGATAGACTCAAAAGTATGAAGCTCGTTCATGAGCTGCGTCAGACCATAGTTGAGTTTCTTCAACACATAGTTGGTGGTGAACGGCAGGAGAGCTGGAGAGAAACTGTTGAGGATTAAGCCAACTTGAGTTTCCTCATCTATTGTTGGTCCATGCATTTCAGCTTCCTGAAAGTAGTTTGTCATTTTGAACAGATGATCACGGACATGTTGAGAAGGTGTCATCCGAGCATTAGCATATTTCTTGGTGGCCTCAAAACGAGTCTGCGCTGACTTGGCTCCAAACATGTCTTTGAGCTGATCCATGATTTCGTAGGTCATCTCGACATTCTCCATATTTGTCTTGAGAGTATCGACCATACTAGTCAACATGTAGTATTGCGCCTTGTTGTTAGCCGTCTGTCAACACTCATACTTATCCCTCATAGACTTGGTAGCTCCTTCAGCTGGAACTTCTGGGGATTCCTCAGTCATGACGAACTTAGAGTTGTCACCAATCAACACAATGTTGATGTTTTGCTTCCATTTAAGGAAGTTTTCTCCATCGAAAGTTGATAAAGGATGGGAGTAGACACAGCAATAATTATACTACAAATTATCAATAAAATAGAAATCAATCACACTAGTTCAATAAAACTCCTATTCACACAAATTCAAGAAATAACACAACATATACAAAAAATATGTAAGATATGAGAAAAAATACCAAAATAATCATATCTCTATTTATTTAGGTTTTTAACCAATCTATGATATTCATGTCTCGGTTGGCGAGAGTAAAAAATACCACTAGTTAAATAATGTTGTAAACTTATTTAATAATGGACACCTTTATTAACAACCTACTATTCGATCAAAATAAGAAAACAAAATCTTTAATTTTATGAGCTAGACCCACGGTTTCGATAATCAATAGATTTAGTCCTAGTAGTCACCGTAGGAGTGAGTCTAATAGAATTTTACCTATAATTATCTACCTTTCAAAATCTAACATTGTCAAAATAACTAATGAACAACTTCTGTAGAGGACGAATCAAAGCGTCTCGAGGCCCTATTAAGTTGTTGACCTTGTTAAACCAACGGTGGAGATCGAATATAATTCTTAAAATAAGCTCACTATAAAATTAACAATAGTATTTTTATTATTTATTTTTAGAAAATTAATGACTATGGTTCTCCAAAAAAATTTAAAGATTAAAATTTTAAAACTAAAGTCCTATAATTTCCTATTAATTCTAAAGTGTCACATTGAAACAAATTTAATTAATTTGTTGCTAATCAACATTTAGGTTTAGCTAATATAATGAACCTATACAATTAAGTCCAACTCAGGTAAATGGGCCTTAACAATTGGGCTTGTATGGAGGAAGACTAGGTCTAGTATGTTGTTCCCACTACAAAAGCCCCCAAACTTCCATACAAGGTCCAAAAGATAGGAATTTAAACATTCGTTTTATTAATTGTTATTAATTTATTAGGCCCACAATAGTCATGCAAAACAAATGAGCATTCACAAGTGGAATCACCCACAAGAGAGAAATTTATACTTTACATTTTCTAATGGGCCCAAATAAAACTTATCATTTTATGAATATTTTATTTGGCAAAAATTCATATATCTAGCAAATATATGGGCCACTATATGCATCTAAGCCCAATTGCAAAATACCACATATAGTGCAAACAGACATGTTGTAATTGGATGGGCCTAATCATGTTACTATATGAGCAAGTCTATGAATTTATGCAAAAATATCACAATTTATTTCATTTGCAAAAATACTACAATTAATTATCTTGAATTTAATAAAAATTTGAATTAATTAATTTTTTACAAAAATAAGTCAATATAAATAAAATTTATCAACAATTAACAAAAGTTAATTTAAATTTCATTTATCAACAATCAACTTGGTTTAGGTTAATTTGAAAAATATTAATTTAATTTAAATAGGATTTATCAACAATTAACCAAACTTAATCTAAATCTCATTTATTAAAAAATATATTTTATTAATTGGTTTTAAAAAAAAATTATATTTTTCAAAATTTAACCAATTTTAATTTTAAAATCAATATCTTAACTGTTTGTCAAAAAATATCTTGTGTTGTTACAACAATATGCTAATATTTTAATAATTTTAAAAAATATAGTAATTGTTATCACAACCAAGAAATATCTCAAAACAATTAAGAAAATTTAAATATCCATAAAAATATCTAACTAACAAATTTCAAATTTCAAATTTCAAATAATTTAAATATTAAAAACAATAGAATAAACAAATATTAATAATTTCAAATAAAGATTTAATAAAAATAACAATTATTTAAAAGAAAATATCTTTAATATTTAATATCTTAATTCTAATATTTTAATATATTAAAATATTTTAAATTAAGTTGTTAGTCTATTTTTAAATTTGAATTTGAATCTTTGTAGAAAATATCTAATTATTTAAATATCAAACAACAAAAATATCTTATTTTAAAAAAAATAATTTTAAATGATAAAATAAATCTGATATTTTTGACTTTGATTATAAATAATCAATTTCAAAATATTATTTTCTTTAATTTAAAAAATAAACAAAATATTGTGATGAATAGTACCCGTTTCGAGTACTTTTCACCGTGGTGTGCGTAGAGTTGGGCATGCATGCACGCGGATTGGGTCGTCTGCTATGGTGTGCATGATGGTGCGCGTGTGCAAGTTGGTTGACGTGCACGGTGTCTGGGCGGTACGCGACTGGCATCCAGGCAAAAAAATTTCGGAAATTTTTTTTGTGCAATTTTTCAAACCAAAAAATATTTTCTAATTAATTTTTACCATGTTTTACTCAAAATAAAGCATATATAAAAATCAATAACATAGAAAACACAACAAAATAACCAAAAAAATGTTAATTATCATGTAGATCTAAAAATTACCATGCTTCATAAAATCATGAAATTACTCAACACATCAAATAATTCAATTTTTAACATGTTCATGCATGAAAATAAAAATTACCAATGACTCTATGGCCAGTTGTTGGGAAAACTACTTATACAAGATCTTGTGTATTTTCATGTAGATCTTATATTAAAAGAATTAATATAAGAAAAACTAAAACATATTTCTAAAATTGAATTCAAACAAAACCAATGATAAGAACACTTACACTATACACAACGGAATAATAGAGTCATTCCTCCAGTTTCTCTAACCTTTATATCCTTTCTGTCGCAGAGTATTACCAAGAAACTGAACTGTTCTTCAATTTTCTTCATAGTCTTCCAAAGTTTCCTTAGAATGACCTAGACTAAGGTAGGAAATTCTTAACACATGAGATAGATACAGAGAGAAGAAGATAAAATAATAATGAGGATTAGAAAAAGACTTGTGATTTAAAATAATAAGGTAGGCAATAGAGAGAATCTAAAATCTATCAGAAACTTGTGATTCAACTTATGATTTCAACTCTCACTTAGCATTTATTTTATAGGCTCAATTAGGTCATTTAATTTAATTAAAAAATCAATAAAATAATATATAATATCAGCCCTAGGTCGAAATTATCATGGGCTTTAGGCCCGTGAAATTTACCATTTGATTATAAGCCCATTCGACTTAAAATCAGGGCCTGTATTAGTTTCTATTGATTTAAGTAATTAAATAATTATTCAAATCATTTATCAAATTAATTATTTATAATTTTAACCGTGATTTAAATTTATTTATTAATTTAGACACCAATTTATCTTAATTAATAAATTTGCCATAATTTCTCTTTTCTTCTCTAAATTGTATAACTCTGTGAAACTATCAAAAATTGACCTGGTCAACTTTGATAATTCTAATTCATAATTAAATCAATTAATTGAGACTATCTAGATGATTTTATCCAAGGTACAGTGGGGATCATGGGCCTATGAAATCAAGCTCCAATAAGTTATCATAAATCTAACAATTAAATTTACTAACTTATTAATTCCTCGTGACTCCACTAAAGACTCAGAATTGCATTCTTGAATTCATAGAACACTCTATAACAAATATACATACGTTATTCATAATCCATTGTTACAACCATAATTGTAACTCAATCCTCAATAGACGGTCTTGTAATGCCCCGACTAATTCTAAGACCTCGGATGTAACGCCCTGGTTACGCAAGAATAGTTACGGTGAACGGTGGACCGGAAATTTGACTCGCTACCCGAGTCCTTTGGTCAAAAATGTGCTCTAAGTGTAATTAACAGGTTAAGGTATAAAACTAATAAAAAGGAAATGGAGATTTTCATTACAAACTGCTCTGCAGAGCTAAACAAAACGTTTACAAGTTGTTCTCAGTACAAAATGGTCATTACAGTATTAAATTTACAATCCCGCCGACCTAAGCGGCAAAAATAGGGTAAACTCCCTAGTTCCTCTGAGAACTCCTTGGCCGTGGTGGTCAAGCGGTCGCATATGTACACATCACCACCTAAGCTCTCCACTCAAGGCTAGGTGAGCTTTTCTTTTCCTTTACCTGCACCACATAGCACCCATGAGCCAAAGCCCAGCAAGAAAACATAATACCATTCAATAACATTATTCAACGATTATCATTATAATCACACTGAGCATAAAGCTTTCAAACAAATGTGTGAGCATCACATGAGGTCCTGATAAACCATACTGAGTGACTGACAAGCAAGTCACTAATTCAAATGGAAGAGTGGCTGCTGGGTAAACCACTAGCCTTCAACAGGTTCTGGTAAACCATACTGAGTGACTGACAAGCAAGTCACTAATTCAAATGGAAGAGTGGATGCTAGGTAAGCCACTAGCCTCCAAGCGCTTATTTCATTCATCGACCCTTGGGGTCGGTCTGGCATTAATGCTCTTTGAGTCATCCAATGTTGATAGTCGATTAGATCTAATCCTTGTTGGCTTGCGTTAACACGCTAAGGCCGTCCTGACTAATGAGTCAGCGCAATGTGACCAGTGCCCAATACCACTGCCGAACCTGACTAATAAGTCACAGCTTCACAGTTGATACTAACACCTTTGCCAAATCTGACTAATGAGTCAGTACCATGCACAAGTGAGCAACATATGCTAAGCATTCTATATTCAATCCATGTCCATATTTACACAACCAACATGCATCATGAATATCCATTCATGTCACACTTGGGGCACAATTTTCTTACCTTTGATTCGAGCTAGAGTGAACAAAATAACGACCCTTGAGAACGGTTTAACTTTTAGTCCTTTAGCAGTTACCTAATCAAAACACATATAGGATACCATCAATAATCATGATAATAAAGGGTTCTCAAACCATTATCTAGCCTCCAAGAGATCAATCCAAACTAATCCAAGTAGTAAGGACACTCCCAAGGCCTAAAACTAGGTTCCCGGGGTCAAAATGAGCAAACGGGACGAAAACAGGGCAAGGGCTGCGGCCCTAGCACCTTGGGCCGCGGCCCCAGGGTTCTCTGAGGCAAGGGCCGCGACACCCTCCATCAAGGACCCCGGCACCCAGCAAGCACAAATTCTCCACCTGCTTCTTCAAGGCAGGGTCGCGGCGCCCCAAGAACAGGGTCGCGGACCTTCACCCTGGGCCATTCCCAACCGCGTTTTTAACACTCCAAAACCTCCAAAATCATACCCAAACATTCCCCAATCATCAAAACAAAGTTCCCAAGCTTTCCCATGCATCAAAACCCTCAAAACCCAAGGTTCAAACAGATCGAAAACCCAACAATTCGCAAAATCAATTCAAAGCTTAGAAACTCGGAAATACTCAAAACTTAAACTTCGATTACCTTCGATTGGGTTGTTTTCCACTGAATCCTTCGGTTAAGAAGCTTCTAATCTTTCCTAGGATCGCTATGCCTCGATCCTCGCTCGATTCCGACTCCTAGAACTCAAAATTTTGTCAAATATGCTTCGGGTGGCAAACTAACAAAGGGTAACGAGAGGTTTTCTATCGTATGTTCTATCTGATAAGCTACTTCAAGCTTAAGTAACCTCAAATAAAACCTAATACTCGGGGTCCCGAAAACACCCCCGGGGACATTATAGTCAAAACCTCCAGAATTTCACCCTGATCTCAAATATTCCCAATTTATCATCAAATGAACATTTCTATTACCCCAAAATTGACCCCGTTATGACAAAACCGCTAATCCACTAAAAATGACCGTCTCATGCCAAATAGCTCGAATATATCTCCATAATAATGGAATCTCATTCACAAATCTCATCATGCACCCAAATACACAAATTACCCTCAACGGGCCAAGTTATCATCACACCCCTGTAATTAGAAATATGGACTCACATGCATGCATTTCACATCATATTATAATATAATCAACATATACATGCATCTTATCAATTAATAACATAATTAGGCAAGTATGGCCCTCTCGGCCTACTATTCACGCCGTTAAACATACCGGGGAATTCAGGGCATTACAACTATCCCCTCCTTACTGAAATTTCGCCCTCGAAATTTTCCTGAACAACTCGGGATACTGACTCTAGTTCCCAAGTCGCCTCCTCGACCTTGCTGTTCCTCCACAATACCTTAACCAAAGGTATTGTATTATTCCTGAGGACCTTGTCCTTTCTGTCAAGTATCTGAACTGGCTGCTCCTCAAAGGAGAGATCTGGCTCAAGCTTCAGATCTTCATAACTCAGAATATGGCCCACATCAGATACATACCTCCGAAGAGCTGATACATGGAATACATTATGCACGGCAGACAACACCGGAGGCAAAGCCAATCTATAAGCCACCTGACCAATCCTCTCCAGGATCTCAAATGGACCTACAAATCTAGGACTCAGTTTTCCTTTCTTCCCTAACCTTCTCACCCCTTTCCATGGCGAGACTCTGAGGAAAACATAGTCTCCTACCTGGAACTCCACGTTCCTGCGCTTGGGATCTGCATAGCTCTTCTGTCTACTTTGAGAAGCAAGCATTCTAGCTCTAATCTTCTCAATAGCCTCACTGGTCCTCTGAACTGCATCAGGACCTAAGTATCTCCTTTCTCCCGTCTCATCCCAATGGATGGGAGATCTGCACTTCCTACCATATAGCATCTCATAAGGTGCTACTCCAATGGTAGATTGGTAACTGTTGTTGTAGGAGAATTCTATCAAAGGCAGATACTTACTCCAAGATCCACCGAAATCCAGCACACATGCTCTCAGCATGTCTTCTAATATCTGGATCGTCCTCTCAGATTGCCCATCTGTCTGAGGATGAAAAGCTGTACTGAACGTCAACTTTGTCCCCATGGCTTTCTGCAAACTTCCCCAGAACTTGGAAGTAAAAGTGGGGTCTCGATCTGACACGATTGACCTAGGTGCACCATGGAGCCGCACGATCTCTCTCACATAGAGATCTGCATACTGATCAACTGTATATGTAGTCCTCACTGGCAGAAAGTGAGCTGACTTGGTGTAGCGATCCATTATCACCCAAATAAAATCATGCTGACCAGTAGTCCTAGGTAAGCCCACCACAAAGTCCATTGTGATGTCTTCCCACTTCCACTCTGGGATATCCAGAGGCTGCAATGACCCTGCCGGCCTCTGATGCTCAGCCTTGACCTGTTGACATGTCAAGCACTTAGCCACATATTCTACTACATCTCTCTTCATCCCCGGCCACCAATATAACGATCTCACATCCTGGTACATCTTCGTGGTGCCTGGATGCAAAGAGTAAGGTGTAGTATGAGATTCATCCAGAATCTCTCGCCTCAATGCAGTGTCTAATGGAACACATATCCGCCCCTTGTATCTCAACAAACCTACCTCAGACACTGTATAATCTCTGGATGCTCTAGCCAGAACATCCTCTCTAATCTTGATCAACTGTGGATCACTCAACTGACCTTCTTTGATTCTCTCCAACAGCGTAGACTGTAGCGTAATGTTAGCCAACTGGCCCACCAGCAACTCTATACCAGCTCTGGTCATATCATCTGCTAACTCTCTGGCTATCAGCCTCATACCATGAATCTGCCCCGGACCCTTTCGGCTCAAAGAATCAGCTACCACGTTGGCTTTTCCTGGATGATACAAAATCTCATAATCATAATCTTTTACTAACTCCAGCCAATGCCTTTGCCTCATATTCAGGTCTTTCTGGGTGAAGAAGTACTTCAGGCTCTTGTGGCCTGTATAAATCTCGCACTTCTCTCCATAGAGATAATGCCTCCATATCTTCAAAGAAAAAACCACAGCTGCCAACTCTAGATCAAGAGTAGGATACCTTTTCTCGTAATCCTTCAACTGACGAGAAGCATAAACTATTACCTTCTCTGATTGCATCAAGACACAGCCCAAACCCTGATGAGAAGCATCGTAGTAAATCACAAACTTCTCCTGATCTGTTGGAAGACTTAGAATCGGAGTTGTAGTCAATCTCTGCTTCAGTTCCTGGAAGCTGTTCTCACATCTATTTGACCACACAAACTTCTGGCTCTTGCGTGTCAGTTCAGTCAAAGCACTAGCAATCTTTGAGAACCCTTCCACGAACCGCCTGTAATAACCTGCCAATCCAAGGAAACTGATAACCTCAGAAGCATTCTTTGGCCTTGGCCAATCTCTGACCGCTTCGATCTTTGCTGGATCTACCTTAATCCCCTCCTTACTGACAATATGCCCAAGAAAGGATACCTGAGACAACCAGAATTCACACTTCTTGAACTTTGCAAACAATATGTGTTCTCTCAGTCTCTGTAGAACCAACCTCAGATGCTGCTCATGCTCTAACTCAGTCTGAGAATATACTAGAATATCATTGATGAAGACGATCACAAACTGATCTAAGTAATCCTTGAACACTCTGTTCATCATATCCATAAAAGCAGCAGGGGCATTAGTCAATCCAAATGACATAACTAGAAACTCATAATGCCCATACCTGGTACGAAAAGCGGTCTTCGATATGTCTCCCTCCTTGACCCTCAACTGATGATAACCAGAACGAAGGTCGATCTTAGAGAATACCTTCATACCTTGCAGCTGATCGAACAGATCATCTATCCTTGGCAAAGGATACTTATTCTTAATTGTCAGCTTATTCAGTTCTCTATAATCTATACACATCCTCAGAGAACCATCTTTCTTCTTCACAAACAGAACTGGCGCACCCCAAGGTGAGAAACTACGTCTGATGAAACCCATATCTAGCAGCTCTTGCAACTGCACTTTCAATTCTTTCAACTCAACTGGGGCCATTCTGTATGGTGCTCTAGACACTGGCTCCGTCCTTGGTGCCAGTTCTATAATGAACTCAATCTCTCTGTGTGGTGGCAACCCTGGCCAATCTTCTGGAAACACATCCAGAAACTCACATACAAGTCTAGTATCCTCTGGTCTCACTGGCATGACCTGAGTGGTATCAACCACACTGGCTAAGAATCCAATGCAACCTCTCTGCAGTAGATCCCTGGCCCTCAACACAGAAATCATAGGAATGCGAGGTCCATGCACAATACCAACAAACACAAAAGGATCCCCACCTTCAGGCTCAAAGGTGACCATCTTCCTTCTGCAGTCAATAGTTGCCCCATACTTTGCCAACCAATCCATACCCAGTATCATATCAAAGTCAGTCATAACTAACTCTATCAAGTCCACTGACAACTTTCTGCCCTCTACTGTCACCGGCAAAGATCTGACCCATCTTCTGGATACCACTAACTCTCTAGTGGGTAACAAAGTACCAAATCCCACAGCATAAAAATCACAAGGTCTACACAACCTATCAATAATGCTACTAGCAACAAAGGAATGTGTAGCACCAGAATCAATTAACACATGATAAGGGATTCCTGCACTAAGAAGCTGACCTGTAACAATTGAGGGGGAAGCCTCAGCTTCTGCTTGAGTCAACATGAACACTCGAGCTGGGGCCAAGCTGTCCACCTTTCTGGGTTCTTCTTTCCCTATCTGAGGGCAATCCTTCTTAAGGTGACCCACTACTCCACACAAATAGCAGGCCTTTGCCCTACACTCTCCCAAATGGCGCCTCTTGCACCTAGGGCATTCAGGACGAGTCTTCCAGGCTTCACTGACCCCGTAACCTTCCTCTTCTTATCACTAGGGCCAACACCCCTACCAGAACCAACAAATGGAGGAACTGTCCTCCTGAAATCCTTTCTGGCTGCACTGTCACGCCAGATCTTAGTCTCTGCACTCTCAGCTATGAGTGCCTTCTCCACCACCTATGCATAAGTAGTGACTCCTGCCACAGTGGTGATGCGAACGTCTCGGGCTAACCTAGGTTGTAGCCCCTGGAGGAATCTCTCTCTCCTGGTCCCATCAGTGGGCACCAACTCTTTGGCAAACTTTGCCAAACGGTCAAACTTTAAGGCATACTCAGTTACTGATAAGCTTCCCTGAAATAGCCTCATAAATTCACCAGCCTTCGCTGCTGTAATAGCGTCATTATAATACTTTTCATTGAACAAGGTCTGAAACTCCTCCCAGCTCAGGAGATTAACATTCTTGGTCTGGCCAACCACCTCCCACCAAATCCGGGCATCATCCCGAAACATATAGGCAGCACATGCCACCCTTTCACTACCAACTACCCTCATAAAGTCAAGAATAGTGGTAATCATGCTCATCCATTGTTCAGCTTTAATAGGATCTGCACTGCCTTCAAACACAGGAGGTTGTTGCTTCCTGAACCGCTCATAAAGAGGTTCAAATCTGTTTCCAACCTCAAGAAACTGCCCAGTAACTGGCACCAACACAGAAGGTGCCTCTGCAACACTGGCCACTGCAGTCACTTGCTGCTGTCTCAGGAGACGAAGCTCCTCTCCCTGTTTCAACACTATAGCCTGCAAATCATTAAATAATTGCTGCCAGTTTGCGGGAGCTGGCTGTGGAATCTGAGACTGGTCATTCTCTTGACCCTGACTGTTGTCATTATTCTGACCCTGACCACTCTGGCCAGCCGTAGTGTCTATCTGTTCTGGGTTCATTCTATCACTGATACCTTACTGAAACAATAATCAATACGGCCAGTCAGATAGTAATAACTAAACCTCTTGCCGCCTCACGGTCCAAGAACAAGCAGACAATTATCATATTCCACAGTCATTCAATATTCTCAAACAGATACATGTTTATGGCAATCAGCACTCAGCATGTATCACATAGCATTTCATAATATTTCAGGGGCACAAGGCCAACACAGTGTCTCATGCATACAGGTAAAGCATTTGCACCACATTTAGGAGTTATGCACATAACTACATAAAGAGTTACCAAACCAAGAGTCGAGCTTGACTTCAGTGATGTGTGTACATGCCCAGCCAGTCTACAGGAACCTTAACCTTGGCATTGCTCTGATACCAAGTTGTAACGCCCTGGTTACCCCAGAACAGTTACGGTGAACGGTGGACCGAAAATTTGACTCGCTACCCAAGTCCTTTGGTCAAAAACGTGCTCTAAGTGTAATTAACAGGTTAAGGTATAAAACTAATAAAAAGGAAATGGATATTTTCATTACAAACTGCTCTGCAGAGCTAAACAAAACGTTTACAAGTTGTTCTCAGTACCAAATGGTGATTACAGTTTTAAATTTACAATCCCGCCGACCTAAGCGGCAAAAATAGGGTAAACTCCCTAGTTCCTCTGAGAACTCCTTGGCCGTGGTGGTCAAGCGGCCGCATATGTACACATCACCACCTAAGCTCTCCACTCAAGGCTAGGTGAGCTTTTCTTTTCCTTTACCTGCACCACATAGCACCCATGAGCCAAAGCCCAGCAAGAAAACATAATCCCATTCAATAACATTATTCAATGATTATCATTATAATCACACTGAGCATAAAGCTTTCAAACAAATGAGTGAGCATCACATGAGGTCCTGATAAACCATACTGAGTGACTGACAAGCAAGTCACTAATTCAAATGGAAGAGTGGCTACTAGTTAAACCACTAGCCTTCAACAGGTTCTGGTAAACCATACTGAGTAACTGACAAGCAAGTCACTAATTCAAATGGAAGAGTGGCTGCTAGGTAAGCCACTAGCCTCCAAGCGCTTATTTCATTCATCGACCCTCGGGGTCGGTCTGGCATTAATGCTCTTTGAGTCATCCAATGTTGATAGTTGATTAGATCTAATCCTTGTTGGCTTGGGTTAACACGCTAAGGCCGTCCTGACTAATGACTCAGCGCAATGTGACCAGTGCCCAGTACCACTGCCGAACCTGACTAATAAGTCACAGCTTCACAGTTGATACTAGCACCTTTGCCAAATCTGACTAATGAGTCAGTACCATGCACAAGTGAGCAACATATGCTAAGCATTCTATATTCAATCCATGTCCATATTTACACAACCAACATGCCTCATGAATATCCATGCATGTCACACTTGGGGCGCAGTTTTCTTACCTTTGATTCGAGCTAGAGTGAACAAATGAATGACCCTTGAGAACGGTTTAGCATTTAGTCCTTTAGCAGTTACCTAATCAAAACACATATAGGATACCATCAATAATCATGATAATAAAGGGTTCTTAAACCATTATCAATTTCAAAATATTATTTTCTTTAATTTAAAAAATAAACAAAATATTGTGATGAATAGTACCCGTTTCGAGTACTTTTCACCGTGGTGTGCGTAGAGTTGGGCATGCATGCACGCGGATTGGGTCGTCTGCTATGGTGTGCATGATGGTGCGCGTGTGCAAGGTGGTTGATGTGCACGGTGTCTGGGCGGTGCGCGACTGGCATCCAGGCAAAAAAATTTCAGAAATTTTTTTTGTGCAATTTTTCAAACCAAAAAATATTTTCTAATTAATTTTTACCATGTTTTACTCAAAATAAAGCATATATAAAAATCAATAACATAGAAAACACAACAAAATAACCAAAAAAATGTTAATTATCATGTAGATCTAAAAATTACCATGCTTCATAAAATCATGAAATTACTCAACACATCGAATAATTCAATTTTTAACATGTTCATGCATGAAAATAAAAATTACCAATGACTCTATGGCCAGTTGTTGGGAAAACTACTTATACAAGATCTTGTGTATTTTCATGTAGATCTTATATTAAAAGAATTAATATAAGAAAAACTAAAACATATTTCTAAAATTGAATTCAAACAAAAACAATGATAAGAACACTTACACTATACACAACGGAATAATAGAGTCCTTCCTCCAGTTTCTCTAACCGTTGTATCCTTTCTATCGCAGAGTATTACCAAGAAACTGAACTGTTCTTCAATTTTCTTCATAGTCTTCCAAAGTTTCCTTAGAATGACCTAGACTAAGGTAGGCAATTCTTAACACATGAGATAGATACAGAGAGAAGAAGAGAAAATAATAATGAGGATTAGAAAAAGACTTGTGATTTAAAATAATAAGGTAGGCAATAGAGAGAATCTAAAATCTATCAGAAACTTGTGATTCAACATATGATTTCAATTCTCACTTAGCATTTATTTTAGAGGCTCAATTAGGTCATTTAATTTAATTAAAAAATCAATAAAATAATATATAATATCAGCCCTAGGTCGAAATTATCATGGGCTTTAGGCCCGTGAAATTTACCATTTGATTATAAGCCCATTCGACTTAAAATCAGGGCCTGTATTAGTTTCTATTGATTTAAGTAATTAAATAATTATTCAAATCATTTATCAAATTAATTATTTATAATTTTAACCGTGATTTAAATTTATTTATTAATTTAGACACCAATTTATCTTAATTAATAAATTTGCCATAATTTCTCTTTTCTTCTCTAAATTGTATAACTCTGTGAAACTATCAAAAATTGACCTGGTCAACTTTGATAATTCTAATTCATAATTAAATCAATTAATTGAGACTATCTAGATGATTTTATCCAAGGTACAGTGGGGATCATGGGCCTATGAAATCAAGCTCCAATAAGTTATCATAAATCTAACAATTAAATTTACTAACTTATTAATTCCTCGTGACTCCACTAAAGACTCAGAATTGCATTCTTGAATTCATAGAACACTCTATAACAAATATACATACGTTATTCATTATCCATTGTTACAACCATAATTGTAACTCAATCCTCAATAGACGGTCTTGTAATGCCCCGACTAATTCTAAGACCTCGGATGTAACGCCCTGGTTACCCCAGAATAGTTACGGTGAACGGTGGACCGGAAATTTGACTCGCTACCCGAGTCCTTTGGTCAAAAACTTGCTCTAAGTGTAATTAACAGGTTAAGGTATAAAACTTATAAAAAGGAAATGGAGATTTTCATTACAAACTGCTCTGCAGAGCGAAACAAAACGTTTACAAGTTGTTCTCAGTACAAAATGGTCATTACAGTTTTAAATTTACAATCCCGCCGACCTAAGCGGCAAAAATAAGGTAAACTCCCTAGTTCCTCTGAGAACTCCTTGGCCGTGGTGGTCAAGCGGTCGCATATGTACACATCACCACCTAAGCTCTCCACTCAAGGCTAGGTGAGCTTTTCTTTTCCTTTACCTGCACCACATAGCACCCATGAGCAAAGCCCAACAAGAAAACATAATACCATTCAATAACATTATTCAACGATTATCATTATAATCACACTGAGCATAAAGCTTTCAAAAAAATGTGTGAGCATCACATGAGGTCCTGATAAACCATACTGAGTGACTGACAAGCAAGTCACTAATTCAAATGGAAGAGTGGCTGCTGGGTAAACCACTAGCCTTCAACAGGTTCTGGTAAACCATACTGAGTGACTGACAAGCAAGTCACTAATTCAAATGGAAGAGTGGATGCTAGGTAAGCCACTAGCCTCCAAGCGCTTATTTCATTCATCGACCCTCGGGGTCGGTCTGGCATTAATGCTCTTTGAGTCATCCAATGTTGATAGTCGATTAGATCTAATCCTTGTTGGCTTGGGTTAACACGCTAAGGCCGTCCTGACTAATGAGTCAGCGCAATGAGACCAGTGCCCAGTACCACTGCCGAACCTGACTAATAAGTCACAGCTTCACAGTTGATACTAGCACCTTTGCCAAATCTGACTAATGAGTCAGTACCATGCACAAGTGAGCAACATATGCTAAGCATTCTATATTCAATCCATGTCCATATTTACACAACCAACATGCCTCATGAATATCGATGCATGTCACACTTGGGGCGCAGTTTTCTTACCTTTGATTCGAGCTAGAGTGAACAAAATAACGACCCTTGAGAACGGTTTAGCTTTTAGTCCTTTAGCAGTTACCTAATCATAACACATATAGGATACCATCAATAATCATGATAATAAAGGGTTCTGAAACCATTATCTAGCCTCCAAGAGATCAATCCAAACTAATCCAAGTAGTAAGGACACTCCCAAGGCCTAAAACTAGGTTCCCGGGGTCAAAACGAGCAAACGTGGCGAAAATAGGGCAAGGGCTGCGGCCCTAGCACCTTGGGTCGCGGCCCCCAGGGTTCTCTGAGGCAAGGGCCACGGCGCCCTCCATCAAGGGTCGCGGCGCCCAGCAAGCACAAATTCTCCACCTGCTTCTTCAAAGCAGGGTCGCGGCGCCCCAAGAACAGGGCCGCGACCCTTCACCCTGAGCCATTTCCAACCGCGTTTTTAACACTCCATAACATCCAAAATCATACCCAAACATTCCCCAATCATCAAAACAAAGTTCCCAAGCTTCCCCATGCATCAAAACCCTCAAAATCCAAGGTTCAAACAGATCAAAAACCCAACAATTCACAAAATCAATTCAAAGCTTAGAAACTCGGAAAAACTCAAAACTTAAACTTCGATTACCTTCGATTGTGTTGTTTTCCGCCGAATCCTTCGGTTAAGAAGCTTATAATCTTTCCTATGATCGCTATACCTCGATCCTCGCTCCATTTCGACTCCTAGAACTCAAGATTTCGTTAAATATGCTTCGGGTGGCAAAAATGAACTAACGAAGGGTAACGAGAGGTTTTCTATCGTATGTTCTATCTGATAAGCTACTTCAAGCTTAAGTAACCTCAAATAAAACCTAATACTCGGGGTCCCGAAAACACCCCCGGGGACATTATAGTCAAAACCTCCATAATTTCACCCTGATCTCAAATATTCCCAATTTATCATCAAATGAACATTTCTATTACCCCAAAATTGACCCCGTTATGACAAAACCGCTAATCCACTAAAAATGACCGTCTCATGCCAAATAGCTCGAATATATCTCCATAATAATGGAATCTCATTCACAAATCTCATCATGCACCCAAATACACAAATTACCCTCAACGGGCCAAGTTATCATCACACCCCTGTAATTAGAAATATGGACTCACATGCATGCATTTCACATCATATTATAATATAATCAACATATACATGCATCTTATCAATTAATAACATAATTAGGCAAGTATGGCCCTCCCGGCCTACTATTCATGCCGTTAAACATACCGGGGAATTCGGGGCATTACATCGGACTATTAAAAAATGTTAGGAAAAACTTTTACAGGATCTTTATTTATTTTCATGTATATCTAATATGATACAAATTAATACGAGATAGCCTAAAACTTGTTTCAAAAATTGAGTTAAAAAAGAAACAAAGAATAAAATACTTACAGTATACGCAACGGAATTAAAGATTCCTTCCTTCAGTTTCTCTAACTCTTGTATCCTCTCTGTCGCAGAGTATTATCAAGAAACTGAATCGATCTTCTATTTTCTTCACAGTCTTCCAATGTATCCTTAGAATCACCTAGACTAGAGTGGGAAATTCTCAACACATGAGATAGATATAGAGAGAAGAAGAGAAAATAACAAAGAGGCTTAGAAAAGGACTTGTGTTTAGAGAGAATCTAAAACTATTAGAAAACTAGTGATTAAACTTATCTGTCGTCTCAGAAATCTTAACTTATGACTTCTCTTTAAGCACTCCTTTTATAGACTCAATTAGGCCATTTAATTTAATTAAAAAAATCAATAAAATCATAGTCATTTTAAAGCCCTAGGTCCAAATTATCATGGGCTTTAGGCCCGTGAAATTTCTCATTTGATTATAAGCCCATTGGACTTAAAATCAAGGCATGTATTATTTTTTATTGATTTAATTAATTAAATAATTATTTAAATCCTTTATCAAATTAATTATTTATAATTTGAACCTTGATTTAAACTTATTTATTAATTTAGATACCAATTTATTTTAATTAATAAATCTGCCATAATTTCTCTTTTCTTCTCAAAATTACATAACTCTGTGAAACTATCCGAAATTGACCTGATCAACTTTGATAATTCTAATTGATAATTAAATCAATTAATTGAGACTATCTAGATGATTTTATCCAAGGTACGATGGGGACGATGGGCCTATGAAATCAAGCACCAATAAGTTGTCATAAATCTAACAAATAAATTTACTAACTTATTAATTCATCGTGACTCCACTATAGACTCATAATTGCACTCTTGAATTCATAGAACGCTCTATAACAAATATGGATACGCTATTAATTATCCATTGTTACAACCATAATTGTCACTCAATCCTCTATAGACGGTCTACAATGAGATAGGACTAAAATACTGTTTTACCCCTCATTGTATATTATCCTTAAAATAGTTTGATCCTTGTAAATGATATTTCAGTAAACTAATATTAATTACTGAAATGAGATCTCTATCATTTAACACCTTGAACCAAACTAAAAGGAAACCATCGTTTCACTTCTTCATCAGAAGCTATAGACGTTCATATCTATGATGAACACTCCCACTCAATTATACTACAGAGTTCCCAAGATGTAAGTATGGGCTAGTCCGTAGGGTAAGCTGGTAACGAACAAGTCAAAGAACTCAAATAATACAATCAGTTAGAATACTAACCACTCAGAATTGAGATTGAATTGACCTATGGTCAGCTATATGATGTGACTAGAATAGATAATAACGGTATGTTTACTTATCTTATCAACTGTCAATATCGGTCATGCCTGATGTAACAAATACATCCGATCTTATCTACTTTGCTAATGTTCTGGAAAGAACATAACACCGTAATGTGTAAGTAGATCTTATCGTAGATTGGCAAGTCAGTGTAAATCCTGTGCACTGACTAATTTTAGGACTAACTTATTTTGAACATATAATCATATTTATTTCCACTGTGATTACGTCACTATAAATAAGATTAGCTATATGCTCAAGATTTAATAGAAGTTTATATTAAACAAATAATGATGAAAATAAAACATGTGAGCAAAGTGATTGACCAAGTCAAAAAATTATTTCTATTCTTTTATTGATAATAAAATGAGATTACAAAGAAATTGGGTTTTAATTAGGGCATAAAACCCTAACAGAAAGTACTAAGACATAGCTACTATTTTGGAATACATACATAAAATAATAGACTTTATTATAAAAATCCAAAATATAGGATCCCATTGTTTAATTCATAAAAACATTAAAGAAAACATAACCTTTAATTAATTGTTCAAAAAACTAATTGCGGAAAAATAAATACATAAATTGAAAAGACTCAAAATAACTTCATCCTCAATCTTCCAGCAATCCATTCATTCAATCCTCTCCCAATACACATGCCAAAGCTACCATGAATCCATCTCGCCTTCCAAGCTTTTTTTCCTGCACCATCTAAAAATAAAAGGAATGAGTCTAATGCCCAGCAAGGAAAATCTACTAAAACATATCATAAATCATAAGACTATATACATCATAAAACATATGATGTAAAAATGTATATCGTAAAAACATAGGACTACAATATTAATGGCCATTAACTCATTACGGTAGCATGTGATAAAACCATCTAGGTCCTCAGTCTACTAATCGATGTAGGTTAGATCACAAGGTAGTATATGATAACCCATCTAGGTCCTCTGTCTACTAATCGAGGTAGGGTAAATCATAACTCTAATCTACGATAATGATAAAAATCTTGGGATTTGATTTGCTGTCTAAGCAACTAACCCAAGCGACTATAACATAAAACATATTCATAGACATATATAACATATCAACATAACATAACATATCACATAAACATATCATAACACATATAATCTAACCTATTTTCCTTACCAAAAACCAGAATATTGGAGACAAAAATGGGATTGGAAAACTCATAAAACCAACAATCAGAATCGTGAGTTTTCTAAAGAAATGGAGATGAAAGGAGATCTAAACCATCAAGATAGAAACTTACTGAAAAACCTTAAGTTTCAAGAAACTTAAACACCTAACCAAAAGCCATAATAATGAGTTTGGATCTGAAAGAAAATGAAAGAAAATAAAAGAACTATAATGAATTAAACCTGAGGATAAGAATACCTTGGATAGACTAGAAATTTGACTACACCTCAATACCGAAATGTCACTCTATCTTACTTCCGAAATGTTTAGAAAAGCTTAGATTGGAAAAGCTTTTTAATCCCAAAACCCTAGTGTTTTCTCTCTTGAATAAACTTAGTAGCTTTGAGGTTGTGAAGAATGCTTGAATAAAGAATGAAATTGCTGAGTACTATGTTCTATTTATAGATTTCAATGAGTGAAACTAGCCCCTTTTAAAATGAATAAATAAATGAATATAAATTGAATATATTTTAATTTTCATTTCAACAAATGCCCAGAACTCGGTCAAAAATGTTCAAGAGCAAGTCCAAGTGGTTGAGGGCTGTTTCTAGCTCAGTTCTACCAAGTTTTCCAAAATCAACCCAAAGGTCAATATATCGCCCTACCCTAGGAAATATATTGCCTATACCTATACCCCGAGCCTCCGTGGTTTCATTCATGCGAAGTCAACGTGTATTCTGTATCATCTGTAGGCTATGTGTCGACCCTATAGCTGCGATATATCGGCATACGCTAATATTTTAAACACGTTTTTGCACACTTTCAACATATTTTTAATTTGGTAAAACAATTTTGTCTGCGCAAAACGTAATCCTAACAACTACTGGAAGGTTCTAGAGCTTCTAGAACTATTCTTTATTAATTTATTCCTCTAAAATCCTTAATAAACATACATGTTACAAGTGTCACATTCTTAATTATTCTATCTAAACATTAGGTTTAAATAATATTTCTAGGACCAGCTATATTAATCAAACCTTATGTTAAAATTAATATTTCTAAACTATAGGTTAAACTTATAAAATCCATAACTATTTCTATGAATTTCCAACTAAATTCCGGCTTGAACCAATAATCACGAAAATTAAAATACTACTAGCTACTACTGCTACTGTTGTTGCTACTGCTACTACTAGTACTACTATTACTACTACTACTAACTAAGTAAAATTCTGAGACGCTACAAGTCTACAATGAGATGGGACTAAAATACTGTTTTACCCCTCATTGTATTTTATCCTTAAAATACTTAGTTCCTTGTAAATGATATATCAGTAAACTAATATTAATTACTGAAATGAGATCTCTATGATTTAGCACCTTGAACCAAACTAAAAGGAAACCATCGTTTCACTTCTTCATCATAAGCTATAGATGTTCATATCTATGATTAACACTCCCACTCAATTATACTAACAAGTTCCCAAGATGTAAGTGTGGGCTAGTCCGTAGGGTAAGCTGGTAACGAACAAGTCAAAGAACTCAAATAATACAATTAGTTAGAATACTAACCACTCAGAATTGAGATTGAATTGACCTATGGTCAACTATATGATATGACTAGAATAGATAATAATATTATGCTTACTTATCTTATCAACTGTCAATATCGGTCCTGTCCGATGTAACAAATACATCCGATCTTATCTACTTTGCTAATGTTCTAGAAAGAAGATAACACCACAATGTGTAAGTAGATTATATCGTAGATTGACAAGTCAGTGTAAATCTTGTGCACTGACTAATCTTAGGACTAACTTATTTTGAACATATAATCATATTTATATTCCACTTTGATTGCATCACTATAAATACAATTAGCTATATGCTCGGGATTTAATAGAAGTTTATATTAAACAAATAATGATGAAAATAAAACATGTGAGCAAAGTGATTGACCAAGTCAAAAAATTATTTCTATTCTTTTATTGATAATAAATGAGATTACAAAGAAATTGGGTTTTAATTAGGACTTAAAACCCCAACAATCAGAACCAGTGTATCCAGTAGGGTTTCGCTCACCTCTGAATATACAAGCATATAATCTCTCGTTCTCATAAGATACTTGAGAATGTGCTTTACTGTAATCCAGTGTTCCAAACTAGGATTTTATTGATAACGACTTACAACCCCTACTGCACAGTATACGCCGGGCCTAGTACACAACATAGCATATATTAGACTCCCAATTGCTGAAGCATATGGATACTTTTTCATGTCCTCTTTCTCTTCAAGTGTCTTTGGACATTGCTCTTTGGAAAGAGTAATTCCATGTCTAGTTGATAATTGACATTTCTTGGAATTCTCCATAGAGAACCTTTCAAGCACCTTATCTATATAATTAGCCTGAGAAAGTTCCAAGAGCTTGTTCTTCTTATCCCGTAGGATTTGGATTCCCAGAACATAGTTCGCTTCGCCCATCTTTCATTTGGAAATTTTCAGCTAACCATTTCTTCATGTTTGACAATGTCTCTACATCGTAACCAATGAGGAGAATGTCATCCACATAAAGAACTAAGAAAACAACTTCTTTTCCTTTGACATATTTATATACACATGCTTTGTCGACATTCTGTTCTAATCCGTATGTTTTAATTGTCTCATGAAAGGTGATATTCCAAGATCTAGATGCTTGCTTTAATCTATAAATGGATTTCTGCAACTTACACACCTTATGATCTTCCCCATTCTTAATGAACCATTCTGTTTGTATCATATAGATAATTTCATCAAAATAGCCATTCAGAAAAGTTATCTTGACGTCCATTTTCCATATCTCATAGTTATAGGTGGCAGCTATGGATAAGAGGATGTGAATGGATTTTAGCATGGCCACAGGAGAAAATGTTTCTTCATTATCAACACCCCCCTCTCTGAGTGTAACCTTTGTCTACAAGCCTTGCCTTGAAAGTATCTACTTTCCCATCTACACCTGTTTTCTTCTTGAAGATCCATTTACATCCAATGGATCTGACATCTTTGGGTGGGTCTACAAGTTCCCAGACAGAATTGGGATACATCAATTCTATTTCTTTATTCATTGCTTCTTGCCATTTCTCCTTTTCAGGATCACCCATTGCTTCTTTTAAGGTTAATGGATCGTCCGACATGTCCCACTATGACGTTGCACTGGGGTTTCCTTTTTAGGAATACTGGTTTCCTTGGTTTTTCATTTAATGATTATGGTGAAGGTGATGGAATCTTATTAGCCGTGAGTTCCTCCAAAACTACATTACTCCGAGATTTATAGTTATTCATATAGTCGTGTTCAAGGAAAGTCGCATTTGTATAAACAAATACCTTTTGTTCATTGGTACTATAGATGCAACTACCTCTTGTTTCTGGAGCATAGCCCACGAAAATGCACACTTCACAGCTCAAATCAAGTTTCCCTAATTTAGGTCTAAGAACATGAGCAGGACAGCCCTAAATGCAAAAATGGTGCAAACTAGCTTTGTTTCCATTCAATAATTCCAGTGGCATTTTGCTTATGGTCTTAGATGGGACTACATTCAAAATTTAAGTTGTTGTTTGAAGTGCATATCCACAGAATGAGAGAGGAAGTGAAGAGTAGCTTAACATAGACCTGATCATGTCCAACAAGCTCTTGTTTCTTCTTTCTCAAACACCATTTTGCTCTGGTGTTCCAGATGCTTTTAGTTGAGATTGAATACCATAATCTATCATGAAATTTTTTATTTCCAAACTAAATATTCAGCACCACGATCTAATCAAAGTATTTTAAGAGTCTTACCTAACTACTTCTCAGCCTCAGCTTTGAAGTCTTGAAACTTACCAAAGGTTTTAGACTTCCTAAGCATTGGGTAAGTATGACCGTATCTTGAGTAATTGTCAATGAACGTGACGAGGTACTCATATCCACCTCTAGATTGTACGTTGACTAGACCACAAACATCAGTGTGTACAAGCTCTAAAAGCTCTTTAGCTCTATTGCCTTTCACTGAGAAAGGACGTTTGGTCATTTTTCCTTCTAGACAAGACTAACAAACTAGAAAAGTTCCAACTCTTACTTCTCTAAATGGTCCATCTTTTGTAAACCAATTTATCCTCTCTGGTCCTATATGACTAAGTCTAAGGTGGCAAATATATGTGTCATCCTCCTTTGAAACCTTTTGTCTTCTGTTTCTTTTCAGTTTCGCTACTTTAAATAATTATGAGTTATTTAGCGATCGTTCATTTGGCTTAAGCATATACAGTCTGTTTTTTTGTTCCACTTCTCAAATTTTGAAACCATTCTTCGAAATAACAATCACATTGTTATTAAAAGAAACATCAAAAGATTGTTCATGCAACATAGACAAATAAACTAAGTTTCTAGAAAATCCAAGAATAAAATAAATATTATTCAAAATAAGATAATTGTTCCCAAAAAATAAATGGACTATTCCCTTTGCTCTTGCTGAAACGATCGCTCCACTTCCAACTCTCATAGTTACCTTGCCATAACAAGTTCCATTGATGACTCAGGTATCTGAATAAAAGAACAAACATGGTTACTGGCTCCTGAATCTAAAACTCAGGATGACATATTGTCTTCCACTATACAAGCTTCAAGTACGAGAAAATGAGATTTACCTTTCTTTTTCAGCTTAGCGAGATACTTTATACAGTTTCACTTCTAGTGACCTTCAACTCCATAGTGGAAACACTTTCCTTTTGGTTCTTTCTTCTTGGAGTTATTGTCATTCTTGTTCTCCTTGGCTTTTGGTGCCTTCTTGCCTTTCTTGGACATCTTGCCCTTACTTTTGTCCTTGTCATTGTGCTTCTTCCTCTCCTTGGTTTTATCCTCATAGATTGAAGGTTTCTCCTCTGTCACATTTGTCTCATTCTCTTTGGTTATCGTTTTGTTAAGAGACTCAAATATCTATAGTTCATTCAATATCTGGGTCATCTTGAATTCTAACTTATTCATAATTTAGTTGGTTTTGAACGTAGAGAAAGCAAGAAATAATTATTCATGTATGATGCTTACTTGTGTACGCATATCAACGACGCCCCCATGTGTTTCTGCTTCATGCATCAAGTTAATCATGCTCAAGAAATGTTCACGCACATAAACACCCTTCTTTATCTTAGTAATCTTGTAGGTTCTAGTAGCCTCAATGTCTACTTTGATCAGATTGCTGCCCAAACATGGCCTGCAGAGATTCCATTATTTCAAAAGCAGTTTCCATTGGTTCATGCTTTGTTCCTAGAACATCATTCTTGATCACAAGAATGTAACACTTAGCCTTATTATTGGACTGAATCCAAGCATCATATTTGTCTCGAATATTCTTCAGGGCATTGGCAGCGGGCTCTTCATGAAATCCCTCAGTTATGACAAATTTATGGTTCTCACATATTAACATTAAATTCATATTCGATTTCCATCTTATAAAATTATCACCATTAAGTTTTTCAAGTGAAAGTAAAGCATTAATTGGATTGCTACCGTTCGACATTACTGAAAGAAATAAAATTTTATAAAATTAGTATCTAAAAAGTATCAATTATTTGAAAAGTAAATATGATGCATGAATGCAACAATTAAAACACATAAACATAGCATTTACTATTCCCCGATAAAACTACCCAACAAATAAAGTGTCGCCGTAGGGTCGGTCAAGTTAAATTCAGATAGCTTATAAGACAATCTTATCATTATTATTTAAAACTTAAAATAACTATTATTTTCTCTTTTAAAAATAAAGTATCGTTGGTTTGGTCAAGATACAATTATCCACCACAAATGCTTAATTGCATCTTTGTAAGTGTAACCCATTATTTCAAAATTCATGACTTAACTTATAGAATGCACCTTAAGGTCGGTCAAGCCTAAAATGCATCACTCTTTCCTATCTTCGTAAGAAGTCAACCTTGGTATTAATATGCTAGAAACCTTCTTTGGGGGACGGAAACAAACCCCCTCGATGCCTTATTCATATTTCACTGTGTTGTACTAATAATGGAGACCAAATGTCACATTGAGATGTTCACCTTCTCCCACTTTCTATTTTAGAATGAATGTGTTTATTAAAACTAATCAATTAATTCTAAATTAATTACTAGTTTATTAAATACCTATGAATATAATTAATTGCAAAATACATTTAATTATAAAATAGATTATTTCTACAATTAATGTGATCTAGATAATTACCCATTACATTCATCTCACTTTACTAAACCATTTTTTAAATAAAGTTGGTTATCTTAAATGCTTAAAAAAACTATTGCCTTTATTATGGTGTAATTTACCAAGTTTAAACTAATTTAAGATGGTAAATTTTATGTTATATGCATCATAACTTTCTGAAATTTTTTAATATGCCAACGTAAGTTACTATCCCAAATATATGACAATTTAAATTTTTTAGACAAAAATACCCCTAACATTCAAACACCAATTTTCTCTCTGAATCTGAACTCTCTCTCTCTCTCTCTCTCAAACATCTCTCATTCTATCAGTCTCTCTCTCACTCTCTCTCATTCTAATCTTGTAGATCTCGAAAAAAATACCAAAATTAAAAAAAAAAATCATCTGAAACAGACATATGAGTGAAAAAAAATAAACCTCCAAATTTTTCGCAAGTTTTAGTATAGCGCATCGAAATTGCATTGAAAAAACATCATTTTGGCCGAAAATCAAGTTTTAATGATTGCATCGAAACACCATCGATTTTTCATTGTAAAAGCTTCGTTTTTGCCAAAAAATAAGTTTTCATGATTGCATCGCAAAAGCATCGAAACATCATCGATTTTGCATCGAAATTTCATCGAAAAACTATTGTTTTGGCCAAAAATCAAGTTTCACTATTGCATCAAAAGAGTATTAAAATTACATTGATTTTGCATCGAAAAAGTATTATTTTTGCCAAAAAACAAGTTTTCATGATTGCATCAAAAGAGCATCGAAACACTATCGATTTTTCATCGAAAAAACATAGTTTTGGCCAAAAAAAAAAAGTTTTCATGATTGCATCGCAAGAGAATCGAAGCACCATCGATTTTTCATCGAAACTCCATTTATTTTGCATCGAAAAAGCATCTTTTTGGCCAAAAATCAAGTTTCATGATTGCATCGAAAATGCATCGTTTTGTCCAAAAATCAAGTTTTCATAATTGCATCGCAAGAGCACCGAAACAACCATCGATTTTGCATATTTCAAGACCAAAATGATGTTTTTTCAATGCAAAATCGATGGTGTTTCGATGCTCTTGTGATGCTATCATGAAACTTGATATTTGGCCAAAACAATGCTTTTTTTTATGCAAAATCGATGGTGTTTCGATGATGTTGCTGCAATCATTAAAACTTGATTTTTGGCCAAAATGATACTTTTTCGATGCAATTTCGACGCTCTGCACTAAAATTTGACAAAAACTTTGGAGGTTCATATTTTTTCACTCAAATGTCTGTTTCAGATGATTTTTTTTTAATTTTGGTATTTTTTCGAGATTTACAAGATTTGAATGAGAGAGAGTGTGAGAGAATGAGAGATGTTAGAGAGAGAGAGAGAGAGAGTTCAGATTGAGAGAGAAAATGGGTGTTTTGATGTTAGGGGTATTTTTGTCTAAAAAATTGAAATTGTCATATATTTGAGATTGTAACTTATATTGGCATATTAAAAAAATTTAGTGAGTTATCATGCATATAACATGAAATTTCCCTTTAAGACTTAGCAGTTTACAAGCAATTGATTTCTCCAAAACAATTCAAATAAACACTTAGGACAATCCTAGATAATCATGTTTCTACAAAAATGCATGATTAATCAAAATTGTGTGGGGTTTCATGAATGACATGTAATTGACTGATGCATGATCATTCTCTCAATCAAACATTAATTAATATTTATTTAAATAAATACAATAAAAAAATAATAAATGATGAACCGAGTACTATTGGGTATTTTTAAATTTACAACCCTTTGAAAAAAATAGAAATAAAATTATAATATGCCCTATAGTTGTTTGCAAGATTCCAAGATCGCTTCTCTTCTCTTACTATCCCATCTTTTTAATTTTTAGAAATTTATTAGGCCCAACTAATTAATTAGAAACTAATTTTCTAATAAATTTATTTAATTAAAACTAGCTTTTAATTAAATAACCATTTTTGTCATCTTTTTAATTTAGTTGAATTTAAGTAATATAAGAATCAAATTCAAATAATAAAAATAAAATAAGATAACTATCTTTTTAAATTCTAAACATTTAAAATTAATTAAATAAAAGATATTTTAGCGCAAAATTAGGGATTTGTTGGGCACCAAATGTAACGTCCCAGATTTTGAAGACTCGATAATGTGTGTAACACCCTAAACTCCAAGGACCATTACAATGTGCATTTTAAACAGTGTTAAACTCGCTAATTGAGTCATTTGGTCATAATCGTGTAACTAAGTATGATTAGTGGTTTAGGGTTAAAATTTTTGGCTAACATATAACGTTTCACTAAAACATTTACTGTATACATTGAGATCCCAAAAATATAATTTAAAAGTTAATTACAACAAAAGATTTACAACCATCCGACCTAAGCGAAAAAATAGGGTTTAACCCTAGTTCCTCTTTAAACCCTCGGTCGTGGTAGTCAAGCAGCCGCATATGTACACATCGTCACCTAAGTTCTCCAACTCAAGGATGGTCCATCTTTCTTTTGCCTTTACCTACACCACATAGAACCCGTGAGCCGAAGCTCAGCAAGAAAGCTCAATATGCTGATGAACAGTAATAACATGTTACTAAATCATAATGTGCATGCCTAGCAATAATTTCCCTATTTGTTCATGCAAATAAGTTCAGATAGTGATGGGGGATCCTGGCCTCCTGAATGGATGACTATCAAGTCAATCCTAATCAGATGAGTGATTAACCCTTTGAGGTTCTGATAACCATACTGGGGCGTATAGCCCTAATCAGATGATTGATTTAACACTTTGAGGTCCTGATAACCATGTTGGGGCGTGTAGCCCTAATCAAATGATTGATTTAACACTTTGAGGTTCTGATAACCATGTTGGGGCTTATAGCCCTAATCAGATGAGTGATTTAACACTTTGAGGTTCTGATAACCATGCTGGGGCGTATAGCCCAAATCAGATGAGTGATTTAACACTTTGAGGTTCTGATAACCATGCTGGGTCTTATAGCCCAAATCAGATGAGTGATTTAACATTTTGAGGTTTTGATAACCATGATGGGGCATATAGCTCTAATCAAATGAGTGACTGATGAGTAAGTCACTAACTTAAACCAGATGAGTGACTAGTGAATGAGTCACTAACATAAACCAAATGAGTGACTGATGATTGAGTCACTTGTTGGTTTTTATTGATCAAATCAGAGATTATGCGCAGCGGAACAACAATCAAATTGTTAGATTAATCCCATAAGATTTCTAGATCTACTTCTTCACACTCATATATATATTGAATCAAGGACAAGAATAGAAACATTACCTCAGGTCCTTCCTTGCAGCTATCTTTTCGTATGGCTGAATCCTTGAGATCTCACACCAAGATCTTCCAAAATGTTCTCAGTCACACAAAGAACGAGTGTGGGCTCGCTATACAAATAATAGGCAATAACTATTTATCAGATATTCTCAACACATGAGATCTGATAAAGTTTGGACCTAGGTTTTGTGAAGAACAATGACCTTTGTTTTTGTCACTGATCTTTTTCTCTGAGAGAATCCTAGATATTTTTCTATCCCTGAAAACTTACGTTATGTGAAAACTGATATCCAATATATAAAAATATTTGTTATTTTAAACAAATTCAAAATAACTGATCAGTTATCAGATTTTTGTTTAAATAATAATATTTAAATCAAATCAAAATATCTCATTATTTATTTAATATTTAAATAACTAAAATTGTGGAATCAAGAGACCAAGTCTCTCTCTTATGTGTGTAGTACAATGCCTGTGCACTGCGCCACACGTGTACCACATGCATGTGCAGACATGTGATTTTTCCCAATTTTATTATTATTTAAATACCAAAAATCCCAAAAAATAAATTAATTCAAAATTAATTATATTTTTGTTAAATCAAATAATTAATTAATTACACATAATTAATCAATAATTATGTTTGATACATAGAAAAATATTTTACTTATCACATAAGTCCTTTTTGCCCATTTTTGTATTTGCCTTTGACAGTGATTGTTTGAGCCATTTCGGGGACCATGAACCATGAAACTAAATAATTAAACTCTTTAATTATAATAGTTAATTTATTAATTCTGATATTACTCTACTATAAATTCAGAATTGCACTCTTTATGTTATAGATATACTTTTACAAAAATCTTTTTCTTCAGTCGTCCATAGATATAACCATCTTGCAATAGTTCAACCCTCTAATTAATTAGTTCATAAATTAGAATGGAAGAATTACCATTTAACCTTTCTAATTTACTTCTTATTCCTTATGTACCATTAATTCACTAGTGAATAATTAATCTATAATCTAATTATAGATTTGAGCTCAAAATCATTTAGTTTGAGAATTAACCCTTAAGGGAACTAATATACGATCCGTTAGGAAATATTAGATTCCGTATTGTTGATACATGTTCCCAGCCATCCATGATATTAAATATCCAAAACAAAAGTCATTAGCCTCATTCTTTGAAGAGACCTTAACGAGTGAATCAAAAGATTTAATAAATATGAACAGGAGTTCATGAACACTCAGGATTTAGGTTGATCTATAAATGATCATCTGTTATGATATGAATTACAAGTCTTTATTGTTAAATGGTTTTTGGATAAAGACTTTAATTCATATCGGTCCATGTCATATATAATCATATTATATAAAGCACCTTTACCGAGATGTCTTTTCCACATCAATAATCCGAATCTAGATTATTTGTATCATAATGATACTCAGTAAACCGTACTTACAACTCCAATTAAAGAATTCCATAACTTTAATTTGTTGTTGTTGACTATTTTTATTCATTCATGTGATCTTAATTCTCTCGTACTAATACAAGATCACATCCTCAATAATGAATATGGAATTTTTCTGATATTTACAAAATTATTCAAACAATAATTTAACAATCTAAATATAACAATAATAATAAACCCATCGTATTTATTTATTCACAGAAAAAACAAATGTCTTTACATGCTTTTAGGACACACTCCTAACATCACTAACATAAACCAGATGAGTGACTGATGAGTGAGTCACTAACATGGGCTCTGCACCCTTAGCCATGTGACGATGCAGTCACCTGGGCCTTCTGGCCCTGGCTCTAAGTGACTAGCCATTAGGCTAGACAAGCGCTTTTAGTTTTCATCGAACTTGAGGTTGGTCAAGCATTAATGGTCATTATGAATCATTCAATGCTTATGTTGATTAGATCTAATCATTTTGGCTTGAGTTGAACACATCAGTACTGTTCTTGACTCTTAAGCCAATACCATACGGCTTGTGCCAATTTCTGACTCATGGGTCAGTGCCACACACAAGTAAGCAATGCAAACAGGCATATATCATATGTCAAATATCCAAATGTAGGGCATTTAGCATGCTTACTTAACAATCACTATCATAATTATGATCATGCACAATTACAGAGACTCAAGCTCTGATCAATCTCATATTCAACATTCATGTCATGACCTAATCACATGTTTCTCATGCATTACATGCTGGGTGCAGTTTTCGTACCTCTGGTTTGAGCGAGAAATAACAAATGAACAACCCTTGAAAACGATCAATCCTTTGATCCCTTAGCGGTCACCTAGTCATAACCAAATATGGAATCCAATTAATGAAATCAAAATAAAAGGTTCTTGACCTAAACCTCACTCCTGGAACCTCGAATCGTACTCAAACGGTTAGTAGATTTGATCCCGAACCTTAGGAATTGAAACCCCGAGGCAAAAACCCTCAAAATTGCCCAAATTATGAAGCAGGAAAAGCAGGGTAGTGCTACACCGCTGCCCCTAGCTCCCCAGCGCTACAGCCAGAGCTGTTTGGCCCTGGACAGTGCTGTAGCACCCTCCCTTAGGTGCTATAGCGGTAGGACCAGGCAGAAACAGCCTTAGTTCTTCCTCCTTTGATTTCACCATTTCCAACCTTAAAAACTTGACCCCAAACTCCATCCAAACCCCCAAATGAACCCAAAGATCTACTCTACATGTCCTAGGCATCATAACCCAACCAATCTTTGCCAAAAACCCCATTGAATTCTGAACTTTCAAATAAAAAACCCAACTGAAACTCAATAAAAAAAACAGAGCAAAACCAGAGTTCTAATGGATAGAAACTTACCTCAAGCTCAGAATCACACCCTCTTCAATGGCAGAACATAACCCTAGATCATCAAGGCTCAACTCCCTAGCTTGGTTCCTCAAAAAGAGCTCAAAAAATCAAAGAGAAAAGGAGAGAAAAAGATGAACGGATGTAGAAGATGAATGTTCTGTTTTGCTTTCTATTTTCTACAGCCTTAATGGCTCATTTTGGTCAAAAGACCAAAATGCCCCCAAACCTATTTTTAACCCTTAACAGCCACCAAGGGCGAAACCGTCATTTCCCATCTATCTCGCTAATCATAATTAACACCCTCCAATTCTCGTTATTTCCAATATTCTCAAATGCCAATAAATCATATCCCATTACCCTTTAATTCCGGGTAATGCTCTAATCACCAAATTACCCCGAGACTCACCCCGAGCCCCGAAATTAACCCCGTTATGACCAAACCGATAACTTGCATTCAAATATCATCTCATGCCGAATGGCTCAAACAAATCCACATTATGATGTGGCCTTATTCAAAATTCACCAACATGCGTGAAAATATACAAATGTGCCCTCAACAGGCCAAATTACCAAAATGCCCTTATAATTAAAAGTGAACCCATATGCATGCATTTATCATCATATAATCATGCATATAATCATTTAATAACATAATAAGTCAATTATGGCTCTCCCGACCTCTTAATCAAGGTCCTAGACCTTATTAGGAAACTTGGGTCAATACAATGTGGAAATATAAATGTTTTCATATAACAAAATGTCTCAAAAACCCATATAAAAAAAAACTTTTTCAAAAGTCGTATGGGCATACTTAACATTTAATACAAACATATTTTATGAATAATAAAATGAGACTATTTTATGAAAATAACACAACATTTCCAAAACAAAACGGCTTCCCAAAAAGGTCGGTCCACTTGTACATTTGCTAGGTAGACTCCAGCGCTCATTGCTTTGCCTTGCCCTTGTTCTTACCTACAACAGGAAACAACTTACCTACAACAAAAAACAACTAGGTAAGAAAAAATGCTTAGTAAGTTCAACTTTAAATACAAAAGCATGCAGTGAAGACAGGTGGTCTTTAACCAAGTTACTGTCCACCAATAACTATAGCTCACAATAATTAGGGTTCCGGATCCATCTGGACCCTACGCAATCAATTTCAAGAGCGAAAAAGCGTCCTGGCAAACTTATGGTCATGCCTGATAACCAATGGAAAACTATTTCCTATAAACAGTTAAATCCTTGTACTCAGAAAAATTCCAGAGCAAGCAAATATAATATATCACAACAATTTTATATAAACCTATAAATCCCTGCACTCAGAAAATCCCAGAGCAAGAATATATAATATACAACAATATAATTCGAGACCAATGCTCGACAATTTCCAACAATTCAGGCGTATCACGCCCTCCAGCATAATTGCTAATCTGTAAGAGAGAACCGAGTCTCAACACTAAGATCTAGCCAATAAATATCCCCATCAAGGGTAACTATCGATTTACCTAGGGCATCGCTACTTATCCAAGAGTAAATCCCTCACAAAGGTAACCATCAAGTTACCTAGGGCATCACTACTTATCCAAGAGTAAATCCCTCACAAGGGTAACCATCAAGCTACCTAGGGCATTGCTACTATTCAAGAGTGTAATCGAAGTTACACAGGTTTACAGACACTTCTATGTTAATCAGTGGTACTGGTGAGCAGTTGCCCCATGTTTTTAGGTCAAAATATGTTTTCAAGACTTACCATGATTTTATCTGCAATAAGCAAAATTTTACTTTCTACCTTAAGTTCCAAAATCTCATTTTTACACTGTGTGAAAACTCAATTGTTAGGTCATAACTTAAAATTTACTTACTCAATTGTTACCAAAATTTCCCAATTCCATTTTTGGTATACCATTTAGGTCTTAGTAAAATATTAGGTCAAAAAGAGCATTTTTTATTGGCGAAAATATTTTCTAACAATGAGGTAAAAATGACCTTATTTTCAAGTCCTTATTTTTTTTTCCAAACTTTGGCACTTAATAACATTCAAATCGTTCAATATTTTGTTACCAAATTTTACAGTGGAATAATAGGTTATGCCAAGAATATGTCTACAAATTTTTAGAAAAAAATGGGATCATTTGACCTATACAGTGGCGGTCCAAACTTGGTCCCGAAATTAAGAATACGAAAAAAAAAACAGTTTTTTACCTAAACTTTGAAATAGCACAACTCACTCATTTATAAACATTTTTTAGTGTTTCAAAAGCTAAATTTTATGTACTCCATCTAAAAAAACATTACAGTACAATTAAATTTTACAAAATCAATATACAGTGGATGCTTGACCCCTTGGAAGTCATAGCTCAAAACTTGTATTTTTGTTTTAGGGTTTTCAACAAAACCCTTGGGGATTTTGGTTCCTATTTTCAAAAATCAACACACAAGCATCATAAAAATTATAAAGTAACTACCATAGCCTTATTACAACACCAATAAGAAACTTTAAGCATTAAATATACAAAATAATGCTTAAAAAATAAAAACCATACAATAACAACCATAAAAAGGTAAACTTTTTACCTCTTGTTGTTCTTGCTTAAGGTTTGGATCTTTCTACTAGCTTTGGATCCTTAAAAACCCTTTCAAAACCTTGACCAACTCCCCAATAACATATATAATTAGCTATTGAAAAATCTATGGTAAAAATTTGCAAAAGTCTAGTTTTTTGAAACTTTACCTTAGGGAAACCCTTCCTAGAGCAAAGCTTAAGCTTCCAAGCCTTAGTGTTCTTGAGGTTGAAAATGGAGAGAAAACTTGAGAGAGTTTTTTTTTTTTAAAAAAAAAAAAAGATGAGAGTGATTGTGAGAGAGAGGGGGTCGGTTTCGGGGAGGGTTAGAAGAATTTAAACAACTCTTAAATATCTTAAAACACTTGAGTGTTTTTCTTACTATCCACTTGCCTATTAACCCTAATATTTAAAATGGGGATTAAACTTAAATAATTTGGTCTACCCAAATAAATTCCCCACATGGCCGGCCACCCTGTATTCTATTTATGTCATATATTTGTTTAAATGGTTAATAATTATTTCCTAAGAAGAAAAATTCAAATTGACTTTCTATATCATTTTTCACTCTTATTAAGTTTTAAAAACAAAACTTAATACATAATAATTAAATTAAATGTCTCTCACGTTTAATTTAATTAATCACACAATAAAATTTAACCTAAGGTCCATTCATGGAATAAAATTCCCCAATTTGGTAAAATTAAGCATTTAACACTAAAATGCCCTAAAATTTCCATTTTCTCTAAGTTATTATTTTTGACCAAACTTTAATTTTTATGAATGTATTTTATGCCCAAAATATATTTGCCATAAATTTTCATTTTATTTTCTAAGATTTTTACCCGATTAGGGTTTTTGTGTCGGTCAAAGACCGAAAGTCTTATCTGGACTTTTAAACACAAAATTCATAATTTGGCTAGCAATAAATCATGGAAATAAATTCCAAACAAATATAATATTATTTAAAATAATATTCTTAACTTGGGGAAAACAATCCCGACTTGAGTCATTTCAAGGTGCCCGAAACACAGAATGTTACACCAAAAATTGTGCCCTAATGCTAAGGTCGGCTGCAAAGGCTCAAGCCCTAAGGGGCTCAGCCAGGGGCGCATGGGACAGAGGCTTGAAGCCATAGGGGTGCGCGCACAGGAGAGCACACTGGCAGGAAGAAGGCGCAATGGCACCTCGTGCATGGGTGCAGTGACGCCTGGCCCATGGACGCACAGACCAGCTGCATGTGCAATGGTGCCTAGTGCAGTGGCATCTGGCATAGTGGCGCCTGGCGCAGGGGTGCGCAGGTTGGAGCATGAGCCACTGGCTTGTAGCTGGTGGCTCGGGTCCCTTTTCTTTTTCATCCTCTTGTGTGATTATAATTTTTCACAATACCATTTCAAAAATAAAATTACAAATATTCCTATGCTCCATATGGCTTACATAAGATCTAAGAAAAATTTATAAGAAAAAATCAAATTCCTAACCCAATCGCACAATATAATTAATGATCCATCATTGAACCATACATTTAAAAAACATAACAATCCATTCAATATACATACCAACATACATATAAAAAATCAAGAAACCCACACAACATTTAATATGTATATGTAGACTACTCTAGTACCAATTGTTGGTATTAAATGAGAAATAAGAATATGTAGCGGAATAGATTTTTAATAAAATTGTTAATACCGACCAAGATCATACATCTATGGATATATTAAATGACACATAAATAGATAAGAGATTACTTCTAGTAGCCAATCAAGTGTCCTTGAATCTTTTCATATAAATCAACGATCTTCCTATCCTTTATGCCTCAGCCTTCCAAGTCAATCCTCTAAGACACAAGGGTGTGTGTAGGCACATGTGATAACTCTACAAATTAGAGTTATTTTACCATATTTTATATGCTAATTGTTGCTTAGTTCTTGAGTTTTTAATTAACTTATTAAGTTTTTAAGTAATTTTAAATTTATTAGTCTTATTTTGATTTTATATAATTTTGTGTGTTTTTATAGTTATTTTGTTGTAAAATATTGTAGTTTAATTATTTAAAATTAGTATTGTTAGTTTGAATGCTAAAAATATGATTTTATTGAAATTAAATGTTATGTAAATTAAATTTTAATTAATGTTTTCATGGGAGTTATATGATATATTTTATTAATGAAAATATTTAATTTTAATTTAGTTTATAATTTATTGTGTAGGAAAATTATTGCCCTTGAAAAGCAAGAAAATCAAAGGAAAGATGGTAATTTTGAAAGAAAGTAACAAGAAAAATGGTGTTTCTCCAAAAGCCCAACCACGTGAGGCCCACTCTAGGCCCAACCCGTGGCCCCCCCTCCAACACCCAGCCACCACATTGCTGCCATTTCCCTTATTGAGCCCAACAAAAATGCATTTTGTCCCTTTGTCCCCTATGACAAAAATGCCAACTTTTTACCCTTTTTCCTACACATTTTCACCACAACATCATCATTACACCCTATAATTTACCTCTACATACCATATTTATTTTATTTAATTAATCTAATCAATTTAATTAATTTAAATTGATTATTTTAATAAACTCACTTTGGCTATAAATATGGACTTTCAAGACCATTTTTGGGGTGCTTAATGTTTTTGGTTACCATCTTTTTCTCTCATTTTCTCTCTACCATTCTCTCTTCCATTTGGGTTTTTCAAGAGCATTTTGCAAGTATGTATGTCTTTTATTTTGTAATTTCTACTCTAGTTATGTGCTTCTAATCTTTTTCATAAGATTATTAAGATCATGATGAAGCAACTTGTAACTAAGTAATATTTATGTTGTATGTTGATTTCCCTTGTAATGCAACAAAGTCTATGGATTTTTCTTCTTCATATATTTCTTTCATCTTAAATATCTTGTATTTTAGATTGTTAGAACATATTTACACTTTGTACTTCATTAGTGCATAAACATAATATTCTTTGTGTAAGATGTGTCATTAAATTGTACACATCCATGCTTAGAACAAAAATATTATGTTTTGCCTTATAAATAATGTTCATTGATTTATTTGTTATTTCATTAGATTGATTTACACTAAATGCTTTGAAATTATAATTTTGAAAAGTGAAGAAAAATCCTATCTTTTTATAAGAAATTTGTGTTTAAAATTATAAATCTTTTTGAAAAAGGATAGTTTAAATTATTTTAACTATCACTAACACTTGGGAATCAATATACTAATAAATATTATTAAACTTACATTTTGTGGATTCTAGTATCTTAATAATCTTTTCTTTTAACACTTATTTTCAACTCATTATTGGTTTATTTTCATTATCTTAAATAGCTTTATTTTTCAATCTTTTATTTTATGTTCATAATATTAAAACTTATCAATCTTTGGAACTAGGTTAGAATTTATTACTTTTGATTTAAAATAGTTTCATTTTCGATTTTAGACAACTCCTTTGGGTTCGACATCCTTGCTTACGATCACTATTCTATATGGACGATTCGTGCGCTTGCGATACATAAATTTTTAAACATACCCGTTTTGGGTCCATCAAGTTTTTGGCGCCGTTGCCGGGGAGTTGCAAGAGAAAAGAAACAAAAATTATCTCAAGGTTAGTAAATTCTTCTACTAGTTATTTTAATTCTTGCACTTAAAAAAAAAAAAAAACCTAAAAAAATATATATCTATAAAAAAAAACTAAAAAAAAAAAGATAAAAAGAAAGTTGGGACGGTTCAACCACCCATAAAAAATATACTTATATTTCTATATTTATTGTTTTTTTTTAGTGACGGCACTTGTGCCTCCTATCTATCATTTTAAATTTTTATAGTCGATGGCACTTGTGCCTCCTAATTTTGTTGTAATTTTATTTCTTTTATATCTTTGTTAGTTGACGGCACTTGTGCCTCCTAACCTTTGTGTAATTTTCTTTATTTATTTTGTTGTATTTTTATTTTATTTAAATTCCGCAAATTACTAGTTGATGGCAATTTTGCCTCCTAGCTAGTTGATGGCAATTTTTGCCTCCTAGTCCTCTATCTTATGTTTAAGTTGATGGCACTTGTGCCTCCTAGTTTTTACCTTAATTTTGTTATGGTTGATGGCATGCTATGCCTCCCTCCTCTTGCCTAAATTTTAGTCTTATTTAATTTTTGCCTTATTTTTCTTTGTCTTCTTTAATATTTTAGTGTAATATTGTGAAAAATACTTGAAAAAAAAAAAAGAAAAGAGAGAAACCTAAATCTTGTCCTTTCACCATAAGCAATTTTTGCTTAAAGGAAATTTGAACAAAATTCCCATCCGCCTCTACTAATTAACCTCGGGGAGTTGTTAGTAGTGCGCGAGTAAGTGGAATCAAATAGGCCTGGGGACAAGTAAACCATAAGAATTATATTGTTGTGAAATCTCTAAAAATTATAAGTATGCTCTGTGGTTGCGGTTTTAACTGATCTTCCACATCAGAAAATTGTTTGTTTGAGATTATCCTTGTTACCTTGTTTGTGAAAATTGTATGCATCATTGGGAACGTAACTCTAAAAAACGATTAGTAAAAAGACGTTTATCTTTGTTTGAAATTGAAAGTGTTAGTAAAAATTTGAGCATCATGGAACCTATTGCTAATATTGTTGATGAAACTGTTGTGCCTGAAAAAACTTTGCTTGAATATTTTGCACCTATTTCATCTAATGCTCCTTCATGCATTGTTTTACCTACTACTTCTGCTACTCATTTTGAGCTTAAACCAGCAATCATTCAATTGTTGCCATCTTTTTATGGGTTAGATAGAGAGGATCCTTACATGCATGTCAAAGATTTCTTAGAAATTTGCTCAACGTTTAAATTTCAAAATTTTTCTGATGAGTCGGTCAAACTAAGATTGTTTCCTTTTTCATTAAAAGACAAATCAAAAGCTTGGTTAAATTCCCTTCCCACGGGGTCTATAACTACATGGGATCAACTTTATAATAAATTCTTACTGAAATTTTTTCCTATGTCTAAAACTGATAGTCTAAGGAGAGAAATCTCCGAGTTTTTTCAAAAAGATAATGAAGAGTTTTATGAATGTTGGGAAAGATTTAAAGATTTATTATTAAAATGTCCTCATCATGGTTTTGAAAAATGGAGACTTGTAAAATATTTTTATGATGGTTTGACTCCCTCTAATCGTCAAATGATTCAATCTATGCATACTGGAAAATTTTTAAAATTTCAAGGACAAGAGGCGTGGGACGCCCTTGAAGATTTATCTGTCAATTCACAACAATGGAATTATTTTGATCCTAGGTCTAGGTCAACTAATTCACCAAAAAGAGGAGGAAGGTATGAAGTAAAAGAAGAATTAGACTTAAGAACGTCCTTAGACAAATTAGCGAGAAAAGTAGAAGCTTTAGCCATAAGCCAAACTATAAACTCTCCAATTCAACCTAGAAAAGATGTTTGTTCTATATGTTCTAGTCCTTGCCATAATGCCCAATCATGCCCTTCCTACCAAGAAGCCTTTTCTGAGGAGGCCAATGCTCTTCATTCTTATGGGAAACCAAATGATAGCCCATTTTCGTCCACCTACAATCCAAATTGGAGAAACCATCCAAACTTTTCATGGAGACAAAACCAACCCCAAATGAATCAAGGGCACCAATACAACACACAAAACCAAGCTCATGCCCCACAAAATCAACCATATCCGCAACAAAGAAAACCTTCCTTAGAAGATACTTTACAACAATTTATGCAATCCACCCAACAAATCCTACAAAATCAATCTCAATCTATTACCAAACTCGAGACACAAGTAGGACAACTCGCCACTGCTTTAGCTGATAGAGAAAAAGGAGCATTCCCTAGTCAACCTATCCCTAATCCAAAAGGTCAATATGAGATAGGAAAGTCTAGTCATAATGGAGAAGTCAAATCAATTTCAACTCTTAGGTCTGGAAAGAAAATTGTCAAACCCGATTACATACCTGAGGTTGAAAACGAAAAAGAAAAAGAAAAGAGTCAGCCTTCTAGTTCTAATCTCAATGACTCATCAAACAAAGAAATTCCAATCCATCCTTTCATTCCAAAAGCCCCATTCCCACAAAGATTACTTCCAATTAAAAAAGGCGGCCAATATAATGACATCTTAGAAGTTTTTAAGCAAGTTAGTATCAACATCCCTTTCTTAGATGCCATTAAACAAATTCCTGCCTACTCCAAATTTTTAAAGGATCTTTGTACTGTTAAGAGAAACACTAATGTTCCTAAAAAGGCGTTTTTAACTGAACAAGCTAGTTCCATTATTCAATATAAGAGTCTTGTTAAATATAAAGATCCTGGGTGTCCCACAATTTCATGCATTATTGGTGATCATTTTATTAACAAAGCTTTACTTGATTTGGGTGCTAGTGTGAATTTATTGCCTTATTCTGTTTATAAGCAACTTGGTCTTGGTGAGCTAAAACCTACCTTTATAACTCTTCAATTAGCCGATCGTTCTGTGAAAATTCCTAGAGGCATTATAGAGGATGTTTTGATAAAAGTTGATAAATTTTATTTTCCTGTTGACTTCATTGTTCTTGATACTCAACCTGTGGAAAATATGCATGCTCAAATTCCTATCATTTTAGGTAGACCATTCTTAGCTACATCTAATGCAATCATAAATTGTCGTAATGGTGTTTTGAAATTATCTTTTGGAAATATGACTGTTGAATTAAATGTTTTTAATGTTGCTAAATCTGTTGAGTGTGAGGAAATACATGAAGTTAGCATGATAGATAGCATATGTGAAGATGATGGAAATGACTTACTCGACTTTTGTGAAAAATACTTTGGTATGAACTTGCATGTTGATGACTCTAATGATGATGTGAATTCTTTGGTAGAGCCTATACCCTTAAATGAAACCAAAGTTGAACCTTTTTCACCCTTAGATCATGTTCAATCAATTTCTGAGTCTCCAAAGTTAGACCTTAAACCTTTGCCAGAAAATTTAAAATATGCTTTTCTAGGAGAATCTGAAACCTTACCTGTTATCATAGCTTCTGCTTTAGATAAAGAACAAGAAAACAAGTTGTTAGATGTCCTTAGAAAACATAAAGAAGCCATAGGTTGGACCATTGGAGACATTAAAGGAATTAGCCCATCCATATGTATGCATAGAATCCATCTAGAAGAGAATGCTAAAACCTCTCGGGAATGTCAAAGAAGATTAAATCCAAATATGAAAGAAGTAGTTAGAGAAGAGGTCATAAAATTGTTAGACGTAGGTATCATTTACCCTATTTCTGATAGTCAATGGGTTAGTCCTGTTCAAGTTGTGCCTAAGAAGTCTGGGATTACGGTTGTTGAAAATGAAAAAAATGAATTAATCCCTACTAGAGTACAAACGGGGTGGAGAGTGTGCATAGACTATAGAAAGCTGAATAATGTTACTAGAAAAGACCATTTTCCATTACCTTTCATTGATCAAATGCTTGAACGATTAGCTGGCCATGCATATTATTGTTTTCTTGATGGGTATTCGGGGTATAACCAAATCCCCATCGCCCCAGAAGATCAAGAAAAGACTACTTTTACATGCCCTTTTGGGACTTTTTCCTATCGTCGCATGCCTTTTGGATTATGTAATGCACCTGCGACCTTTCAAAGGTGTATGATTTCAATTTTTTCTGACATGGTTGAAAGATTTCTTGAAGTATTTATGGATGATTTTTCTGTGTTTGGTTCCTCTTTTGATGAATGTTTGCACCATCTTTCACTTGTTTTAATTCGTTGCAAAGAGAAAAACCTTGTGCTTAACTGGGAAAAATGTCATTTTATGGTTAAAAAAGGAATTGTTTTAGGTCATGTAATCTCATCTGATGGAATAGAAGTTGATAAAGCTAAAGTTGACCTTATTTCAAAACTTCCCCCACCTAAAACTGTGAAAGAAATTAGATCATTCTTAGGCCATGCCGGTTTTTATAGAAGATTTATAAAAGACTTTAGCAAAATTTCTCGGCCTTTATGCCATTTACTTGGAAAAGAAAATGCTTTTGTCTTTGATAATAATTGCCATGTTGCCTTTGAAAAATTAAAAAATTTGTTGACTACTGCACCCATTATTCGACCTCCTGATTGGAAAATACCTTTTGAAATAATGTGTGATGCTTCTGATTATGCTATAGGTGCTGTCTTAGGACAAAGACTTGAAAAAATACCTCATGTAATTTACTATGCTAGCAAAACTTTAAATGATGCTCAATTAAATTACTCCACAACCGAAAAAGAATTGCTTGCTGTTGTTTTTGCATTGGAGAAATTTAGATCTTATCTGTTAGGGTCTAAAATTATTGTCTATTCTGATCATGCTGCATTAAAATATCTCTTGTCGAAAAAAGATGCTAAGTCTCGTTTGATCCGTTGGATCCTGCTTTTACAAGAATTTGACTTAGAAATACGTGATAAAAAAGGATCTGAAAATGTTGTTGCTGATCATTTATCTAGACTAGTTGTTGAAACTATACATGATTCCACCCCTATCACTGAAACTTTTCCTGATGAACAATTGATGCATGTTTCTTCCTTGCCTTGGTATGCTGATATTGTTAATTATTTGGTCACTAAAGAAATACCATCTCATTGGTCTAAGCATGATAAATCTAAATTTTATTCTGAGGTGAAAAACTTTATTTGGGATGATCCTTACTTGTTTAAATACTGCCCTGATCAAATAATTAGAAGATGCATTCCAAACTGTGATCAATCTAAAATCATATCTTTCTGTCATGATCATGCATGTGGAGGACATTTTAGTGGTAAGAAAACAGCTGCTAAAGTTTTACAATGTGGTTTTTATTGGCCTACTATCTTTCATGATACATATGTTTATTGTAAAGCTTGTGAACGTTGCCAAAAGTTAGGAAGTTTAACTAAAAGAAATATGATGCCTTTAAATCCTATTCTTATTATTGACATATTTGATGTTTGGGGCATTGATTTTATGGGACCATTTCCTAACTCTTTTGGTAATCTTTATATTCTTGTTGGAGTTGATTATGTGTCTAAATGGGTTGAAGCTATTGCATGCCACACTAATGACCACAAAGTTGTGCTTCGCTTTTTAAAAGAAAATATATTTTCCCGTTTTGGTTCACCGCGTGCTATCATTAGTGATAACGGTACACACTTTTGTAATAGGCCATTTGAACATTTGATGAAACAATATGGCATTACGCATAAAGTCTCAACACCATATCACCCACAAACTAGTGGTCAAGTTGAAGTGTCTAATAGGGAAGTTAAGCACATTTTAGAAAAAACTGTGAATCCAACTAGGAAAGATTGGTCCTTAAGACTCACTGATGCATTATGGGCGTATCGTACCGCGTACAAAACACCCATTGGCATGTCACCCTACAGACTTGTGTATGGGAAGGCGTGCCACTTACCTGTTGAGTTAGAACATAGAGCCTTTTGGGCAATTAAGCAGTTAAACTTTTCTTTAGACAAAGCAGGTGAGAAACGAAAGCTTCAACTAAATGAACTAGACGAAATTAGGAATGATGCTTATGACTATTCAAAAAAGTATAAGGATCGCATGAAATTTTACCATGATAAAAATATTTTGAGAAAAGATTTTTATCCAAGTCAGAAAGTCCTTTTATACAACTCTCGTTTGCATTTATTCCCGGGCAAGTTACGCTCTAGGTGGTCCGGTCCTTACATTGTTCGTATGGTTTTTCCACATGGAGCTATTGAAATTGAAAATCCTAAAAATGGTGATATATTTAAAGTTAATGGACAAAAATTAAAACCATTTTTAGAATTAAAAACTGATGAAGTGGATGAGATACTCCTTGAGGACCCTGTTTACCATGCTCTTTGATTCCTATGTGACCGTGATAACTTGTGTTTTATTTGTATTGTTGTTTTATGTGTGATTTAATTTTTGTTCGTTATATCTTGTTCTCTTTTCGCAATGCACAATATCGAGGTACGACCATTCTAAACTTTACACTCTTGTCAATTTTAATTTATATTTATATTTTGACACATTGAGGACAATGCTTAAATTAAGTTTGGGGGTATCGAGTTGTATTGTGTTTGCTTTGTGTTTTATTTATGTTATTTATGTTTATTTATGTTTGTTTGAAATTTTTATTTTATGTTGTTATTTTGTTAATTTTTTTATTTTTTTCATTTTCATAAAAAAAAAATTTTAAAAAAAAATAAATAAATAAATTTTGGTGATATTTTTCATTTTCAATGATAAAAATCCTGATTGAGTTTGAAGTTAATTCTCTTAAAAATATGAATAATTTTTAAGCTTTGTTTTTAATTATAGGGTCAATTTTGCTTGTAACAAAAAATTACATTTTTCATAACAAAAACATTCTTATTTCCTATAAGTTTAAGTGGAAAATAATTTTAAATGAAAACCTATTTTCTAAAAGCAAAATTGACAATTTAATTAATTACATAAGCTTAACTTTTATTCATAATAATTTTTTTAGAATTATTTTCATTGTGCAATTTTTGAGAAAATCATTTTTATATCACCAATGAAAAATGTGTGTTTTAATTTTTCTTTTGCTTGAGGACTAGCAAAACCTTAAGTTTGGGGGTGTGATAACTCTACAAATTAGAGTTATTTTACCATATTTTATATGCTAATTGTTGCTTAGTTCTTGAGTTTTTAATTAACTTATTAAGTTTTTAAGTAATTTTAAATTTATTAGTCTTATTTTGATTTTATATAATTTTGTGTGTTTTTATAGTTATTTTGTTGTAAAATATTGTAGTTTAATTATTTAAAATTAGTATTGTTAGTTTGAATGCTAAAAATATGATTTTATTGAAATTAAATGTTATGTAAATTAAATTTTAATTAATGTTTTCATGGGAGTTATATGATATATTTTATTAATGAAAATATTTAATTTTAATTTAGTTTATAATTTATTGTGTAGGAAAATTATTGCCCTTGAAAAGCAAGAAAATCAAAGGAAAGATGGTAATTTTGAAAGAAAGTAACAAGAAAAATGGTGTTTCTCCAAAAGCCCAACCACGTGAGGCCCACTCTAGGCCCAACCCGTGGCCCCCCCTCCAACACCCAGCCACCACATTGCTGCCATTTCCCTTATTGAGCCCAACAAAAATGCATTTTGTCCCTTTGTCCCCTATGACAAAAATGCCAACTTTTTACCCTTTTTCCTACACATTTTCACCACAACATCATCATTACACCCTATAATTTACCTCTACATACCATATTTATTTTATTTAATTAATCTAATCAATTTAATTAATTTAAATTGATTATTTTAATAAACTCACTTTGGCTATAAATATGGACTTTCAAGACCATTTTTGGGGTGCTTAATGTTTTTGGTTACCATCTTTTTCTCTCATTTTCTCTCTACCATTCTCTCTTCCATTTGGGTTTTTCAAGAGCATTTTGCAAGTATGTATGTCTTTTATTTTGTAATTTCTACTCTAGTTATGTGCTTCTAATCTTTTTCATAAGATTATTAAGATCATGATGAAGCAACTTGTAACTAAGTAATATTTATGTTGTATGTTGATTTCCCTTGTAATGCAACAAAGTCTATGGATTTTTCTTCTTCATATATTTCTTTCATCTTAAATATCTTGTATTTTAGATTGTTAGAACATATTTACACTTTGTACTTCATTAGTGCATAAACATAATATTCTTTGTGTAAGATGTGTCATTAAATTGTACACATCCATGCTTAGAACAAAAATATTATGTTTTGCCTTATAAATAATGTTCATTGATTTATTTGTTATTTCATTAGATTGATTTACACTAAATGCTTTGAAATTATAATTTTGAAAAGTGAAGAAAAATCCTATCTTTTTATAAGAAATTTGTGTTTAAAATTATAAATCTTTTTGAAAAAGGATAGTTTAAATTATTTTAACTATCACTAACACTTGGGAATCAATATACTAATAAATATTATTAAACTTACATTTTGTGGATTCTAGTATCTTAATAATCTTTTCTTTTAACACTTATTTTCAACTCATTATTGGTTTATTTTCATTATCTTAAATAGCTTTATTTTTCAATCTTTTATTTTATGTTCATAATATTAAAACTTATCAATCTTTGGAACTAGGTTAGAATTTATTACTTTTGATTTAAAATAGTTTCATTTTCGATTTTAGACAACTCCTTTGGGTTCGACATCCTTGCTTACGATCACTATTCTATATGGACGATTCGTGCGCTTGCGATATATAAATTTTTAAACATACCCGTTTTGGGTCCATCAACATGAGATTCAAATGTTGATTTAGAACTCTCTAGATGTACTCAGCACATGAGATCTAGAGAGGTTTGTGAAGAGACAGGCTGTTGAAATTAGAATTTCAAGTTTAGGAAATTCTATCGTTTCTTTTCTTAGAGCGAGTCTCGTAGTCAAAATTAACAACTTTTGAAAAAAAACGCTTCTTTTCAAGTTTATAAAGATCCTTCACTAATTTAATTAATATTTATTTTATTTAAATAACACTGAGTAGTTACATTTTATTTAATTATTTAATTTAAATCATATTTCAAAAGAATAATTAAATAAACAAATTAGTTTGAAATGCAAAATTCAAATCTCAGGGATAAAAATATCCCTAAGTTAGGCGTAGGTTACTGTGCAGTACATTGAGTGATGTGAGCTACTTAGTGACTCTCCTTGATTTTCTCATTTGATTGTTTAATTAGTAATTAAGATAACAAATTTATCCCAAAATAAATATAAGTTAATTCAAAATTAACTTTATCCTAAAATTTTAGTTTAAAATAAATAAATATCTTATAATAAAATAATAATTAAACTATATCTATATTAATCCAAACATGATTAATATTAGTTTTAGCAAAAAGTTTTTCATAATAAAACTATATAGTTAAATAATTATTTAATCCACAATTAATAAATTGCCCATAATTATTTCCTTTCCCTGAAAAATTAATTACTTTACAATTTAGTTGTTCTCTCTACAAATCTTATCCTTACCCTTGACAGTGTATGACAGAGGTGACCTGGGGACCATGGACCTATAATACAAAGCTCCAATAAACCAGATTATTAATTAAACTCTTTAGTCTAGTAATCTTATTTATTAATTCCATGATTACTCCACTATTAATATGGAATTGCACTCTAAGTATTTAAAGAATTATATTTACAGAGTTTTCTCTTGTAGACCATTGATATAATCAATAGATGTAGTTATGTCCTCCATGTATTTGTTCGTTAATTAGAGTTGATCAAAATTAATGTTTTACTCTTCTAATTACCTCTTGATTCTTAAGTACCATTAATTCACTAGAGAATAATTAATCTATAATCAAATTATAGATTTGAGCTCAATAATTATTCAGTTCCAGAATTAACCGTTAAGGAAACCAATATTTGATTCGTTAGGAAAATATGGATTCCATTATTGTAAATCATATTCCCAGCCATTCACGATATTTATTCTCCAAAACAAAAGTCACTAGCCTCATTATATTAAGAGACATTAACGAGTGAATCAAAAGATCCAATAAGCACAAACAGGAGTTCATGACTTAAATATTTATGACAAATGGTAAGTATATAAAGATAGTTAATTCATATCGGTCCTGTCAAATGTAATCTCTATTATATATACAGTACATTTACCAAGATGTCTATCTACATAAGTAATTCGAATCTAGAATACTTACATCCCGTATGCTTAGTAAATCATACTAGTAATCATTCATTAAAGATTCCTTACATTAATATGTTACTAACTATTTTATTCATTATATATGATCTTAATTCTCTCATACTAATGCAAGATCATATCCTCATAAATGAATATGGAATGTTCTTCATATTCATATAAATTACTCAAAAAATAATATTATAACATTCAAATATAATAAAATTATACTTTTATTTAAATCAATAAAAAGTCTTTACATACTTTTAGGGCATAAATCCTAACAATTAGCACTAACCAATAGGAAAGCACCACATAAACACTTAAATTTTGAGCAAAACATGCATTTAACCTCCTAGTGATATGCAACATGTTTTCCTACTAGGAGGCGACATGTCGCCTGGTATAAAATTGGCTTGCCTTTTGCAAGCTTCAGGCAATGCGTCGCCACCCAAGTGGGGACACATCGCCTCTAGGGCTGGTCAACATTATCATTTTCATGCCAAATCAACTTCAAATGTTCCCAAACTTTTTGGGGATGCGTAGGTTTTTGGAGAGAATAAGATTACACAACCACAATAATAAGAATCTACACACAATAACACTTGACAGAGTCCAAGAAAAGATTGAGATAGAGATATACAAACCCTATTTGTATAACAAAACATTTGTTCTTCTGGCAAGCTTCAAACCCTTTGTTAAAGGTCTTATACATGAGATGTATCATTGCCCAAATTCTCTATTTCCAATCTCTTGATGGATGCTTGAGGCTTTCTCTAGTAGGAAATGGAATTGGGATTGAACAAGCCTTGAAATTCACAAAGAAAAGCACTTTCTTTATGAATTTCTTGGAGAAAACTTATGATCTTGAGAGATAGAGGTTAGAGAGAGATTTTGTAATATCCGTTTACCTAAAAGGGTAATTTTGTAATTTCATCACTGAGGTCAATTTTATATTTTTGCATTTTTTTTTTAAATTTGATATGTATGGATTCCAATGATAATAAAGATTCTCGATTTCTTATGTTTGAGAATCCAGATTGATATTTAAAACTCGACATGTGCATAATGCCTAATAAATAATTGATTACGTGGGTTTTATTTATGTTGTGAATGTTATTATTATTATGAGCATAATAATATTAATAACATGATATGAATTTATTTTATTTTATTATATGGTTTATTGGATTATTATTTAAATGGATAAAATAATGGTAATTGTATGTAATTATGAAATGACCATATTGTCCATATGTTAGAATTAGTTGAGGGGCATTTAGAGGACATTGGAATATGATTTAAAATGCAATTAACTAATTAAATTCAAAATTTAAATCAGTTATAATAAGATCACTAACCATAGGCTTAGAATCGATCAACAACAATCAAGTGATTAAGCCTTCATTTCTTTTTGTTTAAGCAAAATTTAGAGGCCTCTCAACAATTCAAAATCGTGGGAAGAGAGAGAGAGTCGCACTAGTGGTAGAAAAGAGACAATCTTGAATTTTCTAGAGAGAGAATGAGAAATTTCGGGTTTGAGAGCTCTAGGAAATTTCTGGGTGGTTGAGTGTTTGAAATATCTTTCCTATGATCTAAGGAACGTTTTTTTACGTGAAAAAAGGGCTAGAAAGGTCATTTTCAAGAATCCCCAATTTTCACCATTAAAGTGGGTGTTCTTGAATGATTTTGGATTTGAGGGAACATGAGAGGTTCCGGGTTTGTTTGCGGTGTTTAGAAAGCTTAGAGGGACCCTAAGAAGTGTTTTGGATATGAATAAATGGATCAAAAAGCTCTAAAACAAAATTTTGCATTTAGACCACCATTTTTGGCAGTACACCGGCGACAGGGAAGACAACCACAATCCGACCATCATGGATCGATTTTCTTGAGCTTCAAAGGTTGTTTGAGGTGCGGGGATGTTTGGTAACAACTTCCAACCAGTTTGGAGTGTCAAAAATAAGCGAAAAGCAGAGTTAGACTCTCGCTGGCGACAAAGAAGAAGAAGATCCTGACGAGGCTCCGGCGAACTCGATATTGGTGTTTCTGGAGGAGCTAGCAGTCGTCGAGGTGACACAGTAAGTGGTTCGGGACACCTCAGCAGACAAGGCACTGCTTAAGGTAAGAAGAGTGGACATTTTCACACAGTGTGTACGTTATGCGTACAACCTTGTTTTCTTATTTGTTTAATCGTGTAATTATATTTGTGACCTGAATTGTTACATTAGATTGACTAGCATGAGGATAGTGATAGGGATTGTAGTTAGTAGACATGCTTAGATGATAGAGTAGGTGTGCTACTAGATTCTAATGACTTGTGTGAGTATAGCACTTGCAGGAATTATCTTGGGTGTGTATAACTCAGGATAATAGGATGCCACCACGGAACTGCCGAGTGTGAGTACAGCACAGGCAGGGCAACGATGTCTCAGAGGAACGGCCGAGTGTGAGTAAAGCGCAGGCTAGACTAGGAGCCATCGTGGGAATGTCTAGTGTGAGTACATCGCAGGCAAGGCAGATTACATTTCATGTCCGATCAACATGACTTGTTAGTATTATGTGTGTGGTTATAACTGTACCGGCCTCCTAAATCAGCATCGTTACACTGTGTATTTTAAATTGTGTCAAACTTGCTAATCAAGTCACTTGGTTATAAATGTGTAACTAAGGTTAATGTCAAGGGTTAGGGTTAAATTTTTGGTCAAAGGAACTGTTGACTTTTATTTAAAAAGTTTCATACATACATGGGATCCCAAAATATTACAAACAAACGTTTAAAATAGTGTATATACATCAAAAGTTACAACCGGCCGACCTAAGCGGCGAAATTAGGGCTACAACCTTGGTTCCTCTGAGATATCCTCGGTTGTGGTGGACGAGCAGCCGCATATGTACATGTCGCCATCGAAACTCTCCAACTCATGGTTGGTCAAGCTTTCCTTGCCCCTTACCTGCACCACAAAGCACCCTTGAGCCAAGGCTCAGTAAGTAAACTTAAACATATGCATAAACAGTAAATACATATTCCCAAGGCCTTATGCCCTAGCTATGTGACCGTAGAGTCACCTGGGGCCTTGCCCTTAGCTCTGAGTAACTAGCCATAGAGCTAGCCAAGCACCTCTGGTTTTCCAACGACCATAGGGTCGGCCAACATAATAGTACGTTGCTAATTTAGGCTTAAGCCTTTCGACCAGCGCGCAACGCGCTATTACCGTCCTTGATTAATAAGTCAAGCCCTGATCCAAGTATTCGAATATAAATACAAAAACAGATATTGATAGGCATACTTCAACAAGATAAACATGCTTACATATTAATCACATAATATCATCAAGTAACTATAATTATAGTAATAATCATGCTAATTTAATGGGGCTAAGCTCTAGCCACGCAACCCATGCGAACATTCATGTAACATTTAAGCAAGTATAGAATATTCAAGTGTGTTTAACCAACAAGTGAAACGATAACTTAAACATAATAGTTCTCAGGGGCCCAAGCCCTATTCAGAATTGTTATTAACAGTCGAACCGAGCCCTAATCACATATAACACGTATTGGGTGTAATTTTCTTTCCTCAGGTCGGAGTATAGCGTAAAATAAGAACGACCCTCGAGCACGATCCCAGTTCCGAGCCCCTAGTGATAACCTAGTTACAACCATAATATAGGATTCCATCAATAATGAGCAAATAAAGGCTTCCAGATCGAGTCCTAGCTTCTGGGACCTTGAACTCTACTAAACCGGGTAGTAGAATCGATCCCGAGCCCTAAGGAAAATATTCCCGTCACTAAAAACTCACCATGGTCAAAACAACCAAGGCAGGCCGTGACTTGCCCTTGAGGGTCACGGGGCGCCCCTAAAGTCAGAGGCCCTCCTCCCATGATAATGGACACACGCTCTGACCTGCCCCTTGAGGGTCGCAGTGCGCCTCCCAGACAAATGCCTCCCAAGGCCCTAGGTTCAATTGGGTTGCTGCCCTTCAAGAACAAGGTTGTGACTTGGCCCTGCAAACCCAAGTTTCCTCCATTTTTCATCAGCCAAATCCAACCAAAACTATCCCAATTTCACCCTAAGACAATAATTCAATTTATATAACAGTTTTAAAATCTTCCCAGCAACAAAACCCAACTAAAACCTAGATGCAAAACTCATCAAAACTTCCAATTAAAAACTTGAGCTACAAGGCTCAAGAACACATCAAGAACAACCAACTAAATAGAAAAATGAATGGAAATCAAGGTCCAAAGCTTACCTTAACTATGATTTAAGTCAACCTAGATATAAATAATCCAATTCCAAGCTTAAGCCTCCAATCTCTCAAGCTTCAGCCAACAATTTCCCCTTAATTCTCAAAGAATTCCCTTAGAAGAGTTGAGAGAAAATCATAGAGAGAGAGAGAGGGCGATTCGGTTGGTGAGCTGCTACAAGTGTGTTTTGAGTGTTTGTGTTTTTTGTTTAAGGCTTATGTGACTTAAGCTAATCCTGAGGCTCGGGGTACCAAAAACGTCCCTGAGGGCAAAATGGTCAAAATCCCCAGTATTCTCTCCTAATCTCACTAACTCCAAATATATCTTCAATTATTCATTCTCATTACCTTATAACCCTATTTAATGCTAAATACCTAATATACCCCTTGACTCGCCCCGAGTCGGGTATTGGGTCCCATTGTGACTTTCCTGCTAACTTGCTCCCTAGTATCGTCTCGTGCCGAGTAACCCAAATAAACCCACATAATAATGTGGTCTCTCACATATATCACACATATGCACATATATACAATTATGCCCACAATGGGCCAAATTACGAAAGTTGCCCTTCTAATAAAAAATGGGCCCACATGCATATTTAATACTCCTAAACATGGATAACTAGTTATATTATCATATAACTCACATAATCACAATTAAATAAACATATAATTTCATATATTTCCATCTTGGCCCCCTAATCAAGGCCATAAGCCTTATTAGGTAATTTTGGGACGTTACAATAACACGCATTATGTTTGTGTGATATGGTGTTTATATATCACACAGTGATTATTATGTATATGATGTTTATTTATGTCTAGTTTAAAGTCTATGTTTTCTGGTTTGGCGAGTATGTCCTACACAGCTCTACTTACTATGCGTTAGCTCATGGGTACTTCGTGTTCAGGTAAAGGCAAAGCGAAGCAGTGAGTGGTGCAGGCTCGAGGCATGGACAAAACATGTTAGAGGCTGGGCTCCAGTTATTTTATGCTTTTAGAAATAAATGTCATGTTTTTTTAATCTTCAGATTTGGACAGTTATTTTCTTTATGTTTTTGTTATTAAACCTAGCGTCAAACATTTTTATTTTTAAATATGAGATCTCATTGTCTATTTAAATTTTAAATAAATATTTTCTAGTGTTTTAAAGTATTTATTGTTTATTATTTTAAACGGACTCCCTAAGTAACGTCTCGGGAAATCAAGGCGTAACAAATTTGAGAGAGTGATCAAGTCTATAGTATAGGCACTATCATTAAGTCCAACCAATAAGATTGAAGCTTTTGAACACATTGTTTGGTGCTTAAAACACATGTCTATACAGACACGTTAGGCGAGGCATCCCCTAGCCGGCAATGCGTCCCTTGCTACGATTAGGCATAACCTAAGGTTTTAGGCAATGCATCGCCCCCAAGGAAGCGATGCAATGCCAATAGGCAGGTCCAACTTATCAAAAGTGACATTAAATAGCTCCAAATGCTCTCATACTTTTTGGGCATCCTTAGATACCTCAATGTTTCACTTTGGACCCAAAAACACAATTTTTTAATGCCTACAACAAAAAGTAAAATTTCACATCTTAACTATGTGAAACCATTTCGTGTTCTACACCTGTCTTGTGTAAGACCACATAGACTTTGTATTTTAACCAATCCTAACATTAGATACCTCATTGTATCACTTTGGACCCAATAAATTCAATCATAAATGCCTACACAAAAACTCATAATTTCACTTCAACTTAAGTGAAATCGTTACAACTTAACCATTATATTTAACAAATTTCAACAGTTGGTGTCAGCGGTGCTTTGCTTGGTGGGTGTCTCCATCACTGGGGTTGGATTTGTGTGTTTCCCAATCACTGGACTAGAGATTTTCTGTGTGGTATCATGGCTAGGTCGTGAGTTTGTAGGGGTGGTTTGGATTTTTCTTAGTGGCAAGATGATGCTGGTAGGGTGGGGGTTTTAAGCATTTTGCCTAATAAGATCAGATTTTGGGATCGGAGTGGCGGTTGATGAGAGGCAATGGTTGTAAAGATAGACTCTCTTGGTGGCTGATTTTTGTTTTGTTTATTGTGTATTTTTTTCTTGGTTGTGTTGGTTTGTTTACTTTTTAGAATAAGGGTGGTTATCACCCACTGTCCGGCTAGCTTCCTATTGGAGTTAGTGTTGCTTTTGGCGGTGTTTTATAGTGTTGGAATAGTAGAGTCGCTCATCGTGTTTATTTTGAATAACATTTGGCTAGATCTTCATCAAATCAGTATGTGGGTGTTGTTTGAATGATTATTGATCAATCATTTCGTGATTTCTCAGTGTGATTCCCTGAGTTTCACGGGATGTGTAGATCGTTGCTTTATTTTTAATAATGGTGTTTTGATTGATTATAGGTCTTTGGCCATTATTGGAGTTGATATAAATTTTATGGAGAACATTATAAACAACTTGATATGCTTAAATTAGTCATTTGAATTCGTTTTGTAAGCAATTCAAATTGTTATGTATATTATTGAATTGACTCTATTAATGATATTTACTTATTATCTTAAAAAAAAACCAAGAATATGTGCCCATAGTATTGTTTTATCTTTTAGGCTAAAAGTGTGATACCATTACCAAAGTATTGTATATGCAAGTATATAATTTTTATTTTCTTTCAAATGAATAAAATAATAAAAAAAACACGATGTTGTATTTAGACAACACAACTCAAAGTTTGCAACATCAATAAAACCAATGAAACAAACAAATACCCAATGAATAAAACTATAAAGTAAACATCAAAAAATATGAAGAGAACACAACCACATTTATACTGGTTTAGCCAACCATTCGTTGGCTTAATCCAATTTACTCAAAGTGAGGCTCCACTATAACTCTGTTACAGCCTATTGATCAAGTAGATTAAAACTTTACAAAACACTTCTTTAAGTGAACTAATCCAAGAAAGAACCGAGTCCCTTTTACAATCAAAGTTCTTGAGCAAACACTCAAGACTCTCAACTCTCTCTTGCTCCATTACACATTCACTCAATCTATTTCCCAACCTTAACCTTCACTTAAAATTCTCATCATCCAAAATGAGCTGACTCAAGGCTTGAAATAGGTGTTAGGCTGCGATTGCTTATGTAACATAATTAACTACCTTATGAAAGCTGGTAGTTAGTATAGTTAAGTGGCATTAGGAATGGCAATGGTGCGAAACGGGAAAGGTTTTTGAATTACCATTCCAATCATAGGTTAATAATATTACCATTGTGGCATGGTTAGTTTAAGAAGGATTATATTACCACATAATCCACCCGATTACTTAAAAAACTAACCATTTACCTCACATGAAGGATAGCTACTAATATTATTCAGGTCCAATATTCATAAGTTTCAGATAATGCTGAAACTTATTCGAAGTGAGTCTCTTGGTTCCTACATCAGCAGGGTTTTCTTCACTTAGAACATTGTCAAGTTCTATAGTGCCTTCTTCAATCTTGTACCTTATCCAAAATAAGCGAACATCTATATGTTTAGACCCCATGATACACTAGATTTTTGCATAAGTTTATATAAGATTGACTGTCTGAAAAAATTATGACCTTGCGTTAGAACATTTTGATCTCTTAAATTATCCCCTTCAGCCATACTCCTTCTTTGAAAGCTTCTATAGTGGAAATAAATTCTGCTTCACTAATTGATAATGCTACTATAGGTTGCATTTAAGATTTCCAATTGTAACGCCCTACTAATCAAGGGTTGTTACACTATGTGTTTAAAGTAGTTCTAAACTCGTTAAGCGGGTCATTTGGACTCAAAAGTGTAATTAAGATTAGACAATGGTTTATGTACTAAATATTTTGGTCCATGGAATTAAATTTTTCATTAAAAGGTTTAAATGTGTACAAGGGATCCCAAAGAGTTTTAAACAAAATACAATTATATCCAAGGTTACAAAAATACCCAACCTAAGCGACAAAATTGGACTTAAACCCCAAGTCCCTCAAAATGCATCTCAATCATGGTAGCCGAGCAGGTTGAGTATGTACACATTGCCCCTATAGCTCTCCAACTCATGGCTAGTCCAATTTTCCTTTGCCCTTACCTGCACCCCAAAAAGCACCCATGAGCCAAGGCCCATCAAGAAAACTTAACTAGGCAAAACAAGTATCTAATTAAGCAATAACATAAAATATATGCTTCAAAAATCATAAACAAACTCAAACTAACGTATCCACAAGTACGCCCTATGTCAAATAGGTGCATACTGCACCCTCGTAGTGGTCCCGCTATAACAACCAACATTCCACATGATTATCATTCATTACGGACTCTAGCCGGTCAATCACAAACAATTACAAACAACAAATGCAACATATGTAGTTATAGAGTAAAGACAATTAACTCTAAACATATTCAGAGCATGGTCATAACCGCGTTCACAAGTCAGGGCCAATGCTCTATAATTGGTTCGTGTGCAAGTTTTCTTACCTTTAGTCCTTCATAGAAGCTTAAACGATCTTGAGTGTGGTCCTTTTCCTGAGCCTCGCGAAAATCATAGTCACAACATGAATGGTATACTTATTAGGCATTAACTCCAAATCTCGAGTTAAAACCAAAACCCTAGCTCTATGGATTCCAATCTCACTCAACATGGGGGTGGAAATTGTTTCCCAAGACCCAAAGCAGACCCCCAACTTAGATCTTAGGAATCCTGAGCCAAAACCTAAATTTCAAAAATTCACTAATTCAGGGCGCCTGGCGCGGTTGCACCAACAGAAAGTTTAGAGTTTCTGCGGTACTTGCACGGTTGCGCACGATGAAAATTTCAAAACCCCAAATTAAATTTAAATTTCATTGATGCTGGTACACTAGTGCAATTGCGCTACACCCTAGAATGGTTGTGCTAGGTCCCTAGAAACCCAAAACGAACCCAGAAACAAAGTGTTCTTCCCCAAATCACAAACCCACGACATTCATACCCAAAATCTCAATCCCAAATAATATTTCCATCTGTTTAATACTAAATCAAACCTCTAAACAGCTAACACAACTCATATATGACTTCAAGGAACCTATAAAACTTAATTTACATATCAAAATTCAATTCTTGCAAGTTTAGAGTTCAAAACTCAACTAGTGCCCCAAAACTAGAATTACACCTCAAGTTCATGACAACTAAAGGCAATTGAAGCTTCATAACAAGTTCTAAGCCTATTTCCAACCCAAATCTATCAATTAACACAGCACAACATCATCAAATAAAAAATTTAACTAAAACCCCAACTTGCATCAAGAACAATGAACAGAACCTCCAAAAAAAAAAAAGATTTACCTCTGTAATGAATTCGAATTCTATGGGATACTTGAACTCCCTACAGCTTTGACTCCTCCCCTTGGAGCTCAACCTTTACCAATTTTCTCAAAACTCAAGATTTTCTCCCCTTGGAATGAACCTTAGTGCAATAATAAGAAAGTGCCTAGAAAGTGAGAGAGAAAGGGAGTGTGTGTTGAATATGAGAAGAAGCTACACACTAGCACTAAGCCATTTCCCTATCCCCTTGATAAAATGACCAATATACCATTCCCTTCCATAGGCCCGCTTTACCAAACTCAATGGAATTTTAGTCATTTGCCTAATTTCCAACTAAACCTCAAATTATACATATAATTCCCAATTTAAATCCTCTAATCTTCCAAACATAAATATCTCCCCCCATAAATATTTCATTTATTAAAAATTTCCAAAATACATATAGGCTCGACCCAAGCCGGGCATTTACTCCCGTTGTGATATTTTATGCTAAAATTACTCAAAAGGACCCACGCGTGCTGAATATCACAAATATCCACATAATAATGTGGTCTCAAGCACATAACACATAAAAATTACGAATATACCCTCAACGGGTCAAAATTACGGAAATGGCATTTTTAACAAAAATGGGTCTTTAAACATATTTAATACACATAATCATGCATATTAAATCATATAATCATATAAATCACATAAATAAATCAATTCACACATAATTACCCCACGTGCCCTCCTGGCACGCTAATCAAAGTACATAATTTTAATAGAAGTTTCGAGACGCTATAAGAATCCCCTCCTAAAAAAAAATTCGTCCTCAAAATTAACTTGAACAGCTCGGGATATTGATCCTGCATATCCGACTCAAGCTCCCACATTTCTTCTTCCACCATATTGTTCTTCCGTAATACTTTGACTAAAGGAATATTCTCGGTCCACAAGACCTTGTCCTTTTTATCTAGAATATGAATTGGTTTCTCCTCATAGGACAAATATGTCTGTAATTCTAAATTCTCATAACTCAACACATGTGTCGTATCTGATACATATTTCCGAAGCATCGACACATGTAATACATTATAAAATTCCGACAGAGCTGGGGGCAGAGCCAATCTGTTAGCTACTTGACCGATCATTTCCAAGATTTCAAAAGGTCCCACAAACCTAGGGCTCAACTTGCATTTCTTTCCTAACCATTTTACTCCTTTCAATGGGGAAACTCATAGAAAAAAGTAGTTCCTTTCATGCAACTCCACGTTCCTATGCTTAGGATCAGTGTAGCTTTTCTATCTACTCTGTAAGGTGAGCATTCGAGCTTTAATCTTCTCAATGGCCTCACTAGTCCTCTGGACCGCTTCAGTGCCCAGATACTTCCTCTCACCCATTTCATCCCAATGAATGAGTGATCTACACTTCCTACCATCCAACATCTCATATGGAGCTACTCCGATCGTTGACTGATAAGTGTTGTTGTAAAAACACTCAATCAAAGGAAGTGCTTACTTCAAGACCCCTCAAAATCCAAAAAAAAAAAAACATGCTCGAAGCATGTCTTCCGAAACCTTAATCATCCTCTAAGATTGTATGTCTATCTAAGGATGGTAAGCGGTGCTGAACTTCAACTGCGTACCCATAACCTTCTACAGGCCTCCCCAAAACATGGAAGTAAAAGTGGGATCTCGATCTGATACTCTAGATTTTGGAGCCCCATGGAGACATACAATCTCCCTCACATACAACTTAGCATATTGATCTACAGTGATATTCGTTCTCACATCTAAGAAGTGGGCTGACTTGGTGTATCGTTCCACGATCACCCATACTAAATCGTGTTGACTCACTATCCTAGGCAACCCAACTACAAAATCCATGGTGATGTCTTCCCATTTCCATTCAGGATACTCAAAGGTTGTAGAAACCCTGCTAGCCTTTGATGTTCTGCCTTTACCTGCTAACAAGTTAGGCACTTAGCCATAAATTCAACCACATCTTTCTTCATCCCTGGCCACCCACACAAAGATTTCAGATCTTGATACATCTTTGTGGTGCCTAGATGTAGTGAGTATGGAGTGGTATGAGACTCGTCCAAAATATTCTACCTGATATCAATATCCATCGCTACACAAATCCAATCTTGTACCTCGATATACCCATCTCAGAAACTGTAAAGTCCTTAGCCACTCTAGCTAGAACGCCCTCCCTATGTTTTACTAATTGTGAATCACCCATCTAACCCTCATTTATCCTTTCCAAAAGTATGGATTGCAAAGTAATATTGGCTAACTGGCCCACCACAAACTTGATCCTCGCTCTGGTCATATCCTCTGCCAACTCTCTTGATATCTGCTTCGAACCAAACAATTGTCCTGGAGCTCTTCGGCTCAAAGCATCTGCTACCACATTGGCATTCCCTGGATGATAAAGTATCTCACAATCATAGTCCCTTATCAGTTCTAACCAACATCTCTGTCTCATATTCAAATTATTCTGCGTGAAAAAGTACTTCAAACTTTTATGATTAGCATAAATCTCACACTTCTCCCCATATAGATAATGTTACCACACCTTCAGTGAGAATACCACTGTCGCCAACTCTAGGTCATGAGTAGGGTACTGCTGCTCATATTCCTTCAACAGTCTTGAGGCATAAGAAATTACCTTACCAACCTGCATTAGAACACAGCCTAACACCTGCCTCGACGCATCACAATAAACCACAAATTTCTCCTGATCCAAAGGAAGACTATATACTTGAGCAGTACTCAAGTGTTGCTTCAACACTTGGAAGTTGTTCTCACACCTGTTAAACCGAACAAACTTCAAGTTCTTGCGTGTCAGCACAGTCAATGGCATTGCAATCCTCAAGAACCCTTCCACAAAATGTCATTAGTATCCTGCCAAACCCAGGAAACTTCTAATATCTAAAGCACTCATTGGCCTTGACCAATCTCTCACCACCTTTATCTTAGTCGGATCCACCATAATCTCGTTCTTACTGACAATATGACCAAGAAACGTCACTTGAGGTAACCAAAACTCGCATGTCTTGAACTTGGCATATATCCTATGTTCCCTCAACCTCTGTAATACCAAACCTATGATTGAGAGTAGAATATAATTTCATCGATGAACACGATCACAAACCTGTCCAGATAGTCCTTTAGCACTCTGTTCATCATATCCATGAACGCTGACAGGGCATTGGTTAGTCCAAAGAACATACCCAAAAACACATAATGCCCGTACCTCATGCGGAAGGCTGTCTTTGGAATATCCTCCTCTTTGATTCTCACTGGTAATAACCAAATCAAAGATCAATCTTCAAAAACACTACCTTACCCTGGAACTGGTCAAACAAGTCATCAATCCTTGGCAGTGGATACTTGTTCTTGATGGTCAGTTTATTTAGCTCCCGATATTCAATACACATCCTCAACGTCTCATCCTTCTTCTTCACGAATAACATCGGTGCACCCTAGGGGGGAAACTAGGTGTTATGAATCCCAAATCAAGTAGTTTCTACAACAAAACCTTTCATTCTTTTAATTTTGCTGGTGTTATTCTATACGATGCCCTAGATACTGGTTCTGTTTTAGGTGCCAACTCAATAATGAACTCAATCTCTCGGTGTAACGACCCAAATTCACTAATAAGGCTTAAGGGCCTTGATTAGTATGCCGGGAGGGCATGATGGGAATTATGTGTGATTATTATGATTAAGATGTATGATTATGATTTTAAGCATGTTATATGACTATGTGAATTATATTATGTGATAATTATGATATGTGAATTGTACTGTGTGGGTGCTGTGATACAAACGTGATGCACGTGCCAAGGCGGTCCTAGGAAACTAGATAAAGGTAACTGGTGACTTGGTAACCTGTGTAACCATTAGTAACTATAGAAAGTAACAGGTTTCTTTGGGAAAGTGGTAGAATTGCAAAGTTAGGGAAAGGACAAATAAGCCCTTGAGGTCTAGTTAGTAAGTGATATTAATGGAGGGTTAAAATGGTAATTTGGTAGTAAATAGATGAGTTTGAGCTGAGGGAATAACATATACATATAATATTTTGGAGAGGGGTTTATGCTGAATGGTGGAAACCTAGAATTAGAACAAAAAGGAGATAGAAAGGAGAAGCAGAAATCTAGACTCTTGGAAGGAGAATCAAGGGATGTCTGATGTTATTAACCAAGTTTAGGCCAAGAAAACTCAGAGGTAAGATTTTGATTATGCTATATCTAAGTTTTAAGTCTGAATTTTAGTTAAGGAAGGTGAATTGAGATAAGTTGGTGGCTGGTTTTATGTAATTTCAGAATTTGGAAACCAAGGGGGAAGAAGGTCAAGAGCTGGAGGTTGAACCTATCACTTAAGGTAAGGTCTCTGTATGTTTATTAGATTTGTTTTGTTAAGGTTTAGGGAGTTTGAAGTGTGGGTTGTGCTTGAATTCAAGCTGTGCATAACTTTTCTGGTTTGAGTTGTCAAGTGGGAATTCAAGAGTGAATTTTAGGATTGAAGGTGTGAGTGAGCTTAGGCATGATGTCTTTGGGTTGTTGTGAGGTTTGTTAGGGGCTTAGAGTTGGTTTTGGGACTTAGGATAGAGTTTGGGGTGAATTGGTGAGGTTGGAGCTCGGGAAAATGCGAAGGAAAACCCAGAAATCTGGGTCTGCGATGGTGTGCCGCGGCACGACTTTTGCTTGCCGCGGCCTAGGGGTCTCTGGAGGTGGGTGCCGCGGCACAAGGAATGTGGTGCCGCGGCACAAGGCAAAATTCAGGGAGTGATATTTTGCAATTTTTGACCTTTGCTCCGGGGGTTCGGGGGATGTCTCCGGGATGTTGTTCTAGGGTTTTGGGGGTTCCGAGAGTGTGGATTAGGTACCGGGAAGGTAGTCTTGGATTGGTTAATGACAAGGAATATTATATTTGTGTTTGATTAGGACTTTGGAGAAGCTCGGGATAGAGGACCGTGCTTGTGGCTACGTGATATCGGAAACCAGCGAATTGAAAGGTAAGAACACTGCACCCGAATGTATGACTGTGATGGGACTAAGTGCTCCCGAGAATTGTTTTGTGTCATCGTTGGTATTATGCCAAGGGACACGTGTAAGCGGTCTAAGAGTACCGTTCATGAATTTAGCGTATGGGACGCGAATTGGCCACTGGGAGCCAGAAACGAAAGGATAACAGAGGGAGCAGCTTGTGAGCGCTAGCCCTGGTTATCATCTGTGCATTGTGTTATATGAGTTGAAATGCTCTGTATATGAAATACTTGACTATTGATATGCTTGAGTTTATGAGATGTTATAAGTGAGATTGACTTGACAGCTAAATGTGCATGCTCTATTATTGATATATGTTCTTGCTGGGCCTTGGCTCACGGGTGCTTCGTGGTGCAGGTAAGGGTAAGGGCAAGCTGGACCAGGCCTGAGGTGGAGAGCTCCGAGGTGAAATGTACATAGCCAGCCGTTCGATCACCACGGTCGAGGAGTGTGTCAGGACGGAGATTACCTAACCACTCATTTTGCCTTAGTATGGCTGTTGATGTATATAGACTTTGTAACTTTTGTAAATGACTTTTAAACTGTCATTTTTGGGATCCCTTGTACATAAACAATGTTTAGTAATGAAAATGTATCTTTTGAGACCAAAACTCTTTTAACCTTAGTTCCTCTACTATTTGAGTAACACACTTTTACTTTAAATACTTGATTAGCAAGTTTGGCACATTATAAACACATAGTGTAACGGTCTTGGCTATCCAGGGCGTTACACTCGGTGCAGTGATAATCTAAGTAGATCCTCCAGAAACACATCTAGAAACTCATAGATTAATCTAGTCTCTTCTGGTCCGATTGGTACAACCTTAATGGTATCCACCACACTAGTTAAGAATCCTATGCAACCTCCTTTCAATAGGGCTCTAGCCTTCAGTGTCGAGATCATAGGAACACACGGCCCATTCATAGCGCCCACAAACACAAACAGGTCCTCTCCTTCAAGTTCAAAAGTCACCATCCTCCTTTTGCAATCTTTAGTCGCCCCGTACTTGGCTAACCAATCCATGCCCAGTATCATATCAAAATCCTCATAGCTAACTCAATCACGTCAATTGAAAACTGCCTACTGTCCACTTCTAATGGCAAGGATCTAGTCCATCTCCTAGAAACTACCAATTCCCTAGTAGGCAATAAAGTCTCAAACCCCAAAGCATACAAATCACAAGGTCTACAAAGTTTGTCTATCACCCTACTAGATACAAATGAATGTGTAGCACCAGAGTCAATCAACACGGTATAAGAAGAGCCAGCGCTAGAAATATGACATGTCACTACCGAGGGACTAGCCTCGGCCTCTGACTACGTCAGCGTGAACACTCAAGCGGGAACCAAATTGTTGCCCTTATTTGGTTCCTCTTTCTTCAACTGCGGGCAATCTTTCTTAAGATGGTCAACCACGCCACACAGGGGGCATGCCTTAGCACGATATTATCCCAAATGGCATCTCCTACACCTGGCACACTTTGGATAACTCCTCCAGATCTCGCTTCCGCCCTGACGGCCACTCTGTGTACCTTGAAATATCTTTCCTGAACCAGGGTTACCAGATGCTTTTGCATCTTTCCTCTTCTGATCACTGGCGCCTCCGCCCCTACCAAACCTAGTAAATGTAGGAAACACCCTCCGGGCATCGTGCCTAGCTGCACTCTCACGCCATATCTTATCCTCCACGCCCTCAGTAATAAGAGACTTCTCAACTACCTGAGCATATGTAGCAACTCCAGGCACTGAAGTGATTCTAACATCCCATGTTATCATAAGGTTTAATCCCCGAACAAAGTGCTCTCTCCTGGCTACATCGGTTGGCACCAAGTCAGATGCAAACTTGGCCAACCTGTCAAATTTCCAGGCATATTCAATCACTGTCATGTTGCCTTGAACCAAACAGGTAAACTCATCCACCTTCACAGTTCTAATTGCGTCGTTGTAGTATTTCTCATTAAATAGTCCTTGAACTCCTCCCAGCCCATCGTAACTACATCCTGAGTCTGGGATGCCACCTCCCACCAAATATGGGCATCATCCTGTAACATGTAAGTGGCACAAGCCACCCTGTCATTACCTACCACCCTCATAGAGTCGAGGATGGAGATAATCACGCTCATTTACTACTCAGTCCTAAGCGGATTTGGGCCTCCCTTAAAGGTTGGAGGGTGTTGTTTCCTAACCGTTCATACAGTGGTTCCCATCTGTTCTCAACCTCTGGCAATCCCAAAACTAGTACCTCAACTGGTGGCACGGGCGAGGGAGCGTTCCCTGGTGGAATCTGTTGTCTCAACTGTCTAATCTCTTATTCCTGCCTCATAAGTCTTGCTTGCATTTCTACAAACATTTGTTGACAGTTCTGAGAGGCAAGTGGAGGGTTCTGACCCTGATTATCATCTCTAGACTCAATATCAGTGTCAGTAAGTCGCATTGATCGCCTTGGAGGCATAACTCCCAAGTATATTTGTAATGATAACGGTGTCCACAAACCATCCCACAATCCAAAACCAAACAATTAAGCATACACGTGCAATGATAATGCTAATAAGCATTTCTACAATTTTCACATAAAGCAATAATGCTAATAAGTATGTCTTTCATATTCGCATAGCAATCAAGGGCCAGGTTATATGAGTATATTACATGCTTCTTATTCTAGCATGCATATAAGACATATATTTTAATTAAGCAGTTAGACACATATTGAACTCATTAGTTACTGAACCATGAGTCGAGCATGTCTCAAGTAGCAAGCGTAGATATTCAGCCCGTCTTCAAGAACCATAAAGCCTTGATAGATCTGATACCAAGTTGTAACACCCTACTAATCCAAGATTGTTACACTGTGTTTTTAAAATTGTGCTTAACTCGTTAAGCGATTCATTTGGACTCAAAAGTGTAATTAAGATTAGACAATGGTTTAGGTACTAAAAATTTTGGTCAATGGAATTAAAATTTTCATTAAAAGGTTTGAATATGTACAAGGGATCCCAAAGAGTTTTAAACAAAATACAATTATATCCATTGTTACGAAAATACCCAACCTAAGCGACAAGATTGGACTTAAAGCCTATGTCCCTCAAAATTGGACCACGGTAGTCGAGCAGGCTGAGTATGTACACACTGCCCCTAAAACTCTCCAACTCATGGCTTGTCCAATTTCCCTTTGCCCTTACCTGCACCACAAAAAGTACATGTGAGCCAAGGCTCAGCAAGAAAACTCAACTAGGAAAAATAAGTATTTAATTAAGCATTAACGTAAAATATATGCTTCACAAATCTTAAACAAACGCAGAATAACTTATCAAAAAGTATACGTGTTATATTATTTTATAATATATTGTAATATTATTTATATTATATTATAATATTTTAGATTAAATAAATGTGACAAAGTTTGTCACATATTGTAACATATAATAAAGAGTTACAATATTTAGATATATGAGATATATCCAAATAATGTAACATATTTGGTGTTACAAATTTGTAACTTCCAAATATTACCCTTTATTGTATAAATTTGTTGTTACACAATATTGAGATGAATTTTGTTGACGCGATTCTTCGCCAACAGGTAATTAAGAGAAGAAGAGAAAGGGATTAGTGCTAAAAGTAGAACCGTCGCAGATATGAAATCTTAGAAAATGAACTATGTGACTCAAGACACGTTTTTTAAGTGGTTCAAAGGTTAAAATCCTTCTACTCCACTAGTCAATATTATTGATGTATTCTGGGTATTTGGTTTACAAAGTATATGGCTCTTCAGAGACTATTTTTTCCAACCCCTATCAACTCCCAGGATCCCCATATTTATAGGAGAAGGCACCTGGAAGTTGGTAGGGAGGTCATCACGTGACCTTACCATTGGTCATGTCAACTCTGTAAAATTTATGATTAATTCCTAAACCTGACACATAAGTGTGGTCTAATCAGTATGTAAGGAGATAATGGGCCGCGGCCCAACCCAGCCGTGGGTGTCTGAATGCGCACATTCCTGATGCGTGCCCGGAAAGTCAGGGAGATATCGGACACGTGATGTCAGATATAGGCACGTTTATCTTGCGTGTGTTGACTTTACAAAGGATCAGAGATCCTCGAGCATAAGCTCGCACAACGAGCTGATTCACTGACCCAACCTTAGGCCTTAAGGACTCCTTCCCCCAGTGTTCGGCAGCATTGGCGAGTTCTTGAGAACGCCTCGAGCTAAGTGGGTACGACCTGGAAAACCAGGTCTCTGACCTGGGGAGGCTTACAGACTAACCTTGATTAGTCCGAGGCTCGACCTTCTAACCAGCCCGTGGGAAAACCAGGGCGTACATCTGCCCCCCAAGCTCCTTCTCGTGGTATATGACGTCATATATAGAAGACCACAGTAGGGGCTTTTAGACTTCCCTACAACCCTCCACATTCCACTTTTTGTGCAGGCGTCTAACACGTGGAACGCCGTGGGTGGTGACGGTACGTTTTACGAGAACCGCATTTAATGGCCTAGCCTATTGCCCAGCCGTCGTTTCATATTTCGAGTGGAAGGCCTCGGATCCCTCACTAGGGTCATCCAAGAGCCTTCTTCACGTGATCCTTCCCTTATATAAAAAGGGGGTGGCCATCCTACGCACGGACCACCCCTTCATTTAGAAATTTCCCCAAATCTCTTTCCTTCTTCCTTCTCTGACTCTCAGAAGAACGAAACCCTTGACTCAACTGCCACCATTTTCCTTGTTCTCGAAGCTCAGGCGCACGAGTTTCTCCAAAGCTTAGGAAGCTGCTGCATTGACGAGGCTCCTACCAACGCAACACTCACGTTTTCCATCCAGCCATATACTGTAAGTTTTCTGACCCTGTTCCTTCTGAAAAAGGAATGCCACTGTAGCTTAGGTAAAAAAATTTACTGTAGCCGCATGCAAGGGTTTTCTGGGTTGCGTGGGTAGGAGGGTGACAGCCCCTTTTAGGCCAGGGCACACTTGTTGTAGGAAATTTCCTTAGAGTATGGGTTTCAAGATGCTTCTTCAGGCATGGCAACGAAACAGAACCTCATGATGGGCAGGAGGCCCACCATGTCACCACCACCACCGTGCGGCCCATTATCTCCTTACATACTGATTAGACCACACTTATGTGTCAGATTTAGGAATTAATCGTAAATGTTACAGAGTTGACATGACCAATGGTAAGGTCACGTGATGACCTCCCTACCAACTTCCAGGTGCCTTCTCCTATAAATATGGGGACCCTGGGAGTTGATAGGGGTTGGAAAAAATAGTCTTTGAAGATCCATATACTTTGTAAACCAAATACCCAGAATACATCAATAATATTGACTAGTGGAGTAGAAGGATTTTAACCTTTGAACCACTTAAAAAACGTGTCTTGAGTCACATAGTTCATTTTCTAAGATTTCATATCTGCGACGGTTCTACTTTCAGCACTAATCCCTTTCTCTTCTTCTCTTAATTACCTGTTGGCGAAGAACTGCGTCAACATTTTGGTGCTTTCATTGAGAGCAAGTTCGATTAGTGCTACCGCAAACACCGAACTATGGTGACCACTCGATCCAGGCATGGCAACGAAATAGAACCTCATGATGGGCAGGAGGCCCACCATGTCGCCATTCCTGATGAGCAAATCCCTGAAGTCCAGCAGAGGCAAACTTCAGGGAAAGACCTGGGGTCAGACAACAGGAATACAGCCGTTCAGTGAGGACGTCAACCCCTAGCTCTCAACCTTCCTCGAGGGCGCCCGGGAGAGCTCGAGGAAACTCCCGAAGGAGATCCGGGGTGGGCCAGCAGCGCCAGCCCGTCCCAGAAGACCGTCCTGCACCTCGTCCAGCTCGCCCTGGGCAGGACCAGCAAGCTGGCTGGGCCGAAAGGCCCCCTCCAAATTTGGTTCGTACAGACGGAACTAGGATCGCCTCCCCAGTCAGGCATCCTCCTTCTCCAATCAGATACCCATCTCCTCAACCCATTCGGGATGTCCCAGCCTACGGGAGTAGTAGGAGAGACCCACCGTCGGCTGGACCTTCTTGGCGCAGCAGGGTGCCAGGGGAAGGGTCAGGTCGCAACCGCCAAAGACGCACTCCAAGCCTATCCAGCAGGAGCCGCTGGACCGGTAGTCACCGGAGTGATCTCTCGGGAGGAGACCTGCGTCAGCGACTGAGTTCGGCACAAAGTCACCAGACTACACAAGGAGGCGACCTCCGAGATCACCTCAACTCTCACAGAGACAATCGAACCGAAGATGGTAGGCAGGCCCGCTCGGTGGGGGTCCGATCCGAAGTACGTAACGGAGGGAATGTCCCAAATAACCTATCTCAAGATAGGAGGGGCAACAACCCACCTAATGTGTACAATGGGTCCGGAGCTGTGGAACAGCCCCGGAATAACCCAGGATCTCAGGACAAAACCCTTGAGCGCCTGACTCAGATGGAGGAGCTGATGAGAAAGCTCCTGACAGAAAAAGAGAAAGACGAGTATGACTCTGGCGACGAAATGGAACTCTTCGCCCCCAATATAGCAGCGACGACCTACCCATCTAGTTTCCGAATGCCTCATTTGTCAAAGTTCAACGGGGACGGAGACCCGTCGGATCATTTGGGAATGTTCAACACCCTAATGATGGCTCATAACATTGGCCCGGAGCTGCGTTGCTTGATCTTTCCTTTCACACTGATCGGACCTGCCAGGCAGTGGTTCAAGCAAAGTAAAAGACAGTCAATCAGTTCCTGGAAGACTTTTTCAGCTGACTTCAAAAGGGCATTCCGCGCCTCCCAGGCCGCCCGAATCCAGGCAGACTCCCTAGCTAACGTAAGACAGCAGCCCGGTGAGACGCTAAAAGCCTACTTGAGCAGATTCGCGAATGTCGCTGCTCGAGCTCGGGACGCTGACGATAGCTCTAAGCTCATGGCAATGAGAACCGGAATCCTGGTCGGAGGAGACCTGTGGAAAGATATTCAGAGTAAAGGAGTCGGCTCGGTTAACGAATTCCTTAACAGAGCCCAAGAATGGATAAACTTAGAGGAAGCTGAAGCTTCAGCCGCGGGGACCAGCCAGGTGTCCGAGAAGCCCGCTGGGGCAGGGACGGAGATCGCGGTGGAAATTCCCGGTGACGCGCAGAACAACCAGCCCGGCGGTGGCAAAAGAAAGGAAAACGGTGAAAACAGCCAGCACGGTCAAAAGAAGAATAAGTCTGTGGATAAATTCAAGCCCGTGTTCACAACATATACCGAGCTCACCCAGTCCAGGGAAAGCATTTTCCTGGCCAACGCTGCTCGGGTCCCTTGGAAGAGGCCGGAGCCATTGAAGCACCTCAAGGGAAAGAGAGATACTTCGAAGTTCTGCCGTTTCCATAACGACATCGGCCACAATACCGACGATTGCAGACATCTAAAAGATGAAATCGAGACTCTCATCCGAGCAGGCCCCTTGGCGCAATATTCACGAAACAGGGTCCTAGCAGGTCGACCAACTCCAGAAGTCCTAGCTAATCAGCCCGGGCCTCGGGTAGATCAGGACGTCCCTCCTCCCGTGATCGAGGGAGAGATATCCACCATCTCTGGAGGGCCACATATGGCTGGCACGAGCAGAGGCGCGCAGAAGAGATATGTGAATGAGCTAAAGGCTCATAACGGAGCGGAGTTCATCCCGGAGCAACGCCAGTCAAAACAGCAATGGTTAGAGAAACAACCGATAAATTTCAAGGAGGAAGACGCAGGCCATGTCCAATTCCCTCATAACGATCCCTTGGTCGTAACAGTCCAGCTCGCCAACCGGAAAGTAAGGAGAGTGTTGGTGGACAATGGGAGCTCGGTGAACCTCCTATTCTGATCCACCTTAGAAAAGATGGGTCTGACTGTCGCCGAGCTAAAGGCCACCTCGATGATGCTATATGGTTTTTCGGGAGAAGGGTCAGCAGCGATAGGGACGATCGAGTTGGTGATCACCCTAGGAGAAGAGTCTCGGAGAGTCTCCAAGCTACTTGAGTTCGTGGTCATTGACTGCTCCGCTGCCTACAACGCCATTTTGGGACGACCTGCACTCATAGCTTTCGAAGCCATCACTTCCGTTCGACACCTCGCCATGAAGTTCCCTACTTCAACGGGAGTCAGTACCATCAAGGGCGATCAGCTCGCTGCCAGGGAATGCTACAGCATTTCCATGAAAGGAAAGTCTAAACCCGGGCAGCTGGCAATGGCCATTCAGGGCGAAGAGGAATCTCAGGGACCCAAGGCGGCTCCCGAGATTGAAAAACCTCGGATTTTCGAAGAGGAAAAGATCGCCCTAAATGAGGACGTTGACCCCCGAGTAGGCGAGGATAGATCCGAGCTCCAGGCTATTGAGGAGCTTGAGGAGGTGAACATAGACGAAATAAATCCATCACGGACGGTATAGCTTGGGAAGAACCTCTGCGACAAGAGAAAGGCGGAGCTGATTGCATTTCTGAAGGATAGCTTGGACGTATTCGCCTGGTCCCACGGGGACATGGTGGGGATTAGTCCGAGTGTCATCATGCATACACTCCACCTGGATAAAAGTGTTCCTGCCAAATCCCAAAAGCAGAGGCGTCTAGGAACGACCCGAGCCGAAGCCCTTGAAGAAGAAGTGGCCCGGCTTAAAAAATGTGGTTTTATCCGCAAAGCCAAATTTCCAATTTGGGTCGCTAATCCCGTGCTGGTTCCAAAGCCCAACGGGAAATGGCGGACCTGTATTGACATCTCTGACCTGAACAAAGCCTGCCCCAAGGACTGCTTTCCATTGCCAAGGATCGATCAGCTGGTGGATGCCACGGCGGGGGACGAGCTCATGTCCTTCATGGACGCGTACTCAGGCTACAATCAGATCGCGATGAACCCGGCGGACCAGGAGCATACCAGCTTCATGACCCCAACAAATGTCTATTGCTATAAAGTCATGCCATTCGGTCTGAAGAATGCTGGAGCTACCTATCAGAGGTTAGTAAACAGAATGTTCGCGGACCAGATCGGAAAGAACATGGAGGTGTATGTTGATGACATGCTTGTCAAATCAAAGACTGCCGACAACCATGTTCACGACCTGGAAGAATGTTTTGGAATACTGCGAGAATACGGCATGAGGCTCAATCCTCAGAAATGCACGTTCGGTGTCGCATCGGGGAAATTCCTGGGGTTCATAGTCAATACCCGAGGGATCGAGGCAAACCCCGACAAAATCAGGTCACTGCTCGAGCTTCCTTCTCCCAGGTCGCGGAAAGAAGTCCAAGGCCTCACAGGAAGAGTGGCAGCACTCAACCGGTTCATTTCCAAATCAACCGACAAGTGTTTGCCCTTCTACAACCTGCTCCGGGGAAACAAGAAGTTTGAGTGGACAGTAGAATGCGAAAGCGCATTCCTCGACTTGAAGGCGCATCTGGCTGAGCCGCCCGTGCTGTCCAAGCCCAGGGCAGGAGAACCTCTTTATCTGTACATGGCCGTCACTGAGGATGCAGCAAGCGCTGTGCTAGTGCGAGAAGAGGACCAAGTTCAAAAGCCAGTCTACTACATCAGTAAGAGACTCCTCGGAGCAGAGTCGCGATACCCACTAATGGAAAAACTGGCGTTCTGCCTAATCACGGCCTCGTGAAAGCTCAGGCCGTACTTCCAGTCCCACTCTGTACACGTCATGGCAGGTGTTGCAAAAGCCTGAAGCATTAGGACGTTTGCTAAAGTGGGCGATCGAACTCAGTCAGTTCGAGATTTTCTATACTCCGCGAACTGCCATAAAAAGTCAGGCCTTGGCCGACTTCGTGGCTTAACACAGGTCGCCTCCCCACATTCGTCGTGGAAGATCTTCGTCGATGGTTCATCTAACGAGAACGGCTCTGGGGCCGGAATCATCCTGATATCCCCCGAGGGACATAGATTCCACTCGGCGCTAAGGTTCGGGTTCAAGGCGTCTAACAATGAGGCAGAGTATGAGGCCTTGTTGGCTGGGCTGAGGGTGGCTAGTGAGCTAAAGGCGAACTTCGTCCAGTGCTTCAGTGACTCCCAGCTCGTGGTGAACCAGGTTCTGGGAGAATATCAGGCGCGGGGACCAAAGATGGCTGCCTACTTGGCAAAAGTAAAAGTCGAGCTGTCCACGTTTGGGCAAGGTTCGATCGAACAAATACCTCCGGAGCAGAACGCCAACGCAGATGCTCTCGCCAAACTCGCCACCTCGGGAGAGGCAGAAACCCTGGGGTTGGTGCCAATAGAATTCTTGGAAAAGCCAAGTATAGAGGGAGATCGAGTAGAGATCGAGATGATTGATATTAGGCCGACCTGGATGACTCCCATTCTTGAGTATCTCGTCGAGGGCAGGTTACCCGAAGAGCGTAACGACGCACGACGAGTCCTTTATCAAGCTCCTAGATATACGCTAGTCGAAGGAGTGTTGTACCGACGTGGGCACTCCCTACCTCTCCTCCGATGCGTTCTTCCAAGTGAAGCGAAGGCCGTCCTGCAGGAAGTCCACGAAGGATTCTGCGGAGACCACACTGAGGGGCAAAGCCTGGCCTTAAAAGTTCTCAGGCAAGGTTATTATTGGCTAACTCTGTCCAAAGACTCAGTCTCGTATGTGAAAATGTGTGACAAGTGTCAGTGATTCGCTGTGGTTGCCCGAGCTCCTCCGGTCGAGCTAAAAATGATCTCGGCTCCTTGGCCATTTGCCGTTTGGGGAATAGATCTAGTGGGCGCCCTGCCCACCGGGAAGGGCAGGGTCCGTTACGCCGTGGTCGCCATCGATTACTTCACCAAGTGGGCCGAAGCAGAGCCATTGGCGACGATAACGTCAAAGAAAGTACTTGACTTTGTGGTGAAAAGCATCATTTGTCGATTTGGCCTTCCTAAGAAGATCGTCTCCGACAACGGTACCCAATTTGACAGCGATCTGTTCACCGAATTTTGTGAAAGGCACGGAATTGTGAAAAGTTTCTCATCCGTGGCCTATCCCCAGGCGAACGGCCAGGTCGAGGCTGTGAACAAAACTCTAAAGACAAGCCTCAAGAAGAGGCCAGACGAGGAAAAAGGGGTCTGGCCAGACCAGCTCCCCCAGGTCCTGTGGGCATACCGGACCTCGCATCGAACTCCCACGGGTCACACTCCTTTCTCCCTAGCCTTCGGGAGTGAAGCATTCCTCCCCGTAGAGGTAAAGGTTCTGTCGCATAGAGTCCAATCCTACGACCAAGACCGGAACCACGAACTCCTGTGCCATTCCCTAGACCTGATTGATGAAAAGCGGGAGGATTCGCAACTCCAACTTGCCCATTATCAGCAAAAGATCGCTCGCTACTTCAACACCAAGGTCAAAAAATGCGTCTTTAGCATTGGCGATTTGGTCCTAATGAGAGTTTTCCTGGCCGGTAAAGATCCCAAAGATGGGGTTTTGGGACCGAACTGGGAAGGACCATAGCAGGTCGCCGAAGTCATCAAGGAGGGAACTTATAAGTTAGCTCGACTTGATGGAGGGGCGATCCCGTGGACTAGGAATGCCATCCACTTAAAGAAATACTATCAGTGATCCACTTGTAAGGCCTGGAGGGCCACTTTCTATGTATAAATAAGAATCGAATGTTTCTTTTTATTCGCAAGTGTGATTTTAAAAGTAACCACGAAAGACCCTTTCCCAGTTACTTGGGGGGCATATGGTACCTGGACATAACCAGGTCTCCTTAACGACTTAGGTGTTGACTCTTATCTATGGGTAAGGGTTAGCGCGAACTAAGTTTTCAAAATAAGTTCCTGGTTTTAACCGGGTCATAAAACTTAGAAGTTAACTTAAATTTATTGATCGTGGTTCTTCTTAAAGAGCTCGGGATATGGATAAAAGTTAACACGAACTAAGTTTTCAAAATAAGTTCCTGGTTTTAACCGGGTCATAAAACTTAGAAGTTAACTTAAATTTATTGATCGTGATTCTTCTTAAAGAGCTCGGGATATGGATAAAAGTTAACACGGACTAAGTTTTCAAAATAAGTTCCTGGTTTTAACCGGGTCATAAAACTTAGAAGTTAACTTAAATTTATTGATCGTGGTTCTTCTTAAAGAGCTCGGGATATGGATAAAAGTTAACACGAACTAAGTTTTCAAAATAAGTTCCTGGTTTTAACCGGGTCATAAAACTTGGAAGTTAACTTAAATTTATTGATCGTGGTTCTTCTTAAAGAGCTCGGGATATGGATACAAGTTAACACGAACTAAGTTTTCAAAATAAGTTCTTGGTTTTAACCGGGTCATAAAACTTAGAAGTTAACTTAAATTTATTGATCGTGGTTCTTCTTAAAGAGCTCGGGATATGGATAAAAGTTAACACGAACTAAGTTTTCAAAATAAGTTCCTGGTTTTAACCGGGTCATAAAACTTAGAAGTTAACTTAAATTTATTGATTGTGGTTCTTCTTAAAGAGCTCGGGATATGGATAAAAGTTAACACGAACTAAGTTTTCAAAATAAGTTCCTGGTTTTAACCGGGTCATAAAACTTGGAAGTTAACTTAAATTTATTGATCGTGGTTCTTCTTAAAGAGCTCGGGATATGGATAAAAGTTAACACGAACTAAGTTTTCAAAATAAGTTCTTGGTCTTAACCGGGTCATAAAACTTGGAAGTTAACTTAAGTTTATTGGTCGTGGCTTTTTCTTAAAGAGCTCGGGATATAAATAACGGTTAGCATGAACTAGGCTTATATATAAAAAAAATATGCATATATATATAAGTTAAGACTGTTAAGTAAATCGTCTCGAGGTGAGAGCACCTCATGAAAAGGTTACAAAGAAAATGGAAATAATTAAAAATGCCCAAAGAGAAGTGCTCTAAGCCCCATCAGCTGGTCCTTTGGAGGTCGCGGTCTCGTCCTGCTCCACCGCGCCAGAGGCCTCCCCAGTCTCCGAGGGCGGTGCCTCTTTGAATAGGCGGGTTTGGAGCTTCGGCAGCAAAAAAGCCCAGAGGTCCGGCGGCATAAAGGAGAAATCAGCATCCGGGTTATGAGCCCAGCAGTGATAGAACAGGTCCTGCAGGGACTGCTCCGAGATGGCCCGCTCGGCTGCCAAGGCGGCCTCCAGGGCAGTCTGGGCCTCGGTCTTCGCTGCCTCGAGATCTGCTCGCGAAGTGGCAAGGGAGGTTTTAAGTTCTCGGTTCTCGGAGCGACTCCTCTCTAGCTCGGCCTTCGAAGCAGCCAGCGTATCTTTCGCCGCCTGAGCTTCCTGAAGGGCGGCCTGGCGCTCAGCCTCCATCTCCTCGAGCTGAGCCTTGGTCCTAGCGATACCTCGATGAGCGGCAGCAATGCCCTGCAAGAAAGGAAGGATAAGTTGGCTAAGTGGGAAAACAAGGCATTGTGTAAGTGTTACAGCTGTAAAGGAGTGGGGCAGATTACCGTTAGGGTCATGTCCAACGAAGACTCTATGACTCAGACCGGGCTCGTTGCTTCGATAGCCCGGAGATCCTTCTCTTTGAGCTTGTAGAAGCGGCCGGGATGCGTACGTCCGGGGTCTCGACCTCCAGTACCACGTTCTGGGCGGTTGGTGGAGACCGCTGGCGCGGCGGGGGCATGTGTCCTGCTCGGGCAACGGGGAGGATCGCCCCCTCGACCTGGGATGGTGGGGTCTTTTCCTTCTCCTTAGCCAGGGATTTGGTGGAGGCCCCGGCCGCGCTCTTGGACTCTCGGAGCCTTTTCAACCTTGGCCCTGCTGGGGGATTCCCGCCGAAGACTACACCCCGCAAATTACCCCCGGGCTGAGACATCTCTTCTGCGAAAGACAAAAACATGGTTATTACAAGTTAGCAAACATGCAAAGGTTAAAAGAAAAAAAGTATATGAATATTAAGGGAGCCCTACCCCCCGAGCTGGAAGAGCCTAGGACAATTATCTCACGAACTGCCGTGGATTCTAGGTCCGGTTCTGACTCGGGGCTCGACTCCTCTACATACTGTCTAAACCCCGGGGCATAGGCACCCCTCTGAAGTGATGTCCATGTGCGTAAGTTGGTCCCATACTCCTAAAAAAGGATCGACCTAAAAGCTAGGGTGTTATCTACTACTATGGTACCCCTAGGCCGACTCTCTTGGTGATCCAGCACGAGCCGGTCAACACAATGGAGCAGGAGTGTATTCAGGTCCGGGTCCCTCCAGTGACGATGGACGATCTACCTAGGGTTGAACCTAACCAGCCGGGGGTCTGCAGTGGCCCTATCTACATTCTTAAAAAAATAAGGGTTACCTTGACCAGAAGGACCCGCGGCTACTCCGGTTTGGATCCTCTCCTCGTCCATCCCCTGAACGATCTCCAAGGTCCTCTTTCTATTCCTCACGAGCGGAACTTCAGCCGCCTCGTCCTCCTCATCTTCTTCTGCCGTGACCACCTCCACGGTGATAGGCCTGGTGTCGCGGGCTGGGGGCGGCCCCCGAGGCCTCTTCAGGTTTAGAGTCTGGTTTTGGAAGATCAATTTGCAGAACACCATCGTCTCGTCCGTCACGAGCGCGCGGTAATCCTTTTCACTGGGGGGCAAGCCCGCCAGTGTTTCATATTGACCCCCGAGGGTCGCAGACTTCTCGGTTCTCGCATAGATGGCTGCAAGATTTGGGCTGGAATCAGAATGGAATACGGGAGAGCTAAAATTAAACAAGATTCAAAAGGCGAGCTAGGGTCAGGGTTCACTTACAAGGACGATTGAAGTAGTGGTGCTCACAGTTCCGGAACCCAGTTGACATGAAAAACTGGTCCTTGAAGTCATTTGGATGACTTGGCAGCTCGATGACCGCCGCCGTATTTGGAAAACAGGTTAAATAGTAAAACCCGTCACCTCGCCCCCGCTGATCTGGGCTGGCTTTGAGGCAAAAGAAATATAAAATATCAGCAGGAGTAGGGACCTCCCACTCCTGCTTCTTGAACAAGTACCTCAACCCCGCTAGCAGACGGTAGGAGTTGGGGGGGAGCTGAAATGGGGCCAGCCCCACATAATTCAGAAAGTCGGCGAAGTACTGGTCTAGGGGGAGGAAGGCCCCTGCCTTGAAGTGCTCACCGCTCCAGGCCGCGAACAATTCGTCCAGCGGCGTACAGCTCCGCTCGCCCTCTGCGGCAGGTCGGGCTATGACTGAGGCCTTCCCCAGTGGGATCTTGTGGGTGAGGAAAAGTTTATTGATCTTCGCCTGGTCGGTCACCTTTGAGACGATCCTCTCCGCCTCAAAGAATGCGTCGGGGGCCACCTCGACTTGTCTCTCCACGGCCGGGCCGAAGTGGGGGATCGGCGAGCTGGGCATCACCGCCTTTCCTTTTTCTTGCTGGGAGATTGAGCTTCCCACGTTCTTCTGAGGCAAGTCCCTTTTTGGAGCCATCTGGTCGCCTATCGAACAAAAGAAAACACTTTAGAAAAGGCGACCCAAGCAGAAGGACGAAGCAATTATTATTTACACGAGCTGAGGTAAGCCCAGCCCGTGGAGAGTGGGATCACGCGGTTCAATGAACACGCGCATATGCTCCCAACAGATCCCAGGTTACTCGGAATTCGTGTGTCAGGGGGCTCAGAGTAAAAATTTTCCTTGGGGGGGAAGTTCCCACAGGCAGAACGATGCAAAACCGCTTTTGAAGCGTATCCCCTAAGCTACCCGGTTTTGCACCCAAAGTTCCTAAAAACCCTAACCAGAAATTGTTCCTGAAGAAGCATCTTGAAACCCATACTCTAAGGAAATTTCCTACAACAAGTGTGCCTTGGCCTAAAAGGGGCTGTCACCCTCCTACCCACGCAACCCAGAAAACCCTTGCATGCGGCTACAGTAAAAAAATTTACCTAAGCTACAGTGGCATTCCTTTTTCAAAAGGAACAGGGTCAGAAAACTTACAGTATATGGCTGGATGGAAAACGTGAGTGTTGCGTTGGTAGGAGCCTCGTCAATGCAGCAGCTTCCAAAGCTTTGGAGAAACTCGTGCGCCTGAGCTTCGAGAACAAGGAAAATGGTGGCAGTTGAGTCAAGGGTTTCGTTCTTCTGAGAGTCAGAGAAGGAAGAAGGAAAGAGATTTGGGGAAATTTCTGAATGAAGGGATGGTCCGTGTGTAGGATGGCCACCCCCTTTTTATATAAGGGAAGGATCACGTGAAGAAGGATCTTGGATGACCCTAGTGAGGGATCCGAGGCCTTCCACTTGAAATATGAAACGATGGCTGGGCAATAGGCTAGGCCATTAAATGCGGTTCTCGTAAAACGTACCGTCACCACCCACGGCGTTCCACGTGTTAGACGCCTGCACAAAAAGTGGAATGTGGAGGGTTGTAGGGAAGTCTAAAAGCCCCTACTGTGGTCTTCTATATATGACGTCATATACCACGAGCAGGAGCTTGGGGGGCAGATGTACGCCCTGGTTTTCCCACGGGCTAGTTAGAAGGTCGAGCCTCGGACTAATCAAGGTTAGTCCGTAAGCCTCCCCAGGTCAGAGACCTAATTTTCCAGGTCGTACCCACTTAGCTCGAGGCGTTCTCAAGAACTCGCCAATGCTGCCGAACACTAGGGGAAGGAGTCCTTAAGGCCTAAGGTTGGGTCAGTGAATCAGCTCGTTGTGCGAGCTTATGCTCGTGGATCTCTGATCCTTTGTAAAGTCAACACACGCAAGATAAACATGCCTATATCTGACATCACGTGTCCGATATCTCCCTGACTTTCCGGGCACGCATCAGGAACGTGCGCATTCAGACACCCACGGCTGGGTTGGGCCGTGCGGCCCATTATCTCCTTACATACTGATTAGACCACACTTATGTGTCAGGTTTAGGAATTAATCATAAATGTTACAGAGTTGACATGACCAATGGTAAGGTCACGTGATGACCTCCCTACCAACTTCCAGGTGCCTTCTCCTATAAATATGGGGACCCTGGGAGTTGATAGGGGTTGGAAAAAATAGTCTCTGAAGAGCCATATACTTTGTAAACCAAATACCCAGAATACATCAATAATATTGACTAGTGGAGTAGAAGGATTTTAACCTTTGAACCACTTAAAAAACGTGTCTTGAGTCACATAGTTCATTCTCTAAGATTTCATATCTGTGACGGTTCTACTTTCAGCACTAATCCCTTTCTCTTCTTCTCTTAATTACCTGTTGGCGAAGAACCGCGTCAACAAATTTCATAAAGCCATATGTGATATGGTTGTTAGAGATATGATTTTAACCCCAATAATATGTTTTGGGAGTTACAAAATCATTTGGGAGGGTTTGGAACCGTTTGGAAAAACAGCACATTTTTTAGTGCTGAAAATGGTCAAGGCCGCGGCCACTAAATGTTGGTGGCCGCGGCCTGTGGGACAGAGACTAGTGGCCACGGCCACTAATGTCTCTGGCCGCGGCCACAGGCCAAAAACTGACCAATTTTTCATTTTTTTCAATCTTTGTTGAACAGCTCATAAAACCCAAATAACTCCCAAATCTCTTTTTTAATTCCATATTAATCCAATTAAACATTGGTAACAGCCATGGGGGTTGGTGGAATTTGAAATTCAAAGGGTGTCTCTAAACTCTATAAATAGGAGCCTATAGCTCACTTGTTAGACACAATATTTCTATCCATTAGAGCACTTGGCTAGAAACACCTTGAGGCTTGATAATTCCATAAAGCTTTTCCAAAATCTGTGAAAGATCCCTTAGTGCTTGAGTTAGGGGAAATATGCTTTTGGACAAAGGTTTCAAGCCTTGTTCAAGTTGGTGATCCCCAACACTCTTCACTTTGGTTGTGTGAGTGAGAGTTTATTGTTTTGGTTCGTGTTCTTATTTTTCTTCTATTGCTCTTTCTTCTTTTCTTCTTATTCTATTTACTTGTACTTTTGTTTAAGAGTTGTAATCCTTTTATTTCCTTTGTTCAAACACTTCTAGCTTCCTTGTATCTTTTTGCAATAGAGTTGTATTTTCTATTTCTATCATCTTACATCTCCTTATCCTTTTATTTGTATTTCCAGTTATAGAGTTGTAACACTTTATTTAATCAATCCTTGTCTATTGTAATATTTTGCATAGAGTTGTAACATTTTCTTACCATTTCCATTGAGGTAATTTATATTTTCCTAACATTCAAAAGCTTATCCCTTTTTTGTTTCAATGGAAGGGGGGATAATCAAGATCATGGACCAAGACCTAGTAAGGTTGGATAGGTTTGATGGATCCAATTTTACTAGGTGGCAAGACAAGGTGAGGTTTCTATTAACCACTCTCAAAATCGCCTACATCCTTGAGTCTTCCTTGGCACCTCTAGCCGAGCCATTCGACAAAGACACTCCCGAGGAGGTGGAGAAAAGAAGGAAGAGGGAGGAGGAAAATCTCCTTTGTAGGGGTCATATCCTCAACGCCCTATCCGATAGGCTCTATGACCTCTACACCGAGACCAAATCGCCCAAGGAGATATGGGATGCACTTGAGAAAAAGTTTAAGGCGGAAGAGGAAGGTACCAAAAAGTTTTTGATATCTCAATACTTCTATTTCAAATTTTTTGGTGATAAACCTATTCTTCCTCAAATTCATGAATTGCAAATTATTGCTAATAAATTGAAAGTGTTAAAGATTGAGCTTCCCGAGGCCTTTCAAGTTGGTGCTATTGTGGCTAAATTACCACCAACTTGGAAGAGCTCTAGGAAAAGAATCCTTCATAAAAATGAGGATTATTCTTTGGAGGAGATCCAAAACCATATTCGAATCGAAGAGGAATCGATATGTAGAGATAAACTTGTAGAGGGGTCTAATGGAGAGACTTCCAAAGAAAATGCGGTGTCACAACCAAAACATCCCAAAAACAAAGGGAAAAAGGGTAATGAGAAACATTTGGGTCCAAAAACCAACCCAAACAAGTTTAAGGGCGAGAAAGGTCCTGGCTTTGTGTGTGGGAAAAAGGGTCACTATGCTAGAGAGTGTAGACATAGAAAAGACCAACAAGGACCTAAGGTGAACGCAACTCAAGAGGAAAACATAGTTGCTACCCTTAGTGAGGTGAATGTGGTCCAAGGCAAGGTGAAAGGGTGGTGGTATGATACATGTGCCACCGTCCATGTCACCTATGACAAATCATTGTTCAAGACCTTTGAAGAGTCAAAGGGCAACCATGAGATACAAATGGGCAATGAGGACAAATCCAAGGTACTTGGCAAAGGTACTATTGAAGTCTACTTCACCTCCGGCAAGAAAGTTACATTAGTGAATGTACTTTATGTTCCCGAAATGAGTAGAAACTTGGTAAGTGGTGATTTTTCTTTGCAAGCCCGGCATTAAAGCCATTTTTGAGTCCGGTAAACTTATACTTACCAAATCAAATGTATTCTTGGGAAAAGGGAACTCTTGTGAGGGAATGGTTAAATTGTGCACCAATGATGTAACTTTCAATGTTATCAATAAAAATGCTAATTCCGCCTATATTGTTGAGTATGATTCTTTATTTTTGTGGCATCTTAGACTATCGCATATAGGTTTTTCTACCATGAAAAGAGTAGTAAAATGTGGTATGATTGCATGCAATATTAAAAACTATGGTAAATGTGAAACATGTGTTAAGGCGAAAATGATTAAGAAACCATTTCCTAGTGTAGAAAGATCATCTAATTTACTAGCTTTAATCCATAGTGATCTTTGTGAATTAAATGGTGTTTTAACTAGAGGTAGTAAAAGGTATTTTCTTACTTTTATAAATGATTTTAGTAGATATACCTATGTGTTTCTTTTAAAGCATAAAGATGAAACTTTTGATGCTTTTAAATTGTATAAATTAGAAGTTGAAAATCAACTAAATAAAAAGATTATGGTGCTAAGAAGTGATAGAGGAGGAGAGTACTTCTCTAATGAATTCAATACATTTTGTGAAGAAAATGGTATAATTCATGAGTGCACTGTACCTTATACACCACAACACAATGGTGTTGCCGAAAGGAAAAATAGGACTTATCTAGAGATGATAAATTCTATGTTGGTGTTTTCTAAGTTGAACTTCAACTTATGGGGTGAAGCGCTTTTAACAGCTTGTCACATTCTTAATCGAATATCGATGAAGAAAAATGAGATATCTCCATATGAGTTATGGAAAGGAAGAAAACCCAACATAGGGTACTTCAAGGTGTGCGGGTGTCTTGCATATTGCAAGAAAAACGAACCTAATAGAACAAAGTTAGGTTCATGAGCCATAAAGTGTGCTTTTGTTGGTTATGCCAACAATAGTAAAGCTTATAGGCTATTAGACTTAGAGTCTAATATTGTGATTGATACTAGAGAAGTTGAATTTTTTGAGAATAAGTTATGTGACAACAATTCTCAACCTTCAAACTCTCTAAAGGAGAATTTGTTATATGAGAACAATTCTCAAGCTTCTACATCCAAAGTTGATTCTCAAGAGGAGAATTCTCAAAAGGATGTAAAGCAACCCTTTGAACCTAGAAGAAGTCAAAGGCTTAAATATCATAAAAGTCTAGTAGGGGATGAGATAGATTCTCAACGAATTTCATTCTACATGGTAGAAGGAAATAGAGAGGAAGTCATTAGGAAAATTCCTATTGTACTTTTTGTTGAGGATGATCCTAAGACTTATAGAGAAGCTATGCAATCGAGAGATAGTGCATTTTGGAAAGAAGCCATCAATAGTGAGATGGATTCCATTCTTTCCAATAACACTTGGGAATTGGTAGACCTCCCACCGAGATCTAAGCTAATTGGGTGTAAGTGGGTATTTAGGAGAAATACCACACTGACGGCACTATCCAAACCTTTAAAGCTAGATTAGTAGCTAAAGGGTTTAGGCAAAAAGAGGGTATCGATTATTTCGATACCTATGCGCCTGTTGCAAGAACAACTTCTATAAGAATTTTGTTCGCTTTAGCTTCTATACACAACTTGTATGTTCATCAAATGGATGTCAAAACGGCATTCCTTAATGGTGACCTCAATGAGGAGGTCTATATGGAACAACCCGAAGGGTTTGTCCTACCAAAATATGAACATAAAGTTTGTAGACTTGTAAAATCCTTATATTGATTGAAACAAGCTCCTGGGCAATGGCATGAGAAATTTGATCAAGCCATCATGTCTAATGGGTTTAGACATAACAATGGAGACAAGTGTTTGTATTCCAAAACTTGTAAGGGATATGTGATCAATGTTTGTTTATATGTGGATGACATGCTTATTCTAAGTAATAGCATGAAAGGGATAGATGAAACGAGGAGGTTTCTATCATCAACCTTCAAGATGAAAGATCTTGGAGAAGTTGATACCATACTCGATATCAAAGTAAAGAAACATAGTGGGGGTTTTGCGTTAGGGCAAGCCCACTATGTTGAGAAAGTATTGAACAAATTTAACCATCTCGAAGTTAAAGATGCCAATACTCCATTCGATCATAGTGTAAAACTAGAGAAGAATGAAGGAAGAGCGGTGGTTCAATTGGAGTACGCTAGTGCTATAGGGAGTCTAATGTACGCTGCCCAATGTACTAGACCTGATATAGCATTTGCGGTAATTAAACTTAGTAGGTTTACAAGTAATCCAATTGTGGATCACTGGAAGGCAATTGGAAGAGTCCTAGGTTATCTCAAGAAAACCAAAGGACTAAGCCTTCACCACTCCAAATTTCCTTCGATATTAGAAGGATATACAGATGCAAGTTGGATATCCAATCTTTGGGACAACTTGTCCACAACTGGTTGGGTATTTACACTTGGTGAAGGTGCAATTTCTTGGGGTTCCAAGAAACAAACCTGTATATATCATTCCACTATGGAAGCAGAGTTCATAGCTCTAGGTGCTACCGGCAAAGAGGCCGAATGGTTAAGGGATCTGTTGATAGAGATTCCCCTAATCAAAGATAATGTATCTACTATATCGATACATTGTGATAGCCAAGCAACATTGGCTAGAGCATACAGCGTAGTGTATAATGAGAAGTCTAGACATATTAGTCTAAGACATGGATATGTAAGAGAATTGATTCAAAGAGGAGTCATCTCAATATCCTATGTGAGAACAAGTGAAAATCTGGTAGATCCTTTCACTAAGCCACTAACGAGGGATTTAGTGGTTGCATCATCTCGAGGGATGGGACTTAAACTCCCTAAAGAGATTCACGATTGATGGTAACCTATCTTAACACTAGTTATTCAACTAGTGTTAGGTTCAATAGGTAACAACAAGTCAATCAAGTGAATATTAGTTGTACTCAAAACAAGTCCCATTTGAGATATTGAGTACTTGTGTGTTACCAAGTGGAGGGTTAAAACAGAAATATTTTTTAATAGAATTCAGTCTTGTAAAGACAAGTATTTTTGGTAACGAAATACTGTAAGAATTCTACCTATATGGACCTAGGGGTGGTGCCGCCTCTCATGAGAATTGGGAGTATCCTCAAGAACGTCCATGAATGGAAAGTGCACATGGCCATTAACGGTGCAAAGCGAGACATAGAGGTCTCAAGTGAACATCGCAAAGGTGTGTGTGTTATCACCGATTTGTTATCATGAAAAGATGGTTCAATGCCTAGTGCAACCTAATTTTCGACAAATTTTGTGATAATTACACTATAGTAAAGTTCAAGTTGAAAAACACTTTGCTTTATGCACTAATACAATGACTCCTATAAGAGAGAGTTCTTATTTAATCAAGCGGGGGATATGTTATATTTCAAAATATAATGATTGATTAAATAAGTGTTACAATAGATAACTATTTAATCTAGTGGGGGAATGTTATATTATTTTATAATATAATGTAATATTATATTATATTATAATATAATGTTTTAGATTAAATAAATGTGACAAAGTGTGTCACATATTGTAACATATAATAGAGAGTTACAATATTTAAATATATGAGATATATCCAAATAATATAACATATTTGGTGTTACAAATTTGTAACTTCCAAATATTACCCTTTATTGTGTAAATTTGTTGTTACACAATATTGAGATGAATTTCATAAAGCCATATGTGATATGGCTGTTAGAGATATGATTTTAACCCCGATAATGTGTTTTGGGAGTTACAAAATCATTTGGGAGGGTTTGGAACTGTTTGGAAAAACAACACATTTTTTAGTGCTGAAAATGGTCAGTGGCCGCGGCCACTAAATGTTGGTGGCCACGGCCTGTGGGACAGAGACTAGTGGCCGCGGCCACTAATGTCTCTGGCTGCGGCCACAGGCCAAAAACTGACCAATTTTTCAGTTTTTTCAATCTTTGTTGAACAGCTCAAAAAACCCAAATAACTCCCCAATCTCTTTTTTAATTCCATATTAATCCAATTAAACATTGGTAACAGCCATGGGGGTTGGTGGAATTCGAAATTCAAAGGGTGTCTCTAAACTATATAAATAGGAGCCTATAACTCACTTGTAAGACCCACTATTTCTATCCATTAGAGCACTTGGCTAGAAACACCTTGAGGCTTGATAATTCCAAAAAGATTTTCCAAAATCTGTGAGAGAACCCTTAGTGCTTGAGTTAGGGGGAAATAAGCTTTTGGACAAAGGTTTCAAACCTTGTTCAAGTTAGTGATCCCCAACCCTCTTCACTTTGGTTGTGTGAGTGAGAGTTTATTGTTTTGGTTCTTGTTCTTATTTTTCTTCTATTGCTCTTTCTTCTTTTCTTCTTATTCTATTTACTTGTACTTTTGTTTAAGAGTTGTAATCCTTTTATTTCCTTTGTTCAAACACTTCTAGTTTACTTGTATCTTTTTGTAATAGAGTTGTATTTTCTATTTCTATCATCTTACATCTCCTTCTCCTTTTATTTGTATTTTCAGTTATAGAGTTGTAACACTTTATTTAATCAATCCTTGTCTATTGTAATATTTTGCATAGAGTTGTAACATTTTCTTACCATTTCCATTGAGGCAATTTATATTTTCCTAACAACATGTCCTATGCCGAATAGGTGCTTACTGAACCCCCGTAGTGGCCCTACCATAACAGCCTACATTGCACATGATTATCACCGATTACGACCCTATAGACGGCCAATCACAAACAAATACACACAACAAATAAAACATATGCAGTTATACAGTAAAGACCTCTAAACAAATTCAGGGCACAATCATAATTTCATTCACAAGTCAAGGCCAATGCCCTATAATCGGTGCATGTGCCAATATTTTTTTACGTCGAGTCCTTCGCTGAAGCTGAAATGATCTTGAGTGTGATCCTTTTCCCGAGCCTCGCAAAAATCCTAGTCACAACATGAATGGTATACTTATCGGGGATTAACTCAAAATTCTGAGTTCAATCCAAAATCCTAGCTCTAGGGCTTCCAATCTCACTTAACATGGGAGTGGAAATCGTTTCCCGAGCCCCCAAGCGAACCTTTAACTTAGATTTTAGGAATCCCAAGCCAAAACCTAAAGTTTAAGAAAACCACCAATTCGAGGCACTTGGCGTGGTCTCGCCCACATAAAGTTTAGGGTTTCAAGGGTACTAGCGCGACTAGCATGCTAGCGCTGAAAGCTTCGAAACCCTAAATTAAATTCAAATTTTATGGATTCTGGGACACTAGCGTGGTTGGGCTAGGTCTCTGGAAGCCCAAAACGAACCCATTAACAAAGTGTTCTTCCCCAAATCGCAAACCACGACTTTTAGGCCCAAAATCTCAATCCCAACTCAGATTTCCAGTAGTTTATCATGAAATCAAACCTTCAAACAGCTAACACAGCTCATATATGACTTCAAGGAGCCAATAAAACTTCAACTACACATCAAAATCCCAATCTTGCAAATTTAGAGTTCAAAACTCAACTCTTGCCCCAAAACGAGAATTAAACCTCAAGTTCATGACAAGTAAAGGAAATTGAAGTTGCATAACAAACTCTAAGCCTATTCCCAATCTAAATTTATCCCTTAACACAACACAACATCATTAAATCAAAAATTTAACTCAAACCCCAAGTTACATCAAGAACATTGAAGAGAACATCCAAAAAAAAAAAAAGATTTACATCTATAATGAATTCAAATTTTATGGGATAATTGAACTCCCAGCAGCTGTTACTCCTCCCCTTGGTGCTCAACCTCTACCAATTTCTTCAAAAGCTCAAGATTTTCTCCCCTTGGAATGAACCTTAGTGTAAGAATAAGGATGTGCCTAGAAAGTGAGAGAGAAAGGGAGTGTGTGCTAAACGTGATAGGAAGTTGCACACTAGAACTAAGTCATTTCTCTATCACATTGATCAAATGACCAATATACCCTTCCCTTCCATTCGCCCGCTTAACCAAACCCAAGGGAATTTTAGTCATTTGTTGAAATTCCCATTAAACCTCAAATTATACCCATAATTCCCAATTTAAATCCTCTAATCTTCCAAACATAAATATCTCCCTCGATAAATATTTCATTTACTAAAAATTCCCAAAATAATGCAAAATACCCTTAGACTCGACCTGAGCTGGGCATTTACTCCTGTTGTAACACTTTCCGCTAAAATTACTCAAAAGGAGCAACTCGTGCCGAATATCACAAATATCCACATAATAATGTGGTCCCAAGCACATAACACATAAAAATTATGAATATACCACCAACCGGTCAAAATTACGAAAATGTCATTTTTAACAAAAGTGGGTCTTTAAACACATTTAATACGCATAATCATGCATATTCAATCATATAATCATATAAATCACATAAATCAATTAATTCACACATATTACCCCCATGTGCCCTCCAAGCACGCTAATCAAAGTACATAATTCATTTAGAAGTTTCAGGACGCTACACAAGTCACGCAACATTCATTAACAAAGAAACAATAAGAGATGAGAGACTTCCTAATGTCCTTGTTTGATACATAATCTACATCAACATATCCTTCCAGTTCAGTTTGCCTCCCAAACCTTTTGAACACCAAACTAAGATTCAAAGTAGTCTTCAACTATATGAGTAACCATTTCAATCTTTTCCAGTGATCTTCTCCAGGCTTAGCCATGAACCTACTTAAAATACTAGTTGAATGAGCAATGTACGATCTGGCACAAATCATGGCACACATAACACTTATAATTGATTTAGCATAGGGAACCTTTGACATCCTTTCTTGTTCAGCTTCTATAGAGTGGGGTTGTTTGGAGCTTAAATCAAAATGTTCACCTAGAGGGACATTTACCTCCTTAGCATCTGCCATTTTAAACTTGTTCACTACAGAGTTCAAGTAGTGACTTTGTGAAAGCATAAACTTGTGAGCTTTCCTTTCTCATAAGATGTTGATACCAAGTATCTTTCTTGCAGTCCCCATGTCATTTCAAATTCTCCACCCAAAGCCTATTTGAATTTGTTGATTTTGATTGAATTTCATTTCCCATGATAAGCATATCATCAACATAGATGAACATAAATGTTGGTGACTTAGTTTCAATGTCAATGTAGTATAAACAAGTGTCAAATTTTGATCTTGTGTAGCCAACCTTAGTCACCACTGAATCAAATTTGTTGTACCATTGTCTAGGAGATTGTTTTAGGCCATATATCGATTCTTAAGAAAACACGCCAGATGTTTTCCATGAAATTCCACCTTGAATTCTTCGGTTTGTTCCATGTATATTGTCTCTTCTAGTTTCTCATATGAAAAGGCTGATTTTATATCCATTTGGTCAATCTCCCAATCATTTTGAACACATAGAGCTAGCATCATTCTAATGGTCTTCATTTTAATTATTGGTGAGAAAATTTTAGAATACTCAATGCCTTCTACTTGTGTGACACCCATAGTCATTAGTCTTGCTTTGTATCTCTTCGAGTCTATTGGGATTATGTTATCTTGCAACTTGAAAATCCACTTGCATCTGACAAGTTTTTGGTTCTCAGGTATTGGTACAAGTATCTAGGTGCCATTCTTTCTTAGTGACTCAATTTCCTCACTCATAGCATGTTTCCATTTCTTTGATTGTTGACATTCAATGGCATCCTTGTAGCTTTTAGGCTCTGAGTTGTCTAAGTTTTTCATGACTGAGATAGCATATGCTATAAAGTTTTCTTCAACATATTTTGTGGGAGGTGTAATATCTCTTCATGATCTATCTCTAGCTAATTGATAGTCATCTAGAGTCTCATCTCTTGAAGTATCAGTTCTGTCATGCTCTTGTTCTTCCAGATCCATTTGATCTTCATTTGTAGAGCTAGCCTGTGTAATTTCCATCTTAATCTGATTAGCATTCCTTGTGATAGCCTATTGTCCTGAACCACCAAAAGAAACACCTTTCTCATTTCTTTTAAAGGAAAATCATATTCATTAAAACACAACATCACAGCTGGTTATGACTTTATTAGTTTCGGAAGAAAAAAGTCTATAACCCTTAATACCATCACGATAACCTAAACAAATACATCTAATAGAGCTTTTACCAAGTTTATCTTCTATGTTATGAGCATAAGCAATATATCCAAAAATCTTAACATGAGGTAGAGATGGCTTCTTACCAATACATTTTTCTTCAAGAGCTATGAATTGATTAACTCTACTTGGACTTCTATTAATTAAATAACATGCATTGTAAAGAGCTTTCCCCAATATTTCTTACTCAAACCAGGTTGTATGATAATGAATTGATTAACTCTACTTGGACTTCTATTAATTAAATAGCATGCATTGTAAAGAGCTTTCCCCAATATTTCTTACTCAAACCAGGTTGTATGATAAGACACCTGGCCTTATTAAGTAAAGTCCAATTCATCCTCTCAGAAACTCCATTTTGTTGAGGGGTATTGACTACAGTTCATTAGAATGCCAAAGTTAGCACAAAGTTTGTCAAACTCTTGGTTAACAAATTCGAGTCCATTATCTATCCTAAGAGTTTTTATTTTCAAATTTGTTCGATTTTCAACTAAAGTCTTCCAGATTTTAAATTTATCTAAGCATTCATTCTTCTGTTTGAGTAAGTACACCCACACTTTTCTACTATAGTCATCCACAATTGACAAAAAATACAAGTTACCTCCCTGAGTTGGTGTTCAGCTAGCTCCCCACAAATTTGAATGAATGTATTCAATGGACCTTTTAGATTTATAAGTGCTAGCACTAAACTTTAATTTCTGTTGTTTTCCATTCACACACACTTCACAAAAGGGTAAGTTCACATGAGTATAGTTAGGAATCATACCATGTTTGGAGAGTTCTACTTGTCCATGTTCACTTATGTATCTCAAGCGGGTATGCCAAGCTACAGAGTCTGAATCTCCTTTTTTTACAACTGTAGCTTGACCAGGAGGTATTGTTTCTCCATCGAGATGATACAATCCATGCCTCTTAACACCTTTAAACACAACTAGAGAACCCTTAGTAATTTTTGTGGTTCCTTTATTTGACTTGTACTCATAACCTTAATTCATCATCCAGTGTACCAAGGGAAATCAGATTTCTTTTCAAATCTGGTATATGCCTTACTTAGTTGAGAATCTTTAAGGTTCCATCAGATCCTTTAAGAGCAATGGAACCTATTCCAACAACATTGCATTGATGATCATTTCCCATAAGAACTTTTCTACCATTTAATTCTTGATAATCCATGAACCATTCTCGGATTGGACACATATGATATGTACACCCATTGTCAAGAATCTAATCTTGTGAGTCCTTCTCAGTTGAGACACAACATGCATCACCATTTGAGCTATAAGGATTGTCTACCAATGTTGTTGAATCCGAGTCTTTGCTATTTTCTTCTTCTTTTCTCTTTTTCTTGTATTCCCAGCAATATTTAATCAGATGACCAATTTTTCCATAGTGATGACATTTTCTTGTGTCCTTTGGTATAGATTTAGATCTGGAATGATGTCTTGAATAACCTCTTAATGGTCTCTCTCTTTGTGATCTTCCTCGATAAATGAGACTATCATCTGATCTTTGGGATTATGTTCTTGCTACCTTCTCTCAAGTGAGTTCAGCATCTCTCGATCTTAATGCACTCATCACATCTTCTAGAGTCAAGGACTCTCGACTGTACATTATCATAGTTCTAAGTTCTTTGAATTGATCAAGCAAACTATTGAGAAGAATGACTTCTTGGTCTTCTTTGATGTCTTCTCCCATCTTCCCCAAACCAAGATCAATCTTGTTCATTTCATCAAAGTTTTGTTCTAATGACATCATTGCATTCATCTTGAAACCATATAATTTCCATTTCAAGAAAATATTTATACGGAGACTTCTTGTCATAAAGACTTATTCGAGTTTCTTCCATACACCATGAGTTGTTTTCTCGCCAATGACTTGTCTAAGAAAATTATCTCACAAGTTCATAATGATTTTTGATCAAGCTTGCTTCATGATCAAATCCAAATCTTCCTTCTTCTATGTATCGGGTTTCTTCTCAGTGGACTTGTCTTCCACTTTCTCTTCTAAAGTTGAATCCAACTTCTTGTAGATTAAGATAGCTATTGTAACGACCCAAAATTTGCTAATAAGGCTTGGGGCCTTTATTAGTGTGTCTGGAGGGAAATAAGTGAATTATTGTTATAATATGTGAATTTATGCGAATATGTGATAGAGATGCACGTTTAGTCGAATTAAATATGCATGTGGGCCCCGTTTGGATATTAGGGGCATGCTTGTGATTTTAGCCCGTTGAGGGCATAAATGAGATAAATGTGATATGTTTGTGATATATCTGTGTAGCAAGATCCGAGACAGTTATAGGGAGCCATTAGTCAGAAAGTCACAACAAGGTTGAGAATCCAACTCGGGGCGAGTCGAGGGGTATACCGGGTATGAGATATCTTATGGGGTTTCCGGGTTTTGGAAATAAATATTTGGAGATATATTTGAGGTTCGAATGTCTAGGAGGGAATATTGGGGAAATTTACCATTTTTCCCTCGAGGGCGTTTTGGTACCCCGAGCATTGAGGTAACCACATAGACTTAAGTTAAATAAAACAAAAAAAAAAATAGGAAACTCCCAGACTTCTCTAAACCGACTCTGTCTCTTCCTTCACCTCTCTTTGGAAGACTTTCTCTCCATTTGAAGCTTGGGGAAAACTCTTGGTGAATCAAGCTAAAGACTAAGAAGTGGAGCTGGGATTTTGGGAAGATTAAAGCTTGGAACCTAGAGGATTAGCTCAGAACTTAATTAAGCAAAGGTAAGTTTCTTAATATGTTTAGTTATGTTGATTTGTAGCTGAATTATGTTGATATTGGGTGTTAGGAATTAAACATCCATGGTTAGGATTCTAGGATTGGTTTTGATTGCTTGATGGGTGTAGGAATTGGTTCTTGAGTTTGTTGGTATGCTTAGGTTGCATAAGTATGAATTTTGGGTTTAAGTGTTGGGTTGAGGTGATTTTGGAGGTGTTGGTTCAAAGGAAATGCAGGGAAAAAAAATGGTTTTTCTGGGTTTGGAGGCGAGGGTCGCGGCCCTAGGAGGGGCATGCTACAACCCATGTGCACGCGAGGCCTGGGGAGGCCATGGAGATCGAGGCGCGCCACGGCGCTTGGCCAAGCATGCCGCGACCCATGTGTGTTTCCAGAGAGGTGTTAGCCTCTGTTTTGAGGCTAGCCGCGGCCCTAGTCCAAGGTGCAGGGTTACTTGTGGGTTTTGACCTGGGAACCTAATTGCTAAGGCTTAGGATGAATTTTATCACCTGGATTGATAGAATTCAAGGTCCAGAGATTAGAATTATGGCTCGAAGCTACTTAATGGATTAGAACTTGATGGATGAAATTGTTAATGCGTTGTGACTAGGTTTTCGGTGAGGCTCGGACTAGGGAACTGTGCTCTGGACATTGGTGCTTAGAAAGTTTGGGATACAGGTAAGGAAACTACTGTTCCATAGAGCTTGTGTTGCAGGGCTCGGCCCTATATGATTGTGTTGCGGGGCATGGCCCTTTGTCTGAATTTATGTGTGTTCTAATATTTGTTTAGTATATTATGTGTATATGTTAATGATGGAACGGCGATGGCCGGGAACGACGATGGCCAGGAACGGCAAAGGCCGAGAACGGCAAGGGGCCAGGTGCAGCGTTTAGAACGCGGAGTGCGAGTTGCTAGGGTGAGACCCCAAGGGATACCTGGGATATCCTTACGATTTAGACTGCGAACCCAGGGCCTGGTAAAGCGTCTAGGACGGCATGGCCGTACTTGTATGACCTGGTGTTTGCTTGATTTTATATTAAATGTTTGATATGCGTTTATCATCTGCTTGTGAGGGTTTTCTTGCTGGGCTTCGGCTCACGGATGCTTTATGGTGCAGGTAAAGGCAAAGGGAGAGTCGATCAACCTTGAGCATGGCGAGGGGACGAGCGGCGCGTACATGTCTGGTCTGCCTGGCTGCCTTGGCCAGGGGTGTTTTTGGGAGATGTTTGTACAAAACTTGAATTTTGTCGTTTAGTCGACTCTAACTAAATTTTGAATTGTAAATATTTCTAGACAATGATTTTGGGATCCCAAATGTTATATTTCTTATAATTTCCAATGAAAGGTTTATTTTCAAGTTTATGACTCTGATTATGATTTAATTGTACTTTTGTCTTAAAACCTCGATTAGCGAGATAATTGTACTTTTAAACTCACTTAGTAACGGCTCTAAGGCAGTAGGGCGTTACAACTTGGTATCAGAGCGAGCCAAGCTTACTGTTTCTAGAGAATGACCGAACATGTACGCTTGCTGTCAGTTGCAAGCTCGACTTAGGGTTGGTTAGTATGATTGACCATTATGTTGAAATATTTGCTTAAATGCCCTGTTTTCCTTCTTATTTGATATAGAGCATGGTGAATGATTTAATGTATGCATGATGTCAGGGCATGGCCCGTTGTGTGTTATATGTTATTTGAGTATTATGTGGATTGTTAATTATGGTTGACTAATGTGATTGGGAGGTGATTTGGATGTTGTTATCATGCCTGATGAGCGGTATCATTGGTTGCAGGCATATTTGATGAGATGCCTCGTCAATCATCTAGACTCCGCGGCAGTCGGGCCGAGGATGATAACCAGGGTCAGGACCCTCCACCTGCCCCACAAAATTGGTTGTAGATGTTTGCCGAAATGGAAGCAAGGTTGCAACGAACATAGGAAGAACTCTGCCAGCTGAGGCAGCAGGCCCCTCCACAGGTTATAGGGTTGTTGATTCAGCATGTTATGGCGCCAGCGCCAGTTCAACCTGTTGTGGAGAATAAGTGGGAACCCTTATATGAGCAGTTTAGAAAACAGCATCCTCCCACATTTGAGGGTGGACCAGACCCACTGCGGGCAGAGCAGTGGATGAATATGATCTCCTCCATTCTTGATTTCATGAGGGTTGAGGGGAATGAGAGGGTAGCTTGTGCAAGCTACATGTTCAGAGAGGATGCCCGCATTTGGTGGGATGCGGTGGTCCAAAGGAGGAATGTGACCGTTATGACCTGGGAAGAGTTTAGGAACATTTCAATGAGAAGTATTATACTGTGGCAGTCCGAGCTGCGAAGGTTGATGAGTTTATCAACCTAACTCAGAACCGGATGAATGTGACAAAGTATGCTTTGAATTTTGATCGTTCGGCGAAGTTTGCACCAGATCTAGTGCCAACAGATGCGGCAAGAAGGGACAGGTTTGTACGGGGATTGAACATTATGATCGCCTGTGATGTAAAGATCACTTTGGATCCAGAGACTACTGCCTATGCTCAGGTGGTAGACAAGGCCCTTACAGCTGAGGGGGCCGAGGACCAGATTTGGAGAGAGAGTGATGTTAGGCGCGATGCCAGGAGGACAGTGCCTCCTTTTATTGGATCCAGCCGGGGTAGTGGCTCCGGTGAGCAGAAGAGAAAGGCCCCAGATTCCTTTGTTCCTCCCAGTTCTGATAGGAGGGCACGGGGTGATTTTAGTGGCCGTCAAGGCGGAAGTGACAACTGGAGGAGCTTTCAAGTGTGTCCTCGATGCAGATGATGACATCAGGATGAGTGTAGGATTAGGGCTTGTTTTATCTATGGGAGCGCCAATCATTTGAAGAAGGACTGCCCACAAGCCAGGAAGGAGGAGCCAAAGCAGAGCGACAGTCTTGCTCCTGCCAGGGTGTTTACTTTGACTCAGACGGAGGCAGAGGCTAGCCCCTCAGTTGTGACAGGTCAGATCTCTAGTGCTGGTTCTTCTTATATTGCATTGTTTGATTTGGGAGCTACCAATTCGTTTATGTCTGCTAGAGTGATAGATCAGATGTGTAAACCTAGTGTTCTGTATGCTAGGGGTTTTCAGACTTTGTTGCCGATTGGGGAACTGGTAGTCTCTAGGAGGTGGATTACAGCTTTGCCAGTAGAGGTAGATGGTAGGGAATTATTTGCTGATCTGATTGAGCTTGCGATGGATGACTTCGATATGATCCTAGGAATGGATTGGCTATCAAAGTATGGGGCGACAATTGACTGCAAGCGTAGGATGGTAACTTTTGAACCAGAAGGGGAGGTACCCTTTGTATTTGTGGGAACAGCTGGTGGACTGCAGGTACCTATAATTTCAGCATTAAAGGCTAGGGACCTAATGCAGGGAGGTTGCAGGATTCCTAGCGAGTGTTGTGGATACCTCTAAGGTTGTATCAGTAGGACCGAGGGAGACAAGATTGGTATGTGAGTTCCCATATTTATTTCCAGTAGATCTGCCAGTGCTGCTGCCGCCGCAGCGGGGAATTGATTTTGTTATAGAGTTGGTACCAGGAGCGGAGCCAGTATCTAGGACACCTTACAGAATGGCTCCGGCTGAGTTGAAGGAGTTGAAGATTCAGTTGCAGGAGTTACTGGATTTGGGGTTCATCAGACCGAGCTTCTCGCCATGGGGTGCTCCAGTGTTGTTTGTTAAGAAGAAGGATGGATCTCTTAGGATGCGTATTGACTATAGGGAGCTAAGCAAGTTGACCATCAAGAATAAGTACTCATTGCCTAGGATTGATGATTTGTTTGACCAACTGTAGGGAAAGACAGTGTTCTCTAAGAAAGATCTCCGGTCAGGTTATCATCAGATAAGGATTAAAGAGAAGGACATACCAAAGACCATTTTCCACACGAGGTATGGACACTATGAATTCCTAGTTATGTCCTTTGGATTAACTAATGCCCCAGCAGCTTTTATGGACATGATGAATAGGGTTTTCAAGGATTATTTAGAAAAGTTTGTGATCGTATTCATTGACGATATCCCGGTGTACTCACAGTCAGAGATAGAGCACGAGCAACGTCTACGTTTGTTATTGCAGCGATTAAGGGAACATAAGTTATACGCTAAGTTCAATAAGTGCGAGTTCTAGTTACTACAAGTTACATTCCTAAGCCATATCGTCAGTAAGGAGGGGATTCTGGTTGACCCAAATAAGGTTGAGGCAGTGAGAGACTGGCCTAGACCTGACAATGTTTCTAAAGTGAGGAGTTTTCTAGGATTGGCTGGGTATTACCGACGATTTATTGAGGGGTTCTCCAGAAAGCTACGTCATTGACAGAATTGATGAAGAAGAAGACAAAGTATGTTTGGACAGACTGATGTGAGAACAGTTTCAAAGAGTTGAAGCAGCGATTGATTACAGCGCCAGTGTTGAATTTGCCGATAGATAATGAGAAGTTTATGGTTTATTGTGATGCTTCCAGACAGGGTTTGGGGTGTGTGTTGATGCAAGCTGGGAAGGTGATAGCCTACGCATCGAGATAGTTAAAGGAGTATGAGCAGAGATATCCCACGCATGATCTAGAATTGGCAGCGGTGGTGTTCGCACTTAAAATTTGGAGACATTATTTATATGATGAGAAGTGTGAGATATACACTGATCATAAGAGTTTGAAGTATTTCTTCACTCAGAAGGATCTGAATATGCATCAGAGACGGTGGTTGGAGTTGGTCAAGGATTACGATTGTGATATCCTGTACCATCCTGGAAAGGCTAACGTAGTTGATGATGCCTTAAGCCGAAAGGGCCCAGGACAGCTGTTCAGTTCAAGGCATATATCCGATAAGCTAGCAGAGGAGATGACTAGAGCGGGTGTAGAGCTGGTGGTTGGTTGGTTAGCCAACATCACTCTTCAGTCTACGCTCCTTGAGAGGATCAAGGAGGCACAGGGGAATGATTCCCAGTTGAGTGGTTATAGGGAGAACGTTTTGGTCGGAGCGGCTAAGGACTTTTTTATTTCGGAGATGGGGTTACTGAAGTACAAGGGTCAAATCTGTGTTCCGATGGATGTAGATATCTGGCAAGATATTCTAGATGAACTGCATACCACTCCCTATTCCTTACATCCGAGTACGACGAAGATGTACCAAGACCTAAGAGCTTTGTACTGGTGGTCAAGCATGAAGAGGGATGTGGTGGATTATGTGACCAAGTGCTTAACTTGTTAGTAGGTCAAAGCTAAACATCAGAGGCCAGCAGGGTTGCTGCCGCCTCTAGGGATTCCAGAGTGGAAATGGGAAGATGTCTCCATGGACTTCGTGGTTGGGTTGCCAAAGACCGTAGGATAGCATGATTCGGTGTGGGTGATTGTGGATAGGTGTACCAAGTCCGCCCACTTTTTACCAGTCAGGACGACTTATATTGTGGAGCAGTATGCTGAGCTATATGTGAAGGAGATTGTTCGACTGCATGGGGCACCAAGGTCGATAGTATCTGACAGGGACCCCGCATTCACTTCCAAGTTCTAGGAAAGTCTGTAGAAGACTATGGGCACACAGTTACGGTTTAGTACCGCTTGTCATCCTCAGACAGATGGACAGACTGAGAGGACGATTCAGATACTAGAAGACATGCTACGAGCCTGTGTGCTAGATTTTGGGGGATCTTGGAGTAAGTATCTTCCTGTGATTGAGTTCTCGTATAACAACAGCTATCACGCGACTATCGGAGTGGCTCCGTATGAGATGCTTTATGGGAGAAAGTGCAGATCACCTATCCATTGGTATGAGACAGGTGAGAGGAGGTATTTAGGTCCTGAGATGGTCCAGAGGACCAATGAGGCAGTTGAGAAAATTAGAGCCTGAATACTCGCCTCCCAGAGTCGCCAGAAGAGTTATATAGATCTGAAACGAAAGAGTGTGGAGTTCCAGGTTGGTGACCATGTGTTTCTTCGGGTTTCACCCTTGAAGGGAGTGAGACGGTTTGGTGTTCGGGACAAGTTGAGCCCTAGGTTTGTTGGCCCCTTTGAGATTCTGGAATGGGTTGGAGAGGTAGCTTACAGATTGGCGATTCCTCCAACCTTATCAGGGGTCCATAACGTGTTCCACGTGTCCATGCTCCGAAAGTATGTATCAGATTCGATGCACGTTCTGAGCTATGAAAATTTGGAGCTGGATCAAGATTTATCCTATGAGGAGAAACCAGTTCAAATTCTCGACCGGAAGGATAAAGTCTTGCGGAGCAAGACCATCGCCTTGGTGAAAGTGCTATGGAGGAACAACAAGGTTGTGGAGGCGACATGGGAATTGGACTCTGAGATGCGGGAGCGGTATCCCGAGTTATTCAGGTAATTTCGAGGATGAAATTTCTGTAAGGAGGGGATAGTTGTAACGACCCAAAATTTGCTAATAAGGCATGGGGCCTTGATTAGTGTGCCTGGAGGCAATAAGCGAATTATTGTTATAATATGTGAATTTATGCGAATATGTGATAGAGATACATGTTTAGTCAAATTAAATATGCATGTGGGCCCTGTTTGGATATTAGGGGCATGCTTGTGATTTTAGCCTGTTGAGGGCATAAATGTGATATGTTTGTGATATATCTGTGTAGCACGATCCGAGACAGTTCTAGGGAGCCGTTAGTCAGAAAGTCACAACGGGGTTGAGAATCCGATTCGGGGAGAGTCAAGGGGTATACCGGGTATGAGATATCTTATGGGGTTTCTAGGTTTTGGAAATAAATATTTGGAGATATATTTGACATTAGAATGTCTAGGAGGGAATATTGGGAAAATTTACCATTTTTCCCTCGGGGACGTTTTGGTACCCCGAGCCTTAAGGTAACCACATAGACTTAAGTTAAATAAAACAAAAAATATAGGAAACTCCCAAACTTCTCTAAAGCGACTCTATCTCTTCCTTCACCTCTCTTTGGAAGACTGTCTCTCCATTTGAAGCTTAGGGAAAACTCTTGGTGAATAAAGCTAAAGACTAAGAAGTGGAGCTGGGATTTTGGAGAGATTAAAGCTTGGAACCTAGAGGATTAGCTCAGAAATTAATTAAGCAAAGGTAAGTTTCTTAATATGTTTAGTTATGTTGATTTGTAGCTGAATTATGTTGATATTGGGTGTTAGGAATTAGACATGCATGGTTAGGATTCTAGGATTGGTTTTGATTGCTTGATGGGTGTAGGAATTGGTTCTTGAGTTTGTTGGTATGCTTAGGTTGCATAAGTATGAATTTTGGGTTTAAGTGTTGGGTTGAGGTGATTTTGGAGGTGTTGGTTCGAAGGAAATTCAAGGAAAAAAAATGGTTTTTCTGGGTTTGGAGGCGAGGGTCGCGGCCCTAGGAGGGGCATGCTACAACCCATGTGCACGCGAGGCCTGGGGAGGCCATGGAGCTCGAGGCGCGCCACAGCGCTTGGCCAAGCATGTCGCGGCCCATGTGTGTTTCCAGGGAGGTGTTAGCCTCTGTTTTGAGGCTAGCCGCGACCCTTGAGGGGTTGGGTCGCGGCCCTAGTCCAAGGTGCAGGGTTACTTGTGGGTTTTGACCTGGGATCCTAATTGCTAAGGCTTAGGATGAATTTTATCACCCGAATTGATAGAATTCAAGGTCCGGAGATTAGAATTATGGCTCGAAGCTACTTAATGGATTAGAACTTGATGGATGAAATTGTTAATGCGTTGTGACTAGGTTTACGGTGAGGCTCGGACTAGGGAACTGTGCTCGGGACATTGGTGCTTAGAAAGCTTGGGACACAGGTAAGGAAACTACTGTTCCATAGAGCTTGTGTTGCAGGGCTCGACCCTATATGATTGTGTTGCGGGGCATGGCTCTTTGTCTGAATTTATGTGTGTTCTAATATTTGTTTAGTATATTATGTGTATATGTTAATGATGGAACGACGATGGCCGGGAACGGCAAAGGCCGAGAACGGCAAGGGGCCAGGTGTAGCGTTTAGCACGCGGAGTGCGAGTTGCTAGGGTGAGACCCCATGGGATACCTGGGATATCCTTACGGTTTAGACCGAGAACCCAGGGCCTGGTAAAGCGCCTGGGACGGAATGGCCGTACTTGTATGACCTGGTGTTGGCTTGATTTTATAATAAATATTTGATATGCATTTATCATCTGCTTGTGAGGGTTTTCTTGCTGGGCTTCGGCTCATGGGTGCTCTATGGTGCAGGTAAAGGCAAAGGGAGAGTCGATCAACCTTGAGCATGGCGAGCGGGACGAGCGGCGTTTTCATGTCCGATCTGCCTGGTTGCCTTGGCCAGGGGTGTTTTTGGGAGATGTTTGTACAAAACCTGAATTTTGTCGTTTAGTTGACTCTAAGTAAATTTTGAATTGTAAATATTTCTAAACAATGATTTTGGGATCCCAAACGTTATATGTCTTATAATTTCCAATGAAATGTTTATTTTCAAGTTTATGACTCTGATTATGATTTAATTACACTTTTGTCTTAAAACCTCGATTAGCGAGATAATTATACTTTTAAACTCACTTAGCAACGACTCTAAGGCAGTAGAGCGTTACAACTATCATTTCAACTTTGAGTCTTCAATGTTTAGCCAAACTTGGCTCAGGTACCATTATTGTATTCAGGCAACACAACTCAAAGTTTGCAAGATGAATAAAACCAATGAAACAAACAAATACACAATGAATAAAACTATAAAGCAAACATAAAAAAAAAAAAAAATTGAAGAGAACACAACCAAATTTATACTGGTTGACCTGACCATTCATCGGCTTACTCCAATTTCCTCCAAGTAAGGTTCCATTATAATGAATACTCTGTTACAACCTATATATCGTTCGTGTAGCTTAAAGCTTTACAAAACACTTCTCTAAGTGAACTAATCCAAGCAAGAACTCAGGCCCTTTTACAATCAAAGTTCTTGAGCTAAACTGAAGACTCTCAACTCTCTCTCTGGCTCCCTTACACATTCACTCAATCTATTTCCCAACCCCCACCTTGACTTTAAATTCTCACCATCTAAAGTGAGCTGACTCCAGGCTTTAAATAGGTGCTGGGCTGCAATTGCTTTTCCTTGGAGTTGCTTTGTTTGTTGGAACTCTTTTTATTTATTTTATTAATTGCAATAATTCTCTCTGGAAAGAATAACAAAATTTCATATAAAAGCGTTCCCTAAAGTTGGGATAGGACATTGAAGGACATTGGAGGACATAAAAGTCCCACTCTACCTTTCTCAACCTCCCATTGCTGCCTTTTCAGCTTTGCCTTGTGTCAGGTACATTATATTATTATTTATATGCGGTTCTACACTCCTCTAAAGGCACTTATTTTAATAATAATAATAGTAGTAATTAATCATTGTTGGGTTTATTAAAATATAAAATAAATAACCAACGTTTGTCCATATTTGTCATCACCACTCCATAGGTCTTTGTTCTCAATCACATTCTCCATCATTATCGTGGCACTCTCTCCATCATACACGTGTCTGCCGTTTTCACTATTCTAAGAGCCACCATCCAATCGATGAAAAACATACCACGTTTATTATGAAACCTATTTAATATTTAATTATTACTATACCATTTCATATAGTTTCATATTTAATTTTTTTTAAACTTTAATAATTAAGTTTCTAAACTTCCATTATTTTAATAATTAAATCCTTCAAAAGTTAAATTTTAACCAAATAATTTTAAAAAGTATACATATTAAGAGCTTTGGATTTTTTTTCTTAGCACATTCAAATATAACATACAAGGACATTGTTTATTTTCATGAAAGTTTTATAAGACTAAATTAGAATGTTAATAATTGTAGTATACTTTAGAGACTAAATCTCAATCAATAAATCAATGGTAACAGATACCCTAATCAAGAATTGAAACTATAGTATTACTATAAGGCATCATATAGTACCAAATATTACTTAAAATGACATCTTATAAGTGGTTAAATTTAACCGTCTTAAAATTTTAAATTATAATACATAAGAATAGATTTAACTACTCATAATGTATGGCAACTTAATTAACTAATGGCAGATACTATGTCTTATAACAATATTCTTAAAATTAATATTACATGTAAATTGTACTCTTATAAAAGTTCTTAATAATAAATAATAATACACCATACTATTTATAGAGCATAAAAGTATGTAAGTATCAATTATTAATATTCCCTCCTTTTATTGGTGGGTCTATTTTTGGGAGTGAAGTGGACAATTTCTTTTTCTTTTTCTTTTTTGACGAAGAGTGAGATGGACAATTGGACATTGCTCCTCGGCATAATAATGTAGTTTTCTTCTTTGACACCTTATCTCTTAAACTGTTTTTCCTTTTTATCTTTGATTTAGTAAGATTCCAAAGATGACAGATTTATTCCATTATGAGTCTTTCAAAGTGGGATTTTCTAAAAAACCATGATTTGCATAATATGACTTTATGGTGGGAAGGAATATGTAAGTTTTGGTGTTAGAGCATTTTTAGTAGAGTGTCAAAAATATGGTGTATTGTTATATTTAGCATATTTTAGCAAAATTATAATTTTAATAGTGTTTTAAAAAGTGTGTCAAATTTGATACGTGTTAATAGTTGTGCCAAATTTAGCACAAGATATAGCATATGTCAAATTTGACAAACAATTAATATTATTTTTATTTACCATATTGCTACTAATTTATTAATTATCAATTAATAACTACTTTTTTTTACAATAAAAAATGAAAAAATAGTTATTTTTTGTATATTATCAATAAATATTAAATGAATTATTGACATTTATTTTGTTAATTTGCATCTTGTACATTGGAGAATAATTACAAATATTGAGTTAAATATAGCATTGACTTATTTTTTGTACCAAATTTAACACATAATTTACATCTTACATTGGATCTTACATTGGAAATGATCTAGTGTTATTTTTTGCATGCTTCTAGTTACCCAATCAAATTACTCTAATGGGTAATATTTTATGTACCAATGAATAAGTGGCACTTTTTGTTGTGACAATCTTTAGCATCACTAAAAGAGAGAGAGAGAGAGAGAGAGAGAGAGAGAGAGAGAGAAGATGTAGTGCTACTGTTTTTTAAGTTTCCTCAAATTTGCCGATATTAAATTTAAGCTATTAAAATAAATTTGTGGGAGTAATCCAATTTGAGGGTACAGTATAACTAACATTGAAAAATTTATACTCAATTAATTAATAATCTCAATTAAATTATATTTTTGTCTGGTTTCGACTTAGAACCAATGTGATAAATTAATAATTCACCAAATTTATAAAATAATATATTTTTTTCAGAAAAACATATAAGTCTCACTTGATATATAAATTAATAATCTCACTAATCATAAAAAAAAAATTATAAATTACATGAATTAATTAGTAAGTCTTTGTAAATATAACCCTAATGTTACTTATTATTTCATAAAATTTATGTATCCTTGAATTTCATCTTCAGATTTTCTCAGTGCATTAAAAAGCCCTGATATTGTAATTTAGGTGCATTCATCAATTTTTTGAAATCTATGTACATATACTCAATGTATTTTCATAATGAATTCCTTGATAGATTAATATTTTATTAAATAATTCATAAATTAATAAATTATTATTTTATTTATAAAATAATAAATTTTCATCAAGAGATACAGAAAAATACATACAAAGTTTTTTTAGAAAAAAAAAACGTACAAAGTGATAAAGATATTCAAAAGATTTAAAATATCTAAAAATATCTTATAATTAATTTATAATCATCTTTTAATGATTTATCTTATATATTTATTAATTTAAATAATTTCCTTATCAGTTTAAAATTGGGGTTTCTCATTTCTTTGTAACCTATATATGAATTAATGTTTAATAAAAATAGCCATAATTATTCAATTATTTTAATCTCATAAAGAGGAAATTGTGTGAAATATGGATTTTTTACTTTCTTTTCATAAATATGGATATTTTGAGGTTTTTCTTGATCTATGACTTTTTCTTAAGGAAAAATTAGATCATTTACGGTAATTTAATAAAAAATTTATTTATACAGTAATATAAACTAATTACCAAAATAGAGTGAATTTAAATCACCGTACTATGTTTCCTCTAGTATCAACTCTATGGTTAGTTTGGTATGCAGGAATCTGGAGATGTGAATAGGAATTTAAACACTTTCTCCTGTTTGTTACTGGGTTTGAGTTTTTCTAACCTGAAAAACTGAACTCACAGAGTTTTAACTTTTCATGATTCTGGGTTCAAGTGAAACTCATCTGGCAGATGGTTTTCAGATATCCTGAAATGTGAAACACTTCAAAATTATTATTATTTTTAAAAAAATCTTAAACTAATAATTTTTTAGTTAATGATTTTTTTTAAGCTTGTAATATAAAAACAAATATACATATATCCAACTATAAAATAATAAATAATATTTGTTTATTTAAAGAAATTGATATGTAAAGTCTTTATATCATTACGTTAGTTTAAAATAACAAATGAAATATTATTAAAAATAAAATAAGGGTATTTGTGTATTTTTAAAAATTATACTTGATTCTAGTATTTAGTAGCTGTATTTTTTAATTCTGTTAAAAAAAAGTCATGAGTAAAATTATTTATAAATTATAATCTATGGAAAATTTTGGTAATTTTTTAAAATGTCATTTGCTATTTACAATTATATTATTTATTATATTTTGATGAAATATAATATTATATTAATTTTATGAAAATATGAAAACTTGACAGATTCATATGCACAACTAAACACAGAAAGTGATATTCCCAAAAATCATAGATAAGATTCTAGTGCACAACCAAACACAGTAATGTAAGTTTCCAGACTATCAGATTACTCTCTTCAACTTTCTCAGTAATATGAAACTGTGAACTCCTACTTTTTTTTATTTTATTCTCTCAATGTTATACACAAAAACTTTAATTAACTTTGACTATTTTCACTTTTTTTTTTGTCTTGTTCTCCATTAATATTACTTTTTATGATTAAGTTTTTTAAAGTCATATTTATATTTAAGGTGATATATATGATTTTCCAATTTTATTATATATATACATATAAGTTTTGGTAAACACATTATTTTTATTATTATATATTTAAATTCTTTAACTAGTTAACTATACATAATTGAAAGTAAAAAAAAATCTATGTATAATTATTAACATGGTTTTTCGTCAAGAAGGGATTTAGAATCTGAGAGAGAGAGATTAGGCTTTTTGTAAACTGGATGTATTAGAAAATAACAAAAAACAATAACACAAAACGCTCACACGATTTTATGTGGTTCAATTGTTAAAATTCACATAGTTCATGAGTCACACTTATTGATCTAATTATGAACTATTGGGGAAATTATTTATGACAATTTCAGCAGAGTTTTAGCATACAGAATGTCAGTCCTTTTCACAGTCCATTCTCATTATATTTATAGCAAAAATGGTAGGCAGTATTGGGTAACCATTCATTAATATGGTAAGTAACAAATTTTGGGTAACCTCCCAATTACATAAATATATAACCGCTTAATAATTATATATATATATATGTTATATTGGGTAATAAATACATAGTAAAGTCTGGGCATTTATTGGGCGTTTAAGGGAACCCCGAGTCTTTTGGGATCCTTCATTGTGTGTCAGTCAGGCTTCCGCGAGCTGAACACACTCCTCGAGCTGGATATTGTAAGACTAGTGCGAACTGACACAGGTCATGTCCGGAGTTTCATGAGGGCGATCCAGATGTTATGTACCTCGAACTAAGTTGTTGGCATAAAAGGCGATCTGGAAACCCGAGCTATCACAGACTGCCAAGTAGTCTTGAGCTACTCACTCCAGAGTTAAGAAAATGTTGTACATTTTCTCCATGCACTTGTCTGCCAGTTGTACCTCGTGCAAAGTAATTCAACCCATATTTTTGGCGTACAAAATTTGCCCCCAAGCTCCTGTTCGTGCGTGACGTCTCCTCTGACATGCACAGTAGAGGCTTTTTGGCTTTCGTTATGAGATAACATGCCCACCTACTCACTCGAGTATGGGATACATGTCTGTCTGTCCTAGGAGCATGTTTGGGTTCGAGTACTGTGACAGTTGTCTTGTCAACTTTTTGTCGTCGTATGGTTTATTTAACTCTGGCCCTCACATCTATTTTTGCTTTAATTGTGTGGCTTAGAATTGTCCCCGAGGTTTACATATAAATAGAAGAGCAGAATCTGAGCATAGCCACCTTTGCATTTGAAACTTTCCTTTTGCCCTTCTTCTTCTCAAAACATTCAAACTTTCTGAAATCCCTTGCTTGATAGAGATCCCCAAGTCCTCACACTTGGATTTTTCAAGCACTTTCTATTCTTACTTCACTCGTCAATCAAGAAACCAATTCGCAAGTATGTTCATCATTGGTTTAAAATTTATTTTCTCATTTTTCAACAAGTTTTATGAATTTTTTCCTGTGTTTTTGCCTTATTTTGGTTATTTATGAGTGTAGTGTGGGTTTTTGTTAGGAAAAAAATAATAGCACTAGATTCGACTAGAAATAATGCATAAAAATGGGTGATTTTCTGTTTAAAGGACTATTGTTTGAATTTATGGGTTTGAAGATTCAAGGGTTTTAGTTTCAGTTTTGGGTAACTTAAGGGTTATGGTATTGGGGTGGTTTTGCATTAAACTTCCCTTCGAAACCACTGCGTCTGACACGCGACTCTCAAAATTTTAGCACCTTCCCGAGATTCGGGTGCGTGAACTAGAGATGCATGTGAGAACACGCGCTGGGACACCACACTCGTTCTTGACTCATAAGATGTCTTAGGTCGAGTAATGAATCCTTAGAAATTTAGGTTGCCATTTCTTCTGCTATTAGAGTTAGGTTATATTCCCATGTCGCCTCTAATGGATCATTTTGTAATTAGACGAACTAAAATCTTTATCATGGCCCCTAAGAAAAATACCATGACTGGTTTCTCTTCTCGAGGTAAGGAGAAGTAGGTCGCCTCGGTGACCTCTATTCCTTACTTTGGCCCAGTGGTGGAGAGGGAGGGCGAGGTAAGACTTGATAGCTTCAATGAGGCTGAGCTGATTGTGTCTCGAATAACAACTCAAGACAAGGTCAACAAGACTATGCTGAGTTAAGGGATAGAGATGACCTGCGATTTTTATGCCCGAGCTCCTTTGGAAGGCAAATGGAGTTGCACCCCATTGTAAGATGACTTCAGGCCCTGGAGTGATGAGCACATGAAGCTAGTGTGGGGGTTCAGCTTCATGTTCTATTTTCTCAGCACACCAAAACATTCTTCCAGATCAGATACATGGTCATTGGAAGTCTTTGACTTGAGAAGCTTGTGACCAACATACACCTCCATGTTTTTCCTGATCTGGTTAACGAACATCTTATTGACCAGCCTATGATATGTTGCACCATCATTCTTTAGCCCGAATGGCATGACCTTGTAGTAGTATACATTATGTTCGGTCATGAAGCTAGTGTGGTCTTGGTTCGCAGAGTTTATTGCGATCTGGTTATATCTAGAATACACATCCATGAAGGACATGAGCTCTTGGCCGCCTGTGGCATCAACTAGCTGATCTATTCTTAGTAGTGGGAAATAGTCTTTAGGATAGGCCTTGTTGAGGCCGGAGAAATCAATGCAGGTCATTCACTTTCCATTGGGCTTCAGGACAAAAATGGAATTGGCTATCTAGGTCGGATATTTAGCCTCTCTAATGAACCCACACTTCAATAAGTGAGCAACCTCTTCTTCCAAAGCTTGTCCTCGCTCTTTCCCCAATAACCTACGTTTATGCTCCTTCGCAAGCACGTTTTTTTCCAGGTTTAATGTGTGCATCATCATGCTTGGAATGATCCCTTCCACGTAGTCAAGCGACCAAGCAAAGACGTCAAGATTTCTTCTTAAAAACTAGACCAATTCCTTCTTTCTTTCGACTCTGAGATTTTCCCAACCTTTACCACTTTTTAAGGTACTTCTAGGTCGAGGATGATTTCCTCTAGCTCCTCTAAAGCCTAGAGCTCAGATCTGTCTTTGCCTAATCTCGAATCAATTTCTTCGGGTTGGGCGACCTCATTTTCGATTTCCTGAGGTTCTTTGTAATGCCCCAAAATCCCTTATGAGGTTTAATGGTTGGATTAGTAGGCCGGGAGGGCCATAATTGATTTATTATGTCATTAAATGATTATGTGCCTTTTTGTGTGAATTATATTATTATATGATGATAAATGCATGCATGTGGATCCACATTTCTTGATAAGGGCATTTTGGTAATTTGGCCTGTTGAGGGCATAATTGTATATTTGTATGCATGTTGGTGATTATTGATGAGGCCACATTATAATGTGCATTTTTTTCGAGCCATTCGACATGAGACGATCTTTGAGTACAAGTTAGCAGTTTGGTCATAATGAGGTTGATTTCGGGGCTCAGGGTGAGTCTCGGGATAATTTGGTGATTAGATCATTACCGGAAATTAAAGGGTAATGTGATATGATTTATTAGCATTTGAGAATATTGGGAATAACGGGAATTGGAGGACGTTAATTATGATTAACGAGATAGGCGGGAAAGGATGATTCTGCCCTTGGTGGCTGTTAAGGATTTTATTTAAGCTTGGGGGTATTTTGGTCTTTTGACCTAAGGATAGATATAAACCATTAGAAAGCTGTAGAAACTTGCAAAAATAAAGTGTCTTATTCTTCTCCTGTTCATCTTTTCTCTTCCTGATTATTATAAACAAACAAGAAGTAATATGTATGATATGTATAATTCATGTATATATATAAACACCCAATCTAAAATTACAATTAATCTCATCCAAGTTTTAAATTTTCTCATAAAATATATTTTTAAATTTTTGTTGCATTCATCTTAAGTAAATTTATACAGTAATTATGTAAATCATGGTTACAGAAATATATTGTTTTCTTTTGAAGAAATGTATCAATTTTATTAATAAGAGGAACCTTTTCCAATACACGCAACAAACAAACAAACAAGAGCATCACACTCCACAAATACACGGTCAGAGTAACAAGAGGAAACACGAGCTAACGAATGAGCTCCTTGGTTCCCAGACTGTTTAACAAAACTCAAGCCTACTTGGCTCATAGATGACAACAATACTTTGCAATCTTCTACCACAATTACAAAAGAGGACAACAAACAGATGGGACTTCGAATAGACTACACTACAACAAGGCAATCCGAGTCCACTACCCCTTGGTGCCAACCTTTCTCTTCATCCAACTCAAGGCCTCCTTAACCCCCATTGCCTCTACAATCTCAGGCTGAATACAACCCCGCATGCTGCCCACCTTTGCTACAATCAACCTACTCACCCAGTCCCGAGCCACGCACCAGAACCCAAATTTTTCCTCCTCTTCAAAAAATTGCAGCATCCACATTGACCTTGATCTTATTCCTTTGAGGTTTGACCCAGTGATCACTACCATCTTGTGCAAAATAGCAAACCAGAGATGCAACATATCTATTTGTTATCCCTCAAAAATCCAGGGATGATGTGGCGAATGAGAAAGCGGCACGTGGCATCACAAATCAAGGAAAAACGACAAAGTATTGAAAAAATATCGATGAGCAAAAAAGATAAGTCCAAGACCTATAGAGAATTCGACCAGGCCAAAACCCCCTAGGGGTGGTCAGCCTGACCCTAATCCCTAGGGGTGGTCGGCCCAAGCATGCCAAAGAACCCCTTGGGGTGGTCGGCCCACCCTATCCTTCATAGGGTGGTCGACCTACACTCCCAAAGACACTTCACTAGGTAAAACTCACGCTCGTTCAAACTGAGATCAACAGGCCTAACACCTAGAAGATCACAGGCCTAGCACCCAGAGGACCAACGGGCCTAGCACCCAAGCTCTAAATGGTTGTCGAACATAGCACCTAAGTATCATAGACCAATAAAAACTTAGTGTTTTCTCGAAGGTCTCAATCGTGCATTATCGGCCATGATCCAGAGAAGACAATGGAAGACCCACGATCTCATAATTATAGGAAGGTGGACACCTATCTCCACTCCCATTGATCGTGTACCAAACCACGATCCCACTCTTACTGATCATGTAACAACCCCTAGGTACTATAAATAAAGGACCCAGGGCTTCGTTTCAAGGGATCTCTTTTTCTGAACTTTTTGGATCCATCTTTTGGGAAAACTTGTGACGAGTGAAATCTGAATTTATCTTTGTAATTTTCTATCGAGTGATTCAATACAAAAGAATAAGTGGATTATGTTATTACTGTTCAGAAGAACAGGGCTGAACTACTATAAATTCCTGTGTGTTTTGTTTAGATATTTGTACTCTGTTGTATATTATATTCATTCCGTTCAAAAGGTGTCGTATACTGTACATACAACCGTTGGCCAATTTCACAGGTCAACATTTTGGTGCTTTCAATGAGAATGCAAAATTAAGAAACACACTTTCATCAGTTTTAAGATGCCTCCAACCACCACTCAGGATCCCATCAATCCTGTTAACGAACCTCAGGTGGAGGTTGGAGATCAACCTAATGCGAAAGATCTACAGGACACTCACCAGGAGGAGATGGCGCAAGGCAGGAGGCATTTGCTGCAGAAATTTCCCTCTAGAGGGCGACTATGGAACAACAATGGCGGGAGGTAGATGAGTAGGTCCAGAGGGAGCGGGAAGTTGACCGGAGGCAACAGGAGGCTACTGTGGCCCTAGAGGCGGTTACCCAGTTAGCCCGAGCTAACACTAAAGCTAATGCTCAGGAGGCAAGGGAGGCTCAAGCCAAAGTAGCAGGGATGCAAGACAGCAGTAACAGGGAGTCCCAGAGGAGGAGTCAAACCCCAAGGATGCTCTCAGAGCCACTTTCCCCGAGACAGGATGAAGAAGCACAGTCCAAGACTGCCTCCTCCATGACTAAGAAGAATAACACTTCATCTTGGAGTAAGAGTGTTACCAACCTGAAGGCCCCCTCCCAGGGGGACAGATGAAACAATGCAGGAGATGAGGGTCAAACATTTGAGAGGCGTGATAGAAATGGAAATGGCCGCTCCAAGTCTCAAAGTCATATAGGAGGAGAAGCTCGGGGGCAGGATCGCACTAGAAAGAGCAAGGCGGACCTACCACCCCTACACCCTCAGTCTCGCAAGGGAAAGAAATCGATGAACAACACCAATACCATGTTCGATAGACTCGAGAAAGATGCACAACCTCAGGATCTGAGGGAGGTCATCAACATAAGGACCAGTGCTCAGGAGGAGGTACTAGGGACGTCTACCCCACCTGGAGCAACGATCCCACTAGCAGTGCAGGCTCAAATAGATGCACTCATCATGGCTATTCAGGGTCTGAAAAAGAAACCTTTCGATATCGAGCTGGCTCATAGAAGTGGGAGTCCCTTCAGTGCCAAGATCCAAGCTACTCAACCACCACTGAAATATAAGACCCCGAAACTTCCAACATACACTTGGAGGAGGACCCAGTACGATACATTGGAAAGTTCGAGGATCAGATGGAGTTACATGGTGTAGAGCATGATTATAGGTGCAGGGTATTCCTTACCACTCTTTCTGACTCAGCTTATGAATGGTATTGGATATTCAAACCTGGATCCATCACTTCCTAGGAGCAGTTCAGGAAGGAATTTTGTAAGGTCTTCAGTGTCGGACGGATTCAACCAGTTTATGCCAATCAACTAGCTCACATCAAGCAATGGAAGGATGAATCATTGAAGGACTACATCCAAAGATTCATGAGAGAGGCAAATCGAGCGTCCACAGTAGGAGATGAAGGGAAGTTCGTTGCCATCTCGACATGAATAATTTATCGTAGTCCCTTATGGCATAGTATACACAGGATCCCCATCAACACCTTGCAAGAGTTCCTGGACCAAGTAGACAAATACATGAAGCTAGATGACGCTATCATAAAGGAAGAAAAAGGCATAAACCATCCAACCATTATCAAGGCAGGTAAGAATAGCGCAAACCCTCAGGGCAGCAGTGGGGACAATGGTAAAAAGAAGAGTACCTCAGGGACCGAGCAAGGTGGAGAAAAGAAGGCTAAGTCAGCACCAACAGACATACAACCTAAGCATCAGCCCTACCAGCCCAGGTTCACCAACCTAAGTCAAGTGGTACCATACCGAAAGCCACCACCCTTGCGCTTAGAAGGAAAGAGGGGCAAGAATAAGTTTTGTCGATTCCATAATGATTATGGGCACAACACAAACGAGTGAAAACAATTGAAGGATGAGATGGAGTTTTTCCTCCGATCAGGAAAACTCTCGAGGTACAGAGTCAAGACCGAAACCTCGAGTAGGAATCCAGAGTTCTGAAGGCAGAGGAGTCCACTACAAGAGTCGGCGGCCATGGACTTCACATTGGATACCATATGTGGGGGGCTCCACATAGCAGGCAACAGTAACAATGCTCGTGAGTGATATGCAAGGACTCTAAGACATGAGGTAGGGGAGTCTTCCCAGTGCATGGCAGTTGAGGAGCGATCTCCAAAAAATCCGAAGTATGAAAGTGAAACTCTCTCTTTTACAGAGGATGATGCCAAGCACGTGGGATACCCCCACAATGACCCTCTAGTCTATACCATTCAAATTGCCAATGCCCGAGTGAAGAGATGCTTGGTGGATACTGGAAGTTCAATAGATATCATCTAGAAATCATCCCTCGAGAAGATGAAGCTCACGGTCAAGGACCTGACACCTTGTTACCAAGTGATATATGGGTTCACAGGAGAATACTTAGCACTGGCAGGAACTATCAGACTACCGATCATAGTGGGGGATGCCCCTAGGCACGAAACTGTGATGACAGGGTTCCTGGTGGTAGATTACTCATCAGCTTACAACGTAGTGCTCGGGAGACCCCTCTTGATGGCATTACGCACAACAGTGTCTATCTGGCATCTGTCTTTGAAGTTCCCCACAAACGCAGGGCAAGGATGCGTACAGGGTAACCAAAGGGAGGCATGGGAATGCTATAATGTGTTAGTGGTCAAGGAAAAGAAAGGACCATGTGTAAACAACATGGTAGTAACCTGCTGCAAAGGGAATGAAGGAATCGATAAGGTTGTCAACATGGAAATTGACGTTGAAAGAAACACTCTACTGGAGCCGGGGGCTTCTTTTAACAAAGATTTGTTATTATAGCAAGTTTCCCAAAGCAAGTGAAACAACATCAATGAGGAGGATCCAACTAGAGTAATCAAAGTCGGGAGGGAGCTAAAGGTGGAAATTAAGGCATGGTTGGTAGAATTTTTGAAAAATAATCAAAATGTCTTTTCGTGGTCACATAAGGACATGGTTGGAATTTCTCTGTTCGTAATAAGCCATGTCCTCAATGTGGAAAAAAACTACCCACCGGTGCAACAAAAAAAGAGGTTGCTTGACAAAGACCGATTGTAACCCTGAAGAAGGAGGTCGAGCGACTCAAGGAAATTGGTTTTATAAGGGAGGCCTGCTACCCAGATTAGGTATCAAACCCCGTGTTTGTCCCAAAACCAAACAAGAAGTGGAGGACATGCATGGACATCACAGACCTGAACAAGGTGTGCCTCAAAGACTGCTTCCTAGTACCCCAAAATAGACCAATTGGTCGATGCAACTGCAGGACATGAAATACTCTCATTCATGGAGACATATTCTGGGTATAATCAAATAAGTATGCACCCTTCCGATGAGGAACATACCAGCTTCCGGATAGACAAGGGATTCTACTGTTACAAGGTAATGCCATTTGGCTTGAAGAACGCAGGAGCCATCGACCAACGTTTAGTGAATGTCATGTTACGAGACTTGATCGACAAAAATATGGAGGTATATGCCAATGACATGTTGGTCAAGTCCAAAGAAGCTAGAGGGCATGTTCAAGACTTGGAGGAATGCTTTGTAATACTTAGAAAGTATCGCATGAAGTTAAATCCTCTCAAGTGCTCATTTGGAGTTGGTTTTGGTAAGTTTCTCGGATACATAGTCAATTCACATGGAATTGAGGCTAACCCCGATAAGATCAAAGCATTGATCGACATGAAGTCACCTACCACAATCAAAGAAGTGCAAAGCTTAACAAGGAGAGTAGCTTCCCTCAGTAGTTTCATATCAAAGTCTACGGACAAGTGTGTCCCCTTCTTCAACTTACTAAGGGGTAGCATGAAGATCCAATGGACCGAGGAATGTGAGAAAGCCTTCCAAGCCTTGAAGTAGCATCTCGTTCAACTGCCCGTCCTAACAAAGCCAATATATGGTGAAGTACTATTCATCTATTTGGCAATCACTGAGCATGAAATCAGCGCTGTTTTGGTGAAATAAGAGAACATGGTACAACATCCTGTGTACTATATCAGTAAAAGGCTAGTAGGTACGGAGTCTAGGTATCCCCCTCTTGAAAATTTAGCCTAATGTTTAGTAATAACCTCTCAAAAACTGCGTCCATACTTCCAAGCTCACTCGATCTGAGTCCTGACCGATCAACTGCTGAGACAAGTTCTTCAGAAACCATAGGCCTTGGGACGATTACTCAAATGGGCAGAGGAACTAGGACAGTTTGATATCACTTATCATTCGAGGACGGTGATAAAAGGTCAAGCATTGGTAGACTTCATAGTCGAAGGCACCAACCTTGAAGACCTTTCCTACAAATCAGAGAACGGAGATACCGAGAAGGAAGGAGATACTCCCGTGTGGAAGCTATATGTTGATGGAGCATCCAATGAACACAATTCAGTCGCAGGTATCATACTGATTACTCTAGAGAATCATCGAATCCATTACGCTCTCAGATTTGGATTCAATGCTTCAAACAATGAGGTTGAGTACAAGGCATTATTAGCATGATTACACTTGTCTTGGGATGTGCATGCACAGTCCCTAGAGATATTCAGTGATTCCCAGCTAGTGGTGTACCAGGTACCGGGGGAGTATCAAGCCAAGGGACTTAGGATGGTGCAGTACTTGAACAAGGTGAAGCGATTGTTGACACAGTTCAAGAGATACTCGATTACGCAAGTCTCGAGGGAGAAGAATGCCAATGCTAATGCCTTAGCCAAGCTTACCAGTTCCAAAGACACGGACACCCTGAATGTCGTCCTCATCGAATACTTGGCGGAAAGAAGCATAACCGAGAAGGAGGCACTAGCTGTGGAGTTAGGAGATACAAGGATGACCCCTATTATTAAATATCTCAACCAAGGAGTAGTACCCAGTGATCAAAACAAAGCAAGGAAGTTGGTGAGACAAGCTGCATGATATATGATAGTCGAAGGGGCCCTTTACCAACAAGGGTACTCCCTACCACTGCTAAAGTGCGTTACACCCAACCAGTCAAAGCTGTTAATGATTGAGCTACACGAGGGGTTTTGTGGAGATCAAGTCGGGGGGCAGAGCCTATCAAAGAAAATCCTAAGACAAGGATACTCTTCGTCAACAATGAACGAAGACTCGATGGAGTATGTCAAAAGATGCCACAAATGTCAGATGTTCTCCAAGATACCCCAGGTGGCACCTAATGAATTAACACAAATGCAAAGCCCTTGGCCCTTCATTGTTTGGGGAATCGACCTGATTGGAAAGCTACCCACGGGAAGGGGAGGAGTCTAATTTGTTATTGTAGCGGTAGACTACTTCACTAAATGGACTGAAGCATAACCGCTCACCACCATCACCTCGAAGAAAGTCTTAGACTTTGTGGTGAAAAATATCATATGTTGATTCGATATACCAAAGAAGATATTCTTGGACAATGGGACTCAATTTGACAATGATATGTTCACCGACTTTTGTATGAGGCATGGAATCACAAAGAAAATTTTCTTGGTAGCACTCCCCCAAGCTAATGGTCAAGTAGAAGCAGTGAAGAAGACTATCAAAGACACTCTAAAGAAACGCCTTGAACAAGCCAAAGGAGCCTGGCCAGAATTACTTCCGAAGGTCCTATGGTCACATCAAACGACGGCACAAATGGCAACAGGACATACGCCATTCTCTTTGGCATTTGGGTATGAAGTCATGTTGCAAGCTGAACTCACTCCCCCATTGCATAGACGAGAGACATATGATCAAGGGAGGAACCATCAACTAATAGAAGAGTCGCTCGATTTAATCGAAGAAAGATGAGAAAAGGCATGCCTCAGAGTAGTAGCGACACAAGTTTTAATTTGCAAATGTAGTATTTTCAAATTATCTATGTAATAGCCATTGTGCTTCAATGAATGAATTTAATTTCTTAAGTCTCTCTTAATTCTTTAAATTACATTCAACAAGAGACAGGTCCTAGGACCTTGTCGCCAAATTTATGGATCATGTTCGATCTTGGTTCTTGAGGAGCCTATAGACCCATATGATCCAAAAGAGAGACAGGTCCTAGGACCTTGTCACCAAATTTATGGATCATGTTCGATCTTGGTCCTTGAGGAACCTATCGACCCATACGATCCTAAAAGAGAGACTGGTCCTGGACCTTGTTTCCAAATTAATGGATCATGTTCAATCTTGCTTCTTGAGGAGCCTATCAACCCATATGATCCAAAAGAGGGATAGGTCCTAGGACCTTGTCACCAAATTAATGGATCATGTTCGATCTTGGTTCTTAAGGAGCCTATCGACCCATACGATCCAAAAGAGAGACAGGTCCTAGGACCTTGTTGTTAAATCATTTGATCAAGTTTGATCCTAGTTCTTGAGGAACCTATCGACCCATATACGATCAACAAAAGAGAGTGGTCTGAGGACCTGTCGTCATTGTGGATCATGTTCGATTCTGGTTCTTGAGGAACCTATCGACCGATACGATAAAAAAAAAGACTGGTCCGAAGACCAGTCGCCATCATCAGATCATAATCAATTCTGGTCCTTGAGGGACTGATCAATAATTTGATCTAATACTCGTTACATGCTCGATTAGCCCATCTTGACCCGGTTGGTCGAATTTAGACACTTCTGTCTACAATCATTATAACAAGTACATGAGAGATTACGTAGATCGTGATCGACACTAGCTACACAATCTACATCTGTGTATAGGTATCATTACTACTGAGTATGAAACCATCACCCGACTACCAATGAGGGACAAGCATTTGCTGCTTGCATCAATGGGTGAAAAGGATAGTACTATGTGTCTAAACGCTAGAAGTAAGGCATGGTCCAGTAGCAAGTGACCAAGGCTTTTAAACTAATCGGGGTATACACGAGCAATGAGGGCTTGACCTTAAGTACTAAGCAAGCTCAAGTTTTTCTAGGACATTTGTTCAACATATGTTCCGAAAGTGCAAAAAACAAAAACAAAAAAGGCATTGGTAGGGAGACTCTTAGCCATATCCGTTATAGGGTGGTCGGCCAGTCCCTCAACCTTATAGGGTGGTTGACCTATCACACATAGGATGGTCGACCTGATGGTTTTTTTCATGGTACTTGGTGAAGTATCGTACTACTCACATTACCATGGTTGTTAGCATGAAAAACGTAAAGGAGTAAGGTTAGTATGGCACGTGAAATACATGTGTTCTGAGTATACTGATACCTGAACCAATGAGGGTTGTGAGTTGATATACTTAGTAAGCATTGGAAATAAAAATTTTCAATCAATACACTGAGTACTCATAAAAAAAAAGCATAAAGGGATAAATGTCATATGTAAAAATTGTCAAGTACAAGGAGCCCCACTAATGGCATGAAAGGAAAGACAGAGTAAAAGACCAAAAGAAGACTAACTAGGGTGAGGAGTATCATCTGAAAGACCACCCTATGCCTCAGCAGCCTCACGAGTCAGACACTTCCTAAGCTCTTTCGCTCGTGTCTTCTCGGGAAGGAAACCTAAGTTCAGATCTTTGTTGGACTTCCAGATCAAGTAGAAGCAAGAGAAAGCTGTCTCTGAATACTCCTCTCGAGCCTTGTCCTGGGCAGCCTTGACCTCTTGCTCCTTCTCGACAAGAGCATCCTTCCGCAGTTGGTCCATGTCAGAAATTAGCTTCTCTTTCTCAACTTCAGACTATTGGAGCTTATCAGCAAGTTGTTGTTGTCTGCTCCAGATGGGATGCTCAGTCCATGATGGCACCTAAATTCTGTATGTCAGACTGGTGTGGCTCAGATAAAGGAGTAGGCGCAGAACAGGAGGCACTCGCATCAATGAAACTGGGAGGAACCGGCATAGGCAAGAATGACTCTACCTCAGCGATAGGACTAGACGCCAAAGGATTCGGAGAAGACACCTTGGGAGGAACCTCCATTATCGACTCACACTCAACCCTGGCCCTCTTGGCCGCTCGAACGAAAGGGCTAGTCTCGGTTGGAGTTGACCTCTGTTGGGTATGAACAAAACCGAACATATCTAAACCTGCAAAAGAAGATGAAATGTTAGTGGGATATAAAATACAAACGAAACATAAAGTAAAGATAATAAAAGTGTCGGACCTTCTGAATGAGATTCGGGTTCGAACATGGTTCCATTAAAATCATCTGAAGCAAGTACCGAGTGTGTGGATGCACCCACCTCATCATCGTCCTGTCCAGCTAGCATGGGTGAAGAGGGTACCTTCTCAACATGAATAGGTACCGGGGAGTCTATAGCGTTCATGGGCTCGGGACCATCTTCATTTGGAACATTGGCTATAGTAGAAGGAAATATCCCGACCTTCCTAAGGTTCTCTGAAGTAACGAGGATCTTGACATTCTTCTCCTCAGAGGTCATGGCAATCAACGCCTTGGCTCTAACAGTCATAGCCTGGGTCGGGAGTGGTCTATAAAAAGGCCCGACGTGCTTAAACTTGGAGTAGTTGGCCTCTGCATCCTTAGTGAAGAAATAGTTGTCGGCATATCTAAACGCCTTGCTATTTCCGGAGATCTCTTCCAAGAAGGTGTCTGTTGACCCTCGATTTGGCCAACAACATGGAGTCAAATAAACGATAAAGAACAAAAGGAAAACAAGAAGAGAATCAAATGGAAAGCAAATGACACAAACGATTTATAGTGGTTCGGCCCCAACTAGATGGTAATGACCTAAGTCCACTTATTGTTCTTATTGGTATTGAATCCCAATATTGTGATCAATGAACTAGGGTTCACGAGTTTCACAAGCCTTGAGAGGATTACAATTTAAGTGGATAATCACACTGTGCTCTTTTCTCTGAATATAAAGATCAAAAGTTTCAAAAGTCCCCTCCTAGAGTCCTCCCCATCCTATTTATAGGCTCGAGGGGGTTACATGGGCCGATGGGCCTTGCAATTAAGATTAGCGTATCAAGGTAAAAAAAAAGGAAATATACTAAATGAACTTATTACAAGATTGCGTATCTCAAAGGAAGTAAATGAAAGTATGCGACCAGATTGGTCGCACCTAATCACGAGTTTTGACGAATCAGTAACTATCTAGTCGATGGTCGAACAGGATCCATCCACTCGAAACTGCCACGTGCCAGCCACATGGAAGAAAATCTTGCCACGTCATCATGAGCCATTTTTGGGTAAATATTTGCCCCCCAAGTTTATTTTACTGCGACCAGCATAAAGTAAACTTAGGTGATTGACCTTTCGTATGCCCCACCAAATCAGTTAGAGTTGTCCATGCCTTCTTGAAAAAGGCAATTAATGGCATCATTGCAGTTTCCCAAAAGTTGTCTGACGGCTATTACACTTACCCATGCCTTGGGAAATTACCCTTTATGATTACCTAGGTAACTGCTCCTTGCTCAATATAAGTACCCCTTTGAAATTACTTTTTACCTTTTACTCTCTCCTCAAGAACACCGAAGAACGAGACACAGAAAGCCCAGAAATTCAGAAAACCTTCACGATTTTACGGAGCTTCTGCCCAGGCATTCAACTTAGCATTTCAGAAATTTACTCCAACATCCAAGTAAGTTTCTCACACCTTCCAGTCACTAAGATTCCATGCAATATCTGTTTCATATATGTTGCTCTTGAATGTTCTTGACTGTTTTTGAAAAAATTATTTCGAGGTAAAAAGGGCACGCAGATGTTAGCCAAATATGGTAGGAAAATAACACTTTGCAGGGGTTAGGAATTAGTTTGGTAGTTAGGATTATTAACCTAGGGCGTAAAATCGAAGTAAAAATTCAATTTTTAAGCTTGTAGCCCTTCAGAGTCAAAAAAAAATTTCTGAAAAACTTTTCACTTCTGCTTTTTAATCCATTTTTCGAACTGTTCGCTTAGATTTCAGTATGTTTGGTAGAATGCTGCTGGTCGTATAAAAGCTTAATTTTTATACACGAGCAACATTATTCCAACTTTCACACTTCTTGGTCTTTTGGACGTTGATTCTCATCTCCCCTTCTCTGCTCACAGATTTTCATGCACGATCTGTGGGGAGGTAAGAGGCCAATTGACGACGACCTGCTAGCTCAACTGCTTGAAGACGAAGAACAGTCATCGTTGCTAATTCGAGAAATTTCTTTCTCTCGTAACCCTTCAGATAATCCTTCGTCCATATCGCAAAACATGGGCCGAGTAAAATCCACTGCCCAAAAGAAAAGGCAAACAAATACCCCTGCCAAACAGCCTGCTCCTCAGCCTGAAATTCCCTTGACCAGACCTCCACCCGATAACACACCCTAACCAGAAATCCAAACAAAGGCCCAACTCCAGGACGTCCTTCGACCAGAGGTCGAATGGTACGTGGTACCTCCTAGCAACATCACTGTTAGGATGGTAGGGAACTATCTCAAAAAGTACGGACTTTCTGGGATAACCCTAACTAAACCTTCCATCGACCAGTGGGAAAACTTGCCTGGGGGCGCCTACAACGCCTGGTCAAGATTCCATATTGAGGAAATGGAAACCTTGCCTCTTCATCCATTTTTCCAGGGGGTGGCCAACTATTTCGAGGTCCCCCCCTTCCAAATCACCCCAAACGAATATAGAGTGTTTTCTGCTCTCTATATCCTGTACAACCACAAGACGTGGCATGTGCCTACACCGCATGAGATCAATTACCTATTTGATCTCAAGTCCAACCTCAATCACAACAACACGAGGTTCTTCCATTTCTATCACCAGGAGTCGACTCACACCTTCCTGATTGAGACTACCTACAAGTCCAACATAGGAAAGTACTTCCAGGAGTACTTTTTAACAACTAACCTGGTCGCCAGTAATCTGGCCTTCACCTAAGGAGGTAATTTCTTGCTTCTCTGATTGCTTACTTTCTTTTAGTTTTTCTAAGCATTCCTTATAATTTCAGTGCCCTTCAGGTCCGTGGCGCCGACCAGCTTCTACTCCAGAAATGGAGATACGAGCAGCTTCCCTGGCCAGCATGAAGGATATAGAAAAAAGTGTTAAAGAGCTGGTCATGGAAAACAATTTAAGGCTGGTTGGCCTTTTGGCCCCTCACCAGGACGTGAGGGAATCAACTGCGGGGAGTGCCACTGGTGGAGAAGTTCCTGACTAGCACCAAGACGTGTCACAACCTCCAAGAAGACCAACGGGAGTAACTATTAGGGAATCCTCCAGCACCCCGCGAGCAGCTACCGCCTCTGCTCCTTCGGGAAAGGGTAAAAAGAAGGTTTCTGAACACCCTGCACCTATTATTGAATCTTCAGATGAGAACAGTACTGTCTTCTCACTCTTAGACAGTTTTCCCATTCCCTGTCATTTATTTGACAGGGAGGACTACTTTAAATACACACCCAATTTCAATTTAGATTTCTTCCAGGCAGTGAGTGAGTGTAGCGGTAGTATAGTAAATAATGTAGTGACCAGTAGTTATAGCTCAGGTATTTTACTTATGGTTTCCTGCTCTTATTTCCTTGACATAGTAGTACATCTATTCATATTGTATAACTGTTCGTATATTTTCTTACTTGCAGACATGTCATCTGAAGATATGTTCGAACTTTATAGCGTACCTGCAGCTCCTTCGAGCAAGAAGAAGGAGAGTAGGTCACACCGAGGGGAAAGCAACAAGAATCCCCCGACCAAAAAAGCTCGAACTAGGGACTCTCTAGCTGCAGTTCCTTCAAAGGAAACAACACCGCCTACATCTCCCCTCAATCAGACATCTCCCCCAGCACCAGTCGACCAGAACCTTCCTCCACCAGCACCTATCGACCAGACACCTCCTAACCAAACTAGAGATGTCCTGACAAATGTCGTGGTTAGCTTGGCCAAAGAGATAATGACCAAACCCTTAAGGCACAAATGCAGCCGAGAGGCCATTGTCAGCACAGACTCCATGGAGGCCGACCAGATAATTAACCAAGCGTTGAACGAAATATCCAGTGTAAGCTGCTATCTATTGCTGAGCTTTATTTATTTACCTTGTCATTTTCTGCCATCACCTTATCTCTTTATCTGATCGTAGGGAATGCTGACTATGACTGTCAGCTGGCGTCGCACGGGGGCTTTGATTACTCAGTTCAAAGAATCTGATGCCAAGCATGCTGAGGAGGTCAAGATGCTCGAGGGGAAAAATGCAGAACTGCTCAATCAGAACAATAAGCTAGCCTAAGAACTGAAGACATTCCAAACTGCCCTGACCAAAGTCGTTGTGGAAAAGGAGAAGTTCAAGGAGTCTTCTAAGCTTAACTTCCAGGAGGCCAAGAAGCTTGAGGATGAGCTGATCGCTAGTAGAAAGGAAAATGAAACGTTGGAGGGGTGCATCAAAGAGCTTGAGGAGACCAATACCAGCAACCTGGAGAGGTACAAGGGAGCCACCTCTAACCGCTTCTACGTGTTCTGGAAACACAACCGCGAGGCAGACTTCAACTATCTCTCTGAGCGCATGAGGCAAATGGAAATAAAATGGTGCCTTGGTCGCTTGGAGGAAGATGAGAGAGCGAAAATCCCAGCGTCCCTCAAAATTTCCTTGGCTATGGGCATTGACGGTGCGAAAGAGGAAGTTGGGGCCTCTGTTGACTAGCAAACTCCTCAGGACCCTCGTGCCGCTTTATAATTTTTCCTTGTTTTTCGTTCTTTTTAACCTGTAGTTTAAGACACATGAACTACGGTTTGTGATGTCAAGACAATTTTTATTGCTGCATGGGCAACTTTCCTTTTAATAGACAATTACATCTGAGCAGTGAGTGCTCGCGGTGTAAAGGATTTTGCTTTTGATATTATAATATTTGCATTTTATTATAACATCTATTCGCATGACCGAACATAGCATAGCACTTTGGTTTGATTTAACAAAATAACAAAATTTTGAAAAATATTCTAAGTACCGTAGTATGCTTTCACTTATTTTGCTCGTGTGTTTACATACCTGTTGATATGCTTTGCTTACTAGATACCTTATATGCCCCCCAAGTGATTGAGGAGCTTTAGGTCCTTGATCATTTGTCTTGACCAAAACCTGTTCGAACATTTCTGCTTGTAGTAGAGATTTTAGAATGATAATATAGCAAAACAACACACGTAATGAGCAAATACTTGTAATAAATACAATAGTTTGGCAAGATTGACTGGCTGCGCACAGTCCCTTTTCTTTCTCATAATAGATGGACAATTGTGTCTGTATGAGTGATCAAGAATATGATCTTACACTTATAAGCGATCAGTCACAAGAATGACTAACCCTTGTTCATAAACTTGTAAAAAGTAAAATTGATACAAGCCAATTCTTTAAGAAGAATTGTTTATTGATAGTACTTGCGCAGGTGTTCTCCATTCCAATAACGAGGAATGAGATCTCCATTTAAGTGAGCAAGTTTATAAGTGACTGGATGGAGAACTTCTTTGATTTGGTACGGTCCTTCCCAGTTAGGTCTGAGTACTCCAGTAGCTTGATTGCGGGAGCTAAGGAAAACTCTTCTAAGTACCTGATCTCCCACATTAAATTTTCTTTCACGTACTTTAGAGTTGAAATACCGGGCGACCTTTTGCTAGTAAGCTGCTACTCGGAGTTGGGCTTGCTTGCGCCTTTCATCTACCAAATCAAAAGACTCAATAAATAACTGGCTATTAGCGTCTTGATCATATGCTATTCGTCGATGTGATGGCAAATCTAATTCAACAGGCAACATAGCCTCATATCCATAAGCTAAGGAAAATGGAGTATGGTCTGTTGCTGTTCGATGGGATGTTCTGTACGACCAGAGGACTTCAGGCAACTGCTCTAGCCATGCCCCTTTTGCTTCCTCAAGCCTTTTCTTCAGAGTATCCTTCAGTGTTTTATTGACCGCCTCAACTTGCCTGTTTGCCTGCGAGTGAGCAACTGAAAAAAAGCTTTTGATAATTCCATGCCGCTCACAAAAATTCGTGAACAGATCACTATCAAACTGTATGCCATTGTCTGAGACAATTTTTCTTGGTAATCCATAGTGGCACACTATGTTTTTGACCACAAAGTCCAGCACTTTCTTGGTCGCTATGGTTGCAAGTGGCTCAGCTTCGGCCCACTTTGTGAAGTAATCGACAGCCACCACGACGTATTTGACGCCGCCTTTCCATGTGGGCAAAGATCCAATTAGGTCTATACCCCATACTGCGAATGGCCACGGACTTTGCATCTGCTTTAGCTCATTAGGGGCTGCTCGAGGAATATTGGAGAATCTTTGACACTTGTCGCATTTTCGAACAAACTCCATCGAGTCTTCATTCATTTTTGGCCAGAAGTACCCTTGCCTTAGGATCTTCTTTGATAAACTCTGCCCCCAGCATGATCTCCTCAGAAACCTTCATGGACCTCTTGCATCAATTCTGCCGCCTTTTCCTTCAAGACACACCTTAGAAATGGCATTGAGTACCCTCTTCGGTAAAGAATTCCGTCGACCAGGATAAACCGAGCAGCTTGCCTCTGGAGGGTTCTTGCTTTATTTCTGTCTGTTGGAAACATTCCATGCGTTAGGTACTCTGAAAGGCGCCATCCATGTATCTGTTGCCTAAATTACTAGGGAAGTTTCTTCTGCTCTGATGCTTGGTGCGGACAGCGTTCAACGAGCACTATGTTCAGCGTGTCGGCATCCTTCACACCCACTAGTTTGGCCAAGGCATCAACGTTTGAATTCTGGTCACGAGGTACTTGCTGGAGAGTATATTTGTCAAGCTGTGCCAACAAATCCTTTGCTCTGTCCAAGTAAGCAACCATCTTCAACCCCCGGGCTTGATACTCTCCACTAATCTGATTAACCACCAACTAGGAGTCACTATAGATTTCAAGTGACTTTATGTTCATGTCCCTAGCTAATCATAAACCTGTGAGCAGGGCTTCATATTTGGCTTCGTTATTGGACGTTGTGAAGTCAATCTGATTGCACAGTGGAATCGATGTCCTTCAAGCGTTATCAAAATTACTCCAGCTCCAGTGTGATGTTCATTAGAAGAACCGTCTGTAAACAACTTCCAAGAGGGAGTTTGGCTTTGAGGATCATGCACTTCTGTCTGTTCACTGTTTGGAAGCCCAATGAGCTCTGCCACGAAGTCGGCCAAAGCTTGCCCTTTTATTGCTGCTCGTGGTAAGTAAGAAATTTCAAACTGCCCATTTCAATAATCGACCAGCGACTTCTGGCTTCTGCAGAACTTGCCGTAGGGGCTGGTCAGTTAAAACTGTGATTGGGTGAGCTTGGAAATATGACCGCAGTTTTCTGGAGGCTAAAATCAGGCAGTAGGCTAATTTTTCAAAGGGCGGATACCGCAGTTCTGCTTCTATTAGCCTTTTGCTTACATAACATACGACCTTTTGCACATTTTCCTCATCTCTTACCAGGATAGCACTAGCAGCATATTCTATGATCGCCAAGTAGATGAACAGAGTTTCTTTTTCGACTGGCTTAGATAGAATCAGTGGCTGTGACATATGAGACTTCAAAGCTTGAAAAGCCTACTCGCACTCCTCCGTCCACTCAAATTTCTTATTGCCTCTAAGGAGATTAAAAAATGGGACGCACTTGTCCGTCGATTTGTAGATAAATCTACTCAGAGCAGTGACTCTCCTTGTTAAACTTTGAACATCTTTAATCTTCCTTGGCGATTTCATATCGACCAGGGCCTTGATCTTTTTGGGATTAGCTTCAATTCCTCGTGAGTTCACTATAAATCCCAAAAGTTTCCTTGATCCAACTCTGAAGGAACACTTGAGGGGATTCAACTTCATCTGATACTTATTCAAGACGTTGAAGCACTCTTGCAAGTCCCCTATCTGTTCTTCTACCTTCTTCGACTTAACCAGCATGTCATCAACATATACCTCCATGTTTGCACCGATCAGCTCTTTGAACATGTGATTGACTAATCGCTGGTAAGTCGCACCAGTGTTTTTCAAACCGAAGGGCATTACTTTGTAACAGTTAAGCCCTGTATTAGTCTGAAAGCTAGTGTGATCCTCATCAGATGGGTGCATACTGATTTGATTGTACCCAGAGTATGCATCATGACAGGATCTCGTGCCCTGGAGTGGCATCACCAGCTGGTCGATTCTTGGGAGTGGGAAACAGTCCTTCGGGAAGGCTTTATTTAGGTATGTGAAATCCACGCATGTTCTCCACTTGCCATTCGGCTTGGGTACTAGTACGGGATTAGACACCCACGATGGGTAAAACACTACCCTGATGAATCTGTTCTCCTTTAGCTTCTCGAATTCTTCCTTTAGAGCTTTCTATCTATCTTTGTTGTGCAGCCTTCTATTCTGTTGCACTGGTAGAAAACTTTTTTCTATGTTCAGGACATGGCTGATAACTGTTGGGTCTATTCCAACCATGTATTTATGCGACCAGGCAAAGACTTCCTGGTTCTTCTTCAAAATTCCACCAGCTTTTGTTTTATTGTTGTCTCTAAGTTTTTACCGACTTTCACAACCCTGGTCGGATCTACTTCATCGAGTTAGACCTCTTAGAGGTCCTCGATGGGTCCTACTTCTTCATCAAAATCCCCAAAGCGAGGATCCAAATCCCTATCCTCCTTTGGGCAACACCCTATTTGGTGACAAAATCACCTGATTGGGCTTGTACTTCTTTGGCCGTCTACAACTCTTTTCCGGTGGCTTCCCTCGATCCGCCTTTCTTCGCCTTAGATATCAAAGAGTTGTAGCACTCCCTCGCTTCTCGTTGGTTTCCCAATACGCATCCTATCCCTGCGTCAGTTGAGAATTTCATGGCAAGGTGCCAAACCGAGGTCATAGCTCGCAAGTCGACTAGAATAGGTCTTCCAATTACAACATTGTACGCGGATGGACAATCAACTACTATAAAAGTAGTGAGTAATGTCCTGTTCGCGGGTGCAGTTCCTACTATAACTGGGAGCCTAATCGACCCTGTTGGCGCGAACCCTTCGCCAGAAAACCCATATATGGTATGGTTGCACGGTTCCAGGTCCTTGACGGACAACTTCATCCTCTCCAGCAAAGATTTATACAAAATGTTGACTGAGCTCCCTGTGTCAACCAACACCCTCTTAACCATCATGTTGGAAATCTGGACGTCCATGACCAGCGGGTCCGAATGTGGGAATCGGACATGCTAAGCATCGTCCTCAGAGAAAGTTATTAACTCTTCCTCTGTTCGAGATTTTTTAGGCGCTCGATCCTCCACACTCATCATCTCGATGTCCTAGTCATGGCGTAAGGTCCGAGCGTATCGCTCCCTTGCCTTCCCACTATCTCCAGCAAGGTGTGGGCCGCCACATATGGTGAGTAATGTACCTACCACAGGAGCTAGCTGCAAAGGTGGCACGCGTTGGTGTACAGGCGCTTGCTCGTTGCCTCCTTGAGCCTCTCGTTGAGAACCTCCTGTGGCTCGCACGTATCTTCTTAGGTGTCCTTGTATGATAAGGAACTCAATCTCGTCCTTTAACTGGTTACACTCATTAGTGTCATGCCCGTAGTCGTTGTGAAAACAACAAAATTTGTTGTATCTCTCTTGGAGATATCCTTCCTTATAGGTGATAGTCGCTTACAAGGGACATTGGAGTTAGTCGCCTGGTAGACCTCTGCTGTGCTCTTGATAAGGGTCGTATAGTTGGTGAATCTTGGCTCATACCTATTGCCTTTGGGGCGTTTATTTTCAAATGTTGATGGCTCATTGTTCGCCTTTTTTGCACCATTTTTACCATTCCCGTTCTCGTTGCCTTTGCCATTGCCATTGGGTTTATCTGACCTGTTGGCGGCTTTGGCAGGATCTTCCTTTGGTCCTTTGTCTTTCGCAGGTGATTTCCCCTCGTTGGCAATCACATCCTTGACCTTGATATACCGATCTGCTCGATCAAGAAATTCCTGGGTACTTTTCACCCCATTCTTTCTTAGGTTGTTCCAGAGGGGATAATGGCGCCTTACTCCGACAGTAAGGGCCATCATCTTTCCTTCTTCGCCCACTGTTTTAGCTCCAGCAGCTGCTCGCATGAAATGCTGGACATATTCCTTTAAGGATTCTCCCTCCTTCTGGCGTATCTCGACCACCTGGCTGGCCTCAGTGGGGTGTACACGACCAACGTAAAATTGTCCGTAGAATTCCTTCACGAACATTTCCCACGATACAATACTAGCAGGAGGGAATTTAAAGAACCACTTCTGAGCAGTGTCAGATAGGGTGGCTGGGAAGATCCTGCAGCGGGCATCGTCCGATGCCTTCTGGATGTCCATCTGTATCTCAAACTTGTTTACATGAGATATTGGGTCCCCATACCCATCAAATTTTGGCAGTACTAGCATCTTGAACTTGCTGGGGGTTTCTACTACAAGAATCCTCTGTACAAACGGAGTACCTCTCCTCTAATCATACTCGATGTGGGATGTCCGGCTTCCCACCAACTGCTGGACAGCTTGATTCAGTGCATCAATTTGGGCTTGTACAACGCCTGAGATCGCTGGGTTGACTGGTGCCAGAGGAGCATACTCATTATGCCTCTTGCGCCTGTCGTTGAGAACATCCTTTAGGTCATCATCTCTATGCCTTTGCTCACTAGCGCCCAATTGATCAAAGACGTTATGATGTCTAGGCTGTCCTCCAGCGTTTTGGCTCGTAGGCCTATTTTCTTTTGGTGGGGGTTCCTATCTCCACCTCTTCCTTCATGCCCTCGATCAGCATTTCTCCTGTCGGAGTCGGCTTCATTATAATCATGGCCGTCCCTAAATTGCGACGACTATAGCGCGACTGGCTGGTCACGCTGTTTCCTCCTCTAGCTGGCATCTCCTGAGCATCAGGGGGAGGCCTGCGTTGGTCAGTGGGTCCCCATGCATTATTATGCTGTGGGGCTCCCTTGACCACAGAGCCTGACTCAGCGGGCCTTCTATTAGCAGAAGGACGTTGCCCCCTGCTTGGTGGATTTGGCTCATCGGCCACTGGGCATCTAGGGCTTCGGGAAGGCTGCCCGACCCTATTCTGCCTTTGGCGTTAGGGATTGCCTCGACCAGCTTGAGAAGGTGGCTGCTGCTCAGGATCCTAAATTGGGATATCCTGTTGAGCAGCAGGTGGTTGCTTCGGCCTTTGAGGGCTTGCTGGCTGAAGCGGAGGACTCGGATTTGGGGCCCGTTGCGGTGGTGCATTTGGTGGCTGATCCGGTTGAGAAGCTGGCGTAGCTTGTCCCCGAGCCAACTGAATGGATGCTTCTAAAGAAGTTGTGGCATCTCTCTACCGGCGGTCCATGTCTGCCTGCCGCTCATTCAGTTCTTGACGCTAACGCTCGATTTCCCTCTTCTATAGCGCCAAGGTCTCTGTCGTATTCTCTTGATTAGCCTCGTCCTACAACATAGATTGGCCAACTCGTCCTGTAACACACTCAATGTTGTCCTTAGCAATTCAGAATCCATTTCTTCCTCCTCAATATCCAAGTGTGGCTCATTTTCAGCCATATTTGGAGGAGCAGGCTGAGTGGATGCAGCGCCAGAAGTCTGCCCAGTTCCCTTGGATGTCTTAGCCATTTGATCTTTTTGAAGTCTTGAGTTCAACTCTCAATGAAAGCACCAAAATGTTGACCCTCGATTTAGCCAACGACACGAAGTCAAATAAACGATAAAGAACAAAAGGAAAACAAGACGAGAATCAAATGGAAAGAAAATGACCCAAACGATTTATAGTGGTTCGGCCCCAACTAGATGGTAATGACCTACGTCCACTTAGTTTTCATATTTATATTGAATCCCAATATTGTGATCAATGAACTAGGGTTCACGAGTTTCACAAGCCTTGAGAGGATTACAATTTCGGTGGATAATTACACATTGCTCTTTTCTTTGAATACAAAGATCAAAAGTTTCAAAAGTCCCCTCCTTGAGTCCTCTCCATCCTATTTATAGGCTCAAGGGGGTTACATGGGTCGATGGGCCTTAATTGCAACTAAGATTAGCGTATCAAGGTAATAAAAGGAAATATAATAAATGCACTTATTACAAGATTGTATATCCCAAAGGAAGTAAATGAAAGTATGTGACCAGATTGGTCGCACCTAATCGCAAGATTTGATGAATCAGTAACTATCTGGTTGATGGTCAAACAGGATCCATCCACTCGAAACAGCCACGTGGAAGAAAATCTTGCCACGTCATCAGGAGCCATTTTTGGGTAAACAGCGTCGATACCCTTGCTTGTATAATGGTGGAAGTGGAAGTACCCCGAGTTGGGCTGAGAAGGATTCATCTTCAGATCAAATAAGTAGTAGATCTCATGAGGTACTTGTGCAGCCCACTGTCTACGATGATAGATAATGTACAAATCAGATAACACCAAGATCATGTTGGGAGCCAGCTGAGAAGGACTGATAGCAAAATAATCTGACACGCTTTGGAAGTATGGATGAAGAAGAAGTAGGGCACCAGACTTGATGGCAGAGCGTGTCTAGGCACACATACCCAAAGGTGGGTCCTCAGCTCTATCGTTTGGACCAGGGATAGTAATACATATGCCAGAGAGGTCAAATGTCTTCCTTAAGTTCTTTACCTTCTCTTCAGTCATGTCAGAGGCAGCCCCCTTAAACCAAACAACCTCATAATCAGTAGGGCAAGGCTTCTCAACCGGCTTCCATATGATCTCACTGGAAAAAGTGGCCCCAGAATCTGATGAATGGAACTCTTTTTGTCATCTCTTCTTCTGCTGCGTAGCTGGCAAGACTGTCTTGCTCTTAGAAGAAGGGCGAACCACCTTAGGCCTGAACCTGTGAATAGAACACTCCTGAAGGTAAGTAACCTGGCGATGAGAGCCCTCAGTATGTTCTCACTGAGTAGAAAAGTGATGGGGAACCCGACTGGTATCCCAGTTCAAAGGGCGTGGCAAGGAGTCCCATTGACTGGACAAACTCCACTGAGAAGAGTGACTTCATTGAGATGTACCCTGAGAGCCACGAGGAGTACTATGCTGAGAATAGATCTACGAAGAGCCAAGCGAAGAGCTCTAAGTGATGTGCCAGACAATCTGATGATTATCTTCGGAGGGTTGCCGAGTTTTCTATTTTACTTTCGCCATTGGGCTATACCTTTTCAAGAAGTCTTCCTCACTGAACAAATATAAAGCGAATTGAGGGAAAATCCTTTTCACCCTTTCCAAGAACTCCTGCGGAGCACGCTCACTTACAGACTTATCTGACGAAGATGAGCTGGACATCTGCAACAAAGAAAAACAAAGAGTAAAGTTAGTATATTGACATAACGAAGCTCCCTATCACGGACCAGATAGGCCAGTATCTGGGGGAATGTCTATTACTAAGGAGCAAAAATGAAGAAATCAAGGGAAAAATCTATATAGGGGGTCGGCCCAGTGAGACTATGCTCAGGCTGGCCACCATAGGACTCCCCTAGACTTGGAAAAATTGATAAAAGTCTCAAAGTAGGGGTTGTCCTAGGCCTAGGCCGACCACCTTAGGATATTGGAGATCCAATAAGGTGCAAAATACAAGACTAGGTGGTCGGCCTACCACCTTAGGCCAAGCAGCTTGAGGATTTAAGCTCCAGAAAATCGCAAAAAGGCTAGGGTTAAAGTCTCATAAAAAAAAAATGGTGCAACACAAGAAGGATCTAGGTTCAACCAAAACTGAGGATTTGAAACCCTGGAAATTTCCTACACCTAGGTTGTGAAACCTTGGAAATCGCCAATCATAGGGCACATAGGCCTGGAAATCGCATAGCTAAGAAAACCATAGGGGTAGTCGCCTAAACCCTAATCCCCTAAGCCTGGAAATCGCCCAGGCTAAGGAAAACATAGGATGGCCGACCTATGAGGGAATTTGAAGACCTGGAAATCACCTATGGCTAGATGGGGAACCCTAGAAATTGCCCAACCCTAATTTCCTAAGCCTGGAAATCGCCCAGGCCAATGCATCTAAATGGTGGTCGACCCATAGCCATCTAAACCCTAAGCATCACGCAAAAAGGGGCAAGGAACAAGCCAATTTTTTTATTAAGAATAGTATTTGATTCAAACAAGTCAATTATTTTGGATCAAAATAAAACAAAACAAGGAGATTTAGAAAGATTCATCAAAAATGTAAAAATTGGGAAAGAATACTTACCAAAGAGGAGATTCGTAGAGTTGATGAAGAATTTGAGAATTCCACAGCTCAGAACTTCCTGAAGGAGGTGCATGGGTCATGAGTCTGATGAGTGAGGCCCTACTTATAGCCTCTCAGGCTAACCATAATTTTAGGAATTCAAAATCCTTGAAAAATATCTCGTATGGTTAAAAATTCAAATTCCTTGAAAATTATCTTTTTTAGGAATTCTAATTCCTTGAAAAATATATTATATTTTTAATACTTCAAAACTCCTTGAAAAATATATTATACTTTTAGGACTTCAAATTTCCTTGAAAAATATACTAGATTTTTAGGAAATTAATTTTCCTTGAAAAATATAATTATTTTTAGGAATTACAATAATCCTTAAAATCGATAGTTGATAAAAGTACTACGTAATGTCCCGAGGGACTTTTCTGTTAAAGTATTGCTACGATATGTTTCTCGGGCTAGATCAAGTTTACCGCAATATTGAACACATTACACTAAACTTGGGGGGCAAATGTTATCCCTCAAAAATCCAAGGATGATGTGGGGAATGAGAAAGCAGCACGTGGCATCACAAATAGGGGAAAATGATGAAGTATCGAAAAAAGACCGATCAGGAAAAAAGATAGGTCCAAAACCTATAGAGAAGTTGACCAGGACAAAACCCCCTAGGGGTGGTTGGCCCAAGCATGCCCAAGAACCCCTTGGGGTGGTCAGCCCACTCTATCCTTCATAGGATGGTCGGCCTACACTCCTAAAGACACTTCACTAGGTAAAACTCACGCTCGTTCAAACTGAGATCAACAGGCCTAGCACCCAGAAGATCACAGGCCTAGCACCCAGAGGACCAACGAGCCTAGCATCCAAGCTCTAAAGGGTCGTCAAGCCTAACACCTAAGTCTCATAGACCAATCAAGACTTAGCATTTTCTCGAAGGTCGCAATCGTGCATTATCGACCATGGACCAGAAAAGACAATGGGAAGACCCACGATCTCATAATCATGGGAAGGTGGACACGTATCTCCAGTCCCAATGATCGTGTACCAAACCAAGATCCCACTCTTACTGATCATGTAACAACCCCTGGGTACTATAAATAAAGGACCCAGGGCTTTGTTTCAAGGGATCTCTTTTTCTGGACTTTTTGGATCGATCTTTTGGGTGAACTTGTGACGAGTGAAATCTGAGTTTATCTTTGTAATTGTCTATCGAGTGATTCAATACAAAAGACTAAGTGCATTAGGTTATTACTGTTCAGAAGAACAGGGCTGAACCACTATAAATTCCTGTATGTTTTGTTTAGATATTTGTACTCTGTCGTATATTATATTCATTCCCTTCAAAAGGTGTCGTATAGTGTACATACGACTGTTGGCCAATTTCACAGGTCAACACTATTATTATGAAAACTTGTTCATTGATCAAGGTAACCTCTAGCAAAAATACTACAATTTTAGAGGAAGACCAAAGCTTTTGATTCCAAACCAGCTCATTCCCCATCTTCCAAATTGCTCAAAAAATAAGCGCTAGCACCTTCAACTTCTCCTTTCCAAACGTTGTAAACCCCGCCTGAAGCCAATCCCCAAAAGAGATACTACCCAGCAAGTCCACCGCTAAACCAATGACATCCCAACAGGCTTCCACAAAAGGGCAGCTTACTAGATAGTGATAAATAGATTTGGCACTCTGCTTACACTAAGGACAAACACTGGAAATGGGAACTCTTTTGCTAATTAATTGTGAATTGGTAGGCAAACAATTGGAAATAACTTTCCATAGGAAGTTCTTAACCTTGGGGGGAATATGAAATTTCCAAAGTTTCTTCTAGAAGTTTGAAGTATCTTCCCCTCTTACATCATATTTGTTTTCATGTATCACCTTATACGTTGACTTAACACTATAGAAACCAGATGTTTCACCTCTCCAACTCCACCTATGTCGACACCCAAAGGAATACTCGGAATTAAGTCCCTGTCATGCTCATTAAACAAGTCATAGAGCACATCATCATCCCAATGCCGCAAGCCTGGAACCATCAGACTGACCACCTTCTTTCCTTCCAAACATGGAGGGTTTGTTGTAACAAAAGGGTGATCACTATCTGGTAACCAGGGATCATTCAAGATGTCAATTGCATCACCTCCTCCAACACACCTACGAGCGCCACTTCGAAGAAAAGATTGAGACTCCCAAATAATCCTCCACACAAAACTCAGATTCCACCCTAACTCAGCTTCCAAGAACAAACTAGTGAGATTATATCAAGCTTTGAATAGCCTTCCTACCAGAAAATTTGTCCTAGACATTAACTTCCACCCTTGTTTCCCCAACAGAGTAATATTAAAATCCCTCAAATGACGAAAGCCTAGTCCACCTGCCTCCTTACCGACACAATTTCTCCCAACTCATCCATCTTATACCCTTCCGTTGAGATGATTTCCACCAGAAAATATTCATCAAGCGCTCCATCTCTTTACATTCCATTAGAGGCCAAAGGAACATAATCATAGCATAATTTGTAGAGCTTGCGCCACTGTTTTCAACAGAATCTCCTTACCAACACAGGACAATAACTTACAGCTTTGAATCTGCTTACGAACCCTATCCTTTAAAAATCCCAAGATAACTGGTTTGTTGCGGCCAATAATGTTTGGAAGCCCCAAACACATACTATTATCCCAAGCCTCCTCAATCCCCATCATCCCATACACCTGAGAACGAACCAATGCCTCAGTATTCTTACTAAAAACGATAGAGAATTTAGCAAAATTAACCTTCTTCCCCGAAGCCTTCTAAAATGTCCTAAGCAGATCCACTACCCTACCGGCCTCTTCTGCATTCGCACTACAAAACAGGTAACTATCATCGGAGAAGAACATATGTGAAATCATTGGAGCCCCTCGCGCTACACAACACCCTCTAATCCATCTATTCTCCTCATACTTTTGAATCATAGCAAACAAGTCTTCAGCACAAATAATGAAAGGAAGGTTGCCTTGTCTGATGCCCCTAGTAGGCACAATAGGTCCCAACTCCCGCTCACCAGAGAAAACCTTGTACTTAACTGAGCTAACACATCTAAAAATCAACCCCACCCATTTGCTACTGAACCCCATCTGTGAAAGAATTGCCCCCAAGAACTTCCATTCGATTTTCTCATATGCTTTACTCATATCTAACTTTACTGCCATGCTGCCCACCCTACCAGAGGACTACCTTTTTCAGATAATGCATCACTTCAAAAGAGACCAAAATATTGCCTGTTATGAGTTTTCCTAGAAAAAAAGCACTTTGAGATTCAGAGATAACTTGACCGAGCACAAACTTTAAGCGATTCGCCAATATTGTAGAGACAATCTTGTAAAGCACATTGCAGAGGGAAATGGGTCTCAAGTCACCCATCCCAACAGGAGACTTCTTCTTAGGAATCAACACAATATTATTGTCATTCAACCCATAAGGAATAACGCTCGAACAAAATAAGTCCTTCATGTTGGTATTAAATGATCAAATCAGAGGTACGCAGCGGAATATACAGACCATTTTTAATAATTATAAATACTAGCCAGTTTCATACACATATATAAATATTAAATCACATACAAAACAGATCAAGGATTACCTCTTGTAGCCTATCAAGTGTCCTTGAATCTTTTTGTATAAAATCAACGATCTTCCTATCTAGTGTTCTGAATGCTCACACATTGATCTTCCAGACCAATCCTCAAACACACAAGGACGTGTGTGGGCACGTATGATTCAAATGGTTGATTTATGTGACTCTCTAGATGTACTCAACACATGAGATCTAGAGTGGTTTGATAGAGAGAAGATGTATTGAATAGTTTTCAGGTTTTTAGAATACTATCTTTTTTTTTAGAGAGAGAGAGAGAGAGAGAGAGAGAGAGAAAGAGTCTAATTTTTAATTACTTAAAAATTCCTTAAAGAAAAAACCATTAATCTGAAAGTATCGTACTATCAGATTTATAAAGATAATTAATCTATTTAATTAATCTTTATTTTTTTAAAATAAAATTCAAATTGAAACTGATTTGATATTTATATTTAATTATTTATTTAAATCATATTTAAAAAGAATAATTACATAATTGATTAAACAAATAATTTGAAATTCAAAATTCAAATCTCAGGGATGAGAAATTCTTATGTGTGGTGCCACACACTCACTGTACAGTGAGTGTGTCACCCACATCAATTAGGGTTTCCCTAATTTTCCTCATTTGTTTGTTTAATCAACTTTTAAGACAATATATTTATCACAATATAAATATCACTTAATTCAAAATTAATTTTTTTAATAAATTATATGTTTTTAATTAAATAAATAAATATCATATTCTAAATAAGATATTTATTACTCTATATATATATTAATCCAAACAAAATCAATATTAATTTTAACCTATAGTTTTTCAAAATAAAAACTATATAGTTAAATATTTAATGAATTCATAATTAATCACTTACCCATAACTATGACATAATTATTTCCTTTACATGAAAAATTAATTCCTTTGCAAATAAGTCATTCTCTCTACAAATCTTTCTTTTGACATCCTTACCCTTGACAATGTAGGACAGAGGTGATCTGAGGACCATGTACCTATAATACGAAGCTCCAATAAACCTGATTATTAATTAAACTCTTTAATCTAATAATATTATTTATTAATTCCATGATTACTTCACTATAAATATGGAATTGCACTCTAGGTATTTATAGAATTATACTTACCGACTTTTCTCTTGTACTTCATTGATGTAATCAATAAATGTAGTTATGTCCTCCATTTATTGGTTCGTTAATTAGAGCTTGTCAAAAATACCATTTTACCCTTCTAATTACCTCTTGATCCTTAAGTACCATTAATTTACTAGCGAATAATTAATATATAATCAAATTATAGATTTGAGCTCAATAACTATTCAGTTCTAGAATTAACCCTTAAGGGAATCAATAATCGATCTGTTAAGAAAGTGTAGATTCCATTATTATGATTCATGTTCCCAGTCGTCCATGATATTGAATCTCCAAAACAATAGTCATTAGCCTCATTATACTAAGAGACCTTAATGAGTGAATCAAAAATCCAATAAACACAAACAAGAGTTCATGAATACTCGGGTTTTAGACTGATCTACAAATGATCATCTATTATGAAAAGAATTAAATCTTTATGTCAAATGACCAGTTTATAAAGATAATTAATTCTCATCGGTCATGTCATATATAATCTATATTATATACAACACATTTACTAAGATGTCTATCCACATCAGTAACCTGAATCTTGAATACTAGCATCTCGTATGCTTAGCAAACCGTACTAGTAACCATTCATTAAAGATTCCATATTGTAATATGTTACTGACTATTTTATTCATTATATATGATCTTAATTCTCTTGTACTAATACAAGATCATATTCTCATGAATGAATAAGGAATTTTCTTGATATTAGCATATAATTAATTCAAACAATAATTATAACTTTCAAATATAATAAAATCTTCCTTTTATTTAAATTCAATAAAATGTCTTTACATGCTTTTAGGGCATTAATCCTAACACTTCACAATCTGAATAACATATTTCCCAACCGTAGGCCAGGACTAATGCCATCAATCCCCAACGACTTGTCTGAATGCATTTGAAATAAAGCATCCCAAACCTCCTCAAAAGACACACCCCGTCGTAAATCCTCATTCAGAAACTCAGTAATAGAAGGCTGGGTGCAATCCACTACCTCTCCCAACTCTGTATTACACGCCAAAATAATTTCATTGAAATAGTTAACCATCACATCCAACAGCCAACAATCCCAATCCGCCCAATTATTGTTGCCATCTTTCATCCTAGTAATTTGGTTATTCCGTCTCCTTGCACTAGCGGTAGCATGGAAAATTTGCTATTTTTGTCACTCTTTTAACCATAACTGCTTAGAGCGCTGCCACCAAAACACCTCACGGTTTGTGAGAACTTCTTCCAAGCCTTTTTGTGCATCAAGATACCTCCGTACTAACTTAGCATCTGGCCTGCCTTTTAATCTCTGAATGAGCAATTTACAATGGCCAATACGCTGCTGAAAATTCCCCAGTGAACTATTTCCTCCATTCGGCAAGAATCTCACCACATCTTTTGATTTTTTTTTTGGACATCCAAGCTCCAATTTACTTCCCAATAATCCTTAACGAGTTGCTTACACATTGGCTTCCTAAACCATGCGTTTTCAAACTGAAATTTATTAACAGTAGGAGAGTTAACTTTAGAAATAGGAACTAAAAATATAGGGCAATGGTCTGAAGACGTAACCTCAAGATTACATAGCTTTGCCGACCCAAAAGTCTCCAGCCAATGCAATGATGCTAGAGCTTGATCCAATTTGACCTCCACCCAATTGGTTGTGCCCCGACCATTCTCCTAAGTAAAAGGGTACCTGACAAGCTCTAAGTCCACCCAGTCACAATCCAACAAAGTTTGTTGGAATCCTTGAACCAAACCAATAGGATATGGATGACCCCCCTCTTATCATCATTTCTTGTTACATTATTTAGGTCCCCAATGACACACCAAGGCCAACGAAAATCCTCACCATGTTGCTTAAGAAAATCCCAGGTCCAAGCATAATAATTTTGTTTTGGTTCCCCATAGACCCCATTAATCTTCCATTCAACCACTCCTTCTACTCTTGTAACCACATCTATATGCTTTACAGAATAGCCTAGAACTTCAGCTTCATCTTTGAATCACCAAAGAAAAGCCACACCACTGCTATGCCCATAAGCATCTACCGCGAACATACCTTCAAACCCCAACCGAAGACAAAAATTCTCCAACACCCATGTACGACGCATAGTTTCACATAAAAAGACAAATCTGGGCTGCTTTTGAATTACCATATCTTTAAGGAATTGAATGGCCAGTGGATTTCCAAGCCCACGACAATTCCAACTGATGGTACTCATGACCCTTGGCAGGCTTGGTCTCCAAGGCTTGCCCCAGACAAGTTTTTTGGCATCTCACTTTCAACTAGGCCCATTACAACATATGCTAGATCTCCAAGCCCAACTCCAAGCATGAGGTCCATGTTTTCCTTATTGGTTGTACGTCTTCTCTTCAAGTCCACGATTGACAAGCCTTCATTCATGCCTCAACTCCAATAATACAAATATTTGTAGTCAACCCACTAACATTAATAGCCCTGTTACCACGAGAATCTTCATTATGGTGACTCCCACCCCACCGCCAGCTATGGTTACCATATTAACTGTCTGAGAACGTGGTACCATGTTTAATACACTACCATCACCAACGTTGTCATTTTCCACCGCACCACCACCTCCCTCAACTCCTTTGGCATGACCATTAATTTCAAACACCTCCCCAACTCTTCCAAATTGAAGCCATTGCGATCTAATCAAGTGCTTTTTTCTTTGCGGGGCTGCTCGCATCCATGCTTCGAAAGGTTTCATAATCTCCTCTATTGGCGCATCAAGCTTACTGCAGAACTGTTCCGAGTGACCTATGATCCCACAAATAAAGTAGAAAATTGGAACAAATTAATATTTGAACGAGACCCAAAACCAATCGCTGTCAGTCTTATGAATCTTCATTCTACACTTCAGTGGGGTATCGATATTCACCATAACCTGAACACGGAGATAATCATGCCACACACAAGTAAAATTATTCTGATTCGATTCAATAAAAGTACCAATCTAATTCCCAACGCCTTGAACCACTCTAGCCGGTTGGAACCCGGGCTGAACATCGAACAACTGCTCCAACATATCCAATTTTTTTAAGACAGCCGTTCTCGGATTCTCTCCTTCTCGAAGACGTATAAATATCAGCTACTTCCTATCAAAGGTCCAAAGGCTCCCATCAGTGATTCTTTTGATATCTATTTCATGATAAAACTGGAATATATACAAGTTATGTTCTAATTCTTTCACATACATCCCCCTCCTGGGTTTCCACAGTGCCGCCATCATATTTTGCATGGCCTGGAAGTCTGTAGCTCGTACATTCAAAAACCTCCCCACTAGGCACCATCGAACATCTATTTTATCCTTCTCCTTCGTAATCACATATTTTAATCCCCCATTCTCTTCCTCTTCCAAATTCAAATCGACACACAAGCCCTCCAACTCACGTACACCACTATTACTAGCATCCATGATCACACAAGCAATACTGAGACAATCACCACTTTAAAAATACGAGAGAAAACTCACCATGTAAAAAGACAAGACTAGAAACCCCAAAGAAATATATTATTTAGTTATGAAATTAATTATGTAAATTTCTGTTGCAAAAATAACAAAATTTCAATTACAAGATTGTAACGTCCCAAAATTCCTAATATGGCTTAGTGCCTGGGTTAGCGTGCTGAGAGGGCACATGGAGTAATTGTGTGTTAATTAATTGATTAAATATGTGATTATGTGAATTGCATGAGTTATATTATAATATGACTGATTGTGCATGTTTAAGTGTATTAAATATGCTTAGGGGCCCGCTTATGCTAGGAAATGACATTTTTGTAATTTTGACCCATTGAGGGTATAATTGCAATTAATTGTGTTATATGATTGAGACCACATTATTATGTTGATATATTTTAGATCTTTGGCAAGAGTCGGTCCTTTTGAGCAGGATAGCGGTAAAGTCACAACGGTGATAAATACCCGGCTTGGGGTGAGCCAAGGGATACTTTAGTTAATTTGGTGAATTACCAGGACTCATTGGAGTATGAGTTATATTTGGGGAAATAATTGTATTTGGAGTATTAGTGGAGTTAATTGGGAATATTAAATGAAATTTGAGGTTTAGTGTGGAACCGATGTCAATTGACCTTTTTGCCCTTAGAAGGCTTTGGAAGAGGCTTGTGTGGGCAGGGATGTTTTGTTCTTTCAGGACCATTAAGTGTGAATTGTCTAAGTGTTGAGTTGATGACTCATATCACTTCCTTTTCTCCCCCCCCCCCCCCCCCCCCCCTCTCTCTCCCTTCCTTGTTAGAAGTTTTTTTTGGTTTTGGGAAGGAATTCTTGAAGATTTAAAGACTAGAAGGGATCCTTGAGGGAGTTGAAGCTGTTTCTTGTGGAATTAGAGGTTGTCAAGCTTGGAATACAACTGGGTGAGCTTGATTCTCAGAGGTAATTTAAAGTTTTGAAGCTTTTGATTTAGTTTTTTTTTTTTTTTTGATGAACAAAGAATATTATTAACAACCCAAACCAAATACAAAAACAGCTCACAAAGAGCCCAGCAAACCGAGAAAACCTATAGAACAGATCACAAAGAGCCCAGCAAACAGATAATTACAACAGATTCAGGCTTCTAAGAAAAACAATGTCAGAGCTCTTCATCTTAGCCTTAGTTTTGTTAAGTTCTTGAATTTTGAATTTGTGAGTGTCTTAAGGAATATGGGTTGGTGTTTGTTATATTTCTGTGTTGCTGGGACCATTTTGGTGGTCAAATCTGGTTAAAATTGAGTTTTGGGTTAGATTTGGGATAGTTGTGATTTTAGAAAATTGTTGGTTTTTCTGGGTTTGCAGGGTAGCGAAGCAGCGCTTAATATGAGGGTCGCGACCTGCTTAAGCATCTTTGAGGGTGGGGGTGCCCAGTTAGGTTCCGTGACCCTTAATGGTGGCCACCGCAACATAAATTGCCTAAGAATTTAGGCTAGCACCTCCACCTAGTGTGGGGCCATGGCACAGCTGGGAGGCGCTGCGACTCAAAAAGGAAATTTGGAATAGGTGGCTTAGGCTGTTGTGGCTGGGTCAACCCGGAAGCATGATAATTTGTAAATGTTGTTACAAAAAGGCTTTTTTGAACTAGTTTTTGTAAATGCTATTTGTTACAAACATGTAACAGACATTTACAATTTTGTAATAGGTGGTTACAAACGTGTAACAAATGTTTACAAAAAAAATTGTATTTTACTACTTCGTATTTACAATTTTGTCCCTTCGTGTTTTTCTTAAATTTTTTGTATTTTTGTAGCCCACTGTATTTTTCATATTTTTAAAAATGTTAATGTATTTTTGTAAATTCCCTTTTCTTAAATTAAGCTAATTGTGTGGAAAAAAATTTCAATTGTAATACCCTACTAATCCAGGACCGTTACACTGTGTTTAAAATGGTGTTTAACTCATTAAGCAAGTCATTTGGACTAAAAAGTATAATTAAAATTAAACAGTGGTTTAGGTATTAACAAAATTTGGTTAAAATAATTAAACTTTTCATTAAAATTTTAAATATTTACAAGGGATCCCAAAAAGATTTTAAACAAAGTACAACTATAACAAAGGTTACAAAGAAATAGTCGGCCTAAGCGGCAAAGCTGGACTTATACCCTAAGTCCTTCAAAACTATCTTGATCGTGGCAGCCGAGCATGCTGAATATGTACACACCGCCCTAGAGCCCTTCAACTCATGGTTGGTTCAACTTCCCTTTGCCCTTACCTGCGCCACAAAGCACCAATGAACCAATGCCCAGCAAGAAAACTCAACTAGGCATAACAAGTATTCAATTATACATAAACATTAAATATATGCTTCAGAGATTATAAAACAAACTCTAGTCAACTTTGCAACAAGTTATACGACCTATGTCGAATAACTGCGTAACACATCCCCATAGTGGTCCTACCATAACGGCCTACATTCTGCATGATTATCGTCGATTATAACCCCCTTGCTAACCATTCACAAAAAAAAAAAAATATATATAACAACAGATGGAATTATAGAACCAAGATACATATAATTCTAATAAGAATCATCACATGGTTAAAACTGCGTTCTAAAGTCAAGGCCAATGCCATATTCTTGATGCATGTGCCAGTTTTCTTACCTCAAGTCTCTAGCCCCTAAACTAGATCCAAAATTGATTCTCAGCCAATTTTAACACATAATTCAAGTCTCAATACATTAATATAATCAACACACATCATCTAGGCACCTTCAAACATACCATAAACACATTAAATCATAATTTGCAAATTTTGAGTTTTAAGCTTAAACCTTACCCCAAATCCGAGAATCCAAGCCAAATTATGGGCTTCAAATTCAATCCCAAGCTTAGAACAACTAGCAATTACGTTTCCACCATCAACAACAACACACAAACTCCCTAGAAGCATCAAATTTCCAGAATTTACATTAACCCCGAAAGCTCATCAAGAACTATGAAGAGCACAAAAAAAAAAAACTTAAGTAATTCATACCTCAGTGCGCAAGAATTCAAAATCCAAGCTTGGATGACAACTTTAGCAACTCCCATCCTCAATCAACCCCAAACATCCTCTAGAAATCCTTAAATTCCACCAAAGTTTGCTATGACTTGCTAGTTGTATGGTTTGGTAACTTGAAGAACAGAGAAAGAAGGAGATGGGAAAACGTGAGATTGTCTATCTCCAAGGGATGCTGCCCATTTTTTCTAACTCCTTGGTCAAATGACTATTATACCCTCCCCTTTTATCTCTTCCTTAATGTCCCATAAGGGCAAACTGGTCATTAGCCTTTAATTCCCACTAAACCTCAAATTGCACCTCTAATTCTCAATTTCATCGACTATTCCACCAAACATAAATATTTTTCCCCAACCATAATTATTCCACTGCGAATACCAAAATATACAAAATTCCCAAAATACCTCTAGGCTCAACTCGAGCCAGGCATTTATTCCCATTGTGACTTTTTCGCTAAAATTGCTCAAAAGGACCTAATCATGTCGAATGTCACATATATCCACATGATAATGTGGTCCCAAGCACATAACAGATAAAAATTATGAATTTACCATCAACGAGTCAAAATTACGAAAATGCTAATTTTTAACAAAAGCGAGGTTTTAAGCACATTTTATACATATAATCATGCATACTCAATCATATAATAATGTAATAATATAAATCAATTAATTCACACATAATTACCCCACGTGTCCTCCCTCACACGCTAATCAAAGCACTTAATTCTATTAGATGTTTCGGGACTCTACATCCATACTTTTAAGGTTGTTTTTTTTTAAAATAAAGTCATATTTTATTTATTAGTTTAGTGTTTTGGAGATTTGTGTTATGTTTAGTGTATTATTGTCAATGCATTCTATTTTTAAATTATTTTTTGTGTAATGTAAATCTAATTTTTTTTAAAATATCATTTGAATTGTTTGAATTTGGCATAATTATTGATATATATATATATATATATTCTTTTCTTTCCAAAAAAAAATAAAAATAAATATGTGATATTTTAATTATCTTTTTAACTTTTATTGTTTATTTAATAAAATGACTTTTAATGATAGTTTACATTTTATATGCACAATCATAATATACTTTTGGAGAATTAGCGACAAAAGTACCCAATATTTTGAAAAATTTGTGAATTAATACCCAATTTTTTGTGTGGGAAAAGTACCCAATGTCCACTTCCGTTGGTATCCGTCGGTACCTAGCCCATTAAATCCGTTAAAAGTTGACCCTGGACCCACATGCCAACTCCATATTGACCCATTTAAATATATTTTTTTAAAATTAAATTTAAAATAGAAAAAAATTGTTAAAAAATAATTTAATCAGTAAAAAAATTAAAATCACTAAAAAAAATTAAAATTTATTTTTATAATCAGTTTTTAGAAAAATATAATTAAAGAAAATAAATTTAAAATCGAAAAAATTATTTAATCAATAAAAAAATTAAAATTTATTTTTATAATAAGTTTTTAGAAAAATATTATTAAAAGATGAATTTAAAATAGAAAAAAAAATTATTTTTATGATCAGTTTTTTAAAAATTATTATAAAAAAATTAAAATTTATTTTAATAATTTGTTTCTATTTTAAATTCATTTTTTAATATATTTTTTTTCTAAAAATTGATTATAAAATTAAATTTTAATTTTTTATTGATTAAATAATTTGTTTCTGTTTAAAATTTATTTTTTAAATAATATTTTTCTAAAAATTGATTATAAAAATTAATTTTAACTTTTTTTACAGATTTTAATTTTTTTTACTGATTAAATTTTTTTTAATAATTTTTTCTATTTTAAATTTAATTTTTAAATGGGCCAATAAAGAGCTGACACGTGGGTCCAGAGTCAGCGTTTAAAGGACTTAATGGGCTGGGTACTAACAGATACCGACGGAAGTGGACATTGGGTACTTTTCCCACAAAAAAAGATTGAGTATTAATTCACAAGTTTTTCAAAACATTGGGTACTTTTGCCGCTATTTCCCCTATACTTTTTTTTTTGATCAAGAAGAATAGAACTTCATTAATCAACAAGCAAATACACCCTCAAAAACTCACTGCAAAGAAAGAAGATGCAACAGGCTGCAACTTCCAGCAGAAAAACCAAAGCCTAATATAATTTTAATCTGTGTAAAAAATCCCTCTCTTGACTAGACAATTTTCTATTTTGTATAATAAAAAACCTGTACAACAGGACACTTTTTATATCAAGAACAATCTTCACTTCAGAATAGGAAAAACCTTCAAAAATGCACCTATTCCTGTTTAGCCATAAGCTGTAGCAGGTGCTTATTTCCCCTATACTTTTATTTGGTGCTAAAAGGTGCTTATTTGTGTGTGGATACTTTGATGTTCCAGAAGATACACTTGTAAGTAAATGATTTTGAAATGGGTTTTTTTCAGCTTCAGCCTTCATTCTTTAAGTTTTATGACACTTAGATCCCAAAAGTTGATTTTGTAACACTGAAATCCCCAATCTTTTTAATTTGTATCATTTGGGTCCCCATATGTGTTTTACATCCAATTTCTCAGTTATAATTGATAGAAACACTATAAAGGGAGGGGCAAATATGTCTTATTGATTCAAGACCATTATTTGGGCACATATATACCTTCAAATGAAGCATTTTGTTCAACTTCATCTTTCTCCCTTTCTTTTGAAGTCATATGAACAAGTTACTATAGGATTATTGTAGCAAGAGTACAATCATAGTTGCCATTGACGTTTCGAATCTTGAATGTTACCTTGTCAGCCATAACTCTTGCATATAGTAAAAAACGACATCCTTCAGCACACACACATCTAACTCTCATTTTGTTATTCTTCAAGTATAAAATAGCACGATTATTCTTCAAAGCATACTCTCTAAGTGCATCCCTAAGAACTATCATTAATGGAAACTCCATACCTAAAAAAATGTTTCAAAGTACTATTTTGTAAAAAAAAATGATAAACTAACTAGCAAAGAAGATAGCATACTTACCTAAGCCAAAATGAGGATTCTTCATGTCGATATTTTGGTTGAATAGAAAGTTCTTTTGGCCATTATAACCTTCATCACCATGTGTGACATTTGTTAGAATTTTGAATGAAAAAACAATTGAGATTTTTGTCCCACATTGGTTGCAAAAGGTTTTCCTCTTTTTCCTAGGGCTATATAATGGAGTCTAGCCTTGTAGTTTAAAGTACATCAAAAATCCATTTTCTTTAAGGTATATAATTGATATTAATTATATTTAATTAATATTTTAAAGTTATATGTTTTATATTCTTAGTGTGATAGAGTTCTGGCATATTTGGTCTGGCGAAGTAATTGAGTTACTTGTCGTTCACCGTTGTATCTTGGGAGATAGACGTCAAAACCTTGAAGAGGCGGCGAATCTGTTTTAAGGAAACTGTGTGTTACACAAGCCTCAGCTTTTTTTTTTGTTCATTATAATTATTGTCTAACTTAATTATAATTGTTATTTATATATTATAATTATTTATATTGTGTTATTTATAATTATAATAATATTGTTATTTATATTATAATTATTTATATTGTGTTATTTATAGTTATAATAATATTGTTATTTATATTATAGTTATTTATATTGTGTTATTTATAATTATAATATTTATGTATCTTTAATTCAGTAGATATAAATATTGTATTTATTCAAGTATTATATACGTTATATATTTCGTACAATCTTAAAACAGATTTTCGTTTAAATATAATATTTGAATGTTAGATATATTTTATATTATGATGTTTAATATATCTATTAGTAATATTTCTATATCTATATATTGAAAGATATTGTGATTACGAAAAGTTCGTTTGAACTTAAATCTCACTAGAGAAGTTCTGGGAACTGAATATTTCCAAAGAAACTAGACTGTTGAGGCAGGGGCTAGACCCTCCTAGTATTCTTTGGAAATTATCTAGTAGAGATATTTGGGGCTGGATAAATACTCAAAGAAATATTCTACGAGAGGCTAGAACATGAATGGTTGGGTTTTTTAACCCTTCTAGGCTAACCTAAGAATTTTCTTTAAGTTTGATCTAAGCGAACCTGTATAATTTTCCGTTGTCAGGAAAATAACATTGTTGGTATTGTGATTTTAGAAAATGACAACTGAAACAAACCAAAATAGCGGGAATAATGAAGTGTCAGCTGAGACCCAAGTTCAGGCAATTCAAGCTCATACCCAAACGGTTACGGCCTCGGTTAATACGAGCCATCATTTCAGCTTTGGGGAAAGACCTGATAAATTCAATAGACAGAATTTCAAAAGGTGGTAACAAAAGGTCACTACAAGAAAAAATGCTTTTAATAAGACCAAAAATGTGTTATCAAAACATACCATAACACTTTTTGACGTGTTAAGACCGACTATGTTATCGTAGGTCAGGGTACTTTACATAACAGTTTATCATTGTTATGCATATGTGTTATTATACTGTCAACGATAACACACTTTCTGTGTTATTTTAATAAATAGAGAAGTGTTTAATTATATTATTTATAGTCGATTATATAACACATTTAAATACTTCATTTTTCGTATTATTTTAATATTTAGATAAGTTTAAATTCTCATTGTATATTTATTTATATAACACTAATTTATTCTATTATATTTTTATTTTTATTTATATAATTAAAATTAACTTTCTAATATATACTAGCATCATCAAATGAACTTGATTTTCAAATAACAAAAAGTAAAAACATTCAACATTGTATTAACAATCCACAAATTAGTTTAAAACATTCAACACTGTCATCAACAACAAAATGTTCTTTAAGTATTCAAGTAGTCTTAAATATTCAACATATTGAAAAGTTACTACTTTCAGCACAAAATATTCTACAGCTGCCCAACACAAAGCCTTCAAAATTAAGTATCATTTTCTATTTCGCTTGTCACATCTGCAAAATAAACAAAGAAATATTTTATTCTTATTATCTAGCATCACAAATTACTTCAAGAAAAATGCTATGGAAATTATTTCCAAGAGAGGACACCACATACAAAATAATGAATTCACAACTACACCAAAGCAAACAAAGAAACCAAAAACTAAATTATAAGACATTGGTTCTTTTTTGAGTATGAAAATGTACCTCTTGGAATAAATTTTTTTGAAGGTCATGCAATTGTGGAACCAACTGCTTCTTGTATTGTAAGCATCGCATTATTAGGACGAAATAAGTAAGATTCTGGTACAATATCAGCATCAACCCATACTCGCATAAAGTCTGGTCCAAGAGGCTTTCCATGTACAGTTAACTTTGGATCACTAGAATCCCAACGACCTTCAGCAACAATTACATCTACCCAGTCAAGCAAGTAGCAAGCATTCTTCGCTTCTGTAAAGTATCAAGATCCTGGAAAAGAAAATGATAAAAAAAAAAATTACTATACATATTTCAACAATAATTTCCTAGCACACACACATACAACCCATAACAAAACAAAAACAAAAAAGATTATTGCACTTTTCAAACAGCCAGAATGACCATTTGAATGGAGCCTTCTCGTTTCCAATTCCTTCAAAACCCATTTCTATGATTTAGTGTTCCTTCAAATTTCAAGAATTCTATACTATAATTAGTATAGATATTTACTCTTTGAAAATAAGCAAAATTTGTTTTGATAGTACAAATTGCCACAAAGCCCACAAGAATTTGTAAGAATATCAATTATCTGAAATCATGTGTTCATGTATATGTGTGAGAGAGAAAGAGAGGAAGGAAACGATAGAGAAGTTAAACAAAATTTATATATGTACCATACTAATCCAACCATAACAGTAATAAAATTGTTGAGATTAGCTTTTGGGACCTAGCAACAATAAAAAAGAGATAATAGTGATAAATACTGAAAACAAAAATCATTAACATGCTACTATACAAATTGAAGGCACCAAAATCACCCTTCATGAGTCAAAGTTTGCCATAATCTATACAAGAGATTGTGAAATAAAGAATTTGATTGTAGAGTGCATAACAATAAATCAACAGACCTCGTGAACTACTATAAACTACTATAGAATCACAGAAGAATACAATATTTTGATCCTAAATTATTATAAATTCACTCTTTATCAACATAACTCAAGAAAAATTAAATTAAAAGCATGTCATGTTGTTGAAAACATCTTCTCCAATATAAAATATCGTCCAACAATGCCTACATGAATGCAAGCATCATCTTAAGTCCAGCCATTAAGAAAGGAAAGTAGATATAGCATGGTGTTGTGTCTATCAAGAAATCAAAATGATCTATTTTTATTGCCTAAAGCGATTAAAGTTCCAAAGGCTTTGCAAGATTACGATGAGAATTACTATAGAAAAATAAAAAATTATTCACTTGATTTCCTAGCATTGGAGCCCTTCCTGAGGTTAGAGCCAATAGTCAAGCACATTCTATAACTTGTAAGCTTAGAAAGAATTCCAAAATTAGAATACTTTTGAGTTAAGTCTCTATAAACTATGACTGCAGCAATTTCAGCTCCACAGTAAACCATTTAGAATTTAGATAATATATGTCTCAATTCATGGAAGATTTCAGTCAATAAAAAAGCCTTCTTGACTACTCAAATAGAAAGTGACACACTAGAGCAACAAAGTTGAGAGATGTGCAACTTAAACTAGTGAACCACAAGAATATGCAAGTACAGAATATACGAAAAAAATTAAGAAAAAACAGACCTCATAGTTTAGATAACCACTTTCACGAAGAGAAGACTCAGCCTCTTCAATATTGCTATTATCAACCTTTGGATTCGCTTCTCCTGGACGAGACGAATACCCACTTGCTGAATAGTCCCTAGTGACCAAAGAGTCTGATGAATGATCAATTTCATCCATTTTCACTTGCTCCCCTGAACGCATGCACTTCAACATCTTTCTTACCCTATTTGGAATACCAAAGAATTTTCTTTTGTTCATGAAATTCTTGGTTCTCATACCCGATTGTACCACTTCAAAATGTTCTGTACATCAACCACATACACAGAAATTGAAAACCAAAATAATTGAAAGAACCTAAATTGCAGACATAACATGAGCATTAAAGCTAAGTTAATAATAGACCATTGACATTTTGAACCTTTAAATTTAAGACACTTGAAGCGTAAGAAGAGAAAGAGAGAGATACAAATCTGCTACGTTCTCTAGCTGTGTCAAAAAACGTAAGATAAATAACTAACCACTGCGTTCAAAATTCCAAAACAACTTTATTTTTCTCTTTAAATCAATATGTCATACACTTTGAGTTCTATTTCACTCCTAGTGAAAACCCCCCTATTATTCTCATGGTTGAACTCCAAAACTCCCAGTAAATTTGAGATATTGTATCCGAACCACACCCAAACACAAGAAGAAATTTCAAATCTCATTGACAAAAGTAAACTTAATATATATATATATTATTTTACCTATGAGCAAAAGAGAACAGTCAGAGAAGTAGAGATTGAGAGCCCAAGAAAAACACATATCTGAAAAGAAAAAAAATCAAGAAAATCAAAACAAGATAAAATGCAAATGCAAATGCTTAGTTTTTACAAATATGCACACAAAATACCAATCCCTCCAATAAATAGATTAGCTTATATACATATATATATATAACACCAAAATAACATATAATAAACTTACATATATATAAAACATATACATAAAACCGAAATGACATATATATATATAAAACATAGAAAGCAAAAAAACAAGACATATAATAAAATTACCTGCTGAAAGAGGGTCGAAGGAGAAGTGAGATGGAGAAGACACACCTGAGAGAGAAAAGTTAGAGAGATGAAGGGGAGAGAACCCTCACAGGCGGGGTGAGCATCTAGCCGGCGTGCATGAGGCAGCAGAATAATTTGGGGGAAAATTAGTTAGGGATTTTGGGAAATGAGAGAAATGGGGATTTGGGGAAACCCAAATGAACCTCTGCTGAGAAATGAGGATTTCAGTTTTGGGGTATTGAGAAGGGAAATGAGAAAAGAAAATTGGGGCTCATTTTTTTTAGTGAGAGAAGAGGCGGGAGACATTTTAAGTTTCGGCCCTTTTGCCACTTCTTATTCTTATGCTAAGAAAATATAATACTTTTTCAATAGTATTATATTCATGTGTTGTGGAAAGTGATTTTTGGTGTAGTGGATGTTGTTCTATCTGACCACCATGAATCTTGCGCGATTTGTTACTGATAACGAACAAAAGCTGAAAGAAAATGAGGATGATATCCAAGTCATTAATGTTGTTAATGATTGGATCAAATCTGATTTTCTATGTCGTAACTATGTTATGAATGGTCTAGAAAATTCTTTGTATGAAGTTTATTCTACAAAGAAGATGGCTAAAGAACTATGGGAGTCTTTAGACCAAAAATATAGAACTGAGGATGCTGGCACAAAGAAATTTGGGGTTGGGCGATTCCATGACTATAAAATGGTAGATTCCAAGACTGTGATTAGTCAAGCTTAAGAATTCCAATTAATCTTACATGACATTTCCTCTGAGGGAATGATCCTGAGTGAGACCTTCCAAGTTGCTGCTTTGATTGAAAAACTTCCCCCTGCATGGAAGGAGTTCAAGAGCTACCTTAAGCATAAGCGAAAGCAGATGAACATTGAAGAATTAATTGTCAGACTTCGTATCGAAGCAGACAACAAGAATTCTGAAAAAAAAAAAAAGGAGTTCAAGACAAGATGTGGCTAAGGCCAATCTGATGGAGCAAGGTCAAAACTCCAGGGGAAAGAAGAACAATAAACCCAATGATAAAGGGTTCAAGTTTGGACCAAAAGGAGGAATCTCCAAAAAGCCGTTCAAATTCCTTGGCAAGTGCTTTAACTATAATAAGCCAGGTCACAAGTCATCTGGCTGTAGACTGCCAAAGAAGAACCATGGTCAAGAGACTAATATGATGGATGCTATCTCCAAAGATGTTGGTGATATAAATCTATCAGCGATGGTATCGGAAGTAAACCTAGTCAACTCTAACCCTAGAGAGTGGTTGATTGACACTGGTTCTACTCGACATATATGCTCAAACAAGTGTATGTTCAGATGTTTTGAACAAGTGACCAATGGAGAGAAACTATTTATGGGAAACTCTGCCATGTCTGAGATTGAGGGTCAGGGAAAAGTGATCCTGAAAATGACTTATGGAAATGAGCTGACTCTGAACAATGTGCTGTACGTACCAGAAATCCGTAAAAACCTTGTGTCTGGTTCACTGCTGAACAAGCATGGATTTCGTATGGTATTTGAGTGAGACAAAGTTGTTTTTTCTAAAAGTGGAATGTATGTGGGAAGGGGTTATGTAACTGATGGGTTGTTTAAACTCAGTGTAATGGTTGTTAAACCAATTATCAATAAAGTTAATAACGCTTCTTTTTACTTGCTTGAGTCTTCCAATGTTTGGCATGGTAGACTAGGATATGTTAAATTATTACACTTTGTGTAGATTAATTAATTTGAATCACATACCAAAATTCCACATTGATTCAAAATCATAAGTGTGAAACCTGTGTTAAGGCAAAACTAACAAGGTCATCCTTCAAAACGATTGAAAGGAATAATGAACTCCTAAAATTAATACATAGCGATGTATGTGATTTAAAATTTGTTTAAACAAGGGGAGACAATAAGTATTTTATTACTTTTGTCGATGATAACACTAAATATTGCTATGTGTATTTGCTAAAAAGCAAAAATGAGGTTATAGAGAAATTTGTTCTCTATAAGACCGAAGTTGAGAATCAACTTAACGATAAGTATAAGGCATGACTTGTAGTTCACTACGACAATTATGCCCATATATTACATTAAAATATAACATGTTTTAAAAGTGCTATTGTCGCTATGCTAATAGAAAAAGACTAAAATATTTTACTAAAATGAAATGAAATCAGGCGGTAAAAAAAATACACTTAGGTGCCAAATGAAAGACAAAAGCAAATCCCTAATCTCTCTCTCGCTCTATCTTTCTCTCGGAGTTACTCTCCCGTTCAATCTTTCTTTCTTTCTCTCTATTTGTTGCAGGTGTGTAACATGGTGACGGGGGCCCGCGGCTTGGGTCGTGTGACAGGGATGACCGACTGTGGTCTACGGCGTGGCTCGCTCGTGGGTGCGACGGTGCTTGCAGTGGTGGGTCTACGGCGTGGCTCGACTCGTGGGTCTACGTCGGTCTTGTACCAGGTTAGTTCCAAGTTAATGGTCTGTCTTCCATCAGGTCTCGATCTTCCATCTCTGGATTTTTTTTCCTTTTGTTTCTCAAGAAAATTCTTGGGGAAATTGGTTTTTTTGCAAGTTTGTACAGTATTTTTTAATTATTTACAGGGTGTTCCAATACTTCAGTAGTCTAATGTAAATTCTACATCCCAAAATCGAGATGCAATTTGTGATTTAATATGATTTTCATTTACATATAATCCAACTTAAACGTTTTTATCCAATTTTTCGTTACCTTAACAATCTAAAGATGAAAGTTTATGTTTTTGGCTCTTATGATTATGGTTTTTCCCTAAACACCAACTATGTGAATTTTTATTTATTGATTGAATCAGTCTTTCTATTTTTTTTTCAGTGTATTTTGTGATGTTTGTCTAAGTATACCCTGCCATTGCTATATTTTTGGGGCAGTTCCTTATGTTTGTTTTTCCCAGAGTTGTCTAAGCATGGGTTGCAGATGAATGTGAATGTTAGTTATACATGGTTATACTAGCCTACAAGGTATATATATGCTGAAGTTGAATCCCTTAGTGTTTTCCTTGATGCTTAAGTTATGATGAATGTTTTGCGTCTGTGTTTGGATGGGTTGTATTAATTCTATGTGTTCCTTTTTCTGTTTATAGTTTTTATAGCTAATGTGCTACTACAGTATTTGGAAAGGAACCTATTTTGATTTCTTAACTCACTTTTATAATAAAGTATTGTAAGTAATCTATGTATAAATATATATAATAGGCTGCTGGAGTTGAATTCCCACCTCGAGAAGAGAGCAGTGTACCATTCTTTACTCCACCCCAGACCCAGCCAATAATTTCTCCTGTAACTGAATAAAATGATGCTGCTATTGAGGCCTCTTTACAGTCTGATGCTTTAGGCCTCAGGTACTGTCTCGATGACAACTGAATTTTGTTTGTCATAAACATTTATTCAAATTCTTGGTACTTATTAGGTTTTATTTTCTTATATTAAACACAAGATAGATGCAAAATAAATTTCTAGCAAAGACTAGTTTTTTTCTTATTAATAAATTGGGATATGATTCTCCTTTTCCTGGACATATTTTCTTATAGTTGTTAGTGACTAAAATGAACAGGTCAACATAGCTGACCGAACCAATTCCTACATATAGTATTAGTAATTTTTAGAATAACCAGATACTGCAACATGTAGCAGCTTAAACTTTTCCTATATAGTAGTTCCTAGATGTTGCAATAGATCATTTCAATTATCAAGTGTAATTGCTCTAATGCATGGGCATATGTTATTTGCAGTGCATATAAGTAGACTATTATGGATTTAATAAAAAGAAACCCATTATAATTCATATACATCTTGACCACTATAGTTGCATCACACCTTATATAGTCAGCTGCTAAAATACTAAAACCAAACTAAATCACACCTTTATAGTTCAGCAGAATATTCATCCATAGAAGAGAATCATCTGAGAGTCAAAGTAGAGTCCAAGCCTCACTATATTTAGGCACAAAGGAAAGAAAGAGAAAAACTGATAGTCACAATAGAATTAGAAATTTATATTAGAAAATAGAATCAAAATTATGATCCAGAAACATAAACATGAAGGAAACTGTCTGTCTATAACTGTGTACAAAAACCATTATCCCTTCTAATAGTACAAAGACTAGAACCAATATATAAAATGGTTCTGAACTGAACCGAGCATCTTGCTCTTTAAGAAACTTGTCTCCAAGTATCCGAGCAAGATTCAAGCCTGAAGAAGAGGCAAAAAGTGACTACTTCTTTATGGTAGTCCAAAAAAAAAAAAAAATGAAGTTTAAGTACCGCATAATCGTGTTTCCCCATCTCTCAGTGGCTCTCCTCTTTCTTCCATTCTCAGTCTTTCAGTATGACTAACTACTCTATGGTCCTCCGTCATCTTAATCGGTTTCCCATTGGCACTGCTACAATTAAACATATTCAGTATAAATTATCATGCTGCTGGTATAAATTACAATGCAGGTACTTCTATAATTATATTTGGACCACATCTAATAAGTATTAAACAATAATAATTTTACAGAGATATATTTAAGGAAGAAAAAAATAACATGATACGTGAAAGTAGTTACTAAACTGTATTAAAACATCATAAGTTCATTGTCATGATCATGTGTGCGTTAATGTGTTTCATCAATTGCTTAAGTTTATTATGAGTTTGTGATTTATTTGAATTTCATTGCTGGTTGGGCTGGTTCATGATATTTTAATTTTACAGAGATATATTTAAGGAAGACAAAAATAACATGATACGTACTTCATAACACATGTTGAGTCCCCCACATTTGCACATTGTGCAAAGAAATTTTCAGCACCATCAGTCCATACCAGAAGCACTGTTGCAGTACAACCCTGAGTAAAACTAGTTATATTAGCACAAACTATAGCATTATCAACATTCATCACTACACAAAATTATCAAAAAGATATCAAGTGGATATATGAATACACCATATGTTTGGGGCATACGTTTGTCATTAAAACTTTCTGACTCTAGCCAAACACCTATAGAATCAATTATAGTTGTTATTTCACTAATATCTGCATTAAAATCAATGGCTCCAAATGCAAAATATTAGATTGGATTGGATCTGGAGAAATTGTTGCAGAAGGTTATTTTATTTCAAGTGACCCAAAGGATGAGGTTCACCATGTTCCTCTTGGGCCTAGTGCTATAAAAGTGGGGATAGATCTTGTGAGAAAGAATGATGCATTTCTGTGGAGGCCTTCAATAGTTATGTCTACTATAGAAGATGCTATAGGTAGTATAATTGCATGGCCAGCTGATAAAGTTATAATTAGGTAATTAACTTTTTTATGTACTCTTTTAGTTTACTATAACTTTAAGTTGAAGCATTAATTATTTAAATTTTGTTGTAGCTAAGCAAATGGACTCACAACAAAGAAAAGTGCCAAAGGATGATGAATTGAAGGATGGAGCAAGTTTCGTTTACTTTTGTGTATCTTGTAATGTTTCTATTTTTTATTTTTGAAGTAAAAATTATTCAAGATTATAAAACTTTATTATGTTATGCTTTCAAACTTAAGTTAGAACTAAGATCTCATGAAGTAGACACATTAATGGTTTGAATTAGTTATTGTTTAATGTAATACTTATGGTTTATCAGTCTATTGAGAATTACATTTTATGATTAATTTTGATTTTTTTTATCAAAATACAATAATGAAAATCTTTTAATTAAAAAAAACCATATAAGTATACTTATCAAAATAAAATTTAAAATTTTATTACTATATGTTATGATTTAAAAACATATTCTAAGCGTAAAAAATCGTTATGGTTTATATAATATAACAAACTAAAAATGTTATCAAAATAATCAAATGTAACAGTTGAAAAGTGTTATGAAAAAAGTATAAAATTAAACTTCAAATTTATAACCAAAAACTCTATCTAAACGTTATTATTTGAATATTATAACACCTAAAAATGTGTTATTGAATAGTTTAAGATAACACCGAACATAACATTCAAATACTGTTATAGAAAACACTGGACTTTTAATAACAGGGGCTATGTTAGCATTTTCATTAGTGTTATCAATAGTCCCGGTTAGCAGTTTTTAAGTGTTATGAATACTGTTTTTTCTTGTAGTGATTAAAGGTTATAAGCAGCGTGAAGGCCTTGATTACTTTGACACTTATTCTCCTGTAACGAGAATAAATTCCATTAGGATGATACTTACTATTGCTGCGTTACACAATCTTGAAGTACATCAAATGGATGTGAAAACTGCTTTTCTAAATGGGGATTTAAATGAAGAAATTTATATGGAATAACCTGATAGTTTTTCCTCCCCAGGAAAAGAAAGAAAAGTATGTAAATTGGTGAAATCTTTATATGGTTTAAAGCAAGCACAAAACAATGGCATGAGAAATTTGATCAAACTATGTTGGCAAATGGCTTCAAAATCAATGAATGCGATAAATCTATTTATATTAAAGAAACAGATAATGACTATGTCATTTTGTCTCTTTACGTAGATGACACACTCATTGTTGGAAGCAGTGATAAGATGATCAAATCTATCAAGAGTATTTTGAACTCGAAATTTGACATGAAAGATTCAAAATCTACGAGTGGATATGTGTTTACACTCGGTGGTGAAGCTGTATCATGGAAATCTTCTAAACAATCGGTAATAGCTAGATCCACGATGGAATCTGAGTTTATTGCCTTAGACAAGTGTGGCGAAGAAGCTGAATGGCTTGATCAATTTTTAGAAGATATTCCAAAATGGCCTAAACCAGTGCCAGTTATTAGCATACATTGTGATATTCAATCTGCAATTGGTAGGGCACATAATAATATGTATAATGGTAAGTCTAGACATATACGTCGTAGACACAATACCATTAGACAACTACTCTCAACTGAAGTTATCTCTATTGACCATGTGAAGTCAAAGGATAATATTGCAGATCCGCTAACCAAAGGGTTAAATAGAGAGTTGGTTGAAAAAATCATCGAGAGGAATGGGTCTAAAGCCCATGAATGAATAAAGTCAATACAGTAGACACCCCACCTAGTTGACTGGAGATCCCAAGATCTAGGTTCAAATGTACAACTAAAACTGTAAAGATTATGTTGGATCATTGTGGGGGTTATCCTCATTGTCCATTCCTATGATGAAACAGTGATAACCGTAAGGAAAAGGTTAAGCTATGCTTTTAATGATTTCTTATGCGTCAAAATGTCGAGCAGAGTAATACGGGTTACTCTTAATTAAGAAAATCACCTATGTGAGAGAGACGATGGGCCGCTTCTATAGGGATTGAATAAGGGCTCAATTCCTAGAATATCTCTTGCAGAACCAGGCAAATGTTCAGGGCCAAAACGAACATAATCTTGAGAACCAATATATGTCAGGAAAGATTCATGTGTGTGGTATATCATCGTTTACACAAACGGCAAAACAGTTCAAAGACATCGCGTCTACTGATCAGCCAGTAAAGTAAATATACTTACACAAGGGAAGGTTCAAAGGATAACACCTACCTATCCTATCCGAGTTTCTAACGTTGAACTCTATCACCTAGGTCTTTTTTTCTTTTTTTTGTTATTTTTCCTTGAGTCAGTTTTTTCATTCATCTCAGGGATTGTTAGAATTTTGAATGAAAAAACAATTGGGATTTTTGTCCCACATTGGTTGCAAAAGGTTTTCCTCTTTCTCTTAGGGCTATATAATGGAGTCTAGCCTTGTAGTTTAAAGTACATCAAAAATTCCTTTTCTTTAAGGTATATAATTGATATTAATTATAGTTAATTAATGTTTTTAAGTTATATGTTTTATATTCTTAATGTGATAGAGTTCGGACATATTTGGTTCGACAAAGTAATTGAGTTATTTGTCGTTCACTGTTGTATCCTGGGAGATAGACGTCGAAACCTCGTAGAGGCGACGAATCTGTTTTAAGGAAATTGTGTGTTACACAGGCCTCGACTTTTTTTTTTGTTCATTATAATTATTGTCTAACTTAATTATAATTGTTATTTCTATATTATAATTATTTATATTGTGTTATGTATAATTATAGTAATATTATTATTTATATTATAGTTATTTATATTGTATTATTTATAATTATAATATTACAATTTATATTATAATTATTTATATTGTGTTATTTATAATTATAATAATATTACTATTTATATTATAATTATTTATATTGTGTTATTTCTAATTATAATAATACTATTATTTATATTGTGATATTTATAATTATAATATTTATGTATCTTTAATTTAGTAGATATAAATATTGTATTTATCATATTGCGTTTATTCAAGTGGTGTAATTCTTCTTCAGATTCTTGCTCTTGAATAAATTTTTCTCCCCAAATTATCCATTGAGCATCATTACCAACTTCTTGATCAAATACAAAAAGTGGTTCATCTTGTTCATAGTTTGGATCATTTAATCCATCGTCATAGCCTGTTTCTTCTTCATTCTCTTCCGTCACAGTTGGTTGGACAAGTCATAATTACTTGCATGTATTTTTTTAAAAACAGACAAATTTAACTTAAGAAAAAAAAATAGAAGCAGCCGTGTATTTATTTTTGAACTATCCATAAATAACCCCAATATATATATATATATATATGAGAATTTTTCAATAGGACTTCACTTTAAGTCCTATCAGTCAGTAGGGCTCTTTAGTGTTCTTGACTTGTAAATAGTTTTCGACGCGATTTTTTTTATGACCATGCATATTGTAGTTTTTTAGAGCATCATGCAAATTTTCAGAAAATTCCGAATAGTTTATAGTATCGAAAACTAGGTTAAAAAATGTTGCTTTCCACGCGCATAAAAAAAATTAGTCACACGTATAACAACATGTTTGAACCAAGTTTTTGGTTCTGTAAACTATTCGGAATTTTCTGAAAATTTGGAAGATGCTCTAAATAGCTTCAATATACATGGTCATAAAAAAACATCGCATCAAAAACTGTTCAAAGGTCAAGAACACCGAGAGCCCCACAAGTAAGACTTAAAGTGAAACTCCTGTAACTCCTATGTATATATATATATAACTATCTTCTATATATATCACAGACAAATAAAATACACTAAATTATAATATTTTATTTTGGAATCTTGTAGACCTGCACATGTGTAACTTTGGTCCAATAATCAAAACATTTTCTTATTGAATATAAATAAAATAAATATAACATATATATATATATGATATTTTTTTCTCCACGTCTAGACAAAAGGTGAATTGGAAAAGAAACAATGCCATACCTTTTTTTTATTACTATTATCTTATTATTATCTCACAAAAGCCAATTAAACATAAATATGGGAAAAGGACAATGAAACATAAATTATCTTACTTGTCATTCTTATCACTTTAAATGCATATAGTATACCACCATTCACAGACCAACTACACCATAAGAGAACACGGAGAAAGAAATAGAAATGTTAGAATTTTTGGTCTGCATTAAACATCAATACATATCACCAAAGTTACGTTTTTCTTCCAGTCTTGTTTACCATTTCGCCAGATGAGTCTGCGTTTTATTTCTCGTATTTTTTAAGTTAGATGATAGTTGTAAAACCCCCTATAAATAAGTCTTGTTATCTCAGTTGTTTATAGTGTGAGAGGAGAACAGATTTCATTTGTAAAATAGGAGCTTTTTCAGAAAGAGAAAGAGAGAGAGCTTGAGAGAGAAACACTTGGGTCTTGGGTGAGAGATTTCTTTGTACATGGTCAAGTGTACTTGGGGTTTTGCTTGGGTTCAAGGCATTGTAATCCATCAAGTGTAGAAGTTCTCTAGTGGTGACAAGTTGTAATCTTCATTGCTGTTTTCATAGTGCAGAGAAGAACTTCCCAAGGGGAGTTCAAAGAGGATGTAGGCTCAAGTTATTTGGGCTGAACCTCTATAATTCTTGGTGTTCATTTTATTGTTTTTCTTGCTGATTTTTTCTATTGAATTTGTGTATGTTGTGTCTATTGGTTTGTTGCTTTTGTGTTTGTAGATGAAGCTGGTGTGAGGAAGGTAAATTCCCTAACAGTGGTATCAAAGCCAGGTTCATTGGAAAAGTTCAGCTTCAAGATCAAATGTGACAAAGAAGGGAAAAACTGGCAGAATCAAGTTCTTCATCAGAAAGTGACACAGAAAAAGTTTCAGTCAAGAAAGAAGTCCAAGAATCGAGTTCGAAGGTTCAAGAATCTGTTCAAAGTCTCTTGGATTGGAGTTATTGCAACAATATGAGTAATATGAAGCTTGAAATAGAGAGGTTTTGGAGAAGGAAGATTAAAGGAATGTTGGCTTCTCAAAAGTTATTGCGTGTTCTTGAAGATCCCATTTCATGGCCTGAAGGTACTACAAAAGATCAAAAAGAAGAAATGCTCGAATCAGCCATTGGGATTATGATTTTTCATTTGTCGGACTCCATCATTCGAATGGTTGATAAAGAAGACACTCCATCCAAGATTTGGAAGAAACTAGATGAGTTATTTCAGCAAAAGACTCTCACCAACAAAATCTTTCTTAAGGAAAGAATCTTTGGATTTAAGATGACCAGTAGCAAGAGTTTTGAGCAGAATTTGGATGAGTTCCTAAGGATGAACATTGAGTTGGCTAACTCAGGAGAAGGAGAAGCTTTAAGTGATGAAAACCAAGCAATTATCATTTTAAATTCTCTGCCTGAATCGTTTAAGGAGGTCAAAAGTGCTATCAAGTATGGTCGTACATCAATTACTTTAGAAGAAGTAATTTCAGCATTGAAATCAAAGGATTTAGAGTTAAAATCAGAGAAATCTTCTTCACCAAACCTTGGAGAAAGCAACTACACAAGGGGTCGATCACCACACAAAAACTCAAATGGCTATCATGGTAAAAGGCACAGCAAGAGCAGAGGTAGATCTGGTTCCAGAGGTCCAAACAATTCAAGGGCGTGTTTTCATTGTGGCAAGCTTGGTCACATGAAGAGAGATTGTTATCTCTGGCTGAGAAAACAAAAGGGCAGGAGTTCCGTCTGTGAAAGTGCTAGATCCATCTACGAGGGAAAATCTGAACATACGGATTCAGCAAATATTGGAAAAGCTTGCAATGATGTTGAAGCTTTAATTGCAGCAACAGGAGAAAAACAAAAAAGATTGGAGTTTGGACTCTGGGTGTTCATACCATATGACTTTCAATAAGGAATGGCTTCAAGATTTCAGAGAGTTGAATGGTGGTAAGGTTATTATGGGGAATAATCAATCTTGCCAAGTAACTGGAATAGGCTCAATCAACATCAAAATGTTTGATGGTGTCATTCGAACATTGAAGAATGTCAGGTATGTTCCTAATCTGTCTAGAAATTTGGTTTCACTAAGCGTGCTTGATGATGCAGATTATATAGTAAAAATAGAGCTTGGAACCATGAAGATTTGTAGAGGTTCAATGGTAGTTCTTAAGGGAATTAAGAAGGACTCTCTATACTACCTAATTGGTGAAATAGTAACTGGCAGCAATACTTTAGCTGAGGCACCAGAAGATCACAAGACAATCCTATGGCATAGGAGGCTTGGTCACATAAGTGATAAAGGCTTGCAAGTGTTAAAGCAACAAAGCTTACTTGGAAAGGATAAGGTGAGCAAGGTAGATTTTTGTGAGAATTGTGTCTTGGGCAAACATCACAGATTGGCTTTCAAAGTTGGGCAACACAATTCAAGGGGCATACTTGAATACCTACATGCAGACTTATGGGGTCCAGAAAAGACTCCAACAATTGGAGGTAACAATTACTTTCTTTCTATTGTAGATGATTTTTCTAGAAAAGTATGGGTGCATTTATTGAAACATAAAAATGATGCATTTGAGGCTTTTAAAAATTGGAAAATTCTTATGGAAAATCAAACAAATAGGAAGATTAAAATATTGAGGACCGATAATGGATTATAATTTTGCAATGAGGTTTTTTATTCATATTGTAGAGAGAATGGTATTAAAAGACATAGGACTGTGAGATTAACTCCTCAACAAAATGGGGTGGCTGAAAGAATGAACCGAACACTACTTGATAAAACTAGATGTATGATGGTTAGTTCAGGTATACCCAAGGGATTTAGGGGGGAAGCTATAATGACAGCTGCATATCTAGTAAATAGATGTCCTAATACAACTATAGAGTTTAAGACACCTGAAGAAAAATGGTCCAATAAACCACCAAACTTGTCTTACTTATGAGTATTTGGGTGTGCTGCTTATGCACATCAAAGAGAGGGTAAATTAGATCCTAGAGCAGTTACGTGTGTATTTTTGGGTTACCCACAGGGAACTAAAGGTTACAAATTATGGGTTAAAGAAAACAAAGGTTACAAACTTATAATCAGTCGTGATGTTATATTTAAAGAAGATTGTTTTCCTTGTTTATCTCAAACTAACATTCCTGCAGGTACTAACAATGCAGGTATAGTAGAGACTTTAGTTCAGATGGAAACAAGAGCACCCAACACAAATCAGGTGGAAGAAAATAAGATTCAGAACCCCACTCAAACTCCAGCTGAAATGCAACCAGAATAAAGTGTAGATGCATCTAAAATTCATGCAGATCCGACTGCGTCATATCAGCTTGCAAGAGACAGAGTCAGGAGAGAACCAAAACAAGTCTAGAAGCTTACACTTACAGCTTGGGATGACATGATAGCTTATGCACTGATGTCTGCACTTGAGTTAGCTAATTCAGAACCCAACTCATATGAAAAGGCAGTAAAAGGTTCAGATTCAAAGCATTGGATTGATGCTATGAAGGAGGAAATGAGGTCTTTGTACAAGAATGATACTTGGATGATGGTTAATAGACCCAAAGACAAGAATGTAGTAGCATGTAGATGGTTGTTCAAAGTTAAAGAAGGCATGAATGATCAGGAACCAGTGAGATACAAAGCAAGGTTGGTTGCTAAGGGCTTCACTCAAAAGGAAGGAGTGGATTTTACAGAGATTTTCTCACCAATCATTAAATATAAAACCATAAGACTCATGTTATCTTTGGTTGCCCAGTTCAATCTGAAACTTGAACAGATGGATGTAAAAACTGCATTTTTACATGGTGACTTAGAAGAGACTATTTACATGGAGCAACCAAATGGGTTTGAGATGTTCAAAGGGCAAGATAAAGTTTGTTTGCTCAAGAGATCGTTATATGGCCTCAAGCAATCTCCTCGGCAGTGGTATAAACGTTTTGATGGGTTCATGATAAAGCATGGTTTTCAAAGAAGCTACTGTGATCCTTGCCTCTACTTCAAAGGACAACAATTCAAAGATGTTGAGTATTTATTGTTGTATGTGGATGATATGTTGCTGATTAGTGACAAAAGGGACAAGCTGAATAAATTGAAGGCTCTTCTCAAAACAAAATTTGAAATGAAGGATTTGGGCATGGCTACAAAGATTTTAGGTATGGAGATAAAGAGAAATAGGGATCAACATACCATCTTCATCAGTCAAAATTTTTATGTTGAAAAGGTTCTAAAAAGGTTTTCTATGAAGGGTGCTAAAGCTGTCAAACAGCCATTGAGAAGTCAATATCAGCTTACCAATGCTGATTGTCCTAAAACTAAGTTTGAAAGGGAAGATATGGCCAAGGTACCTTATTCTAATGCTGTTTGAGCTATAATGTATCTAATGATTTGCACTAGGCCTGATTTATCACACTCGATTAGTGCTCTAAGTAGATACATGGCAAATCCCGGAAGAATTCATTGGGATGCTATGAAGTGGTTGCTGCGTTATTGATTAATACTACTAGACATGGGTTGGTGTTCAAGCGGCATCTTAATCAGGTGGAAATCAGTGGGTTTGTAGACTCGGATTATGCTGGAGACCGAGACACTAGAAAGTCTACTACAGCCTATTACTTTCTAGTAAGTGGGAATTGTGTGAGTTGGAAGTCTCAACTACAATCTGTCGTTGCACTTTCAAATACTGAAGCTGAGTACATGGCTGCTACTGAAGCAATCAAAGAAGGTATTTGGATTCAAGGTCTTCTAAAAGAGCTACAGGTGTTCAAAGGAAAAGCTACAATTTTTTCAGATAGTCAAAGTGCCATACATTTGTGTAAGAATCCAGTTTTTCATGACCGGACTAAGCATGTGGAGATCAAGTATCACTTTATTCGTGACAAGGTCACTGAAGGTGTAATCAATGTTGAAAAATTCCCCACAGAAGAGAATCCCGCTGATGCTGGAACTAAGATATTGCCATTGAGCAAGTTTAACTACTGCCTAAGCTTGCTCGGAATTGATCATGGATGATAGTTGATGGCTGAACTGGGATCCTTGGGAAGTTATGTTTATCTCTGCAATCTATGTTTAATGAAGACCAAGGTGGAAATTTGTTAGAATTTTTGGTATGCATTAAACATCAATACACATCAGCAAAGTTACATTTTTCTTCCAATCTTGTCTACCATTTCGCCAGATGAGTCTGCGTTTTATTTCTCGTATTTTTTAAGTTAGATGACAGTTGTAAAACCCCCTATAAATAAGTCTTGTTATCTCAGTTGTTTACAGTGTGAGAGGAGAACAGATTTCATTTGTAAAATAGGAGCTTTTTCAGAGAGAGAAAGAGAGAGAGCTTGAGAGAGAAACACTTGGGTCTTGGGTGAGAGATTTCTTTGTACATGGTCAAGTGTACTTGGGGTTTTGCTTGGGTTCAAGGCATTGTAATCCATCAAGTGTAGAAGTTCTCTAGTGGTAACAAGTTGTAATCTTCATTGCTGTTTTCATAGTGCAGAGAAGAACATCCCAAGGGGAGTTCAAACAGGATGTAGGCTCATGTTATTTGGGCTGAACCTCTATAATTCTTGGTGTTCATTTTATTGTTTTTCTTGCTGATTTTTTCTATTGAATTTGTGTATGTTGTGTCTATTGGTTTGTTGCTTTTGTGTTTGTAGATGAAGCTGGTGTGAGGAAGGTAAATTCCCTAACAAGAAAAAATTGTTGATACCCATAAGAATTAATAAACAACAAACACAATATCAATATCTATTTATCTCACCCAACTGATAATGATAAAAAAAAATGTGAAATAAACTATTTTAAAGTAAAACAATTACATGAGCTTCAAAAAAAAAAAAAAAAAAAAACCAAAACTGAAAGCATAATATTTCGAGGTGTGTGTGTTTTTACTCATCACCATGACAAAATGCTCAAATTTTTGAGGCACCAAAAAGAACGCTATTTTTTTTTCCATCCAAGTTTGAAACGACTCTCCCACCAAATGACTTAATCTTCCCCTTGTTAACGAAAAAGATAAATATAAATGTTTTAAGGACCCGAATGATACATATTAAAAATATTGGGGATTTAAGTATTACAAAATCAATTTTTAGAACTTACGTGTTACAAAATATAAAAAAAGAGACTCGAACGGAAAAAAACTCTTTTGAAATTTAATCAATGTGTATAATCTTTCAATCTTAGCTGCTAACATATTTGGATATATATATATAACATATTTAAGTAATAACATGTCTCATTAATTGTATACTTACATTTTTTTCATTATTGCCAAAATATAATCTTGTCAAAAAAAAAATCATTAAAAATATATGAATTTTTTTATCATATTTATTATTTGTTCGATCCAATGGAATTAGGTGGCATATAATTTGTTTTTGATGTTTCTTTATTTTTTTTTCAGGTTATTGGTAAACCAACGTCATCTATCTTTAAATCTCATATGAAGAAATATTATTCAATTGCTCATACAAATTCTTCTTCTACAAGTTAATGTTTCAAAACCAAGTAACGACTAGAAATACTGTTTGTGCATCCTAAGATTCAGCACGTGTACAGCTGGCAAGTAGACAACTGTAATAGATGACCCATAAGTCCGTATTCCATCCGCAATGGCAGTACATTTTCCCAGGTCAATAGCACGAGCTGGGGAATGCAAAGCAATAAGCACGAGCTTGTAATGTTTATAAGGCATAGCATCTACGACACGAGCTCACGATGTATTTAGCTCAAGGTACGCTAGAGGCCTGACGTATCATTGGATCTTTAGAAACCCAGATACGTTATATCACTACACCAAATACCCATTTTTATAACATAAAAATATAATACTGATGAAAAAGTGTTATGCTATACTTTTATATATATATATATGTGGTAAAAGGAAAAAATGGCGGTAATTTCTTTGGGAGCCCGCCTATAATAAAAGTTGTGTTTTTTTTTTCCAGCAAATTCATTTTTTCCTAGCCCGAATATACCTCCCCCATTTTCTTCTTCGACTACAGTGTCCCCAAAGTCAATCCCAGTGATTTGGCTTCAAATCTCCTCCATCCCTCAAATCTCCCCCCTCTCTCTCTCTCGTCTTTCTCTATCTCTTATTCTCTCCGTTTCCAGTCAGTCCTCCTTTGACCCATCTACGCCTCTTCCTGCTTCGAAATCTACCATTGACGCAATACCCACCATTAGAATCGACCAGTCCCTTCTGAACGATGACCCTTTTATGCTCTGCGCTGTTTGCAAGGACCAGTTCGAGCTTGACATTGAGGCCAAGAAACTTCCCTGTAAGCATCTCTACCATCCCTAAGAGGCACGATCTTCTGTTTTTCACTGGGAATGGTGGTAGCGGCGGCGTTCAGGGCTCATTCTCTCCCAACCAGATTGCGGAGGTGGGGACAGAGACGGAGATGGGAGCGGTCTCCAGTTGTCCAGTTGCAGGTAGAGCTCGTATAAATGGTGAAGATGGAGGGTTGAGTTTAAGTCCTGGGGTCATTGAGGAGGGTGATGTTGCCATTTCTGAAAATTTGAGGTCTGTACTATTTCTTTAGCTACTTGAAATTGGGTTTTGGAATCTTGATTGGTGTATCAGTTAGGATTATTGAAGAAAAGGGTAAATTAGATCTTGGAAAAGTCTTCAAGAAGGACTTTTATAAGACTCAATAAATGGAAGTTTACTTCGTTTTGTAGGAATTTAGGGTCAATATATTTTTCTTCCATATTCAAAATCTCTCATCTAGCACCAGTTCTTTACTCACACTATGTTTGTCTTGTTTTACGAGTACTTTGAAAAATTGAAAGTTCTTAAATGGAAAAAAAAAAGGAAGCACTCTTAGATTCTTCCCTCTGAAAATCATACAGGTATTTATATATATATATAGGTTTAAACTTGGGTGTATAAATTGCGGCATGAATTAGACCGTCTATTTTGCATTTATATTGTTTTATCTTTAAATATATTTGTTGGGTAAAGTACAAAGCTTTGAGCTTGGAATTGGGATTGAAATTTTAAGCAACCATTACATTTTTTTTAATGCTTCAACTTAAATAATTTTTTTAGACTTCAAAGGCATGGCGTAATCGTGTCTGGTTCTTTCTACCATCCCCACGTCCCTCTTTCATTGTCAACAGGGGGAAATCATAATTGAGCTGTAAGAGAACTCTTCCCTCAATCACATGTTTTTATTTTCGTTTCTTTTTTCTACAAATTATTAAGGCTTAAGTTTCTATGGTCTTCGTTATTTATATATATATTGATTGATTGATATTTCATTATTTTATCTTTAGCTGTTTTCTCTTGGTAAATCATTAAAATGTTATTCTATTGATGAATTTTAGTCCTACTTTGAAAGTCTTTGCCTATTGGTATTACTATATTATACGCTCTGTTCATCCTATAATGAATATAACATTATTTAATTATATCATTTGGGTTGTGTGGATTTTTATTGCAATTGTTGTCTACTACTTTGAAATAATTTGGGGTTTAATTGTGGATTTATCTTACATTTCGTGTCTACTGGTTTTAAATGTTTGGAACTTTTCTCTCTCTTTTTTTTTTTATATACGTGTATTTGTTTCTATGTTTGATTATCGTGGACGTTTTTTACAGTAGCTTCTTGGTATTATCAATGATGCAATCATAATTTGGAGCACTAACTTTTTGGGGGAAAATTTATTCCTTTTTTATTTTTTTCACTTATTTTGTTAAGCTTGGATTTATTGGTAATATTTTATTTGAGCTTACTTCAATTTATATGACTTTGTGTTTATATCAGGTATGAAACTTTTCAATTTGGTTATGATGAACAAGGTATCGATCTAGTTGCATAAGGTAAGTATAAGATGAACAAAAGAACCACACCCTAATCAAATGTATAACTACGAGTAGATGTTTTTGTGTTATGTAGCTTTTATTTGTTAGTTTTGTATTCATATGAGTGTCTTTATATATGCTTAAATACGATATTTTTCTTATGAATCATTGAATATATGTCATACACACAATAACAAAAGTGAAGAACTGAAACACTCATTGTTCTTGCTCTTGCAAGTTGTAGGGAATTTGGTATATTGCTTCAGGGGCAGTACTGTAGACTTGTGTAATAATCTAGTTATTGTGTAGAACCAATTGGAATAGAGGTTAATTATTTTCTATGAATCTCTCTAGTGTATGGTACTGCAAGCTTGATTTTAGTGTGTGTGTGTGTATGTTGTGTCTATGCGTGTCTTTCTCATAAGACAGTGTTAACAAAAAGAGGTCCAAAATAATACACATAAGTATTTATTTATTTCTTTATTGATAAAAAAAAGCTTTAATGACTCTGTTTTTGAATTGTAATGTTGATTTAATTACGCTAATATTTTAAATGAAAGGTTTGTTTTGAGTTAAGTGTTAAATATTTACTATATTTTGGCTCTTATATCACTGTTGCATCTTATTCTAGCTAACTTTGTTTTATATGCTTTATATACATATATATTTATATATATATATATATATCTTAACCATTATAATAGTGAGTTTTGCTTCAATAAATAATTTCAAGAATTTATCCAATTTTTTTGTTGGAGCAAAGAAAAAAAAAAGAATTCAATATATATTAGCATATAAACTATATGTGGATATAGCTGATAATCATCAGTGAACATTGTATTTTCTATTTTGTATTACTATATCTCAATTCAAGAAACTTAGTTAAATGGTACACTTAAATTAATCCTTACTCGATCATGGTTGGTTTCCTTTGATGCTACCACAATAGATTATTCCAATGTTGAAATGGACAAGAGGATGTTCATTCAAAGAAAGTGATGGATGGAAAGGTTGCCTGTCATTGTTTCATTGATTAATTTAATCAATTGAACTATATATATGCATTTAAGCAAATACATGTGTAGATCTCACTTTTGTCAATGTTGGAATCATCTTTTAAGCCTTTTAATGTGAGAGAGTTTGATAGTGACCACACAATCTTTATTATCACAGTCCTAACTCACGAAACTAGTCATATTTTTAGTATTTGACTACTTTGTTTACTTGTATCTCATTTAGAGATGGACTCTTTTTTGGGATTGCTAAGTTATTTTTTGGAGTCTATATGTTATATGTTGTGCATGTTTTTTTTTGTATGACTTGTGGGCTTTCTAAGTTTAATGTTTAATGTCTATAAGTTTATATGTTTTATTTGTTTGATGGTTTAATTTTGATTTTTCTCTTATAAATATTTTTTTCTTCCTTAAAGAGATTAATGAGCTGAATGTGGTTTGTGACTTTTTATATATTTTTTTCCACCTTGTTATTAGGTTCATATGGGGCGCAATTGAAGCAGAGAGAGGAAATCTATGTCATGACTCATAATTGTCCAATACATAATTTGGGGCAAAGTGAAATATATAAAAATATATAATGGTATGTAATCTTCATTCTTGTATTTTCTTTGATTAGATTTTGATTTTATTTATTTATTTCTGGACTTGGTCACCTCTATTTTTCTCTTTGAAGTTCTTTCTGTTGAATTTATTTACTATAATAATTTCTTTTTTGGTATAGGCTGCTTTTAGAATCTTAATCATGCAGTTTGCTAACTGTAATTCTATGAGAAACATATATGTTTTACACTACACCAAATACCCCTTTTTATAGCATAAAAATATAATACTGATGAAAAAGTGGTAAGGTGAGTTCAGTCAAAATTATTTACAAATTCTATATTATATCTTGATTACTTTTCATTTTGATCAAATGTAATTGGGTATATCTTAGTTTCTTTTTAATTATTTGGTTTTCAATCCCTCTAAATCATTCTAACAATCATCATTTATGCTTTAAGATTAGACAATGTTTTTGTTGAATTCAATATTTTCTTCATTCGTTGATGTTTTTTTTAATAGCTGATTTATTGACTGAAGTTGCAATATGATGCCTTTTATATTGAACTGTGGTCCATTCTGTTTCACAAAAATGTTTATTCTTTGTTTGTAGTTTCCTTTCATCTTCTACTTAAATTTACTCTTTGAACTTGGAGTTAGAGGAGAAAATCAACAGTAAGAATCTTATTAATTGTTTTTTTGACACCTTATTTTAAGACATAAGAAATCTTACTAAACAGTGAGACTAATGTAGCTAAATGCTATCAGTCATTAAATTTTCATGAAGTTTAATTTTAATTTTCCTTTAGATGAAGACAACCCTTGATGTGGTAGCAGGTTCAATCAGGTAAAAATTCTTGGAGACGATATAGTAATTGTGGCGTAAATTTATTGCTTCAACAAAATCAACGTTTGATTTGTTTTAAGCATTTGTTAATATTTTTATGTAGTTTTTTTTCCTTTGAAAATTTTCTCAAATAGGGCTTATCGGACTCCAATTTCCAAAGCTAAGCGAGGAGGATATAAGGATACTCCAGCTGATGATTTACTTGCAGTTGTTTTAAAGGTAAACAACCCATTGATTTTGGCTTGTAATACCATTACTGTATATGATTTTGTTTTGATTTGGCTTATATACACAGGATTATTGATTTTTTTTCTTTCTTATATGTGATTAATATACAATTTAGGCCATGATAGAGAAAACAAATCTGGACCCAAGTGAAGTTGGGGATATAGTTGTTGGTACTGTTTTGCCACCTGGTTCACAAAGAGCAACAAAGTGCAGAATGGCAGCAATCTATGCTGGTTTTCCTGGTAAGTTTTCACTTTTATTTTTTCAGCTGCACGTTTTATGAGTTTTTTCCAATGGTATATAGTTTATGAGTCTACTTTAATATCAGATGGCAATGCATGTTAAGATTTTAAAAAGATGATTTTTATTTTTAATACGAGTTTAGCAGAAAAGATATAAATAATATAAATAATACGAGTTAAGCTATGGAATTTGATTTATCTTCATTTATGAAAGGTGCTCTCACAATCAGGTAAAATTTAGCTGAAATAGTTCTTTTTTTTTTAAACAAAAAAACTTGTATTAATAATAGAATATATAATACAAGTGAGTGGAGAAAACAACCACAGGAAACTCAAGAAAAACAAAAACTAAGAAAAAATGAAAAGGTAGCTTAACTACCACAACAACGATATACAAAACAGAACATTACAACAAAAAATTCCCTCTCTCAACCAATCTGTGAATCAAAAGTCTTTGAAGTCCTTATTTGAGTGGACCCAAAGAGCACCACTTATTATAAATTTATCCCAAATTTCTCCACCCTGTTTTCCATTTCCTCAAAAAAATTCTTATTCTTCTCTAGTCAAATAACCCAACAGATAGTTGTTACTACAATCTGCCAAAGAGTCTTCTTCGCCTTTGAGCCGCTCACCTGAAACAAAAAGCACCTAGATAGTTTGCTGGAACACACCAGACCATTTTAAATTCGTCCAAATTCTTGTACCAAACTTGGATTGAGACCGGGCAGTGGAAGAACAAGCCATCTGAATTTTCAGAATTCTTCTTATACAAAACACACCAATCTTTGGCTGAACACCATAACTACAAACCAGCTATGATTACCGCTTTGGCTTTACAGTCTTTTCATGTAACCGTTATATGTGATAGATGATGAATATGATGATAATTGCTCTAGAAAAGTTTCCCTTTCCTGTTTTGATATGTGAAGGTGGCATGTTGCTTTTTGGACATTCATTTTGCATTAAAAAAAAGCATTATAGAAGTTTTTATGATCTGTTGTTGGCTGTGGTTTTTTTGTTGTTGTAAATATACTCGGGTCTCCATTGCCCCTGTTTTTTTATGCACTGCCATTCTAACTTTGGCCCTTTTAACTTTCAAGTGTCTTATTTTAAAGTTTGAGGGCCAAATAAATACTCTCTTTAAAAAAATGTAAATTGAAGGAGATAAATAGTGTAATTCAAAGATGATGACAAATGTTGAATTAGTAAATTGTAGTGGAATTAGTGAAAGAAGAATTAGAGTGGTAGAAGAGAATGAAGAGAGGAAATCTGAATAATTTGTACTGTATATATTTACACGCACTACAAATTTATATTCGCTTTCAGGTCTTGAGAATAAAAATAATAACTTAAGATTTGCCAAGTTTAATATAGTTCTACACATAAGAGGTCAATATTTTAAAGACTGGTTGTTCTTGTTTTGGTATCGTTATCACTGTTTTGGTATGCATTTTCTTAGAATCGTTATCACTGTTTTGGTATGCATTTTCTTGTTTTTTTCTTCATTATTTTGCATTTTTGGTAACTCTAAGGTTTTTTTCTTTTTTACATTCTCCCTATATCAACATTTTAGAAAAAGAAAATCTCTATTTCACCATTGAAGATCTGCCCCTACTTGCTTCTCTTCTGGTCATCTTGAGTGTCTCTAGTCATCTCTAAAGTTCTTGGTCAACTATGTCTCATAGTCTACTCTATTGGAAGGGTAAGTTCTCCATTCTTTTTGTCCTCTGCTATAATTTAATGCCCTGAATGTTGATATTTTTGTATTGTGCAAATGAGGTTCACCATTATTTTCAGTTTACTTTTAGCAACAGTGCTAGCTAAATTATTTTTATTTTTCTTCTGAAATGATTTTTTGAGATAGTGTTTCATAGTACAGATTGAAGATAAAAACTTAAAGCTTTTGTGATAGTTTACCATATACAGATTTATGATCTATTAGTTTAAGTTTTCAAGTCTTTGTCTCTTGTGAGCTGTGATTTGCTACTGATTGCTTGCTTTATCTCTATTGGGTGTCATATAGCTAGCTGTGTATCTCTTTATTCATTGCACAAAAGCTCCTCTTATTTAGCTTATGATAAAACTCTATATGCAGGTTCTTAAAAGCTTGAGAAATTGGTCTACCTGTGTTGTCTTCTTATGGTACTTATACTATTTTCTTTTTAAGTATTATTTTTTATTTGGACATTGCACTTTATATCAATTGTTGGCTTGCAGTTAGTAAGCACACATAATTAACTATGTATATCTTTCATAATATAAAAGTGTATGTTATTGACTCTGCTCCCATATTTGCCTCATTCCATTGGACTCATGTGTATTAATTCTATTGAAATAGCACCATAGAGTTAATTAATATTATATAATTAGGTTAAAAGTTAGAAGACACAAGATATTTATTTATATATATAAAACTTTTTTGGAATATTTAATAACATAGGATAGTGTTTTGAAACTTCCTTTTTTTTCAAGGTTATTCGTACAGTGTGTTGATTTGTTTTATTTTGATGGCATTAATTATTATAGGGTCTTATGCTTGCCTATATGTTTTTCTTGTCTTTTGCAAAGCAGTATATAAATGTTATTTTTTTTTATCTAGCCTTATGTCGTGTTCGCCTTGTGATGCTTTTATTATTGGTAGATGTTATCTTTCTTTTTCTGTGTTTCTTCAGATTTTTTGTAAGCGGATTAAGCTATAATGACTATTGTAATGCATGTTGGTGAATTGTATTGCTTACTTATTTATAGTAGTGTTTGAAACTAATTTGTTTGATGTGATCTGAACTAGTAACTGAAGTTGTTTCATGAGTTTCAAAAGCTTGATTCATGAATTGGATTGCTTACTTCTTCATGCAGAAAATGGGATCAATAGCAGATGAATTGGATCCATGTTGAACAATTGGATCCATGTTGAATAATCAGTAAGTTGCTTAAAATTTTTGTTGAGTTATTTATGTCAAGCATAAGTAGAGAAACAAGTATCAGGTTACTACTTGGGTATATTGTTAAATGAGTCCTTTGATTACAGTTTTTAAAAAGACGATGCTTCTTCCTGCCCTTCTTTATTATTGAAATTAATTCCCCTGCTCATGTATGTTGTTCGGTGTGATTATATACTGAATATCATTCCTTGTATTTTTTGCTGTGTGAATTGATTTTGTTATTAATTTTTAAATTCTATACAAGTGTAACTTAAATAAGTATGTGAATATTTCAGCATGATCTAGAATATGATATTTTAGTCATGAATTTACGAATTTGATATTGTTGTTAGAAAGTTACTTAGTAGACTTTGTCTATTTTCAGTTGGTGAACACAGGAAAGGAAAGGGCAAAAGTCAGCCTTCTTTTTACATGGGCAGTAAGCATCTCTTTTCCTAACATAATTGTGTATAATTACTCCTAGATGTTGAAATTCTTGATTTCAGGTATTGACTTGCATGAAACTTATATAAATTTTTCTTCATTTTGTTTGAGACAACTGTCACAAAGTTCAGAGTGGGGTTTTCCTGATTATCACATATATGGCTGTCATGAAACATCTAATATCTAACAATATTTGAACTAAATGTATGCTCTGGTGTATTGAGCAAAACTCATATTGCAGTTCTGAGAGCAAAATATGGTTCTTTTGTTATTTCATTGTTGCTATTAGATGGCTGTCTTCACTTGTCCCTAACTGACAAAATAATATTTTTTCATCACTCTTTTTTTCAAAGGCAAAAAATGTCCAGTTAACAATAATTTCCGCAACTAGTGTTATGGTGCTCTAAATTTGATTATTGTACCCTTCCTAAGACTATTTCATGGTTTGGAAAACTATCTATGGCTCTGAGGTTTTTTTTCTTAAAAAAATAGATGTTAAAGGAGATAGCTTCTGACTAGACAATATCTAGAAAAAGGTTGAGATATGACTTTACTTGTCCATTCAGGTCATTTTTGCCAAGTACTTCTGATTTCTGTTTTCCATGGTTGGACTATGTGCTCTTTCTTCTGCATTGCTCAAATTTTGATGCTTCTCTGAATTTTCATAATGTGTTTTCTAACCAGGAAGGCAATGTTGCCAACCAGAGGGAACATCTAATTATTCTCCTTTCCAATATTCATATTCAGAAAGCTAATAAGCAGTCTGTCTTGAAGGTATTCTGATTGTTAATTAAGGTTGTAAAGCTTTGGCTTTAATTAATCCTCTTATATAAATTTGACTTTATGATATTTGGAGTCTAATGTCAAAATTGGATATTTATGCAACATTTTTCCTTTGTAAATTTCTATTTAATTAGCATTTGAAACATTAGTGGTGAAATTTGGGTTTTCAATAAGGTCTTCTATTTCTTTGAAACTCTTTTATGACTCTTTAATTTAAGGTCAATCACTAGAGTCTTGCTTGGTTTCTCACCAATGTTATTGGTACTGTAGCGTTATACATAGTATATCCCTTTGCCAATCAGTGACCTTGATTCTTGGTTGAAGACACCGTCCATATATGTTTTTGATTGCTCTGCAGCTGGGGGAATATTGTGAATGTTTTTATTGAGGTAAAGCTTTAACTCAAAACATATAATGAATTGATATATGTATTGATAATTAAGGTGCTACGTGACATGAATTCATTATCTGTAATTAAGATATTTATATATTAATATATTTGTAAATATAGTGACTTGATTTGATGGTTTGGCAGCTTCATGATTGGGTTGCTTCTAGCTCCTCTGGATCCACAATGGATTGCATTCTACTTGGAGCTTGTGAAGCACATGAGACTCTTCCACAAAGTGCTGAATTTCCTGCAGATGTGTTTATGTCTTGTCTCACAACACCTATTAAGATGGCTTTGAGATGGTGAGCTTCTTTTCTTGTTCGTCTGTTAGGATCGCCTATCGCGTTTATGCATCTTTATTTGAGATCATGCAGTTTTCTGGTTTTTCCTTGTGGTGTTTATTTCATATTGGTTGCTTCCTAGTTATTTTTAGTTTGTCAACTGAAAGTCTTTTAGCTGTGCTGTTTGTTTAAAGCTGTAGGAAGTTAGAAATGGCATGGTATTTAAAATACAGAGAAATCAATCCTTATTCCCGAATCCAACTCGACCGATGCCTTGTGACATGATTGGTTTGAATATATGCTTTGAAATATACACAAGTTAGCTAATCTCTGCCTCTATTTTGGGCAGTGAATGCTTTTTCTTATGAGACTAAATTTTTTTTTTTGTATTTTAAGTTGTGGATAACAATTGGTTTTTATTTTTTAAGATAACAATTGGTTTTTGTGCTGTGGATCATTAGATCTGTTTTATTAACATAAGGATGTAATATTTGCTTCTACATGTACTATCATTCTAGTCATAGAAATTTAGTATAGTTTAGTTACAAGTTAATTGTTTTGCACCTATAAGGGCTTTATAACCCATGCTTGCAAACTGGAAGTGACATCAGGGAAATAGTGTTTGAAGTGTTTGTTGATAAGGAAGTTTTATAGTGTATTTCAGATGAATCTGAATCTACTTTTCATGAGCCTTTTCTTAGTCGTCTTATAGAAACTGGTGCAACAGAAAGTTCATCTTTATGTGACCTTCCTAAGCAGATGGAAGGTGATCAACAGAGAGCCTCTGAACAGACTCAGAACATCTTAAGTAATTTAGTTGCTGCTGTTGACAATTTGTGGTATCTAAAAGATGGAATACATACTGTACTCTTGAAAAAACTTTCAAAAAATAGTAAGAGCTATGTGGGTTTTACAGTTTTATTTTTGTATGATACTTCAAGCACTGATTTGTAGACTTATCTCAGTTTTTGGTGGATCCTACTCCATTTTCTAGGATCTTGCAGGCAAAGGACACCAAATGAATTAGATAGAGAGGTTAAGAACTTAAGGGTGGCATTTACTGACCTGTTTTTGAAGCATAACACTTTCAAAGAAACTGCAAAGCCATCGAGATATTGATGCAAAGAATGGAAGAATGTATTTCACTAATTTTTGTATACATTTCTTGTTTTGTATTTAGTGATAAAGGAATCTGAATTGGGCATAAATTATGTTGTAATATGATTTCTTAAGCCTAGACTAGTAGATTAAATATTGTAATTACATTTGAGTAATTAATAAAAATCTATTTATGTTACCTTATTTGGCTTCAACTTTCATATTTGTTTTCCTAGTTTTGTGTAAGTAAAAAAAGATTATGTTTCTCTAAGCTAATATAACGCATGTGTTATACTAAAGTGTAGTATAACACAAAAAATGTGTTATACTAAAGTTTAGTATAACACAAAAAATGTGTTATACTAAATTGTAGTATAATACAAAAAAAGTGTTATACTAAAGTGTAGTATAACACAAATTTATAAGTATTGAAATGTGTTATATAATCGACTATAAATAACATAATTAAACACTTATCTATTTATTAAAATAACACAAAAATTGTTGACAGTATAATAACACATCTGTATAACAATGATAAAGTGTTATGTAAAGTATCCTGACCTACGATAACATAGTCGGTCTTAACACATCAAAAAGTGTTATGGTATGTTTTGATAACACATTTTCGGTGTTATTAAAAGCATTTTTTCTTGTAGTGTATAGATGTGCATGGTCAGACATAGCATGTCCGCAAATCCCTAAAATCTCAGACACGTAATATAAACGTGCATGGCCAGGCATGCCATGTCTGATTATCTCTGAGGATCCATGATTAGTTTTACTTAATGATCTGACCATACCTTAGGGAAAATTGTAATATTTATAATTAGTGTGGTATAGGTCACACTGGGGGTTAAGTCATGTGATGACCTCAAGGCCTATCCAGGGTTTTCTCTATAAATACTAGGATATTGGATAGGGAAAAAGAGGATGTTTTCTGTAATACAAAACTTCTGTCAAAATTTAGAGAGAAAAACAATAATAATATAGACTCGTGGACTAGGTGGATGTTAACTATCGAACCATGTAAAAAAGACAAGTGTTCTTGAGAGATCTTTTATGGTATTCTGAAGTATTATTTTCTTATTGTGGTTTACCATTAATCATTAATCCATCCCAACTATTTTCATAATTCACTGTTGGCTAAAAATTGCGTCAACAGTTTGGTGCTTTCACTGAGAGTTGCAGATTAGTGCTTTCATTCCAATCAGAGTCCATCATGGTGGTCACTCGATCGAGGAACGTCAATGAAATGGATCAGCCTGGTGGCCAGGAGGCTCACCATACTGCTGTTTCCGATGAACATAGCTCTGAAATCCAACAACGATTGGGGAAACAACTGATGGGCCATGAGGACATTGGGGTTCAGCATCATTGTCGCTGAATCCAAACCCAGATTACTTGACTGCGGTAGGATTGAAAATCAGGCAGTCAAGAAGCCATTTGGTCAGAGTAAACAAGCAAATCGAGGAGGTTTTGGCTCGGCTGCCCTTTCTTGCCACCGACGTTAATGTCGGGAAGAGACAAGATGGTTCTCATAAGTCCCGCCGAGATAGCCGATCCAGACCAAGACGATCAGTTAGGACCTCGACCCCAAGTTCAGTGCCCATGGCACAAGATCACCAAAATGTTCAGCCTGATGGCCTTCCCAGGGGTCATCGGCAAGTCAGCTAGTCGGCTAGAACATCGACCCCAAGTTCAATATCACCGTCATATGCGCCCATGGCAGTCCACGAGGAAGGTCTAGGGCAAACTCACAAAGACAACATGTTCCAGCCAACCCTCCCCCATCAAGATCAGATTTCCAGACGCATAGAGCTAGAAGCGGTGGAGCAGAATGACCGTGGGCTAATTTGGTTCATCCTGACGGGACAAGAATTGCCTCACCAGTTAGGCATCCCCCATCACCCATAAGACATCCAACACCGCCTCGTTCTACGCGAAATGTTCCTGCTTATGGGGACAGCAGGAGAGATCCTCCTCCTACTACCCCTACATATGCATTGTGGACATGCGACAACATCCCAGATCCTCATCCTCAGCCGTGAGCTCTAAGTTTCTCCCAATGGAAGTTATTGGACTGAGGGCCGTCGACGTGGCAGGTCCGATACAGATTTGATAAATCACCTGAGTTCGGCTCAAAGCCCTCAAGTCGATCCCCACACCGAACTTTGAGATCGCCTAAACTCACAGAGGATAAATTCAGCCTAAAATGGAGTTAGTTACACTCATCATGAGGGAGTTCCTTTCAAAGTACGTGATACCGGGAATGTCCCACCAAACCAAGCTCGAACTTGGAGGGACAACAACCCGCCGAACGTGCACGATGGGACAGGAGCTGCGGAACAGCCCTAGAATAACCAAGGAATCAAAGACCAAACCCTCGAAAGGTTAGCCCAGATGGAGGAGCTAATGAAAAGACTCCTATCAGAAAAGGAAAAAGATGAATATGATTCAGGGGATGAGCTCGATTTTTTCGCCCCAAACATTGCGGCAACCGCGTACCTGCTGGGTTTCAGGATGCCCCATTTATCAAAATTTGATGGAGATGGAGATCCGTCTGACCACTTGGGAATGTTCAACACCCTGATGATGGCCCACAACATTGGACCCGAGCTAAGATGTCTAATATTCCCTTTGACTTTGATCGGACCGACTAGGCAATGGTTCAAACAATACAAAAAGCACTCTATTAGCTCGTGGAAGAATTTCTCTATGGACTTCAAGTGAGCTTTCAGGGCTTCTCAGGCATCTTAGATTAAGGCCAACTCCCTGGAAAATGTAAAGCAGTAGCCCGTGAAACCTTTGAAAGCATACCTAAGTAGGTTTTCCAACGTTGCCGCCCGAGCTAGAGACGCCGACGAGAGTTCTAAACTCATGGCAATGAGGACAGGAATCCTTGTGGGAGGAAACCTATGGCAGGAACTACAGAGAATTGGAGTTAACACTGTGGATGAGTTCCTGAACCGAGCTCAAAGGTGGATTAATCTAGAAGAAGCGCGTGCTTCTGTTGTAGGAACCGGCTAGGCCCTTGTTCAATTCGTTGGAGCGGCAACAACTGTGGCTGGTGCTACAGCTCAAACCATTGCCCAGAATAACCAACGGGGTGGCAAAAGAAAGGGAAATGGTGAAGGCAGCCAGAGCAGGTTAAAACAAAACAAGTTCGTGGAGAAATTTAAACCGATCTATGCAACTTATTCTGACCTCACGGATACTAGAGAACGCATATTCTTGGCGAATTCTTCTCGCCTTCCATGCAAGAAGCTAGAACCATTAAAGAATCAAAGGGAAAAGAGAGATCCCTCTAAATTTTTTCGATTCCACAATGATATCGATCACAATACTGATGACTGCAAACAATTAAAGGATGAGATCGAGACTCTCATCAGGGCAGGACTGTTGGCTCAGTATGCTCGGAATCGAGGGACTCCCAGACAGCCCGTTGGACAAAACATTCCATCAACTCCGGAGGCTCCAATAAATCAAAATGGAGGTGAGGTGAATCAGGACAACCCTCCTTCGATCACGAGAGGAGATATAGCAACCATCTCTGGAGGTCCTCACCTGGCAAGCATGGGCAGAGGTGCCCAGAAGAGGTATATCAACGAGCTGAAATCCCACAATGGAGTGGAGTTCATCCCGGAGCAACGACTATCAAAGCACCAGCGGTTAGAAAAACAACAAATCATTTTTATGGAAGAAGATGCCAGCCATGTCTAGTTCCCACACAACGACCCTTTAGTCGTAACGGTTCAGCTCGCCAACCAAAGAGTTAGGAGGATACTAGTAGATAATGGAAGTTCTGTGAATATACTATTTAGGTCCACCTTAGAAAAAATGGGGTTGTCTGTAGCCGACCTAAAGGCGACTTCCATTATTCTATATGGATTTTCCAGTGAGGGATCAGCAGCCATCGAAACAATCGAGCTAGTGGTGACATTGGGAGAACGCCCACGAACTATCTCAAAACTCCTTGAGTTAGTGTTCATCAATTGTCCAGTGGCCTATAACGCAATTTTGGGTCGACCTGTGTTGATGGCCTTTGAAGCCATAACCTCTATCCGCCACCTAGCAATCAAATTCCCCTCCTCTGTGGGAATATGCACTGTCAGGGATGATCAGCTCACTGCCATGGAATGCTATAACATTTCCATGAAGGGAAAATCACAAACTGGCCAGCAAGCAATGGCCATAAATGACGGAGGCGAGGAGTCGCAGGAAGTGGAAGCTGCTTCTGTGACGGAGGAACCTCAGGAAACCAAGGATAGAGGCATCACCCCAAGTGATGATATTGACCCACAAATGGGTGAGGATAGATTAGAGCTCCAAGATATCAAAGAGCTTGAGGAGGTATATATAGATCCCAAGGACACTTTGAGAATCGTTAAGATTGGGAAAAATCTTAACGATGAGAGAAAAACGGAGTTGATAAATTTTTTGCAAGGGAATCTAGAAGTTTTTTCCTGGTCTCATGAAGAAATGGTGGGAATAAGCCCGAGTGTGATCATGCACACCCTAAACATGGATAAAAACATACCTACAAAATCCAAAAAACAGAGACGTTTAGGAACAACCCGAGCTGAGGCGTTGGAGGAAAAACTAGCTCGATTATTAAAATGCGGGTTCATTTGTGAAGAAAAATATCCGACCTGGGTCGCGAATCCTGTTCTGGTCCCAAAGCCAAATGGAAAGTGGTGGACCTACATCGATTTCTCCGCCCTAAACAAATCATTTCCCAAGGATTGTTTTCCATTGCCGAGAATTGACCAGTTGGTAGATGCCACTGTGGGGCACGATCTCATGTCCTTCATGGATGTGTATTATGGATATAACCAGATCGTGATTAATCCTATGGACCAGGAGCATACTAGCTTTATGACTCCAACAAACGTATATTGTTATAAAGTCATGCCCTTCAGATTAAAGAATGTCGGGGCTACCTACCAACGATTAGTTAACAAAATGTTCATTGGTCAGATCGGAAAAAACATGGAAGTGTATGTTGATGATATGCTAGTCAAATCCAAGACTGCCAACAACCATGTATCTGACCTAAATGAATGTTTTGAGGTCTTGAGGAAATATAACATAAGGTTGAATCCCTAGAAGTGTACTTTCAGAGTGGCGCCGAGAAAATTTATGGGATTCATAGTCAATACAAGGGGGAAAGAGGAAAATCCAGATAAAATCAGGTCGTTATTGGAAATTCCTTCGCCCAGCTCGCGTAAAGAAGTCCAGAGCCTGATTGGAAGAGTGGCAGCCCTTAATTGGTTCATTTCAAAGTCCACGGACAAATTCTTGCCATTCTATAACTTGCTCCGAGGGAATAAGAAATTTGAATGGACTGAGGAGTGCGAACAGGCATTTCTCGATTTGAAAACGCATTTGGCCGAACCCCTAGTACTGTCTAAGCCAGTTGTAGGGGAGCCCCTATTTCTTTATTTGGCTGTGACAGAAAATGTTGCCAGCGCCGTATTGGTCCTGGAAGAAGACCAGGTTCAAAAACCAGTATATTATATAAGAAAAAGACTTCTCGGAGCTGAATCGCAGTATCCCCTAATGCAAAGGATGGCGTTCTGCCTGATATTAGCCTCTAGGAAGCTTAGGTAATACTTCTAGTCCCATTCAATCCATGTCATGATCGACCACCTTTAAGGCAGGTATTACAAAAACCTAAAGCATCAGGACAACTCCTAAAATGGGCTATTGAACTCAACCAGTTCGAAGTATTGTACGTACCATGGACATCGATTAAAAGCCAGGCCCTTGCTGATTTATGGCTGAATGCACTGGATTTCAAGAAGAGCTTTTGAAAGAACCAATGCAGATGTTGTGGAGAATATTCATGGACGACTCCTCTAATGAGAACGGGTCCGGAGCTGGGATCATATTGATTTCTCCGGAAGGACATCGATTCCATACCGCACTACGATTTGGGTTTGAGGCATCAAAAAATGAAGACGAGTACGAGGCTTTGTTAGTCGGGCTTAGAGTGGAAAAGGAATTGAAGGCCAGGGTCGTCCAGTGTTATAGCGATTCCCAGCTCGTGGTTAATCAATTTTTTGGGGAATACCGAGTGCAAGGTACCAAGATGGCAGCTTACCTAGCTAAGGTAAAGAAAGAGCAATCAGAAATCGAGTTTGGCGCCGTCGAACAGATCCCTCGTGAGCAGAACGCTTTGGCGAAGCTCGCCACCAAGGAAGCTGAGACTTTGAACATAGTACCGATGGAATTCTTGGAAAGTCCAAGCGTGGCAGGAAGTGCGACAGAGGTCGAGATGATCGACACTAGGCCGACCTGGATGACCCCCATGATAGAATATCTTACAACAGGAAAACTGCCTGAAGAAAGAAAAGACGCGAGAAGGATACTCTATCAAGCTCCAAGATATGTGATAGTGGATGGAACATTGTACCGACGGGCCATTCCTTGCCTCTGCTACGGTGTGTTCTGCTATAGGAGGCTGAAACTGTAATGCGGGTAATACATGAAGGCTTCTATGGGGATCATGCTGGGGGGCATAACCTGGCCTTAACAATATTAAAGCAGGGTTATTTTTGGCCCACTTTAACAAAAGATTCCATCTCCCATGTTCGAAAGTGTGACAAGTGTCAGCGATTCGCCACAGTTACACAAGCTCCACCGGTCAAGCTAACAATGATCTCATCCTCGTGGCCATTTGCAGTGTGGGGAATCAATTTAATAGAAGCTTTGCCTACGAGAAAGGGAGGAGTTCCTTATGCGGTGGTGGCCACTGATTACTTCACGAAGTGGGTAGAGGCCGAATCATTGGCAACCATCTGGACCTCTCACTGAACTTCTACGGGACACACCCCTTTCTCCCTGACTTTCAGAAATGAGGCAGTCCTTCCCGTCGAAACAAAAGTAACCACGCACAGGCTCCAGAAATTCAACCAGGAGCGGAATGATGAGTTGCTCAATGTGTCTCTCGACCTAATTGATGAGAAACGAGAGGATTCGTAGCTACAGCTCGCACATTACCAACAAAAAATCACACGTTATTTTAATTCCAAGGTCAAAAGTCGTAGCTTTGTTTTGGGCGACCTAGTCCTCCGAAGGGTCTTTTTGGAAAACAAGAGCCCCAAAGACGGTGCTCTAGATCCGAACTGGGAAGGGCCCTATCAAATAGTGGAGGTCGTGGGTGAAGGAACTTTCAAATTAGCTCGACTTAGTGGGGAAATAGTCCCACAGACCTGGAATGCCATGCACCTGAAGAAGTATTATCAATAATGATACCATCCATCTATGTAAGGCTTAGTTATAAAAGCCATTTGATTAAGAAATGAAGGAATTGTTGTGTATTTCTTTTCTTTCATATAGGTCATTTATGTATTAGTTCGTGTAATAATATTTGTCCAAGCAACCAAGAAAGTTCACTCTTTGGTTACTTGGGGGGCATATAACCCGAAACGAATCAAAACATTCGAAGCACTTAAAATCCTGGATACAACCAGGTCCAAAACTTGGAAGTTAGTAAAATTGATTAACCGATGTTTTTTCTAAAAACACGAGGTGTCAATAAACCTAGCACGAACTGAGTTTTAAACCATTTAAAATACTGGATATAACCAGGTCCACAACTTAGAAGTTAGCAAAATTGAAAATTTGATGGCTTCCTTTGAAGCTCGAGATAGCAATAAACCTAACAAGGACTAAGTTTGAAATATTTAAAATCTCGGATATATCCGGGTCCAAAGCCTGATACTTAACAGGTATAATATAAATCAAAAAAATCAATTTTGGATATAACCAAGTTCAAAATATCTATCTCGATCTAAAAGTTGATTCCTAAGATTTTGAATGTGCAAGTCTAAAAAAATCATAAAGATGAGAGACAATCAAGGAAAAGAAAAATAGATAAAAGGTAGATATATGAATTACAAGTAAATTGTTTTGAGAAAAAATAACCTCACACCAGGCCAAATGGCAAATGTTTACAATAAAGAAAAAGAAAATCAAGCCCCACTAGGGCACTTTGAGGATGTAACCTCTTCGGTCTCCTGCTCTCCCGCAATGGAAGCATTCCCGGTCTCAGATTGCTCTTGTAGGATCCGAGCTTTGAACTTCTCAAGGTATGGATCCCACACTTAAGAAGCCAAGAAGGAGAAGTTGCCATCCTGGTTGAAAGCCCAGCAGTGATACAACATGCTTTCCATGGAGGATAGCGAGGCTTCCCTCTCCTCCTTAATAGCAACCTCAGCCTCTATCTGCTTGGATTTGGCCTCCGCGACCTCGACTTGAAGAGTGGCCAAGGAAACCTTTGTAGCCTGCTCGCTCTCTTGAGACAATGCAAGGGAAGCCTTGGCATCAAGCTCGCCATGTTGAGCAACTGCGAGGGCAGCTTGGGCAAAAGTCAAGGCGGTTTGAGCAGCCTGGAGCCCAACCTGAAGCTCTTCATTCCTAGCCCTTACTCGAGCTATGTTGCGGTACTGAGCCAAAATCGACTGCAAAAAATAAGGAAACAAGTTAGACGCATATTGGGGTAAAAAAAACGTGTTCCCTAAGCAATCTGATTTTTCTTTGAACCCTAACCTTTCATCTTCTATACACCGGATGGGTATTTTCAATAGTTACCCAAATCTACCCAGAAAATATCCTATGCCATGAATATCATATTCTTAGGAAAGGTTCAAAACCTTCGGTGTAAACCTAAAGTTGAAACCTATGTGCCAAAAAATTAAGATGACCCTTTAATATTGACTACGGCGAAGCATGAAAGAACATGGTAAATAAAATGCAAAAATCTATAAGGAAAGAGCCCATAAGAAGTGATAGGACTTATAGTATGATCGTCGATAGAAGAAGTGTGCTTCGTAAGGATAGGAAAACTCACTCCGGAGCAGCTGAACGACTGGGTCTTCGAAAGATTTTGGGAACAAATGGTTTTTGAAGGCTTTTCTTTTCTTTGGAAAGGAAGAAGGTTTGAAAGCACAGAAGAAAGAATATGAGGAAATTTTTTGAATGAAAGGTGGTAAACTGTGGAATTGACCTGTCCCTTTTTATACGTAAAAGTCATAAAACAACGTGAACCGTCTGATCAGACCAGTTTAAGATTTGAGGGTAGTGTTTCAAGAGGCGAAACGGCGGCAAAAAGTTGGCCAGACCATTATTGCAGTCCTCGAAACCCGTACAAACGCCAATCGTGGTGTTCCACGTGGCCAGTACTCAAACAGTGGGAAAGCCTGGGCAACCGCGGCGGAAGTTTAAAAGTCCCCACCGTGTAAGTCAGAAGATGGCATCATAAAACACGGGCAGGGACTTGGGGGGAAAATGTGCATCCTAAGATTCAGCACGAGCCTTTTATTTAGCTTGTGTACAGCGGGCAAGTAAAGAATTGTAATAGATGACCCATAAGTTCGTATTCCATCCGCAATGGCAGTACAGTTCCCCAGGTCAATAACATGAGCTGGGGAATGCAAAGCAATAAGCATGAGCTTGTAATGTTTATAAGGAATATCATCTGTGATACGAGCTCACGATGTATTCTGCTTGAGATACGCTAGAGGCCTGACGTATCCTTGGATCTTTATAAACCCAGATACGTTATATAGACGTGCATGGGCAGACATAGCATGTCCGAAAATCCCTAAAATCTCAGACACGTAATATAAGCGTGCATGGCCAGGCATGGCATGTCCGATTATCTCTGAAGATCCATGATTAGTTTTACTTAATGATCTGACCATACCTTAGGGTAAATTGTAATATTTATAATTAGTGTGGTACATGTCACACTGGGGTTTAAGTCACGTGATGACCTGAAGCCCTATCCAGGGTTTTCTCTATAAATACTAGGATCTTGGATAGGGAAAAAGAGGATGTTTTCTGTAATACAAAAACTCTGTCAAAATTTAGAGAGAAAAATAGTAATAATATAGACTTATGAACTAGATGGATTATAACCCCCGAACCACGTAAAAAAGACAAGTGTTCTTGAGAGATCTTTTCCAGTATTCTTAAGTATTATTTTCTTATTGTGGTTTACCATTAAGCATTAATCCATCCCAGCTATTTTCATAATTCACTGTTGGCTAAAAATCGCGTCAACACTGTTGAAGGACATTCTTTATCTCAGATTATTTGTTCATGTTTTATTTTTTTTAATTATATTTTTGTTCTTACAAAGCATCATGTTACGTTTTTTTTGTCCTTATTATGTGTTTAAATGCTCCAAGTTACTTTTATAATATCCAAAAAGTACCAGGTTACTTTATGTTGTAGTATTTGTAGGATCTTAGAATTTAAATCTAGATGGATAGTCCCTATTATTTTTTCAAAAACATAATAGAAACATAAAATAACATGTCATATATATATGAACATCAAATTCATAAATTATAACAAATACAAAGATATAGAAACCTACCAATACGTAGTAGAACAATGACTCTTTCCTTTAGATACTCTAACATTTGATTAATGGTGGTAGCTGTTGGGTTTTATGCCTTTATAAAATCATGTCAGACATGTAACGCGATTTTATATTGTCAATAAAAGAAGTGTAAATTATTTAGTTTGACAACCGTGTCACTTGCTTGTTTTATTACATTACTAATGGAATAATACAAACATTTATAAAATCTCGAACATATAAATAATTACAATTATAGTGACTGGGTCACAGTGGATTACAATTGTAATTATATGTTCAAAAGAACAAGTCTTAAGATTAAGTTAGTGCATTGGATTTTCACTGATCTGGCAATCTATGATATGATCTACTTACACGTTCGGGGTGTGATGTCTTATCCAAGGCATTGACCAAGTAAACAAGATCGGATGTATTTTGTTACATTTGACTGGACCGATATTGATTATTGATAAGATAAGTAAGTAACGTTATTATCTAATCTAATCATATCACAACGTTGACAATAGGTTAATTCAATCTTAATTCTGAGTGATTAATATTCTGCTAATTGTATTATTCAAGTCTTTTGATATGTTCATTACCAGCTTACCCTACGGACTAGCTCATACTTACCTATTGGAGATTTGGTTGTATAGTTGAGTGAGAGTATTTATCATAGACATGAAATCTATAGCTTTTGTTTAAGAAGTGAAACAACGATTTCCTTATAGCTTGGTTCAAGTGTTAAATGATAGAGTACTCATTTCTGTAATAAAGTTTATGGAAATATCATTTACAAGGAACTTAGTGGGAGTATAGGATAAAATATCAATAAGGGGTAAAATGGTAATTTGCACCCGTCTCATTAGTAGATCATCTATAGAGGATTTAATGACGATTATAATTATAACAATGGATAGTGTATTTACAATTGGTGCAAAGTGTTCAATCAAGAGTGCAATCCTGAGTCTATAGTGGAGTCATGATGAATTAATAAGGTAGTGAGTTTATTTGTTATAAATAAACTCATGGTAACTTATTGGAGCTTGAGTTCATGGATCAATGGTCTTCATGTCATCTCTTATCAAAATGAATCTAGTAGTCTTTGAATAATTAATTTAATTATTAATTATAAAATATCATATTGACTAGTTCAATGGAAATAAATAATGTTAAATTATTTATTGATATTTTGTGAGAAAAGAAATAGAAGAAACTTTGAGGATTTTATTGCAAAGTCTCAAAAATAGAGTATTATAGCTAATGTGGACAATTTTGTTAATATTGATAGTTTGGTATTAATATTAATAAAATGAATTAAATAAAGGTCAAAATTATAATTGGTTAATTTTGACAAGTATTTAATTAATTATAATTATTAAATAATTATTAAAGCAAAATGGGAAACAAAAACCTATTTTATGTACTAGCTAATTGTCTATATATACTACTGTTATAGAATGCATTAGGTCAGATGAATTTGACAAGGAACCTAGCCACTCACTCTCTCTGAGTTTTGTCTCTAGGAATTCTCTTCTCATGTGTTGAGACTTGCCCACATAAACACTAGGTTGTTTTAGAGAAAGACTTGGAAGACTGTGGTCTTGTTTCAAAGAGCGTGGTTTGGATTCCTTGCAATACCTAGCATTTAACAAGGACAAAAGGTTAGAGAATCTAATTGGTGTAGTCAATGTTCCACTACGGATCTCGTAAGTACTTTAATGGTTTTGTTATTGTATTTACAAATCTCTGTATGAAAATCACATCTATGCATGTATTTATGTTTTCCATTGTATGTTATTTTATGCAATAGGGAGTGTTATCCCCGTTTCCTCCCTCGCTTCTTGGGTCCGTACATTCAGTCCACGGGCCACCCTGAAGGGACCAAAGGCTCAGATCGGGCCCAATAGAGGAGATGAGTCCCGACAGTCCAAATATCGATACAGCCCAACGTTGTCCCAGAATGAAAGAGGAGATCGTGAGGTTCGCATGTTTCATTCTCTCGGACCCTTCATATGATGTGCCCGGAATGCGGTAAGGATATTAATTCCTCCAGGTTTGAAAATGGACTGGGAAGACCGTTGACGACCCTGGATCCTGGTAAACGAACCAGGATCTTGGTTAATGAAGAGGGATGTTAGTAAACGAACCCGGACCTGGCGACCAGGTTGGGCGTGATAAGTTGTCCCTGATACTGACATTGCCCCAAGAAACACGGAGTTTTGTCCCCATAACTAACCTACAGAAGAGGTTACATACGAAATGTACGCCGTTATTCAAGAACCGTACCACCACTGCTCTAACAGATTCTGTCCCCTGGATCTCCTTAAAAGCCCTTGCGAACCAAACTAGAGCTACGTACTACTGTCGGCCTTGTGGCGTGGTTATGCTAGGGTCGGCCCAATGGGACCCTGATGACCATATTCTACGTAATAAAATCTTTTGTGTTAAGCTTCCATCAGCGAGCAAATGATGTTTATACTCCTATTGGGCCCGAATTAGTCCGGCCCAAACCCAGAGCACTCAACTGCCTATAAATATGAACAGTTGTGCACTGTTGAAGGGATCTGATTTTTCTCTTGTAAGCATACAATTTGCTCAAATTCAGAGAAACTTCATTACTAAAGCTCCTAAAAGCTCTAATACAATTGACTCATGGACTGAGGCTCTTTAACGCCCTAACCACGTAAAATTATTGGTGTGGTAGTTTCTAATCCTTTCTTTCTAAGGTCTCTTATCTTTTATAATTCTAGTTTCTAAAAAACTCGGTTGTACGCCCTGATATTCTGCCCGGGTCTTTTATGCAGCTTGAGTACAGCTGGCTAGCTAAGAATAGTACTAAAGGACCCACAAGTTGATATTTCCTCTACGAAGGCAGTGCGACTCCCCAGGTAATAGCATGAGCTGAGGAATACGAAGCATTAAGGCACGAGCTAGAGATGGATATAAAACACAACATCCTGGGCACGAGTTGGCGTTATGTTCAGGTCGTGGTTCTCTGACAACCTGCCATGTCCAAGAGTCTTTATAAACATGGATACGTTATTTATAAACGTGCGTGGTCAGAAATTACATGTACGTCATCCCTGAATTCTTGGACACGTAACATAACACATGCATGATCAAACATCACATGTCAGATTATGCCAAATGACCCATAATCAATTTTACCTAATGATTAGACCATACCTTAATATATATTGTAATATTCATCATTTGTGCAAGACATGTCACATGTAGGATGGGTATCCATGTGATGACCCCTACACCTATCCTGGGATGGTTCTACAATAAATACCAAGACCTTGGATAGAAAAGTGGTTGGGTTTTCTCTGTGTAATACAAATACTCTGTCAAAATATAGAGAGATATACAGTAATAATATCTACTCGTGGACTAGAGGGATTTTAGCATCTGAAGCACGTAAAAAGGAACGAGTGTTCTTACTATATCATTCTAAGCATCCTTAAGACTTATTATTCTTATTACGGTTTATCCTTAAGCACTAGTTTATTCCAGCTAATTACGTAATACACTATTGGCAAAAAACTGCATCAACAGTTTGGTGCTTTCATTGACAGCTGCAAATTAGTGCCATTGAAAAAGATTCATAACAAAGTTGGTCACTCGTTGAAGGCACGGTAACGAAATAGATCAGCATGGTGGGCAGGAGGCTCACCATACCGCTGTTTCAGACGAGCAAAGCCCAAAGATTCAGTAGCGTTGGGCCACGACGACACTAGAAGTTCAGTGCCTCTACCGCCGAATCCGAACTCGGATTACTTGACCGCGCTAGAGTTGGAGAACATGCAGCTGAGGAGCCATCTAGCCAAAGCAAACAAGCAAATCGAGGAGGTCTTGGCACGACTACCCCTCTTGCAACTGACGTTAACGTCGAAAAGAGGCAAGCCAGGACTCGTAAGTCCCACCGGGATAGTCGACCCAGGCCAATTCGATCGTTTAGAACCTCAACTCTAAGTTTTGCGCCCATGTCACACAATCACCAAGGAACCCCGTTTGGTGGCTTTCCCAGGGATCATCAACGAGTCAGCCGGTCGGTTAGAACCTTGACTCTGAGTTCAGTGCCACCGTCAAATGCCCATGGCAACACACACAGATGATCAAGGACGAACTCGCAATTATGGAATGTCCCAATCGACTTCCCTGTACCGCGATCAGATCGCCAAGCGCAAGGAACCAGAAATGGTGGAGCAGAGCGACTGTGGGTTAACTTGGTCCAACCTGATGGGACGAGAATCGCCTCACCAATCAGACATCCTCCATCACTGATAAGGCATCCGTCCTCACCTCGTTAAACTCGAGATGTTCCTACCTACGAAAACAACAGGAGGAATCCCCCTCTCGCTGCCCCTGCTCATGTCTCGCGAGCACGCGTGAATATCACAGAACCTCATCCTAGGCCGCAAGCTCTGAGCTTTTATAATGGAAGCTATCGGATGGAAGGCCGTCGAACTGATAAGACCAGTGCAAATTTGAGGAATCAGCTGAGTTCGGCTCAGAACCCTCGAGTTGATCCACTTACCGATTTGCGAGATTGCCTAAACTCACTAAGAACCAATTCAGCTCGTGATGGAGTCAGCGACACTCACCACGACGGAAGTCCTTCCAAAGTGCATGATAATGGGAATGCCCCTACAAACCAAGCTCAAACTTGGAGACACAATAACCCGCCAAACGCATACGATTGAATGGGAGCTGTTGAACAACCCCAGGGAACCAAGGACCCAACCCTCAAAAGGTTGGCCAAAATGGAGGAACTGATGAAAAGACTCCTATCAGAAAAGGAGAAAGACGAGTATGATTCAGGGGACGAGCTCAAGCTCTTTGCCCCCAACATCGCGGCAACCTCATATCCGCCGGGTTTCAGGATGCCCCATTTATCAAAATTCGACGGAGATGGAGATCCGTCCGACCACTTGGGGATATTCAATACCCTGATGATGGCCCATAACATCGGACCTGGGTTAAGGTGCTTGGAATTCACCTCAACTCTGGTCGGACCGGCTAGGCAATGGTTCAAGCAATACAAAAAGCATTCTATCAGCTCATGGAAGAGCTTCTCCGCTGACTTCAAGAGGGTGTTCCGAGCTTCTCAAGCAGCTTAGATAAAGGCAGACTCCCTTGCAAACGTAAAGCAGCAGCCCAGAGAGCCTATGAAAGCTTACTTGAGTAGGTTCACCAACATTGCTGCGCAAGCTAAAGACGCAGATGAAAGCTCTAGGCTTATGGCGATGAGATCAGGAATCCTTGTTGGAGGTGACTTGTGGAAAGAGATCCAGAGAAAGGGCGTCAACACCATGGATGAGTTCTTGAACAGGGCTCAAAGATTTATCAACTTGGAAGAGGCGTGAGCTTCGGTCACAGGAACCAGCCAAGTCCCTGCCCAGCCCGTTGGAGCGGTAACGGACGTTGCAGCTACAGCTCAAACATTTACCCAGAATAACGAAAGGGGAGGAAGCAAGAGGAAGGGAAGTGGCGAGGGCGGCTAGAACAGTTCAAAGAAGAATAAGCCTGTGGAGAAATTCAAACTAATCTATGCAACTTACGCCTACCTCAAAAATACCAGGGAGCGCATCTTCTTGGAAAATTCTGCCCGCCTTCCGTGGAAGAAGCCGGAGCCTCTAAAAAATCAAAGGGCAAAGAGAGACGCTTCACAAAATTTTTGATTCCACAATGACATTGTTCACAACACCGATGACTGTAGGCACTTAAAGGATGAGATCGAGACACTCATCAGAGCGGGGCATTTGGCTCAGTACGCCCGGAATCGAGTCACCCCTAATCAGCTCACTAGGCAAAATATTCAATCAGCTCCGAAAACCCCCACAAATCATACCAGAGCTATGGTGAATCAGGATACCCCTCCTCCGATAATAGGGGGAGAGATAACAACCATCTCTGGAGGACCTCATCTGGCAGGAACGAGCAAAAACACCCAAATGAGTTATGTCAATGAGCTAAGGTCTCACAATGGAGTCAAGTTCATCTCGGAGCAACGTTTATCTAGGCAGCAATGATTGGAAAAGCAACCAATCAGTTTTACTGAAGAAGACGCCAGTCATGTCTAGTTCCCACATAACGACCCTCTGGTCATAACCATTTAGCTCGCTAATTTGAGAGTTAGGCGGACACTGGTTGATAACGGGAGTTCTGTGAACCTACTATTCAGGTCCACACTAGAGAAAATGGGATTGTCTGTGACCGAGCTAAATGAAACCTCCATGATGTTGTACGGATTTTTCGGTGAGGGATCAGCAGCTATCAGGATGATCAAGTTGGTGATAACCTTGGTGGAGGGAACACAAATTTTTTCCAAGCTGCTCGAGTTTGTGGTCATCGATTGTCCGACCGCATACAATGCAATCTTGGGTAGGCCCACGCTGATGGAATTTGAAGCCATAACTTCTGTCCGCCACCTTGTGATCAAGTTCCCCTCATCTACGAGAATATGTAATGTCCGAGGCGATTAGCTCGCTGCCAGGGTATGCTATGGCATTTCCATGAAGGGAAAATCATAACCCGGGCAGCAAATGATGGTCGTGCAGGATGGAGGCGAGGAATCCCAGGAAGTCAAAGCTGATCCTGGGATGGAAGAACCTCAGCAAGTCAGTTGCAGGGGAACCACCCCGAGTGAGGATATTGATCCACGAATAGGTGAAGATAGGTCTGAGCTCCAGGCTATTGAAGAACTCGAAGTGGTAAACATCGATCCCAAAGATGCTTCGTGGATGGTTAAGCTCGGGAAAAATCTTGACGCTGAGAGAAAGGCGGAGATGGTAGAATTTTTACAAGAAAATCTAGATGTTTTTGCTTGGTCCCATGAAGACATGGTAGGGATCAGCCCGAATGTCATCATGCATACGCTTAACTTGGACAAAAGCATGCCTGCAAAATCCTAGAAACAGAGGCGTCTGGGTACAACCCGTGCTGAGGCCCTAGAAGTGGAAGTAGCTAGGCTTTTGAAATGCAGTTTTATTCAAGAGGAAAAGTACCCAATCTGGGTCGCTAATCCCATTCTGGTCCCAAAGCCAAATGGAAAATGGCGGACCTGCATCAATTTCTCAGTTTGAACAAAGCTTGTCCCAAGGATTGTTTCCCCTTGCCAAGGATTGACCAATTGGTGGATGCCACTGCGGGGCACGAGCTCATGTTCTTCATGGATGCATACTCTAGATATAACCATATCGCTATGAACCCCGCAGACCAGGAGAATACTAGCTTTATGACATTGAGCAACATTTACTGCTATAAGGTCATGCCCTTCCAGCTAAAGAACGCTGGGGCGACCTACCAAAGATTGGTCAACAGAATGTTCGTTGATAAGATCGACAAAAACATGGAAGTGTATGTTGATGACATGCTGGTCAAGTCAAAAGCTGCCGACAACCATGTTTCCGATCTGAAGAAATGTTTTGGGATCCTGAGGAAGTATAGTATGAGGTTAAACCCCCAAAACTGTACTCTCTGAGTGGCGTCGAGAAAATTTCTGGGGTACATAGTCAACACCCGAGGAATAGAGGCGAACCCCGAAAAAATCAGATCGCTGCTAGAGATGCCTTCGCCCAAGTCTCATAAAGATGTCCAGAGTCTAACAGGAAGAGTGGCAACCTGTAATCGGTTTATTTCTAAGTCAACTGACAAATGTTTGCCATTCTATAACTTGCTCCGGGGAAACAAAAAGTTTGAATGGACTGGGGAGTGCGAGCAGGCTTTCCTTGATCTAAAGATACACTTGGCCGAGCCGCCAGTATTGTCTAAATAACCGACCGAAGAGCCCCTTTTTCTTTATTTAGCTATGACGGAAAATGCGGCCAGCGCCGTGTTGGTCTGAGAAGAGGACCGAGTTCAAAAGCCAGTATATTATATAAGCAAAATACTTATCGGAACTGAATCTCGATATCCTCTAATGGAAAAAATGGCGTTCTGTCTTATTACGGCCTCCAGAAAACTTAGGCCATATTTCCAATCCCATTCAATCCACATCATGACTGATAAACCTTTAAGGCAGGTACAGCAGAAACCTAAAGCATCAGAATGTCTATTGAAATGGACAGTCGAGTTCAACCAGTTTGAAATACTATACGTACCCTGAACTACGATCAAAAGCCATGCCCTGGCTGATTTCGTGGCTGAATGCACTGGATTCGAGGAGGAGCCCTTAAGAGAACCAGTACAGGCATTGTGGAGAATCTTCGTGGACGGTTCATCTAACGATAATGGGTCCAGAGCTGGGATCATTTTGATATCTCCATAAGGGCATCATTTCCACTCCGCACTACGGTTCGGATTCGTAGCATCCAACAATGAAGCCGAGTACGAAGCCTTATTGGCTGGGCTTAGAGTGGCGAAGGAATTGAAGGCCAGGGCCATCCAATGCTACAGCGATTCCCAGCTCGTGGTAAACCAAGTGTTTAGGGAATATCAAGCACAGGGGACCAAGATGGCGGCTTACCTGACCAAGGTAAAGAAGGAGCTATTCGAGTATGAATATGGCCTAGTCGAGCATAATGCCAATGTCGATGCATTGACTAGACTCGCTACCTCCAAAGAAGCTGACACTCTGAGCATAGTACCAGTGGAATTCTTGGAAAGTCCGAGTGTGGCAGAAAGTGGGATGGAGGTCGAGATGATCGATATCAGGCCAACCTGGATGACTCCCATAATAGAGTATCTTACGACAGGGAAATTGCCTGATGAGCGAAAAGATGCGAGGAGAATAATCTACCAAGCTCCAAGGTTTACAATCATAGATGGGACGTTGTACCGACATGGGCATTCCTTGCCCCTTCTGCGATGTCTTCTGCCAGAGGAAGCCAAAACTATTTTGCAGGAGGTGCATGAAGGATTCTATGGGGTTCACACTGAGGGGGAAAACCTGGCCTTAAAGATATTAAGGCAGGGATACTTTTGGCCCACGTTATCAAAGGACTCCATCTCCTATGTCCCAAAGTGTGACAAGTGCGAGCAATTTGCCACAGTCTCCCGAGCTCCACCAGTCGAGTTGAAAATGATTTGGTTCCCATGGCCATTCACGGTGTGGGGAATCAATTCAATTGGAGCCCTACCCACGGGGAAAGGAGGAGTTCGCTATGCAGTGGTGGCCATCGATTATTTTACGAAGTGGGAAGAAGCGGAGCCCCTGGCAACAATCACCTCAAAAAGAGTCCTCGACTTTGTGGTCAAGAATATTGTTTGCCGGTTCAGACTGCCAAGAAAGATTGTATCAGACAATGGAACCCAGTTCGATAGCGATCTCTTCACCGAATTTTGTGAAAGACACGACTTAATTAAAAGCTTCTCCTCGGTGGCCTACCCGCAGGCTAACGGGCAGGTCGATGCTGTAAATAAAACTCTCAAAGCAAGCCTGAAGAAGAGGTTAGACGAGGCCAAGGGAGTCTGGACCGAGCCGCTCCTGCAGGTACTGTGGGCATACCAGACCTCTCACCAAAATTCTACGGGGCACACCCCGTTCTCCTTGACTTTCAGGAGTGAGGTCGTCCTTCCCGTCGAAACAAAGATAACCACGCATAGGCTCCAGACCTTCAGCCAGGTGCGGAATGACGAATTGCTCAGTGTGTCCCTCGACCTAATTGATGAAAAATGAGAAGATTCGCAGCTACGGCTCGCGCATTATCAGCAAAAAATCACTCGTTATTTTAATTCAAAGGTCAAGAAACGTATCTTTGGTTTAGGTGACCTGGTACTCTGAAGGGTATTTTTAGCAGGCAAGGACCCAAAAGATGGTGCCTTGGGTCCAAGCTGGAAAGGGCCCTATCAAATAGTGTAAGTCATATAGGAGGGAACCTTCAAATTGGCTCGGCTTAATGGAGAAACAGTTCCACGGACCTGGAACACTATGCACCTAAAAAAGTATTATCAATGATCATACCACTTGTCTATGTAAGGCTCAATTTTAAAAGCCACTTAATTTAAGAAATAAAAGTCATTGTATATTTTTTGTATCTTTGTATGGTTTCATCTGTGTGTTAGTTCGGATGGAAGCGTTGGTCCAAAGTAACCCAGAAAGTTCACTTCCTAATTACTTAGGGGGCATATAACCCGAGAACCAGGTTCTGAAACATAGAAGTTGGTAAAATTGATTAACCAGTGTTTTTTCTAAAAAATGCGAGTTGTCAATAAAACTTACACGAACTAAGTTTTAATTAAATATCATGGATACGACCAGGTTCTGAAACTTAGAAGTTGGTAAAATTGATTAACCAGTGTTTTTTCTAAAAAAACACGAGGTGTCAATAAAAGTAACACGAACTAAGTTTTAATTAAATATCCTGGATACGACCAGGTTCCAAAACTTAGAAGTTGGTAAAATTGATTAACCAATGTTTTTTCTAAAAAAACGCGAGGTGTCAATAAAACTAACACGAACTAAGTTTTAATTAAATATCCTGGATACGACTAGGTTCTGAAACTTAGAAGTTGGTAAAATTGATTAACCAGTGTTTTTTCTAAAAAAACGCGAGGTGTCAATAAAACTAACACGAACTAAGTTTTAATTAAATATCCTGGATACGACCAGGTTCCGAAACTTAGAAGTTGGTAAAATTGATTAACCAGTGTTTTTTCTAAAAAACCCGAGGTGTCAATAAAACTAACACGAACTAAGTTTTAATTTAATATCCTGGATACGACCAGGTTCCGAAACTTTGAAGTTGGCAAAATTGATTAACCAGTGTTTTTTTTTTTAAATGCGAGGTGTCAATAAAACTAATAGGAACTAACTTTTAATTAAATATCCTGGATACGACCAGGTTCCGAAACTTAGAAGTTGGTAAAACTAATTAACCAGTGTTTTTTCTAAAAAATGTGTGTCAATAAAACTAACACAAACTAAGTTTTAATTAAATATCCTGGATACGACCAGGTTCTGAAACTTAGAAGTTGGTAAAATTGATTAACCAGTTTTTTCTAAAAAAAAACGTGAGGTGTCGATAAAACTAACTCGAACTAAGTTTTTAATTAAAAACCCCGGATACAACTGGGTCCAAGGACTGATACTTAACAGGTAGGATATAAATCATTTTTGGTTACGACCAAAATTAAAGTATCTACCTCGAACTAAGGGTCATTTCCTAAAAAAATTTAGATGTACAAGTCATGAAGCATAAGAAGGAAATCAAGGAATAAATAAAAAATAGATACTGAAATTATAGATAAATTGTCTCGAGGAAAATAACCTCGTACTAAACGTTTACAAAAAAATAACATGTAAAAAAAATGAAGGAAAATAAAAACTAAGACCCTCCAGGCCGCTCTGAGGATGTCACCTCCTCGGTCTCCTGCTAGCCAGTGGCAGAGGCCTCCTCGATCTCAGACAGTAGTTCTTGTTGAAACTGAGCCTTGAACTTCTCGAGGTAGTGCCCCCACACTTTGGAGGCCATGAATGAGAAGTTGTCGTCCTGATTGAAGGCCCAGCAGTGGTACAACATGCTCTCCATGGAGGATGTCGAGGCCTTCTTTTCCCCCTGAATAGCAGCCTCGGCCTCCAACTATTTGGCCTTGGCCCCCGCGAGCTCAGCTTAAAGGGCAGCCGAGGTAGCCTTTGCAGCCAGCTTGCCCTCTTGAGTCGCGGCTAAGGCAGCCTTTGCCGCCTGCTTGGGCCGCCATCAGGGAAACCTTGGAACTTTGTTCGCCTTGTTGAGCGGCGGCGAGGGCAGCTTGGGTCGCAGTCAGGGCAGCCTGAGCAGTCCGGAGCTCAGCCTTAAGTTCATCATTCCTGTCCCTAGCCCGAGCTATGCTGTGATGTTGAGCCAAGACCGCCTGCAAAAAGCAAGGAAACAATTAGGCACATGCTAGGGTAAAATAAAAAAGAATGTTTGGTCATGGACAGTGCTTACTGTGAGGTTCATCCCCTGAGCGGATTCCATAACATTCTCCAGGCTCCTCTCCTCAATCGCCCTTAGGTCCGTGGGCTTGGCCTTATAAAAGTGCTCCACCGCGTGGTTCGCCGTCTCGTAGACAGTCCCCCGAAAAGTGTCTGGAATTTGCTCCAGGTCCTGGGTGTTAACCGGGATGCGAATGGTGATGGCGGGGACTATCGAAGCTGGGAAACCAACTGGTGCTCCCTGGTCCCGAGCAGGGGCTGAGGGAAATCAAGGAGGAGGTGTAGTCGGACCCTTCTTCTCCTGGGCTGCGGCGGATGGAGCATCCGAGCCCGGGCCTTGGAAACAGTTGCAGCCAGGGGAGGCGTCTTCTTTGAGGTGGGCCAGAGTTTCTTCACGAGGGGACCCGAGCTGGAACTCTCTTCCTGTAAATCGCGTGGATGTCAGGATCCCCTTGTTGTGCCATCTCCTCACCTGAAAAAGAATGGGAAGAATGTCGTTATGTGTACAAATTCATTAGATTACATAAATTATGTATGCGTGTACAAGATATTATAAAGAGTCCTACCCTCTGAGCTAGAGGAGGAGTCTATTACCACGATCTTCAGCCTCGGAACCATTACGGGAGAGGGAGAACCTAAATCTATAATTTCTTGGATTAGGGGAGGCTCAGGCTCACGTTCTAGCTCAGAGCTAGACTCCTCTACATATTTCCTAAGCCCAGGGGCGAGAATCCCTTGACGCAGGGAGTCCCACGACCTAAGGTTGGTCCCATACTCTTCAAAAAGGGCTGACCTAAAGGATAGAGTGTTGTCCATGATTACAGTTCCTCTAGGACAGCCCATGTCGTATCGTGCCACTAATTGATCCACACACTGAAGCAAAGTTGTGTTTCGGGAAGGGTCACTAGGGTGGTGATGTACGAGCTGGTTGGGGTTAAACCTAACTAGCCTAAGGTCTGCAGCAGCCCTATCTAGATCCCTATGGGTTACCTTGGCCGGAGGGACCAGCTGCTGCCCCCGATACAGCTCGGTTCATGTCTGAGCTTCGAGCGACCTCAGGAGCTCGCCTCTTTCGCACGAGCGGCACCTTGTCCTCTTCTTGCTCCTCTCCATCATTGACAGCAGCACCTTCCTCTGGGATGGGCACTAGCTCGCGGGCTATCGGGAAATTAGCCTGCGTCTTCCTCAAGGCCAAAGTCTGGCCTTTAGAAATTAATTTACATGCCAACATCGTGTCATCAGACACGAGCTGGTGGTAGTTGTTCTCGCTGGCGGAAGCCCCACCAAGGTATCGTATTGACCCCCAAGGGTCACTAATTTGGCCGTCCTCGCAAAAATGGCTGCACGAAGATACTCCAGTTAGCATACACGTGAGAAGACTAAGTATGAAAAGAATAATTATCCAAGCTAAGAAGGGAAAGGAAACTTACGAGGATGATTGAACTACTGGTGCTCGCAGTTGTGAAACCCGTTTGACATAAAGAACTGATCATTGAAGTCATTGGGGTGACTGGACAGCTCGATGACTAGGGGTGAATTCGGGAAGCGGGTCAGATAATAGAAGCCATTGCCTCGTCCCCGTTGGTCCAGGCTAGCGTTGAGGCAGAAGAAGTACAAGATATCTGCAGGGGTAGGGATGTCCCACATATGCTTTAGGAAGAGGTACTTCAGCCTCGCCAGCAGTCGGTATGAGTTTGGGGGGAGCTGGAATGGCGCCAACTTCACGTAGTTGAGGAAGTCAGCGAAGAACTGATCGAGGGGGAGGAAGGCCCTGGCCTTTAAGTGTTCATCACTCCAGGCCGCGAAATCGTCCTGGAATGGTGCACAGCTCCTCTCCCCCTCCAAGGGAGGTCGGCCGATGAGAACGCTCGTCCCAACCTTGATGTTGTGGGACACATGATCTTGTTTACCCTTCCTTCGTTATTTTGGAGACTATCCTCTCGGCCTTGAAAAATACGTCAGGTGCGACCGCGACCTCCTTTTCCACCACGGGGCCGAATTCAGGAATGGGGGAATTGGGGACAACTACCTTTCCCTTGTGGGTTTGTTGGGATGACGAGCCAGCTACGTTCTTTTTGGGCGCGCTTTTCTTGGGTGCCATCAGCTCGCCTATCGAACAAGAACGACATAATTTTTAGTGGGTGACGTAGAATTTTTGGTAGAGGCAAGAAATAACAAAGGTTGAGGATTCTAACACATGAGCTGAGGCAATCTCAGTCCGCGGTGTGGTGCCACGCGCTACCTATGCTACGCGCCTAAATTTTCCCAGTAGACCCCTGATGATTAGGAATTCGTGTGTTAGGAAATCAGACCACTGCCCTCCTAGGGGATGGTTTAGACCTATGTCACCCTAGAAGCGTGGCCCCTAAGCAACCTATTTTCAAGCCCTAAAAACCTTTCATCTTCTACATGCCGAATGGGTATTTTCTAAAAATTACCCAGGAATCACCCAAAAAACTACCCAGTTAATGAACATCGCAATCCTAGATATATTTTAGGATATACTCAATAAATCTAAATTGAAACCTATGTACCAAAAATGTTTGGAAACAGCCTAATGCTAATGACGGTGAAGTGTAGATTAGCATCATAAATAAAGAAGAGAAACGCACAAAAACCAGTAAAAGAAAAGTCCCAGTAAAACAGAAAACTGACAGTGTATTCTTTGATGAAAGGAATGAGCAACGTAGAAGGAAAGTTCCTGGAGAGATCCTTAGTGACTGGGTTTCCAAAGGTTTTGGTGGCAGATTTATGGGATTTTATGAGAAAAGGATGAGGGATTTTTGAAGTTCAGAAGAGAGAAAATTAGGAAAAGTTTCAAATGAAAGGTGATGAACACTGAATATTGCCAGCCCTATTTATACGTAATAGGCTTAAAGAAACGTGGACCGTCTCATCAAGCTAATGCGGGATACGAGGGTCATGTTTCAAAAGATTAAACGGCGGTAAAAAGGTGGCCAGGCCATTTAATGCCATCCTCGAAACTGGAACAGACGCCAATCGCGGCATTCCACGTGTCCAATACTTGAGTAATGAACTAGCATGGATGATCGCAACAGAAGTTTAAAAGTCCCCACCGTGTCAGTCAGAGGATGACGTCATAAGACATGGGCAGGGACTTGGGGGGCAAATGTACACCCTGATATTCAGCCTGGGTCTTTTATGCAGCTCGACTACAGGTGGCTAGCTAAGAACAATACTAAAGGATCCATAAGTTGATATTTCCTCTGCGAAGGCAGTGCGACTCCCCAGGTAATAACACGATCTGAGGAATACGAAGCATTAAGGCATGGGTTGGAGATGGATATAAAACACAGCATCCTAGGCACGAGCTGGCGTTATGTTCAGGTCGTGGTACTTTGACAACCTGCCATGTTTAGGAGTCTTTATAAACCTGGATACGTTATTTATAAATGTGTGTGGTCAGACATTACATGTCTGTTATCCCTGAATTCTCGGACACGTAACATAAACGTGCATGATCAAACATCACATGTCCGATTATGCCAGACGACCCATGATCAATTTTACGTAATGATTGGACCATACCTTAAGATATATTGTAATATTAATCATTTGTGCAAAACAGGTCAAATATAGGATGGGTATACACGTGATGACCCCTGCACCTATCCTGGGATGGTTCTTCTATAAATACCAAGACCATGGATAGAAAAGGGGTTGGGTTTTCTCTGTGTAATACAAATACTCTGTCAAAATATACAGAGATATACAGTAATAATATCGACTCGTGGACTAGGGGGATTTTAGCCTCCGAACCACGTAAAAAGGAATGAGTGTTCTTACTATATCATTCTAAGCATCCATAAGAGTTATTATTCTGATTACGGTTTATCTTTAAGTACTAGTTTCTTCCAGCTAATTACATAATACACTGTTGGTGAAAAACCGCGTCAACATCGATAAACATTTTGGTGCTTTCATTGAGAGCCGAAGAAATATTTTTGAAGAAGATATCGAATATCTATAATGATGGTGAACACGAGACATACTACGTTCGATCCTACTCACCAGGAACAAGGCAATGGAGAGTCACTGTCCAATCAACCTCTCCCTCAAAATCAACCTAAGGATACACCTTATCAAGTGCCCCAGTCTGACGAGTCCCAGAACTATGAAGATGGGGCAGATTACGAGGAAGATTACTATGAGGAAGATGAGGGAAATGAAGGGGAATACCACAATCACAAAGCGGAGGATCCTGCGATCCCAGAAGAAGTAGACCCCGACCAGGAGGACCCGGAGGTGATCAAGCTGAGGCAACAAGTCCTGGACTAAGAGGCCAGGATAGCCGAAAAGAAAGATGGCACTCTCCAGATGCAAGAATCCCTCCTTGCCCTGCAGGCTTTCATTGCTACCCAAGGGTTGGCGGCCAACCCTCCAGTCATTCCGCCGCCAGGGACACGGCCGTTTGCCCTATCAGTTAGGGCCAATGTGCTCGAAAATGCGAGGCCGATCTATCCTCTGGGATAAGATCCTGGATACGGCCTGTCTAACTTGGCTCAAGAAAAAAGGAAAGCCAAAGCGGCTGATCCCGTGGGAAAAGCAAACCCCTAGAGGAAAACTCCTCCCGTTCTAAAAATCGGGGCTGTTATACCCAAAAATTGGAGAATGCATCCTTGGAGGCTAAGGAGAATGCATTCTAGGAGAGCTAAAGGGAGTGGTCCTAGGAGACCCCAAGGAGGATGTGGTCCTAGGAGACCCCAAGGGAGTGGTCTTAGGAGACCCCAAGGAGAAAGTGGTCTTAGGAGACCCCAAGGGTGTGTAGGAGGCAAGCCTCCCAAGGTTTCCTAAGTGTTGGCTCGAACGTGTCCAAGGGAAGTAGCTAAGGAGGAGGAGTCTCATGCAAGAGGAAGGAGACTTAGATTTTGATAAGGAGAGCCTATACAATGTTCGATCAGACATGTTTTGAAGGTGCTAAAGGAGAATGCCTTGATCTTGTCCAAGGTGAGATGTTATGGAGGAGGTTGCCTCAATGTTGTCCAAGGTGAGGTGATAAGGAGGAGGTTGCCTCAATGTTGTCCAAGGTGAGGTGCCAAGGAGGTTGCCTCAGTGTTGTCCAAGGTGAGGTGCCAAGGAGGTTGCCTCGGACCACCTTGGTCCGAGGAGAAGCCAAGGAGATTGGTTCAAGGAGGAACATGGCATGGTAGAGGGGAGTGCCATGTTAGAGGAGAGAAGTGCATGTCCTACCACCATGCATGTTCAACCCACGAAAACATGTCCTACCACCATGCACGTCCGACCAACACTTGCATGAGTGGTCAGTAGGAGGTGGATCAACTAGCTAGAGGAGACTAAGCCAAGATTCCCAGAGACGGCTTCAACAACATACGCGGGAATCTCTCATTCTTCCCTCAAATGGGGGGTTTGTTACATTTCGAATTTTGAATGTTTAAATGTAATAAATATAATAAAATATCCCTATCATAAAGGGATATCAGTTGAGGATCCCAGGCCTATAAATAGAGAGCTTATGGGATGAGAGAGGGGTCTTCTTGAGCTGTTTTTTTCTAGAGAGAGAAAATTGGGACTGTCTATTCTATAGAGAGAAAGCGCTGAAATAAGAGAGAATTCTTGTATTTTTGCAATCTGTATTGAAGAAACTCAGTTGGCTCAGTCCATCTGATCTTGAGTACGGATCTATAAATCAAAACTCTAAGTGGATTACGCTATTACCGACAATCGGGGCTGAACCACTATAAAAATCTCCTGTGTTATTTACTTTTCTTGTTTATACCGTCTGTTGTCGTTTTCATTTCTCTTGAAGGCTTGTCGTTATTGACGTTCTCACGTCGTTGGCTAAAAAGACAGTCAACATTTTGGTGCTTTCGTTGAGAGCCTGAAGAGAAGAACAGACAGTCCCTGAAGCAAGATGGCGCCTAAGAACACCACTGCTGCTTCCAAGAGGACAAGCTCCTCTAAAGAGCCTGCTAGATCAGAAGGTCCTTGCCCACAATATCATGAGAATGAGCCTAGAGTCATGCTTGAGGACGTGACTCCAGGAGTTGAAGAGCTCCAAGAGACCATGGGGGCCTTCCAGGAGGAGATGGCACAATTCCACGCTAGGCAAGAAGCGTTTGCTGAAGAGATGGCCAGGCAGAGAGCTGCCTTAGAGCAGCGAAAACGCGATATGGAGGCTAGAAGCGAGGAGCTCAGAAAACAACAGGAGGAGGTCAACCGGAAACATCGTGAAGCAGCGCTTGCTTTGGAGGCAGCTACCAAGTTGGCCCAGGCCAATGCCCAAGCTGCAGCACGAGGGGCAACCACCCCAGAAGCAAGGACCACATAAGCTGGTGGTAAGAACAATGATAGACCAAGGAGGGATGGTAATAACCCACCTGGTGGGGGAGATGGAGTCCGATCGCACACTACCTCAACCCAAGGGGAGCACTCTAGAACCCCCTCCAGAAGTCATCGATCGGGCGGTAAGAAGACTCCACCTGGGCAGGAGCAAAATAAAGCTCCTAGAGAGAAGAGGACCTCACAGTTCAAAGATAGGCATGGTAGGGATAAGGCTGATAGTCATCCCACCAGCCAATCCAAGGAAAAGGAGGGCCACAACCCACAAGGAGGAGAAAACTGCTAAGAGCGTGCCAAAAAGCCTCCACTACACCCGGACCAGCAGCGTAGCACGAGAGGGGAAGTCCCGCGTAGTAAGCCCTCTGGGAAGTCGAAGGATCTAAGGGGTGTTATCACCGACAAGAGGAGGACTATCTCGGTCGAAGGGCAAAATCTGGACCGCCCTACCAGTCAAGTAGAAATACTTGACGGTGGCGCGCCAGATGGTAATGCCCGACCAGACAGTCAAGACCTTGGAACCTCATCAGTTGCACCAGCCATCCAAGCCCAGCTTGACATGCTAGCAGCTGCAGTGCAAGGTTTGTCGAAACGACCTTCCGAGATAGATGCGATCGACTACCGGAGTGGTAGCCCATTTTGTGCTCGAATTAGAGCAGCCCAGCCACCAGCAAAGTACAAAGCACCGGTACTGCCAATTTATACCGAAAAGGCAGACCCGATAAGACATGTTGGGAAGTTTGAGGACCAGATGGAACTGCTCGGGGTGAGTGATGACTATCGGTGTAGAGTCTTCCCCACCACCTTGACGGACACTGCCCAGGAGTGGTATTGGAGGTTTAAACCAAACTCCATTACCTCTTGGGAGGCATTCAGGAAGGAGTTTTGTAGACAATTTAGCACTGCCCGGACTCCACCAGTTTATGCCAACGATTTGGCAGATATCAAGCAAGGAAAAGATGAATCTCTAAAGAACTATATACAGAGATTCATGAGAGAAGCCAATAGAGCAACCGCTGTAGGAGACGAGGGGAAGATGGTTGCCATATCTGCTGGGATAATTTATCAGAGTCCTCTATGGGACAGCATCCACCGCCATCCAATCTCAACACTTCAACAATTTCTTGACCGGGCGGAAAAATATATGAATTTGGATGATGCGATAGAGAAAGGGGAGAATGGCATAAACAACCCAAGCAGACCAACTGACTCTCCTAGTGATGGTGGAAGGAAACGTGGAAGTAATGGGTCTGACCACCATGAACAAAAGAAAGCAAAGGTGGATTCAAGTGAGAAGCCAACCAAGTATGAGCCTCAATTTACCAACTATACTACTCTCTCAACCAGTAGAGCAGAGATATATCTTGCTAGTCAAGAGGAGGTTCCTTACAAGAAGCCTCCACCCATCAGGAGAGAGATGAGGAAGAGAGACATGAACAAGTATTGTCGCTTCCATGAAGATTATGGTCACGACACGAATGAATGCAACCACCTCAAGGACGAGATAGAATTTCTTCTCCGGTCGGGCATGTTGAAGAAGTACCGAGCAGAGACACCCCAAGGAGAAAGAGGTAGAAGCAACTCCGGATTGAAGCGACAAAGATCTCCACCCTTGCAGCCTGGACCTGTGGACTTCACCGTAGACACTATATGTGGAGGTCCACCCTTAGCTGAGGAGAGCAACGAAGCAAGAGGAGGAATATGCTGAGGAGGAGTGTTAGGAGCAGGAATCACTGGAGTGGCGTGCACATAGAGCATCGAAGGAGATATTATTTTTAAATACCACTTTCAGAGTGGTAGCTTGATTTCGAGTTTTTTAGACTTGTTATTTAAGTTTGGTGTATGAACTGGTTATTTGCTAGCTAGTCATTTTATTTTGAACAATTTTGGTTGTTTAAGACTCGTTGTTAGACATGTTTTGTCATTTTTAATTTACGAGTAATAAAAGAGATTACGCGCAGCGTGGTCGATTCTTGCTACAAATATGCATGTGTGTTAGTTATCCGAGCAGTGTTCAACTGGTCGATATGTTCAAGCAGTGTTCAACTGCTTGAGTATTTTCCATATATTCTATGTGTTTCACGAGTAATTAACTGCTCGAACAGATTCAGTCAGGTAGCAAGTGACTAAGGATCTTTCAACCTCCAACCACCTGGGGGGCACATGGGGTATGCTGGTATATAACTTAACACAGGCAATAAGAGCAGGAGTTAATATATCTGTTTTTAGGCTGACTTGTAAATTTTCGAAGTCCAAAAAGGCCATTAAGCTAACTTGCTTGGCAAAGCTTAAGTAACTTGGAATTTTTAAAATTTCAAGTTAGGGGCAGATATTCGTGTGACCGTAAACATCATGCTTATAAATTTTCAGAGCAATAAGAGTGTGAGAAAGTATACTTAGCATGGACTTATGAAATGCCTAGAATTTCTAAGTTAGAAAACTAAGTACTCATGCGAAAATATGAGGCACACACCAGAGTGACTTTACTCTTCGCAAAAAACTTATAACTTTTTAAGTCTAGAGGAGACTTAGAATGTTTAAGTTAATAAAGAGAAGTAAAGTATAAGTGCCAACAGCTACAAGTTTAGCTCATCAGGTGTAAAGTTTTCTTGCTCAGGAGAGCAGATATAACATCCCTGGTAGGCTAAGCATGTATCATCAATCAACTTCCCTAGAGTGAATCAAACAAATGCATACAAAATAAATGCTACATGGTGAAAATTTGTCTTTGGGAGGAGAAGTCAAGTTTTCACCAAGATTGATTGAGAAAAATCAATCTCTCAAAATAATTTTGGGAGGCTCGAACAAGGTGCTTCGATGGTTTTTATTAAAAGGTCCTAAGAGTGCCTAAAGGTGAAATGTTTGAAAAAATTATAGCATGGAGTATACCATGTTTGGTCCGAAAGGTGTGTCTAGTTCCAAGGAGAAGCGTCCAAATGGTGATGCTGCCTATGTCCGATCGGATGTGCATACTTAGAAGGCTGGCTACTGTTCCATGCATTGCATTACATTCATGTCAACACGGCTTATGCCTGTTTTTCCATGCTCACGATCAGTACAAGTGCTTAAAGTTTGAAAAATGTGGTGTCCAAGCATACCTTGAGATGGCCGATCGGATGCATGTTGAGCCAAGGAGCATCTCGCCTACGTCCAAGGATCTAGGCCGAGAAATATTGGTGCCTAAGGTGCTGCATTTGAGGAGGAGAAACACGCTTAAGTTGTTGGAAGCTACATTATGTCCGATCGGAGAGGACATGGCCGAGTGGATGCCATGAGTACTCAGATAGGCTCGTGTGCATCCAAGCCAAGAAGAAGCAGCTGCGTCCAAGTAGATGGACCTTGGCCAAGGAGAGGCCACAAAGTGTCCGATCGGACACTTAGTTGGAGGAGCCAAATGCTTGGCTCGGGCCATGTCCGAGGAGAAGCCAAGACATTGGCTTGGGCCTTGGTTCAAGGAAATATCATGAATGCACCGATTGGACTATGTCCGAGGAGAGCCATGCATGTGTGCCAAGGGATTGGCTCGGACCTTAGCTTGGTGAGCTTCCAAAAAGGTTGGCTCGGACCAAGTCCAAGGAGAAGTCCCATGGACTTAGATTTTGGACGAGGTCAAACACGGTCCGATCAGACATAATTGGAGGAGCCTAGTGCTTGGCTCGGACCTATCTGAGGTGAGCTTCAAGGAGGTTGGCTCGAAGCTATCCGAGGTAAGCTTCAAGAGATTGGACTTAGATTTTGGCCAAGGAAAGGCCACACAAGCTCCGATCGGACCATGTTCGAGGAAAAGCCAAGTCATTGACTTGAACCTTGGTTCGAGGAAAGATCATGTAAGCTTCGATCGGACATGTCCGAGGAGGACCATGCATGTGTCCCAAATGGTTGGCTCGGACCACACTTACCTGTCTTTGCATTGAAGTGCCCGACTTACATGGCAGTAGACTTTGAACCCCCTTAGACGCCCATGCCCGATCGGACTACACAATTGCCTAAAGTTTTCAATGCCCGATCGGACATAAAGCGTTGCTGCTGGCTAGGAGCTTCGGAGGCACAAGGCATACCAGGCGTTGGACACTCGGACCGTGGGCGTGTATCCTCTCCTCGGGTGTGCTACGTCCGATCGGACATCCTGGGGGACTTCATGCTGGGCTCGCGTGGAGGCAAGGCTGGACGTTTCCTTGGTCAGGTTTTGTCCGATCGGACCATGTCATGAAAGCTCCGATCGAACCATGTCCGAGGAGACCATGCATGTGTTGCAAAATGGTTGGCTCGGACAAGTTCGAGGATAAGTCCCGTGCATGCCAAGAGATTGGGTTTAGATTTTGGCCAAGAAGAGGCCACACAAGCTCCGATCGGACATACCCGAGGAGAGTACCTGCATCTGGTCGGATCACATCCAAGGAGACCATGTTTTGCATGGTGCGGGCCGAGCATGTCCAAGGAGCCTATTGCATGTGTCCGATCGGACAATCTTGTTCAAGGGCCCTAATCCTAGCATCCGATCGGATCACAATGCTAAAAAAATTGAGGATATTCAACAACCTGTCTCTATACCATGATGATCTTGCAACATATACAAAGGGAGCTTATGTTTTCATTATATCAAGAAAATGGAGTTTGAAGAAATCACCAGACAAGTTCTGTCATGGGAGTTTACGGGAAAGTTATCAACTGGATAGAAGCTTTTGAATGATCTCAAGAATATTTTGCCAGAAGAAAAGTTTATCATACGAGGGAAATCGTATAATAAACTTGGGGGGCAAATGTTATACCCAAAAATTGGAGAATGCATCCTAGGAGGCTAAGGAGAATGCATTCTAGGAGAGCTAAAGGGAGTGGTCCTAGGAGACCCCAAGGAGGATGTGGTCCTAGGAGACCCCAAGGGAGTGGTCTTAGGAGACCCCAAGGAGAAAGTGGTCTTAGGAGACCCCAAGGGTGTGTAGGAGGCAAGCCTCCCAAGGTTTCCTAAGTGTTGGCTCGAACGTGTCCAAGGGAAGTAGCTAAGGAGGAGGAGTCTCTTGCAAGAGGAATGAGACTTAGATTTTGATAAGGAGAGCCTATACAATGTTCGATCGGACATGTTTTGAAGGTGCTAAAGGAGAATGCCTTGATCTTGTCCAAGGTGAGATGTTATGGAGGAGGTTGCCTCAATGTTGTCCAAGGTGAGGTGATAAGGAGGAGGTTGCCTCAATGTTGTCCAAGGTGAGGTGATAAGGAGGTTGCCTCAATGTTGTCCAAGGTGAGGTGCCAAGGAGGTTGCCTCAGTGTTGTCCAAGGTGAGGTGCCAAGGAGGTTGCCTCGGACCACCTTGGTCTGAGGAGAAGCCAAGGAGATTGGTTCAAGGAGGAACATGGCATGCTAAAGGGGAGTGCCATGTTAGAGGAGAGAAGTGCATGTCCTACCACCATGCATGTTCAACCCACGAAAACATGTCCTACCACCATGCATGTCCTACCACCATGCACGTCCGACCAACACTTGCATGAGTGGTCAGTAGGAGGTGGATCAACTAGCTAGAGGAGACTAAGTCAAGATTCCCAGAGACGGCTTCAACAACATACGCGGGAATCTCTCATTCTTCCCACAAATGGGGGGTTTGTTACATTTCGAATTTTGAATGTTTAAATGTAATAAATATAATAAAATATCCCTATCATAAAGGGATATCAGTTGAGGATCCCAGGCCTATAAATAGAGAGCTTATGGGATGAGAGAGGGGTCTTCTTGAGCTGTTTTTTTCTAGAGAGAGAAAATTGGGACTGTCTATTCTAGAGAGAGAAAGTGCTGAAATAAGAGAGAATTCTTGTATTTTTGCAATCTGTACTGAAGAAACTCAGTTGGCTCAGTCCATCTGATCTTGAGTGCGGATATATAAATCACAACTCTAAGTGGATTACGCTATTACCGACAATCGGGGCTGAGCCACTATAAAAATCTCCTGTGTTATTTACTTTTCTTGTTTATACCGTCTGTTGTCGTTTTCATTTCTCTTGAAGGCTTGTCGTTATTGACGTTCTCACGTCGTTGGCTAAAAAGACAGTCAACAGGGGCCAATCTAGGCTCACTCCCTAGGAAAGAGAAGGTGTGTCCCGTCCCAGGACGGGATCACCCGATTAATCCACAAGGGATGCACCCGCAGGGTACCAGGCCCCAGGCTATCCATAAACAAACTGGACAGGAACAACATTTCCATCTCAGCGCCTCCGTGAATAAAAATCACCAAGGACGCCAGCGCATTGACTAGCCAGACACTGTTAGTTCAGGGGACGACACGTCCCGAGTAGACCTACGCGATGGGCTAAACACTCGAAAGAAGCGGGCCCGTAAGGAGAAGATCTGCCTCCGAGAGGGAGACCTGAGAAAGAACCTCAACGACAGGACGAACGAGAGGGTCCCCCTGGATGATGGAATGGTTCGACAGTTCATGGAACAACTGGTCGTTTTAAAGAAAGTCACGGACCGTCTAGTCCGTAAACAGGAGGGAGGCAGTTCTGATTCTGAGGAAGAGGAAAAGGAACCATGCGCCAAACACATCCTAGATGTGGTGCTCCCTAAGGGTTTTGAAATGCCAAACTTGCCCGCTTATACCGAGAATACAGACCCCAGGGACCATCTGTCCCGCTACAATCAGTTAATGACCGTAGCCCATGTCTGTGATAATGGAAAATGCCTCTATTTTTCGATCACTCTAGATGGATCTGCAGAAGAGTGGTGGAAGAGGCTCAAGCTAGGATCCATCTAGTCCTGGTCTAGGCTACAGTCAGCATTCTGCAAGTAATTTGTGGCTTCCATGAGGATGGACATGTAGATCAACGCCTCGCTAACATTAAAAACTCCCCATGGAGACTCTGAGGGCCTATATTCAGCGCTTCACGGAAGAGGCCTCAAAAACCAAGGTGGATGATGGGTAGCACCTGGTGGCCCTACAGTCTGGGATCTGAGCCGGATCCCCTCTCTGGGATGACATGAAGCGCAGTAAGGCGGCCACCCTCGAAGAATTCATAAGGAGGGCACATGGTTTTATCAACTAGGAGGAGGCCTGAATCTAGGCAATCGGTTGGCAACCGGCTCCCAAGCCGAGTGCCAAAACTTTTCCCAAGTACGGGATACAATATCTGCCCCCTCACTATTCCACACCCCCGCTGGCACCAGGATCGACGGGTACTCCCGGAATGACTTTTGCAACCCCAAAAGTCTACGGTCCTACGTCCTCAGGGTACGCGCTAGCCCAGTCCACCCCATTTTCTGGATATATGTTATCCCCAAAATAATTTCTCAATGACGTGCCAATTGGATAGACAAGTGTCAATGCATGGTCAGTAAATGACACACTAATAGTCAATAAATGTGTTATTTAAAGAAGTGAAAATGTTGAGAGTTGACCTGGGGAGTTGTGATATTACTCGTTAGGAAATAAATTTAGCTGATCATAAGTGATTTTTCCGACCAGTGATACGCCATGCCCGACCAGTGATATGCCATGGCCGACTAGAGATGTGCCATGTCTGACCAGTGATGTGCCATGCCCGACCAGTGATGTGTCATGCCCAACCAGTGATGTGTCATGCCCAACCAGTGATGTGTCATGCCCGACCAATGATGTGCCATGGCCAACCAATGATGTTTCATGCCTGACCAGTGATGTGCCATGGCCAACCAGTATTGTGCCATGCCCGACCAGTGATGTCCATGCCCAACCAATGATGTGCCATGCCCGACAAGTGATATGCCATGGGCGACCAGTGGTGTGCTTTGGTCGACTAGTGAGGTATTCGTAACTACCGCGCGAATCTCTCAAATATCCCGAGTAATAGCTATATTGTTGTAATTTAAATTTGTTTATTATTTATTAATTAAAGTTGGTTGAAACAACCAAGGACCTCGTCAAAACAGGATATTTCTCATGTACGATCCATAAACCTGCAAATAAATGGCTCATGGCATCATTTGGGGGGATCGAATTTTTTGGAGACTGAAAAACTCTCTAGTTTGGAGATTTTGAGACCGTCACTTGGGGCATTCTGGGAGCATTTTCTAAGAGTTTAGAGAGAGAAACACTGTACTTTTCTATTTACACTTGAGAAACTTAGTTGACTCAGGCTCATCTGATCTTAAGTGTAGGCTACATATATTACAACTCCAAGTGGATTAGGCTATCACCAACAAATTGGGGCTTAACCACTATAAAATTACTTGTGTTATTTATTTTCTATTCAAGGTTTATTGTCGTTTTTGCGCCTACTCACAGTTGGCCAAAATTGTTGTCAACATTTTTTGTGCTTTCATTGAGAGCCTGAATAGAAAGAACACACTATTATCCTACCAATATGGCGCCCAGAAAGCCCGGTACATCAAAAGAACCTGTTAGATCAGAAAGTCCTGCACCTGAGAACCCTGACACTGAGCCCAGGGTCTTTCTTGAGGAGACGACTCCAGAGGTCGAACAAATCCAGGAAGCCATGGGGGCTTTCCAAGAGGAGATGGTGCAATTTAACGCTTGGAAAGATTCTTTCGCTAAAGAGATGGCTAGGTAGAGAGCTGCGCTAGAACAACAAAGGTGTGATATGGAGGCCCGAAGAGAAGAGATCAGACAACAACATGAGGAAGTCAACCAGAGACATCGTGAAGCAGCACTTGCTCTAGAAGCGGCTACTTAATTGGCCCAAGACAATGCTCAAGATGCAACACGAGCAGCCGCCCAAGTAGCACGAAAGGACAATGCTAGTGGGAAGTCCCCTACTGGAGGGACGGACTCTCGGGGACCTGATCAAAGTTGAAGAAATCAAACTGGTTGGGAAGATGACAGAGTCCGCTCTAGAACTGCATCAACGCAAAGGGAGAACTCTAAAACCCCTTCCAGAAGTCAGTGATCGGAAACCTCCTGATCAGAGAGTTACAGGTCGAATAGTAAGAACACTCCACTCAGAAACAACCAAACCAAAACTCCTAAAGATAAAAAAACTCCTAGCTACAAAGATGGACATGGTCGAGACGAGGGTGACATTTATCAGACCAACCGATCAAAATAAAAAGAAAAGGAGGAAACTAACCAAGAAGGAGGAAAGGACTGCCCGGGCCGTGCTGAGAAGCCGCCACTGCATGATGGCCAGCATCATAATGGGAAAGAGTGGGTCCCGCACAGTAAGCCCTCTGAAAAATCTAAGAGCACAGTGTTTGATCTGTTAGGAGGACATGCTTCCTGAAAGGATCTAAGGGATGTTATCAGCAACAAAAGGAAGACTGTTCTGGTCGAAGGGCAAGATCTTAACTGCCCTGCCAGTCAAATAGAAAAACTTGACGACAGTGCTCTAGATGGAAATGCCCGACCAGGAGGTCCAAACCTTGGAGCTTCATCAGTTGCACCAGCTATCCATGCCCAGCTTGACGCGCTAACAGCTGTGGTGCAGGGTTTATCAAAACAACCTTCCGGAATGGATGCGGTAGACAATAGGAATGGCAGTCCATTTTGTGTCCAGATTAGAGCAACCCAGCCACCGGAAAAATATAAAGCACTAGTACTGTCGATATATACAGAAAAAGAAAATCCCATTAGACATGTTGGGAAATTCGAGGACCAGATGGAACTGCGCGGGGTAAGTGACGATTATCGGCATAGAGTTTTCCCGACTACATTGTCGAATACTGCCCAAGAATGGTATTGGAAGTTTATGTTGAATTCCATTACATCTTGGGAAGCATTCAGGAAGGAGTTTTGTAGACAATTCAGTGCTGATCGGACTCCACCAGTTTATGCCAACCACTTGGAAGATATCAAGCAAGGAAAGGATGAATCTCTAAAGAATTATATACAGAGATCCATGAGAGAGGCCAATAGAGCAACTACTGTAGGAGACGAGGGGAAGATGGTTGCCATATCTTCTGGGATCACTTACCGGAGCCCTTTGTGGGATAGTATACATAGAAATCCAATTTCAACACTTCAACAATTTCTTGATTGAGTGGACAAGTATATGAAATTGGATGATGCAATCGAGAAAGAGGAGAAGGGCATAAACAATCCGGGCAGATCAGCTGACCCTCCTAAGAATGGTGGAAGGAAACGTGGGAATAATGGGTCTGACCACCATGAAGAAAAGAAGGCTAAGTTGAGTTCAAATGACAAGCCAACCAAGTATGAGCCTCAATTCACTAATTACACCACTCTCTCAGCCAGCCGGACGGACGGAAATATATCTCGCTAGTCATGAGGAGGTTCCCTACAAAAAACCTCCACCCATTAGGAAAGACGTGAATAAATTTTTTCGTTTCCATGGAGATTATGGTCATGACACGAATGAATGTAATCACCTCAAGGACGAGATATAATTTCTTCTCCGGTCGGGCAAGTTGCAAAAGTACCGAGCAGAGAAACCCCAAGGAGAAGGAGGCAACAACAATCCTGGGTTCAAACGATAGCGATCTCCACCCTTACAACCCAGGCCTGTGGACTTTACCTTAGACACTATATGTGGAGGTCCACACTTGGCTGGGGACAGTAACAAAGCAAGGGAGATGTATGCCCGTACACTTCGACATGAGTTGGAGTGCTAGGATCAGATTGGGTGAACGGAGCTTGATCAGGAACCACTGGAATGGTGAGCGTCTATGGATATATTATCACTAAATACCTCTTTCAGAGTGGTAACTTAATTTCAAGTTGTTTAACTTGTTATTTAAGTTTGTTTTAAGAGCTGGTTATTTGTTAACCAGTCATTTATTTTTGAAAAGTTTTTGTTGTTAAAGACTCGTTATTAGACATGTTTTATCCTTTTTTAATTTACGAGTAATAAAAGAGACTACACGCAGCATGGTCGATTCTTGCTACAAATATGCATGTGTGTTAATTTTTCGAACAGTGTTCAACTTGTCGGTGAAATTGGATAGTGATCAACTGCTTGGTACGTTCAAGAAGTGTTCAACTGCTCGAATATTTTCCATATATTCTATGTGTTTCACGAGTAATTAACTGCTCGAACAGATTCGATCAAATAACAAGTGACCAAGGATCTTTCAACCCCCAATCACTTGGGGGCACATGGGGTATACTAGTATATAATTTAACACAAGAAATAAGAGCATGAGTTAAGATATCTGTTTTTAGGCTGACTTGTAAATTTTCGAAGTTAAAAAAGGCCATTAAGATAACTTGTTTGACAAAGCTTAAGTAACTTGGAATTTTTCAAAATTTCAAGTTAGAAGCAAATATTCGTGTGACAATAAACATTATGTATATAAAATGTTAGAGCAATAAGAGTGTGAGAAAGTATACTTAGTAGGGACTTATGAAATGTCTAGAATTTTTTAAGTTAGAAAACTAAGTACTCATGCAAAAATATAAGGCATACATCAGAGTGACTTTACTATTCACAAAAATTTTATAATGTTTTAAGTCTAAAAAGACTTGGAATGTTTCAAGTTAGCAAAGAAAAGTAAAGTATAAATACCAATAGCTGGGCCGTACGAGAAAAATATCAAAGCTGCTAAGTAGCAATTGTCTTCACAAAAGTATAAGATAAAATAGTAAACTACTGGCCAGGTACAAAGTTTACCTGGTCAGGTGCAAAGTTTTCCTAGTCGGGAGAGTAGATACAACTTCCCTGTTCGGCTGAGCATGTATCACTGGTCGAGTAGGAAACTCTGTTTTTGGATAGGAAGCTCTCAGGTCAGCTAAGAGTTTCTACTGGTTGGGTAAATTAGTCCCTAGCTGGTCAACACCATCGTCAACATCCAGGACCTCCTCTAGTCAGAATGATAGAGCAGAAGAGGCAGGCACAGTGTTAGCTGGAAAAGCTGCCTCCTCAACGGCCTTGGCTTCACATTTGGCGAGTTCTTCAGCCTTGGCTTCTTCAGAGAGAAATTCAAGGTTGAGAGGCTTGTTTAACTTCCCAATCTGATAGAAGTAGTTGAAGCAGATTTCTTCCTAACAAGCCAGATCAGTTTCCTTCTCCTGTTTTAGCTCTTCATTCTCTTGAGTCTTCTTCTTCAGCTGGTCGGTCAATGTCTTATTGGCCTGTACTTGCTTGTTTTTCTCATCAACCAACTCCTTCAACTATCTGTCTCAGTCAGCAATTATTTTCTCAGCCTGCTCAGTCTTTTCTTAGAGATCTTTCTCAGACTTAGTGAGACTTTCAATCTTTGCCTGGGCTTCCACCAATTGATCATTCAATACTTGACCAGCTCCTTATAGTCAACTTCTGAGCGTTGAGCATGACAAACAGTGATGAGTCCCTGGAGTAAACCAAACAGAAAATCAGTGCAAAGCAAAAATATTCACTACACAGTGAAAAATTTTCTTTGAGAAGAGAAATCAACTTACCCCAGATAAAGACATTTTTTTGAGAAATAATAATAATTTTGAGAGATTCACATAAAAGACAAGCAAATTGTTTCGAATGTTGTGTGGTGCCCGAGTAGCTAGGAGCATACCTGAGGAGCTTGGGGTGTGTTCGAGGTGTTGGGGCGTATTCGAGGTACTGGGCGTGTCCGAGGTGCTGGGGCGTGTTCGAGGAGCTGGCGTGTCTGAGGTACTGGGAGTGTCTGAGGAGCTGGTTCTGTCCGAAGAGATGGGCGTGTCCGAGGAGCTGGTGTGTCCGAGGTACTGGGCGTTTCTGAGGATCTAGCGTGTCCGAGGAGCTGGGCGTGTCCGGGGAGCAAGGAGGCGTGTCTGAAGAGCTGGGAGGCGCACCCGAGGGCTAAGCAGGGGTTTCAGCAGCTAAGAGATTATTTGGGTTCCAAAGAGCCAAGGCGAACCGCCAAGACCGAGCGGCTACAAGGGATCCGAGGGGCTAAGGTTCACCCAATCGGCTAGGTGCGGGTTCTGGCCACGCAAGATGAATTTCCAGATCCAAGCAGCTAAGGCGTTCAAAGGAGTTACATGAAGACCCGAGCGGCTAGGATTGTTCTGGAGGAATAAGGCCTTCCCGATCGAATAGGGTGTGGGTTTCGACCACGAGAGGCGAGCCCAAACTGTATTCGAATAAATTCTGAGCATAAACCAAGCCTGATCCGCGCGAACTCATGAAATTTTTTGCCTCTCTATGGAAACAACCCTAGCGTTGACAATGTAAAAATAAAAATAAAAATTCGGAAACTCAATTTTCAAATCTTGGGGCACAAAAATAAGATTAAGAAGGGAACTTCAAGGGTTTCAAAATTTTTCAAGAAAACATCAAGGTTCATACAAACCCATGAACCCAAAAGTGCAATGGAAGATGGGAAACTAATAACTACCGTTTTCATGGACTGAAAAGTTCAATCGTGGGTTTACTTCAAAAGGCAGGAGAATATAGAAAGCTATTTTTTGGAATTGTGGGACGCAAAGAATATTAAAGTTGCTGATGAGTCACCACGTGGAGGCAACTGCTAGGATATTCTCTGAATTTCTGATTGGTTATTCGATTTTCAGAGATTTAACTGGTCATGCTTTTATTATTAGTGAAATTTACTGACCGGGTGGAAGTTTTTGGGCGACGTGAATAACTATCAGCTAGAGAAAAAGTTTATCATATGAGAAAATCATATAATAAATTTGGGGGGCAAATGTTATCCCCAAAAATTTTGTTCAATGACGTGGCAATCGGATAGACAAGTGGCAATGCATGGCCAATAAATGACACACTAATAGTCAATAAATGTATTATTTAAAGAAGTGAAAAGGTTGAGAGTTGACCTGGGGAGTTGTGATATTACTAGTTAGGAAATAAATTTAGTTGGTCATAAGTGATTTGCCCGACCAGTGATACGCCATGCCCGACCAGTGATATGCCATGGTTGACTAGTGATGTGCCATGCCCGACCAGTGATGTGTCATGCCCGACCAGTGATGTGTCATGCCCGACCAGTGATGTGCCATGCCCAACCAGTGATGTGCCATGCCGGACCAGTGATGTCCATGCCCGACTAGTGATGTGTCATGCCCGACCAGTTATATGCCGTGGCCGACTATTGGTGTGTGTTGGCCGACTAGTGAGGTGTCTTGTCAACTAGTCACTTCAAGGAATGGATTTGGTCAATCAATGGATCTGAATCTCAGGAGTTAACCGTCTAGTGACTCTTCAGTAAAGCCTCCGTAATAGCTTCAACCCGAATCATTCGTAATTACCCCGCGAATCTCTCAAATATCCCAAAGTAATATATATTGTTGTAATTTAAATTTATTTATTATTTATTAATTAAAGTTGGTTGAAACAAACAAGGACCCCATCAAAACGGGATATTTCTCATGTATGATCCATGAGCCTATAAATAAATGGCTCATGCATCATTTGGAGGGATCGGATTTTTCGGAGACTAAAAAACTCTCTAGTTTGGAGATTTTGGGATCGTCACTTGGGGCATTCTGGGAGCATTTTCTGAGAGTTTAGAGAGAGAAACACTGTACTTTTCTACTTACACTTGAGAAACTCACTTGACTCAGGCTCATTTGATCTTAAGTGTAGGCTACATATATTACCGGCGGGGCCCAGGGAAAGGGCAGAATCAATTTGAGCCGTCTAAGAAGGGCAAGAGGGGATACGAGCCCCAATATTCAGAGTACACCAACTTGGTGGATACTAGGGAAAGCATATACCCGGCCACGGAGAGGACGGTTCATTATCGAAAACCCACCCCCATGTTCAAAGGGGGAAAGAACTCGAGAGACACCAATAAGCGGTGTGCGTATCACAAAGACGTGGGCCACTCGACCGAGGAACGTCATCAGTTGAAAGACGAGATTGAGAATCTGATCAAGCTAGGGCATCTCCACCAGTGGGTGTTCCGGGGCTGCCAGCGGCTCCCAAACAACCCATGATCCCAGGTGCGTCTGGATCGTACCAACCTCCCCAGGGAAGGTACGCAACAGGCTTGGGAGCACATGCCCCCCAGAGGGCCCCAATTGTGCAGGCGCCGAGGCCCGAGATGCCTTTCCCCTCTGAAGTCGCCCCCCCCCACGAATAGATGGTCACATAGCCAGCATCTCAGGTGGGCCGCACCTGGGGGAACCATCCAGGAATGATCAAAAGTGGTACCTCAACGAGCTTGACCACGACCAAGAGGTATGCGCCTTGGTCCAAGCCCAGCTCAATGCCCGAAGTTGATGAACCTCCCCATCACCTTCACAGAAGAAGATGCCCGGAGCATCCACTTCCCGCTTCATGATCCTCTAGTCACCGATGCCCAAATCGCTAACAAGATGGTGTCCCGAGTATTGGTGGATGACGGAAGCTCCATCAACATTTTGTTTAAGATAGCCTTCATCATGATTGGCTTGATTGAAGCAGATCTGGCCTCGTGCCTAACTCAGATCTATGTGTTTAACAGAGATCCAAGGCTCGTTCAAATTCTGTATGTTTGTAGTGGTGGATTGCCCCGCTGCATACAACGTCATCTTTGGTTTGCCCACATTGGTCGATTTCGGTGCCATCACTTCTATCCGCCACCTCTGTATGAAGTTCCCCTGCGACAATGGAGGGGTAGGAACGGTCCAGGGAGACTAGAAGAGCGCCCGGAAGTGTTACCACGTATCTACTCGACCTATTTATATGGTCCGCGAAGAACTTCTTGAGGGGGAAAACGTCATTCAAGTCCCGCCTCCTCCCCCGAGACGAAGGGTGGTCCAGGAGGAGGACGAACTGGATCCGCCGATAGGGGCAGACCGTGCCCTGGCGCCCATGGAAGAAATTGAAGAGGTGTACATCAGCGACACTGACCCGACCAAGGTAATAAAAGTGGGGAAGAACCTGAATGCAAAGTTCCGAGTCACCATCATCACCCGAGTAAAGGAGAACCAGGACGTCCTAGCCTGGTCTCATTCGGAAATGACCGGGATAGACTGCAACATCATCTACCACACCTTGAACATCGACGAGAGCATGACTCCGGTCCAGAAAAAATAGAGACCTCTGGGGGCGGAGATAGCAGAGGCCCTAAAGTTAGAAGTTGAGAAGTTATACTCAATCAACTTCATTCAAGAAGCTTTGTATCTCATATGGCTAGCCAATCCAGTGTTGGTGCCCAAGCCAAACGAGACATGGAGAACTTGCATTGACTTCACAGACCTCAACAAGGCCTGGCCCAAAGATTGTTTCCCTCTACCCCAGATCGACCAAATGGTAGACGCAACTTCCGAATACGAGATCTTGAGCTTCATGGATGCCTATTCAGGTTACAACCAGATCTCGAAGCATGTAGCAAACCAGGAAGACACCAGCTTCCAGACTAACAAGGGGGTGTACTGCTACATCGTCATGCCCTTCGGACTCAAAAATGTTGGAGCCACGTATCAAAGACTCGTCCACAAAATTTTCCGAGCCCAACTAGGAAGGAACATGGAGGTCTATATAGACGACATGCTGGTAAAGTCCAAAACCTCCGGAGGACATGCCGATGATCTAGCAAAAACATTCGTCGTCATGTAAGGACCTTAAAATTGTCAATCTCTGTTTCGCAGATGACTTGGTCATTTTTTGCAAGGGAGTACACAATTCGGTTCAGATTATAAAGGAAAGTTTTAATGATTTCTGTTGTTCTTCTGGTTTGACTGCCAACAAGGATAAATCTCAGGTTTACTTTGGTGGTGTGGCTAAAAAAGAGACTTAAAAATTGCTTGAGGGGCTCCAATTCACTGAAGGTCATTTCCCCCTAAAATACTTGGGAGTTCCTCTTCGAACAACAAGATGGAAGGCTGGTGACTGCTCTCTTATTATCAAAAAGATCCGATCCAAATTACATACTTGGGCAAGTTGGCATCTTTCTTTTGCGGGGAGGGCACAACTAATCAACTCGGTGCTATTGAGTATAAGAACTTTTTGGATGAGTATTTTCATCCTCCCTAAGAGCGTCACCAAGGAGGTAGATCGGCTGTGCAGGAATTTCCTTTGGGGAGTTAGGGACGATAACGTTCAGCGGAGTAAAATGCACTTTACTGCCTGGGATCAGGTTTGTCTACCTAAATGCATGGGTGGTCTTGGCTTCAAGGATAGCTGTACTTGGAATTTAGTGCTTCTGGCCAAATATGTTTGGGCAGTTTCTTCTAAGCATGATACTCTGTGGGTTAAGTGGGTGGATTCTATCTACTTAAAGGGGCGGGATTTTTGGCATTATAGAGTTCCTCAAGATGTGAGCTGGTATTGCAAAAGATTAACTAAGCTTAGAGATATCTTCCCTCTTCATAGACTTGATGAGGCAGTCCATCATAGCAAGCTCTGTTTGAATATTATGTATCACAGGCTCATTAACAAAGACAGAGTCTTCTATGCGAATGTGGTGTGGAACTCCTTGACAGTGCCTAAGCACAGATTCATTTTATGGCAGGCTACATTGGACCATCTGTTGACTCGAGATAAACTCAGTCTCTGTCACTTGGAGCTTCCTTCTGTGCTATTTCCGGTGTGTGAAGTGGAGCAAGAGTCTCACTCCCATCTGTTTTTTGAGTGCCATTTTTCTCGGCAGGTCAGATCCCAGGTGGAGAGTTGGCTGGGTAGGGGTATTTGGCCGCTTCATTTTGCTGGGTGGTGTTCTTGGATGGCTGGTAAGTCGAAGGGTCTGAAGCAATCTGTGTTGGCTGTTGCCTTAGTAGCTTCGGTTTACTTAGTTTGGAGGAATAGAAACAATTGTATTTTTAAGTTTAGCTCCTTTTCTGTGGGCTTTGTTACTAAGTTGATCAAATACTTTGTGAGGGGTAGGCTTCTTTATCATTCTAAGAAGCATATTAGGACAAAGGATCTAGCTTTTTTTTATAGAGTGGTTCAGATGTAAGGCTGTGTGTTTGTAAGTTGTTTGGCATGTTTGTACTTGGTTGGTTTGTTCTCAATATATTTTCCTTTTTATCAAAAAAAAAAGAAAAAGCATTCGCCGTCATTCAGAAGTATGGGATGAAGTTAAACCCCAAGAAATGCACCTTTGGTGTGGCATCCGGGAAGTTCTTTTGCTTCATAGTAAGCTACCAAGGAATAGAGGCCAACCCGGATAAGATCAAAGCATTGATCGATATGCCCTCACCACGGAAGCACAAAGACGTTCAGAGCTTGACAGGGAAAATAGCCGCCCTGAGCCGTTTTGTTTTGAAAGCCACGGACAAATGTATCCCGTTCTTTAACATCCTTCGGGGAAGCCAAAGGTTCAAACGGTCGGTCGAATGCGAGGAGGCTTTCAAGAAACTGAAAAAGCATATGGCCCCAGCACCAATCCTAGCAAATTCAGTGGATGGACAGTCGTTGTACCAATATTTGGTCATGACCGAACATGCCATCAGTTCCGCGCTCGTATGAGAAGAAGAGAAGGCCTTACTCCCGGTCTATTACGTAAGCAAGAGGTTACTGGGTGCGGAGTCGCGGTACCCACTAATCGAAAAATTGAAATTTTGCTTGCTAATCGCATCCCGGAAGCTCAGTCCTTACTTTCAAGCCCATGCCATAAGAGTACTGACCAACCATCCCTTACGACAAGTGTTACAAAAACCCAAATCATTGAGGAGCCTCCTAAAGTGGGCCATGGAACTGAGTCAGTTCGACATTATGTATGTCCCCAGAATATCAATCAAGGGGCAGGCCCTGGCTGACTTCATCGTGGATTGCACCGGGATCACTGAATATGACAATCCCCTCGATCCCACAACACCCTTATGGAAGATTTTCGTAGATGGGGCTTCAAACGAAAATGGAGCGGGGGTCGGGATCATCTGAGTGTCACCACAAGAAAAACAATTGCAAAGTGCCATGCATTTCCTGTTTGATGCATCGAACAATGAGGCTGAGCACGAGGCCATGTTGGCTGGATTGCATAAGGCCCGAGAAGTAGGGGCAACAAGTCTGGAGGTCCATAACGATTCCCAATTGGTTGTCAGACAAATCTCAGGGGAATACCAAGCGAAAGGGGAAAAGATGGATGCTTATGTGGCACAAGCTCGAGAGCTGCTTCAGTCTTTTAAGAAGTATTCCATTCGCTAGATCTCCAGGGAGTAAAATGTGTTTGCAGACACATTGGCAAAACTGGCCACGGATGCTGAGGCGGAGCTCTTCGGGCTTTTCCTGATTAACCATCTTCCCGTAACAAGTATTCAAGCCCCCACAATCAACGCTATAGACTACTCCACGTCCTGGATGAGACCTATTATCCAATACCTAACAATTGGGGGGTTGTCCGCGGACAGGGTAGCGGCCAGGAAGCTTTAGTACTAGGCCCCCAGATACGTCATGATGGAAGGAAAACTCTATTGTAGAGGGCTATCTGTGTCAGGCCTTCGATGCATATCTTGGACCGAAATGAGTGTAATCATGCACGAGGTACACGAAGGTTTCTGCGGAGATCACACAGCTGGACTCAGCTTGTCCAAGAAAATCCTAAGGCAAGGATATTTCTGGACAACCAAGAAGAAGGACTGTGTCGATTACATCTGCAAGTGCAACCAATGCCAAAGGTACGCAGTCTAGGGTATCGATCTAGTAGTAACCTTGATGATGAGTCCCTGGCCTTTCGCGGTGTAGGGTTTCGATCTAGTAGTATCGCTCCCGACCGGGAAGGGTGGTGTGAAATACGCCATCGTGGTTGTCGATTACTACACCAAGTGGGTCGAGGCAAAACCCATGAACACAATCACCTCAAAAAGGCCCTAGAATTCGTCATCAACAACATGGTGTGCCGATATGGCCTCCCTTACAAGATCGTGTCTGACAACGGGAAGCAATTTGACAGCGTCCATTTCACTGATTTCTGTGAAAGGCATGGCATCATCAAAAGTTTCTCTACGGTTTCCAGGCCTCAAGCAAATGGGCAAATAGTGGCCGTGAACAATATCTTGAAGGGAACATTGAAGAAAAAGCTTCAACCTACAAAAGCAAGTGATCGGAAGAGCTGCCCCACGTATTATGGGCATACCGGACCACCGAAAGAATGTCTACTGGACACACTCCCTACTCCATGGTATACAGATGCGAAGCAGTCATCCTAGTGGAAACAGTTGTCCTGTCCCACAGACGGGACACGTATGATCCCACCTAGAACCACGCCTTACTCCAAGAATCTTTAGACTTCATTGAAGAGATCCGAGAAGAATCCCAGGTTTAGCTGAAGATGTACCAAGGCAAGATTGCTCGAATTTTTAACTCTAAAGTTCAGAGCCGAAGGTTTGAAACTGGCGATCTTGGTCCTGAGAAGAGTCTTTCCTGCAACCCAAGATCCGGGAGTGAGGGATCTGGGCCCAAATTGGGAAGGACCATATGAAATCCAACATGAAGTGTGTCCGGGAACGTATCGCTTAAGGCGACTTGACGGAACAGAGGTCCCAAGGGCCTGGAACGCGGAACACCTTCGTAAATACTATCAATAGTCAGGAGGGCATGTTCCTATTTTTAATTTTTCTTTTAAACAATGTATGCCCCAAGGAAGTTTCTTATTTAATGAAAATGATGTGTATAAAACATCATAAAGGATGCAAAACAAACAAGTGACCCAAGACTACAGTCTTCGCTCACTTGGGGGGGGGGGGGGGGGGAGGTGTAACCATTTGTACGAACAAGTCCGTGAACAAAAACAAACATGATGCAAAACACAAAGTTTAGTCCTAGTTCGGACCGTAGTGACTAGGGGTAGCAGAAACCCAATTCCTAAAAAAAGGACACAAGGCTAAGGCCTAGTCCTAACCCGAATTACATGGCTCGGGGGTACAAACTTGAAAGGATGCAGGGCTAAGGCCTAGTCCTAACCCGGACTACATGGCCTGGAGGGTACACACCCGAAAGGACGCAAGGCTAAGGCCTAGTCCTAACCCGTACTACATGATCTGGGGGGTGGAGACTCGATAGGACACAAGGCTCAGGCCTAGTCCCTGCTCGGACATGCACGGTCTAGGAGTATAATAAACCTAAAAATTGGTTGACCAAACATGGTCCCAAATAACCAGATACCTGTCCATGTCTTCGCCATAATGGCCCAAAACCATTAGAACGTGAGTCCTAGGTATGAGTAATCAGTCTTATAAATGGCCCAGAATGTGGGAACCTTACTCATAGGTTCAAAATAAGCTAATCAACTAATATCTGATGGCCTGGGCTGTTGGAACCTGAACACCAGAATCAGGACGGGCCTAGGCTTCGCTATGTCCCGATGCCTCCGGTTTGGCCCCATCTGTCTCCTCCTCGCCCAAGGGCTCCGCGCCAGCTTTCTCCTTAGCCCCGAACTCGGCTCTCTTCGTGGTGGGATCGTGGTAAAGCAGAAGGTTCATGTTCTTGTCCTGGAGCCAGGCCATCTAGATAGCATTGTCGAAGGTAGCCTCCAACAAGGCATCCGCCTGCTCTTTCCCTTAACAGGCCTCCTCATGCATTTTCACCTCTCACTGAAACAGACTATCCAGGGCCCAGACCTAAGACTCAAGAATGGTGATCTTCTCTTGATCCTGGCGAGACTGGGCTTCGGCTACCTCCATGAGGATCTTAGGCGATGCCCCAGAGCCCCAAACACGAAGAAGTTCCGCCTCCAGGCTGTCCACCAGCTTTTTGTGGTCAGCTTCCTTCCGGGACAAAGTTTCTTCAAGCTGGAACTGAGCTCGGGCAGCCTCCTCACGGTCCACTTTGGCTTGGTAAACCTCCTTGGCCAGGGCTTCCCTAGCAGCTTCTTGCTGGTTCATAGCCCCCTTTAATTCCAGTTGGTCCATCTCCAACTTCATCATCGTCTCGGCCACCAAGTCGGCATTCTGATGGGCCATTAAGGTGTCCTAAAGCAAATCAAAGTTAGAAAACATACATATTAAAAATACAAAAAACAAAGGAAGATGTGAACAGATGACTTACAGCGGTAGCCTGGTGACGGATAGCTTAGGAGATGAACAAGGCATCCTGGTTAGCCAAGGTGGCATACCGTTTCAGTTGAAGATTGGACATGGTAGAACCAACCTGCTCCAACAAATCTGCTGCAAATGGGGCTGTGTCCTTCCCCAGTTTGGGGAGAACCCCAGTCTCAGCGATGACCCGATCCACAATCGGCAGAGGGGCACTGAAAGCGGCTGGGCACTCGACAAACTCCACCTACGCCGGATCGTCAGAGCCCGGTAAACCTCCTCCCTTTTTCCCCAGCCGTCTTCCCATGTCTGGGACACCATCTTCGATCGTTCTTCCTGCAGGATCATGTCCCCCTATTCAGGAAGAACCGGATTGACGGGGAGTATGGGAGCCTCCGGAAGTTCCCGAGTGGCAAACTGGCTTTCCCCAGAGGAATTCTTAGCCAAGGATAGGTCCTTGGTCTTAGCCTTCTTGGCCCGGTTCGCGGACTCACCAGTAGCCATGTAATGCCTCAAAATCCCTAATAAGGTTTAGGACCTTGATTAGGAGGCTGGGAGGGCCATAATTTATTTATTACATTATTAAGTGATTATATGCATGTCTATGTGAATTATATTATAATATGATGTTAAATGCATTCTTGTGGGTCCACATTTCATTACAGGGGTGTTTTGGTAATTTGGCCCGTTGAGGGCGTAATTGTATATTTGTATGCATGTCGGTGACATATTGTTGAGACCACATTATAATGTGGATTTTTTCGAGCTATTCGGCATGAGACGATCATGGAATATTAATTAGCAGTTTAGTCATAACAGGTTTAAGTTCGGGGCTCGAGATGAGTCTCGGGGTGATTTTAATGATTAGAGCGTTGCGGGGAATAAAAGGGTAACAAGATATGAATTATTGGTATTTGAGAGTATTGAGAATAGCAGGAATTGGAGAGTGTTAATTATGATTAACGAGATAAGTGGGAAATACCAATTTTGCCCTTTGGAGCCTTTAGAAACCCTTAATTGACCTAGGGGTATTTTGGTCTTTTCACCCCTAGGATAGATATTAGCCATTAAGGCTGTAGAAGCTTGTCAAAAACAGAGCATCTCTTCCACTTCTCCCATACCTCTTTTTCCTTCTTTTTCTCTTTGAATTGTCAAGCTCTTTTTGAGGAACCAAGCCAGGGAACCAAGCTAGGATAAGCTAGGGCTATGCTCCACCATTGAAGAGGGTGTGTTGCTGAGATTGAGGTGAGTTTTTAGCCATTAGAACTCTTGCTTTTACTCTGTTTTCTTAGTTAAGTTTCAGCTGGTTTTTGAGTTGGAAAGTTGAGAATCGATTGGAGTTTTGGCTAGGGTTTTTGGGTTCATTTGGCATAAAAAATGAGGTTTGGAAGCATTGGAATTGAGTTAGAATTGAAGGAGTCGAAGAAGGAAGTTTCAGGGGAGAATTGTTCTGGGGGTAGCGCTACAGCGCCCATCAGAGGGCGCTATAGCGCTACACATGATCCTTGTTACGCGGTTAGGGGTTCTGAGTATAGTGCTGGGGCACTAGGGAGCAGTGCTGTAGCGCTACTTTGTTCCTCCAGAATCTCGTTTTGAGTGTTTTTATGGGTTTTTGGCTCGGGGTTTCAATCCTTAAGGCCCGGGATCGAATCTGCTCACCGTGTGGGTACATTTTAGGGTCCCGAGAGTGGGGTTTAGATCAAGACCCTATTATTGTTGATTTTCATTAATCGGAGCTTGTATTTGGTTATGACTAAGTGATCGCTAAAGGATTAAGGATCGATCGTTCTGAAGGGTCGTTCTTGTTCTAATTCTCGCTTGAACCAGAGGTAAGAAAACTGCACCCCATATGTGACATGCAAGGTTATTCATGAGGCATGTTGAGTGCTCTATATGTGGACATTGATTGCATTGAAAGTGCATAAGATACATGAGATTAGGGCATGGCATGAATGTTGATTATGAGATTGATCAGAGCTTGAGTCTCTGTAATTGTGCATGATTATAATTATGCTTCTGGTTACTCAATGAGCATGCTAAATGCCTTATATCTGAATATTTGACATATGATATATGTCTGTTTGTATTACCTCATTTAGGAAGCACTGACTTATTAGTAAGGGATCGGCATTGGTATCGGTACTGATAGTAAAGTTGTGACTTATCAGTCAAGATCAACAGTAGTACTGAGCACTAGTTGTATGGCATTGACTTATGAGTCAAGGACGAACTTAGCATGTTTAAAGCAAGCTGATAAAATATTAGATCTAATGACATCTGCATTGAATGACTCGAATGAGCATTAATGCCGCACCGACCCTAAGGTCGATGAAACTCATAAGCGCTTGTCTAGTCTAAGGGCTAGTTAATTAGAGCCAGAGCCAGAAAGGCTAAGGTGACCTACATGTCACATGGATAGGAGGGTATGGGACCTCCAGAGTGTGACATATTAGTCACTAACACAGAGTGTGACTCATTAGTCACCTATACAGGGTATGAGTCATTAGTCATCCACACAGAGATTGACTTAGTAGTCATCTATACCGAGTGTGACTTATTAGTCACTAATACAGAGTGTGACTCATTAGTCACCTATACAGGGTATGACTCATTAGTCATCTACACAGGGTATGACTCATTAGTCATTTATACAGAGTGTGATTCATTAGTCACCTATGCAGGGTGTGACTTATTAGTCACCCACTCTGAGATTGACTTACAAGTCATCTATTCAAGAAGCAGGCCTTAAAGAATGACTCATTAGTCTTCTATTCAGATGTAGGACCCCATAATCATTTACTTAAACTTATTTTCATGCATGATGAGAGCTGTTATTGCTAGGCATGCACATTATGATTCGATGACATGTTATTTCTATTCATGAGCATATTGAGTTTTCTTGCTGGGCTTCGGCTCACGGGTGCTATGTGGTGCAGGTAAAGGCAAAAGAAAGCTGGACCATCCTTGAGTTGGAGAGCTTAGGAGACGACGTGTACAAATGCGGCTGCTAGACCACCACAGCCAAGGGTTTGAAGAGGAACTAAGGTTAAACCCTATTTTGCCACTTAGATCAGCCTATTGTAAATATTTTCTTGTAATAGACCTTTAAATTATATTTTTGGGATCCCAATGTATACAGTAAATGTTCTAATGAAACGTTACATCTTAACCAAAACATTTAATCCCTAAACCGCTAATCATACTTAGTTACACGATTTTGGCCAAATGACTCGATTAGCGAGTTTAGCACTGTTTACAAGGCACACCATAACGGTCCCTGGAGTTAGGGCATTACAAGCCGGGTCTATAGCTCTTTTCTCTGACCCTCGACTCGCCAGAGACTCGTGCTCCAGGTCAATGATCGGTGGTCGAGCAGGATGGGATGGGATAGTTTCAATATGAACCGTCATAAGAGGGATCGCGGCTGAGGCCTCTCCGACCACATTTGGTTCTGGCACTGAGCCCCCGAGAATCACGTCTAGAACCTTGTTCTTGGGCATGCCTTTGGCAGATTTCTTGGCCGACGCCCTGGCCTTGGCCACCCGAGCCTTTATGGTCTGCTTCATCTTGGCCATGGGATTGGACATGTCGGAGTCGTCTGAAATAGATAAACAGAAAGAAAGTCAGTGAAATATACGAGTGAGAACAAAAAGTAATTAAAAAACTAGTCTAAGGTCCTCCGGGACGAACCATTATCTAGAACTTGGGCTCAACTCAACTCTCCTAAAGCGAAGGTATGAATTCGGTCTCCCATGTCGTCTAGGTCCAGGAAGTTACCATGTTGAAGGAACCCGGACGAGTACATGAGAGTCTCCAGATCTACAACGATGGGGGATGAAGGTCCCATTTCTCTAACGGCCTCGAACAGGTGGCCTAGATAAACTAGTCTATCCCTAACTAAGTCCCCAAAATGGGGAGCATAAATAAAAAGCAAAGGTGAATTACCTTGCCCCGATATACTAGCCCCGGGAGCCCCCGTGTTCTACTGTGCCTCTTCGAAGAGGGCATCCAACTCCTCAGAGGTGGCCCTCTCCATTTGATGGGCTTGCTCCCTCTTTCTTTTCGCTGCATCCGTCCGGGCCGCGGTTTCCACGACCTCGATGTGGACGAGGGCCAACCCCTCCCTCAAGGCTGGGTCTTTCTAGCATTGCAGCCCCCGGAGGCTAGGGGCTAGAATAGTATGATTGGCCGCCAACATCCCAAGTTTCTGGAGGTTTTCAATGTTTACGTAGCCTCCTACATCCAGATCTTCCGCGCTTAAAGTGGCGTAGAACTTCTTCCAATCAAGGATTGACTGGGTGAGAGGGGTCTAGGCATATGGTCCTGTCATCCAGAACTGTAAGTTGAAAGCGGATAACAAAAAGAATGAAAATAATGAATTGAACTAAGGAAAAAAAAAAGATTACTTACCCACTCGCTGGAAGTCCAGCACCAACGTGGGATTCTTATCCAAAAGGAACCCGGATGTCATAAACCAATAGTGTCTGACATCCGGGGGGTTTCCAGGAGCTGGTGGGAGCAGGATAATTGCTGTGAGGCTTCAATCTGTAGAAGTCATCTTGAGTCTTGTCCTTGGCGTGCAGCTGCGGTTACAGCTTATAGAAGTACAACACTCTGGTATCTCCCTCGCCACACAGAAGATGCAACATCCCGCGAGAAGTCGGTAAGCTTGGGGCAAGAGCTGAAAGGGAACGATCTCCACAAACTTCAAGAACTGTGCAAAATAATTATGAAGCAGGAGAGTGGCTCCAGCGCTGATGTGGCCCATGCTCCAGGCCCCAAATTTTCCCACACTTGTGTGGGCCCTTTCCTCCTTCCTGGTTAGGCGGTTATAAAAAAGTCTGGGTGTGGACTCCACTCCCAAATGCCTCTCCAGAGCATCCAGCATCTGATAGTTCCAAAACAAATTATTCCCCCTGTCCATCTCCCAGGTGTTACCGCTGGGGGGTTTATGTCCTTCCAGGATGAAAGGGGCTGCTTGGACATACTCTTCTGGGTGGAGGGTAACGCCATGACTCATGACTGATGATCTGGGAACAAAAGGAAAGGAAACAAACAACCATGTAGTTAGCACCAAAACCCAAAAAATTTGGTTAAGGTATGGGGGCTCTCCTACGAACTGCTTGGAAGAGTCTCCTCTGGATCAGATACGGGATCACCAAAGATCCGCAGAACCCTGATCGGGAACAAATAAGAAGAGTTTTTCTAAAGTTTCCCCAAGTCGGCCTATTACCGTTCGTTCAGGGACGACGCGGACCTGGAAGGATCTGGGACAACCCAGACAATTTGATTTTACTATTCTAGTGCACCCAGAGCAACCCTAAACGGTGGCCCCAGCTCTAACAACCCTATAGCTATAAAAGCAATATAACAAAATGATAAGCACGAGAAAACATAAGTAAAAGGTTTGGAAAACTTACTGTAAAGTGTTGATCGTGGAGGATGACGTGTTTCCAACGACAGTGACGGCAGAATCATAGTTTTGAACAGGAGGAGGCGACACAGAAGTTCGTCCAATGGTCGAGCCGAGGTTTCACTTTCAGGCAAGGGCGCAGAGATCAAACGCATCAGAAAGAGACGATGACAAAGACAGAGTAATTGACGGAGAATTTTGTCGGCAAGCTCGGACATAAAAAGCTCTCTCTGTGGGTTCGTTTGTTCATAATGCGTAAAATTTGTAAATGAAAGTTTGGGGGTATTTATAAGGACCAAAAGTGTGTTTTTGATTTAACATTTCGGAACGACCCCCCACATCGGACGGTCCCGGATCAGGCAGGGGTTTTAATTAGCCCACTTGAGTATCGGATCGCGGGTTCCCCAAGTCACGATCTGCACCACCTCAATCCAACAGTCCAAAGGATAGGCATTCTAAAAGTTTTCCCATCCAACGATCCTCAATGATGCAGAAATATTAAAGGATTCGTTCGTGCAAATGGGACGCTTCAGAATTTATGCTGACGTTTGGTTGCCGACATGGTAACCAAGAGATTGTCTCCTAATATTTCAGATGCGAGTACCATCAACGCGCCAGTTATAAGGGGACACGTTTGTGTAGCATGATGAAGTTGAAAGGTCAAGGATCATCCAAACGGCCTTGAAGCAAATGAACCTGGGCATTGGTAAACGAACCAGGGTCCTGGTAAATGGTTCAGGCCCTTGGGATTCAATAAGGGATGCTAACTCAAATGCTTTTTATACAAGTTCCCGGCTATCGATACTCCACGAAAACGGACCCGTCTCCTGAGGAACGAACTGGGATGCGAGAATTGATCCGGGAAAGGAAGCAAGTCTTCATTGCGTAAGCACAAATAAAGGCTTGGGGGGTAAATGTTATCCCTATTTCCTCCCTCCCTTCTTGGGTCTGTACATTCAGTCCATGGGCCATCCTGAAGGGACCTAAGGCCCAGATCGGGCCCAATAGAGGAGATGAGTCCTGACAGCCCAAATATCGATACAGCACAACATTGTCCCGAAATGAAAGAGGAGATAGTGAGGTTGGCATGTTTCATTCCCCCGGACCCTTCGTATGATGTGCCCGAAACGCAGTAAGGATATTAATTCCTCCAAGTTTGAAAATGGATTGGGGGGACCGTAGACGACCCTGGATCCTGGTAAATGAACCAGGATCTTGGTTAATGAAGAGGGATGTAGTAAAGGAACCCGGACCTGGCGACCAGGTTGAGCGTGATAAGCTGTCCCTGATACTGACATCGCCCCAAGAAACACAGAGTTTTGTCCCCATAACTAACCTGCAGAAGAGGTTACATACAAAATGTATGTCATTATTCCAGAACCGTACCACCACTGCTCTGACAGATCTTGTTCCCCGGATCTCCTTAAAAGCCTGTGCGAACCAAACAAGAGCTACGTATTGCTATCAGCCTTGTGGCGTGGTTATGCTATGGCTGGCCCAATGGGCCCTGATGAGCGTATTCTACTTAATAAAATCTTTTGTATTAAGCCTCCATCAGCGAGCAAATGATGCTTATACTCCTATTGGGCCTGGATTAGTCCGGCCCAAACCCAGAGCACTCAACTGCCTATAAATATGAATAGTTGTGCACTGTGGAAGGGATCTGATTTTTCTCTTGTAAGCATACACTCTGCTCAAATTCAAAGAAACTTCATTACTAAAGCTCCTAAAAGCTCTAATACAATTGACTCATGGACTAAGTCTCTTTAACGCTCCAACCACGTAAAATTATTGGTGTGATAGTTTCTAATCCTTTCTTTCCAAGCTCTCTTATCTTTTATAATTCTAGTTTCTGAAAAACTCGGTAAACAGGGAGCATGCATATAGACTTATATAAATGAAATCATAAAACTGGCTTCAGAGCCAATGGTTACTAGTTTATATGTTTATATACATGTACGTAATTTTTTGACATGTTAGATAGGTTAATTGGATGGTAGCATAATTGTTTTCATGTTTAAGTTTTATATATGTGTGATGCTAAAATGATATTGTTTATGATTTTTGTACGTTTATGATTATTTATGTGTGTTTTATTTTATTGTGTTAAACTCATAAACTCTGTACAAGAAATCAAAATTTGAAAATTGCACAGAAATAATTTCTTGTTTTATGGATTTTTTTAGGCTACACGTTAAATGACATGTATATGTATATATGTTTAATTATTTTTCTTAAGTTATATATAGATATATATATCTCTTCTATATAATAAGTGTGTAGATAACAGAAATTTTTGGTTTTAACGGTTTTATTTTTTATTTTTTTAATGTTAACTTTAACAGAATATTCTTATATTTAACGATAGTTTGTAAACACTTAAACTTAAATAAAATAAAATAAAATAAACAATTTAAAAAATTAAAATAGGATATTTTTGAGATATTTTACAATAATAATTATTTAAAAATAATAAATAATTAAACAAATTAAAATAGGATATTTTTTAGATATTTTACAATAATAATTATATTAATATAAATTCAAATTCAAATGTTATAAAATACCATTATTATAATAATATATAATACAAAACTAGATATTTAATATTTATATTAATATGAATTTAAATATTATTAAAATATATAATACAAGACTAGATATTTAATACTTATATTACTATAAATTAAATATTATAAAATATCATTATAATAATAATACATAATCTTAATTTTTATTAAAAAAATTATCATTTATGTTAAAATATGTTATCATATTATATATATATATATATTTTAATAATCATAAAGAGTGTTTTGGTTTAATTTTTCTTTTAATATGTTTATGTGATTCTTTTATATATAATATTGTTTATTTATTTGAAATCTATATAACAATAATACAAATTTACTAAAATAATTAATAAATTTATAAATAAAACTAAGCAAACGTGCATTGCAAGTTGCTTGTATATAGTATATTAATATATATGTATGGAAAACTTTTCAATAGTTACTACCCATAAATGGGTACTAACAATAATGATGATGTGACAGCATAGTGACTTGGTATAGCAAGTCACCAACAAGTAAATATATATTTTTACATTAATTTTGAATTTAATTATTATTTTTTTTGCCATAATTAATGGTGTTTCCAACCAATGAGACACACTAGCTATATTTAGAAATTGACTTGCATTTGAAAAATGAAAAGTTTACAAATATTATAGTTTCATAATAAATACACGTTTTTCATCACGTAACCCTTCCAACAATATGAAAAAAAATCAAAATTTAGTTTTAGAAATATTAATTAACAACTATAAATATGAACCATTGATCTTAATTCAATAGTTAACATTAAAGTAACCATCCATGGGTGGTAACCATTAAGAGTGCACCCGTATATATAGGGAAATTTCACAAATAATACTTAATAATGTCTAATATTACTAAAAAATCCTAGCACTATTAATCTTTTCAATTTGATGCTAAACATTCCTCTCATACCCAAAATACCCCTCCCATTATATCAAAAATCCTAAAACCTTCTCTTCCTCTCTCTTCCCTCTCTCTCCCTCTCTCTCTTTCATTCTCACGAAATCATCCCTAAAACCTACAGATTTATATGATTTTCTTGTCAAAATCGTTGTTAGCCATCTCCATTGTCTCTGTGAAGTCGTCAATATCAAAGGCAACATCTATTTTGAGGGTTTTTGGAGGAGAAAAACCATGGGTAATAAGATTGTACATTTTATGTGTTGGGTATTATTTGTTTACATTTTTTTTTGGCTATTTTGAACAGATTTGAGCCTATATTGGTGTGTTTTTTGGGTTTTTTAGAGAGATTCAACGATCTGCGTTTTTCTGGGTTTTCTGCAACTTTTTTGCTCGATAGGAGCTCGATAACAGTTTGATATCAGCTCGATTATAGCTCGATAGGTTTAGGTTTTGTTGCTCGATTGTGCTCGATGGAAACTCGATAACGGTTCGATTGGACCCTAGAATATTTAGTGTAGTTGTCTTCTCGATATGTGCTTGATAGGAGCTCGATAGGGTTCGATGAAGGTTTTGGTTAGATTTTATGCTCGGTTTATGAAATGGTATCTCGATAAGAGCTCGATTATGGGCTCGATGCTAACTCGATAAAGTTCGATGATAGCTCGATAAAGCTCGATAATGTTCTTTTTTCACGAATTTCTTAAAAAATGACGGTGTTCTTGATAATTTCAATGTTTTTTTTCCAACACAGGTTCTATTGTCTATGTTTTTGTATCGTACAATAGTGTTTGGGAATTACAAGGGAATAAGTGGATTTTCAAGGACCCTTAATGCATGGTGATACCGATGGAGGATACTGTAACGTACTTGCAACTTCTTGACATATTGCACAAGGAACTTAAAGTTGATAAATAGATGTATGGGTTGAAATTGGAGGTTCCTTACACATGCGGCGACCAACCCGTTCATGTTGAAAGTGATCTTGGTGTCCGTACATTCTTAGGAGTAACATCTAAAGAAAGGTTGCCCTTGTGTGTCACTCCTGTTAAAAAGATTGTCATTGCAGACCCATATTCCACTCCCGGACCTGAGGGAGCAGCCAGTACTTTAGGATGTCCTATTGGTAACCTGAGGGACAAACAATATGAGTACAACCCCTTTGTGAATGGCGATCCAGTAGCTGAACATAATGAGGACATAGGATACAATTCAATGAATGAACGGGTGAACCCACCAAATCAAGGACGTCGAACACCTGGCACCAACTCTAGTCGTCCTGGTGGAACAGAATATAACTATACAGGGAACATTCCAATATGTTCAACAGAAGATCACAGAAAATATAGTGCTCCCATGTTTACAAAAGAAGATATCATGGCTTCTAGTCGTTCTGAATCACCATCATCGAGTGTAGCGTTGGGGGAATTACATCTTGGGAAGACTTTTGAGAACAAGATGGAATTGAAAACCAAAGCGGCTCTCTTCGCAATGAAGAATAATTTTGAGTTTAAGGTTAAGAAGTCGGGTACTGATGTGTTGTATATCACCTGCAAGGATCTAATTGTGGTTGGAGAATAAGAGGGAAAAAAGTAGCGCGATCGGAGATGTTTGAGATCACTGTTTATAATAGTGTACATACTTGCTCACTAGAATTGCGACAAAAAGACCACCGTCAAGCAGCACCTTCTGTCATTGGGCACCTTATCAAGAACAAATATGCTACTGATGGAACTAGCTACCCACGAAACAGCATAAAGGAGGATATGAAGAATAATTTTGGGATCGATATGAGTTATATGAAGGCTTGGAGATGTATAGAGAAGGCCCTCGGTTATGTCAGGGGGAAACTTGAAGAATCGTACTCCAAGTTACCTTCTTACTTGTACATGTTGCAGCAAAATAATTCAGGTACAATAACTGATTTTGTCACAGATGATGGTCGCTTTCTTTATGGTTTCTTCTCACTCGGAGTTTGTAGAAGGGGATTTACATCATGTCGTCTTGTTATATGTGTGGACGGCACTTTCTTGAAGTCAAGGTACGGTGGCCACATGTTGTGTGTTGTTGTATTGGATGCGAATAACCACATTTATCCAATTGCGTTCGTGTTTGTTGATATTGAAAATCATGCTTCTTGGAAGTATTTCATGATGAAATTGAAGGAAGCCATTGGAGTTGTTGATAATCTGTCTTTTGTATCAGACAGGCATGCTAGCATTATTCATGCTCTTGAGTTGGTCTTCCATGATGCCTACCACGACGCATGCTACCATCACATAAGTATGAATGTAATCGCTAAGTTCAAGACCGATCACTGTCACAAGGAGATGTGGAATGCGGCATATGCATTTCAGAAGTCAAAATTTCACAGGTTCTTCAATAGTATAAAGCAAATGGATCCTGCCATAGCTCAATATCTCGAGGGTATTGGCTTCGATAAGTGGACTCGTGCTTACTTTCCTGGGAATCGATACAATGTAATAACAAGCAACTACGCTGAAAGTTTCAACAACAAAACCAGAGACGCAAGAACCTTCCCAGTCACTACTTTTGTGGAATTCATTCGTTTCACAATTTAGTCATGGTTTGTCGCGCGTCGTGAGGAGGTAGAGAAGTGTACATCCAAATTAGCAACAATATATGAGAAAGATGTCTCAGGCATTGCGAATGATGCAAGGTACTTGAAAGTCCATCCTCCTGGATAGTTAAAATTTCATGTGGTAGACCCAGAAGGTGATGGTGAGGTGAATTTGATGACCAAATCATGCACATGTGGTAAGTTTCAAATAATGGGTTACCCTTGTGTTCATGGTGTGGCTGCGGCCATCTTGCGCGGTGTCAACATTTACTCACTGTGTTCACCATATTACACTACTAGATGTGGAGGGAGTCTTACAAAGAAACAATTTACCCAACTAGCAACGAGGATGATTGGGAAGTTCCCGAGAACATAGAGAAAATTCAAGTTAGGGTTCCTGTTGAAAAACAACCAGTTGGTCGACCGAAGAAGAATAAGGTGGGAAGAAGGAAGACAAACCGCTACCCATCGAGTGGCGAAATCACTCACAAAGAGCGCAAATGTAGCATGTATGGTGGACTTGGCCACAACAGGGCTACGTGCAAAGCTAGGCTATAAACTGTTTTTTCACTTTTGGTCTTGTTGTATTAATAACCTATGTTGTTTTCCTTTCTTTTTCATTTGATTTTTCTTAAAAGTTGTGTTAAGCTCGATGTAAAATCAATGAGCTCGACATTAACTCAATAGTAGCTCGATATGAACTCGATAATATGTTTGTTAGCTTCTAAACTAAATTCAAATAACTTGATAATAGTTTGATAATGATTCGACATAACTCAATATTAGTTCGATATGGCTCGATATTAGTTGGATAACAAAAGACTTATGGTTATGAAAATTATATTGCTCTATTGAAGCTCGATATTATTTCGATAATGTTCGATATGAACTCGATAACAGACATATGTAAGTTACAAAAAAATGGGAACAAAAAACTGCACAATTAAAGACCCTGTATATATACAGTCATCAAGGTAACAAATATTGATACCATAAGTCTGTGGTCCACTTGTTCCTAAACACCTCCATATTTTCATCGCAGATAGTTTCCAATGGAAGGCCGACCATTAGATGCTCAATATGCTTGACAACATACACACCACAATCCCCACTGTAAAAAAAAAAAAGAAGTAAACATTAAGTGTACATTACTATAATTTTAGTTAGAAACAAATTTAGTATGAAGATGATGTTTGTTACCTTCTCTTTGACTGAGTGAGCTCGTGTTTCTGTTTGCGATGCCATGTGAACTGATGCGGCCTCTTTCCTGCTGATGGAATCTTCAAAATCAAGCTATCAGTAAACAGTTTACTCTGCATTAACAGAGATGGAAGCAAAAAGCACCATGGATTCATAATTTCCTCCAGCTTTGCGTCACTAATCACCGAATTGTCCGAATCGTAAACAGTGAGGGTCAAACTAGAAATTGAAGCCTCAATGACAAACCAATGGTGTTGTCCATAGTTCTGGCACCAATATACATCCTCAACTCCTCCCCAAGATGCTAAAAACTGTTGTTCGATGCCGGTCAACATGGACATAACGTTAGAATCCCACGTATACTTTGTTTTGTCGGCAATTTTCTTGTACTGATCATATCGGGCAGGTATCACTTGTGAGAAATACATGTTCATCACAACTACATTTTGTCGATATATATTGGGAAAATACTTGCAACGCATACGAAGCATGTGTTCTGCCGCATCAATATGCTACAAAGAGAGTACGATATAAAAAGTTAGCAAAGACCATCATAAATTGCTTATGTCGAGCTCCATCGAGCACACATCGAACTACTATCGAGCTCACATTGAACTACTATCGAGCTCCATCAAGCTAACATCAAGCTAATCTCAAAACAGTAAACAATAACCCTATTTTAACATCTGTATCGAACTACTGTCGAGCTCCATCGAGCCCACATCGAGCTAATCTCAAACAGTAAACAACAACCCTATTTTAACATACGTATCAAACTACTATCGAGCTCCATTGAGCTAATCTCAAACAGTAAACAACAACCCTGCTTTAACAACCGTATCGAACTACTATCGAGCTCCAAGGAGCTCACATCGATCCTGGAAGCTCCCATCAAGCTCCTATTGAGCTCATATCGAGCTATCATCGAGCTCATATCGAGTTAATAAAAACAGAACATGTAAAATTGAAAACAAAACATAATTTCTACCACTATCGAGTCATTGGTTATAAATGGCTTACCCCATCATTGAGCCACGACTAGGGTGTCTTCCACGTCAGAAACCACGCTGGATCGTGATTCCCAGTCTTTACATCCCTCAGGATCTTGTTGGGCATGTCTCCAAGCAGCAACTTTCACATTGTCCTATACTGTTTGGGATCTGGCTTCTTGAGAGGGTCCAGCACCTGTGTAGCCTCCTCTTCTGGTGCAGCTGCATCAGTGCGAGGTCTTTTCCTCGTGGGATCGGTGTAGTCCTCAAACCAATCTGGCTTGCATCTTTGGCGTCTAGTCCTCTGAAATTGAACCCCAGCAACATCCTTAGGGTTGACAATAACAACTCCCAGAGTCCCAGCATCAGGTGTCACAATGATGGTAGGAGGTGTGGTTGGATCATCAACATAGTCCAGAGGAATATCCAATGACTCTGAGTCTGAATATTCATTGGAGCCCCTCGGTTTCTCCTTAATAAATGTCAGGATCTGACTGACTACGTCCAAGATCACTGGCTGGTTCTTTAGGAGGGTCTCCTATCGACCCTCGACTTTCTCCAACCGCTCAATCAAGTCGGCGAGCTCAGGGGCTGAGGCTGAGGGTGGTGTTGGGGTTGGGGTTGGTGTTGGGGCTGACACTGAGGCTGGGGCTAATGTTGGGGCGAAGGCTAAGGCTGGGGCAACAGGAGGGGTGGGACCTGCAACCTCTTCCCCCAGGGCAGCATTATCAAATATCTTGGTTGCCTCGGCTGCCTGAGAAACTATCTCCGCGATTTTCTCAAAAGTCGCATCCTCCTCCTCATCAGCCTCCGAGGGATCCTGGTCAAGCCTAGGATAAAGAGGAAGATCTCCCTCTATCAAAGACAAATAATAGCCTTTTTATGTTGGTCGAGGCCTCAACATCGGAAGGACAATCAACTGCAAACAACATAAAACATTTGGTTAACTCAAATAATGATAAAAGATAAGCATATAGACAAAAAAAATATATAACTTACATTCTTCTTCAATAACATCGGTGAGATGACGGACTTGGTGAAATCCTTATTCCTTCGATGCGGCTAACTAAGCATCCTCGGGACCATGTATCTCGAGCTCACAACAAACTCTATCGCAAGCTGCTAGATAGCCTCATATGCCCAGTACTGTAAGGCCGGGGCATAACCATACATACTGTATTTGGACTGTTGCTGCACCTTGGCTTCCTTCTTGGCATCATAGTTGGCCTTTTGCTTCACCATGTCCTTCTTACAAGACTGCAATAGCCTCCTATAAGAGTACTTCCCCCATGGATAGCTGAAGAAGTACTCTACGTCCTCAACAATTTTTAGAATATCTTTCCAAATGTGCAACTTTCCCTCAATGGCATTCAGAACCCCCTCAACCAACAAACATAGACCAAGCTTGTACACATCTTCCACAACAGTACAAGTCTTGAAAGCATGGTCCACATGTGAGAGCTTTACTTTCTTAGCATCGTTGAAATACTCCTTTATCAACCGGTCGCTGAGATTACGCCCTTCCAACTCTTCTGGTGATGGAAAGGTACTGAAATTCAACCCCGTCACCAGGGAAAACTCTCCCATGGCGAATCTACAAGACTTTGACCCCAAGAAGAAATGCACCTCATCTTCATTGTTGCTGGTGATTTTCCTCAGCAACAGTTGATGCACCAAGACTCCAGAGAAATTAAACTCCAAAGCCAAAAAGAACTGCTTGAAAGGGGATTCCTTAGCCCTTTCAAGCAGCCCGAGCTCCACAAACCTAGTCTTAATGTGATTTAAAGCGCTACTACCTCGATATGTCACTCGACCAGGAAAGTGATCACTGAACGGAACAAGCAACTTAGGCATCTGCAGCAACACATGAAAACAAATTGGTAAGAAAACAAATTGTCAAATATAATATGGAAATTTTTTTAAAAAAATCATCAAAAACCGAAATAAACACTGCCATCGAGCTTATATCGGCCTGTTATCGAGCCCTATCAATCCTTATCGAGCTCAATCGATCTATTCATCGAGCCTCTATCGAACTTCCATCGAGCCACTATCAAACCTAATCTTTAGTATACCATCGATCTTATATCAAGCTAATGACGAGCTTCCATCGGCCCTAACTATATCAAGCCTACTATTGAACCATTCAACTACCCCTATCGAGCTCATATCGAGCAAGTATCGAACCATTGAATCTACACTATCGAGCTCCTATCGAACCATAATTGAGCCTATCGAGCTTGTTTTATCTATTACCAAAGATCACTCAAGCCATTATCGAACCTGTATCGTATCTATATCGAACCTATCGAGCTACTGGTGCAAAACCAGAAAAAAAAAATCCCCAAAAAATGATGAACACAATCCACAGATCACAGATTCAACAAGGGAAATTTCACTTTTCACTTTCACAAATTCAACAATATGCTCTATCAAAAATGGAAATGGGTTCGAGATTTTACCTTTGATTGTCAAACTTCAAGGGAAATGGGTCAATGTGGGTAACGTAATCGTTGTGGGTCTCTATTTCGATGGAGGTGGGCTTGACGGAGGTGGTGGCTCGACAGAGGTGGGCTCGACAAAGGTGGGGGCTCGATGGAGGTGGGCTCAACAGAGATGGGAGTTGAATGTCTCTGGGATTTTTGTGAGAGTGGGAGAGAGAAACCGAGAGAGAACCGAAATTCTGAATTTTTTGCTCAATGGAGGTAGGCTCAACAGAGGTAGGAGCTAAAATTGGGATCTTTGGGTTTTTTGTGAGAGTGGGAGAGAGAGAGAGAGAGAGAAACCGAGAGAGAAGTGAGATATAGATTTTTTTTGGGTGTGGAAAAATGAGAGGGTTATTTTGGGAAATAGGAGCATGTTTAGCATCAATTTGAAATTGTAATAAGTCCTAGAATTGTTATGTAATTATCCCTATTAGTATGTATAAAAAGTGAAATTTCCCTATATATATATTTATATAAAAGGGAATGTCTACGTTATATATATTTTTGGAAACTATATATAAATTTATATATTAGTTAACATATATAATATATATGAATGTTAATTAATATATATATATATATATATTTATATATTTGGAAATATATTTATATATGGATGACAATTAAAAAAATCATTTATTTTGGATTTGTATCTTTAATTTCTTAATAAATGGTATATTTTTGTATAAGTAAATATCTTTTTGATAAAAAAATTTCTAAAAAGAAAATAAAGATATTTTTTCTCAAATGGGAACAATTAAATTAATTTTTATTTGATTAATATTTTGAATATTGATTGAATTAAAATTAATTGTGATTGATTTCATGAGATTGGTTGATTAATTATTTTTTTAGTTATTCATTTATTTTGGTAATACATGTGTACATGCATAAATTAGTAACACGTCATATAGACTATATGCTAGACCCATCCAATTAATTAACATGTCATGCATCATTATAATTGTCATTTTTGTAAATTTGTGCTTAGATGATGGCCTTATAGTGATGGCCCATTATTTTAGATAATGAGAAAAATGTCAAATAAAACGGGTCATAATATTGATAGGTTTTATTTGGGCTCAATTGAACATGTAAAGTTTAAATTACTTTCTTGTGGGTGGTTCCACTTGTGAATGCCTATTTGTTTTGTATTACTAGATTGAGTCTAATCAATTGAATAACAATTAATAAAATGAATGTTCAAATTCTTGTCTTTTTGGGCTTTGTGTGAAAGTTAGAGAGTCTTAGTAGTGGTACGACATACTGAACCCAACTCTCCTTCATGAAATCTCGAATTGTTAGGGCTCATTTACCTAAGTTGGACTTAATTGTATTAGGTTAATCTTTTTAGTTGCACCTAATATTTGATTAGAAACAAATTAATTCTAATTTTTTGATTAATTTTCAAATGGTAATTTTAGAAGTAATAGGAAAATTATAAACTATGGTTTATTGATTATTTTAATAATTTGGAAAATCAAAGTTGGTAATCTTCAAAAGAATAAAATACTAAAATATTTAATAATGAGTTTTAAAATTTGAATTCAATCTCCACCGTTGATTTAACAAGGTCAGAGTTCAATGGGGTGGCGCTTTGATTTTGTCTCCCTACGGAAGGTGTTCACTGGAGTTCTAAACATGGTTAAATTTCTTAGGATAGATGGTTATAGATGAACCTTCTATAGACTCATCCTAACTGTGACTATAGGAATTAAGTCTATAATAATCGAAACTGTGGGTCACACTCATAAAGTAAGAAATATATGTGACTCTCGCCTACCGAGACACATGGGTTTTCGTTAATTTGATCGAATGGATAGGTAGTTAATAAAAGTTAGGGACGCTTTATTAATTAAGATGTTTCTCTATTTAATTAATTGAATATTTGTGACTCTCGCCTACCAGGACACATGGGTTCATGTCTAGTTAAAGTTCCTAAGAAATAGAAGATAAGTGTTCTATTATTTTTCTTATCTCAAAACATTTTGTATGTTATGCTATTTCTAAAAATTTGATGAATAAATGTTTGTCAAGCAATGCATTAATTTCTACTTAGTTGATAATCGTAGCTCTAGGCCACACCACATACTCTCTCTAATCTCTAAAATGTTACTCTATGATGAGAACCTCACAAAATGTTTGTCCAACATCAACATGGTGTTGATTATGGACAACATCGAGTTCATGATAATCAAATATATTCATATTTTTCCTATGCAACGATCACCAAATCCTTCAAAGAAGATTGTAGATGGTGGACCGAGCAAAGGAAAGAAGGCTAATACTAATAAACATGCTCAAGGAGAAGCTGCCTTAAGCTTCATCTTCGAAGATCAAATGAGGAAGAAATTCAAACAAAAGGAACAAGAAGTCCTTTGGCAAGGCACCAAATGCTACGAAGCATCTTAGACCAAGGTCTAATTATAAGTACAAAAAAGGAGAGTGTTTCCAACTGCAAGGAGACTGGGAATTGTGACAAGATTGCTCGGTACTCAAGGCTTATGGAACCCAAGATAATGAAATATTTGTCTTGGATGCATGTGATTTTATAGGTTGATTGTTTGATTTTAGATCTTTGAATCATGATCAACTAACACATGCATGTACTTCTTTACAACTTCTTAGCATTAGGAAAGTCGTGAAGGATGAAAAGCTAAAGCTTGGAATCCAACAATGGTTGTTCATATCAAACAAGGCAAACGAATAAGCTTGAATGAATTTTGGAAATAAATATTTTTTTGAAGACAATGTTTATTTTATTATGATTTTTAGTGGAAATTTTAATTTCAAATTTTCCTTATTACGTCAACAACAATTTGTAGTTGCTTTAACAAGTAATAAAATTCTATTTCTTTAAATGAATGTGAATTGTGGGGTGGATGTATGGAAAACGTGCTATACCTATTGCAACCAAACAAACCCTATGTACTAAATAATGATTTGTTTAAGATAGCTAAATCTAGGACCGCTAAACGATAAAAGGTCAATAACGTTAGAAATGACGTACCTTTGACATCTTCGCTTTGGTCATATTTGCTTTTATAGGATTCCAAGACTAACAAAGGTTGGGCCTTTGAGGGAGCTCACCTAGGGTGACCTACTGGTTTGTGAATCTAGTCTCGAGGGCAAAATGACGAAGTGTCCATTCTCTATGATAGGAAAAAGGGCCAAAGAACCACTAGGGCTAGTATATTCACATATCTGGGGTAAAATGAATGTTCAAGCGAGGGATGGTTATGAGTATTTCGCCACCTTCATTGACGATTGCTCTAGAGACTCATGTAAGTACCTAAAGCATAGGAATTATAAGAATTTGTTAAGAAGTTTAAAGAATTCATTGCTATGGCTTTAAAACCAAATTAGGTAAAACGTTAATGATCTTGCGATCTGATAGGGCTGGAGGATATTTGGATAATCAGAATCAAGATCATTTAATTGAACTTGGAGAATTTTCTAAAGAAACTATCCCAGGGACTCCGCAACAGAAGGGTGTTGCTGAGCGATGTGAATCGCACATTTATGAAAATGTGTACTATGATAAGTTATTCAACTCTACCGACTTCTTAACCATATCTTTTCTAGAGACATACTAGCTAGACCGCATGAGACATTTTTTAAATGTTGGGTTGTCTCAGAGTCGACTCCAAGACACCACTAGAATTATGAAATGGTTGTGAACCTGGCTTACGTCATTATAGAATTTAGGGGTGTCTTGCTCATGTTCTGAGGAAAAAGGTAGGAAAGCTAGTACAATGAACTGAGGTTTGCTTTTTTGTTGGCTATCCTAAATGTACTTAGGGTGGTTTTTTTTATAGTCCAGTAGACAAGAAAGTGTTTGGCTCTACAATCACTACTTTTCTGGATAACGACTACATAATGAATTTCAAGCCTCGTAGAAAAATGGTATTAGACGAAAAATGATAAGCTATTGTTCCATCCTCACCGACGCAAGTCGATGAAAGCAAGGTAGATTTAGAAACCACTAATCCAGGTCAAAAAGTTACAGTGCCCGATACCTACGAGATGGACAGTGAAACCCACAAGTTGGTTGGGGACACAAGTAACAATGATCTGTTGGCCTTTAAACAAGCAACGGGTATGTCTGAAATGGATCTTTGGCTCGAAGCCAAGTACCAGGAAATTGAGTCTAAGTACTCTAAATTTTTTTGAGATCTTGTAGATGCGCCATTGGACTTTAGGCCCATGAGTTGCAAGTGGATCTATAAAAAGAAAAGAGGAGCTGATGGAAAAGTTGAGACATTTAAAGCTCGACTCGTGGCAAAGAGAGAAAGTTGACTTAGAGAAAAAAATTTCTCCGGTAGCCATGTTAAAATTCATTTAGTATACTCTTATCCATAGCCATAACTCTTGATTAAGAGGTAAGGCAAATAGACATCAAAGAATTATTTTTAATGGCTATCTTGATGAGACCATTAACATGGATCAATAAGAAAGATTTAAAGTAACTAGATAGGAAAATCGACAAGTTGAGTAGGTCAATCTATGGACTTAAACAAGTTTTGCACTCCTAGAACTTAAGATTTGATGGAAACATTAAGACCTGTGGTTTTGAACAAAATGTAGTTGAGCCTTGTGTTTAACCAAATTTATGAAAAAGGCATTGTGGTGTTCTTAATCATTTATGTAGATGATATCTTACTCATTGGAAACAGTGTCAAGAAATCATCAGACATAAAGAACAGGTGGGAAATGAAATTCTAGATTTCATTGTAGCAAGTCGTGTTCTTGGTATCTAGATCATCAGGGCTAGAAAGAACTGGATTTTGGCTCTAACTCAAGTGGCCTACATAGGTGAGGTGCTTGGTCGTTACTCTATAACAAATTCCGAGAAAGGATGTTTAGCGTCTTGACATGGAATTTTTTTTTTAAGCAGCAATCTCCACAAACTCCTCAAGAGAAAAAACAGATGAAACGAATTCCTTATGCATTCACAATTAAAAGTCTAATGCATTCCATGTTGTGTGTTGTGACTGGAGATCTACTATGTAGTGGGAGTGGTGAGCAAGTGCCAGTGAAACCTTGGAAATGAACAATAGATAGCGATCATTATCTTGGATGGATTAGAGACTATATGTTAGTCTATCCGGGGTGGATCTTTGAGCCTGTTAGGCTACACAGATTCAGATTTTAGATTGATGTTGATGACAGGAAGTCTACTTCTGAAAAAAGGTGTTTAATCTTGGAGGTGGAGCTATGATTTGGAGAAGCGTTAGACTATCTACCATTTCAGATTCCACCTTGGAGGCCGAGTACATCTACGTCTTTGGCGACTAAGGAAATAGTCAGGCTGAGGAAGTTCTATACGAGTCTCAGTGTTATTCAAAAAATGGATAAACCACTCATTTTTTCTAGTGACAATAATGAGGCAATAACGAATTCGAATGAACCTCGAAGCCAAAAAAGAGCAAAGCATATAGAGAGAAAGTACCACATTATTAGAGATGTGTGGCAAAGGCGTGATGTGAAGGTGATGAAGATAGCATTCGAAGATAATCTTTCATATCTGTTTACAAAAATATAAGCAGAGAGCATAATTGTGAAGCATGTAAAATGAATGGTTTTGAAAAACATGTCCCATTTGTTTTAAAAGGGAAAGTGGGAGTTTGTTGGGTTTTATGCCCTTATAAAACCATGTCGAACATGTAACGCAATTTTATATTGTCAATAAAAGAAGTATAAATTATTTAGTTTGACAACCGTGTTGCTTGCTTGTTTTATTACATGATTATTGAAATAATACAAACATTTATAAAATCCCAAAAAATATAAATAATTACAATTATAGTGACTGGGTCACAGTAAATTATAATTATAATTATAATTATATTTTCAAACGAACAAGTCCTAAGATTAAGTCGGTGCATTGGATTTTCACTGATCTAGTAATCTACGATATGATCTACTTACACATTCGGGGTGTGATGTCTTATCCAAGGCATTGACCAAGTAGACAAGATCGGATGTATTTTGTTACATTAGACTGGACCGATATTGATTATTGATAATATAAGTAAGTATCATTATTATCTAATCTAATCATATCACAACGTTTACCATAGGCCAATTCAATCTTAATTATGAGTGATTAATATTCTGGTAATTGTATTATTCAAGTCTTTTGATTTGTTCGTTACCAGCTTACCCTACGGACTAGCTCATACTTACATATTGGAGATTTTGTAGTATAATGGAGTCGGAGTATTTATCATAGACATGAAATCTATAGCTTCTGTTTAAGCAGTGAAATGATGATTTCCTTATATCTTGGTTCAAGTGTTAAATGATAGAGTATTCATTTCTGCAACTAAGTTTACGGAAATATAATTTACAAGGAACTTAGTGGAAGTTAAGGATAAAATACCAATGAGGGGTAAAATGGTAAATTGCATCCGTCTCATTAGTAGATCATCTATATATGATTGAATGACGGTTATGGTTATAACAATGGATAACATATTTACATTTGGTGTAAAGTGTTCTATGAATTCAAGAGTGCAATTCTGAGTCTATAGTGGAGTCACGGGGAATTAATAAGGTAGTGAGTTTATTTGTTATAAATAAACTCACGGTAACTTATTGGAGCTTGAGTTCATGGATCCATGGTCCCCATGTCATGTCTTATCAAAATGAACCTAGTAGTCTTGAATAATTAATTTAATTATTAATTATAAAAATATCATATTGACTAGTTCAATGGAAATAAATAATGTTAAATTATTTATTGATATTTTGCGAGAAAAGAAATAGAAGAAACTTTGAGGATTTTATTTCGAAGTCTCAAAAAAGTGTATTAGAGCCAATTGGTATTGATAGTTTGGTGTTAATATTAATAAAATGAATTAAATAAAGGGAAAAATTATAATTGGTTAATTTTCACAAGTATTTAATTAATTATAATTATTAAATAATTAAATTAAAATAGGAAACTAAAACCTATTTTACGTACTAGTTAGTTGTCTATATATACTAGTGTTATAGAATGCATTTGGTCAGATGAATTTGACAAGGTAAAAATTCACTACTAATATTCTATACCTAGCCACCCACTCTCTCTGAGTTTTGTCTCTAGAAATTCTCTTCTCATGTGTTGAGACTTGCCCACACAAACACTAGTTTGTTTTAAAGAAAAACTTGGAAGATTGTGATCTTGTTTCAAAGCGCGCGATTTGGATTCCTTGCAATACCTAGCATTCAACAAGGACAAAAGGTTAGAGAATCCAAATGATGTAGTCATTGTTCTGCTACGCATCTCGTAAGTACTTTAATGGTTTTGTTATTGTATTTACGAATCTCTGCATGAAAATCACATCTATGCATGTATTTATGTTTTTCTATTGTATGTTATTTTGTGCAAATAGGGAGCATGCATATAGACTTATATAAATGAGATCCTACAAGAACAAGTTATTGCCAAGAATCTAAACAGCTTAAATCATGACAAAGTCTTTCAAGCCTATCTTTAAATCAAGTCTAATAAATAGTGAGCAAATTCTAAAACAAGGCAAGTGTAACGTTCTTTACCTGACACATGTGGCAATGTGGGGGTGTAAAAAAGGAATAGAATTAGAGAGGAAAGAACAAGAGAATGAGCGGCCAAGAAGAGAATTAGATTGTCTAGGTTTTCACTTACTCAATTAATCAACTAAGACTAACTTATGAAAACCCTAGACATCACATTACTTATATAGGCAACTTAATAAGTTTTATATAAATTTAAATTAAAATTAATTAAAATAATAAACAAAAAATCAAAGTCTTGGGCTCTCACAAATGGGCTTGGGCCTAATCTCTTTGTTTTGAATTAAAATTCTCAATTGGACCTAAATTCAAAATCTTATTATTTATTTATCTTTCAATTAATTAATTAAATCCTTAATCAAATTAACTAATTATAATTTGAAACTTGATTCAATATTATTTATTTATATTGAAACCAATTTATCAATATTAATAAATTTGCCTAAAGATTCTCTTTTATTCCCAGATTCTTATTACATTTAAATATTACTAAATTGACCTATTTCTGATTGTAATTAGATCAATTGTTTGAGACAATTAAACTTGATTTGATAAGAGATGACATGAGGACCATGGATCCATGAACCCAGGCTACAATAAATTCCCATGAGTTTATTTATTAAATAAATCATCTCACAATTTATTAATTTCGTATGACTCCACTATAGATTCAAAATTGAAGTCTTAAATTCATAGAACATATTTTACCAAACTACAAATACGTTATTCATTGTTCTGACTGTCATCTATTATAATACAAATACGCTATCTATCGATGACTTACAAATGAGTCGGATGAAAATTATCATTTTACCCCTCATTTATATTTTATCCTCAACTCCCACTAAGTCCCTTGTAAATGATAAATCGGTGAACTTAATTACACATATGAGCGCTCAATCATTTACCCTTATAGACTAAGCTATTAAGGAAGTCATCTTTTCACCTCTCATACAGAAGCTGTAGATTTTATATCTATGAATAATACTCCCACTCAATTACATTACTAAATCTCCAAGATGTAAGTTTGGGCTAGACCATAGGGTAAGCTGGTAACGGACAAGTCAAAAGATTTAAATAATATAATTAGCAGAATATTATTACTCAGAATTAAGATTAACTTGACCTATGGTCAACATAGCGACATTGATTAGATTCGATAACAATAATACTTATTTATCCATCAATAATCAATATCGGTCATAGTCCAATGTACACATATACATATGATCTCATCTACATTGTCAATGCCTTGGATAAGACATCACACCCCAAATGTGTAAGTAGATTATATCATAGATTACCAGAACAGTGAAAATCCAATGCATTGATCTAATCTTATGACTCGTTCTTTTGAACATATAAATACAATCATAATCCACTATGACCTAGTCACTATAATTGTAACTATTTACGTGTTCTGGATTTTATAAATGTTTGTATTATTTCAACAATCATGTAATAAAACAAGCAAGTAACACAGTTGTCAAACTAAATAATTTCTACTTCTTTTATTGATAATATAAAATCTCATTACAAGTTGACATGATTTTATAAGGGCATAAACCCAATAGTTTTTGTTATGTGTTTAAATGTTCTAGGTTGATTTATGGTAATAAAAAAGTATCATATTACATTTTGTTATTGTCTTATTACCTTTATCAATTGCAAAATACTAGGTTACTAATTTCTAGTACCTAAATTATATGTTTCACTTATGTTATTTCTAAGTTATAGTACCAAACTACTTTAATAGTCTAGTTTTTACAATTTTTTCCTACCATAAAAATAATATGGGGTATATTGGCAATCATATCACAACCAATAACAAAAAAGTAACCCGGTACCTTGAAATCCATATGAAAACTAACAACAAAGGTAGAGAGCTAAAAGTAACCTAGTACCTTGAAACTAATATGAAAATGAACAACAAAGATAAAGAATGTTCATCATGAATAAAATAAAAAAACAAACATGGAAATAGGCAACTAACAATAATTCCATATATCTACCAAAAAAATTATATGGCTATTTTTTAAGAATAATGATATGTGCACCAAAATTATGCACCAAAACATTAAACCAACATACGTCGCACTGTTTTTTTTATAACAGTGGGTCTCGCCTAAAATAAATTTGATTGGTTAAATGAAACTACCACGTCAGTTAGAATATTGTTTTTGTGCATAATTTTGGTGCACATATCATCACTTCTTTTTTAAATATATATATATATATGGAAGACTTCTCAATGGTTATTACCTATGGATGGTTACCATAAATCACTAAATAAGTTTTTGAAGAGAAATGATTATAATGATGATGAAAATAAATAAATAAAATATATAAAATCAATAATTTCAAAAGATTTAGATTAATTAGCCAAAAAACATTAGTTGGAAAGATAATGGTCACATTAATTATTCACATTAATTCAAAATGATTTATTTTTCTCATGGAACTGATAAAATGAATGAATCAAGAATGAAGATGATGTGAGAAATGATTATTAAATAAGATCTTTTATTATTCTTGAATTAATAAATATGTGACCGCCATGTCATCAGGTAGCCCTTCCAAAAGATTGAAAAAGTCAAAATTTATTTTTAGAAATATTAAATAACAATTATAAATATGGACCATTGATTAATCAAATGATTAATATTAAAGTAATCGTCCATGGGTAACAACCATTAAAAGTGCGCCTATGTATATATATATATATAGGGGGTTTCTTTGGTGCGGGCGTATGGAACGCCCGCACCTACGGTTTTTTAGTATATATATTAGTTTATTTTAATTTTTGTTTAATATATATATTAGTTTATTATTATTATTGTTATCATTACGTCTGATTTAGTCAGATTTTAGTAAGAGTTTTATTATTATATATTAGTTGTAGGGGGTTTGTATTAGTTTATTATTATTGTTGTTATCATTACCAATATTTATTATAAGTGGTATACACCACGAGATGAAGAAGCTATAAATGTTTTTGTCAGATATTAGTCAATTTGTGTATCAGTTAGTCATGTAGTCAGATTGTATCTATCTCTCTCCTTTTTTTACTTTGATATGTATGCTACACGTAACGTAATGGAACTTTGTTTGATTTATCCTTTCTTCTTCACTGAACTTTGTTTGTTCAAAGTTCAGCTGTGAGATCATTTCCAGTGATTTTGTTTCATTCTCGGGAGAAATGGGTTTGGTCTCCTTCTCCATTTTCTTCTTCTCAGCTTGAAAACAAGGTATTCCATAGTTTATTTGATTTATAGCAAATGAAATGATATGATTTAGTTTCTGATATGTATATTACATATATTAGTTTCTCAAATATATGCGTTTTATTTCTGATAAGAGGAAAACAAAACAAGGGAAAAAAGTGAGAGAAATGGACAAGGATTAGAAATGATGAACTCATGTGCTTTTGTATATTATATAAACATAAAAACAGACCTAATACAGTGGTGCACTCTACAGTATACTCACTCTTTTCGATCAGAGGATTAAGGGTGGTTGGTTTGTCATGATTATTGCCTTGGAATCTCTTTTCGATCTATTTTTATTTTATTTCGTTTATTAATAAGAAAACGTGCTTTGGTCTTTTGGATACCTACATTTTTTCTATTGACCCATATTTTCTTCTTCTCAGCTTGAGCTATACAGGTATTGAGAGAAGAGAGAATTTTTCCGGTTTTCGTTGAGGGAGGCGAAGAAATCAAGGTATTCCATGGTTTATTTGATTTATACCAAATGAAATGATATGATTTAGTTTCTGATATGTATATTATATATATTAGTTTTTGATATATATGTGTTTTATATCTCATGATTCTACCTTGTCAATCTCACTCGTAACCCTTGCTTTTTTTCTTTGTTTTTTCAAAGCTCACATATATATGCGTTTTATATTAGTTTCTGATATGTATAATTCTCATCGTGTGAATTGGTGTGTATGTTTTTTTTACACATGGTTAGTTATTTTAAAAGCTATGCCCACTTTCAAAATCAGTAGGGGTATGTAAATATTTCAATTATTTTACTGTTTTGTGACTATAAAGGTGGTTCTGATTGATTATTTAGTGTATAATTAGGGAATATGAAGATGATAGAAAACTGATTCAAAGTAGGCAATGTAGTTTATTTGTTTGGGCAATGGTTGTAGTTTGTGAAATCAAGTTTGTGTTTTTGTTCATTTTAAGGGAGCATGTTTGATGTGAAATAAATTTGGAGATAAGTTAAAATTTTCTTTATTGATGGTAGGTTATTATGGATAAAAAGAAGTTAAGCAAAATATTATTGGCATTGATTTCACACGAGGCTGAAATGAAAGTATTTAAACACGAACTTGCTTCTATAAGGCATGATGTTTTAGAGTTACTTCATAATTCGTTAAGAGACGTTGAAGATGAGATTATGTTAGACAAATTGGTTGAGGAAGCTATGCGGATAATGATGAAGGTGGAAAGTTGGAACGTGAGTTTAAATAATCCTTTCTCTCAATCGAAGGTGAATGTTGCAGATAAATTATTGGGAAGCATTTCTTCCGATACTATGAATGTTTTGATTGGAGATCTGAATTTTCAACTGAGTGGTGAAGGTGCTACTAATGTTGACAGTGCTGGAGTTGACTTGCATCCAGGTGGGTTTGTTGGTAGAAACTTTGTAGAGGATGAGGGGTTGTTTCATAATATGGGTCCGGTTGATAATTTGGAAATCGAAGGACAGGATATTTGGTTAGTTTCGTTGAATGGGAAAAGCGGAGAGGATGACACCCAATTTAATAGTTCAGATGAAGTTATATTGTCAAATGCATGTGCCAACTTTGACTCAGGTGATTTGAAGCTGAAGCTTCATTCTGAGGATGAATACCATTTAAATATTTTGAAATTTGATGAGGTAGATGTAAAAGAAAAGGTGAGCGATGAATGTTACACAATGGTTACGCCAAGGAATTTGATTGAGGTAGAAGTTGCGGGTGGAGATATTGATGTTGTAGGAGATTTGGTAGATGCGGCGGTGAATAATAATTTGGCTAAGGCAACATTTCAAGAGGAACAATTGGAAAAGTGTAGTCCTCGTATGTGTATAGAAAGTCATATGTCTACTGAGGAAATATTTGATAGTAATTTAGTGAATACGGGTGCTGAATTAGGTGAATTTTGTACGCATCTTGATGGAATCACGAATATGTTGACCTTCGGGAAGAGAAGATCCAACACTAGATTTTCCAGTGTGGAGGATGAAATAAGATGGCACTTCAAAGATGAGATGGAGTTGGTCCTTCAATACGGTGGTTCTGGATTTGATTGTCATATGTTCGATGTGAGAGACAATGAAATTGGATTCTTTAATGCGCCAGTGAGTTTCTATTTATTGTACTTTGAATTTTATTAATTATGTTATTTTGTAGTAAAGTGAGTATTTTGATATTGTGCATATGTGAATGAGATGTTATGTTAATTATTTGTATGTTTTAACAGTCGCTTCTAGGTTCTTTATTCCCAGCAAGGATAATTAATCGTGGGGTGTGGGGAGATCTGGAAGATTTACATGACTGGGAGAAAGTTATTGTGAATTATGTTCTTGACCCAACTTTGTCGACCAAGTAAATTTTATATAGGTTTTTCTGTATAGAACCCTCATTTGTAATGTTTTTATCAAACGTTATAATTGTTTTATAAATATTTTGTACAGTGAGATTGTATTTCTTGGGGATAAAGTGATTGGGAGGAGGGCGGACTTTCTAACATTGAATGCACATCAACTGGTTAGCGCTAGAGTAAGTTTAATGGTGTGAAAGTTTTTTTTTAGTTAGTTATATTCCATTATTTTTTAGTAATGTATTAATTTTTGTGACCAATATTTGTTTCAGGTTGTAAATTGTTTAGTGGAGATTTTATCAGTAGAGGAGGTTCATAGACGTGGTAAGAGGAGAAGGTGTTGGTGGATTCCGACAGTGTTATCGGTGAGTTTTATTTGGTTTTAATAAGTAATCTAATATAATGTTGTTGTCTTACTAGTGAGTTGTATTATGTGTGATGTTTTTAACAGTACCAAATAACAAATGTTGGAGTAATTTCAATTGTTTTTAGCGTCCTAATCCGTACAATTTTTCTACTAAGAGCGAAGGAAAAAAATGGGAAGAGTGGTGTGGAGAAGTTGGTGATTGTGAGAAGGTATTGATTAGGAGTAGGTTGAAATTTGAAAATTTGGTATATTTTTTATTTTTTTATGTATGGTATTGGCATAATGGGTTGTTTCGTTGTGATAGGCATATGCTCCTGTGCTTGCAAAGAGACATTGGTTTCTGGTAATTTTGAAGTTCGAAAAGAATCTTGTTGAATTGTATGATAACCTCAAAATTCCTTAGACACCAATTGGTCTTGCTATAATTGAGAATATGGTAGGTGTTTACTAGTGTTTTATTTCTGGTTTTTTAGCATGAATTTGATGAGGGAGATTGATTTTGAAGGTAGAAATTTGTTTGGAATAATTTCTTTTGTTTTAGTTGGAGTCAATGGACAATGCATTTAGTAAGACGTTGAAGGAGGTGCGAGGGAGTGATTTCTGTTTCCGGGGTTTTCATATTGAGCAACCTGTATCTCACAGCAAAGAGTGCGTACAGTACGACTGCAGTGTGTATGTGATGAAGATGCTTCTGCAAGAATATGTGCCTGAAGTTCTAAGTCGACGGACAGATGATAAAATAGATGATTTGGAACTTGGGAAATGTGTAAGGAGTGGACCAACTAATGTATGTAGTTATTTATTCAATATATTTTGCTAAAGTATATTTTTTTTTTTACTACAATGTAACATTTGAATTAATTGTTCCGTTTGTGTCCTAGGTGGCGACCGAGTGGGATAGGCAACTTATTGCAGGTAGAATATTGACTTCCGGCATTAATAGAGTAAGAGATAATCTAATTGAAAAGGCATCCAAATGGTAGTGAAAGGAGTAGGGATATATACGGTATGTTTGAAGTCTTGTAGAACAAAATTATTTTGATATTCCTCATCGGCCATTTATTTTGATTGTATTCCCCGTAAATTCCAAGGTTTTATATTGCAATTGCCTTCAAATAACAAAATCAATTAATATAAAATAGCACTATGAAAGAAAGCAAATAATTGTAAGAACTTAAAAAATAAATAACTAGGGTGTGTTTGGTTGCAAAACAAACATGGAATGGAAATTTTGATTATTTTGTTTGGTAGAGACATTGAAATGAGTTATGGAATAGAATGCACTTTATATCTTTTTGCGTAAAATACCTTTACTTTACTTTTGTAAATAATTTTAAAACTATCATTATTTTTTAATGTTAGTTTTTATTATATACACCATTTTTTGAATATATTATACTATATTTTATGTGTAATAAACAATTTTTTTTACTACAAATTTCATAAAAAAAAATATTATATTTAGTTTTAATTAATTAAATTTTAGATGCCTCAATATTGAAAAAATATATATAGTTCTTTTTAGATAATAGGACAATTTAATTTTGGAAAATAAATAAATGTTGTGTATATAGTTATTGTTATCCAATATAAGATATATTAAATAAATATATATATTTTTAGAGGAATACATTTTACTTGAGAGAATCATTATTTATTGAACATCTTATAAATCAAATAAACAATTATTTAAGGAATATACTGGACATTCAATTTAATGTAGAGAGTGAAGAAAAAATCAGTATAAATAAGTTTGAGAGTGGCATATAATAGATACAATTAAAATAATAAATAAGAGTAAAAATGAATTAATTTAGGAATTCCATTTCCAAACATTTTTAAATGGAATTACAATTCTTCCATTTCAATGTAGTAATCCCTTTGGAAAAAGCAGTCTTGCAAAATATGAAACCAAACAAAGAAATAGGAATCTATTCAATTCCATTCCAGGAAATTTGTACCAAGCAAGCAAACATTCCGTATGGATTTTAATTTCATCAATTTTTCAGTTTATCATGTAAATTGTGATCAAGCAATAAGAACGGATAAAATAATTTAGAATATAACTGAATAAAGAATCATGAATTCGTCATAGTAATTAACAAAGATCCAAGTGGTTACATTGAAAACCCTAGAAAATAAAATTAGGTCATGTTTATAATTACAAAATCCTTAAAAAAGAAAGTAACATAAAGCAAAGATAAATAGAAAATATAAAAACTCTATGCCAATCCAAGTTCCTCTCCAAAGTAATCCCAATGCTCTTCTTCCAGTCTATGTCTGCAAAAAGTACCTCTTGTCTCTCAAAAATCGTGATTTAAACCAGATTAGGGTTTCTCCAATACATGAAATGACCCAAAAACCCTTGATTTAGTTGTATGCGATTTTCACACTTTTACACAGCTCATTCGGTCGCAAGAGGTGTTTTTTTTGCGGTGGCACGATTACAATATAAATGTCTATATTATCTGAAATTGCAGCCTATTAATACTTTGTAAAGCCGTCGCAGGAATACCTTGTAAATGACCATGTTCGTTGGACTTGCGTCCGCATACTCCTATTCCTGCGGTCGTAGGAATACTTTTAAATGCCTACGTTCTCTGGACTTGCGGCCGCAGAAACATATTCCTGCGGTCGTAGTAATTGCGTAGGAATGCTTTTCTCCTCTGGAGTTGCGGCCACAGGATTTCCCTGGGAATGCCTTTCTCCTCTGGAATTGCAGCCACAACATATCCTTGCTGCGGTCGCAGCACTTGCCTGGAAACACTGTTTTCCACCAACTTTTTTCATTCTTCTGGTTTTTTCACCACGTATGCACACCTATGTCTCCCAAGCCCTTCTATACTTGAAAACATATAGAAAGAAGCGTAAAACAGAACAAAAAATAACTGATAAGTGAGTTGTAGACTCATTTATCTTTGTGTTTTTCAGGTAAAGTATTAGGTGTTTGTTTTGTTTTTGTTATATTTTACGCTTCTTTCTATATGTTTTCAAGTATCGAAGGACTTAGGTGTGGAAACATGGTGGAAACATAGACAAAATGACAAAAAGTGGTGGAAATTGTGTTTCGGAGCACTACTTGCGACCGCAGGAAGTGTGTCTTGCGGCCGCAGCTTCAGAGGAGTTTTGCTTTCCAGAGCATTCCTGCGACCGCAGGAAGTGTGTCTTGCGGCCGCAGCATCAGAGGAGTTTTGCTTTCCAGAGCATTCCTGCTACCGCAGGAAGTGTGTCTTGCGGCCGCAGCTTCAGAGGAGTTTCACGTTTTAGAGCATTCCTGCGACCGCAGGAATGGCAACCTGCGATCGCAGGATACGCCTGAAAAAGAAAAAAAACGCATATTTTAATTAAGGGGTTTTTAGTCATTTGAAGGGAATAAAATAGGGATTAGGTTAAAAAATGACGGGGAATTAGACAGAGAGAGGCATTTTTGGAGTGCTGAACAGAGGGAGACGACGGCGGAGAGTGGAGGATCCATTCTTGAGTTTTCTTCATCTGTCTTCATTAGTTTCATGTTTGTAATTGAATTCTATGACTGCTAGAATGAATATAATGGGCTAATTTTCCTTTAGGGCTATTATGTGAATATTTTGGAAACCCTTTTTATGGATTAATGAAGAATTCATGTTCTTCTTCATCTCTTTCAATTCCGTACAATCTGTGTAACTTGTGCAATTAATGATTGATCACATCTAATTGTTATTTCATGAATCAAATTGAAATCTGAAAAGTGAAATTTGATATGTTTTGATTGTTTGGATGCAAATTCAATTTAGAACGAAAGTATCTAAATTGTTTGCCTATTTTACTGAGTTGCGTGGTTAATGCCTTCTTCATGATTCAACTGACCATAGAAATATAGGAAGTTTTCATTTAGATTGAATTTTGTAAATCTGAGAAGGGGATATAATTCTTACATTAGGAAATAAAATGGTGGAAAATAGAGGAGCATAATTGTCTTAATTTCTTTTTCTCTGTTATTTTGTTTTAATTTTCATTGTGCTTCGTTAGTATTCTTCTTTGTTTGAAATCTCTGAAAATTGTTTAATCAAATAGAATTAAAAAGATTGATTGATTGGTAACTGATAAATCGGTCCTTGAGGACGATACTTGGTTTTTACCATTTTATTACAAAGTGCGACTGTGTGCACTTGCATGGCAGAAAAATATCGCAACAACAACATTGTTCCGTAACCAAAAAACACACATATTAATGAGTATAAAACTCGTTTATCAACCTTCCCCAATTTTTTACTTTGGACTAGGGACGATGGAGTAGTTAAATAAAAGGAAAAAAGTTCCTAATTTTGGTTGATTTTGAATTGAGGTTTATATGCCACCCAGTTAGAACAATTTCAACTTTAGAACTGACTGTAGAGGGGTGATAACATATCAATTGATTGGCATTAACTTTTGCTGGAGTTAGTAATCCATTAACATCCTGGTGCTTAGTCAATTAGCGTACTTTAAAATAGGATTATAATTGGTTGTACATTTTCATATAACTAACCTCAATAAAATAAGTAAGTCATTTATAAAAAAAAAAAAACAGAAAAGGTGTAATGCAAATATGGTGGCTTGGTTACGTAAATTGGTGATACGAGAGTGCCCACCAAAAATTAATGATGATTTATACAAATAACACCTCGGAAGATGAGCTAAATTGCTGGGAAACATGTCAAGTCTTATGTTGTTACGCAACGAACGTACTACATTGATTTATTTATTAATAACCCTTGTCTTTGTTTATTTGGCCAATTAGTTGTAGCCTTATTAGGGCTGTGATTTGAATATTCATTCCCATTATCACACAGAAATAATGAGAATAATAGATTTTGTATAATATGTTAATTTTTTTTTATGCAATATCAATGAAGTTATAAGTCCTATCATTGGGATTTAACGTTGACACATTAAGAGAGCAGAGTGCATATATATATATATATATTTGAAAAGAACATAAACGAATAGGAGGTTCAGAAGAATGTATATGGGAAAAATAAATAAAGAAAAAAATCAGATTTGAAGGGGTTAGGTGAGTTATTACAATAATTATTGACGAAAATTTTAGTATTAGTTCTTCCTCCTTTAGTGAATTGTACACTTGGCAATGTAAAATAGAAAAGGCCTAATAAGCGGATGGGGTTTTTTTTGGGAGCAATGGTTTGTAAATTTCTGTGTTGAAACATGTCAAAGGCGTACGTTATTCGACATTGATTCTCCTTCGTCGTTATCAACTTCAACCCCTTTTGAGTTTGACTCCTAACATAAAAAGAAAAGTGGTCAGTTTTTTATAATATGCATATCGACTTTGATGGATGATGGTGAACAGAAAACTCATAAAATAAAGAGTTGTAGAATGGGATGTACTACCATTTCCTTTTGGATAGTTTGAAGGATTCCTTTGTATTCCTCCACGGCATGGGCATTAGTTGTAATTTGGTGTATCAGTCTTTCACCAAAGCCTTCCATATTGTTTAGGAGTTGTTCCCGTCTTTCTCTTTTAGTCTAGGTCGCGCAGTATATATAATGAGATATATGTTACATTAAAAGTTGAACCATATTAATGTAAATAATATAAAAACTTGTACCTCCAAACCACATTGCGGAAGAGGATTGTCCAAACTAGTTTTGAAGTTACTAGTGATTGTTGGATTTGTTTCCTGCGAAAGAAGTAGTAGCAAATCATTTGGATCACTTTTTGGATATGTTAAATAACCCAACTCCTATGTAATAATTAAACAATTTTTTGTTGTGCAAACAACTATTTTTTGTTTTACCTTCATCTTATTGGTTGTGCTTAAAACTTGATTTCTATATATATCCATATTCTTCACTGTTGTCTCGTCCAGGAAATGTTCTACATTTTTTCCAATCAAACACCACGGCTTCGTAATAATGACTAGCTTCTCCTTGCGGAGCATTGACTTTGGGGGGAGCTTTGGAATACATAGACACTTGACACGAGTTGATTGCCTAGTGACTCGCTCTGCCAAATACCACTCTCCACCATCTGGTCCAACTACTAGTATCCGACACTTATTCGCTTCATCACTTTGGGCTACGTAGTAAGGGTGGATGTCATCTTCTCCCCATGGACACCAATCAACCTAATCAGCATTAGGTATGTTTGTTTGTTAGTTCCCACTATTAAGTTGTATTTTACGGTCCCCATCTTCCCTATTTAACCTGATAAAGATATTTAGATCTTCGTTACCTCTTCCAAACTCAGGCGACTTAATTTTCCTCTATAGTACTTCAACAAAACATAACGATCCATTGTCGGGGGTGGGCAATTACACCATATTAGACTACGCGGGAAGACTTTTGACGATATTGATTGGGGTGTGACACGAAGACATGGGAGGTACTCTCTCCCCCAGACCTGCCAGGTTGAAATAAATAAGAATTGGCTATGTGTTGTAATTCAATATACAAAACACATGTCAAATCTAGTTTAAAAATTAACTCATAAATTAATATTGAACTTGTATTTACCTCCCAAGTTTTCCAGAGTCCTCCTATGCAGTGTGTATTAAGTCTGCACAAGTCATCCATTTGTTGGTATGCGAAAGCCAACCCAGCACCACCCCAATTGAAATTAGGTATGTCTGCAATACATTGTAAAGAAGGAATGTAGTACAGGTCGACCATGTTGTTACGACGTGCAAACAGAGTTGATCCCAATAGTGCTAATATGAACACCCTAGCAAGTCTATCACAATCCGTTCCAGTATTCAAAGGCATGTTCTTATAAACAGAGTACAGCCAACTAACTTCCACTCTACTTTTTTTGAGGAGTGCCAAAGGTTCTCCAACCAAGGTTCTCAACAAATTTTGGTTTCTATGCACCCTCTTGTTCATTTTCAGAACTTTCCCGTACACCGGTAGGCCAGAAATTGCACTAAAATCTGTAGGAGTTAACGTCATCTCCCCGAAATCTTCAAAAATGAATGTGTGTGTTGTATCCCACCATTTTGATGCCAGCGCTTGAATGAGTGGAACGTCAATCTCAGACTGATTGATTCCATCAACTAGGGCATGCATACCAACAACTCTAATTCGGTCTCTAACTGGCGAGGGTAGGATATTATACCACTTCAACACAAGTAGAGAATTCCCTGCGCCTGTAATGTCCAGTAAATTTGTCTGGATTTATAACATATGTTAGTGGATTGATTGAATAACGTTAGTGGTTTTAAAAACATTAAATATGCAACACTGTATCCATACACCATCATGAAAATTAAATTGCCCCCTCAATCACAAAAACCCAGTTGAAATTAGCAATATTTACCTTTTGTGATATGTGGGAATCCTCATTCAATCGCACTGTGGTCAAAGAATTCTTAGAGGGTGATTTTTTTTGCCACCGAATACCATGTTGGCCTTGTTGGACAGCTAATTCATGGCTGGGGACTTTTCTTGTCATGTAGGAATCTATTTTTCTTTGGTTGGTTGAGGAGTTACTTACGACTTCCTCATTTGTTCCATACCAGACTTTGTTCATGTCCTTTTCATCTTCCGTTTCGCATAAGCTGTGTCTGCGCTTCATTTGGTCTGGTATTTGCACAATGCGACATCAAAAATTAATAAAACAGGGGTACAATAATAAGTTTAACACCTATATTGTAAAATTCTTCAGTTGTGTAATAACTAATAAGAAAAAGCAGGGGTTTTGATTCAAAAAATTAAGTTTAAAACAATTACTGTTATCACTAAGAAAATCTAGAACCACGATCATAAATAAATAAAAAATTACGTTTTACTTAAGGAAACATTATAACACAAATTATATAAAACCATAACGATGCTAACAAATGCATTCAGTGCTTACATGGTTCGGTGGTCGGTTAGGAGGAGGCCGGTGTGAATAATAGGTTGAAGTGCACACTAATGGAGACTTGTGAACCTTAACAAAGGACGGTAAATCCGTGTCTCTTTTGAAATGGGAGTAAATTTTTTTCGAATGTATTAAATTCAGATATTAAATTCACGTGACTACCTCACCAGTCGACCATGGCAAGCATTGATGAGGACTGTGAAGAGAGTCTCGGTATGTAGATGTTGATGATAGAGATGATAGGTCATTGACAACTTATTGGGCCCATGTGATTGGGCTTCTGCAATAATTGTTGAAAGACTTTAGTTTACAAACACACATTTTGTTTAAAAATTTTATGGGCCTATTCTGTTTTAAAATTTTGGTACCATGTTACGGGCCTGCTCCTATTTTCTGTTGATTAACATTTTTTTAAAACTTCAAACATGTAAATCAATGAACTAAACAGAAATAAAAACGAATAAAATTTTTTTCCCTTTCTTTGTTACCTGTTCATTTGCAGCACTTTCCCTCTTCTTTCTTCTGCGTCTTCTTCTGCTTTTTCTTCATTACCAGCCACCCACTTCAGCACATCTTGCTGGATAGAGCTGCAAGGCTGGGGGAGCAGCGGCGAGGACGGGCACGCAGTGACAAGGTCGGACCATTAAGTTGATGTTGTACAACGGTGAGGTTGGATGTGGCTGGGTTTAATTATTTTTCAACAAATCCCAGATCTAGCTTTATTGTTTGCTTCTGGTGAGCCTCTCTTCTTCTCATTCACTAATTCTCTTTCTCTAATATATGTTTTTTGTCAACTATTTCTGGCCTCCGACTTCGACTGCGACGGGGTTGGGTTTATGGGCTTCGATATCTCTGTTTTGCTGGTTTACTACTTTCTGCATATACTCCACTTGGTGGCGACTGATCTAGACAACATAAACCATGTATTGAAACAGAGATATGGCTACATAGGGTGATGGGTACGGGAATCAAAGTTAATTACTGTATGAATGAACAGTTCATATAATTTAGCTTTAACTCTGTTATCTACTTGAGTGAGAGAGAACTCTGTTATTGTCTTTCCCAAGAAAAATGCTACATATCAGGATGGAAATTTAACCCGAGTCACATGGCATGATAGCTGGCTTATTTTATTTATTTATTTAATAAAAAAATAAACACACCTCTACTATATTATGATATGACAACACATCAAACTGTTCATTTTATTTTTTAAATACTGAACATTTTCTGTTTTACAGATAAGAAACCACTCACAGGTTTCTAGAAAAACCATTCCCCGTTTGTAATAAAAAGAGAAGAAAAAACTCACCTTTGTTATGAAAATAGGTTTCCACGACAGAAGTTGAAGATTATGGTGTGATATACTATTACACTGTTATATTCTTGCATAAATTTTTTTTCAGCCCAAGTTAGTAATCTTTCGCTCACCTTCTATATACTTTAATTAAATCTTTAAAAATCTAGTAACAGAGTGGCCTATAAGCCATTTCACCAAGAAAATGAGCAGACCCATTACTGAGTATTCAAATCAAACAACATCAATATTTAGATTTTATAAAGAAATCAAACAAAGATTCTAGAGAATAAGAAATTTTCTTGACCGAAAATAGAAATACTATAGATCTATAGTACAAGTTTGAGATGAAGAGAATGAATCTAGATTTAATTTGAGTTTTGAGATGAAGAGATGCGTGAGCCAAGAATAAGTTTCTGAATCTTGAAGTGATATGCATTTATATACATACATACATATATATATATAAACAGGGTTCATATTTATAACAGTGTTGAAAGCAGGTTTTTCTAATCGACGAAGTCTTCTTCGAACAGTCCCGACGGCTCCACTAGCAATCCTTGATAGATCGACTCGAAATAATTCATCTCATAACCAACAAGAAGAAATCCAAATCCCCCTTAGCCACGCTCCCTACCTCGGCATTTGTTGCCAAACCTTGGTTAACAATGCCAGTGCGGAGAAGGACCTCAAGGATCTCAAGAGAAAAAAGACTATCTCAACCTTCCATGCCTTCCAAATCGAGCTTCACGACCTCCAATTCGTTGATTCTTGAATCGTCTCTCAATTTGAATATCACAAAGACACGATCAAGGTTGTCTCCATTGGAAGCTTTTGGATTTATGGAGCAAGTAATTTGTCCAGACATACATGGTAATGGCTTCTAGTTTCAAACGAGGAACTTTGGTAAGATAGATGTAGTGAGCACTGAGCAAGCTGAGTTTTGTTGGAAAAAAAACAAAAAAATATTTTGCTTATTCAATAATATTGTTTTAATAAACATATCAATAAGAATAGAGAAAGTTATATTTCATTTTTTTTTAAAAAAAATAAAAAGAAAAGTTGATTGTGTTTTAATAAGTGGAGCAGATCCAGGTGGCACTTGCCAAAAGATTACATATGGCCCGGGTTAATAATTCCACCGTCATGAATAGAAACTACATATTAAGTGTATAAAGGCTTGAGATGAATTTGTGCACTAACCATGGTTATGTCTGACTTTATTATACGTAGGCCACTTTTAAAAGTTTGGACATAGTGAAAGGGGAAAAAAGGTAGTTCAAGTATGGCCTACTATTATATTTGAACTACATTTATTTTTATTTTTGTGGACTTCTTTTGCGAACTACTTTAATTTTTTAGCAAAGTCAACTTTTGGAAGTAGACACATTGAAGCAATTTGTGTTTTATGAACAAGGCATGAATGGGCTAGCGGTGAAGGCTAGGTGGCTGTGGTGTTGGCTTTAATTTGATTTTTATTTTTTCATTTCAAATATGATTGGTGTATTTTCTAGTTTTCAGTATACTGCAGCATAATTATTGTAAATTTTTGATAAGATTCTGCTAATTTGATGTATTAAATTCAGTTAAAATTTAATCTTTTTTATTTGTAATTTTTGAATTTTTTTATGACATTTCGAATGGAGCAATGCCCGTTGCTATATGAACCTACAGAAATTGATATTTCCCGTCTTTATATCATAGAGCTATGGACTGCCCGTTCATGTAGAGTTCAGAAAATAAATAATAAAATATGTTTACCTATTATAAGGTTAAGGCTACTTAATATCAGCATAAGTACAGTTGCAAAATATAAATAACATGCAACCATTAAAGAGCCTGAGACTGTATTTTTATCATTATAAGACCATGACAGACCTCCATATCGATAGAAATGCTGACCAAGTATTCCGCACATTAGTTTTGCTACAAATTTATAACATAGTGTTCAGTATTAATTTCTAATATCACTCAACCATACATTTTGTAATTACGAAGTGAATCTAACTTTGAGAAATCCTATTACTCCACCGATTTGAACCGTAGTCATTTGGTTCTTCATCTACCACGCAATATGGTCACCAATCACTAAGCTTTGAAGTCAAACTCTCTTCCTTGACTACCTCCCACTTCATCTTCTTCAAAATTGAATGTTTTGTTTTCTGTCCATTGATGACTGCCCTCTTCATGATTAGCATATTCGTCATCTTCTTCATTTTTGGAATCTTCGGAATAGACACACTGTTCCTTTCCCTTCAGTCTTTTGGGGCATGTTAACTTGTTGTGACCAGCCTTCTTGCATAAACTACATTTCCTACCGACACTATTTCTTGTTCCTGCTATTCTCCCAGTCCCCTTAGATTTGCTGAATTCTGGGTCTTGCACAATGAACTGGGACGCCCTATGCATAGGGAGGTTGGACGTGCAACTATCTCCACCAATCACTAAAGCTTCTTTCAATGTTGCACAAATTCGATCAATTTCGAGTGTAGCAATACGATGTCCATAGTCGGTCCTACTTGCGAGGAAGGCAACCTCATTCATTCGATTACTTATTTGTCCAAACCTAGCCTTTTGGATGTTGGTTTTATCAATATGAATACAACTATCATTCCAGATTGAACTCTCTCCCGACCGAGCTTCAATTGTCCACTGCGTCACAATAAGTGACTTTGGCATGTGTCCCATGTCTAGGTGCTTCATTACGGCAAACATATGCCTACATGGTATCCCAAACGTAAGAAAATATTGGCATTCACAGACAAAAAAGTCATGATCGAAAGTTGCATAGACTGCTCGGCTTGGTCCCCGACGAAACTTGTGTAGTTTCATCATTATAGCACCCTCCATGATGGTTTTTGTGAGTACAGTGTACTGGCCTTCCTTTGACATTTGTCGTCTAACCTTAAAAAACATATTCCTTGTATATATCCTTGAAAGTTCTTCCTCCATAACTGGTAAGTTCGTCACTCCTAATTGTGGTGATGTGTGCAGTGACTCATAATCATCGGTTGCTTTGCGATGCCTAACCCATGAAAGGGCCATGTCAAGGGCCCTAACAAATTCATATAGCTTCAACTTCTGGTTCAATTTTTTCTTCAGAACGGCATTAATACCTTCGTTACGTTGGGTGGTTGACATGCCACAGAAAAAGTTCCCTCTCAAGTAGGTCTCTGCCCATTTATGTCTTATATTGTACAATTTAGCACCATACTTCTTTCCTTGCAACCCATACTGTATCATAACTTCACTGAATTTATCCTCAAACTCGTCAACATCATAATACTTGAACACGAGCTTTGTTATGCTTTCGCTAAAACTTGGGTCTTTCACCTTCTTAACAGCTTTGTTCTGCATATGCCAATAAAATAGGCGGTGGGTTGCATTTGGGATCAAAGCCTCTATTGCTGTTGCAATCGCCTCATCGCCATCGGTGACAACTGTTTTGGGTTGAGCCTCATCCATACATTCTAAAAAGGCTCGTGTCGCCCACATGTAGCTGCTTACAGACTCGTTTGCGAGAATTGCAAGGCCTAGTATGGTAGTCCTGAAATGGTTGTTGACTCCCACCCATACAAGTAACGGTTTGCCATAACTATTGGTCTTATATGTTGAGTCAAATGCGATTGAATGTCCATACATCTCATAGTCCAGTCTTGACTTCCCATCCGCCCAAAACAAGTTCAAAAGTCGTCTTTTGTTGTCGTACGAGAATATTCCATAAAATCTCGGGTCGTGATCAGCTTTATGCTCTAGATACCTGACAGCACGACCCGCGTCCGATCCTGCAAACTGCACATTTGTTGCAGCAGACATACGATTGTACAGGTCTTTCACCGTGAACGACAATTTATGATAACCCCCCACCTTGTCGGCCATGTACGACATTATGTGGCATGTTCTAACACCTGCATCCTTCATTGACTTTGCCTGCTGAAGATCACTAGGTGACACAAACCTGTTGGACCGTAGAAACTGCTTGTGGTCATTGATGGTGACCGGATGTGAGTGTTCTGTTGAGAACTCCTTGCAACTCCATTTACCACTACACTTAATCAGATTAACCCGGAATGCAACCTTACAATGGACTCTGGTAATTTTCTTCGGTTCCATTTTTTTATCCTGCCTATTTAAATTTGTCTCTAACCTAGACCCTTCCCTAGAGCACACCCACTCTCGCTCGCGAATTTGGCCAGCGCTATTCTTCCTCATGTGACCTTTTCAAATGCTAAATCCAATCACTCTTCCATATGCATATATAAATTCCTCTGCAAGGTCCAGTGTCTCAAAAACATGGCCTATTAGGGTGTTCTTACTCAATTCTAGTGGGTTTTCAAAGATTCTGAACTTTGAAAAAATTCCCTCTCCTTCCTCATCCAACACAGTTGGGTCCTCATAATCTGCCAAATCCGGTCCTGCAAACGTTCGTGGTTCAAAATTATTTTCTCCATATAGTTGTTCTATTTCTTCCATTTCACTGATCTGCAATTCCCCATCCACATTCTCTTCTCCATTATAAAAACCATTTCACTTCCCGTCCTGTTAAATATAACCAAAATAAAGGATTTCAGTGTTAAAGAGTGTATAAATAAATCAACTCCTACTATGACTTTATCTCAGGAGGTATACTTTCACATAGGTATCAATATAAAACAATCGTATGACATTTATAATTAGCAAGATTTATCATTTCTTTTCAACTAACTTCACTCATATGCTAACATATTGTAACTCAGTATAAACTTTACCAATTTTTAAATTTTATGTTTACCTTTGGTTAATGTGAAACGTTCAACAACTCTAGAGGATTCCATTTTTAAAAGATAAATCATGCATTAAATTGTTTAATCAATTCCACATAAAAATTGGTAATGAGGTTAAAAGTTACAATGAATATCAACGTTTTACACAATCTTGAAGAGTATATGGTGTGTGTAAAGGTTAACTACATTGTAATTTTATAGATAAGGTGGGAGGCATATAACCTGGGATGGAGTCCCTGAGAGCGATTTTCAATGGCCCTCTTTTCGTCGATTACTCCAGATTGCTTCACAGAGGACTTGGCCTGAATCCATGCAACATTATTTGAATTATTGAAGTTGTTTGGTTTTTTTCTGGTATGGGGAAGAAAAACACGAATCACTTGTGCTTTGTTAATGTTTGGGTTAGAGTGTAGGATAAAACAATTAATGAACAATAAAAATATATAATTTCTTTTAACTACTCCTATGGTCATTATGACATGTGAAACATGACCGGTATATCCAAAAGAATATCACAATTTTCATTTATATTAAACCAACCTGTGAACATAACTCAGATCTAGTACATCATCACCACCTGTCTAATTTCCCAATACTAAACCATGTCTACCCAATAGTAATCTGCCACATCAATTAAAATTTTATTACTAGTGTAATTGTGTTTGTGATCCTTTATTTTTAATTTTATTACCGGTGGTATTTATTTTGTGTGGGCTTTTAATTTTTTTTTTTTAAAAAATTATAAAAACTTTGTCAGTCATAAATTATAAAGTAAGTTATTGTCAATCATAATTAATGCTTTGTTTTTATATAACACAACGGGATTTGTTATCAATAATAATTAGTGTGAGTGCAGATAATTTTTTGGTGAGAAATGCGGTAGAATTTTATCGCAAGCCAACATGGCAGTACAACATGGCAGTACACTTGCTAATATTAAAACGTGCCACACCTAAAAGGGGTGACATTTAATAAGTTTAGTTTTAATTGAATCCAAATAAAAAATTAAAACTACATATTATTTAATATTAAAAAAGTATACAACTGTAACAAACTGTAATATAAAAAAATAAATTTTGTTGTCTTCCTCCATGTCAAACTTTAGAAATTTAAAACAAGTTTAATAAACCCCCATTTTTTATTCCCTATTCATCCCCTCTCCCTGAGACGGTAATACCCCGTATTTCTAGCTTACTCATTTTCTTCTCTCACGGTAGACCACCACCATCACCTCTGTCATGCTAGCTCACAATGACCACTACAACCACCATTTTCACGCCATCGTCGATGAACCCCGAAAGCCACGACCACCACCACCTCTTCCGTCTCGCCACTACAATGGGTTTCACGCCACTTCTTCCACCATTGATGTCGATGTAGAGCTCAGTTGATGAAGATGATACGGGAACTGAACTTCTTTCACCAAGAGGAGGACAAAGCACCATTAGCCACACAAAAGTTGTAAACGAAGACAAACAGAGTCAGATAGTGGAAGAAAGCAAAGTTTAATTTTTTCTACATTAAAATAATATTTGTTCTTTTATTTTTTTATTTTTTTTTTAGTTTAAATCAATAAAAAATAAACTTAATAAATGTCAGAGACGTTTTAAGATGTGAGAATTTGTCTTTTTATAGCATTTGTATTTTTTGGGAGCCTGCCTTGCATGCTAAGTCAATTTTTGCGGCTCACTAGGCATGTGGCAATTCGGCCATACTTGGATCTCTACAAATTTAGCTACATATTCAAAGTGTGTATGTGTTAAAGTTAATAAAGCTATCTACCCTTTTTTTTTTTGTACATACCGAAATTTTTTATATATCACATGTGAGTCTGACACGCTTGTTTTCTTTCTATTAAATTATAATATTTTGTCTAAATTCTCAGCACATCTAATAGCCTAAAAACTAATGTAGTTTGTTCAAGAAATTCTACTGTGTTAAAAAAAGTTAATATCTTATATATTTTAATTTGTCAAATATAATAAATTAAAATTTAGTTAAAATAATAAATTAAAAATTACTATTTTTGTTTTACGTGATTATTTATTTGATCAATGAATTTTTTTAGAAAATAAATTGTAAATTAGAATTAAATTATGATGTTATATGATTTTATAATTAATTATTTTACTAAATTTATATAGATAAAGATTTTAAAAAGTAATTGACTTGTAAAAAGGACAGAAGAACAAAAAATCAAGACTGTAAAGAAAAATTAAAGAAAATTAGGAAGAAATTTTGTTTTTAAAAAAAAAACTCAATTTACAATTTGTGGAGTTAGAAAAATATTTTACTTTGTTAGCTATTTTTTGTTAGCTATTTTTATTTTATAATATTTAACTTTTAGTATGGAATTGAAATGATAAATTTATATTTATTTATTAATAGTAATTTTTTTTTGTAATCTTTATTTTATAAAATATTTTATCATTACCTTAATTTTATTTAAAAAAATATATTATAAATTAGAATCCCTTTGTATAATTTTACAATTAAATATTTTAACAAATATAGTTATAAAGGTGAATAAGAATTTAAAATTGAAGAAAATACCCTTTTTATTAAAAAAAAAGAGAGTAAATAATTTAACACCAGAAGTGTAGAAAGAAAAAAAAAAATTGTCAGTAAAGAGAAATTATTGTACATAACATAGACCTTAAAAAAAATGTAAAAAGTCTATTAATATATAATGAGAACATAAGAAACAAGTAAGAAATCCTTTGATAAATTAGAGTTTGTTTTTAAAAATTATTTTCAAAAATGATAAACCAAACAAGATTTTTGTGTACGTCCACAACTTTTAAATTTTAAAAACATAAAATCTGATTGGAATTCTATACCAATCACACCCTTAATTATTTATTAAATTAAATAAAATATGTTATATATAATAATAATTAATTAATATGTTGTGGGTATAAACTTTCAAACAAAGTTGTTATTATTTATACACATGTGTAAACAGCCCTAAAACAAACATACTCAGAATTGATGTAGAGGCACATTAACCTTAATAAACAGGAACGACAATACTAAAATAAAAACTTAAGCCATTGTCTATAGCAAAATCAGGTCTTTGCTTCCAACGCATAATTAGTACTACAAGGGGCATGTCCAAAACAGATTGTGAAATAGTTCCAGGCAAAAGTCGTGTTTACTAACACAAACCATACAAAATATTGAGTTTGTTCCGTAACCCCAAACAAGTTCAAAATCGACGAAAATATAGTACTTAATCCTTAAAACTGTAGAAACCTCCCAACGATAATACATAACTATTTATCATTACCGTTGTTGATTCTAGTAGATGGACCTGTTGAGGGTGGAGTAGGTTTGGGACCAGCACCATTGAAGTAGGCAGCCATCTGAGAAGACAGGCGATCTATTTTCTTATTGCACTCCATTTGTTTGATTTCGATGTCATCGAGTTTGCTCATGGTATAGTGTTGGAAGAGTTGTGGATCTATCACCGTCAATAGCGGCGACGATGGTTGTGCCTCCTCAGATGCATATGGGGAAGCACCGAAGTTGGTGTAGTCTGCACAGAAGCACCCATCGCTCTTATATCCATTGGCTTGAAAGAGATTCCTCATAACGCCGAGGGTTAATAAATTAGGACAACATTTTTTAGTATATAACAACATTAATAGATTATATTCATCATCTGATTTGAAATAAAAACTATGTTCAACAAACTAAATTAAAAATAGATATAACTCATATGTTGGGCTGATTACCAAAAATTATAAATTACAAAGTTAAGAATGGGTAGAAAATGAATACCTTCCTCCCCGTCCCCACATTTCTTGCCTCCCATTCTTTGTTGTTCCTCCGCATCGCTGGTGTCAGAAGAGAGTTCATGCAAAACAATATTGGCTGACCTCTCTTGGATTTCAATGAACGGCGACATAGTGGGTGAAGGGTTTGGGTGAAAACCTTGGTCGTGGTTTACATTGACTTCAAAGTCGTCAGAGTAGTACGGAGTGCTGCCTGTAGAATAGTCGGACCAGTTGTTTGATTGAGCAAACTCCTTTCTGGAACGGGAAGATTTCCTACCAATTTTTTTTTTGGAAGCCATTGTTCTCTTGTTTGAGCTACAATCTGAAGCGTAAACGTTAAAAGACACAGAATGTCAAATATTAATAAATGAAATATATATTAACAGATTCACACGCAAGGCAATAAATGAAAAAATGATGGTTTCAGTTTGGATGGGACTGTCCAAACCGTGTCTACACGGTATTTATTATTTTTGCAGTGCCATCATTCCAAGAGCCTTTTTTTTCACCGTTAGATGAACCAATATCAATCAACCAATATCTCTTTATTTATCCTTAGATTTTTGTTTTTTTGTTTTCTCTCAAACACATTTCCGTTTCACATGCATGCAGGAAAATCTTTGATTTCCATGTATTGGATCCACATGATGATATTTTTCCTTTATTATATAATAAAACTATCCTATTTAATTGGTTTAAATAATGTATTAATACCATATATGAAATGGTAAAAATTAAGTATAATATATGTATATTTAAAGTCTTTCAGTTAATTACTCTAAAACGACTTCTCAAAATTTATGATGGTATTAGTACAAATAAAATGTGAAATTTATTGTACAAAATTATAAGTGACACTATTTTTTAATACACGATGATTAATTATTTACAAGATGGGGGACTCGATGACACAAGCCTGGGGGAATTTGAGAGCATACCTCGATAAAGAAGCGATAGGACTCGATGGGGCCTCGATGGTACAGGCTTTTGGGTAGTTTAGGGAATACCTCGATAGGCATCGATGGGGCCTCGATGGTACGGGCTTTTGGGTAGTTTAGGGAATACCTCGATAGGCATCGATATAGATCGATGGGGCCTCGATGGTACGGCTTTTTGGGTAGTTTGGGGAATACCTCGATAGGCATCGATAGAGATCGATGGGGCTCGATGGTACAGGCTTTTTGGGTAGTTCAGGGAATACCTCGATAGGCATCGATATATATCGATGGGGCCTCGATGGTACAGGCTTTTGGGTAGCTTAGGGCATACCTCGATATGGATCGATAGATATCGATAGGAATCGATGCGAAAAGGTTTTGGGAATTTTAGAACACACCTCGATATGTATACCATATATCAAATGTTCTAGTGAATAATTTAATTGGTTTGAATAGTGTATTAATACGTATACCATATATCAAATGTTAAAAATTAATTATAATATTATGTATAATTAAAGTCTGATTATGATGGTATTAGTAGAAATAAAATATGAAATTTATTGTACAAATTTATAAGTGACACTATTTTTTAATAGACTGATTAATTATTTACACGTTGTTTTCAAAATCAAGCGTTTAATAAATGGTTATTGATTTTTAAGCGGTTAATTAATGCAAAAATATAAATTGTAAAAAATATATATATAAAGGCCTGTTTTATTGATTTTTAATGGATGCTTTTCTCAAACCCAGCTTCTTCGTCTTCCACGAACAACACCAACCAGGGCAGCCAAAGGTCGGTCTTCACGATCGGAGAAGGGGAAGGACAAACGTCTAGAAAGCCAACCAGATTTTTAGGAAACGTCGATAAGGTGAGGGATTTCGTTTTATATCTATGCCTGGTTATTTTTGTTGGTTTTTATTGATAGGATAGATCGGGGTTGGCAATGAGAAATGTGGGTTTTTTTCGATATTTTTCATGAAACTCGATAGGAATCGATAGGTATCGATAGAGATCGATGGGGACTAGATGATACAGACTTTGGGACTTTTATAGAATACCTCGATAGGCATCGATATAGATCGATGAGGCCTCGATGGTATGACTTTTTGGGTAGTTTGGGGAATACCTCGATAGGCATCGATAGAGATCGATGAGGCCTCGATGGTACAGGCTTTTTGGGTAGTTTAGGGAATATCTCGATAGGCATCGATATAGATCGATGGGGCCTCGATGGTACGGCTTGTTGGGTAGTTTGGGGAATACCTCGATAAACATCGATAGAGATCGATGGGGCTCGATGGTGAAGGCTTTTGGGTAGTTCAGGGAATACCTCGATAGGCATCGATAGAGATCGATGAGGCCTCGATGGTACAGGCTTTTTGGGTAGTTTAGGGAATATCTCGATAGGCATCGATATAGATCGATGGGGCCTCGATGGTACGACTTGTTGGGTAGTTTGGGGAATACCTCGATAAACATCGATACAGATCGATGGGGCTCGATGGTGAAGGCTTTTGGGTAGTTCAGGGAATACCTCGATAGGCATCGATAGGTATCGATGGGGCCTCGATGGTACAGGCTTTCGGACTTTTATCGCATACCTCGATAGGCATCGATATAGATCGATGGGGCCTCGATGGTATGGCTTTTTGGGTAGTTTGGGGAATACCTCGATAGGCATCGATAGAGATCGATGGGGCTCGATGGTACAGGCTTTTGTGTAGTTTAGGGAATACCTCGATAGGTATCGATGGGCCCTCGATGGTACAGGCTTTCGGAATTTTATAGCATACCTCGATAGGCATCGATATAGATAGATGGGGCCTCGATGGTATAGCTTAGGGCATACCTCGATATGGATCGATAGATATCGATAGGAATCGATGCGAAAAGGTTTTGGGAATTTTAGAATAGTGTATTATTCTTTAATAGCCAATGATTTTTAATAGACTGATTAATTATTTACAAGTTGGTTTCAAAATCAAGCGGTTAATTAATGGTTATTGATTTTTAAGTAGTTAATTAAGCGGTTAATTAATGCAAAAATATTAATTGTAAAAAATATATATATAAAGGCTTGTTTTTTTTATTTTTAATGCATGCTTTTCTCAAACCCAGCTTCTTCGTCTTCCACGAACAACACCAACCAGGGCAACCAAAGGTCGGACTTCACGATCGGAGAAGGGGAAGGACAACCGTCTAGAAAGCCAACCACATTTTTAGGAAACGTCGAGAAGGTGAGGGATTTCGTTTTATATCTACAAATATGTGTATGTGCCTGGTTATTTTTGTTGGTTTTTATTGGTAGGATAGCTCGGGGTTGGCAATGAGAAATGTGGGATTTTTTCGATATTTTCATGAAACTCGATAGGAATCGATAGGTATCGATAGAGATCGATGGGGACTAGATGATACAGACTTTGGGTAGTTTGGGGAATACCTCGATAGGCATCGATAGAGATCGATGCGGCCTCGATGGTACAGGCTTTTTGGGTAGTTCAGGGAATACCTCGATAGGCATCGATATAGATAGATGGGGCCTCGATGGTACGAATTTTTGGGTAGTTTGGGGAATACCTCGATAGTCATCGATAGAGATCGATGGGGCTCGATGGTACAAGCTTTTGGGTATTTCAGGGAATACCTCGATAGGCATCGATAGAGATCGATGGGGCTCGATGGTACAGGCGTTTGGGTATTTCAGGGAATACCTCGATAGGCATCAATAGAGATCAATGGGGCTCGATGGTACAGGCGTTTGGGTAGTTCAGGGAATACCTCGATAGGCATCGATATAGATCGATGGGGCCTCGATGGTACAGGCTTTTTGGGTAGTTTAGGGAATACCTCAATAGGCATCGATAGGTATCGATGGGGCCTCGTGGTACAGGCTTTTGGGTAGTTTAGGGAATACCTCGATAGGCATCGATAGGTATCGATGGGGCATCGATGGCACAGGCTTTTGGGTAGTATAGGGAATACCTCGATAGGCATCGATAGGTATCGATGGGGCCTCGATGGCACAGGCTTTTGGGTAGTTTAGGGAATACCTCGATATGCATCGATAGGACTCGATAAGGGGCCTCGATGACACTCTGGGAATTTTAGAACATATCTCGATTGGAATCGATAGGACTCGATGACACAAGAATTTTTTAATTTGAGAACACACCTCGATAGGACTCGATAGGGACTTCATAAGACTCGAGCTTAAATGGCTTTGGGATTTTTAGGACCCACATCGATAGGAATCGATATGACTAAACTTTGGTTTTTTGCCTTGCCTCGATAAGACTCGATAGAACTCGATTGTTTCTGCCTCGATAGTAACCGCCTCGATAGTAACTGCCTTAGCAGATTGTATTTTTTGTTTTATTTAACTTTTATTTTGTTTTTTTTAACATGTTTTTTGTTATTTTTTTTCAGATGCCTGAACTTATTGTGCCTTCGGAGAAACACTTTCCTAACCGTGTCACTTACAGGGTTAGTGCCTACTTGGATACCCTTGTAGAGAAATTTAAGAGGCATGGTCTTATTGAAAGGGCACAGGCATGCCCATTGGGGCAATTCTTTAAGGCAAAACAGTTTGGTTTTCCTGGGGTTCTGCTGCATCAGCTAATGTTGCGCAAGGTACAAAGTAAGAAGCCTGAAGAGGGTCAGTTCTACTTGGGCAACACTCTTTGTAGATTTGGTATTGCAGAGTTTGCCCTAGTTACCGGGCTAAATTTTGGGAAATCACCGTCCTCGGATGAATTGCAAGAGCATCTTTCAAGTGATCGGATTATCCAGGAATATTTTAATGGTAATTCGAAGGTTAGTTTTGGTCAGTTGGAAGATGCACTGAAGGCCTCCACAAACCCAGAAGATGCATTTAAGCTGGGTTTGTGCTATTTGATAGAGGGGGTACTAAATGCCCTTGAGAAGACAACAATGATATGGGGAGATTCCCTGAGGATGGTTGAGGATATTGATTACTTTTACTAGTATCCTTGGGGGAAGTTGTCATTTAAGAAGGTTATCAAAGACCTTCAAAAGGACATGAAGAAGCAATTGAAATACTACGAGGAGAAAACGAAAGAGGGGTCAAGCAAAAAACAGAAGGAGGCGAAGTATACTTTCAATTGCTATGCACCCGCGGTTCTTTACTGGGCTTTTGAGGCCATGCCTTCTTTCGGGAGTAAGTTCGGTGAGAACAGTGGGAATCAGATTCCTAGGATGCTCAGCTGGGCTATGAAGACTGATATCACTATTTCGACATCTCTATTGGCTCCTATATTCGCCAATCGGCGAGTAAGTTCCATTTTCTCTTGTTAAATATCACAAATTAATTGATTAACGATTTACTTTATTAAAGTTTTTCTGACACATGTTATTCAACTATGCAGTTAGTGGTATTTTCCATGCTGAAGCCACGTCCCAGTGAGGTAGTCTACTACAATAGCCTCTCAGAAGTTGATTCTAGGTTATTCCCGGAGTTGGAGGCTGGGACTGCAGTGGATGAAGTAGTGGTACCTGAGAAGGAGGCAGCCAAGCTAGCAGAAGTTGCAAAGGAAGCCTCCATTTTTTATGAGGATGTCGAGAGGGTTGATGAGCGCACTTCACAGGCCTGTGCAACTTCATCTAGTCAGGTTGTCCAGCCTGATTATGAGCAACTTTTGCAGAGGCTGAAGAGGGTTGAGGAGGGCCAGGCAACCTTACTACAGAATCAGACCACGATCACGGCTCATCAGACCACGATCATGGCTCAGTTGGCGCAGGTGCTCTCACTGGTCTCAGGTCGATCAACCGACGTCAAATCAGATACAGAGTCTGATATGTTGCCTTCAGACTACGAGCGCGGTGCTCAACCCTCCACTCCACAGGCCCAGACATCTGTAGCTCACAGTGATGCTGACAGTCCCAGTGTCTGAGTACTGCAGCCCGAGGAGGCAGCTGGCCTTAAAGTTGTCAATAAGAAACGCAGGCCCAAGCGCATTGATGACTTCACCGACCCAACAAAGAAGCTCAGACTAGATAAACAGGGACTATTTCCTGAACCACTGAGGAAGTGTGACCCACGACAGGAGAAGACCTTCTATAGGTGGATGGTCGGGAAGATCGAAAATAAGAGAGACCGCAACGTGTATACTAGGACGCACGGTGTGGCATGGTTCTTACAGTTGAACACACTCCAGACTTGGCTTTGGGATTCGGTATGTAAATTACATTCATGTTTTCACTTCAATCTTATAATATTTTGATGGTAATAATGAATTTTTATGTTTTTTTAGCATATTGATGCCGCTTTGCACATGCTACGCCGCAGACGCCATTTTTACCGTGATGCATTTCGGCAGGATGCTGCGATAATGAACACCACCTTCCCCCAGGTGTGCCTAGGTCGTTGGAATCATTTCACAGAGAACGGCACTAAGTATACATGGGACGACGATGTGGTGAGAATGTTGAAGGGCGATGATAATCAATACCTTATATCATGGCAAAATGTGAGTGAAGTATATTTTTCCTTGCACGTCGAGAAAGCCACACATTGGATCGCCATTGAAGTCTGCATTCCAACGTGTGCATCAATGTTTATGATTCCAGCCATAGCGTCGTCAGTCCCGCTCTCTTGGAGGAAGCGATCAAGCCTTGGTGCTTACTGATGCCTTCATTGTTATGGTGTTCTGGCTTGTTTGACGACCATGAGGACCTCCAGGTCATACCTGAGCAGAATGCAAAATCTTTCTCATATTGTCGTATTCCTCCATAGGAGTGTCCTCAGACTAAGACAAGGTATTCCCCTATTTAATTAGTGCATATTGAAATCTGAAAATTAAAGTTATTTTTATCTTCTATTGATACAAAATTGATTCTATGCAGTGGGGATTGTGGTATGTTTGCCATCAAACATATCGAGCATCTAGTATCCAGGCTACCACTCGATACTGTTATCGACGAGAACATCAAGCATTTCAGAACCAAGTGGTGTGTGGACCTATTCTATCAGAATTTGGCCCCGTGATGATCTATACATTTTTGTCTTACACATCTTGTATAAAAAAAGTCAAATGGTACTAACTTGAATTTATATTAAACATAGGAACTAGAAGTATGTATGAGTGCTACTTATATAAGCATATATTTTGGTGTTTAACCATCTCAATTTGTATTGCCTTAACATCTTTCTTATTATTTAAGAAAAAAAATATGAAGTGTTAAAAAGTTTTAAAATTATACTATAACCCCTTAGTCATGTGTAATCTTTATTGATCAGTAGTAGTTTTCCTTTGAAAAATATTTATAATTTTTCTGTAAGAAAAGTTGTATATAATTTTATCAAGATAACTAAATCAAAATAAACTAATTGGTTCAAAGAAGAACTATTATGGGACTCAAACACCAAGACTTTGGTTTCAAGAAGCTAAACAACAAGAGTAGATTAAGCTTCTGTAAAATCTCTTGGATTTCCGTCTACTTCATCAATTCTGTCTATACCAACATTATATGGTTTCAAACCAATAAAAAACTTTTCTTTAACAATTAAAATTTAAAATTTAATATGTTTTAGGGTAACCTTCTCTTTCATAAAAAATAATAAATTGTTTTTTTAACTTATACTTCAAAATTCTTCTAATACCAAGTTTTTACCCAACCATAATATATAAACAAACAAATTAATCATAAAGCAAATATAATCTCACTCCAAAATATGTTGATCCCAATTATTCTCCAAAATATGATCCCACTCTTCTTCTGTCAGTCAATATCTTCTGTCACTCTCTTCTGTCAGTCCAGGTCTGCAAAATTGCCTACGTTTCTCTCAGTCTAGGCCGCAAAATCCTTTTACTGCACACGCAGAAAGTAGTCTGAAAAACATATTTCCCCCAACTTTTGTTCATTTGTTCCACACCTAGGTCACATAATCTCTTGGACACCTAAAACACATAAAAACATAAAAACATAAAAACAAGCGTAAAATAAGAACAAAACAAAACTAAACCCCTAACACTTAACCTAAAAACACATAGATAAATGAGTATAAGACTCACTTAATATTTGCTCACCCTCGTGCAGAGAAGAGAAGACTGAAGACAAACTTAACAAATAGGACATACAAATAGGCATGGCGACTTGCCAATTTCAGCAATGTCACTTCAATTTCACCAAATATTATATACCCTCTCTGTCAAAATCTCCTTTTTCACTCCACCTGCCCCTATTCAACTATACTCGACTTTACTCTCCTATACTACACTTAATAAATCCAAAAAATCCAATTGTTTTTTATTTTATATATATTTCCCACTATAATTAATTATAAGGTGATTTGTTCAAGGCTGTCTTTAGCTAAAAAATCATGATGGTATGTACAGGAGGTTACTGTTTATCGACACTTTTTTCGCCGAGACAATAATTCGAGAGTAAACAAATAAAAAACCAGTTTGACTTTGTATTGAGTTTAATGAATATTTTTATTCTAAACGAGGTTAATCGAGTGAGATATAGCCTTTTATTTGTAATTCTCATACTATACTATGTTTGGTTGAAAGAATGAAAATTTAGACAGTGGATTCAACATTTAATTTCAAAATTATTATAAAATATTTATGTAATTTTTGTAATATTTATCTTTTAGAATTGTGAGAAAAACCTTATCCTTTCATCTGTTTTCTCCCACCATACATTCTTTGTTATGTAAGATATTCATACATCATCTTATTAATAATTTTTTAAAGAATACAAAAAATATACCTGATTCACCTATAGAGAAAACGTGAATTGTTAGTGCAATACTGACCAATTAAGCATTCCTCTTTAGGATCAGATTATCAGACTACAGAATAGCGATGAGACTTAGCTTATATTAAACTAGTTGGACTGGACCTCCTCATCAAATACTTCAATTAACTAAAAAGTACACACTCATGCGGTTTGAGGTCAATGCGGTGCGGGTTGCAGTTTGGAAAATTATTCAAACTACATATGCGGTGGGGTCCACAAAATTAGCGAAAAACCCCACCAACCGCACCAATAGTTACAATATACAGTTAATGATAATCACAATATTATTATTCGTTATAAAAATATTATATATAATATTTTAAATCATAGCTAGTCAAATATCAACACTCAATGTTAAACCAAAACCATATTGTAGTCCAAGTTGCAAGTTTTGTTACAAAACCGGAGCTGCCGTCATATGATCATACCTCCTTAGCTCGAGGTAACCCAAGGGTTCGCCAATTTTGCCTAAGAACTGAGTCCGGACTCTGAAGGCCGAAGGTCGAGTTAAGTATCCACCTCCCGGTACGAGCTAGAGTTGTAGGCTATGACCCTTTGTAAAGTCAACACACGCAAGGTAAACATGCATATATCAGACATCATGTGTCTCATATGCCCCTGACTTCTCCGACATGCAGCAGGAACGTGCGTATTCAAACACCCACGACTGGGTTCGGCTGTACGACCCATTATCTCCTTACCTATTGATTTGACCACACTTATGTGTCAGGTTTAGGAATTAATCATGAATGTCACAGAGTTGATACGATAGGTAAGAAGGTCATCCCGTGACCTTCTTACCAACTCCCAGGTGCCTTCTCCTATAAATATGCAGACCCTGGGAGTAAATAGGGGTTGGATTCTCTATTGTAAGAAATACACTATAATCAAATATCCAGTATATAGCAATAATACTTACTAGTGGAGTAGAAGGATTTTAACTTTTGAACCACTTCAAAAACTTGTCTTCAGTCACATTTTCATTTCTAAGATCATATATCTGTTTCGGTTCAACATTAGCACTAATCCCTTTATCTTCTTTTTTTAATTACCTATTGGCGATTTCTTAACACTGTAGATTTATGTAAAATATTTGTAAAGTACAGTAGCAATACAACATCCAATGGATGTTGTTTTAAGAATTTGTATGTATATTTTATAGATATTAGCTATTTTGGCTCTTCCAATGTGAGTGCTCTAATGATGATTGGCATATCGTCTAACAATAATCACAAATCTACTAGCTCATTTAACAACAACAAATGAGGAATATAATTATGCAGTAGATTTGGTGAACATTGCTGTTATCCCAAAAAATTGCTCCTCGATGACATGACAATAGAAGTGACAAGTGGCAGTACATGGTCCGTAAAAGACACATTAATAAGTCAATAAATGTATTGGCTCCTCAGAGTTGTGATAAAGTGACTTGGCTTAGGAGTAGAGCAGTCTGCCATGTTAGACCAGAGACGTGGCATGTTAGACCAGCTTCTCATGTTAGACCAGATTGTCATGTTAGACCAGAGTGCCATGTTAGACGAGATGTGCCATGTTAGACCAGTGTCCCATGTTAGACGAGATGCGGCATGTTAGACCAGAGTGCCATGTTGGATGAGATGTGGCATGTTAGACCAGAGTGCCATGTTGGACGAGATGTGGCATGTTACACCAGTATGCATGTTAGACGAGATGTGCCATGTTAGACCAGTGTGCCATGTTAGACGAGATATGACATGTTAGACGAGTGTGCCATGTTAGACCAGAAACATGGCATGCTAGGCTAGAGTGCCATGGTAGACCAGAAGGTGATACTCACCAACCAGCTTGAAGGAGATATGGGTCGACCAGATAGAGGAGGACTAAGTCAAGATTCCCAAAAACGGCTTCAAGAAGAAACCGTCTTGGCATACGCGGGAATATCTCATTCTTCCCACAAATTGGGTGTTCTGTTACATTATAAATATTTTTGTAATTTAAATATAATAAATATAATGGAATATCCCGATTCTAGGCGATATCAGATGTTATGATCCTAAGCCTATAAATATATGGCTTATATTTGCTTCAATAAAACGCCTACACATTACTTCAATGCCTCTAGCACTCATACTATCTCGGTGGATGGTTGAGACTAAACAGACTCACAATTTTCCAGTTGGCAATATGGACGCTACCGTAGACAAACGAGAGGTGGAGAGTGCAAGATTTGGTGCAATTAGTAGCCAGTTGGGTGAACTTGCGTATCTTGGATCGAGGAATCAGTCGACATACCATATTGAGATTGACAGATTATGCGGTAAGCTTAAAGCAGTTGTGGACATGGGAGACAAGGAGATTAGCCATAACCTGCCTCTACACAGGGAGTTTCAATTCCCAGTGTTGGATCCATACTTCACAAAAAGTAAGGGTACAGCAAAGGTACCTGGCTCGAAAAAAGGTACTTGCCGCAAGTGTAGTATCTGCCAGAAAAGTGGACATAACAAGTTGACTTGCCCGATAAAATGGAAGAAGGATCACCGGATTGGAGAGTCAGATGAATATGAAGATGCAGAAGAAGATGACCAATGATATGGAATGGGATTGAATGATGAATGGGCTGGGCAAAACTCAATGGACTACACACAACATGAGAATGAGACAGAAAATGATGTTGTTGACGATTTAGGCAGTGAACTACAGAATGATAAAGTGAATAAAGTGGGAACACAAGTTGAGGAGGGAAACAATTGGTGGAAAAGTCCTTTCTGATTTCGTTATGATATTTTGTCTGGAGCTTTATTAAGTACTCTTCTATCTCATTTGGTTGCCAATTAAGTTATGAAAAAATGGCAAAGTTTAATGACACGACTTGTACATTTTTCGAATCTTGTCTTGGATTGTTATCATGTACGAGGGAATGCTCGTAATTGCACTTACTGAATCGGGAGTAATGCCATTAATTTATAAATTTAAATTTACGCAAAAATGGTCATTAGTGTATAAAAGCTTTGCTCGAATATCATTGCATCACATTGATTAATTGCGCGTGCCTCTGGATTGTGGAGTGGCATCACTCTTTGTTTGTGGTCATTGTTAATGGGTTCCATCCATACTTGTTATTATATACATGGTTGTTTGAATGTTCTATATGATGATGTAAGATACAAGTTTCAGATGAATAAATCGTTATGGTACTTTCTGCATTGGTTTGTCAGGTCACAACACATGTTATATCTGAGAATGACTTATATATATCTTCTACAATGAAAAGAATATTCTCTGTTACTTATGGGAAGGCTTTACACATTATAATTTTCATCTGTTATGTCTCAGCACAATCTATAAAATTGCTTTGCTCCTATTTGGTACCTTTAATGGTATGTAGAACAACTATAGTTTCCACCAAAATAATAAAAAACCTACATTATTTTTGAAGACGTTACCTTCATATAGTTGCAGGTGTTATAAGGCAACTCCAACTAGTAATTAAAGTGGGACATCATATACCAAAATTTTCATAACAACTAACAACCACCACTGCTGTACAAACAACCACTGCTATGCTATACCATGATTCTTGTCTTCAGTATAAAAACTTGAAATAGGACAGGGTGGTGTTTATAAATGTTTATTCTTAATTAAAGTGGGACAAATATATGAAGCTCTATAATAGAAAATGCTTAATATGGCATGGTAGTTTTTATAATATATTTTATTTGTCTTCAATATATGCAAGTAGGGGCTGATTCATCATTGTTCATTTTAATAATACATCACACCACACTTATATACAAATAATTCATCACCCCCACACAGTAAACACCCTGACATTCACATATAGAAAGGGGCAACAAGATCAAATTAAAAGTATATCACAATACATAAATTAGCTCAAAAGGATATGCGGAGCACCCATGACAATAGACCCACACCCCATTAAACATATTTTTCATGAAACACCTCACTCACAATTACTAATCATCAAACCTATTTCCCTACACATGGAGTGGAATCCGTCTTTGTCCTCGCCACTGAAGCCATTATTTGATGCCTAACTTTGTTGTGTACTGATGTCACTAAACCAACAGCGACACGAGCCCTTTCATCATCCGAGTTATACTTTAACAAAAATTGTGAATTATGAAATAAATAAAAAATCAAATTTCCATCACTTAATATAAACATTATTCAACTACTAAGAAACTCAATAGTTTTAAAAATTAATACAGTACAACATAAAAACTTACACCATTCGGTTTGAAGTCATAAGGGTTGCGTTGTGCCATCCAATTTATAACATGAATACCACAGTCATATCCATTTGATTGTTGGACAACTTCATTATTAGTGAAAGCCTTGAAACATGTGAATGACTTCACAGGTCCCTTCCACCCTGATAACTCATCTCGGAGAACTAAATCAAGCTGTTGCAACTACAGTGTGGACAAAACAAGATAACATCAACTGTAATGATAGTCAAATACTACACCTTTAGTTTAGAAATAGAAAACCTTCTCTAGTTAATTAATAACCCACCTCACTCTTACTCCCAACAATGAAAAAGGTTAAAACATCCCCAAAATATTAAAAAACTCACCACCACTGGAACAAGAGATTGTGATGATGATTCTTTGCGCCCTAGAAACATTGAATCACATATTTCGACAACCCCATTACCTACATGAACTATAAAGAGAACCCAGTGTTGCATCTCCTCGTTGTGAACTGGAATCTTAATCTGCAAAATAATAAAATATTCAACTAATAAAATAAACCCAAAAATACAAAAAAAATACTACACATAAATATACCTTCCCACATAAATTCAAATCTCCAATAAATAGTTTACCAGCTGAATCAGATCGACCACTTTGAGGAAACAAGTTCTGAATACTAATTCCAGTACACTGTCACTCAAAAATATTCACAATTAATTCCATATCTCTTGAGTTGAATTTTGCTACAGGAACAATACTCACCGTCATTCTAATATTCGGACTTGTGAGGGAATGAGAGAGAGTTAGAAAAAATATTTGGATAGATCACAGCCGTTAATTTGATCAAATCACGTTAATTTGATCAAATGGTGCAAAAAAACGTCTCCACCGGTGGTGCAGACGTTTTTACCATCTCCACATAAGAAATTGATATTAATTCTGAGTAAAACAAATTCATGTTATTTACATTTTACCCCATATTTATTTTACTGGTTTTGGTGGTCACATCCGATAATAAAGTAAAATAAAGCCGTGTGGTCACTTCTAATAAAGATTGGTTTATGTATTATTTGTCTGTTGTGGACTGCTCACTTGTGATTTCTTATATGTTAAAAATTGGGCATAATAATTTAAGTTTTACTGATTACATGTTTTGTCCACTAGTTTCTCCAAGTCTAGATCGCTTTCCCAACTTGGATTCCTGCAGTCTCTCTGCTGAGTAGCTTTCGGCAATGCACAGGTACCGAGAAGACTTTATTCAATGTTTTGGACATTGGACAATCTACATGCATATAATAATGTGTTCATTTTTTTTTATTATTGTATTAGCCTTTGACCATTCAAATCTCACCATAATAACAGAGTTTTCCTTCACTCACATAATAAAATGTTCAGTTTCTTTTATTATTGTATTACACGATCATAATAGAGAATGGGGTCACCACACAATAAAAGGTTAATTTTTTTTTATTATTGTATTAGCCTTTATTTGACCATTCAAATCTCATTGTAATAATAGAGTTTTCCTTCACCATATACCATACAACTCACTGGGACCCACATAGAAGACTGTTCATCCACCATCCCACTTACTCTTACTTATTCTATAAATAACTAAAATTTTCTCCAATATTATCCCACTCCAATATGTTCAAAGTCCCCAGGAAATTTAGAGAAAAATTGGAGTGTACCTTATACCCCATCTACACACATCATTTCAATATGTAAGAAGCTTCTAAATAAGAGATGAAGGAGACGTGGACGCCTGAAGAATTTCAATGCACAAAATGTTTCTGGCTTAACCATTTTCAAATGGGTAAAGTAAGATTTCCAACTATGTTACACATTTCTATTTCAATCCTAACGTATGCTTTATACAGGCAAACCAATCGACCTATAGGGGTCACTAACAATTATGAAGGTTATTCAAGTAGATTTACTTTCCCACATTTGTTTAGCATCTAAACAAATAAACTTATATAAGGTGACCTCGGCCACACTGCTTTCCAATCAGCACAAAAATTCACCTACCCGGCAAGCCTATAAGAGTTAGTAGGTGGTGGTATAAGTTGTCTTGGTGCTGAAATGATTACCTTTATGAAGGCCGCAGAGTATCCGCATCTCATCAGTCTTGTAATTTCAATAATATGTTTTATATGCAACCTTTAGTATCAAATAAGGTAATCTTTATATGTAGTATTTTATTTTATTTTTGTAAAAGTATTTCTATTAAGCATTACTCCATGTATTATCATATGAGAATGCAAATTAATAGTTGTAGATGTTTTCTTATCTATGGATAAGAGGTATAAAATGTTTGTACAATGTAAACAAAATAATGAATAAAAGTATAGGGAGAACAAGATTTTTGAACTTTATTTTAGATGATATAATTTGTTAGATTTTTTCCAAAAAACCTACAAGAGGTTCGATACCCTATATATATATATATAGGCTGTCAATAGTCGGGGAAATGTCAGATACCCTTTATATTTCTTAAGCACTTCCTTAGCTACACGATTGCAACATATACAAATCCACAGATTTGATGATGGAATGGCACAAGTCCTGCCTCCGTATCATGCGAGACATCATACAGGTGCTATAATTAACTGTAATTATTGGAATATTAGCCACAATAAACAATTAAATTTCCAAACTAAAATCTTAGAGTACTCCCATCCGGTGAGGTATGTAAAAAATAGTTAAAATTAAGAAAAATGGGTATCCATATTGGATGATGTAATTTAAAAATATTTTTAGATAAAGATACAGTACAAAACTATATCGAATGCACACTATTTATCCTTCAACCCAATATTATAACATTAAAATATATAAGGATGTTATTAATAGTTATAAAAAATGTTTGAAAATTTAATATTTAAATGATATAGAGAAAAAAAAAATCCGATGTATGGTACAACGTAAAATTCATAGGTAAAATAGAAAAATGTGTATCTTTTTGGAGGTATTTTAAAAGATGAAGTAGAGGAGAGAGTGTGTTCTTACATACTAAACTTTATAATTAATCAAATATTACTAGAGATATAAGTATGGATATAGAAACATGTGAAACTGCTATCATGCACTGTTCATTAACAGTACGAGAGTTTTCAGTACATGGGTGTACATATTAGTAAGTTATTTTATATTTGTTATTCAGGCCCATGTGTGGTTGAAACACGTGTAAAAAATAAAATCCATACACCATCCCATCAGTGCTACTAATATACTATACTTCCAATTAAGTATCACTACCTACATTATCTTCTAATAAACCACTGAAGAAAACACACAGATGAAGATGGAAGCAGTATCCCCGAATCCACATTTCCCACTTGTTGTTTAACTTCTCCTCATCACACTGTATGGAGTCGGACTCCTCCATCGATTCATGCAACAGGGAGGTGTTCCCAGAGGAACGAATACTGCATCGGGGCTCGCCGGATCCAGAGGAGTTCGGACGAATGGACTTTAAAATTGCTCCGGATGATCCTGTGGAAAGTGTGAAGGACCTAATGCAGCAGCTCCATGAAAAGGATTTCCAACTGTCATTGGAGAGGACTATCCGCCGTAACCTGGAAAAAATCAACCTCAGTTTGAGGACAAAGATTGATGCTTTGGAGAAGAAGTTGCAGGAGAGGTCCTCCCACTTAAATATTCATACCGTTCAGGCCTCAATGGACTACAATGATGCCATATCCGACCAGGGGAAGGTAGCCGAGTCATCCTTCCCGGATATAATGCAAGACATGGGGGGCGTTAAGAATATTCGACAGGGAAACGTTCCACGTACTGGGGATCGACTTGTTCCAAGGCAGTAATTTAACAAAACTCCACAACTAACATCATATTGCTGGATGGTAGTAGGTTGGATGGAAATAGTGCAGTCCCAATTAGGTGCCGTATAAATGTAAAAAAAATAAAATGATGGTAAGAAGTTATGGTCTTGTAAGTGGAACTATGATGTTTTTGATGCTTCTGTTCTTCATCCATGTAAACAGTATACCCTTTAATATAATGAACTTTGATTCTGTCAAAAAAATGTTGGTAACTAATGATTAAGTGAATGTAGAATAATATGGAGAAGTTGGTATTGATAATGATCTTCTCCTATGATTATTGGGATCCTATTTGTTGTTATAAACATAATTTGAGTAATTGATGCAAAAATAATAGTTGGAACACACGTGAGTAAAACAGAATAAGTTGAACGGCATTTAAGACTCCCATTGGCATGTCTCCTTATCGGTTGGTTTTTGGTAAGACTTGCCATTTACTGGTGGAATTAGAACATCGAGCATACTGGGCAATGTGAAGGTTGAATATGGATTGGAATGCAGCTGGGAAAAATAGGCTAATGCAATTGAATGAACTTGAAGAGTTTATGAATGAAGCCTATGAGAATGCTAAGATTTACAAGGAACGCACCAAGAGATGGCATGATAAGAACTTGTCCCGAAAAGAATTTCAACTCAGTCAGCAGGTATTATTGTTCAATTCACGGTTGAAACTTTTTCCAAGAAAATTGAAATTGAGATGGTCGGGTCCGTACATAGTAGTAATAATGTTTCTGTATGGATCGTTGGAGTTAAAAAATCGAAATAATGAAACATTCAAGGTGAACGGTCAACGTGTGAAGCCATATTTCGGTGGCCCTATTGATCAAGCCAAGTCAATTGTTTTGTTGAAGCCTCTCTGAAGAGGAGGTCAGCGTCAGGCTAAATGACGTTGACGACAGCGCCGTTGGGAGGCATCCCAAGTTCATTTAAGTTTTTTTTAGTTTTTACGAAATTTTCGTTGAGACAATTTTTATTTTATTTATTAGTTTTTGGTTTATTTTATTTTTTTGTAAATATTATGGTTTTGTCATCGTCAAATACGTGTGAAAAAAAATAAAAAAATAATAAAGAAAAAAATATAAAAGAGGAAATTGTGGTTTCTAGAGCAATCCTGCGACCGCAGGAATCTTCTTCTGCGGCCGCAGGATCAGAGAGTTGGGCAAAATGGACGTAATCCTGCGACTGCAGAATTTGCATGTTGCGGCCGCAGGTCCAGAGCTGCACGCCAAATGAGTCATATTCTGCGACCGCAGGAATGGAACCCTGCGGCCGCAGGAACCCGTATTTCTTTAAAAAAAATAAAAAGCAAATTGTGGTTTCTAGAGCAATCCTGCGACCGCAGGAATCATCTTCTGCGGCCGCAAGATCAGAGAGTTGGGCAAAATGGACGTAATCCTGCGACTGCAGAATTTGCATGTTGCGGCCGCAGGTCCAGAGCTGCACGCCAAATGAGTCATATTCTGCGACCGCAGGAATGGGGTCCTGCGGCCGCAGGAACCCGTATTTCTTAAAAAAAAATAAAAAAAATTAATAATAATAATAATAATATTTGTATCAGATTTGTTGCATTGTCTCATTCTCCTTCTCTCCTTCTCTCATTCCTTCCTTCTTTCAAAATTTTTTTTCAAGAGGCAATCTTAGGCCAACTCCAAGGTTTTGTAAGTATAACCCTCTTCTACTCATTTTCACTCTCTCTCCATTATCATCTACCATTGTAAGTCCCCTTCCTCTTTCTCCTTTTAATTTCTACATTGTGTTCTTAAGAAAAATTTTCATGCTAATCTCTTCAATCCGAAATTCTGTGTAGTGTTTGATAAATATATCTTATTTCTGGATTTTTAAGATATTATTGAAATAATTTTGCATGTGAGTGGATTTGCATGTGGATTGAGAATCTTTGATTTTGCAATTGGGAAATTTTGACCTAATTTTGGGTCCGAATTTTTCTTTGTGATTTTATGAAATTAAATTGACATTGGTAAAATTGAGAACTATAGTTGCTTATTTTTATGTTCAATTTCATTGGGTCTTCAATTTATTTGGAGAATTTTATCATTTTATTATTATAATGGGTAAATTTGGGGCTTTTGAAATTTGAAGGAATTGATCATTGTTTGTGCTTGTTTTGAGTGGGGAATTTTATAAATTAAACATTGATATCACTTTTGCAATTGGTGCCCTTGAATAAATTGTTGGTGGAGTCTGCATTCTTTTGAGTAGTCCTGGTTCTTGAGTCATAATGTCTACCAGTAGAAAACGCACTAACACAGGAAAATCTAAGAAACGTCAACCACCTCCCCCACCCATAGAGAATGAGGAAGACCTAAATTTTTAGGATGTGCCTAGGTTTGTCAACCCAACAGCCAATTCTAGGTACGTTCAAGATAAGGAGCGTAGCCTCATTCGAGAGAGAGGGTTTGCTACCAATTGGAAAGATGAGTTTATTGTCCCTGAGGAGTATACATCAGTGATTAGAGACCATAAGTGGGAGGTTTTCTGTGCACCTCCAATTGCTGCTATTATCCCTGTTGTTAGAGAATTTTATGCTAATGCTTTTCATCATGATTATACCTAGGAAGCAACTGTTAGGGGCGAAATTGTGAAATTTCACAAAAGTGATATCAATAAATTTTTCAAATTGCCTACCTTAGAACATGATGAATATATGGACTTACAGGATCAACTTTGTGAGGAGAGTACTTGGGACACTATCTTGCAAGCCTTAACCCCGCCAGGTACTGAATGGACCTTCAATGGCACTCATCGAGTGGGGTTTCCCTTCAACTTATTGACTAGGGAGAAAAGAGTGTGGTTGTATTTTATTTGTTCAAATCTGACACCCACCGAATCTTTTACCATTGTCACACCTAGTAAAGCCGTATTGATGTATGCTGTTTTACACAAGAAATCCATAGATGTTGGCAACATTATTGCTTCTAATTTAAATGAGTGTTGTGCCACTGGTTATGTAGGGCTTTATTTTCCTAGCCTCATCACTAGTTTGTGTTTGCAAGCAGGGGTCCCCATTAATGACTTAGAGGAGAAATTTCCCCCTCTAGTTTATGATCTGGTTAAGATTAACAAGGTCAAAACATTTTCAGATGATCCTAGTGCAGGTACTTCAAGGCAGGCTGCTCGTCCACCGCCAAGACCTCAGAATCCCAACCAAAGGTTGGACGCTTTAGTGTCACAGTTTCAGCAGCACCACTTGTGGAGTGTCGGTGTGGCACAGAACCAATATGCCTACAACCAAGCTTTCGCCACTCATTTTGGCTAGACACAAGTGGATTTCCACCATTTCCACCACCACCTAATTTCACATATCCTCCACCTGAGGGGGATGACGAGGCCGGTCCTTCAACCTGAGTCGAGTCAGGTAAGTTTCCTTTCCTTAGCTTTTATTTAAACATTGGGGACAATGTTTTTGATAAGTTTGGGGAAGGGAGATTTAGTTATTTGTGTTAATAGTTAGTTGAGTCAAGTAACTGTTTCGTTTGATGTTTTGTGTTTTGTTAAATTGTTAATTGTGTTGTGTGTTAGGGTGTCTAGAGAGTCTGTCGAATCAAGATAACAATGATTAGCCGATGAGAATAAGTGAATGACTTGTAATATAATTCGAGAAAAATATGCTTGATTGTAAAAACAATCCATGTGCTTGGTTTGACCACTTCTTTGGATTACTTTAATTAATTGAATCACTGATTATTTGATCATGATTTGTAAATTATTGCATTTAAATAAATTTACACTTGCTGAATTTAGAATGTGGAAAGAATGTATGAACAAATTCTAGAACTTGCTTGCTTACTATTTGAGGCGAAATCATAGACAATGCTTGTTTAGGAAAATAATTTAGGCGATTTTTTTGGAACGTTTGAGCCTTTCAAGCCATCCTTGATTAATTTATCCTTAGTTACCCTTTTCGAGCCTAAAAGTATAACTTTTTATTGTGAACCACTTTTTTTGAGCCTAATTGAACACTTAATTATTATTTTTCATTCCCTTGATCTATTCCATGAGCATATAAACATATAAATGGGGATTGAATTGTAATGGGTGTTATTGTTTGATTTGGTTGTCACAATAGAAAAATAAAAGATTGACAGGAAAATTCAGAAAAAAAAAATTGAAAATAAATTACACTTCTTATGTTTGTTCATATTGAAAGACATAAGTTTGGGGAAGTGTAGTTGAAAAAAAAAAGATACAATTAGTGTGAATTCTTCTCAATCTTGGAAAATAAAGGGTAGGTGCGGGTTGTTTGGATTACAAAGTGGAAATCCGGTGTGGTTTGTTTGGATTATATGCTTATGGTATATATGAGCCTAAATGACTATTTTATCTACCGGTACCTAAGCCTCTCAATACAAGCTTTAAAAGACCCTTTGATTCTTAAACATGCATTGATTTTTATTAGTGGAGAATAATAAGTTAGCAAGCATATGGAAATTTGGGATTTGATGGATTGATGGTGAGAGTTCAGCATGTGTAAATTATTTTAAATATGATTTATTTACTGTTCATGATTGAATAGACAAACAGACCAATGGATTAAGGTAAGTTGAAGAAGTGGTTGGATTGAAAATCTGGATTACTTGTCAGTTATTGTTCGAAAATTATATCTGCTTGTCATTCATTAATTTTGAGGCTTTAAAAATTGTGGGTATCTTGATTCCCTTGTTTAGTGTTTTTGTTTGTTTGTTTAGTTTTTCTTAAGTTTTGTTTTCTTTGCTCGATGGCGAGCAAATGTTAAGTTTGGGGAAGTTTGATATATGAGTTTTAGACTCATTTATCTATGTGCTTTTCAGGTAAAGTATTAAGTGTTTTGATTTGTTTTGTTCTATTTTACGTTTGTTTTTGTATGTTTTCAGGTGTCGAAGGACTTAGGTGACTTAGGTGTGGAAACATGGTGGAAAAATCGACAAAATGACAAAAAGTGGTGGAAAATGTGTTTCAGAGTACTTCCTGCGACCGCAGGAAGTGTGTCTTGCGACCGCAGCTTCAGAGGAGTTTTGCATTTATAAAGCATTTCTGCGACCGCAGGAATAGTGTCCTGCGACCGCAGGATGTGTCTGAAAAGGAGAAAAACGTAGATTTACTCTTGGATATCTGGACTGAGAGAGGAGGCTAAGGAGGCTGTGGATTGATCATCTACTTTTTTTTTCTTTTCTTTTTAATTTTAGTTTATGTTAATTAAATGTTTATGGATTTCTTAATGATAAACATGAACTAAATTTCTGTTTAGGTTTTCTAATTGACTCTCTTGAAACTCTATTATGATTTAATGCATTTATTTATTTCTTCTCTATCTGAAATCTATTCCGTTTGTGTTTATTGTTTATGTAATTGATTGATCACCTTTTACATATGAAATTTGAATCAAAATCTGAAAAGTGAGATTTGAATATGCTAAAATTGAATAGACACATATTTCAATTTACAACGAGAGTATCAAATTGGTTTATGTGATTTATGGCTGTATTCATTGCTTCCTATTGTTTGAATTGACCATAGAAATATAGGGGATTCACATTAGGTCCAGTTTTCTCTTTCTTAATTCGAATAGTTAACATTTTTGTATGTCTATCATTTCAGTGAGAAGAATTTCATTAATAATTAAATTAAAGAATAATAGAGTGGATAGTAGAGAAGATTAGGATTCCTAATTGTTTTACAGTGAATTTAATCCTTGTTCTTGTTATTATTTAATTTCTGCAATTTTTATTTATTTTTGTCTTTTTGTTTTCAAAATTCACAATTCCTGTTTTTATTAGTCAAATAGAAACTAAAAATTAATTATTTGGTAATTGATAAATCAGTCTTCGTGGGACGATACTAGTTCTTATCGAGATTTATTACAAATTGTGATTACGTATACTTGCGTAGCTTCATTTTCGCAACAGTTTTCAGGTTAAGTGTTAGGGGTTTAGTTTTGTTTTGTTCAATTTTACGCTTGTTTTTATGTGTTTCAGGTGTCCAAGGGATTAGGTGACTTAGGTGTGGAAGCATGATGGAAATAATGACAAAAGAACAAAAGTTGGGGGAAAACAGTGTTTCAGGTTACTATTTGCGCCTGCAGTAAAAGGATTTTGCGGCCTAGACTGAGAGAAAAGGAGGCACTTTTGCAGACCTGGACTGAGAGAAGAGGAGTGGGATCATATTTTGGAGAAGAATTGTTATCAATATGAATATTTTGGAGTGGGATTATATTTACTTTATGATTAATTTTTTGTTTATGGATTTCTTAATGATGAACAACTACATTCTGTATTAGGGATTTTAATTGAATCACTAGAAACTATTTTATGAATTAAAGCAAAGTTTTATTTTATTTATTCCTCTATTCAAATCTTCTCAGTTTATGTTTCTTGTTTGAGAATTGATTGGCCATCAAATTTCATAACCTACACGATTTTTAATCAAAACTTACAAAGTGAGATTTGGATATGCTATAATTAACTGGACATAAAATTGATCATTCAACTTTCCGTATATGATTATTTATGTGGTTCTTCAGTTATTGTTCTTATTGCCTCCTAATGCTGAATTTCTCATAGAAATATAGAAAATGATTCGTAAGGTTGAGTTTTATATTTCGTAACTTGAATATAAATAGATTTTGTTAACTTGCCATCTTAATAAGAATAATGAATAGAAAAAGCATCGATGAATATTAGAGTGGATAGTGGATGAGATTGAATTCCCTAATTTATTTTTCTATTAAATTAATTTCTTGAAGTATTTCTGTTAGTGTTTTCAATTTATGGTTCTGAGTTTCAATTGTAATTATTTTGTTCATGCAGTAAATTTTCCATTTTACAAATCAAACATTCCATTAACCAAATAGAAATTATAAATTAATTTTCTGGTAATTGCTAAATCAGTCTGTGTGGATGATACCCGAATTTACCGGTTTTATTACGAATTGCGATTACGTATACTTGCGTAACACAAAAACCTCGCCACATTTTCATTTTGTGCTTATTCCCTTTCAAACAAAGATTTAATATGACAGCTGTGATATTTCACATAGGAACCAAATTGAGGTCATTTTCTATGTTCTCCATTCAAGTTGGACAACTAACATTACAAATTTGTCAGGGACAACATGCACACAAGTTAAAATCTCTACAAATGTTAGTCTGTACAACTAAAAAATATCTTCACATGACTGTCCACCATCCATATATTGTGTTATGTGTTAGAAAGAAATATTCAACTGACTTGTAAAAATTTGAAGTAGAGAAAGAGCAAAATGGCCCGGTATCGGTCCCAAAAAGATGAAGTACTTGTGCAACCAATTCCATCCTATACAGGCGGTCCCAAAAAATAACAACTGTCAAACACTCCCCTATAAATGCACTTAAAATAACTTCCTATTTAATCCCCCCCTCATTCCCTGGTTCTTCGTCTTCTTCCACACATCGAAACCAAGCTGAACTTTGCCCCAAATTTTGTTGTGCGTAGAAGTCACCAGCCTAAGAGCATTGCGAATCCTCTCATTCGCAGAATTAAACTAAAATGAAAACCATTCAATACATATTATAACTCAGTACATCCATATTAAGAAAACTTTTGTAATTAAGGACAAACAAGATTAAAAAGTTATTTAACATACCCCTCTTCAACATATATAAAAGACACTTACAACAGAGTGTTTGAAATAGACCTCGTGACGACCCTCAATCCAGTTAATGACGTGGATGCCACAGTCATATCCATTTGATTGTTGAAGAACTCCAACATTTGTCTGAACCTGAAAACGGGTGAATGAAAAAGAAGGCCCCATTTTGTCGGCTATTTGGTCAGCAAGTAAGTAATCAAGCTTCTCCATCTGAAGATCAATTAACAAAATCATCAACTTCTAAATTCATGAATATATTACACTCCCACCTTAACTAGTTCTCTTCCAAATTTAACAATAAAACATTTCATTAAAATACCATTCTTATTTTGCAACTATTAACTTAATCCCACACCAAAATCTAAGTTACACTTACCACCATTTTCACAAGAGCACTTCCAATTGACGACCCATGTTTGTCCAACATCGAGTCACATATTTCTACAATACCATCACCGATGTGTACTATAAAAAGCAACCAGTGTTCTATTTTGTCATTGTGGATTGGAATAAAAATCTGCAACTCAGAAACATAACATTACTAATATTTAATATTAGTGCACAAGAGAACAGTACAAAGTTTGTAAGGGGAACATACATGCTGGCATTTCTTCAAATCACCAAAGTAAAACTTCCGCGCAGAATCATCACGACCATTGTCTGGGAATAAACTATCAATGCTAATTCTAGCTACCTGTGTTGTGATATAGTCGAATTTAGTATTTATCGGGCCCAAACAACCAAACTAACCAATGAATAGACCAACCTACTGTCAATCTTGTATTCAAATACCAAGCTCTTCCGTCTTCTGCTGACACTAGCAGAGCTGCACGTGTGTTCACCTCGCAAACAACATTCAACACCTACATAAGTAAAATAATATCAAAATAAATTATTAAACCAAAAAACATAACATACTTGAATTAAACATTCATGTGCTCCAACTGTTTCTAAAATCTAATTCTCTACTACTAAATGCATATTCAATTTTTATGCATGAACCCGACTTTATACAAACAGATGCAAAATTAGTTTATTATAATATTTCAACAAATTAAAAAGGTTAAATGTTAAACCTCACCTCACCCATCACCTTCTTACCCGGACCTAAGCTTCTAATCAAATCTCTATTGAGGAAATTAAAATCCGTCTCCACCAATATTTCACTGCATACAATCAAATTATTTGCTACTTACAATAATTTAGATATATAAACTGTCATTTATTCTCCATAATTATATAAATTTGACTCAAACAAACTTACTCAGGTACAACTGGGTCAAAAATAAATTCAACCAGTGACGCAATATCAGGATCGTCAAGTATCGGGGCACTTGCATTAAACGGACCAATCATTTTCATCTGAACATCACCCTTTAATAGTGCAGAGCTAAGTGGCAATGACTGAGAACTACTCTCACCCTGCATATACATAATATTCGGTACTAAAGACAATAATATTGAACAATTAAATAAAAAATTTAATATCATCGTTACCTTTCCAATATGGGAACTACCACCTAATGCACCTGCCTGACGATGGCTTGTTCCCTTAACGTCTGTAAATAATGTCATCGGCTTTATCGTACCTACTCTAGCCTTCTGCATTATCCACAATCAAATATAAATATGTCTTCAAAATAATGCTTTTGTATATACAACAGAAATATAAGAACATTCAAATTTAAATTACTTACTTTCATCGACATCTCACGCTGCAGTAGAGTTTCTCCAAATTGGGATGACATCTTAAAAACTTTATCGTCAAATTTTCCCCTCTTCATTCCCCCACAACTACCCTCCGTCTTATGTATAACCTTTTCATTTTTCTTACATAAATTAGTAGAACTTACATAACCAAATTTAATACCACTCAAACCAGAAGAAGAAGTGGGGTGATTCAACTCCCCGGATTGACTTTTACGCTTCGGTACTTCACCACCATGGATATCTCCAACCTTAGTTTCATACTTATTACCCCCTTCGACGAAACAAACTCCCTGGATATCCAAATCAACCCCTTTCCCTTCATCATAAATCATTTGGTTCACGAGTTTCGCATCATCACAATTGCTGCCAAATCTTGTAACCATTTCACATTCATACATTCTTCGCTCACCATCTCTACATTTCCTAAGATCAATTAATGTCTGCAAATCACCCATTATAATCCGTACACTATCCTTCACCTCCCGATACTCATTCCGTAGGCTTTCCACAGAGTTTAATATGTGATTAAGAAATAACTCTTCCATACTAAGTCTCCTGAATTTTATCAACTTAAATTTCAACTTTCCTTTATCAATTATGTCATCAAAACATAACAAAATCAATAACCACTAATATATAACATTTTATAGTTTTAGACTTTCAAAGAACAACATCTCAACCATTCGATATCAGTTTTACCTCCAAAACTCTATGATACTCACCTTCACTAAATCTATGAATTTCCCAAGAGAAGTTAGATTAATAAACACAAGTTAATGGAAAACTGACACAGTAACAAACATGAAAAAAAATCCATTTAGATTAAATTGTCCTGATATGAATGAAAATGGGAAAGAACGAACATCTAAAGTTTCACCTCATATTAATAATACTTAAAACTGCAATAGACACATGGTCCCTTAAAAATGAACAAAAACAGAAACTTAATTATGCAAAACGTTGAACCATTGGACAAACAAACACAGGTTAATTCTCAGTTTCTCTGTACCATAAGCCTCTCTCGCTCTCTCTCTATATATATATATATATAAATTCTCCTGATAAGTTCCACAAATCCTAAGCTATACTGTAAGTAACACACTTGCAAGCAAGAAAACTTAACTCAAATAGAAATAAAACCAAGAACAAAACAAACCCTTACAGCAAAGTAATTTTTTTTTGCATGTATAACACAAAAGGTCCACACTTTGCAGGAAAAAAATCATAGACAATATTAAGGTGACAGAGTGACACTTTGCAGTGGGAATACCTTGATTTCTTCGCCTCCCTCAACGAAAACCGGAAAAATTCTCTCTTCTCTCAATACCTGTATAGCTCAAGCTGAGAAGAAGAAAATATGGGTCAATAGAAAAAATGTAGGTATCCAAAAGACCAAAGCACGTTTTCTTATTAATAAACGAAATAAAATAAAAATAGATCGAAAAGAGATTCCAAGGCAATAATCATGACAAACCAACCACCCTTAATCCTCTGATCGAAAAGAGTGAGTATACTGTAGAGTGCACCACTGTATTAGGTCTGTTTTTATGTTTATATAATATACAAAAGCACATGAGTTCATCATTTCTAATCCTTGTCCATTTCTCTCACTTTTTTCCCTTGTTTTGTTTTCCTCTTATCAGAAATAAAACGCATATATTTGAGAAACTAATATATGTAATATACATATCAGAAACTAAATCATATCATTTCATTTGCTATAAATCAAATAAACTATGGAATACCTTGTTTTCAAGCTGAGAAGAAGAAAATGGAGAAGGAGACCAAACCCATTTCTCCCGAGAATGAAACAAAATCACTGGAAATGATCTCACAGCTGAACTTTGAACAAACAAAGTTCAGTGAAGAAGAAAGGATAAATCAAACAAAGTTCCATTACGTTACGTGTAGCATACATATCAAAGTAAAAAAAGGAGAGAGATAGATACAATCTGACTACATGACTAACTGATACACAAATTGACTAATATCTGACAAAAACATTTATAGCTTCTTCATCTCGTGGTGTATACCACTTATAATAAATATTGGTAATGATAACAACAATAATAATAAACTAATACAAACCCCCTACAACTAATATATAATAATAAAACTCTTACTAAAATCTGACTAAATCAGACGTAATGATAACAATAATAATAATAATAAACTAATATATATATTAAACAAAAATTAAAATAAACTAATATATATACTAAAAAACCGTAGGTGCGGGCGTTCCATACGCCCGCACCAAAGAAACCCCCTATATATATATATATGGTACCCTAAGTAGCTAATATAGTACAAAAGACATCTCTCCACCAATCGTATGCTTTATTTCATAGAAGAAAAACATATTTGCTACAAACTCAAGCACCTGAATTAATATTCATAGGGAAGGAAAAAATATGAGTAGAACTACTACATTTTTTTACCAATCTTCTTGAAAATGTGTAACACCTGCATCATCAGACTACCCAAATTTATAATTATAATCCAAATATTTACTTGAATAGTGTTTCCTTCCCTGACTCATGCCCAAATCTTGCAGTTATTGCATAATGCAAGTTATCGATGTTTTGATGATATAAAAAATATTGAGAAATTCCCCTTACTATTTGTGTTTTTAGTATGTAGATAGTTATAATCTTAAATGTTTTTATATGATTGTACACATTGCAGTCATACACATGGATCACACAAATTTTCGGGAAATTCTGAATAATTTAAGGTACCGAAAACAGGGTTCAAGCATTTATGTTAAGACACATGTTTGTTTTTTATACATGAGTGTAACAAAAAAATTTAACTCTAATTTTTACACCATATATATTTCAAAATTTCAAAAAATAAAATATATATAAATTTAAATAGGAGTATAATTATTTCTTAAAAAGATAAGTCATTAGAAATTAAATGTAAATAAATATTAAAAAAGAAGAAGCACTGAATAAGAAAAAACAACAAAATTAGGTGAGATTTTTTTATTTTGAATTGTCTCATAATTCAACTTTATACCAACATATAATAATATTGGTTGATCAAAGTTTTTGTTTATATACCAAAAAACAAACTAGGTACTTATATATATATATGTATTGTGTATATAATATTTTTTTAACTTATATGCAAAGTAGACAAAATTATTTATTTGACTCCACTATAATTTGTGTGAGTATGTTTCGGGTGGGGTTCAAATCCCACTTTTAAAAAAATTGTAAAATTTGAGTGGGGCCTATAAACATATATTCATATGAACTAATTTATTTGTTAACACTATATGTATATCTTTCTTTTCATTGAATATTACAAAGAACGATTCATTCAATATTTGAATGCATGCTGCATTACCTACCAACCACAATACCCATATATTTTACCTATTATATAAATGGCTATCAAACAGTATTTTGTATTTAACAAAATTTAGTATGGTTTAACAAAATTTGGTATGACTTTAACAGAATATGCTAAAAAAAGTTACAGTTTAACAGTAATGGTAAATAACATTTCACACCCTTTCAGAAGTACACAACCTTTCACATTCAGTAACACATTACAAATAGATAAATATTATCTCATCAAACCTCCTCTCTCATCATTATAAACTCTCAAATAATAAAAAAAATACCTCCTGAAACATACTGGGGATGAGATAAACGAAAAGAAGATCATCTGTCAAGTCAACTCTTTCTGAAGGTGAGTCGTGAGTGTTAAAATTTTAATATGATTTCTAATGTTTAGGCTGTTTGTATAAAGTTCATAAAAAAAGATTACTTGATCATATTTTCCTCCACTCCATTTAGTCTGAATTTTATATTTGACAATGTTTCTCATGCGGCCATGTTATAATGTTGCTTACAGGCAATTGCAAATGCATGCAAAGTACCAGGAACATTTGTCTCAGATTTAGTAGAATTTGATGTATCTGAGGAATATGAAAGAGATTTCAATGAAGATCAAGAACTTGAACAACTTATAAATGGGAAAATAAGCTTCAGGGTTTATTCATTTTCAAAAGATATGATTTAATTCTTGTTTTCAATCAACCTATTAATACCGTCGAGATGTACATATTGGAGAGGAAAACTGGAAGAAAATATGAGTTCTATGATTTGATCAATAGCTGAATGATTTACTAGGAAAAAAAGTCTTGCATAAAACTTTAAAGTGGCAGAAAAGTCCTATTCCCATTATGATTCTTTTATTCCTTAAGCACACTACCCTACCAACTCATCGGTTTCATTTGAGGTCTATATCAAAATCTCAAACGCTGAATAATTTATTCTTCAATCTGAATATTTAAGAGTTTCATTATCCAATTTCACTGCTTTTCCTAATACCCTTTAAAGATCTTCCATTGCAAGTTCCTATTACTTGCAAGAATGAGCTATTTTCCTCACTCATCTTTCTCTATAATAATAATATCATGCCTTTAATTTCAAAGTCGATTAGTTAAAGTAGGTTGAAGAAAATTATTTTTTATAACTATGAGTGCCAAATCTCTGTAATATAGGTTACTAAACTGATGGTGATGTTCTCTTACAGGATAATGTTGCACTCATAGTGGTTCTTGAAGCAAAGTTTAGCAGGGGAGCTGAAAATCCAGGGAAACGACAACTACTTTGTGTGGTAATGAGCCACTTTCTCTTTTTCTTTACTGTTTCATTAGCAGATGTCAATAACTTTTTTTTTTAGAATTTTTTTAAAGATTTGTAACACATTTCATTTATTCATGCATTTTTTTTATAATAGAAAGTTAGAAACATAATTTTTGCTAAATTTATAAGTTTGCCAAATATATGCTTTCTGGTAATGTCTACTTGCAAATTTTTCCTTACTGCTCTGTTAGGTGATGTCTATTAGCATTATTTGAAAGTGTTAAAAGTATATGTGTGTTTGCTTCTTCTCCTTTTTTTATAAGGTTATTAGTTCCAGAATACCTCATGTGTTAGGGGTTTCAGAGCCTTGAGGCACAAGAAAGGTGTTATTCTTGTGAGTAACGAGTGTTTGCTTAGGGTATTAGGTGCAACTTGTGAAAGAGGAAGGTGATTGTTGTGGTTTGTACTATATGGATTTTAATACAAATATTTATCCTTGATTATGGATTTTCTTGCCTTTATGTTGTTACCCCTTCAAAATTGTCGTAGACCAAGTATAATAGTATAAATAATATTGGAGTTTGGAAAGGACCGACCATGCAAGATTTACGTATGCTTTACAATAGCGGAAACAAAAAAAGAAATTTGTTGGACTGTTTTTGTTGTCTTTTTTTTTTTTTTAAAATGTGAACTTGTACTTTTGATTATTATTAATTACGAGTAATTAAGTATTTTGAATTAGAACATATTTTTTTACCAACCGCATATGAAAAATGTTCAACAATATTTCTGAATAGTATATATATTTTCTCATGATTTAATCTACAGGCAAATACACATGTTAACGTCCACCAAGATCTAAAGGATGTCAAACTTTGGCAGGTAGTTATTTTTTCTTTGCTTTCTGTTTGTGGTCGTCTAGCAATCTTAATCTTGTTCTTCTTTTCTTAGCAGAGACCACAAAAAAATCTGAGGTTTATTTCACTTGCAGAAATTATTGAAGTAATACAGTTTGATTTCATCCATGAAACTTTTACAGAAACATTAAAAATGTTAGTGAGATTTCTTTTCATATAGTAATAGCATGGTAAAATTAGATGAGTACATATGCAAGTTTCAAATTAGATGAGTACAAAAACTGGAAAAAAAAAAAAAAAAAACTACATTAGTTTAAACAAACAGAGAGAAGAAAACTAATTCTTATTTACATAAACATAGAAAACTAAATTCAAAGGTAAGAGTTACATCTCAAATTGTTTTTAACAAAAGTTACATCATCCAAACAACCAGTTTAAATTAAATAATTGTTAGTTGTGATTTTTAAAGTTTGTTACTTATAAATAATTTTTATAAATTACTAATATCATTATTATCGAACACAGCCTAACTTTTATGTTTTGGCTATTGACTGTGAGACATACATGACAATTGAGGATTGGTTTCCATGGCAATTGATGATTGGTTTCCATATTGGAATAATATGGAGATTGTGGATTTGATTCTTATTACTTTCATAGTTAGTTGGAGAAGGTGATGAACAGATAGGGCAGACCTGTCCTGTGTGTTTGGAGGAATTTGAAGTGAGAACGAGCTATGCACATATGCCACAATGTTTACATTTGTTTCATGTCGACTGTATTGTTAACTGGCTTCGTCGAAATCCTTCTTGCCTAATTTTTCGAGCTCAATTATTTCATTTAAGTTGGTTTTAACCAGTTATAGGTTTAGTATATTATATGTTATTGAAGCAATCACTGTTTGAAAATATGTCTCAAAGTAATTCTTCACGTAGACAACAACTTTCTACTTAAATAATATTGTACATTTTAATAATTATGTTATTTACTATCCAATTAATTTTTTGAATATTACATCATTTCTAAAAAAAATATAAAATATAACTTGTACGTATTTTATACCTAGTGTATATATATATATTTGAATAGATGAATATAAACTTTAATTGAAAAGAAAAATATGATTGAATATATAAATATTCATATAAATATATATATATATATAAAAGCTCATATATAAAATACCTACAGAAAAACCGGGAGAAATTGATGGAGGTATTGCTGCAGTCGATAGAGAGTTGGAGGCGTCTCCGGAATCGATGAGTAGTGGACGGCAACGAATGTATCATCATGCTTGAAGGTGATTGAAGACTTGGAGGAAATGCTTGCCAGAAAATATGGTGTAGGGAATTGGAGAAAATTCTCTCAGTTGCCCAAAAAAATGCAGGACACCAATTTTAAGATTAGTGAAGAATGAAAATGATTTATATAGGGCAATCACAATTTTCCAAATTTGTAAACTTTTCTTTTAATTTCCATATTTTAATTTATTTTTTAGAAAAGCCATATAAATGAAAAGTTGTATATAAAAAAACCATATATACGAAGAAAAAAAACTCTCTCATAAATCCACATGGTATCAGAGTTCAACGAGGGACCGTCCAAAATAATTATAAGCTAAAAAGAGTTGTTAAAGATCGGGTTCAAGATTGGTCCTCGAAAAAAGCCACCATCTTGAGGGAGCATATTAGAGTGTCCCACATTAAATGCGAGGATATCAATCAACATATAAGACTATAGGAATCCACTCATCACCAATTGATTAGAGATAAAATCTCATGTGTCTTACCAAAAGGCTCACTCTATTCTATGTAACATTTCCTTCTATTACTCTCTAAAAACCTTCTCCTACAATCTAACCTTTGGAAGTTATTGTGTAATGGGATTTTTTAGTTATATGCAATAAAAGTAAAGAAACTACTATCATAATAGCACATTTTATTATTACATTATATTATGCACAACATAAACCAATATAAAAATATTCCTTATTAATAAATGCCACTAATTAATTTTGGCAATTTCCATTTATAAAAATATGCCAATTGATTACATTAATTTAATATCACGTATATTAATTAGTAAATATTGAGAATCCCCGTCATATTAATTAGTACAATATTCATGGTTGGCTGTTTTTCTCTTCTTTTGAACACCATTTTTTTTTTTGGCAAGATACTATAATAGTTTTCATCATAAATATAAATAAAAATGTTTATAAACAACATAAACACTAAACATATTGATTCAGAATAAATAAATTGAAATGTTGATTCCTAAAAAGACCGTCAACATAGAAAAAATAACAATAAAAAACCCAAAACAAATCAACAAAACAGTTTATAACAACTTGTATACCAAAATATAATATAATGAAAATAAACAAATAGTTTATGACCTATAAACATTAAACATATACAAAATAAAACCTATAATATTTATAAATAACATAAACACTATAAATATTGATTCAAAATAAATAAATTGAAATGTGAATTCCTAAAAAGACTTACAACGTAGAAAAAATAACAATAAAAAACTAAAAAATAAATCAACAAAACAGCTTATAACAACTTGTATACCAATATATATAATATAATGAAAATAAACAAAGAAGTTTATGACCTATAAATATAAACATTAAACATAAAGAAAAACCTAAAATGTTTATAAACAATAGACACAATAGATATTGATTCATAATAAATAGATGAATTGTTTATTCTTTCTTAGAAAGATTTATAGCATGGAAACAATAACAATGAGAAAAAAAATGAACAAAATAGTTTTAACAGATTGAATATTGCCAAAAATAATATAATAAAAAAAATTATGACGTATAAACATTAAACAATTAAAAAAAAACTACAAAATTTTATAAACATCATCATAAACAATAAACACTTGTAACATGGAAAACATAATTAGACAAACTCATAACAAATCAACAAAATAGTTTATAATAGATAGTTAAAAAAAACATGCTTCAACAACAAACTATAAACTAAAAAAAAAACTAAAACACTACACACCCTAAAAATTAAAAATAAATTAAAAACTACTATAATCCCTTAACTTAAAAAACGAAATAAACAAAAAAATTTAAATAAAAATTATACCTTAATTTGGACAGCCCTAGTAGCTCTTTTACGCTACAACGAGCATGGGGGATTTAAAGCTTGAATCGTGAGGAATACAGTGGTGGTGGAGGTGAGACTCACTTCCACCCGTGTTGGTCGGATCTGGGACATGAAGTCACGACTCTGCTGAGCTCTATTAACATCGTTCATGACATTTTACGACGACCCATGGGGTGTTTCATGCTCATCTCGGCTTGGGCTATCCTTTTCAGTAGTTGGCTTCATCAATGAAGGTCTTTGTCACCTATAGAAAGCAATGAAGCTCTGGTGGTCATGTACATAAGAGAAAGAGAGGGGGAGAGTTGGAGTATCATACTTTCTCCTCACTCACTCTTCTCTACCATCTCCGGCGATTACCATTTGAAGGGGGAGAAGTCAACTGGGTTTTCCATTTCTTTAGAGAGAGAAATGAAAAAGATGAAAAATAAGTGTGAATAGTCTTAGTTTGATGAATGTGTAACTAGTTTAATTAATTATGTAACTAATTTTTATTTGTTTTTGTTTAAGCTTTTTAGTAGGATTGTTGATTTAGTGGCTAATTTAGTGTTGATTTCGGGTGACTTTAAGAGTAATATTGGATGGGAGTATATTAATCTTTAAATTTTATTTGTTACTATTGTAATATTTATTTATAAAATTAGAGTTAAATCATGCATATTGAATTTAGTGAAGTAGGCTCTCGGAAATTTGTGTGTTGGCGGTGACATAAGGATGGAACTATGTGTGTTGATTTTTGTGTTAGTTTGTAATGAATTTATAGGTAATTAAGAAATTGGGATATGCTATAAAAAAAGAGTAAACTCTGCCATTGTTTTTAAATTTTATTAATTGTTTTCCTTTTTAGATTTGCACACCATGTTGGGATATTTGGACGTCTCTTGTCATAGATTTGAACAGACAAATTGAAGAAAGAATTGTAAGTTTTCTAAAGTAAAGTAAGAAAGAATTGTAAGTGTTGTTATAAGTTACTAATTTAATCGATCATTGGTTTCTTTTCGCAGAATGAACTAAAGGACAAAGTTAGTAGTAGCCAGATCGTCGTTAAGGGTCGGGATGATATCTTGCTAAAGTTAGTAGTAAGCCTATTCTGTTTATAAGTTCATTTAGTTCTAAGTTTAATTTCATGGCAATGTATTAATGTTAGGCAATCCTACTTAAGTACTTATGTCAATGTATAAATGTCTATTGTACCTAAATACTTATAACATTGTATAAATGCTAGAGTTTCTTGTTTTCATGCCTCTTGTGAACTTTGTCCATTCTTATGGACGACATTTCTAATTAATGAAAGTTAGCCTATTTTCATTATAAAAAAATCAGAATTAATTTCGATTGCAATATATATATATATATATAGAATTAGGCCATTTGAAAAAACATAAAATTAATATCCAATTTCATTAAATTTGGTCAAAAAATGGGACATTCTACTTTAGTTTTTATATATAAACTGAAGTAGAAAGTATGGTTTCTACTTCGGTTTATACATAAAAAGTGAAGTAGAAAGGTTTATATAAGTCGTGCGCTCAATTATTCAAACTTTTCTACTTCGCTTTTTATGTATAAACCGCAGTAGAAACCCTACTTTCTACTTCGATTTTTCACCACCTTTTACTTCGCCTTAAACTACTTCGATTGCGAATTTATGCGAAAACGAAAGTAGTTCCACCTTAAAAACTGAAATCGTAGCTTATTTTTCGTGTAATGTTATTTGTTAATGACATTATATTCAATATTTTTTTTTTATAAACATTAAAATTCAGATTTCTACTTGAGAAGATTTGTACATGCTTACAATCTTTACAATAATATACATATGTAATATTAGTTTTATTAGTTTATTTCATTTTTTGTTTGGACATGATTGCATAATATATAGTTATATAAGGTAAGTTATCATGTATGAGTGAAAGAATTAAAAGGAAAGTATTATTTGTATGCAATTAATATAATTTTAATATTTTTATTTTTAGGTATGTTTTGTATTATTATAATAAGAATATATGATATTATTTATGTATATCATTATATAAACTAGTACACTAATAAAAAAAACCTCATTTAAATAAAATAAATATAAAAGTAAATAAATATTAAAAAAGAACTTTTTTTCATTAAATTTTAAAAGTGGTTAAGATTTGTATATTACAATGTAATAACATTTATTAGTATTGTTGACGCAGTTTTTCGCCAACAATATATTAAGAAATCAAATAGGTAGATAGTGCTAAATTATAAAACGTAATGAAATAATAAATAGTCATCTCGAACACACACAATTTTTACATGGTTCAGTGGTTAAAATCCACCTAGTCCACGAGTCAATATTATTAATTTTCTCTCTAAATTTCTGCAGAGTTTTCGTGATACAAAAAATGGTCGTCCATTTCCCTGTCCATTATCCCTAGTATTTATAGGGGAATTTCATGGACAGGTTTGGGTAACTGCGTGAATAAATAAGGTATATATTTAATACATATTACTCCTATATACATTGTGATATTATTTGATAACATAATATAATATACTTCTGTTATCTCAAATAATAAAGGATAGATATGCGATACAGCTTGGGCATTAATGAGCGTATAAGAGCCTCTGAATCTCTTGGGATCCTTCAGTTTGTGTTCTGTCCAGGTTTCCACAAGCTGAATATCTCACCCGAGCTCTTGTCACTACACCAAACAACCATTACCATAACACATCATTATAATACTATTTAAAAAGAGGTATGGTATATTATCAAAGTTTCAGGCGGCAAATAAAATAAAAAAGCGCCAATTTCCCTTTGACCCATTTCCCATTTCCCTTTGACCCATTTCCCGTAGACCTATCTCTCTCGGTCTCTCACTCCCCTTCACGGAAGAAAAATCCTGAGAAGAGGCACATCTCCTCTCTCTCGGATCCCTTTCTCCCACCAGACCTCTCTCCTTCCCTCTTTCTCTCTCACTTGTCTTTATGGAACCCGACCTTCCCTATCATCAACAAACGGCGCAAATGACAGGCTCGTGGGTCTTGTGAAAACGACGGGCTTAGGGTCGTGGGTGGCTCGGTCTCACGGAGGGGGTGGGTGGCTTGGTCTCGCGGAGGGGGTGGGTGGCTCGGTCTCACGGAGGGGTCCGAGCCCCCTCTTCTTTCTTCTTGAAATTTTGGTAAAATGTGAATCTCTCTAATTAAATTATTTATTTATTATATCTTCTTGAGGTGCAATTCTTCTCCTAACATTTATTTCTTGTGTTGGTTGATTCAGACTAGCTTCCATATGAAGCTGTTTGAGGGTTGTGAGTTGGACCGTAACCGAATACCTGAAGCAGCTTTAATGGCACGATCTTACCTTCCAAGCAAGGTGTCAAAGATAGTTGCAATTTGGAGAGATGACCTAAAGAAGGTTAGTTTCTAGCTTCACTTATTTTGCATTTAAACCAAATATGAAGGTGTTTTACTTTTCGTTTGCTGTCGGAGCTTAAAACACAATCCCAATCTAAGTTTTATTCTTTACAAATTAATTTGCTTGTTTGGCTTTCAGGAAATTGCTACCAAAGCCCAAAGTGAATCAAAGTGGAAGCAGCTGGGAGAATTAGCTATGTCCATTGGGCAGGTATTCTCTTTCATTTATTTTTTTATGAGAAGGATTTAAAATAGTATCCCCTTTCATCTCACCCTTTAGTTCACTCGAGTACAGCTTCCACTTAAAGACTTATCTTTACCCATTATGTTTTAAAATATTTAATGTGTTTTACTTACCTATGGAACTGCGTTCACATTATCTTTTAGTCATTATGTATGCACAAGAGGCATCTTTTTCATTGACATGAATATTGTATCATGAAGCTGATAGTACAAAGAGTAATATAAGTTCAAAATTTCAGATAAGTGGCCTACTTTTGAACATTTCATGATGAGTAATGAGTAATGATCTTGAAATTATTACCAGGTCGTTGAGCATGGTCTGGGACATCTGCCATTTACTATTAAAACAGGTGGTCACTCCAACTAGTAAACTAACAGTCAAATGGAATTTTTTAGTTCTTTGTCCCTTTCAGTTTTTCTGTTTTCATTTTTAATGGGTTCCTTCAGCTTCTATGTGAAAAATTACTTATCATATTGTAACTTTTCCTTTTTTCTTTTTTTAAACAGAAATTTTTTTAGCATATGAGTAACATTAGCTTCTTGTCTGAATGTGAGGGCATTAACTGTTTAGCCTCAACAATTAAGTGCCACTACTCATATTAGAAAAGCAAAGCATTATGTTGTCAGTACTACAAATCTCTAAAAAGAAAAATCTAATATTAACTGTCCTAATATGACAGTTTAGGACCCATGCTTCATATGCATGTTTGCTGTTCAAAGACTAAATTTAGTTTATTCTGTATAGATGATACCTTCATTATTTTGTTTTCTTTTTCTAATTTTGATTTCGCTAAGAGAGTCCAATTTCTTGAAACTGTAATTGCTGATAGCTAATTTACATCTCCTGTCTTTCGCAGAGTCCATGTATACTGGTGTAGATTTTTGTAAGAGATTATGTGGTGTACCTATAATCAGGAGGTAATTTTGCAAAGCAATTGTGGCATGTGTTTTTTTGTCAGTTTTTCATATAAATTTTATATTTGGAAGCAAACTCTAGAGGATTTCTATTCTTGGGCCAAAAAATAAGATTCAAAGCTGTAATTTTTCACAATGTACTAATTCGATATATTCTCATTGCACACTTATTCTTGTCATTACAGTGGTGAGAGTATGGAGAATGCTCTGAGAGCATGTTGTAAGGGAATCAAGATTGGGAAAATTCTAATCCACAGAGAAGGAGACAATGGCCAGCAGGTTTCGATTCCCTCTTTTCTAATCCTCTTTTTTATTTCTATTTAATGTGATAAACATTTCCAAGTCTATACTTTACATTTATTCAATAAGACCAAATAAGAAAAGAAGAAGAAAGAAAAAAGTCTACTTTCTTAAAGATTATAAAAATCTGAAATCATCAATTACTGAAGTCTACATATTTTATATTTATTACACTCTTTGTTTCAAGGATGGAATCATGAAACTATACAATTAATTTCAGTCACATGAAAATGATGATTTGTTTGGACATTTGAGTTGGAATATGTTTCTTTATGTTAAGTTTGAACCATTAATGAATATAGTTTTATTTTGTCTCTCCATCTTTTTACTGTCAATTCTAAGTGCATTTTGTTTGCTTTGTTGCTAAAATTCAATTAATACACTGTTTCATATTGAATTTTCACAGATCAAAAACTCACAAGCCAGGTCCATGAAATTGTTGGACGAATTAACGGCAGATTTGGAACATTGACAGTTGTTCCAATACATCACTTGGTTCGTTTATGGCCATCTTAGTCAGTAATTACTATATGAATGGACAATTTATATCTCACTATATTCTTTTTGGGCTATTTGGTATTTGGACAAATGTTTTAAGTGTTGTTGACAGTTGTGTATACTGAGTCGTATCTTATCATTGTTAGATTAAGCAATCACACTTTGTCTTGCTTGGCGTATTTTGGAGGAAGATGAGTATCAGGAATGGTCTTCGATGTTTAAAGAGGCCAGTACAGTGGTTGATAGAGAGGTAAACACCTAAAGCACACAAACTCATTCACATGTCATGAGTTTTCTGTCTATCCACTCCCTTTACTTCACTACTCTGTGCAGTGGAGACTAGCTGAGGTCTGTCAAAGATTAGAACATGATCTTGTGATCCTTGGGGTTACCGCAATAGAAGACCGTTTACAGGTGACATAATGCACTTATTACTTTTTTCTAACATATATATGTGTGTATATTTTCTACTAATTGTAGAGTGCTCAGTAGAAGGGGAAACAAGTTAGATTAGGGATACTATTGCTTGGATTGTACTAGATACTGATAGTTGTGATATTTTAAACTGTAATTTTCAGGATGGGGTACCAGAAACAATAGAGGCATTAAGAAAAGCAGGAATCAATTTCTGGATGCTTACTGGTAACAAGCAGAATACTGCAATACAGATTGCTCTTTCTTACAATTTTGTTTCACCAAGTAGTCAAACTAATTGGATTATTAACTTGTGTTTTGTTCGTTTTATTGTTTGAAGCAGCCTTATTATTTAAGCAGAAAAATTTGTGTCTTGGACTGAATTAACTGGTCATAGCGAATTGAGATGGATGTGAATATCTTGTTTTGTAACCACTTTAACATCATTTATGATTTTAGCAACTATAGAATGAAAACATAATTCTCTCTGTTCTTGTTGTTTCTCCTAATCTTGCTTGCTGTTTTGAACTTGTGTATATTCTTAGTTTGTTAATTTTCATTATCTTTATAAGAAATTTAACCAAAAGATCTTAGTTAAACTAGATTTTTTATATTTAGATTTGATTTATACATGTCTCTAATGTTTTTTGCAGCCACATGTTGACTTTGGATTAAAAGTACTTGGTGCAAATGCTATGTCCATTCCTGGCCTATATGGGTTTGTCCAGGTAGAGTACTCGTTTAAGTTTCGTTGATTGAGGCTTAGTTGAATAAACACATAAATACATGCATCCATCTTATAGACAAACATAATTTTCTGAGAGTACATAATAATCCTAATATAGTAACTAAATGAATATTGCTTGCAATTTTTACTTATCTTTTTTTTATTATTCAGAGATGTTTCATTCTGTTCCTTAATACTATTTCTTTTATTATTATTTTCTACCTCAGGAAATGATTAAAGATCAAGTTGCAAACATGTATTTATGGCTCAAATCTCTAGAAGTACAAAGTATGGATCCAACAAAGTAACGATCTGAGCCCAAGGTCAGTATACATTTTCTTTTTCAGTCATGCTTTTTGTAGTTGTGAAGTTTAGGTATCTCTTTTTCCATTATTTCAGGTAAGGCATCTAGGACACTTAGCTGGTGGTGCTTTAACCAATGCATTGGGTGTTGGAAGAAAATGGTAAGCAATATAAATCAATTAGTGAAGGGTTCAACTCTGTTTATTTTAGTCTAAACAATTATTGTTCCAATGTTGAAGAGTCATGCCAATTCAACGACATTATGGGAAAGAATCTGCAGGCATAAGAAACCTGTTGTAGAACCTAGACAATCTTCTTTGTTTTCTGAGTCACTTGAGGTTACTTACATTAGTACTAGCTGTATAGACATTATAAGCAAATAGGATTGGTGATTTAAAGTGCTCACGTGTATGTCTAGTGTTTTTGTATCTGAACTTCAAGATGGTTAAGTTCTTGGATTAGTTTTTCTGCCTTTGCTCTTTTGAATTCTGATTCTGGCTCTTTGTTAGAATCATTTAAGCTGGTAAGTGTTACTTCATGTTAAGTTAATGTACATATAAGCATCAACATCTTTTGGGAATATACATATTTTTGTAACATTATCTTGTAAACTGGTCTGTTTTGATGATATTTTGTAAAATGGCTTCTACACTATAGATATAATATCAAATACATAAGCTATCATGCTAAATAATTACAAAAAATGCTGGAAGTTTTAACTGTTACATATTTGATAAGATTTATACATAGTCTATATATATATATATAGGCTACTATAATCATCAATTCTGGTGTGCTTGACAGGTAAGGATGGTGGTTGATGAGAGCTCAAGAGGATTTGGTTTCACAGGGAAGAATGAGATTATAAATGGGAAGATAGCTGTAATTGGGTTCTTGCTGTTGTTGGATTTTGAGCTATTGACTAGTAAAGGTATTCTTAAGGGAACAGGCTTCTTGGACTTTATTTATTCTATTTCAAATGCTTTGCAATAGTCTCAAGAATTAATCATATTCCTCTTAAATGAGATGAGGAAGTTTTAAAGGCTTTGTTGAGTTCACTGTGTTTTTATGTTATAATCTTTCTTTATGTTATTGTTTTTTGTAGAAACTAGGATGATCTATATAGTTTCTTCTTCTTCATGTTTTCTACAGTATATATCTTTTACCAAACTGTACAATAACGCTTTTGAAGTAATGAAAATGCCTTCGCAGAGCTAAGTATATTGGTCACAGGGTAATTTTTTTCTTCAAAATTGATTTATTTATTGGTCACAGGGTGTTTGCCACATCAACTCCAAAGAATTTTGATGTCTTTTATCCTTACTTACATCTGTTGTTTCCACTTTCATATCTCCATGACTTTCCTAAATCAATGAAAGCCAATTCCTTAGACCAAAGTTATGTATAATATGTTATAAGAAACTGTTTAGTTATCACCCATATTAGAGAGAAAGAGAGAAATCAGGCTCTCCTAGATCTACATATAATCTTCTTAATCTCAATAGACAGACCAAATTGGTTATAAAATCTGGTATGCAAATGAGACCCTTATAGTTTAATGAATAATACCTTCTACAAACTCTAAGGCCCGTAGAGGAGAGGTTGTATATTGATTTATGTATTGTCTATATGTTTAATTTTGTATTAAGTATGCTTGGTATCATTTGTTAATGATCTATCACTAGTTTATTAATTATTCATTCATGGAATACTAGGAAAATACAGAACAATGATATTGACTATATATCTTTTATATATTTGAAATTAGCTAATTTATACTTTCCTTATAGAAAAACTAAGCATTAAGCGTGTGGTGTAAACTAGTTCACTGATCTAGTGGTCTAAACTAATTGATTTTTTTCATTATTGAAAAAAAAATGGAGACAGGGTCCTAGTTAAATTGCTGTAAAAATAACTACTTTGAAGTAAGATATGATTGATTGGAGTTTTGAGATATGTGCATCAGATTAGCTTAACAATGCAGATGTTTACTAGTATTAGTAAGATTGTTAAGTATCTGAGGCTGAGCTCTTTCTGAATTTTTTTTTTTATATTAATGTCCTTTTAATCTGAGTTAACATTGGGTCCTTACATTTGTCAATTTTAATTATAAAGTGATATATGTTTCTTCTTTTTAATTGTAATTGTATAGTCCTTACCTTTGGATTGCTGGACATGTAGAATCAGCAAGTAAGAAAAATGTAAAGTGACCATCGAATTAAAATTTTATTTGTACTAGTAATATGGTAAAAGAAATATGGTGGTACCTTAAGACCAGATTCTTCATTATTGTTGTTATTTGAAGAATTCCCAGCCCTTTTTCTTTTCTAGTAGTCCTTAGAGCTGACAGGTTATCATTGACATCAGCAGCCTCAGACTTCACCGTAGACTGCTTTTGTAGGTTTTCCTTGGGCTGGCGAGGACCTTCAGTTTCCTTGTTTGCAAACACATGTTCTGAAGTAACAACACTCTCTTTATTTTCTTTTGCAGCAACTGTGTCTTTATTCCTTTTCTTTTTATCCATTAACTGAACACCGTAGCACTTTTACTTATCTCGGGTGGATGGAAATTGGTTCAGTCACTAATTTGTGGTGTTTAGATATATACTTTAACCTTTGTTCGTTTACTACCTTCTATGTTATCTCATGTTTTAGTAGGGATTTGTTTTTTTATTTTGATTTTGGGTTTCATAACTGAGATATTGCACATAAGCTTTTGTAAATGACTTGGACTAGTGTTTCATGTCAAATTATATCTGCTAATTTTTAGAGTTTGGCGAGTCTTTTAATTGGATATGCATTGTACATTAGTTATTTCTGTACCTTTGTCTGGTGCCTTCAGTAACCTCAACCACTCGTAGATGTGCCTAGTTATCGGCAATTCTCATTTTATGCACAACTTCAATTTCTAACTACAAATCACTTTTACTTATGGAATATGTCCTTTTGATTTAAAGCATCAAGAATGAGAAATCCATCCTCTGAATCAAACTCATTAATTGCTTTCAGTAATTTTGATGAAGAAATGAAACGCCCTGGGGTTTGGGAATCAGAGCAAGGTGTTGCATCCACAGCAGATAATGCTCGGGATAATCTGGCCTCCTTATATCGACCTCCCTTTCATATAATGTTTCAGGGATCATTTGAAAAGGTAATTGGTTATTTTTGTTGGTTTTATTGCTTCATAGTGTGCAATGTGTAGAAATTGGATAGTTGGATTCAAATTTTTTTTGACAGTTGACTAGTTGAATGACACTAAGGATACAGTAAGTTGTACTGGAATAGTCTCAGTACTCTTACTAACCTTAATTTGCAGAAAAGTTGTGGTACTTTGACTGTTTTTTGACAAATGATTTTGATGATTGCCTTTTTTACTATCTTTGGAAAACTGCTGTTGGTCCTAATCATAATGTGAATTTATTTGGGTGCCTGAGCCTTTAAATCTTTTACGATAGTGGGGTAAGCAGAGAAAAAGTGGGGTACATGATGTACTACCATATAAACCAACTGCTAAAGAACCAAAATATGCCACTTAAAACAAGCATATTTTAATTTCAACTTAATGGATTCTTGTTCATCTAATGCAGAGCTTCTGAAGCAAGTAAGCTTTTACATAATCATTATCTTATTCTTTTCTAATCATTTGCTTGTTCCTTTTTTAACACACGCGTACTAATTTTATTTCTAACTTTTACTTGCATGATACTAATTTCTTCACTGTGAACTTTTGAATCTTGATTCATCAAATTGTCAATGATTTGAACAAAGTTCATCTTGATACATACCGTAGTCTCATTAAGAGGCATGCTTGCTATTAATCATCTTGTGTCAATAAATACTAAGAAATAATCATGGATTTTATTTCTAACACTGAAAAAATTCTCTACTGATTCTCTCTTATTTTATTGTTCATTGAAAATTCCCTAGCTCTTTCTTGATAGCTCTCTTATTTTATTGAACTAAAACAGATAAGTATTTATCTTAGTTTTCCATTTTCTTCTTTTGAAGTTTTCAATGTATCATTTAAGAAAAGAATGTAAGTTTGTTGTTGTGGTGGCAAGAACTTTTGTTCTTAATAATAAAAGGACTTTTTTTTTTTACAATGTGCAGGTATATTGAGATGGTTTCTTTGGAGCAATTCTTGACAACATTTGTAGTTGAGGCCTTTAGAATGGAAGAATGTATTTCACTAATTTTTTTATACATTTCTTGTTTTGTATTTAGTGATAAAGGAATCTGAATTGGGCATAAATTATGTTGTAATATGATTTCTTAAGCCTATACTAGTAGACTAAACATTGTAATTACATTTGAGTAATTAATAAAAATCTATTTATGTTACCTTATTTGGCTTTAACTTTCATATTTGTTTTCTTAGTTTTGTGTAAGTAAAAAAAAGATTATGTTTCTCTAAGCTAATATAACACATGTGTTATACTAAAGTGTAGTATAACACAAAAAATGTGTTATACTAAAGTGTAGTATAACACAAAAAATGTGCTATACTAAAGTGTAGTATAACACAAAAAAAGTGTTATACTAAAGTGTAGTATAACACAAAAAAAGTGTCATATAATCGACTATAAATAACATAATTAAACACTTATCTATATATTAAAATAACACAGAAATTGTGTTATCGTTGACAGTACAATAACACATCTGTATAACACTGATAAAGTGTTATGTAAAGTACCCTGACCTATGATAACATAGTCGGTCTTAACACATCAAAAAGTGTTATCGTATGTTTTGATAACACATTTTCGGTGTTATTAAAAGCATTTTTTCTTGTAGTGTGTTCAAAGACTATCTGAACCCTAGCTCGTAGTAAGCTCAGAGCGCTCAAAGTTGGATCTGGTCATTATAAGTCTCTAACTCAATTGTTATCCCGAGAGGTGGTCTAATAATAACCTGTGTATCGTGATATAAAGCCCCTAAACTCGAGCTATTCACATCACTATTAGCCAAATATCCTACTTGGCTATTTTTCCACATGTTCATCTGTCAGCTGTACCTGAGCTGAGTAATTGAACACATGCTAATTTTAGGGTACAACATTTGCCCCCCAAGCTCCTGCTCGTGCTTGGTGTCGTCACTTTCTGACATGCACAGTAGGGGCTTTTGGGCTTCTGCCATGTAAAATCATGTCTGCCCACTACTCAAGTGTTGGACACATGGCTGCCTACAATTGGCATCCATTCGACTTTCGAGGACTGTAAAAATTATCCTGTGAACTTTTTGCCTCTATATGGTTCATTTAATCTTGGCCTTTGCATCTCGAGCTAACCCAATTGGATGGCCCGAATTAATTTCCGTAGTTTACGTATAAATAGGGTGATCAAACCTGAAACCTCACCACCTTTGGATTAAAAAAATTTACTTTTCAAAAAACAAAGTTTTCTTTTTTCTTCTCCACTTCTTGCATAAACCCTCTGCCGCCTTTTGGATTCTCAGAGGCTTTCAAGAACTTTCCTTTGGACATATTGACACTTCTCCGAGCCGATCATATCAACTATAAGTATTTCCTCACCTATTTTCAATTTTTTTACTCCTTATTTTCCAATGAGGTTTGCTTTTTTTACAAGGGAAAACATCATTTGCCCAATGTCATTTAGGATACGTCTGTTTGTAAATAGGTGATAGGATTCAATTTAAGCTAGATGAACGATATTGCGCTTATTCAAAAATAAGGTTTTCATAAAACTAGGCAAACTTTCTGGGCTTTTCAAAGGAAATCCTAATGGTAAATCGATTTGAATACCTGCTTGGGCTGTAGAAGCCGAAGGGGTTTTAGGCTTAATACTAGGTAGCTTAAAGGTTACAATTCCTAAGGCGATTTTGCATTAAACCGCTTTCAAAAGGAAAGTAGTTGGTGTGACGGATCTGACATGCGAATCTCGAAGCATCAGGGAATTTTAAGAAATCCAAGCGCGTGGCCTAGGACCACGCGTTGAGGCTAGGAGACAGCTTAGCTCGTATAATTTTTCAAATCCTGAAAGTAAACCACTTAAACCTTCGATCTTCCGTACCTCCACAACCATAGCTAGAAATCATCTTAGGTTGCCTACTAATAGGCTGCTTTGTCGTCAGGTGATCTCAATCATGGCACCTGCAAAGAAGAATGACGTGAGCTCCTCTGCTCATAACATAGATAAAGGCAAGCAGGTCTCTTCTGAATCTCCCATCCCTCATTTCAGTCCTGTTGTAGAGAAACAAATCATGGTCGACCTCGATGCATTCTTTGAGACAGAGCACATAGTCTCCCAGATAAAGACTCAGTGAAAAGTTAACAAAATCCTACTGAGTCATAGGTTAGAGATGGGAGCAGATGGCCTTATTTCTTGACCTACGCTAGAGGGATAACGAAGTTGTGCCCCTCTCCAAGAAGACTACAAGGATTGGAGTGATGAGCACTTGAAGGTCGGTGCCTTCCTCCCATTGGACCAATATTTTGCAGATTTTCTGAACTTTGTCAAACTGGCTCCTTTCTAGCTCCCCCCAAACTCATACAGGCTTTCGGCGTGGTTAAAATATTTGTTTCTGAGGCACAAGTGGGAGGTCCCCACTCCGACAGACATCTTCTACTTCTTTTGCCTCAAGGCCAGTCCTGACCAGAAGGGGCAAGGTGATGGTTTTTGCTACCTCACTCGCTTCCCAAACTCCGCCTCTGTCATCGACCTCCCCAACTGTAATGCCCCAAATTTCCTAATAAGGTTTAGGACATTGATTAGGAGGTCGGGAGGGCCATAATTGATTTAATATTCTATTAAATGATAATATGCATGTTTAGGTGTATTAAATATGCATGTGAACTCATTTCTGATTAATTGGGTCATTAATTGTCACCCCACTGACCCGGACCTAAACAAAACCCTCAACCAATGCGTGGACCATTTGGTGGCACGCTATGATCACAGCTACCCCAAAGGTACCATCGTAGTTGACAACACTCTTCATTTTAGATCCACCATTTTTTAGGAGTATGGGACAAACTTTAGGTCCTGGCCTTCCCTATGTCAGGGCACATATGCCCCTGGTTTTCATGAGTACGTAGATGAGTCCAACCCTGAGGAAGGACCTGAACCCCCTAGGATCCAGGAGGTTATAACTTTAGATTATCCTTTACCTCCGTTAATCCAAGAGTTAGAGGTTGTGCCTAGCCCGGTTGATACCCCCAAGATGATTGTAGTAGATTCCTCCCCTAGCCCGAAGGGTAGGTGTTATCCAAAAAACAGGCATGGATGACATGGAAAATGTTTAGTACACGTGGCTGACATCTGGCAGGAGTCTTGCTCGACCATCGACCAGAAAGATATCTATGGCGCAACGCTCAATGGTTATATACGACCAGCTTGGTCGTATACTCGCTCTTTTTGGAGAAAATCTTAGGCAGTTATAACCATACCCGAAATTATCTCCCATGATTTCCTGAGTATCCGATTATTTAGGAAAGAATATCTGTAACAAATTAATGTAATCTTCCTTGAGCTGGGGACTTTTTGCTTACTAATTATCTGAGATTAGAGTTTTACAAGTGTATTAGAGCTATCACTTTCGATATATTCTTTTGTTCTTCATAGGTTTGTGAAACTCATTGAACCCTAGTTCTTTGATCACTCCTTTGAATCCTATATCAATAACAGCTCAAGTAGACGTAGGTCATTACCAGACTTTGGGGCCGAACCACTATAAATTCCTGTGTGTTTTATTATTTTTGTCATCACATTCATTTCAACGTATTTGTCCACATCAAGCATATTTGACTCCGTGTCAGTTGGCCAAAATCAGGGTCAACATTCTGGTGCTTTCATTGAGAGCTTGATACAATATCGTTGAAATATCAATGGCGAAAACTACCAAGAAAACTGGACAGGCGGCTAGCGCTGCACCATCTCACTCGCCTCCTCCTCCTCCAAACGTGACTGAGGATGAGCCACATTTGGAATTCGATGAGGAAGAATTGGATTCCGAGGCACTGAGGAATACCCTGGGGGTATTACAAGATGAATTGGCCAGTCTGAGGGCCAGCCAGGAAAGTGCTGCCGAGATTATGGCCTGGCAGCAACAAGAGATTGAACGACAGCGCCTGGAACTGAGTGAGAGGCAGGCGGAGATGGATCGCCGTCAGAGGGAGGCCATGGCAGCCCTCGAAGCAACCTTACAGCTGGCTAGGAATCAGGCTGCACCTGCATCGCAGCTTGATCAACCTACAAATGGGCCACCTCAAAGGGGTCCTAATCCTAGCCCGCCTATCCAGCCCTTGAGCCCCTAAAGGCCCGAGCAGCCACCGATGCCTCAAGACGATGTCCCGCTGAGGGACCTTGAGGCACAGCCTCAATCCCAGGCTGGTCACAGCAATCCCCCGCAACAAAGGCAGAATAGGGTCGGGTAGCCGCCCTGCAGCCCTAGACGCCATAGAGGCAACGAGCCAAACCCTTCGAGCAGAGGACAGTGTCCTTCTGGCAATAGAAGGAACTCAGAGACAAGCTCTGCGGTCCGAGGCCCCCCACGGCATGATAATGAACGGGGACCTACTGACCAACGCAGGCCATCCTTTAACACTCGAGAGGTTCCAGCCCGGGAAGGCAACCGAGGGAACAGTCGATCCCATCATAGCCAATCAAGATTCAGATATGGCCATGATTATAATGAGGCCGACTCAGGCAAAGGGAACGTCGGTCGGAGAAATGAGGAAAGAGGTGGGAGCAGAAGCCTACCACCTAGGGATGACCAACTCGAAAGACGTGGCGCTGTGGGGCAGCCCAGAAAAAACAACGTCTTTAACCGGCTCGGAGCTAGCGAGCAGCGGAGGAGAGATGAGGATTTAAGAGACGTACTCAATGATCGCCGGGAACGGCACGACGAGTACGTTCCCCCAGCACCAGAAGCCCTGGCGATTCCTGGCGCCGTGTAGGCTCAGATAGATGCCCTCAACCAAGCAGTGCAACAGCTGGTCAGGGGAAGAACATCTTATATCGATCACGATAGGAGAAAGAGCACTCATTTTGTCCAGAGGATAGCTATGGAAGAAACTCCTAGCAAGTTTAAGATGCCTACACTTCTGAACTTTGACGGGTATGGTGACCCGGTATCTCACGTCAATAAATTCGAGATACAAATGGACATTCAAAAAGTGTCTGAAGACGCTCGGTGCAGGATCTTCCCTGCAACACTTTCTGATGCTGCGCAGGAGTGGTTTTTTAAATTCCCTCTTGCAAGTATAGTTTCCTGGGAGATGTTCATGAAGGAATTTTACAGACAGTTCTATGCGGGTCGTGTGCACCCGACTGAGGCAAATCAGCTGGTCAAAATATGCCAGCAAGACGGAGAACCACTGAAAGACTACGTCCAGCGTTTCATGCGAGCAGTTTCTGGAGCGAAAACAGTGGGAGATGAAGGCAAGATGATGGCCATAACTGCAGGGGTTAAGCGTCGCACGCCTCTCTAGGACAGCCTCTGAAAGCATGGGGTCAGAACTACCCAGGAATTTTTAGATCGAGTTGATCGATACATCAAGCTCGAGGATGCCATCGCCAATGAAGGAAAGCCCCCAAGCAAGGATAAGGGGACTACCGAGCCTGGCAAAGCCGCCAATGGGTCCAAACCCAACGGCAATAGCAAAGGCAACAGGAACGGCAATGGCAACGGCAATGGCAATGGCAAGAATGGGGGGAAACGGCCGCACAATGAGCCTTCCACCTCCAACAATAAACAAGCCAAGGGTAATCGTTATGAACCTCGATTCACTAACTACACTACCCTTATTGAGTCTCGGGGAGAGGATTATCAGGCCACGAGTTCGAATGTGCCTTATAAGAAACCTGCCCCCATTCGAAAGGATATTTCGAGAAGAGACACTACCAAGTTCTATCGTTATCACAACGACTATGGACATGATACCAATGAATGCAACCAGCTGAAGGATGAAATCCAGTTCCTTATTAGACAAGGACACTTGAGAAGATATATACGGGCCTCGGGAAATTCCCAACAAGAATCTCCAGGTGCCAACGAGCATGCGCCCACACGCCAACGCTCGCCACCTTTACAGCCTGATCCTGTAACTGGCACATTGTTAACCATCTGTGCAGGCCCGCACCTCGCGAGAAATAGTGGAAAGGCCAGAGAACGATATGCACGGACTCTGTGCCACTACCACGACATCGAGAAGATGACTGTGGAGGACCGCGCACCAAAAAATGCTCGGTCAGAAGAGGCTGAAATAACCTTCTCTGATAGCGACACTCAGCATGTCCGGTTCCCACATTCCAATCCGCTGGTCGTGGATATCCAAATGGCCAATATGATGGTGAAGAGAGTCCTAGTTGACACAGGAAGTTCAGTGAACATCCTGTATAAATCTTCGCTGGAACGCATGAAGTTGTCCGTTAAGGACTTCGATCCCTGCAACCAAACAATCTACGGCTTCTCAGGCGAGGGACTCGCCTCGGAAGGGTCAATCAGACTTCCAGTCATGGCAGGTACAGTGCCTGCTACCAGGACATTACTCGCTACTTTTATAGTAGTCGATTGTCCTTCGGCATACAATGCCGTCATTGGAAGGCCCATACTGGCTGACCTATGGGTCGTCACCTCCATATGGCACTTGGCTATGAAATTCCCAACAGACGCAGGGGTAGGACGCGTGTTGGGAAATCAGAGGGGAGCTAGGGAGTGCTACAACGCCTCAGTCACAAAGGCGAAGAATGGGAACATTAAAGAGCACTCCTCCAGATAGATTGCAAATTGCTATTGATACACAAGCCCAATCCGGTGATGGAGTCACCAAATAGGGTGTTGCCCAAAGGAGGATAGGGATTTAGATCCTCGCTTTGGGGATTTTGAGGAAAATGTTGGACCCGTTGAGTTCCTGGAAGAGGTCCAACTTGACGAAAAAGACCTGACCAGAGTTGTGAAGGCGAGAAAAACTTAGAACCAACCACGAAGCATGCACTGGTGGAATTTTTGCGGAAGAACCAGGAAGTATTTGCCTGGTCGCACAACGACATGGCTGGGATAGATCCTGCAGTTATCAGCCATGTCCTGAACATAGACAAGAGTTTTCCACCCGTGCAACAGAAAAAAAAGCTGCTCGATAAGGATCGATTAAGAGCCTTAAAAGAAGAAGTTGAAAGATTAAAGGAGAATGGGTTCATCAGGGTGGCGTTTTATCCATCGTGGGTCTCTAATCCAGTATTGGTTCCCAAGCCTAACAGCAAATGGCGAACTTGTGTGGATTTCACAGACCTCAATAAAGCCTGCCCAAAGGATTGCTTCCCACTCCCAAGGATCGACCAGCTGGTCGATGCAACTGCAGGACATGAGATCCTCTCCTTCATGGATGCATACTCAGGATACAATCAGATTAGTATGCATCCCCCTGAAGAGGATCACACCAACTTTCGGACCGATACGGGGTTATACTGTTATAAAGTAATGCCCTTCGGACTGAAAAACGCAGGTGCGACTTACCAGCGATTGGTTAACCACATGTTTAAGGAGTTGATCGGAGTAAACATGAAGGTGTACGTGGACGACATACTGGTAAAGTCGAAAAAAGTAGAAGGACATGTGAAGGATTTACAAGAATGTTTCAATGTGTTGAACAAGTACCAGATGAAACTAAATCCTCTCAAATGTTCCTTCGGAGTTGGATCAGGGAAATTTTTGGGGTTCATCGTTAATTCAAGAGGAATCGAGGCCAACCCCGACAAGATAAAAGCCCTGATCGACATGAAATCGCCAGAGAAGATCAAGGACGTACAAAGTTTAACTGGAAGAATTGCCGCCCTAAGTAGATTCATTTTGCAAGTCGACGGATAAATGCGTCCCTTTCTTCAATCTACTTAGAGGCAACAAGAAGTTCGAATGGACAGGAGACTGCGAGCAGGCTTTTCATGCCTTAAAAGCCCATATGGCACAGCCTCCTGTTTTATCAAAGCCTATCGAAGGAGAAACTTTGTTCATCTACTTGGCGATTATCAAAGTTGCTGCTAGTGTGGTACTAGTACGAGAGGAAGAAGGCGTACAAAAGGTGGTTTATTATGTAAGCAAGAGGCTAATCAGAGCAAAGCTTAGGTATCCTCCCATCGAGAGGTTAGCTTATTGTTTAATCTTGGCCTCAAGAAAACTACGTCCTTACTTTCAAGCCCATCCCATTATAGTCTTAACTGACCAGCCCCTTCGGCAAGTCCTCCAAAAACCAGAGGCGGCTGGGCATTTATTAAAATGGGCAATCGAACTAGGGCAGTTCGATATTACATATTCATCGCGAGCAGCAATAAAAGGACAAGTCTTGGCTGATCTTATTGCAGAGTTCACTGAGCTTCCAGACAACGAGTAGCGCGAAAAGCCTAGTGCGCCTGAGCCCCAAGATGAAGCTCCTTCGTGGAAGTTATTCACGGATGGATCGTCCAACGAATCTCACGCAGGAGCGGGAGTGATTTTGATAACGCCAGAAAGGCATCGATTTCACTGCGCCATTAGGTTCGACTTCACAGTGTCAAATAATGAAGCTGAATATGAAGCACTCCTCGCTGGATTAAGATTGGCAAAAGACATGAGTATAAAGGTGCTAGATATTTACAGTGATTCACAGCTGATAGTGAATCAAGTTCTAGGGGAATATCAAGCACGAGGCCTCAAAATGGCGGCCTACTTGAACAAAACTAGAGATCTGTTGGCTCAGTTCAAGAAGTATACCCTCCAGCAAATACCTCGAGATCATAATTCAAACGCAGATGCCTTAGCCAAACTCGCAAGCGCGAAAGATGCTGACTCTTTGAATATTGTGCCAGTGGAAAGATTTTGCGAGCCAAGCATACGAGCAAATGAAACCAATATGGAAATTCGGATGGGGGACACATGGATGGTGCCTTACTTGGAATGTCTTACAAACGGTGTACTACCGGCAGATAGAAATAAAGCCAGAACCCTCCAGAGGCAGGCTGCTAGGTACATACTGGTTGATGGAGTTCTTTACAGAAGAGGATATTCCATGCCACTGCTCAGATGTATTACACCAGAGAAAGCTAAAGAGCTAATGAGGGAAGTACATGAAGGCTTCTGCGGGGATCACGCTGGGGGGCAAAGTTTGGCGAAAAAGATTCTAAGGCAGGGCTATTTCTGGCCGACTATGAACAAAGACTCAATGGAGTTTGTGCGAAAATGCGATAAGTGTCAGAGATTTTCCAAGATCCCGCGCGCAGCTCCCAATGAGTTAAAGCAGATGCAAAGTCCTTGGCCTTTCGCAATATGGGGTATAGACTTGATTGGATCCCTGCCAACGGGAAAAGGTGGAGTAAAGTACGCAGTCGTGGCAGTTGACTACTTCACCAAATGGGCCGAAGTTGAGCCGCTCGCTACCATAACGACCAAGAAAGTTCTTGACTTCGTCATCAAGAACATTGTTTGCCGATATGGTTTGCCTCAAAAAATTGTCTCAGACAACGGCACCCAGTTTGACAATGACTTATTCACAGACTTCTGCGAAAGACACGAGATCATCAAAAGCTTTTCTTCAGTCGCGCATCCACAAACAAATGGGCAAGTCGAAGCAGTGAATAAAACGCTTAAGGACACCCTGAAGAAAAGACTTGAAGATGCTAAAGGAGCATGGCCAGAACAGCTGCCTAAAGTACTCTGGTCGTATAGAATTTCTCATCGAACAGCGACAGGTCATACCCTGTTTTCCTTAGCATACGGGTGTGAAGTTATGTTACCTATCGAGTTAGATCCCCCCTCACACCGACGCATTACATACGACCAGGACCAGAATAGCCAACTGACGATGGAGTCTCTAAACTCAATTGAGGAGAAAGGAGAAAGAGCCCAAGTTCGAGTTGTTGCGTACCAGCAAAAGGTCGCCCGATATTTTAACTGAAGAGTGAAAGAAAGGAAATTCAACGTCGGTGACCTAGTACTACGACGAATTTTCTTAAATACATGCGACCCCACTGCTGGAGTGCTTGGACCAAACTGGGAAGGACCTCACCAGATTGAAGAAGTCCTTCATCCAGGCACCTACAAGTTACACGCGAGATCTCGTTCCACGCTATTGGAACGGCGAACACCTGCGCAAGTATTACCAATAAACAGTCTTTTTTAAAGGACTGGCTTGTATTAATTTTTACTTTTTACAAGTTTCGAAAAAGGGTTAGCCACGTTGTATGGCTAATCGCTTATAAGTGTAAGATCTTTTCAAGATCACTCGTAAAGACATGTTTAGTCCATTTTAATACGAGATTATAAGGGACTGTGCGCAGCCAGTCATTCTTGCCAACCTTTGTAAATTTATTTTTACAAGTATTTGTTCATTACGTGTGTTGTTTTTCTGTATTATAAGTGTTACGTTTCCTACCGAGCAGTAATGTTCGCACAGGTCGTGGTCAAGGCAAGTGACCAAGGACCTAAAGCTCCTCGATCACTTGAGGGGCATATAAGGTACATCGATAGCAAAGCATACCAATAAGTATGTAAACACATGAACAAAATGAGTGAAAGCATGCTACGGTACTTAGAGTATTTTTCAAATTTTATATTTTGATAAATCAAGCCAAAGTACTATGCTAAGTTCGGTCATGCGAACAGATGTTATAATAGGCAAAAATATTATAGTATCAAAAATCATTCTTTTACACCGCGAGCAGTACTGCTCGGATGTAATTGTTTAATTAAAAGTAAAGCTGCCCTCGCAGCAATAAAAATCAATTGTCTTTACAATGCGACCCGTGGGCCATAAAAACGAAATAAAAAGAAAAAAAAATTATTGAGGAGCAGGAGGGTCTTGAGGATTGGGAGGAGTGCCTTGGTCGGCCGGAGGACCAGCGTTAGTATCGGCGGCAGGCACTTTGGCCTTCTCTTCCTCTTCCAGCTGGATGGTGTACTACGCCATCAGAGTCCTCTTCAACCGCTCGGACAGGTAGTTGAAGTTGGCCTCCCAGTTGTGCTTCCAGAATTCGTAGAAGTAGAGGTGGGTGGCCTCCTTATACTTCTTCAAATTCTTGGCCCCGTCCTCCTCGAGCTCCTGCACTCGCTTCTCAAGCTCCCTCGTCTCCTGCCTGCTGGCGGTCAGATCAAACCCAAGCTGCTTACATTCTTGGGTGATGAGCTTGGCACTTTCCCTGAATTTTTCCCGGGCATCGTTAACTTTCTTCAAGGCATCTTAGGCGTCCAGAAGGTCCTTGGTGAGAGTAGCTTGGTCCTCACACATTTGTTCGTACTGTTTGGACAGCTCCTTATTCTCCTCGAGTAGCTTGTCCTTGTCAGCCTCAAATTCTTGCTTTGTCTGGGCAAGCCTGGAGTCGAAGTTCTTGCCCCGAGAAACCAACGCCCCAACACGGCGCCAACCAGCAGTTAGAGTTAGCAGCCCCTGAAAGACAAAAAGTGAGATAAAGTAAGGAAAATAAATCAAACATAAATGATAAAGCAACAGGAGATAACTTACGCTAACTATCTCATTCAGCCCTCTGTTGACGACCTGATTAGCCTCCATTGAAGTGGTTTCAGTGATGGTGGCCTGACTGCGTCTATGCTTCGAGAGTTTGTATATCCTCTCCCTGGCTGAGTCAACCACGAAGCTGGGCAGGGAGCCTTCGGGCAGGTTGTCCAAGGCATCCTTGTCAGCAGCCCAAGAAGAAGGTTGTGGATTAACAGGTGTGGGAGTCGTCTGCTCGGTGGGGGGCGAAGGTGGTGAGTCCTCCTTGGAGGGGGCGGTGGCTGGAGCATCGTCTGTTCGAGCCTTCTTCGAGGGGGTCTTACTGCTTTCCCCTCGAGCCCTCTTGCTATCCTTCTTTGGGACAGAAGAGGCGGCGGCAGCCTGATAGTGCTCAAAGACGTCCTCGGAGTCCATACCTTCACAAAAGGAAGCAACACAAGCAGTAAGACCAAATGGTCATGCAGGATACAAGGATAAAAGTAAAAGGATTATAAGTAAAGTACCCATGCTACAACTACTGGTTGTAACATTATTTACTGAACTACCTAGTTCCTGGAAGAAATATGAATTTAAGGAGGGAGCATTCCTAAAGTTGCCATCCCCATCAAATAGATGAGAGGGAATTGGCAAATGATTTAAAAGCGAGATTGTTATACCATTTTCATCCGACGAATCGTCAGAAAGTTTGGTAGACTCGATAGCCTTTTGTTTTCCTTTGCCCTCTGGAGCCAAGGGTTTCTCTACACGACGAGGGACGGCAGGTTCCCTGATCGTAACCCCAGTTGGTCTCCTCCATGGAGGAGACGCTTGGGGTTGCTGCTCGGGTTCCACTTCGGCTTCGGCATTCCCCGCTGGAGGTTCGCTCGTCGCTGCTTAAGGATTCCAAAGGCTGACCAGTCTAAGGTTAGCCTAAGTAACTAAACTTTTGACACTCTTATGAGCATTCGGCATGCTGGCTAAGAGTACCGCACTTGACTCCATCCCTGGAGTTGAGGTTGGGCGTAACCATGGGCTTGGAACACAGTGGGACGTCAAGACATTGTGACAGAAAAAACACTAAGTGAAGGAGATAGTGGCATAAGAATTTTTACCTCCTCGGGTGAAGGCCAGGTTGTCGGTAGCTAAGTCAGGAGTAAGGAAGTATTCCTGATGATACCTCCCCACGTTAGAGATATGAGTAGTGTCGGACAAGAAAGTGCGCTTGGTTTCTTGGTGGCAAAAATGGAAAAACCCCGTGCCATCTTGGTTGGGGTTGGACTTAAGGTCAAAGAGAAAGTTGACCTCGTGGGGAGTAGGCTCTGGCCATTTCTTGAGTTTGTAAAGGATATAGAGTGCGACCAACATTCTATACCCATCCGGGGTGATTTGAAAGGGGGCAACTCCAAAGTAATTTGCCACCCCGTGAAAGAACGGATGAAGAGGAAAGGTGGCACCTGCCTTGATGTGAAACCGCGACCAAGCGCTGTAGGCTCCGCCTGGCAGGTTGGCCCTCTGGTCGATAGAAGGTCTGACCAGGGTCACCCCTGTCAGTTTGTACTTATTTAAGTAGTTGACGATCATCCGCATTGTCACCCTACTTTGGGGAACAACGTGCCACTCAACATCCGGCTGATCAGCATGTCGAGGATGGGCACGCCTTTGAACATTGGTGTCAGGAGCATATTCACCTCGACCACTGGTCGAGGGGGCATCAGTAGTAGGCTGGCCTGAGGAGTTAGGGGTTTTCCTTTTTTGAGCTTTTGTTTTTGTTCGAGCCATTCTCTGGGTTGGGACTGGAGGAAGGTTTGGGCTAGGCCGAGAAAAAGGGATATCCGGTATCAGAGTAGATGGGTTTTCTTCACCTTCAAGCAGTTGAGCCAGGAGGTCGTCTTCAATGGGTCTTTCTCCTCCCCAAGGGTCTTGCATATGAACTGCAAACAGACGATGGAGGAGATAAGACACATAGTCTGCGGAGTTACGTGGGAGATTGGGATAACGTTGCTCGCGTCTATTGACCAGCAGCATCCTACCCATACTCTAAGTTTGGTGCTAGCAGTTCGAAAAACGAATCAAAAAAAGGAATAAAATGTTTTCTGAGAAGGAACTTTTTCAACTCCTAAAAGGCGGGAAAGAACCCAGTTTTTTCAACTAGCTTAAAGATTGAATTTTTACGTCGATCTTACACCCTAAGCCTATGATCCTTACTATCGAACTAGCTCCTAACTTATATAAAGCGGAAATACACTCTCTTAACAAACATTAGAAGGTTTATACAAAAATCCTCATAAAACCCTACTCAAGAACACGGGAAATCACAGAGTACAGTAATTACATGCATGGCATAAAGTAGAGTTTAAAAGACGGAGTGATTACCTGGGCAAAGGTGGAGATTCAAAAAAAACAAAGGATTTCGAGTCGGAAAGACCTCCGGCAGGACGTCTGAGCAGTTTCGAAAACCTGGGCTCTGAAGCAAAGTTCTTGAGGTTCTTGACGGGAATGGTGAGTAAAAAATTATAAGAAAAATAGGGAAGTTACTTTTAGAGGCCGAGGTATGGCAAAAAGTGGCAATCATAACTTTCCCATTTTCGAGACGTGGGGGAGTGTATAAGCCGCCGAATTGATTTCTTGAAAACCGAAAAGGCTTGATTAGACATAATTATGTCACGGTTTTCAAAAACGCACGAGGATTCTGACAAGATTTCGTGGGGCATATGAACGGTTGTTTCCCTAAAGTTTCTTTATTGCTGGTCGCATTAAACAAACTTGGGGGGCAAATGTTATCCAAAAAACAGGCATCGATGACATGGAAAATGTTTAGTACACGTGGCTGACATCTGGCAGGAGTCTTGCTCGACCATCGACCAGAAAGATATCTATGGCGCAATGCTCAATGGTTATATACGACCAGCTTGGTCGTATACTCGCTATATTTGGAGAAAATCTTAGGCAGTTATAACCATACCCGAAATTATCTCCCATGATTTCCTAAGTATCCGATTATTTAGGAAAGAATATCTATAACAAATTAATGTAATCTTCCTTGAGCCTATAAATAGAGAAAGACAACTCAAGGAATGGGACTTTTTGCTTGCTGATTATCTGAGATTAGAGTTTCACAAGTGTATTAGAGCTATCACTTTCGATATATTCTTTTGTTCTTCAGAGGTTTGTGAAACTCATTGAACCCTAGTTCTTTGATCACTCCTTTAAATCCTATATCAATAACAGCTCAAGTGGACGTAGGTCATTACCAGACTTTGGGGCCGAACCACTATAAATTCCTGTGTGTTTTATTATTTTTGTCATCACATTCATTTCAACGTATTTGTCCACATCAAGCATATTTGACTCCGTGTCAGTTGTCCAAAATCAGGGTCAACAGTAGGGTTCTTGCTCTTCTTCTTGTGTTTATAATACTTTTTGAATAATTACTTCTGTAAACTGAATCCTTTGCTCTCTCTTTTTTTGGTAAAGAGATGGAACTGCCAGGAGCCCCAGATGCTTTTAAGGCCGGCGGGACTGGAGCTAGTCCCGTGGTGAAGAGGCCTAGGGTGACAAAGAAAACAACTTCAATGATGGGGGTACCATCAAATCTTCGGCTAAGGACAAAGGTGTCAACACCACCCAAGAGTAGCCACAAAGAGAACTTCCCCCAGCTTCGGTAATAGCGGTTACTGTCCAACAAGCTCCTCCTCCTCCTCCTCCTCATCCTCGACACATACCCCCCTCAAATCCTCAAGTGATCCAAGGGGAGGCTCCCACTGTCCAGATCCCGGTCAAGCCACATGACCTGGACAAGATCCCCAAGGCCTTTTGTGGTATTGTGTACGAGACAGCAAGCCACATGGTTGGCCATGCCTATAGAGCCAGCGCCAGATATTTAAGGGCTATAGAGGAGCGCATCCCTGAGGACGTCCTCGAATCTGCCATGGGGATGAACCTTACTGTAACATCCCTAATTCCCTAATTTGGCTTAGTGCCTGGATTAGGGGGCCGGGAGGCAATAAGTGTGTTAATTATGTGTTAATATGGTATGAGCATGTTATTATGTCAATATATTACAATATAATTATGCTTGCATGTTAGAAATGTTAAATAGGTGTATGTGGGCCCGTTTCTTATAAGAATGGCATTTTAGTAATTTGACCCACTGAGAGTATAATTGTAAATTTGAGTCTGTGTGATTGATACCACATTATTATGTGGATATATTTGGGTTACTCGACGCGAGGCGATCCCGGTGAGTAAGTTAGTGAAAAATTCACAACGGGGTACAATACTCGGCTCGGGGTGAGCTTGGGGGTACTTTAGTAATTTAGTACATTACCGGGGCTTATCGGGTAATGGGAGATTAAATTAATATTATTTTGGAATAGTTGGGGGAATTACAGGAAGTGGTAATTAACGGGATTGCCCTTGAAGAGCTTAGGGAAGTTTAGATTGGCCTAAGGGTATTTAGGTCATTTGTGCCTAGTTAGAAACTCAGGGATTTTGTTCTTCAGCTGAAGGAAAAAAAATAGAAACAAAGGGAACAAATAGAAGCACACTTCTCTCTCCCGTAGCTTCCATATCTCTTTTTGTGGTGGTTTGAGAATCTTGGGGAAATTGAAGAACTAAGCTTGGAAAATTGGAGGATTGATCTTGGGAAAGTTGGGGATTAGTTCAAGGGCATTTTCATCTCTAAGGTAAGAGTTTAATTCAACTTCTTTTTGATGTTTCTATGGCTTTAGTTGAAGGATTAATTTTTTGCATGTTTGTGGGTTTAGAGAATGAAATTTGGGGGTGTTGATGAGTTTTAAGTTAGTAGTTAGCTAGGCTTTGTTGTTGGAAAGAAGTTATTTTGATTTTGGGGATTCAATTGAAAGATTGGGATATAATTGGATTGTTTCTAGTTGGGTTCGGCTAAGGAAAAACCCAGAAACTCTTGGTTCGAAGGGCTGGGCCGCGACTCTATTCTTGGTGTGTCGCGACCCCTAGAACAAATAGGAGCCAGGTTGGGCTCTGTGGCAGGGGCAGGCCACGGCGCCACAATGGCTGGGGAGGCTACGCCTCTGATTAGAGGCGAGCCACGGCATGGGAGCATGGGGCCATGACCCTTAAGGGGATTTTTGGCCCTGAGAAGGTTTTGAGTTCAGGAACTTAACCTTTCGGGCTCGGGATCGATTCTACTTCCGTGTGAGGTGGAATTCGACGTCCCAGAGGCTAGGACTCAGTTTGGAAGCTTTTATTCACTCGTTATTGATGGAATTCCTTATTATGGTTGTGACTAGGTCAACGCTAAAGGCTCGGTTCAGGGATCGTACTCAAGGGGTGTCGCTAGTAACTTGCATTTGGACCGAAGGCAAGAAAACTGCACCCAGAATGTGAATGTGTGATTAGGGCTTGGCTTGATGGTTAAATATAGACATGATTAAGGCTTTGGCCTTGTTAATGAGCATGATTATAATTATTTTTGTGAGTGTCTGATTAAAGCACACAGAAACGTGCATGAATATGATTATGCCTATGTATGTTGTTAGAGTGTATTATAATACATTGTATCTGTATGTATATCTGATAAGTGAAATATTTGATTGCCTGTTGTGACTGGATAGCTCGGTTTATAAACCAGGGGATTATTAGTATGTTAGTTGGAGATCGACTTATTAGTCGAGGGCACTTTGGATTATGAGAGACTCGTCTTATAAGCCGAGGGTCTTAAAGCTTGGACTTATAAGTCAGGGGCTTGTGAGGCTCGACTTATGAGTCGATGATCAGTTGGACTCAGCTTATAAGCTGAGATTGGCATTATGCACGTGGAGTGCGGGTCACCATGGCTGGGCCACCCTGGGAGTGCAACACACACTTGACTGGCTCAGATGCCAAACAAATTGAAAGAAAGTGCGACATGCACTTGTGCGACTCTATGGTTGCTGATTTGTATAATGAGAATACCAGATTCAGTTATTACTGTTTGGCAGATATATCACTATGTGAATTGTTTAATATGTTTTCTTGTTGAGTCTTTTGGTTCACAGGTGCTTTGTGGTACAGGTGAAGGTAAAGAGAACCTCAACCAGCCATGAGTCAGAGGGTGATAGCAGTGACATGTACATATGCAGTCCGCTCGACCACCATGACCAAGATTCTTAAGGAAGCTAGGGTTGAACCCACCTTTTGCCACCTAGGTCGACTTATTATGTAATTTGGATGTTGTAATCAGTTTTTTTAAACTAATGTTTTTTTTTTGGGATCCCATTTAAAGAAAATGTTTTTGGGTTTAATGAAATGGTTATGACTTGACTAAAATTTTGAATGCCTAAACCTGTAGTGGCTTAATCACATGTTTAGTCCAAATGACTTGTTTAGCAAGTCCAACACTGGTTTTAAACACACTTGGTAACGGACCCTAATTAGCAGGGCAATACACTTATTGTAAGACATTTTCACTCTCCTAACCCTTTTTTTTAGGTTTTTGTTTTTAAATTATTCTTGACTTGCTTCATTCTTCTGCAATCTGTCCTGGCCCAATTTCGAGGCATAGCTTGCGTTAAAGCCAGGGATAAGGAACTCCAAGTTTCCCTGGGCGCCGCTTAAGAAAGCGTACAGGGCACCAAAGCCACCCTGATTTCTTCTCAGGAGAGCGAGCGGTCTACAAAAGTAGCCCTGTCCGCCTCCCAGGATTAGGTCGTGGAGGCGAGCCTTCACTTGGATTAGCTTCAAGCCGAAAATGAAGAACTCAAGAAGAAGTTGATCGAGGCCAAGGATAAGGCCAAGGAGGAAGCTGCAGAGTCCTTGACTCAAATGGAGGAGATTCTTTACCGTTGTTGGGCCTTCAACCAGGATGAGAACTTCTCTTTCATACAGCCTGAGCTATGGGATCTATATCTTGCTCGGTTCAAGATTCGGTTCTCACAGGAACCATCGGAAACTGACGAAACTTCTGGAGCTGCCGAAGGGGATGGTGAGGAGTGACTTCTCTAAAGCGAGTTGATGGAGTCCAGTGATTTTATTTTTCATTCTTTTTATTTTTTTTTAACTTTTGTAACAGTCCCTTGAGACCAAAACAATTGCCTTTCGTCTTAGGTCGAGGTTTTTCTCCTCTAGATGACAATATACTTTTGAATATACATCTAACTTGTGATCTATTTGTGTTTCCCTTAGTCTATTATTTTCTCATGTTTATGAATCCTTTGATTCTTGTACATTCGAAATCTTAGGGGTTGACTTTTAAATCGAGATAGATTTTATTTTTATCTTAGTTGTATCAAATATTTTGCTTGCTTATTTACGTCATACCTGTTAAGAATCAGGCATCGAACCCGATTATGTCCAGGGTTTTTAATAAGCTTAATAGCTTTATACCAATTAGGAATTAGACCTCGAACCTGGTTATATCCAAGGGTTATGTGCCCCCCAAGGAACCAGATCGTATAAACATTCTTGGTTGCTTTTACAACGTGACCTCGTAATAATAAAAAAATGAAATGGTTATTTAATAATCCAACTGTTATTGAATTGAAATGGCTTTTATAAATAAGCCTTACATAAATGGTAATACTATTGATAATTCGATTCTGCGTTCCTTAACCTTTGAATTGAAATAACGAGTGATCTTTTGTTGATAATGGGCGAGTTGTAATTGTGATGCCTCTTGTTTTTCTTCGATCAAGTTGAGGGATGCACTAAGTAGCTCGTTGTTATGATCTTGATCAAATGTCCTTTGTCTGTGAGTCATTACCATTGCCTCAATTGGAAGCATAGCTTTTCTTCCAAAGGTTAGGGAATAGGGGGTATGTCCTGTGGAGGTTCTATGCGAGGTCTAGTAGGCCCAAAGTACTTGTGGGAGCTTCTCGGGCCATAATCCTTTGGCTTCATCTAATCTTTTCTTCAGGCTTGCCTTCAGGGTCCTATTTACATCCTTGACCTGCACATTGGCTTGTGGGTATTCTACCGACAAGAAACTCTTGGTTATGCCATATTTTTCACAAAAGTCTGTGAAGAGATCACTATCAAATTGTGTTTCGTTGTCTGACACGATCTTTTTAGGGAGTCCAAATCGACATATGATATTCTTCACAACAAAATCCAGGACTCTTTTCAAGGTGATGGTTGCTAAAGGTTCAGCCTCTACCCACTTCGTGAATTAATCGATCGCCACCACTGCATAACAAACCCCTCCTTTTCCTATTGGCAAGGAGCCTATCAAGTCAATTCCCCATGCTGCAAATGACCAAGGGGATGAAATCATGGTTAGCTCGACTAGAGCAGCTTGGGAAACTATGGTGAAACACTTACATTTGTCGTACTTTTGCACATATGAGATTGAGTCCTTTGTTAAAGTGGGCCAAAAATAGCCCTGTCTCAGTACCTTTAGAGCTAGGTTTTCCCCTCCCCCCCAAAACATGATCTTCGCAGAAGCCTCCGTGTATTTCTTGTAAAACAGTTTTTGCTTTCTCAGGTAGAACACATCGCAGGAGGGGCAACGAATGCCCTCGCCGATATAGGATTCCCTCAACAATTACATACCGCGGAGCTTGATAAAGCAGCTTTCTCGTGTCTTTCCTATCATCAAGTAGTTTTCCAGTCATGAGGTACTTCATTATAGGAGTCATCCAGGTCAATTTTATGTTAATTATTCCAACCTCCACCGTTTCTCCTGTTATACTCGAGCTTTCCAAGAACCCCACCGGAACTACATTCAATGTATCGACATCGTTGGTGGTGGCGAGTCAAGCTAGAGCATTAGCATTGGAATTCTGCTCGCAAGGTACCTGCTCAATGGAGCTAAACTTGAACTCAGACAACTCACCCTTTACCTTAGCCAGGCAGGCCACCATCTTGATGCCTCGAGCTTGGTATTCCCTCAATACCTGATTTACCACGAGCTGGGAATCACTATAACATTGGATGGCTTTCGCCTTCAGCTCTTTCCCCACCCTTAGCCCTGTAGATAAGGTCTCATACTCTACTTCGTTGTTGAATGCTTCAAACCTGAACCTAAGAGCTGTATGGAACCGATGTCCTTTAGGTGAGATTAAGATTATCCCAGTTCCTGATCCGTTTTTGTTTGACGATCCATCAACGAAGATTTCCCATAATTCCTGCACTGGCTCCCTTATCAGCTCGTCCTGAAACTAGTGCACTTAGCCACAAAGTCAGCAAGGGCATGGCTCTTGATTGTTGTTCGTGGCATGTATAATATCTCAAACTAGCTAAGTTCAATGGCCTATTTTAATAGATGTCCTGACGTTTCAGGCTTTTGCAACAGCTACCTTAAAGGTTGGTCGGTTAAGACGTGAATAGAATGGGACTGGAAGTATGGCATGAGCTTCCTTGAAGCCAAAATGAGATAGAATGCAAGCTTCTCTATCAGTGGATACCGTGATTCAGCTCCAAGAAGCCTCTTGCTTACGTAATATATAGGTTTATGTGCCCAGTTTTCTTCTCGAACTAATACGACACTGACTGCATTTTCTATCATGGAAAGGTAAAGAAACAGACACTCTCAAGACGTCAGTTTTGATAGTACGCGGGGTTCAGCTAGATGCATTTTCAGATCTTGAAATGTCTGTTCGCATTCTTCGGTCCATTCAAATTTCTTGTTTCCCCTGAGCAAGTTGTAGAATGGTAGACACTTGTCAGTGGATTTTGAAATGAAACAATTTAGAGCCACCACCTTTCCAGTCAGGCTTTGCACTTCCTTACGCGACCTAGGCGAAGGCATTTCTAGTAACGACCTGATTTTTTCCAGATTCGCCTCTATCCACCTTGTGCTGACTATAAACCCCATAAACTTTCCTAACGCAACTCCGAAAGTGCACTTCTGGGGATTTAGCTTCATGTCGTACTTTCTCAATATGCCAAAACATTCTTCCAGGTCAGATATATTGTTATTGGCAATCTTTGATTTGACGAGCATATCATCGATACACACCTGCAACTTTCTCCCTATCTGGTTGGCGAACATCTTGTTAACCAACCGTTGGTATGTTGCCCCAGCGTTTTTCAGCCCGAATGGCATAACTCTGTAGCAATATACGTTATGCTCGGTCATGAAACTAGTATGCTCTTGGTTTACAGGGTTCATCGCGACCTAGTTATATCTAGAATACGCGTTCATAAAAGACATGAGCTCATGACTAGCCGTGGCATCTACCAACTAATCAATTCTTGGTAGTGGGAAACAATCCTTGGGACAAGCCTTGTTGAGGTCGGAGAAATCGATACAAGTTCTCCACTTCCCATTTGGCTTCGGACCAGCATGGGGTTAGCAACCCAGATCGGGTATTTTGCTTCCCTGATAAACTCGCATTTTAGTAGGTGAGCTACTTCTTCTTTTAACGCTTCAAATCGTACTATCCCCAAAAGCCTCCATTTTTGGGACTTTGCAGGCACACTCTTGTCTAAGTTTAAAGTATGCATTATTATACTCGGAATAATTCCCACCATATGCTCGTGCAACCAGGCGAAAACATCCAGGTTCTTCCGTAGACACTCGACTAATTCCTTCTTCCTTTAGACTTCAAGATTATTCCCAATTTTTACAACTCTTGAAGGTTCTTTTGGTTCGATGTTTATTTCCGCGAGCTCTTCTATTGCTTTAACCTCAGACCTTTCTGTGCCTACCCACGGATCAATGTCGTCCTGTTGGGCGACCTCGCCATCTTCTTCTCGAGGTTCTTCGTCCCACGGGTGACTTCCATTACCTGGGACTCCTCACCTCCCTCACTTATGAACATTGCCTGCTGCCCGGGTTGTGATTGTCTTTTCATAGAAATGCTATAGCATTCTCTAGCAGCGAGTTGGTCTCCTCTTACTATGCATATCCCCGCCAAGGTTGAGGGGAATTTCATTGCCAGGTGTCAGATCGAAGTGATGGCTTCAAATGCCATCAGTGCAGGTCGGCCCAAAATCACATTATATGCGGTCGAACAATCGATTACCACGAACTTGAGTATTTTAGAGACAGTTCGTGACTCTTCTCCCAATGTCACCACAAGTCCGATTGTCCCTTTGGCCGCCGCTCCTTCACCCAAAAATACGTACAGAGTCATTGAGGTCACCTTTAAATCGGTTACGGACAATCCCATCTTTTCTAGGGTGGAACTGAAAAGTATATTTACGAAACTTCCATTATCCACCAGTACTCTCTGTACCCTTCGGTTAGCGAGCTGCACGGTTACGACCAGTAGGTCATTGTGTGGGAATTGAACGTGGCTAGCATCCTCTTTCGTGAAAATGACTGGTTGTTTTTCCAACCGCTGTTGTTTTGATAACTGCTGCTCCGGGAAAAACTCCACACCATTATAAGTTTTCAACTCATTAATATACCTCTTTTGGGCCCCGCTACTCGTGCCCGCCAAATGAGGTCCTTCGAGAATAGTGGTTATATCTCCTCCTATTATAGGGGAGGGTCGACCTGATTCATCTGAACTCCAGATTGACTTGTCAGAACTTCTGGAACTGACTGAGGATTCTGCCCAACAGGTTGATTGGGAACTAGCCGATTTCGAGCGTACTGGGCTAATGGTCCAGCTCGAATGAGAGTCTCAATTTCATCCTTCAGCTATCGGAAATCATCAGTGTTATGACCGATGTCATTGTGAAATTGGAAAAGCTTTGAAGGATCTCTCTTCGCCCTCTGATGCCTTAAAGGTTCTGGCTTCTTCCACTGGAGGCGATTAGAATTAGCCAAGAAGATATGCTCTCGGGTGTCTATTAGGTCGGTTTAGGTGGCATAAACGGGCTTGAATTTCTCCACAAACTTATTCTTCTTCGTCCCATTATGGTCGCCCTCACCATTCCCCTTCCTCTTGTTATTTCCCACTTGGTTATTCTGGGTAATGGGTTGAGTTGTAGCTGCAACATCCGTCACCACTCCAATGGGTTGGATAAGGGCCTAGCTGGCTCCTACGATAGCAGCTCCCGCCTCTTCCAGGTTTATCCACTCCTAAGCTCGTGCCAAAAAAATTTCTACGCATTTAACTCCTTTTCGTTGGAGTTCTTGCCACAGGTCGCCTCCCACCAGGATTCCTATTCTCATTGCCATGAGCTTAGAGCTATCATCAACGTCCTTAGCAAGTGTTGCAATATTGGCGAATCTGCTAAGGTATGCTTTCAGTGTTTCACCAAGTTGCTGCTTTATATTGGTCAATGAATCGGCTTCAACACGAGCTGTCTGTGAAGCTCGGAATGCTCTTCTAAACTCGGAAGAAAATTTCTTCCACGAGCTTTATCGAATGCTTCTTATATTGTTTAAGCAACTGTCTGGCAGGTCCGACCAGAGTTGCAGGGAACAGGATACATCTTAGATCGAGTTCAACATTGTGGGCCATCATCATTGTGTTGAGCATCCCAAGGCGATCGGATGGATCTGTGTTTCCATAAAATGTCGGCATGTTCAACATCCTAAAGCCAATAAGATATGCAGCTCGCTGCAATGTTTAGAGCAAAATATTCGAGCTCCACATCTGAGTTGCAATCGTCGTTTCCCTTTCAAGATAAGAGTCTTTTAATTTGTTCTTCCATCAAAGCCAATCTCTCAAGGGTTTGGTCATTGGTCCCTAGGTTAGCAGCCCCCATCCTATTATACACATTTAATGGGTTGTTGTCCCTCCAAGTTTGAGCTTGTTAGGCGGGACATTCCCATTGTCGCGTACAATGGACAGATCTCCCTCATGTCGAGTATAACTAACATCCTCATTCCGAGATGGATACCTTCTTGTGAGTTCAAATGATTGCGCAGGTTGGGTTGTGGATCATATTGAGGACTTTTTGCTAAGCTCAAGTGATTTCTCAGGTCACTCTCGGACCTACCTTCACGCTGGCTTTCCAACTCCCATTTGCAAAACTTATGGCTCGCGGTTGAGATCGAGGACCTGGATTCTCATCACTCGTTCGTGGTGCGTAAGTATTTATAGATGGGGGAGGATTTCTCCTACTGTTCCCACGAGCTGAAGCATTTCGTTGTGGGCGAGGTGGTGTTGGATGTCTTATCGGTGATGGAGGATGCCTTATTGGCGAGGCTATCCTTGTTCCATCAGGGCAAATTAAATTAGCCCACCTCAGCTCCACTCCAATGTCCCTAGTTCTTTGTGCCTGGGGTTCCGATCATGGCACAGGAGGATTCGCTGGAACACTTTGCCTTCGTGAGCTTGTCCCAGCCCCTCCCTGCGGGTTGTTGTGGGCATTTATGGGGATCTGTGAAGAAGGCACAGAGTTGGGGGTTGCAGTCCTGATCGATCGACTGACATGCTGATGATGACCCCTGTCATGACCAGTGGGCTGAGCACTCCGGTGGTTTGGCTCTAAAGGCACAGAACTTAGAGTGGCAATTTTGACAGAACGACTAAGTTTAGACCAATTATTCTTATGGGACTTATGAGACTCACTTTTCCTATTTTTGACATTAACATCGGTTGCAAGAGGGGGTAACTGATCCAAGAACTCCTCGATCTGCCTATTTTCCCTAGTGATATGGCTCCTTAACTGGGAGTTTTCCATCTTGACGGCAGTCAAGTATCCTGGATTAGGATTTGGTGGGAGTGACGCTGAACTCCCAACGTCGTCCTGACCCACCGGTTGTTTTCCAAGACGTTGTTGAACATCTGGGCCCCTTTCAGTGGGAACAGCGGTATGATGGACCTCCTGCACACCAGGCTGGTCCATCTCATTATCATGCATCGATCGAGTGAGCACCATGATGAATGTCGACTGAAACTTGTGAAGCACTAATTTCCTCTCAATGAAAGCATCAAATTGTTGACGCGATTTTTCGCCAACAGTATATTAAGAAATCAAACAGGTAGATTAGCGCTAAATTATAAACCATAATGAAATAATAAATAGCCCTCTCAAACACACACAACTTTTACGTGGTTCAATGATTAAAATCCACCTAGTCTATGAGTCAATATTATTATTTTTCTCTCTAAATTTCTGCTGAGTTTTTTTTTATACAAAAAATGGCCGTCCATTTCCCTGTCCATTATCCCTAGTATTTATAGGGGAATTTCATGGTCAGGTTTGGATAACCGCATGAATAAAAAAGATATATTTAATACAAATTATTCACATTTACATTGGGATATGATTTGATAACAGAATAGAATATACTCCTGCTATCTCAGATAATAAATGATAGATATGCGATACAACTTGGGCATTAATGAGCGTATAAGGAGCCTTCGAATCTCTTGGGATCCTTCAGTATATATTCTGTCCAGGTTTCCACGAGCTGAATATCTCACCCGAGCTCGTGTTCAAAGACTATCTGAATCCTAGCTCGAAGTAAGGTCAGAGCGTTCAAAGTTGGATATGGTCATTATAAGTCTCGAACTCAATTGTTATCCCAAGAGATGGTCTGATAATAACCTGTGTTTCGTGCTGTCAAGCCCCCAAACTCGAACTGTTCACATCATTGTTAGTCAGATATCCTACTTGGCTATTTTTCCATATAATCATCTGTCAGCTGTACCCGAACTGAGTAATTGAACTCGTGTTAATTTTAGGGTACAACAAGTATTAATATAGTAGTATAAATAATTACTGTAATGACAAATGTAATTCTGATGGTAGTAATTATACAACATAGTAATTACATAGTATTTTAGAATATATAATAGTAATTACATTTAGTTATAATATTATCATGTTTGACAAGATAGATAATAATAATTTTAATGTGTAATTAATATTTAAATTAATAATATTTAGTAAAATTTTTTTTTTTTTATCTTTTTAAAATATTTAAATAAATTTTAATGCTCGAGTATTTGTCATTCCTTTGCCAATTAAAATTTTAAGTATATATATAACAATTCATCATTCAAATACATCACAATACATAAATGTAAAGTAAACAAACATATAGATTGGTATTGATGCCATTTTTTTTTTTTGGTTCTGTGCTTGAAATTATGTTTTTAGTAAATATATATGTATAAAATATAATAAAGAAAAATCACGATCTCCTACAATGTTTTATAAATACTCCCAGCCTACAAAATCTAAAAAAAAATAGTCGAATGATTTATAAATATAATAGAAAAATAATAATGTTGAATAGAAAAAAAAATATTTTTGCCAAGAAATTTGAAAGACGGTTGAAAATATTAAAGGATTTTTTTTATTATATATATTTTATAATTAATATTATTTATTAATGTAATTACATATAGATAGTTACACTAATTTTTACGGGGCGTGAGATTTACAATGTTGTTGAAGCCCTTTAATTATCTTTAATTACAAGATTACAATCTAATTACTTGATTAAACAAACACGTCTACTATAGTAATTCTCACTAATTATATCAAATTCTAATTATCATGTGATTTTTTAAAAGTGCCTTAAATTTTATCTATATACATGTTATTGGATTGTGAATAGATAAATTATTTACATAAAAAAATATATATTACATTAAACAAATAATCAAAATTTCAATTAAAATTTTATTGGGTAATTCTAAATGATAAATGTATTTTTTTTTCTTTTGGCATGAGAAAAAATTATAATTTTTATATAAGAATGTACTTTGCAATTATTTTGGACAATCGGTAAATTTTTAAAAAATTCAAAATTATTCTTAATTATAAAATTAGACTCATAGAACTACTTTTAAGTTCTTCTACCTACCTACCTACCTACTTATAAGGAAGCTCAGTTTCTACAAGGCTCCATCCCATATCCTGGGACTGTAACTAGCCAGACACTTTAAAGTATTACTTTTCATTTATTATTGACCGGTGTAGATTCCAGAACATTTTAAATACATATATATATATATATTAAAAAAAGAGCGAGAGCTATAATATTGGAAGCTACCAAAATTGATTGTAAAAATAGCACGTTCTTCATTAAAAAAATATATCTTCTCTTGCTCTAGAAATTTCTGCTGTCCAAGTTCAACAAATTAATAAATAAATAAAGACAATTTTTTTATTTAAAAAAAACATAAATCATTTAGTTTGAAATGTCATCAAAATTAGCTAGATACCCATACCATACAATTCTAACATCATTCAATAAAAAAAGGGCTAATTACAAACTTCGTATTAAATATATATTTTTTAGGGTTTATACTGTTTTAGGCCATGTGTTTTGACTTATTACCTATTTGGATTTTGTGTTTTGACAAATTATATTTTGGATCCTATATTTTGTAAAATGGCTCAAATAGGCCCCTGAACCTAATTTTGATAAACAAAAAATTGAATATAACAATACAGTTCTTAGGCAGAATGACTGTATTTTTGTTATGAGTTATTAGTTTGATGAATTATTTGTGATTTTAGTTCAAAAAACTTTGATCAAAATCGAGTTTAGGGGTCTATTTAAACTATTTTATAAAACACAGAGTCCAAAAATTAATTTTTTAAAATAAAAGGCCCAAACAAATAATGAGCCAAAACACAGAGTCGAAAAAGGCATAAACCCTATTTTTTACAATAGAGAATATATATATAATATTTTGTTTATACCTAAATATCACATTTAATCATTTATTTATTTTTTTAAATCTAATTTTGGTTTTTTTTCTTCTGATGAGTAATATTTTATATTTTATCTTCATCCTATAGTAAATTACTAGGTGCACGTTTGTTTTGTTTTATTTAGAAAATTTATTAATTATTTTTATTAAGTCTATATAATTTTCATATAAATTTTAAATAAATAAATAATATTATATATAAAAGAATGACATAAACATATTAAAAGAAAATTTTAACAAAAAAAATATTTATGTTTTTTTAAAAAATAATATGATAATATTTTAGATCACAAACTACCCTATTTGGTACAAAACTTTCATAATATTATTCAAATTACACCTCAATGATTGGAGAAAAAACTTATTTATTCTTGATAGAAGATAAATGTTATTCTAATTTCTTATTTAGTTACATAGTCATATACTATTTGTACACAAACGACACTTATATAATGTATTTACTATAACATGTGAATTTATATTAATATAATTATTAAATATTTAGTTTTTTATTAAATATTATTATTATAATATTTGAATTTATATTAATATTTATTCTAACAAATTTTATAAAAATTAGGATTAAATATTATATGTTGTATATTATTATAATAATAATATTTTATAAGATTTCAATTTATATGGATATAATTAATATATATCTAGTTTAGTATTAAATATAATAATAATATTTTATAACATTTAAATTTATAATATCTAATGATATTTAATAATATTTGAATTTAATAATGATATTTTATGACATTTGAATTTATATTAATATAATTAATAAATATCTAATAATATTTTATAATATTCGAATTTATATTAATATAATAAATAAATATTTATTTTTAATTAGTTTTATAAATATATTCTGTTAAATATTTAGAATATTCAGTTAAAATTAATAAAAGAAACTGTTAAAACTAAAGTTTTCCTTTATCTAGACATTTTTTATATAGAAGAGATATTAGAATAACAAGGAATAAAATAAAATATAATCTTAAGAAACATATGTTATATTTTCAAACATGTTTTATTAATAGAAAATTATTATTTTGTTTGTTGAAGTTGGTTTGTATGATGACATTTTTCATTCAAATTATTGAACTTTGATTTTCCCCTTCAAAACAATGAAAGAAAAATACTTTTGATCACAACTTTATTCTTAAAATAGACATTTATTAATTCTTGTTTATATTAAAACCTCATGTTACAATATCATGAAATGAAGTCATTTATCAAATCCAATCTTTACATAGAATAGCTATTGATGATTTATTCAAAGCCTATTATAATTAAGTAGCTAGCTTAATTATTTTGCGATATAAAACTAAAACTTGTGCCTTTTTTTAAACAAACAAGTGGACTTTTAATATATAACATTTTTTTTAACATTTAAAAAAAACAATAAATAATACTTTCCTAAAGTAGAAAGAATGGAGGAGTGAGAAAATATCTTAACCTCTCCAAGTCTTTATATTGGTTCTTTCTAGCCAATCTATAGTAGTACAGTACCTCTTTCAACTTCCAATTCTCCTTCCTTCTCCAACCCTTCACATATATATATATATATACACATAAATATCATAAAGAGCCCAATGAAATGAATAGTAATTGTTGACAAAAGTTATAGAGTTTGGAAATTCTTCTGCATTTTTTTCTTCAGGTGTTCATATTATTTGTATATACCCAGTTGCCTATATATATAAATGCATAGTAGTAGTGATCAAGGGATTAGGCAGGTGAAGGACGAGTTGGCGGCGGCGGATCCGGTGGCTCCTCAGCCAATAGAGGGACTTCATGACGTGGGTCCACCGCCTTTTCTGACGAAGACCTATGAAATCGTAGAAGACCCGGCAACCAACGACGTCGTTTCGTGGAGTGGAGCCAACAACAGCTTCGTCGTTTGGGACCCCCAGAACTTCGCCATCACTCTTCTCCCCAAATATTTCAAGCACAACAATTTCTCTAGCTTCGTCAGGCAGCTCAATACTTATGTGAGTTTTTCCTTTCGACTTTTTTTTAGCTTTGCACAACTCATGTCTTTTTATAACTTTATATGTAATTTTATTCGAATAAAAATATTAATTTATAAGTGATTGGTTTGTGTTTATATATTCATCATATTCATGTTTGTATGATTAAACATACCTATGTATATATATTATGTTTATATATATTTATATAGCTTTTACAATACACAAAATATCATTAATTTCTGATCCTTACTATGAGTATTCATATTATTTTGCTTGATGGGTTTACTTTAATGTGGACATTTTGTTTGTTTAAATGCATTATTGAAAAAAAAAAGTACTTATTAAACAATTTCAAGCACATCCCCTCAAGCAAAGCTCATCACATTAATACTACTGACTTTTTTTTGCTATCTCTTGTTATATATAAATATATATATCACTATCATGTATACTTGATTGATAGGCGCATTCAAAACTGAGAATAAGATTATATAAATAGATAAATAAATGTGCACAGAACATGCATTAGTTTCAGGATTATTATAGATTTGACATTATTATGTGTTTGTTCAATATAAAATATCATGAAATATCTAGCTAGCTCCTCTAAAGAAAAATCACCCCCCCCCCCCCCCCCCCCCCCCCCCTACTTGGCCACTTGGCTATATGAGATGTAACTATTTCTTGTCTCTGATTCGATAAAGAGAATTACTTTTTATGTGGACTATACATGATTAAATTTGCTGGAAAATAAATATGTATAAAAAAAGATCCTAAATCAACTAAACCTTTAATTTGGTGATCACAAGTACATTAGTTTTAGTTATTATATAGAACAGTTTTATCAGCATATATATAAAAATAAAAGTACTTAATTATTTTTGTTGGATGAACTTTGTTATACGTGTATAAGCAATTAATTGGATATCATGATATGAATATTATCAATATTATATGTAGGGATTTAAAAAAGTTGATCCAGATAGATGGGAGTTTGCGAATGAAGGGTTTCTCAGAGGACAAAAGCATCTTCTAAGGAACATTAGAAGAAGGAAAGGAGCTCAACCACCACCTCAGTATTCACATCAAGCAGCTTCTTCTTTGGACCCTTGTGTTGAACTGGGAAGATTTGGTTTGGATGGTGAAATGGATCGATTAAAGCGTGACAAACAGGTCCTCATGGTGGAACTTGTCAAACTTAGACAACAACAACAGAATACTAAGACTTATCTTCAAACAATGGAAGATAGGCTGAAGAGGACTGAGCTTAAACAACAACAAATGATATATTTCTTGGCCAAAGCAATGAAGAATCCTGGTTTTGTACGACAGCTAATGGAGCAGAAGGATAAGAGGAAAGAGCTTGAGGAGGCGATTCGCAGTAAGAGAAGGCGGCAAGCTATAGAACAAGGCAATGTTAACAGTGTACTTGAACAAGTGGAGGTTGTTGTTGATGATGGTGATGATGAGGATGATGTTGATGTTGTTCATATTGTTGATGATCATGATCATATAGCCCAAAGTGGAGGAGGGTCATCATCATCATCCGCTGGGAATTTTGTGAAAATGGAACCGCATGAAGATCACCACTATAGCAATACTAATATGTCAGCTGAGTCGTTTGATGTAGTTGAGGAGTTGGCTGATGAGCTTGCTATTGACATGACTGCTGGGGTAAGTTGTCAAAACATGATAAACAATACAGAAGAGGAGGTAGTACTACATGTAAATAATGATCAGATTGGTGAGTTACAAGGAAGCAATAGTAGTAGTACTACTGTTCATAAAGACCTTATTGATGCCGGTTTTTGGATAAATTTATTGAATGAGAACATGGAGGAAGGGGTTGTTATGGGTGTTGATGGTGCAGTAGAAGAAGATGAGGAAGATGTAGATGTAATGGTTGAGCAGCTTGGTAATTACTTAGCCTCTAGTCCCAAGTAATTAAGACTCAGAAATAAATATTAATCGATCAGATAGATCTGCTTCATCATTTCATATATAACAATAATTATATATTTATGGAGATTTATATATATATATTATATATATTTCCGATATTATTCTCTTGACGACTGATATGTTTATTCTCTTTGATGTAGCTAGCTAGGTAGCTAGAGATAGGAGGTCACCGCTTTGGTTTCTTGAACAGTACTTTCTTTCTGGTTTATCAATGAGCTAATATGCAAATTGCATTAAAGTTACACCAATGACACATGGGAATTAAGCACCACAAACTTTAGTCATGTCCATGGAGACTGGGGTTAGATTTCATTTCCCTTGTGTAGTTATCATTGATATTTAATCTCCTTTGACTCAATCTTCTGCTATAAATATGTATATATATATATATATTCACACACACACACACATGCACACACACAGATATAAATATATATATATATACAGTACGAATATTTCAAACTGCGTTCTTCATATCTCAAATATATGTTTCATGCATGAGTCCAATCTGTATGGACTTAACTTCTTACGTGGAAGGTATACAATTCTAGCTATATTAATCTATTTATGTATATGTATATATATATATATATATATTTACTTCCATCTATATGGAGCTGGGACTACTTAAAAGAGGGTTTTAGCAGCTTTAAGCATATATTTTTGTCTTTCTGATCTTGTATTTTGTCTTCGATTATTGCCTTGTTGGAAATTATATAAATATATATATATATATATATATATTAAGAAAACTTATGGATATACGCGCGGTGGCCAGTACGATTGTCATCCCGAGTACATAATGAATAGAAGTACTAATACCCGGGATTCGAAAAAGCCATCAAAATGACATTATGTAAAATTATATGGTTCACTGGAGGACATTATGTTTCACGGTTAAGGAAACCTAAGAACAATTTCGTTATAACATAATAGGCAATCACAGAGAGTAGTGTTCCTAGTGTGGTCGTCCGAAGATCATTAAAAACTGTTCAAGATTGAGTATTTGTCTCAATTTCATGCGTTCTTATGTCAACCACAAAATTGTTTACGAATTATTCATAATTTTATTCACCCTAAATATTTTATGAATATTTTATGAAGAAATCATGAATATTAATGTGCTAAATATTATTCAACCTATCTTAATGTATGAATATAATCTAAATATATCTAACATAATTATGAATGTACAACATATTTAAAATTATAAAGTCATACATATAAAATTAAAGATAATTATACTAAAAATAAATTTTGCATGAAGAACAACAGAATAATCATACAAATTAGTGTAATTAAATATATGTACGAAAATAAATACAATAATTTCATATATATACTTAATGGCAGAAAAAAAATCATGCTAAATAAGACAATAAATCATTTACTGATTTGGTGAATTAATAAAATAATTGCACAAAATTAATTGTAAAAAATAATTACATTCTTAAAAGATAATTATTTAATATTGCATGAATAATGAAAATATATCATACAATAAATGCACCAAAATCAAGTAATTGCACATTTTAATTAATTTCCAAATATATAATTTACCAAAATTATATGTTTTAATTAAATTTGCAAAAATTAAAAATGAAATTTATTATCTAAATAAGAATTAAAATCAAGAAAATAATAAAATCCCAAAATAAATAAATAAAAATGTAATTTTTCGGAATTTCTTCAATTTTTCTTAATTTTTTTTTTAAAATCTGCCATGGGGAAAACGACATGTCGTTTTCCCCTTATTGTTGTCGTGTGACCCGTCAAACGATGGGTCGTTTTTCTGCAGCAGGGGGAAAACGACATGTCGTTTCCCCCGTCTTCTTCCTCCAGCCGGGTCGAAAATGACCCGGTTTCTGCGTGTGGGTCTAACAGACCCGATCCAAAACCCGGTTGGAAAATAGTATTCCGACGACCAAAATACCAGTTTCAAAGCCCAGAATTCATGGAAATAAATAGATAAAGATATTCATGGCTTTATATTTATTAAACAACAACAACAACAAAAAATCGAACTTTAATATCAAAAAAATAAAAAATAAAAATTCGGCCATAAACGGGTCCAAACGAAAACCCGATGGAAAACAATGATTTTCATGTCCAAATTCGTAATTTTTTGCCCATATTGAATCTGAAACAATGTCTAAAGAAATTCATGACGTTTTGTTGATGTAAAAACAAATAGAAACTGAACTTTAATATCAAAGAAAACTTTTGGCCATTATCAGGTACATGAAGGTTTCAAAACTGATTTTGGATTCTCAAAACTTGATTTGGAAACATAGATCATTAGAAAAAGTAATCTGAAATTTCTAGTGGTACTTATGTGGAAAATTAGTTTTGAAACAAAAATTCAAAAAATATGTGGCCTTAAAACTCTCGATCAAAATGAAAAAAATAAAATAAAATGTTATGAATATGGCCAACTAAAACAATATATATATATATATATATATGAAGATGAATATGAATATAAAGGCATATATAAAGCAAATAAATATATATGCAGATAAAATTAGCAAGGCAGAGATGTAGATTAGGCGACTGATACCATATGTTAGTTTAAAATAAATGTAGGCGGAATTAATATATAGAATGAACATATACAAAAAGAGGATCGAATATTGTATACCTCCAGCCATTGCAATTGATAACCTCGATCTAGCTTTAGATCTACAAAAGAAAAGAAACTGAAGTTAGAACGAGTACACGGGCTTCCAAGCTTTCACTAACTCTTTTAGATGGAGTTACTGAAAGTCAGAATGAGCAGTGAGCTTGGGGACTGATACTCTATATTTATAGAGTGAGACCTACCATCAGAGTCTCTGCCACAAATTGAGATATTTTCTCAATCAGTTGGGATATGAAAAATCGGATAACAACAAAATCAGGTAACAAATAATGTTGACCATTAATTAGAATATTTTGTCAATAAATTAAATATTGACTTTAATATATTAAATCAATTAGTTGTAACAAATTGATTTTATATACCAAATCTAAATAAATATTCTAACACGATTGTCATCCCGAGTACATAATGAATAGAAGTACTAATACCTGGGATTCGAAAAAGGCATACTAATACCTGGGATTCGAAAAAGGCATCAAAATGAGCATCATATAAATATATATGTTCATATATGTGTGTTAATTTTTTGGCATTGTATATCTTGTGAGTTGTGTGTTAATCAAAGGTAACACTTTTATTGTATATTTTTATAAGTAATGTGTTAGGATCAAAATTCATTTTGTTTAATTTTTGCAGGTGGTCTTGGATTCTTATACAAATTTAGTTATCGATTTTTGGGCATTTACATATACCAAGATGTGTACTAACATTAGTATGGCTAAACTCATATTATTTTGTAAGGACCAATATTTTGTGTATGACAAATTAGGTCCAATCGCATCTGGAATGGACTTTTGTTATGTCTGCAATATATTCGTTTTTAGTTAGAGTCCACGTCAGCATGTGTGTAAAGCAAGGTTGTTAGTGAGTTACAGCTGTTAGTTGGTTCGGGATTATACCTGATTGTAGCCAAGGATATATATTAGGCTGGTTAATTAGTTATAGCGAACTCTCTTTGTTCGATAGATTGGATTGGATATTTTTGCTCTGTTTTCTTTCTTTTTCTTTCACTGATTTTTGCAGGTGTTTGCAAGAAACTCCATTGAAGATGGTCGAAAGCTTTCTGTGCAAGCACTGAAATCAAGCCGTGATTGCTGAAGGTGTTCAGCTGGGTCTTGATGTTATAGATCTGAAGGTTTTCGGGTTTGAGACATTGTTGAAGGGAGTTCAACATTGAAGCAAGGGGATCTTGCATTTATAACCAAGGGATTTGGTTGGTTAGGGTAAATAGCTTCACTGTATTTTGAGATAGTTTGTACAGTTTTTACATATTGAATCTTGAACTGGTTTATGTAAAATTACTTCTGAATATAGTGAGAGTTTTTACCCTGGTTTAGGGAACCCAAGCACTAGTCGGCTAAAATGTGTTTTCAGTGCAGATGAAGCTTGTAATTTTTGTGTGTCAACTTTTATAATTGTGTAGGGAATATCCAAGCATAAATCAAGATAAAGATTGTAAAACTGGAAAGATAGGCTAGAACTTTGGTTTTTCAATTGGTATCAGAGCCAGGTTGTTCTAATTGTTTTTTTTTTCTTTCGATCCTCCTATCTTTTGTGTACTGAGATTGAGTTTTGATTTGTTCTCGTGTAATTCGCAATTCTTGTTTTTTTTTGGGATCTCCAGTTGACACTGACCCCCTCTGAGTTCCGACTCTGGGAATATATTGTCTTTTGCTTTTGTTCAATTGTTTGTACAGAATGGAGATGTTCAGAGAAGGAGGTTCTACATCTCGACCCCCAATGCTTGAAGGGGAAAATTATCCTTACTGGAAGACAAAAATGCGTGCATTCTTGAGAGTTGTTGATGAATGGGTGTGGATGGCTGTTGAAGATGGATGGAAGTGTCCAACCGTTGTTGAAGATGAAGTTGTTGAGCCTAAACAAATGAGTCTATGGACTACAGAAGAGATGGAAAGGGCCAATTTTAATTCAAAGGCTATGCATGCTCTCTTTAATGCAGTTTCTACAAATCAGCTAAAAGTCATAGCCAACTGTGAAATTGCCAAAGAAGCTTGGGAGAAACTGAGAATAATGAATGAAGGAATTGATGCTGTAAAGAAGTCCAGACTGAGGGCTTTGGAAAAAGCATTTGAAAATATGTCTATGGAAGAGGAAGAAACTGTAGCGGAGTTCCATGCCAAATTGTGCGATATCTCAAATGAATCTTATGCACTTGGAAAGACTTATTCAAACGCAAAACTAGTTCGCAAGGTGCTTGGAGTTCTGCCTCGGAAGTTCATGTCAAAGGTTACCTCTATAGAAGAAATGTGAAATGTCGAGGAACTTGATCTTGATGAGTTAATTGGGTCATTACAGAACTATGAAATGAGTCTCGCCCGGTGGAAGAAAGGCAAGAAGCAGAAAGATCCCGAAAAAGAAAAAGCTGATAACAGTCTTGCATTTGTGCATAAGGAGGAAAAGAAGTTAATCTCAGATGCATCTGAGGGTTTTACTGATGAGACTTTCGCGCTGCTGACCAAAAATTATGCAAAATTCTTGAAGAGGAATTACAAGAAAAACTTTCCAGGAGGAAAAGAGAATTGGCTCAGAAGAAATTTTGGTGGAAACAATAAGCAAACTCAGTAGTTTGGCGACAAGAAAAACAGGGGAATACAGTGCCGAGAATGTGGAGGATTTGGACATATTCAAGCTGAGTGTGCCAACACTCTTAAGAAGAAGAAAGCCTTAGCAGCTACATGGAATGATAGTGATGAAGAAAAGAGCTCCACTTCAAGTGACAAGTCTGATGAAGAGAAACAGGTGGTGGCTTTTGTGGCAAAGAGTCATCAATCAATGTGTTCAGAGGAAGATGAAAACACAAGCTCAACAGATGAGGACAGTGACGGGAGACAACATGCATATGAAGAGATGTTCGCTCAATGGGAGTATATGGCTAAACAAATCAAAGGTCTCACTAGTGCAAAACAACAACTTGAATCTGAGAAGGATGAGTTGGAGGACACTGTGAAAAAGCTCACAAAACAGCTTGATGAGAAGGACAGTGAGATTTACAAACTTACTACAGATTTAATAAGGGCTAGACAATCTCTTGAGTTTATCCCTCCAGGAACTGCTGCAATTAACCACACCTTGCAGTTACAAAAACCATATGGAGATCGAACATCCATTGGGTACAAAATGCTTTACAAGAAAGGGGAGAATTTAGGAATTAATGACCCCTCTTTGTCTATGAACAAGGAAGATAGGACTCATGATGAATCAATGCACAATACCTTTAGTCCTGGTTTTCCAGATTCCACTAAACGGATTAGTGTCTCATCTGGACCCATCAAGTTGAATTACGAAGGAAGGAAGACTATCCTGGATGGTCAGATTCACAAAGAGAGATTTGTTCCCATTTGTCATTTTTGTAACAAAAGAGGACATATTCGGCTCAGATGCTACAAGTTGCAGGCATATTTGACAGCTATGATCGATCGTCCGAATAGCTTTCCACAATTGAATCGATTTACGGGAAAGTTGTCATCTAGTGAGCGGAAACCAAAATCTGATCTTAACAAGAGTGTTGCATTAGTTGCCCACACCTCTCTTTCAACTTTTCAAGAAGACCAATGGTACTTCGATAGTGGATGTTCTCGCCATATGACCGGCAACAGAAATGTGTTGGTAAACTATAAAGAATGAAAGGAGGGAGCTGTGACTTTTGGTGATGGGAACAAGGGTTAGATATTTGGAAAAGGTGATCTGGTGCTAAATGGAGTAGCTCCATTGACTGAGGTGTTGTACGTCAAAGGTCTCAAGACAAATCTTATTAGCATCAGCCAACTCTGTGACAATGACTTCACTGCAAGTTTCTCTAAAACTCACTGTCTTGTTTCAACTAATGGGTGCTCAGTCTTGACAGGTAATAAAACCAGCGACAACTGCTATGCACTAAGCAATCAAGTCTTATGCAACAGATCTTTTCTTGATAAGCCAGACCTGTGGCATTATAGAGTGGGGCACTTGAACTTCAGAGACTTGTAGAGAATTGTGAAACTACAAGCTGTTCGAGGGATCCCAGAGATGAAAGTCACTAGAGACAGGCTGTGTGGACCTTGCCAACTGGGAAAATAGACAAAAGCATCACATCCTACTGTAAACATGCTTCTCACCTCCCGTGTGCTGGAGTTGATTCAAGTGGATTTAATGGGACCCATGCAGAATGAAAGTCCAAATGGTAAATGATTTGTCATGGTTCTTGTTGACGATTACTCTAGGTACACTTGGGTAGATTTCCTCAAAGAAAAGTCAGACACTTTTGGACTCTTTTCAGCCTTAGTTCTCAGACTCCAAAATGAAAAGGAATCTAAAATTGGGAAAGTCTATCGTCTTCGAAGTGACCATGGAAAGGAGTTTGAAAACACTGTGTTCTCCGATTTCTGCGATCAGTTAGGAATAAAACATGATTTTTCAGCTCCAAAAACCCCTCAATAGAATGGGGTTGTTGAAAGGAAAAACAGGACCCTGCAGGAAATGGCTCGGGTAATGATGCATGCTAAGGATATTTCTAAGCGTTTTTGGGCTGAAGCAATTAATACAGCCTATTATATCTGTAATCGGGTTCATCTGAGAACTGGCACGACATAGACTGCCTATGAGCTTTGGAAAGGAAGGACTCCTAATGTCAGTCATATGCACATTTGTGGATGTGTAAGCTATGTCCAAAATGATCGAGAACATTTAGGAAAATTTGATTCAAGGAGTGATGAAGGAGTGTTTCTTGGGTATTCGCTTAACAGTCGTGCCTATCGTGTGTTCAACAAAAGAACTCGTTCAGTGGTTGAGTCCATCAATGTTCGATTTGATGACTTGGAAAATTCTGAAGAACCAGTGGCAGATGATGAAACTCTAGTCTTAACTACACCTGTTCCAGTCACAGCTAGCCAAAATCAAATGGTTCCTGACACTCCATCTGGGCCACTTCATACTGAACCGACTGCATCAGAGGAACAAGAAGCCGGTCCTAGCGGCTCACAGTGTGATGAGGAAGCTACCAGTGTTCTGCAAAAGGAATCTCAACATGCAAAACTTTATAAAAATGGACCCCCTGCCTGGATTCAGAAGGCTCATCCCCTTGATATTGTTATTGGAAATCCAAATGCTACCGTGGTAACCAGAAGAAAATTACAAAATCTGATTTCCTTCGCCTGTTACTTATCTCAGATTGAGCCAAAAAGTGCCAAGGATGCTCTTTTAGATGAGTTCTGGCTTGCTGCTATGCAAGATGAAATGTTCCAATTCAAACGAAATGATGTGTGGACCCTAGTACCCCTACCTGAAGGAGCTAATGTTGTTGGAACTAAATGGATTTTCAAGAACAAATCAGATGATTTTGGCACTATCATAAGAAATAAGGGAAGGTTAGTTGCACAAGGCTACAATCAGGTGGAAGGAGTGGACTTTGAAGAAACCTTTGCCCCAGTTGCACGGTTGGAGTCTATTCGGTTACTTCTTGCAATTGCATGCCATCTGAGAATCAAATTACATCAAATGGATGTAAAAAGTGTGTTTCTGAATGGTATTCTCCAAGAGGAAGTTTATGTGAAACAACCTCAAGGTTTTGAGGACCCTCAGTTCCCTGACTATGTTTTCCACCCGAAAAAGGCCCTATATGGATTAAAGCAAGCTCCTCGCGCATGGTATGACAGACTTACTGCCTACCTTCTGTCCAATGGATTCACCCGTGCTAGTGCAGATAATACCCTCTTCATCAGCTATCTCACTGATGGAATATTTGTTGCACAAATATATGTCGATGACATAATTTTTGGGTCAACTTATGAGAGTGAGGTTACTAGGTTTGTAGATCTTATGCAAAGTGAGTTTGAGATGAGTTTAATAGGTGATCTATCTTATTTTCTAGGACTTCAAATTAAGCAATCAGATCAGGGAATGTTTATTTCTCAGTCTAAGTATACCAAGTCCATGTTAGAAAACTTTGGTTTCACTCAGGTCAAACATGCACGCACTCCTATAGGCACCACCTCTAAACTCAACAAAGATGAATCTGGGGACCCGGTAGATCCAACCCTGTACCGTAGCATGATAGGAAGCCTGTTATATCTCACAGCTAGCCGTCCTGACATTTCCTTTAGTGTTGGTCTATGTGCCCGTTATCAAGCCAATCCCAAACAGTCTCATCTTACTGCTGTCAAACGTATTTTTAAATATCTTGCAGGGACTATCAAATTTGGTTTATGGTATTCATGTGATACAACTACGTCCTTGGTAGGGTATAGTGACTCTGATTGGGCAAGATCTCTAGATGATAGGAAAAGTACTTCTGGGGGTTGTTTCTATATCGAGAACAATTTGGTGTCTTGGTTTAGCAAGAAACAACATTCTATTTAACTCTCCACTGCTGAAGCAAAGTACATTGCGGCTGGCAGTTGTTGTACTCAGCTCATCTGGCTCAATAAGATGCTCACTGATTATGGCTATCCCCAAAAGTCATTGACCCTCTTTTGTGATAGCACAAGTGCCATTAACATTTCCAAAAACCCAGTTCAACATTCAAGGACCAAACACATTGACCTACGTTATCATTTCATTAGAAACATGGTTGAGTCTAAATTGCTAACAATTTCTCATGTTTCCACTAATGCCCAGTTAGCAGATTTGTTTACAAAAGCTCTTGATGCTCAAACTTATGCACATCTCCGAACCAACATTGGCCTCTGTATCATCTGAGAGGTTCGGTGTTTCGTCTGGTCACATTTTTTTTCATGCTTTACCAATTTTTATTTTTCCTAAGTCTGTGTGAAGTACTTGTATCTTGGTCACTGCTTCTTACTCACACTATTGTTTTCCAAGATTTAGAATTGAGCCCTTATTTTCTCCAGCTCAAAAGGCTACCATTATTGGATGCAATGGGAAGAGCTTCCTTTGTACCATCTTATGCCCTGAGGAGTTTGCTCCTCCTCTTGGTGTTTGATGAGAAAAATAAAAATAAAAGGAGACATCTACATCTCTGATGATGAGTGAAAGCCAGTGCTGGGTATTTGGAAAACTCGGAGTGTTTGTTGTCAAAAGAGGATATATCAAATAAAAAAAAGGGGCAGTTTTTTTTTTTTTCATGTTGAGTGAGTGGACCACTTAATGATTTTGGTCCACATGAGGTCTTTTTGCACACACAAATGAAAATAATGGCTCAAATCTCTTGTTAAGAAAAACTTTGTGTGTTTAGGCAGTGTTTTTCCGCATGTATATATCACACACTTTTCCCTTTTTTTTTGGTAAGCATGATGTGTATATTTTGATCAGATATTTTAATCCATGTTGAGCTTATCAGAGTTTTTGTTCATAAATCTCTTCTGCCATTCAAGTGTGCATTTTTTTTATGTTGGCTGTTTGGATTCTATTCCTGTCTTTTATTCTTTTAAAAACAAAAAATGTCAGTTTTGGTCCTTCATATTATTAGTGTGGGTTATTTTTTTAATGGGCTTTGTCATTCTTTGTGCACGGTCAATTTCTTGTAAGGGAATTTCTAAAGTCTTTCTATAAATATCATATCACTTGAGCTTGTGTGAGTTGTGTTTACAGTGGTCCAATTGCAGAAACCCTAAACAATTCGGCATTATGAAGCAAAGAGCCAATCGTCGTCGTTCCCGTCTCCGGTCTTCTCCTGTCACCGATGTGCCGGTCTCTCATTCTCCGGAGGTGGCTGTCTCATCCTCTGTGGATGCATCTGTGCCATCTGCAGTCGCCACATCATCCAGTCGTGTTGTGTCTCCTGCTCTTGATTCTAGTGTGGCTATGGCTATTGTTCCGGTTCTGCCTACCGTCGCAGAGTCATCTCCGTCGCCGTCTCTTCCCGAGGTGGTGATTGTGTCTGTTCCTACCGTCAGTCCCTCTGACAAAGTACTCCATGCCCGTCCGCCCAGAAGTCCCCTAAACGCATTACTCGTTCCTCTGCTGAGTCTGCGTCCTTCCCTGTTCCATCCTCTCCATTGTCGACCCCAACCACACCATCTATTCCTTCTCTTAAGTTTCCTGTTAAGCAGTCCTTAACCAAAACCCCCAAGGCTTGGTCTACCTCCAAACCCGCACCCCCACCTCAGTTCGCACCCCCACCCAATCCCGCACCCAAACCGGCACCCCCACCCCAACCCAAACCCGCACCTCAACTCCAATCCACACCAACACCCCAACCAAAACCTCAACCATCGCCTACCCCAAAGCCCCATGTTCCTGTGCAGTCCAAAGGAAAAGATAAAATGCATGAGTCCTCACCTCTCCCCAAACCATCGGCTCCAAAACGTAAACCCAAGGTCACTCCGGTTGCACCATCTCCTAAAAAGTCCAAGCTTACCACTAGTTCTAAGGATTCTGTGTTTGTTGATCCATCGTCTATTCAATACTTTGTTGATGCAACTAAGGCCTCGCACTATCAGAGATGGTTTGTTGTGCGCGATGTGTGGCCTGAATATCTTGTTGTTTTAGAAGATTTTCTTGAATTAGTTGACCTTTTACAGTCTAGGCAGTGGGTTAATACCGTGTCTAAATTGGTGTCCCCTCATCCCATTCTCATTAGGGAATTTTATGCAAATATAGATAAGTCTGTTGTCAATGGGAAAAATGAGGATTGTCTTACTGCATTTGTTCGGGGTAGTCGTATCAAATTTGCACCATCCACTATATCTCATGCACTAAAGATTCCAAAAGTTCTTAAACCTGCATATAATAAGTCATATCGTCCGGATCAATCTACAATGGGTCATGTTTTAACTGGCCAGCCTGATTATGTGTGGGGGAATCATGAAATTCTTGTGACTAAATTGACTCCCTTCTATCGGATTCTGCATCGTGTGGCCCTCTATAATTGGTTTCCCAATTCTCACCTTTCCTCTATTACTCTTGAGATTGGGAAATTTTTATATGCTGTGGGTACCGGCGTGTCAATTGATTTGGCTACTCTCATTTATGATCGTATTGTTGATGTCGCCTCCTCCACTGGTACTCGTAACAAGTTGCCATTTCCGAGCCTGATTCAGCAGATTATTCAGCCTGCCAAACCACCGCTGACCACTCATGACTTTCAGGTTCCCAATCCTATTTTGTGTAAAGGATTTCTGGTCACTCTTAACAGGAAGGTCTCCTCTACTGCTCCTTCTTCTTCACAGCCGTCTAAGCCCCAAGCACCTATGTTTAAAGGTCTGTCGGATTCTAGTTGGCAAGTCCAGTTGTATACTGAGTTCAAGGCATTTACTAAACGGTACAAGAAAGATCAAAATAGGCAAAAGGCCTTTGAAGCGTCGATGTATAAGCTAGTTCATGTGGTCAAGGCTCTGATAGTTCAATTTGAATATGGCTCTCTTTGTTCGATAGATTGGATTGAATATTTTTGCTCTGTTTTCTTTCTTTTTATTTCACTGATTTTTGCAGGTGTTTGCAAGAAACTCCATTGAAGATGGTCGAAAGCTTTCTGTGCAAGCACTGAAATCAAGCCGTGATTGCTGAAGGTGTTCAGCTGGGTCTTGATGTTATAGATTCGAAGGTTTTCGGGTTTGAGACATTGTTGAAGGGAGTTCAACATTGAAGCAAGGGGATCTTGCATTTATAACCAAGGTGTTATACCCAAAAATTGGAGAATGCATCCTAGGAGGCTAAGGAGAATGCATTCTAGGAGAGCTAAGGGGAGTGGTCCTAGGAGACCCCAAGGAGGATGTGGTCCTAGGAGACCCCAAGGAGGATGTGGTCCTAGGAGACCCCAAGGGAGTGGTCTTAGGAGACCCCAAGGAGGATGTGGTCCTAAGAGACCCCAAGGATGTGTAGGAGGCAAGCCTCCCAAGGTTTCCTAAGTGTTGGCTCGAACGTGTCCAAGGTAAGTAGCTAAGGAGGAGGAGTCTCATGCAAGAGGAAGGAGACTTAGATTTTGATAAGGAGAGCCTATACAATGTTCGATCGGACATGTTTGGGAGATGCTAAAGGAGAATTCCTTGACCTTGTCCAAGGTGAGATGTTATGGAGGATGTTGCCTCAATGTTGTCCAAGGTGAGGCACCAAGGAGGTTGCCCCAATGTTGTCCAAGGTGAGGTGCCAAGGAGGTTGCCTCGGACCACCTTGGTCCGAGGAGAAGCCAAGGAGATTGGTTCAAGGAGGAACATGGCATGCTAGAGGAGAGTGCCATGTTAGAGGAGAGAAGTGCATGTCCTACCACCATGCACGTTCAACCCACAAAAACATGTCCTACCACCATGCATATCCTACCACCATGCATGTTCAACCAGCACTTGCATGGGTAGTGAGTAGGAGGTGGACCAACTAGCTAGAGGAGACTAAGTCAGACACAACTCCAACAACATACGCGGGAATCTCTCATTCTTCCCACAAATGGGGGGTTTGTTACATTTCGAATTTTGAATGTTTAAATGTAATAAATATAATAAAATATCCCTATCATAAGGGGATATCAGTTGAGGATCCCAGGCCTATAAATAGAGAGTTTATGGGATGAGAGAGGGGCTTCCTTCTACTTCTTCTTTCTAGAGAAAGAAAATTGGGTCTGTCTATTCTAGAGAGAGAAAGTGCTGAAATAAGAGAGAATTCTTGTATTTTTGCAATCTGTACTGAAGAAACTCAGTTGGCTCAGTCCATCTGATCTTGAGTACGGATCTATAAATCAAAACTCTAAGTGGATTAGGCTATTACCGACAATCGGGACTGAACCACTATAAAAATCTCTTGTGTGTTCTTTATTTTCTTTATTATACCGTCTGTGTCGTTTATATTCTCTTGAAGGCTTGTCGTTATTGACGTTCTCACGTCGTTGGCTAAAAAGACAGTCAACACAAGGGATTTGGTTGGTTAGGGCAAATAGCTTCACTGTATTTTGAGATAGTTTGTATAGTTTTTACATATTGAATCTTGAACTGGTTTATGTAAAATTACTTCTGAATATAGTGAGAGTTTTTACCCTGGTTCAGGGAACCCAAGCACTAGTCGGCTGAAATGTGTTTTCAGTGCAGATGAAGCTTGTAATTTTTGTGTGTCAACTTTTATAATTGTGTAGGGAATATCCAAGCATAAATCAAGATAAAGATTGTAAAACTGGAAAGATAGGCTAAAACTTTGGTTTTTCATATTTCGTTCCAAATGTTTATATATGTTAATCCTCATGCATAATAAATAGATATAAAATAGAACTTATAAATATACACAAGGGTTGGTTTTGCAAACTTTTGTCCCGAGAGAGAGGGTTACTCAGGTCACAGAACAAAAAGTTAGATGTATATAATAGAGAGAGTAGTGAATTGCTTAATCTGCAATGTAAATATATTTTTTATATATAGTTTTTTAGATATTTAGGGGAAAATACACAATTTATTATGTTTGTAGTACTTAATTACCTAAATTATATTTTTTAGCGACGAAAGTACATTTCGTTCATGTTTTGGTGTAATTTAGTACAACCGTCAATTCTCACCATTAAGTTCGATTGTGACACGTAGACAAAAATACTCAATTAAATTGATATTTACAGTGAAAGTACATAATTAAAAAGATATTTGTGGCGAAAGTACCAAATTTAAGAGATATTTACGACGAAAGTACTCAAGTTATAAGTAAATTTCACATCACGGTGGCAGACTTAACAGCGAAACAAGCAGCTACATTAAACTACACCAAAACATGAACGGGATGTATTTTTACTGCCAAAAAAATAATTTAGATATTTAAGTGCTACAAACACAATAATTTAAGTATTTTCTTATAAATTTAACTATTTTTTTTATATAATACGTGGATGTAGTGATAGGGTTGCACGTGGTCTGCATGAACAGTTTAGCTGGCAATTATATTATAATTGTCTACCTATGGCCCCGCCCAACTTTCTCAAACATTCCTATAATATTTTAATATTTATATATATAACTAGAGCTCTTTATACTATAAAAAAATTCTTAGGGTTTATGACTTACTCTGTCGTTAAGGCAAGTTTGAGTGTTTATTTTATGTAAAAACCCTATTAATTTCATTCAAATAGTTGGGACCAAGTCCAGTACATGATAGCTCTGAGATATGCTACGAACCATTAGCCAACGGCAATAAAGACCATAAGACCGATATGAAACCCCAAAAAAACTAAAGATATATATATAATCATTATGGAAAACTACTAAACTATTTAGAAAGGCAGGAAACAACAACACAGGTATAATTATTATTTCCACACAGGAGTAAATCCGGAAAGGAAATAGAAAATTCAACTTAAGAAAAATAAAAAAATAGGGTTACTACTTGTATTACTTTTGTCCTAATTTTTTCTTAGCTATTAGACTAAAAATTTTATATTTTGACTCACATAGGTCCTCAATGTTATATTTTATTAATTAAAACCTAATTTATAATGATAAAGTGAGATTTTTAACTAAAAAAATATAGCACCAATTTGTTTTTTAACCAAATTAATCAATTAATTATTACCAAATATATTATTTTGGTAGATTGACCTTAATATTTTTTATCAAATATTAAAAATTTATTTTTTATTATACATCTTAAACATTTAATATCACTTATATATTAATTAGTTTATTATTTTCAATAAAAAAAATTACATATTTTAAATTTTAGAAGTATAAGTGTGATTCTATCTATAATATCATTTTTTTTCTCACTACACACATTTCTATTTAAAGTGGAAAGAATTTTTAATAATTTTTTAGGAGTTTAAATAGAAATGTGTGCAGTGAGGAAAAAAATAATGTTATAGATAAAAGCATCCTTAATAAATTTCATGGTTCTTGTTGTCCGTGATTTTATCATTGGACACGTGGTAGTCATTAGAGAAGTAGTTAGGCTCCTTGGGAGCTAATGAAATCCTGTGGAGCTTACCTAGAGCTCCTCGGAGTGTAAACTCCTCCCAGTGCGTTATGATCCACTTCTAGGCGTGGATGTCTTCAAGTTAGGCCACGTCCCACGGACCTCCATTGCAGTCCTCCCATCCTCCTGGTCAGTTAGTTCTCCAGGTCTAGGAGTTTGTCCTTGGGACCTGGAATGAATGCCAAGTGTCAATTACAACAACTTTGTACCACAAGCAGTCATCTGACAACTTTTGGTGCCTCGAGTAGTAGTGTCGAGCCCATACACTCAACAATTGGCATGTCCGAATGCGGTGCCTGACATGGGAAACGTGCAACAACGTTCTAATAGTGTCAGGGGTGTGTCTTTCATAAAGTAGTGGGCTGCAACCTACGAATTGGGCCCCGTGTGATACACCTAAGCCCACCACCTTAATTAGTACATCAAGAGGTATTAATAAGCATTAAACTCCCAAATGATTGGGAATGTTTGTAATAAATCCCCAATGAGGGAATTAATTGTCCCCAGCCACTATAAATAGGGCTAGGGCTTCCAATGTAAAGGACTTTTGGCTTTTGGACTTTTGATCCCACTTTTTGTACTTAGAGAAATATATACGATGCCCGAGAAACCTTCATTGAAGCTTAAATTCTCAAGCTTCAAGAACACTAACACTAAAACCTCGTGGAGTAGGGTTGTTTTATAACCTAAACCACGTATATTCCGTGTCTCTTTCCTGCATTTCTTTAAGTTCTTGTTTAATTAGTTCATAGCAAAAAAAGACAATCAACATTTTGGTGCTTTCATGGAGAGCTTAAAGAAAGCTTCGAAGTTTCAGTCATGGTGACCACCAGAAGAAATGCTCCAAACAACATTTCTCCTACCATCGGAGCTGAGGGAGGGAAACCCAGCCGACCACGTCAACCAGAATACCCGTAGGTGGCCTAAGAGGATTACGACGAAAACACCAAGTACGCCAGGGAGTTTTATGAGGATGATTATTCTCAGCCCATGGACGCGGAGGAATCACAAGAAGTGGCGACTCTCAGAAGCCAAGTCGCCACTAAGCAGAAGAAAATCGATGGCCAAGAGGGGAATATCTCCGCCCTACAGGAGATGGTTAACACCATGAGGGCTACTTTGGTGGCCCAAGGGCTGAAACTGGACCCTCATGGTGAGATAGCTCCTGGGCATCTAGTTGACATGCCACATGCGCACCCAGCCGGAGTGCCATATGTTGAATCAGTGGGTGTGCCTCCCGGGCACCCCATTGACATGGCGCAAGATCCGCTAGCTGGCATGCCACCTGCACACCCAGCTGAAGCTGGAGCCCCGCATGCACCACAAGATTGTGGTAAAGGAAAAGTTGATGAAGATGCAACGCAAGGGCGGAAGAGAACTCGTCGGGCTTCCGAGCCTATTCATACCCTGGGATGGGCCAATGAGGGTCAGGGGCGTGGAGCCTGAGGACACTGTGAGGCCGCTAGTGTCCCCGGAGCCCAGGGCGTTCTCCCCAGGTGCTATGACAGATCACATTAGGCTTGAAGGAGGAGTTCCGCTAGCACCTCACCATCATCCAAGAAACCTTGGCCAATGGGCCAATAGGAGAAATGTCTCCTGCACTTAATTACAAGGAATAAATGTCTCATTCAATAACGAGTACGTCGACTCTGAGGGTGAAACAGAAGTAGGATACCTCGAGTATGGTGGTCGCCACCAAGCACAACCTGACCTGCGAGATGACTTGAACGCTCACAGCAACAGGGCAGCTCCCGAGGACAATTCCGGGAGAAATAAACTTGACCTCCGAGAGGACCTTATGCTTAGAGAAGAGAACACCTGACACATAGTTCCAACCAATACCACGACCCTCACTGAGCATATTTGGAGAGTTTGAAGAGAATAATGCTTAGAATGGCTCGAAGACAAGGCCAGGACTCCAACTCAGAGGATGAAGATGGGGAGTCATGTGCTCCTCACATTGTGGAAGCCCTGTTACCTCGAGGCTTCAAGATTCCAGACATCACGCCGTACAACGGATGAACGGATCCCACCAACCATCTCTCAAAGTTCAATATATTGATGTCGGTCCACTGCATCTTTGAGGACGCCAAGTGCCACGTCTTCTCGCTGACTTTGACTGGACCAGTAGATGAGTGGTTCAAGAAGCACAAGCCACGATCCATTCACTCTTAGCACCAACTCTCCTCCTCCTTCCGAAGACAAGTCATAACTACTCGAAGGGTGAACTTTGAGGTCAATGCTTTGGCCAACATAAAACAGGGATCACTTGAGACCATTAAACACTTTAAGGAATAAGCAGCTAGGACCAAGAGGGTCGATGATGGCCAACAACTGATAGCTCTACAAGCTGGCATCCGAGTAGGTTCCCCACTATGGGATGCCCTCCAGCGGAGAGAATGCCGTAGGCTCGACGACTTCATATGTCGAGCCCAAGAGTACATCAACTGGGAGGATGTCCATATTGGAGCATTCGGGGGACCAGTCTACGACACCCATTGAGGCCCCCAGCGGGAGCAAGCGCGAGGAAAGGGCAAGGGAAGGAAGCCCAATAGAACTGGAGTAGCTCCTGATGGGAAGTACACTCCACAATACTTTGAGTACACAGACTTGGTGGATACTTAGGAGAATATTTTCGTGGCCACGGAGCACGCCCAGCCCAGACTCCAGCCGCAGGATTGCCTCCACAACAAGTGATCCCTCAGGCTCCGGGCCAAGTGCCCACGACCCCACAGCAGTACATAGCCCATGGACCTCCCTCGATGAACGGGGGAGTAGGGACTATCTCCAGAGGACCCCACTTGGGGGGCACATCAAGGGGCTAGCAGAATCGCTTTGTGTGAGCCTTATTCCACGACGACAAAGTGTTGATGCTAGCCCAGCTGCCAGCACAAATGCCCTGAAAGACGGATCAAGTCATCACATTCTTCGAGGATGATCCTTGGAGGGTGCTTTTTCCCCACCACGACCCTTTAGTGGTCGAGAGCCAAATTTCCAACAAAATGGTGGCTCGGATCCTGGTGGATAGCGGGAGTTCTGTGAACATCTTGTTCAAGTCAGCCTTCGAGAAGATTGGGCTCACTGCTAGTGACTTGTGTCCTTGCACCTCCACTCTTTATGGGTTCTCGAGGGAAGGTCTCATTCCAATGGTGCAGATTGTAATGCCCTGAATTTCCTAATAAGGGTTAGGACCTTGATTAGGAGGCCGAGAGGGCCATAATTGATTTATTATGATATTAAATGATCATATGCGTGTTAATGTGAATTGTATTATTATATGATGATAAATTCATGCATATGGGGGTATTTATAATGATAAGAGCATTTTGGTAATTTGGCATGTTGAGGGCATATTTGTAAATTGGGTGCATGTTGTAATTTGTGAATGAGATTTTATTATTATGGAGATATATTCGAGCTATTCAGCATGAGACGATCATAGATTATGAGTTAGCGGTTCTGTCATAACGGGATCAATTTTGGGGTAATAGAAATGTTTATTTGATGATAAATTGGGAGTATTTGAGATCAGGATGGAATTCTGGAAGTTTTGACTATAATGTCCCCGGGAGTGTTTTCGGGACCCCGAGCCTTAGATTTTATTTGAGGTTACTTAAGCTTGAAGTAGCTTGTCAGATAAGAACGTACGTTAGAAAATATCTCTCTCTCCCTTCCCGATAGCCTATTTTACCCTTCGAAGCTTTCTTAAAGGAATTTTGAGTTCTAGGAGTCGGAATCAAGCGAGGGTCGAGGCATAGCGATCCTAGGAAAGATTATAAGCTTCTTAACCGAAGGATTTGACGGAAAACAACCCAATCAAAGGTAATCTAAGTTTGAAGTTTTGAGTTTCTAAAGTTTTTAAGCTTAGAATTGGACTTTGTGAATTGTTGAGTTTTTGGTTGGTTTGAACCTTGGGTTTTGAGGGTTTTGGAGTATTGGGAAGCTTGGGAACTTTTATTTGATGATTGGGGAGTGTTTAGGTATGATTTTGGAGGCTTTGGAGTGTTAAAATCGAGTTTGGGAATGGCCCAGGGTTGGGGGTCGCGGCCCTGTTCTTGGGGTGTCGCGGCCCTTGCATGAAGAAGCAGGTGGAGGAAGTGAACCTGCTGGGCGCCGCGGCCCTTGGCTCATAAAATTCCGGAGGCCGCGGCCCAAGGTGTTAGGGTCGCAGCCCTTGCCATGTTTTCATCCCGTTTGCTCGTTTTAACTCTGGGAACTTGGCTATAGGCCTCGGGAGTGTTCCTACTACTTGGATTAGTTTGGATTGTTGTCTCGGAGGCTAGATTTTGGTGTGGAAACCTATGTTGATCATTTTATTGATGGTGTCCCATATTTGGTTATGACTAGGTGACCGCTAAAGGCTTAAAGGTTGATCGTTCTCAAGGGTCGTTCTTATATTGGTTCTAGCTCGAATCTGAGGTAAGAAAATTGCACCCTGTGTATATGTGACATGCATGGCCATTCTTGATGCATGTTGGTTGATTATTAAACGTGACATGCATGGCTATTATTGGTGCATGTTGGATTGTTAAATATAATGCATATGATGCATGAGAAGCATGTGATTAGGACATGCTTTATATACTGAGTATGATATCGTTCAGAGCTTGAGCCTCTGTGTTCGTGCATAGTCCTAATTGTACTAGTACTTGTTAGGTAAGCATGTTGAATACCTTGTTATGGATATTGGATATGTGATACATGTTTGGTGGCATGGCTTACTTGTGTGTGGCACTGACTTATTAGTCAGAATCGGCAATGGTGTTAGATCCATCTGTGAGACTGTGATTTATTAGTCAAGTTCACATTGAGTTGAACACTGGTCGTGTTTTACTAACCTAAGAGTCAGAAATGGCATAGCGTTGTGAACGCCGAGCCAAATGAAGATTAGATCTAATCGATATCAGCATTGAATGACTCATATGGGGTATTAATGCTGGACCGACCGGAAGGTCAATGAAAATTATAAGCGCTTGGCTAGTCTAAGACTAGTAATTCAGAGCCAGGGCATATGGCCCCGGTGACTGTTTGTCACATGGCTAGGGAACGCTGTTCCATAGTTATGACTCTAGAGTCAGGAGGAAGGTTATGTTGGTGACTAATCACCGTGCACCTATCCTGCTAAATCTAGTGAGATGCTCACTTATTTGTTAAGCCCTGGTGATCCTATCATCACATGGCTAAAGGGTGTTGTCCCCATATTTGTGACTTTTGTGATAGTCACCTATTTGTTTGGACTGTTGGTCCTGAATAAGTAATACAATCACTGTTGATATTATATCATGTTATATTGTGTTTTCTTGATGGGCTTTGGCTCACGGGTGCTATGTGGTGCAGGTAGAGGCAAAAGAAAGTTGGACCATCCTTGAGTAGGAGAGCTTAGGTGATGAGGTGTACATATGCAGATGCTCGTCCACCACGGCCGAGGTTGAGAAGGAACTAGGGTTAAACCCTGTTTTGCCGCATAGAACGGCCTGTTGTAAATATTTTCTTGTAATAGACTCTGAAATTATAATTTTGGGATCCCAACCTATATATTAAACGTTCTAATGAAACGTTACATCTTAACCAGAGTTTTTAATCCCTAAACTGCTAATCATACTTAGCACACGATTTTGGCCAAATGACTCGATTAGCGAGTTTAGCACTGTTTACAAGGCACACCGTAACAGTCCTTGGAGTTTAGGGCATTACAAATTGGTATCAAAGCGAGCCAAGGTTTATGGTTCCTGAAGACAAGCTGGGCATGTACACTCATCACTGAAGATAGCTTCACTCATAGAATGGTAACTATTTCTGTAGTTATGTGCATAGCTGCTTAAATAGAATGTAAATGTTTTACCTGCACATTGTATTAGGGAGCATGAGATTCTGATAGAGCTTGGCTCTTGAATATATGATTATATGCTCCGTGAATATATATATATGATTGTGATCATATGATTGCCTGCTCTATGAATCTATTTAATTGTGATATTTGCATGCTGGAGTTGGAGGCATGGTTTGAATATTGAAGAGCAGGGATTATGAGTAATGTATGAATGCCATGGGCATGTTTTTAGCACTGCAAGGGGTTAATGATTGTGGTGTGGTAATATTTATCCCATGGGGGAAAGCCCTTGATATGCTTATTGTGATTAATGGGTCAACTTATTAACTGCAGATTCAATCAACAGATTTACATCCAAGGCAGATTATGAGGCCTGGTGATGGTTATACAGGGGCTGGGAGTTACAGCCAAGGTATCAGTTCTTCATCTGCTCCCATGAATTTTCAGCAGATGCTTACAGATTTGCAATTAAGATTGCAGAGGCATGAGGAAGAGATTAGATATTTGAAGCAACAGCGGAGTCTGTTGGGGAGCACCTCTTCCTCTGCTATGCCAGGAGTGGCATCAGCTTTAGCTCAGCCTAGGGTTGAAAATGGATGGGAATTCCTTTGTGGAAGATTCCTGAAGTTTTACCCTTCAGTCTTCGAGGGAGGCCTAGATCCATTCAGAGCTGAGCAATGGATGGGCATGATCAGTTCCATTCTTGATAGTATGGGACTAGTGGGTCACGATAGGGTGATCTGTGCTACATATGTATTGCGGGAGGATGCCCGGACGTGGTGGGAGGTAGTGTCCCAGACACGAGACACAGCTGTGATGGATTGGAAAGAATTTAGACAGCTATTTAATGAGAAATATTATTGTGTTGTAGCCAAGACTGCTAAGATGAATGAGTTTCTGAATCTTGTTCAAGGAAAGGCATCAGTGACCGAGTATGTTACTAAATTTGATGGGTTGACCAAGTTTGCCTTTGACATGGTACCCACAGATATAGCTCAGAAGGAAAAGTTTATTCAGGGGTTGAATCCTGGAATAGCTCAGGGCATTGGAGTTGCCCCAGTGCATGAAGTCTCTACCTATGCTCAGGTGGTAGAGAAGGCTCTTATTGTTGAAAGCATAATAGTTGAGAAGAAGAGTGCCAGGGAGCATGGAGCTTAGATAGTGGTATCTCCCCTCATTGAAGCAAATAAGAATGAAAGTTGGAAGACTCGTCCAATATGCACGCGGTGCAAGAGGCGTCATTTGGGAGAATGCCGAGCAAGGTCATGTTTTGCTTGTGGCATGGTTGGGAATTTCAAGAAGAATTTCCCAAGGCTAAGAGAGCTTGAGCAAAAGAGGATAGACAGCTCGATTCCAACTCGAGTGTTTATTCCAGGACAGTCAGAGTTTGAGACTGAGACTAGTTCCTCAGGGGTGGCAGGTTAGTTTTCTAGTTTTAATTTCTAAGTTATACTGATTGGTTTTGGTGCCATGCTGTCCTTTTGTTTGTTTCATATATGGAAGTATAAGGATGATACGATGATCACATGGTTATGTTGTGATGGAAATGCAATATGGTATTGGAAACTTAAGAGATGAGTTGGGTTATGGAAATGACTCATCAGTGATCTTGGTAAAGCTGGTTATGACAGGCATTGGTTTGATTCAGGGTATGGATTGGTTAAGTAATTATGGAGTAATCCTAAATGACAAGGAAAGTATAGTAACTCTTGGGCTTGAGAGTGGAAAGCCTTGTGATAGTTGGCATGGTGTATGGTTCTTTATGCTTATGATACCTGTGGTGAGAGCTAGAGTTTTGTTGCAAGGAGGTGCATGGAACTTTTAGCTAGTGTGGTGGATACCACCTAGATTGTGCTAGTGAGATTAGGACAGACTGGATTAGTCTGTGGATTTTGAATGTGTTTCCAGGTGGTCTGACAGGGCTTCTTTTTATGAAAACAGACTAGAATGGTGGTTGGACTAGTGCCAGAGATGGAATCAGATGTAAACACTATTTTGAGTGGCTCAGCGGAGTTATAAGAATTAAAAGTTTAGTTGCCGAGTAAGATGGGATTCTTTAAGGTGGATCTTGGATCTGGTTAGGACCAGTTAGAGATCAGAGAAAGGAAATTATATAAAGGATTATGTTGATATGAGATTAGAGCACTGCAAGTGCTGAATATGTCTTGAGAATTGGTTTAATGCTAAGTTTTTGTGAATCAGATGAATGGTGCATTCAAAGGTTTATTTTAATGGGATTTGTGATCGTCTTGGACGATGACATTGTGGTATTTTCTCTGCAGAGATTTGCCAGGGTGAAGAGTGCATTGGGGGCAGGAGTGTCCATGGGTGGTAAAGATGTTTCAGGTGCCTTGGGAAAGTGTTCTGGGTCTTTTATAGACCAGGATCAGTTAGTGGATTGTTATGACATCCCAGTAATAGAGAAAAGTGATTGCCTATGCAATATGTTGATTAAAGGATCTGACCAGAACTTGAGTAGAGTTCCTGGTGGGCCAAGTGACCAGTTTATTGTTTGAGATTTTTATCTCAAGGAAGATAAAAAGGAAAGATGGTTAAGTGAGTCACAGATAGGAAAGATTGAATGGAAAGCTTTAGCTGGATTAGCTAAGAGTTGTACAGTGAAATATATGAATTAATTATGGTATAGAGATCGGACTTGGGATCCGATGGACTTTGAGATTAGCTGGGAGATTATGGATGAATCTCATGTTATTATTTTATTCTTTTCATTCAGGCATCATGGAAATGTAACAGGATATGAAAGTTTCATAGTGGTGGCCTGAGATGGAGAGGGATGTAATGGGATGTGTGGTAAAGTTCTTAACCTGTTAGCAGGTCAAGACAGAATATCAGGAATCAGTAAGGCCATTATAACCTTTGAGTATTTTATAATGGGATTTATGTGAGATATATTTGTGTGTAATTATGTGATTATGTGAGTTATATGATAATATGACTAGAAATGCATGTTTAGGTGTATTAAATATGCATGTGGGCCTGTTTCTTATTAGAAAGATAATTTTCATAATTTGACATGTTATGGGCATAATTGTATATATGTGCATATATGTGATATATATGAGAGACCACATTATTATGTGGGTTGATATGGGTTACTCGACACGAGACGATCCTAGGGAGCAAGTTAGCGGGAAAGTCACAATGGGACCCAATACCCGACTCGGGGCGAGTCAAGGGGTATTTTGGGTAACTAGTACATTACTGGGTTATCGGGTAACAGGAATATAAATTTGAGGATATATTTGGAGTTACTGAGATTATGAGGGAATATCGAGGATCTTGACCATTTTCCCTCGGGGATTTTTTTGTATCCCAAGCCTTGAGATTTGCTTAAGGTTACTTAAACCTTAAGTAAACCACACACAACAAAAGACTAAAAAAAGCACTTGAACACTCAGCCCTCTCCTCTCCCAATTGACTCTCTGTCTCTCCCTCTCCCTCTCTCTCTTTCTCTCTCTCAATTTTGATGGAATTTCTTGAGGAACTAAGGAGATTATAGGCTGAAAACTTGGGAAATTGAAGGCTTGAATCTAGGATTGGATTAGTTGCAGCTAGGAGGATTTAATGCACGGTTGAGGTAAGCTATAGACTCTATTTTTCCATTTAATTTTGTTTTGGTTTGGATGTTCTTGAGCTTTGAGGCTCAAGGTTATGGATTTGAGTTTTGGGTGGAGTTTTGAGTGTGTTAAGCTAAGGTTTTGATGCTGGTTTGATGTTAAAGTTGTACTAGGATTTAGTTCTGGTTTTGGGTATGATTTGGGGCAGTTTTTGGTTGAGTTTGGCTAAAGAAAAAATAGGGAATTCTGGGTTCGTAGGGTCGAGTCGTGGCCTTGTTCTTAGGGTGTCGCGACCTATGCGAACCTAGGGCTAGGTGGGGCTTCTGTTTCGGAGGCTCGCCGCGACCCTCAGAGGCAAGTTGTGGCCTACGTCTTGTCTCCATGCAGGATGGGCTCTCAGTTCTAGGAGGCACGCCGTGACCCTTGAGGTCAAGTCGTGGCCCACCTGCGCATCTTTGGCCACCTTAGGTCTTGAGTAACGGGAACTTAAACCTAAGGGCTTAGGATCGATTCTACTACCCGAATTAGTAGAATTCGATGTCCCGGAGGCTAAGACTCAATCTGGAAGCCTTTAATTGATCATTATTGATGAGATTCTATATTATGGTTGTGACTAATTTATCGCTAGGGGCTCGGAACCGGGATCGTGCTTGAGGGTCATTCCTATTATACTTTGCATTCAGACCTAAGGTAAGAAAACTGCACCCAATACGTGATATATGTGATTAGGGCTTGGGCCCCTGAGAATGAACGTGATTAAGTAAAGTTTGTGCTTGTTGATTAAACATACTTGAATACACAGATTCTAGCTAAGTGTTATATGATTGTTTGCATGGTATGCGTAGTTAGGGGTTAGCCCCATTAAGGAACTTGGTTATTACTATGTTTGCATTTTATTGATGGTGTTATATAATTAATGTGTATGCATACTTATATTGTCTAAAGTATGCTTATCTGTATCTGTATATGTATCTGTATCTGCATACCTGGTTCAGGACTTGACTTATTAGTCAAGGGCGGCAATAGGGCGCTGGTCGAAAGGCTTAGGCCCAATCAGGAACGTACTATTACGTTGGCCGACACTATGTTCGTTGGAAAACAAAGCGCTTGGCTGGCTCCATGGCTAGTTACTCAGAGCTAAGGGCAAGGGCCCTAGGTGACTCTATGGTCACATAGCTAAAGCATAGGGCCCAAGGTTGACTCTCTGGTCAACTATTCAGGGCAGCGGGTCCCAAAATGATCCAATGATCATTTATTTGTAATTGCACACATGCATGAGTACGTTATTACTGATGGGCATGCTAGATAAGTATTTGGAATCTGTATTTACTGTTCATGCACATGTTTAAGTTTTCTTGCTGAGCCTTGGCTCAATGGTGCTATGTGGTGCAGGTAAGGGAAAAGGAAAGCTTGACCAGCCATAAGTTGGAGAGCTTGGGTGGCAGCGTGTACATATGCGGTTGCTCGTCCACCACGATCGAGGATATCTTAGAGGAACTAGGGTCGTATCTCTTATTTTGCCTCTTAGGCCGATTGCTTGTACTTTTGACTTGTATATACCCCTTTTAAACATTTGTTTGTAATATTTTGGGATCCCATGTATGTATTAAAATTTTTAATTAAAAGTCAACAGTTCCTTTGACCAAAAATTTTAACCCTAACCCTTGACATTAACCTTAGTTACACGTTTACGACCAAACGACTTGACTAGCATCTTACACTATTTAAAGTACACAGTGTAACTATCCTGGATTAGGACGACATTACAACTTAGTATTAGAGCTGCCACGGTAACTATTTATGTGGTTACATGTTTAACTGCTTAAATTGGATATAAATGCCTTATCTACATGCCTGATTAGGGAGCATGGGATATATGATAAGGTCTGGCCCTTGACTATTGCATGAATGATAAAGAATATGCTTATTAGCATTGTTATTGCTTGTGAATGCAAATGAACATGCTTATTAGCATTTCTATACATGTATAAATGCTTGAACATGCATATTTACATCGTTAATTTCTTATGAATGCCAGAAATGCTAATTATTATATTATTAAATATAATATAATGTTAGATTAAATTATATGACAAAATGTTATTTGTCACACCTTGTAACATATTATTGAGAGTCACAAAATTGGACACATGTGTGTGCCCAAATATGACATATTTTGGAGTTACAAAATCAGTTACAAATTTGTAACTCCCAAATATTACCCAATAATGTGTAGATTGTATGTTACACATTTGAGATTGGATTTCACAAAGCCATTACGAAATATGTTTGTTGGAGACATGTTTCAACTCCCATTAGGTGTTTAGAGGTTACAAAATCATGTGGGAAAGGATTTGGGATGTTTTGGAAAAATGATATTTTGTGCTGAAAATGGCCTGTGGCCTCGGCCACTGACTTTCCCTGGCCACGGCCTGGAGGACAGAGGCCAGTGGCCGCGGCCAGTGAGGCTGACAACCAATTTGTTTTTTCAGTTTTTTCCAATTTGAACGGTTCTAACACCCCAAGTAACTCCCAAATCTCTATTTTAATTCCATAAACATCCAATTAAACATTGGTAATTGCCATGGGGGTTGGTTGAATTTGAAATTCAAAGGGTATCTCAAAAATATATAAATAGGAGCCTAATGCTCACTTGTAAGACAACTCTATTTCTATCCACTAGACACTTGGTTAGAGTTACACCAAAATGTTTGATTATTCCAGAGAGCTATTTCCAATATTGAGAGAATCCCTTAGTGCTTGAGATAGGGGAAATAAGTTTTTGGGCAAAGGTTGTAAACCTTGTTCAAGTTGGTGATCCCCAATGTCTTCACTTTGGTTGTGTGAGTGAGAACGTTTTACTTCTTTGTTCTTGTTATTTTTTCTACTATTGCTTTTGTCTTCTCTTCTTTTATTTTATATTTACATATTTATTTGTATCCTTTGTTTTAGAGTTGTAGTTCTTATAATTTTCTTCTTCCTCTTATTTCTACATTTACTTGTATTTTGATTATTGAGTTGTAATCTTATTTAATCAATTACCTTGTCTATTGTATTTTTGCATAGAGTTGTAATAGTATTTCTTATTTTCCATTGAGACAACACAAATATCTCTAATAATCAAAAGCTTATAACCCTTGTTTGTTTCAATGGAAGGAGAAATCATAGAGATCTTGTGAAAAGATGGTAAGATAAGGTAATATTCTTCTTTGTCTATCTTAAAAGATCTAGTGGCTCTCATGTGGTGATAGAAATAAGGAAACTTATATAAATAAGTGTGTAGTTGTTATCATGTTAACACAATATGGATACATTGTGACATAGTTGACACATTGTTTTGTGAAAGTTAATGTGTGATCCTTAGAAGTGAACTTTTGACATGATTTTCATAATATAGGGACTATAAAATTTATATGTATATGCTATAGGTGAGCTAGTATTACATTGATATGAAAATTATGTTTTGAGATTTTATAAAGCATGATAATTTAGTAGTTTTGACATGCCTATTGTTTACCTAAAAACAAACTACCTGATGATGTGGCAGGAATGATCTACACGTGGGATGCACGTGGCAGTTTTAAGTGAGTGTATCCTACTCGGCCATCGACCAAGAGATCATTGGCTTATCAAGTATCATAATTATGGGCGACCAGCCTGGTCACATATACTCAGTTATTTCCTTCAAATATGCAATCTTGTAATTATGTATTAATTGTAAGTTTCATTATTATTTAGATACGCATATATTAAGTATGACTAAGGCCCATTGGCCCATGTAGACCTCCTTGAGCCTATAAATAAGAATCAAAAGGCTCAAGAGATGGGACTTTTGACTTTCAAACATTTAGCTTGAGAACGCTTGAGCTGAGAGATTCTAAGAGAGAAAAAGAGTGTTGTTATCCACCACAATTATATTTATCTGAGATTTATTGAAACTCGTGAACACTAGTTCATTGATCACTGTTCTTGGAATACTACATCAATAAGAACACTAAGTGGACGTAGGTTATTACCAATCTATTGGGGTCGAACCACTATAAATTGTTTGTGTAGTTTATCTTTTCATCTGGATTTCTTCTTATTTTCATCTTATTTTATACCATTTATCTAACTCCGTGTCATTGACCAATTCGAGGGTCAACATTTTGGTGCTTTCATTGAGAGACGAATTCAAGACTTTCAATAAGATCAAATGGCGAAAACATCCAGGAAGACAGAACAGACTTCTGGTGCCACATCAACCCAGCCTCCTCCATAAAATGTGGCTGAAGATGAGCCACAGTTGGAATTTGAAGAGGAGGAAATGGATTCTGAGATCTTGAGGACAACACTGATCGTGTTGCAGGAGGAGTTAGCCAATCTGAGAGCTAATCAAGAGAATGTGGCTGAGATGATTGCGTTGCAACAAAGGGAAATTGATCATCAACGTCAAGAGTTGAATGAGCGGTAGGCTGAAATGGACCGCCGACAAAGAGATGCCACTGCCGCCCTGGAAGCAAGCATTCAGTTGGCCCGGGGACAACCTGCACCAACTTCTCAACCGAATCAGCCACCAAGTGTACCACCACAACATGACCCAAACACAAGTCCTCCACCTCAGCCGGAAAGCCCTCAGTGGCCAGAGCAACCTCCTGCTTCTCAACAGGATATTCCATTTCAAAATCCTGAGCAGAAACCACCTTCTCGTGCTGGTCGAGATAATCCCCAGCATCAAAGGCAGAATAGGGCCGGACAGCCTCCCCGAAGCCCTAGACGCCAAACTGCTGAGGAACCGAATCCACCGAACAGGAGACAGCGTCCTTCTACTAGCAGAAGACAAGTCGAGTCAGGATCTGTGGTCAGGGGCCCCCCACGACATAATAAGTCCCGGGGACCCATCGACCAACATAGGCCTCCCCCTAACGCTCGGGACATGCCAACAAGAGGAGGTGATAGTGCGATCAGTAGGTCGTGACATAACTGATCGCATTTCAGGGATGGCCATGACTACAATGATGCTGATTCTGGCAGAGGAAAAGCTGGTCGAAGACAGGAGAGAGGGGTGGAGAACAGAATCCCCCACCAAGGGAGAATAGGCCTGCGAGCCAGAACGATGGGGGGCAGCCTAGGCAACCTAACGTCTTTGATCGATTGGGCGCTAGCGAGCAAAGGCGTAGAGATGATGACTTGAGGGATGTGCTCAACGATAGGCGAGGCAGGCACGTTGAGTACGTTCCTCCAGTACCAGTCACCCCAGTGATACCAGAAGTTGTACAGGCCCAGATCGATGCGCTGAATCAAGCCGTCCAGCAATTAGTGGGAAGCCGAACATCCCACATCGAGTATGGTCGGAGAAGAGGCACTCCATTCATATAAAGAATAGCGATGGTAGAAACCCCAAGCAAATTTAAGATGCTAGTATTGCCCAACTTCGATGGATATGGGGACCTAGTATCTCATGTGAATAAATTCGAGATGCAGATGGACATCCAGAAGGTGTCGGATGATGCTCACTGCAGAATCTTTCCGGCCACCTTATCCGATACTACTCAGGAGTGGTTTTTCAAATTCCCTCCTGCTAGCATAGTGTCATAGGAGATGTTCATAAAGGAGTTCTACGAGCAATTCTACGCTGGTCGAGTACATCCGACTAAAGCCAACCAACTGATCAAGATACGCAGAAGGAGGGAGAGTCCTTAAAGGAATATGTCCAACTTTTTATGTGCGCGGCAGCTGGAGCTAAGACAGTTGGCAATGAGGGGAAAATGATGGCACTTACTATTGGAGTGTGCGCCACTCACCCCTCTAGAACAATTTAAGGAAGAATGGGGTGAAGAGTACCCAAGAATTCCTAGATCGAGCAGACCGGTACATTAAGCTCGAAGTGGCGATTGCTAATGAAGGGAAGTCGCCTGCAAGAGACAAGGGGCCGAAGGAAGATCCCGCTAAAGTAGGCAACGGGTCAGATAAACCCAATGGCAACGGCAAAAACAATAGGAAAAATGGTGGGAAAAGGGCAAACAACGAGCCATCGACGTCTGAGAATAAACGCCTTGAGGGTAATAGATACGGGCCAAGATTCACCAATTACACGGCCCTAGTCGAAAGCAGGGCGAAGTTGTACCAGGCGACCAGTACCAATGTCCCTTACAAGCGACCAGCACCGATAAGGAAAGATATCTCTAAGAGAGATACAACCAAGTTTTGTCCTTTTCACAACGAATATGGTTATGACACCAATGAGTGCAACCAGCTGAAAGATGAAATTTAGTTCCTTATCAGACAAGGACACCTGAGGAGATATGTATGAGCCACTGGAGGTTCTCAGCGAGAGGCTCAATGAGGCAATGAGCAGGCACTTGTACACCAACGCTCGCCCCCTTCACAGCCAGCTCCTATGACGGGTACATTGGTAACTATCTGTGGTGGCCCACACCTTGCAGGAGATAGTGGGAAGGCAAGAGAGCGATATGCCCGGACCTTTTGCCACGACCAGGACATTGAAATGCTGAATGTGGAGGAGCGAACTCCCAAGAAAGCTCGAACAGAGGAAGAACTGATAACTTTCTCTGAGCTTGATGTTCAACATGTTCAGTTCCTTCATTCAGACCCTCTGGTCGTGGACGTCCAAATCGCCAATATGATGGTTAAGCGGGTGTTAGTGGACACAGGGAGCTCAATAAATATTCTGTACAAGTCTTCTTTGGAAAGGATAAAGTTGTCAGTGAAGGATTTGGAGCCATGCAACCAAACCATTTATGGTTTTTCTGGCAAAGGGCTCACGCCAACAGGGTCAATCAGGCTTCCAGTCATAGTAGGAACTGCACCTGCGAACATGACATTACTCACTACTCTTAATAGTAGTTGATTTTCCTTCTGCATATAATGTTGTGATTGGAAGGCCTATTTTAGTTGACATGCGAGCCGTAACCTCGGTCTGGCACCTCGCCATGAAGTTTCCAACTGACGCGGGGATAGGATGCGTGTTGAGAAACCAACGAGAAACGAGGGAATGCTACAATTCCTCGATTACTAAGGCAAAAAAGGGTGGATCGAGGGAAGGAGTCGAAAAAGGGTTGCAATTGGCCAATGAGATACAAACCCAATCAGGTGAGCACGTCGCCAAATAGGGTGTTTCCCAAAGCGAGGATAGGGATTTAGATCCTCGCTTTGGGGATTTTGAGGAAGATGTAGGAGCGGTTGAGGACCTCAAGGAGGTCCAACTCGATGAGTTAGATTCGACCAGGGTTGTGAAAGTCGGTAAAAACTTAGAGACAGCAACAAAACAAAAACTGGGGGAATTTTTGAAGAAGAACTAGGAGGTCTTTGCCTGGTCGCACAAAGATATGGTTGGGATTGACCCAGCAATTATCAGCCATGTCTTGAACATAGATAAAAGTTTTCCACCAGTACAACGGAAAAAGAGGCTGCTCGACAAAGATAGATTGAAAGCATTAAAAGAAGAAGTTGAAAAGCTAAAGGAGAACAGATTCATCAAGGTAGCGTTTTATCCTTCGTGGGTCTCTAATCCCTTACTGGTTCCCAAGAGAAATGGCAAGTGGACAACATGCGTGGATTTCACAGACCTCAATAAAGCGTGCCCAAAGGATTGTTTCCCACTCCCAAGGATTGACCAGCTGGTCGATGCCACTTCAAGGCACGAGATCCTATCATTCATGGATGCATACTCTGGGTACAATCAGATCAGTATGCACCCACCTGATGAGGATCACACTAGCTTTCAAACCGATACAGGGCTTTACTGTTACAAAGTAATGCCTTTCGGTTTGAAAAACGCTGGTGTGACTTACCAGCGACTATTCAATCACATGTTCAAAGAGCTGATGGGTGTAAACATGGAGGTATATGTTGATGACATGCTGGTTAAGTCGAAGAAGGCAGAAGAACACATCGGGGACCTGCAAGAGTGCTTCAATGTCTTAAACAAATATCATATGAAGTGGAATCCTCTTAAGTGTTCCTTCGGAGTTGGATCAGGGAAATTCTTGGGATTTATAGTGAACTCATGAGGTATCGAAGCTAATCCCAAAAAAATCAAGGCCCTAGTCAAGATTAAGTCGCCAACAAAGATAAAAGATGTTCAAAGCTTAATTGGGAGGATTGCCGCTTTAAGTAGATTTATCTCCAAATCTACGGACAAGTGCGTCCCACTTTTTAATCTACTTAGGGGCAATAATAAATTCGAGTGGAAAGAAGAGTGCGAGTAGGCTTTCCAGTCCCTAAAGTCTCATATGTCGCAACCACCGATTTTATCAAAGCCGATTGAAAAGGAAACTTTGTTCATCTATTTGGCGATCACAGAATATGCTGCTAGTGCTGTCTTGGTAAGAGATGAGAACATGTGCAAAAAGTTGTGTATTATATAAGAAAGAGGCTAATAGGGGCAGAACTGCGATATCCTCCAATTGAGAAATTAGCCTATTGCTTGATCTTAGCCTCCAAAAAGCTGCAACCATACTTCCAAGCTCACCCCATCGCAGTACTCACCGACCAGCCACTACGGCAAGTCCTACAAAAACCGGAAGCAGCTGGTCAATTATTGAAATGGGCTGTTGAAATTGGACAATTCGATACTTCTTACTTGCCACGAGCAGCTGTGAAGGGACAAGCTCTAGTAGATTTTTTCGCAGAACTTACTGGGCTCCAGGACATTGAGCTGACAGAAGAGCCTGAACCTCAAAGCCAAACTCCCTCTTGGAAGTTGTTCCTAGATGGCTCTTCTAACGAGCACAACGCTGGAGCAGGTATGATTTTAGTCACGCCTGAAGGACATTGATTCCACTGTGCAATCAGATTCGACTTCACAACGTCCAATAACGAAGCCGAGTACGAAGCTTTGCTCGCAGGATTAAGATTAGCCAAGGATATGAACATATAGTCGCTTGAAATCTATAGTGACTCTCAGTTAGTGGTTAATCAAATAACTGGAGAATATCAAGCCCAGGGTCTGAAGATGGTTGCTTATTTAAACAAAGCAAAGGATTTGTTGGCAAAATTTGAAAAATATACTCTCCAGCAGGTACCTCGCGACCAGAACTCAAACACTGATGCTTTGGCCAAGTTAGCAAGTGCAAAGGAAGCTGACACCTTAAATATAGTGCATGTTGAACGATTGTCCGCACCGAGCATCCAAGCAGAAGAGTCCTCTAGTAATCCAAGCAATAGACATGTGGATGGCACCTTTCATCGAGTACTTGAAGCATGGAGTACTGCCGACAAACAGAAACAAAGCAAGAGCCCTCCAGAGGCAATCGATTTGGTTCCTCCTGGTCGATGAAATTTTATACAGAAGGGGGTACTCAATGCCACTCTTAAGGTGTGTTAGAAAGGAAAAATCCAAAGAATTAATGTGAGAAGTCCATGAAGGTTTCTGCGGGGATCATGCCGAGGGGCAGAGTTTATCGAAAAAGATTTTAGGCAAGGATACTTCTGGCCAACGATGAATGAAGACTCTATGGATTTTTTTCGAAAGTGTGACAAGTGCCAAAGATTCTCCAAGATACCGCGAGCAGCCCCTAATGAGCTAAAACAGATGCAAAGCCCTTGGCCATTCATAGTATGGGGGATAGAAAAGATCAGGTCTTTGCCCACGAGAAAAGGCAACGTCAAGTATGTCGTGGTTGCTGTTGATTACTTCATGAAGTGGGCCGAAGCTGAGCCACTTGCAACAATAACGACCAAGAAGGTTCTGGATTTTGTGGTCAAGAACATTGTGTGTCGCTATGGGTTGCTAAGAAAAATTGTCTCAGATAATGGCACACAGTTTGACAGCGATCTGTTCACAGATTTTTGCGACAGTAATGGGATTATAAAGAGTTTTTCTTCAGTAGCTCATCCATAGGCAAACGGATAGGTTGAGGCTATCAACAAGACACTGAAGGATACATTGAAGAAAAGGATCGAAGAAGTAAAGGGAACATGGCCAGAATAGTTACCTGAAGTCCTTTGGTCGTATAGAACATCCCACCGAACAGCAATAGGTCATACTCCATTTTCCTTGGCCTATGGGTATGAAGCTATGTTTCCTGTTGAATTAGATCTGCCATTGCATCGACGGTTGGCATACAATCAAGACGTTAATAGTCAATTATTGATGGAATCTTTGGATTTGGTCGATGAAAGGCGCAAGCAATCTCAACTCTGAGTAGCAGCTTACTAGCAAAAGGTCGCTCGGTATTTCAACTCTAAAGTACGTGAAAGAAAGTTTAATGCGGGAGATTCGGTACTTAGAAGAGTTTTCCTCAACACCCATGATCAAGCTGCTGGAGTGCTTGGACCTAACTGGGAAGGGCCATACCAAATCGAAGAAGTCCTTCAACCAAGCATCTATAAACTTGCTCGCTTAAATGGAGATCTCATTCCTCGTTATTCGAATGGAGAACACCTGCGCAAGTATTATCAATAAACAGTTCTTTTTAAATAATTGGCTTGTATTAATTCCACTTTTTACAAGTTTATGAACAAGGGTTAATCAGCTATATGACTAATCACTTATAAGTGTAAGATCAAATGTTTGATCACTCGTACAGACACGATTGTCCATTTATTACAAGAAATAAAAGGAATTGTGCGCAGCCAGTTATTCTTGCCAATTATTGTATTTATTACAAGTATTTGCTCATTACGTGTGTTGTTTTGCTCTATTATCATTTTTTTAAGTATTTATTACGAGCAGTAATGTTCGAACAGGTCTTGGTCAAGGCAAGTGACCGAGGACCTTAAGCTCCTCAATCACTTGGGGGCATATAAGGTACTAAGTAAGCAAATCATATCAATAGGTATATGTAAACACACGAGCAAAATAAGGGAAAGCATGCTACGGTACTTAGAGTATTTTTCAAAATTTTGTTTAAATTTTGTTAAATCAAAACAAAGTGCTATGCTAAGTTCGGTCATGTGAACATATGTTATAATAAAGTGCAAATATTATAATATCAAAAGTAAAATCCCATACACCGCGAGCAGTTGCTGCTCGGATGTAATTGTCAATTAAAAGGAAAAACTGCCCGTGTAGCAATAAATTGTCTTGACATCACGAACCGGAGTTCATGTGTCCTAAGTTACAAATTAAAATAAAAAAAATTATTATGAAGTAGCAGAAGGATCCTACTGAGGCTCTTGTGGCTGTTGGTCGACTATGGCCCCAGCATCTTCATTTACGCCCTTAATGCCTATTGCTAAAGATATCTCAGGGGATCCCTGAGCCTTCTCGTCCTCTTCCAGGCGAGCAATACACTTCGCCAGCTTAGCCTGCCTTATATGGTCTGGTAAATAGGTAAAGTCCGCCTTGGGGTTGCTTTTCCAAAACATATAGAAGCACTGGAACGCTGCTCCCTCATACTTATCTAGGTTGCAGGCGTTGGTCTCCTCGCGGTCGGCAGTTTCTTTATGGCTGATCTCCAACTCCGTTTGAAGCTTGTTGGCTTCTTGATAGTTTATCAGCGAGGCCTCCTTATACCTCTCCTTGGAGGCAGTGATTCTGGCAACTGACTCCTCCTTCTTCTTCAGTTCCTCCTCGAGCTTGGCGATCTTAACCTCAGCTGCTCCCAACTCCTCAACATGATTGGCCTCGACCACTTAATGCTGCTCGGTGAGCCTTTCCTCGGCCGACTTGATCTCTTCAGCGTGCTTGGAGACCATCTCCTCCGAGTGGCACTAACCGGTACTCACGTCAGAATCCCCTGCGATCAGAGAAAAAAAATAAAAAGCTGTTAGCATTAATCAAAGAGATAATCAATCAAACCACAGTGAAAGCGACGATAATTACACTAAGGTAAAATTCAAGTCGAAAGACATTTTACTTTATGCACCAATGCAAAGGTTTCTATAGAGAGTGATTATTTAATCAAGTGGGGGAATATTATATTTTAATATAATGTTTGATTGATTAAATAAGTGTTACAAAAAGTGATTATTTAATCTAGTGGGGGAATGTTATATTATTTCATATAATATAATGTTAGATTAAATAATGTGACAAAATGTGATTTGTCACACAAATATGATTTGTCACACCTTGTAACATATTATTGAGAGTCACAAAATCGGACACATGTGTGTGCCCAAATGTGAAATATTTTGGAGTTACAAAATCAGTTACAAATTTGTAATTCCCAAATATTACCCAATAATGTGTAGATTGTATGTTACACATTTGAGATTGGATTTCACAAAGCCATTATAAAATATGTTTGTTGGAGACATGTTTTTAACTCCCATTAGGTGTTTGGAGGTTACAAAATCATGTGGGAAATGATTTGGGACGTTTTGGAATGTTTTGGAAAAATGGCATTTTGTGCTGAAAATGGCCTGTGGCCGCGGCCACTGACTTTCCCTAGCCGCGGCCAGGGGGACAAAGGCCAGTGGACGTGGCCACTGATAGTCCTGGCCACGGCTAGTGAGGCTGACAGCCAATTTGTTTTTTCAGTTTTTTCCAATTCGAACGGTTCTAACACCCCAAGTAACTCCCAAATCTCTATTTTAATTCCACAAACATCCGATTAAACATTGGTAACAACCATGGGGGTTGTTGGAATTTAAAATTCAAAAGTTATCTCAAAACTCTATAAGTAGAAGCCTAATGCTCACTTGTAAGACAACTCTATTTCTATCCACTAGAACACTTGTCTAGAAATACACCAAAATACTTGATTATTCCAGAGAGTTATTTCCAATATTGAGAAATCCCTTAGTGCTTGAGATAGGGGGAAGTAAGCTTTTGGGAAAAGGTTGTAAACCTTGTTCAAGTTGGTGATCCTCAATTCTCTTCACTTTGGTTGTGTGAGTGAGAGTGTTTTACTTCTTTGTTCTTGTTATTTTTTCTACTATTGCTTTTGTCTTCTCTTCTTCTATTTTCTATTTACATATTTATTTGTATCCTTTGTTTTAGAGTTGTAGTTCTTATAATTTTCTTATTCCTCTTATTTCTACATTTAGTTGTATTTTGATTATTAAGTTGTAATCTTATTTAATCAATTACCTTGTCTATTGTGTTTGTGCATAGAGTTGTAATAGTATTATTTATTTTCCATTGAGATAACACAAATATCTCTTAACTTATTAGCATTGTTATGTGATGATGAATATCAGGAAGTTCTTATTCGGACCATGATTGAATGCATTATATGTTGGCATACTTATTAGCATTGCACTTGTTTGCATGTTTGATCTTGGACCGTCAGGTGGCAAGAGGTAGAATATTTTGTGCTGAAAGTAGTAACTTTTCAATATGTTGAATATTTAAGACTACTTGAATACTTAAAGAAAATTTTGTTGTTGATGACAGTGTTGAATGTTTTAAACTAATTTGTGGATTGTTAATACATTGTTGAATGTTTTTACTTTTTGTTATTTGAAAATCAAGTTCATGCTTCATTTTGTTGTTGATGCCTCTGGGAAGTTCCTATGCTTCATAGTCAACGCCTGAGGAATGAAAGCAAACCCCAACAAGATCAGGGCCCTGATAGAAATGCCACCCCCCAAAAAGCATAAGGATGTGCAAATCTTAATAGGAAAGATTGCAACTCTGGGTCGTTTCATCTTGAAGGTGACTAATAAGTGCACCCCTTTCTTCAACATCTTTCGAGGAGGTCAAATATTCAAGTGGGCAAAGGAATGCGAGAAGGCATTGCAACTTCTAAAGGCGCACATGGTTAACCCACCAATTGTTTCTAAGCCCGTAGATGGAGAGCCGTTACTCCTCTACATGGATGTCTCCGAGAATGCCATTACTGCCGCCCTGGTCCGCAAGGAAGGCTGGGTCCAACATTATTTCTACTACGTGAGTAAAAGACTCCTCGAAGTGAAGTCCAGATATCCACTAATGGAAAAGCTGACATTCTGCCTGATGGTAGCTTCTCGAAAGCTAAGGCCTTACTTCCAGGCGCATCCCATCAGAGTCCTCACTAACCAGCCCTTGAAGTCCTCCAGAAAATGGAGTCCTCCGAGAGACTCCTCAAGTGGGCAATCGAACTGAGCCAGTTCGACATCACTTACCACCCGAGAACTGCCATCAAGAGATAGGCACTGGTAGATTTTATTGCCAAGTGAACAGGAACGCATGAGGGACCGAGGGAAGCCCCAGTAGTTGGGCTGCATTGAAGCTGTATGTAGATTGGTCCTCCAATAAGAACAGAGTCCGAGCAAGCCTTTTCTTGGTATCCACAGAAGGGCACAGGGTTCACCGTGCTTTGAGGTTTGGATTCGATGCCTTGAACAATGAAGCTGAGTATGGGGCACTCATTTCCAGACTCCGAGTGGCCCTAGAACTTAAAGCTGAAGGCCTCAGAATTTTCAGTGATTCTCAGCTCATGGTGAATCAGGTCCTCAGAGAGTATCAGGCCCGGGGGACAAAGATGGCCTCCTATCTAGCTAAGACCCATGAAATACTGCACAACTTCATGAAATTAACCATCTGACAGGTGCCAAGGGAACAAAATTCGAAGGCCAATGCCCTAGCCAAGCTTTCTACCACTAAGGATGTTGAGTTGATCAATGTGGTCCTAATATCTTATTTTGGTGCTCCAAGCATCTAAGCTCTCGAGTAGGTAGAATTGGTCCAACTCAAGGACGGTTAGATGAAAACTATTGTGAAGTACCTTATCATTGGAGATTTACTGCAGGACAGAAAAACAGCTCAGAAGTTTCTTTACCAGGTGGCTCGGTATGTGATCATGGACAGTAAGCTGTACATGCAAGGATATTCACTGCCCCTTTTCTGGTGTGTATCCAAGCAAGAACACATCCTTAAAGAAGTCCATGAGGGATATTGCGGGGATCACGCTGTGGGGCAGAGCCTCGCCAAGAAAATCCTAAGACAAGGGTACTTTTGGCCTACAACGAATAGTTACGCAATGGACTATGTCAAGAAGTGCGACAAGTGCCAACGCTACCACAACATACCTCGAGCTCCACCGAATGAGCTCATGCAGATGACAAGTCTGTGGCCCTTGGCAGTTGGGGCATTAACCTTATCAGGTCCTTGCCCATGGGAAAGGGAGGAGTGAAGTATGCTATTGTGGCAGTCGACCACTTCGCGAAGTGGGTTGAGGATGAACCTCTCGCTACAATCACTTCCAAGAAGGCGCTGGACTTTGTGATTAAAAACATCATTTGCCGCTATGGGCTTCAGAGGAAGATAGTCTCTGACAACGGCCTACAATTGGACAGAGAACTATTCACAAATTTTTGTCAAAGGCACGAAGTTATGAAGAGTTTTTCCTCTGTAGCCCATTTGCAAGTAAACAGGCCAATGAAAGCGATCAACGAGACGCTTAAGGCCACTTTGAAAAAAAGTTTGAGCAGGCGAAAAATGCCTTGCCCGAGGAGTTTCCTGAGGCATTGTGGAGCTACCACACCATTACTAGGACCTCTATGGGCCATTATCCATTCTCCATGTCCTACGGGTATGATGTCATGCTCCAAGTTGAGGCAACAATATCCACACACCGATGAGATACACATGATCTGACCACAAACCATGCTTTACTCTGAAAATCTCTGGATCTTGTGGAGGAGCTCTGAGAAGCTTCACTGCTACGTGTAGCATCCAACCCAACTAAAATTTGGGTGGTTTCTCCAACTAGAGTTGTACGTATAGGAGAATGGCTTGTTATACGCCCTAAGACATTGCATTGCTCCTCATAAACACCCTAAACCTAAGTAATCCTTAGCTAAATGCTCTATCCCTCCACAAACAAAGCAATTTTTGCCATTTTTCGTCATTAAGACCTCAAACTTCTTTTTCAAAGCTTTGAGTTGGGCCTTAACACTATCATTTTCTCGAAGTTGATAGATCCCAGATGTTTTATGTCGGTTGGTGCTATCAAAAGCATTTGGACCATTTCAGGTGTGAGATTTTATTGCGGTTTCTTCGAGATATTAAAGAGCATCGTCCGGCTCTTTTTCGAGGAATTCACCATTGCATAGCATTTCTACGAATTGGCGATCACGACTCGTGAGGCCTTCATAGAAGTAACTGACCAAACGCTAGTTCTCATAGCCATGGTGCGGGCACTGATTCAACAAATCCTTGAATATTTCCCAAACTTGACAGAACGTTTCATTGTTCTTTTAGAAAAATGTGGAAATCTGTCATTTTAGACTATTGGTCTTATGGGTAGGGAAGTGTTACAGAAAGAAAGATTTGGTCAGTTCCTCCCATGTTCCAATAGACCTAGGTCTCAAAGAGTATAACCATCTTTTGGCTTCGTCCTTCAAGGAGAAGGGGAAGAATTTTAGTCGCACAGAATCGACATTTTCAACTCGGTTATAGAACATGGCTACTACCTCCTCAAACTCTCTAATATGCACATATGGGCTTTCATTTTCCATTCCATGAAATGTGGGCAATAGTAGAATCATGCCAAGTTTAAAGTCTAACGCGAGCTTATTTGGAGAGAATATAATGCATGAAGGCGTGGAAGTGCGAGTAGGATGGAGGTTGTAATGCCCTACTTCCCCAGAGCCGTTACTAAGTGAGTTTGAAACATGCTAATCACTCGCTAATCGAGGTTTTAGGTTAAAATGTGTAGTTAATTAAAATGTAAACTTGTTTAATAAGATTTTGGTGTAAAAAGTCAGTCGTTCTTTTAGATCATGAAAAAGGTTACATTGGGATCCCAAAAATATCGTTTAAAAACATATTTACAACTAAAAAAGTTACTTTACAGTCGACCTAGGTGACAAAATCAATGTTCATGACCAGCTCCTCACAATACCCCAACCGTGCGGCCAGATAGGCCAAACATGCACGCACCGCTCCATGCCCTCTAACTCATGGTTGTTTGGTCTTTTCCTTGCCCTTACCTGCACCACAAGAGCACCCGTGAGCCAAGGCCCAACAAGAGAACCTTAAAGCACAACATAGTATAATTTATCCCAACCAATAAAAACTTAATTCATGGCAATAAACCACCTATAAAATGTTATTAGAATACGCAATGGCACAGTAGCACAACAGCATCACATCATAGCAATATCGTAGCACATAGGTACATCAACATAGCATCATAGCAACATATCAACACATAAGCACAATAGCTTAACATCTTAGTAGTATAATATCGCTGCAGTTCAGTGTTACAACAGCATATAATGAAGCAGTCAACAAGCCAAACACATAGCGGCCATGCCGTCCCAAGTGCTTTTCCAAGCCCTGGGTTTGCGGTTTGCACCAAGAGGATGACTCCGGCATCTTAGGAGGGTCTCGCCCTAACGGGTTGCACTCCACGTGCTCAATACTGTTCTCTGCCCCTTGCTGCTCCCGGCTCTTACCGATCCCAGCTCTTACCTCTCCTGGCTTCTGCCACTCCCGGCTATTGCCACTCCCAGCTCTTGCCAATCCCGGCTCTTGCCTCTCCCGACTTTTGCCGCTCCCAGCTCTTGCTGCTCCTGGCTCTTGCCGATCAGTCACATTCACATATATGACATAGCAAACCATAAACAATACACACAGTATAACACACCACATAGCTCTACGGGTACAAACAATTTTCTTACTTGTGTCCAGAGCTTCTTGAGCACCAAAATCCCTAGCACAGTCCTCTAACCTGAGCCTTGCTGAAAACCTAGTCACAACACACAAGTAACACTCTCGTTACTAACCAATTCACAATTGTACCCCGAAACCAATCCCGTGCTCTTGGGACCTCCCATTTCCCCACACAAGGTGGCTGAAGCGTTCCCCGAGCCCTCTGAGCCAAAACCCTAGAAACACAAATTCCCCTATCCTAAAAAGGGTCTAGCGCCGCGGCACTGCCCTATAGGGGCCACGGCACCCAGCAGTGCTCCCCTGTCCTGATTCAACCCAGCACAGCGGCACGAAAGAACAGGGCTGCGACACTCATACGCGAACCCAAAAAACTGGGTTTTTCCCAACATTTTTCCCGAACCAAAACTCATCCAAATCACTACCAAAGTATACCCAAGTCCCAATTTGGCCTAAAACCTCAAATAAGCAGTATAGCAACTCAGAAATACCAGCAACAAACTAAAACACTCAATCAAACCCAAAATCACAAAGTGGCTTAAAACTCACAAAAACTTAAACCACACCTCACAAGGTTTAAACCAACCTCCAGAAAACTTAAACCACACCAGAATATAAACTTCAGAAAGGCATGGAATTCTTACCTCAAGCTAGAATTAGACCCTGAAATGCTTTCAAACCCAGCTCCAAGCTTAAATCCACAGATTCCTAAGTTTAACCTTGCCAAAACTTCATTCCAATAATCCACAAGCAAACACACAATTCAGCTTACTAATCTAACATTTCCAGCAAAAATTCAATAGAGAACTAACTAGGAAACTTACCCTTTATCTTAACTAAACTTCTGAATACTTGAATCTCTGGCCTAGGATCCTTCACAATCAAGCCCTATGGTGAGAGAGAGAAAACCGAGTGGGAGAGAGATGAGAGAGATTTCTGTTCGTTTTCCTCTGTTTTGCCTAGATGCCTCTAGAATCCCAGCTCCCACTGAGTATATCCATTTGCCAAAATGACTTAATTGCCCCTTAAGTTAACCTAAGTCCTCAAATATCACCAAGGGTAGTTTAGTCATTTAACACATCCCGCTAAGTCCTCGAGTATACTTAAAAATCCATGTTAATCCCGTGTACTCAAATCATTACTAAATTACTACTCGATATTTAATAAATCCAAAGCTCATATTATGTACCCAAAATACCCCTAGGCTCCTCCCCAGCCGGTTATTTGACCCCGTTGTGACTTTCTAACAAACTGCTCCCTAGAACTGTCTCGGATCGCGCATCACAGATATATCTCCATTTGCACGTGGTAAAGATCACAATATTCACAAGTATTACATTTATGCCCTCAACGAGCTAAAATTACAATTATGCCCCTAGAAGCTATATGTGGCCCACATGCATAATTAATTCACATAAACATGTATTCCTGATCACATCATCATCAAATTCACATATTAATGTAATTAAATCAATTATTGCCCTCCCGACACGCTAATCAAGGCCCTAAACCTTATTAGAAAATTTGGGATGCTACAGGGGTAGTCATTAAGAATTCTTGGTTGGATTTCATCATTGTGAGTCATTGCAAATGGATTATTATCAACTAAGGTGGATGGAGAAGCAGGAATGGTGGAAGGAGTTCCAGAAAGAGTAGTGGATGAATTGAAAGAAGTTTCATGATGACTCATCCACTCTCAAAAATGAGAATTAAATTTATTTAATGTTTTTTTTTTTGTTAAACTTGTTCCCAGGTAGATTTGGAAGTTTTGGGTTGATATCTAACGCCTTACTAGAACTCCCCGAGGTTACTGAGTAAGTATGGTGGATCACAAGTTAAAGTTTTTGACCAAATAACCTTTAAGCAAAGTAAAATTGCTTATTTTGACAGAACAAGCTTGGTTTTCTTATAGTAATAAGTTCAAAAATGTAATAGTGCAGAGGTATATGCTCGAAATATTATCAAGCCGATTGGGAAGGTTGCTAAGGTACTGCTTTAGACCCACACTTGCCAAGACAGAACTCTCCAAGATTTTCAGGTAAGTGTGGGGGGGTAACGCTATCACAAACCTTATTTAGCAACCAATCTTTCTAGACAGAACAATATCGGTTTTTACCATTTGTAATATTACACAATTGTTCTCAATACTAAGCGTTTTATGATTGAAATTTAATGAACAAATTTATGCAATTTTATGCTTCTTTTAGAGGAAATAATTCTAAAGACTAAAAAAAAGACTAGGAAAAAGAACAAGGGAAGGCCAAGTTGAAAATCTAAACTAACAAAACTTAAAGCAATACATCAATTAAAATAAAATGCCAAAAAAAGTGAGAATAATTCAAAAAAATAAAGATAAGGAAAAAAAACTAACAATTATACATACAATTTTTAGAAACATAGATAGAAAAAAAACTAATATATATGAATACTGTTAGTCTAAATATATGACAAGAAAAAAAAGTTACGTAATTAAAAAAAATATGATTTTTTTTACCAACTTTATTTTAGATAGTTTTTTTTCTTTTTTTTTATTAACCGTAAGAGAGACAAGCAAAAATATATATATCACAATAGTTTTTTTTTTTTTTACAATATTAAGAGTGAATCAAATAATAAAAATCACAAAATAAAATGAAAGTGAATACAAACAAGAGAGTTATCACTAAGTTATTACCAACAAGAATACAAACATAGGTACTAACATTTTAGTAATATTTCAACCAAAATTTTGTTAACTTACATACCGGCAACAGCGCCAAAAAAAATTTAACGTCCAAATTATGACAACCACTAAGCGACAGTTGTAGTAAAATCCGGGCGGTCGATCTACAAGGAGGTAACCTAAAACCAAAAGATAATAGAAAAATAACACAAAAAGTTCGTAACATGAAATAAATAGAAATGGAAATGAAATAAGATTTGAGATTTTTTTGCTGTCTTTTTATGAAATGATAAAATGAGACAAGTAAAATAAAAATAAGATGTAATCAAGAGTTGAAAAGTAGAAAGGTTTCAAGAATTATCAATATGTTTGTTTAGTTACTTAGTTACTTGATTTACAAAACTACACAAGTGAATAATTCACATCCCAACATTTACTTAGAAAATCTAACATTAAAGTCCATCTTCTTTTCTAACAAAAGTCAATTTTTGTTATAAAGTTCTTTACTTTAGGAGCACAATGTTAATCTTGTGAAAAATATAATAATGAAAAAATACCCAAAGGCAATAATGTAATAGAAGATTAGCCATAAAATTATGTATCAATATTACTTTTCTAATTAGAAACACATAGAAAGAGCATGACTAATCATATATATTGTTAGCAAAACTAAACAAAGATAACAAAATAAAGATGAAATCGAAAGAACATAAACAACTCAAATGCATTATATTAAGAACATAGTAAATCAAAGTAGCAAAATAACATCACTAACAAATGAAATCATCCCTAACCTTCCTAGGAAGATTAGGCCATTATGTTCATCATTCCCACAAAATTCTAAGAAGAAAGCATGAGAAGAAAGTGAGTAGAAATTTTGCTATAGTTTCTTTATTCTGAAAATTACATACCAAATGTGAAAGAAGAATCTCTATTTATAGAAGAAAAAAATGACTAAAAAAAATTAAACTACAAATGGAGTTTACAAAATAAATCTGAAACATTAATAATAAAATATAATTTTAAAAAAATCAAATCTTATTATTAATATTAACCTGGCTATTTTAGTAAATGATCATCATGCCCATTTTTCTAAATCAACACATAATGTGAGCTTTAAAGCTCAAAATGGAAGGGTTTAAGGCCCAAAGTGCACACAAAATGGGCTGGAAACACAAAGTGGCAGCTGGTGGGTTTGACCAACTCGCAACCAGTGAGAGAGAGCCAAGTGGCACGATTGGGCAAGGGAACGAGGCAGCAGGTGGGCAAGCGGGTTGGGCGCGGGCAGGTCGCCATGTGGGGCGTGGGTCCGCGGGTCACTTGGTGGAGCTGGGATGCGTGGCAGGCGAGGGGCGCGCCAGGTGGCGCACTGGTTGCAAAGGACATGCAGGGAGAGAGAGGGAGAGATGGAACTTGGGTCAAATGGGCCTGCGCTACTTTATCTCCAAAAAATGCCATTTTTTCTTCATTTCTTCAATTTTATTTCTTTCTTTCTTTCTTGTGCCACAATACAATTTATTTCCTACAAAATAACATAAATTAAATTAAAATCAAATATTTTCAATATAAAAATAGGGAACGACTACAACGCATCCCCTTTTTTGCAACACCGGTGCATCCTTTTTCTATTTTGGCACCTGGATAGATATAATCCAAAAAAAATTTATATGATGGTGTACATTATAGGTATTTAGAATATCCTACAAATTTTCAAGAAATTCTGAATATTTTACGAAGCCGAAAACAGAGTTCAAACTGTCAAATTTTACACACGTACACAAAAAACAGGCACGAGTGCAACAGCCAATTTAGACCCTGTTTCGGTACCATAATTTATTCAGAATTTCTTAAAAATTTGTAGGATGTTCTAGATAGCTAAAATGTACACCATCATATAAAAAAAATTGGGATTATAACTATTCAGGTGCCGAAATAAAAAAATGATGCATCGATGTTGCAAAAAAAAATGGATGCGTTGTAGTCGCTCCCTATAAAAATATATCATATAAAATTCATGAAAATATTAATTTAAACTTAATTTATTTTAACATTTAATATCAATAAAATGACATTTTCAACAACTAATCAATCAATAAAATAAAATAAACAACTAAAACCCATTTCATACCCCTTGGCTGAACACCCTATGTATCCAAAAGAAGCATATTGTATTAGTCCACATAAAATCGTATCATGAATAGTGAAACAAAACAAGAACTATAACATGCTTAAATTCTTATTCCAAAATCAAACCATCGCATAAACCCTAGACCTCAGAACATCAATATCAATACCCATAATCACAACAACACAATATCAATTTCAACATCATTGCTAGATTTAAACCCTAGCATGCTTCTAGTATTCTAGCTTTGCATCAACATAATCATAGCATGTCAATCATCACACTAACATAAAATCAAAGCATCCAAAATCACATGCCTTGGCCGAAAACACTATCAACATAAAGAAATGCAACTAAGTCATGTTTGTTTTAAACATGCATCCCCACATATTCTCGAGATACACAACAACACCCACTAGCATGCTTTTCTACAATACATAACAATATATACACATCATATTTTCTCATGCTCATATTCATTATGCTCAAATCTAACACCATATCCCTTAATCAAGAAACATAAGATCAAAACTCAAAAGAAAATAATTTAAATCATACCATGATGCTAGGTCGAAGCCCAAATAAATATGTACTCTTGTTTCCAAAATTTTAATTAAACCTAATAATGCTTCTAATCAAGAGATCATTACCATACACATATTCCTCAAAACTATAAGATCAAACATAGACATATTTTCTCAAGACATCAAACAATAATTTATGACCATAAATAAGAATCAAATCATCATCAAAGCATCAAAAGGGTAGAAAATTCCATTACCTCCTTGGTAGTGTTCAAGAACACAAAGCAAATCAATCCTTAAGCACCTAGGGATTCGAAATACACCACCAAAGAAAAGAGAAATTTTTTTCTTAGATTGAGAAGGAGGAACCTAATCTTAGAGGATCAAAAACTAAAAGCAAAACCAAGACAAGAACACATACCTAGAGATTTTGAATCCCCTTCCTCTTCTCCTTCTTTCTCTTTTTTTCCTCTCTCTTTCTTTCTTTTCTCGTGCTCTCCTGTCTTTCTCTCAAAGCTTTGGAAACCACCAAATGTGTCTCCAAGGTTCACATTATCTTCTATTTATAACCACTAATGACCTAACCCTTAGAAAAGAACTCAAGTGTGAAAAGTTCAATTCCTATCCCACAAATTAAGCTAAATCCCACCATTTCCTCTTCTGATACCTCATCTAAACCTTATCCCAATGTAAACACAATCTAATAGACAAGCCTTGTCATCTTATCCCAAAAGATAACAACACGTTTCCTTTTCCTTTTATTTTCTATAATAAAAATAAATTAAATCCACACACACAATTTCGGCACATACACTCTAAATAAATAAAAATACAACCTACTCTAATTACATAATGTTGTCACACTCAAAAAATATGTAACACTAATAATAAAAAAAAATATTACACAATTACTCCAAATAATCAATTAAATCATAATTCACACAAAACAAACAGTTCAATTGTTTTCTAAAAATCAAACTATTAAACTAAAACATAACAATTAATAAATAAAATAATATAAAAAAATTTGGATCCCTACTTCCTCAGAGTGTAAACTCCTCCCAACGCGTTATGTTTCGTTTCTAGGTGTGGATGTCTTCAAGTTAGGCCACATCTCGCGGACCTCCATTGTCATCCTCCCGTCCTCTTAGACAGTTAGTATTCCAAGTCTTGGAGTTTGTCCTCGGGACTTGTAGTGAATGCCAGGTGTCAATTACAACAACGTTGTACCATAAGCGGCTGTCTGATAGCTTTTGGTGCCTCGAGTAGTGGTGTCGAGCCCGTACACTTGACAATTGGCATGTCCCAATGTGTTGCCTGACATGGGAAACGTGCATCTTTGTTCTGATACTGTAAGGAGTGTGTCTTCTGTAAAGTAGTGGGTTGCAACCTACGAATTGGGCCCCGTGCGATATGCATGGGCCCACCACCTTAATTAGTGCACCTGGAGGTGTTAATTAGCATTAAACTTCCAAATGATTGGGAATATTTTTAATAAATCCCCATCAAGGAAATTAATTGTCCCCAACCACTATAAATAGGGCTAGGGCTTCCATTGTAAAAGACTTTTGGCCTTTGGACTTTTGATCCCACCTTTTGTACTCAAAGCAATATATACCATGTTTAAGAAACCTCCATTGAAGCTTGACTATTCAAGCTTCAAGAACACTAATACTAAACCCTCGTGGACTAGGATTGTTTTATAACCTGAACCACATAAATCTCGTGTCTCTTTCGTGCATTTCTTTAAGTTCTTGTTTAATTAGTTAATGGTAAAAAAGACAGTCAACGCTTCTAAAATTTAAAATATGTAAAAAATATAATTATTATTTCTCAATATTTCAAGAGAATATTTAAGTCAATTGCTAAAATAATATTTTTGGTAATAATTAATTAATTAAGAAGGGTTTAAAGAGAAAAAAATATGGGTGCTATGCTTTTTTTTTTTTTTTTGTTAAAATCCTTTCTTACCATTATAAATTAGAACTTATTTAATAAAATATAACATTGAGCACATATGTGACCCTAAGAGTAAATGTTCCGTATCTAATTGGTACAAAATAAAGATTGGGGACCTAAGTGACACAAGTAGTAAAGCTTAAGGACCCTAAGTGCTATTTACCCTTAAAGAAAACTACTAAACTATTTAAAGGCAGGAAACAACAAAACACGTATAATTTTTTTCTCCACACAAGAGAAAATCCGAAAAGGAAATACAAATTCCAACTTAAGAAAAATAAAGCACAAAAAAAAATAACACTACAAGAAACACAGGTTTTTCAAGGGCAACGGGTGTTGCCACTGAAGACTTCCATAGTCGCCTCTAATACGTCGATGCTAATAGTCCACATTAGCGGTGATGATGTCCAGTGGTGGAGCTAGTGACAAAGTATAGTTGGGGCAAAATAAAATTACTGTTATAAAAAATATTGAGAAATTGCCCCCTAAAAGGGGCTACCAGAGTATCATTTGTGTTTTTGGTATGTAGACAGTTAGAATCTTAATTGTTTTTATATAATTCTGTACATTGTAGTCATAACAGACATTACACCAATTTTCGTGAATTTCATAATAATTTAAGGTACCGAAAGAAGGATTCAAACGTATATGTTGCACACGTGTTTGTTTTTTTTTTTATACATGAGTGTAACAAAATATTTGAACTGTGATTTTGACACTGTAAATAATTCAAAATTTCCCCCAAAAAAAGAGTATATAAATTTAAATAGGAGTATAATTATTTCCTAAAAAACATAAGCCATTAGAAATTAAATGTAAATATAAATTAAAAAAGAAGAAGCACTAAATAAGAAGAAACAACAAAATTAGGTGAGATTTTTTTTTTATTTTGAACTGTCTCATAATTCAACTTTATACCAACATATAATAATATTGGTTGATCAAAGTTTTTATTTTTATACCAAAAACCAAACTACTTATATATATATGTTTCCCTAAATATTTGCATGATGACGTGACATGTTAAAGAGGCACGTGAACATAACGTAACTGATTATTAATGAAGGACTGGTCGACCTACGACCAGAGTATCAGAAGAAATTGAGTTGCTCGATAGACTCAAGGAATGTGCGGAGTAGCAGGAAAAGAAGATAGACAGAGGCATGCGACCAAATCTGCTCATGGGACCGAGATAAATGCTCATAAACAGTTATAAGTTAGTTATTTCAGGGATAGTTTTTAATTCAAATGTAATCAATGTTATTTATATTATTTTTTTTCTTGTAACGCAAGTTAAGGACGGCCCATAGGCCCATATGTACATCCATGAGCCTATAAATAGGACTCATGGGATTCATTTATGTCTTACCCAATAATTTGTATTCAGAGAGAAATGGTGATTTTATACACATCATTTTTATTCATCTTCAAACTTGTGAAACTTGGTGAACCCTGGTTTGCTGATCGCAGGTTTTTGAGTTCTTCTACATTGATAAAACACTAAATGGATGTATGTCATTACCAATCCCTGGGGCCAAACCACTATATATCCTTATGTCGTTTACATTCCTGAATTCAATTATCTTATTCGTATCATTTTTGTGACTCTGTGTCATTGACCAAATCGAGGGTCAACATTTTGGTGCTTTCATTGAGAATTGAACTCAAGGAAACCAGGATCTAACATGATGGCTAAGAACACCATGAGGACGGGTCAAGCTGGACAAACATAAAAAAATCCACAAAATCCACCTCCTCCACCAAGTGTGACAGAGGATGAGCCACAAGTGGAATTGAAAGAGGATGAGATGGCTGGAACCCTGCAAACGGCCTTGGGAGTGTAGCAAGACGAGTTAGACACCTTAAGAGCTAACCGAGAGAACGTGGCTGAAACGATGGTGATGCAACAGATGGAGCTCGACCGACAGTGTCGAGAATTGAACGAAAGACAGGCAGACATGGATAGTCAAAAAAGAGACGCGATGGTGGCTTTAGACACAGCCATTCAATTGGCTCGAGGACTGCCACCTGTACAAAACCCCCAGCCAGACCTACCACCAAATCCTCATCCTCTTCAAAACTCATGATCAGAGCATCACTAATGTCCTCCAAACCCACAAGACCCGAGAAGTCCATAGTAACTGGAACCACATCCAGCTGCCCAACAGAAAAGACAACCTCAGAATCTTGCTAAAAATAACGAGCAGCGTCAACCCTCTTGTGCTGGTCGAGGTAGCATACTGCAACACAAACAGAATAGGGACAAACAACATCCCAGAAGCCTTATACGTCTCACAATAGACGAGCAAAACCTTCCTGGCAGGGGACAGGGTCCCTCAGGAAGCAAGAGGCAGACGGACTTAGGTTTTGCGGTCCGAGATCCCCCACAATAGAGCAAGGTCCTGGGACCCAACGACCAGCACAGGCCTCATCCCGTTTACCGAGACGACCTAGGGAGAAGAGAGGGGGACAGTGTATACACCAGGTCACATACTCACAGGTCGCAGTACATAGACGACCATAATTACAACGAAGGGGACTCCAGCTATAATAGCAGAAATGTTGGTCGGCAACAAGAGCAAAGGTACGGGCAGAAAAACCCTCCTCCAATGGACAACCGACCAGCAAGCCAGAACACTGGGGGCGGCATCCCAGACAACCCAATGTGTTTGACCGACTAGATGCAAACGAGCAGAGACGAATGGATGAGGACTTAAGGGACATACTCAATGACCGAAGGGAAAGGCACGATGAGCATGTCCCACCTACTGCAACCACTCCTGCCCCTACTATACCAGTTGTTGTTCAGGCTCAAATAAATGCCCTAAACCAGGTTTTACAACAACTGGTAGGGAATAAAACTTCCCATATTGATTATGATCGGAGAAAGGGCACCTCGTTCATCAACAGAATTGCTATGGTAGAGATCCCAAGAAAATTCAAAATGTTAGTGATGCCTAGCTACACTGGAAAAGAAGACCCACTATCTCACATGAATAAGTTTGAGATACAAATGGACATCCAAAAGGTGTTCGAAGATACTCGATGCTAGATCTTTTATGCTACTTTATCTAATGCTACCTAGGAATGGTACTTCAAATTTCTGCCGCCCAGCATAGTTTCATGGGAGATGTTCGTAAAGGAATTCTACGAACAATTTTATGTTGGTCGGATACATCCGACAGAGGCCAATCAGTTGGTCGATATAAGACAAAAGGAAGGAGAACCTCTAAAACAGTACATACAAAGGTTTATGCGAGCAGTTGCTCGGGCTAAATCAGTTGGAGACGAGGGAAAGATGATGGTCATCACTGCTGGGGTGCAACGCCAATCTCCCCTTTGGAGCATCCTATGGAAAAATGGAGTCAAAAGTACTCAAGAATTTTTGGATCGAGCGCACAAATAAATCAAGTTGAAGGAGGCTATCGTCAAAGAATGAAAGTATCCAAAGGCCGATCAGGGGAAAAAAGAAGATTCGACCAAGGCTGCTAGTGGGTTTAGCAAACCCAACAACAATAATGAAAAAAATCATAACAAGAATGGAGGAAAAAAAGGCAAATGTTGAATAGACGACGTCTGATAACAAGCACCCTAAGCAAAATAAGTACGAGTTGAGGTTCACTAACTACACAACCCTGGTCGATAGCAGAGCAGAAGTGTATCAGGCCACTCACACCACAGTCCCTTTCAGGACACCAGCCCCGATCAGAAAGGACATATCCAAACAGGACACAACCAAGTTTTGTCATTTCCACACTGACTATGGCCATGATACAAATGAATGTAACCAGCTGAAAGACAAGATCGAGTTCCTTATATGACAGGGATACCTGAGAAGATATGTGTGAACAAGGGGAAACCCCCAGCAAGGGCCTAACGAAGGCAAGGAGCAAGCACATGTATGCCAACGCTCGCCTTTGCTACAACAAGCCCCGGTCGCTGATACTTTGCTAACTATTGGTGGGGGACCACATTTATGTGGTGACAATGGTAAGGAAAGAGAAAGATATGCCAAGACCCTAAATCACAAGCAAGACATAGAAATGCTAAACGTCGAGGAGCGAACTCCCAAAAAAGCTCAAATAGAGGAAGAGAGTATAACTTTCTCTGAGTTGGACGCACAACATGTCTGATTCCCCCACTCAAATCCCTTGGTTGTGGATGTTCAAATCGCCAACATGATGGTTAAATGAGTGTTGGTATATGTAGAGTCCAAGAACTTTACTTAGCTAAGATAGATAATAGTATGATAGTATTTATAGCATTATCTTTGTTACTATGGATTTTTGGTTCAGACCGGGAATTATTTGGACACTCATAGTAGTACTTATAGAATTTCTAAGTTTAATCTATAGTTTAAGGATATTAAGTTTAACCTAAGGTTTGATTAATGTGACTGATATTAAGGATTATATTTATTATACTATAAGGTTTAGATATCAACCAATAGGATTTTAAGCACATGTTATGAATGGTAATTAAGGATTAAGTATTTTTGAGGATTAAATTTAATAAGGAGTAAAGTTTGAATTCCCTAAGGTCAGTCAGCAGCTTTGAATACGTTGAGGGCTTAGTCAAGGCTGTTTACCCCATTCAAACTTAGCTAAAAGTGTGTAATTTCGTGTTTAATTATTCAGCGTATGCCGATATATCGCAGCTATAGGGGGCGATATATCGCAGCACGTAGATACGGAAAACACGAGACGATGCACGGTCGCCTCGGGCATACTGGCCCAGGCGATATATCGCCTACAGGGGGCGATATATCGCCTCCTTCAGCATATGTTCAATTGTTTTTGAATTCTTTTCCTTTCAGCCATTCAAACTCCTCCATAAGTCCAGCATCTTTTGAACGAGTCTTCAGCCTCTGCTGAACGATTATTCAAATGATTTTCACTTAAAAAGCCATTATTTTTATTCAAGTAAAATCAAGATACTTTCATTCCAAAACTCTATAAATAGGACCTAGTACCCAGCCATTATTCACCTTTTCCTCTAAGATCAGAAGCTGCAAGTGTTAGGAGAGTGTGAGAGTTAAACACCTGGGTTTGGGAAATCATAAGCTTAAACATCATAAGCTTATCAAACACTTTGGGAAGTGAGGTTCTATAGTATTTCGGTTGAGGTGTAGATTGGTCTTTCAAGTCTTTGAGGTAACCAAAACTCTAGTTCCTTTCTGTATTATGATATTTTCTTCCTCATAGTCTTCTACTCAATCTCTAACCTTAATCTTTATTTTGGTTAGGGAATCCAAGTTCTTAAGCACATAAGTTGTGGTAAGCATGTTTCTCAAATGGTTTAGTCTTCCCATTTCCTTTTCATCTCTTTCCTTCTTTCAACTCACTCATGTTCATTATTGTTTTAGGAGTGTTCCAAAAGTCCCAACTCAGTCCATTATATCCCGGTAACTTTGGTAAGGAAAATAGGCTAGAATCTATATGTTTATGTTTATGTTATCTTATGTGTTATGTTATGAATATGTTATGTATGTATGTTTGTAGGCTTGGGCATATGACCCATATGACTAACAAGACCCCAAATGGATTATGGGCATATGACCTACTTAGCTAGTAGGACCCCACTAATTCCATGGGCATGTGCTTGTTTAGTCTATGGGACCCCAAGTAATAATGGCCATTATAATAAGTGTATTATGTGTTATGATATGTCTTTACGTTTATTATGAAATCTATGTTTATGACTATGTGTTAGATTTTCCTTGCTGGGCATTAGGCTCATTCCTTTCTGTTTATGTGCAGGAAATAAGCTTTAGAGGCGGAAAGATTCGTGACGCTTAGAGGATGTGTATCGATGGTGAATGGAGTCAAGGGGGCCGAGCGTTATTCGATTCGAGGATGTAGTCTTGTTTATGTTTTTATGGTTTCAAATGTATTTTCTGCATTTTCTATGTAACCCTTTTTACTTTAAGTTGTTTTTGTTTTAAAGACGATGGGTACCCATATCCTACTTATTTTATGAAAGTAACCATTGTTTCCACAAGTTTCAATAAAATTATGGTATTTCCGCAAAAATGTAAGTTTTATGTATAGATTCGTTAATGGTCCAAATAGTCTAGATTAGTGGGTCGTTACAGTATATATTGGAAGCTCGGTGAACATTCTATATAAATCTTCACTGAAAAGAATGAAACTATCAGTGCAAGATTTAGACCTATGCAACCAAAACATCTATGGTTTCTCTGGTGAGGGATTAGCACCAACAGGGTCAATCAGACTCCCGGTCATGGTAGGAACAACATCTGCAAATAGGACATTACTCACTAATTTTATAGTAGTTGATTGTCCATCCACATATAATGTCGTGATCGGAAGACCCATCTTGGTACAGCTACGAGCGGTAACTTCAATCTGGCCATGAAGTTTCCAACAAATGAAGGAGTTGGGTGCATGTTGGGAAACCAACGAGAAGCAGAGAGTGATATAACTCCTCGATCACAAAAGCAAAAAAGTGCAGATCAGGGAGCAGATTAATAGCTTCGAGTAGTTCTAGCAGAGCAGAAAGAAGGTTGCTAGAGGTAAATGAATCACATGCCCAATTAAGTGAACAAGTCACCAAATAAGGTGTTTCCCAAAGTGGGGATAGAGACTTAGATCCTTGCTCTGGGGATTTTGAGAAAGGTATTGGACCCATGGAGGACCTTGAGGAGTTCCAGCTAGAAGAAAAAGATCTGACCAGAGTTGTGAAAGTCGGTAAAAACTTAGAGACAGCAATCAAAGAAAAACTGGTGGAGTTTTTGAAGAAGAATCAGGAGGTCTTTGCCTGGTCGCATAAAGACATGGTGGGAATTAACCTAGCAGTTATCATCCATGTCCTGAACATAGACAAAAACCACCCACTAGTCCAACAAAAAACAAGGCTACTTGACAAAGACAAATCTAAAGCCTTAAAAGAAGAAGTCGAGAAGCTAAAGGAAAATGGATTCATCAGGGTAGCATTTTATCCATCTTGGTCCCTAAACCAAATGGTAAATGGAGGACTTGCGTGGATTTCACAAACCTTAATAAAGCCTGCCCGAAAGATTATTTCCCACTTCCAAGGATCGACCAGCTGGTCGATGCTACATCAGGACATGGAATCTTATCATTCATGGATGCATACTCCGGCTATAATCAAATTAGTACGCATCCGCCTGATGAGTAACATGCCAATTTTCGAATAGATACAGGGCTTTACTATTACAAAGTAATGCCCTTCAGTTTGGAAAACCTGGTGCGACTTACCAAAGATTAGTAAACCACATGTTCAAAGATCAGAACAACAATAACATGGAGGTTTACGTTGATGACATGTTGGTCAAGTCAAAAAAAGCTAGTGAGCATGTCAATGACTTACAGTAATGCTTCAACATCTTGAATAAATATCAGATGAAACTTAATCCCCTTAAGTGTTATTTTGGAGTCGGATCAAGAAAACTTTTGGGATTCATAGTAATCTCATGAGGAATTGAGGCCAATCCCAAAAAAAAATTCGAGCGTTGGTCGAGATGCAGCCACCAGCCAAAATTAAAGATGTGTAAAACCTAACAGGGAGAATTACGGCTCTGAGTAGATTTATATCTAAATCTACAGACAAATGCATCCCATTTTTTAATCTGCTCAGAGGAAACAAAAAGTTCAAATGGGTAGAAGAGTGTGAGCAGGCTTTTCAGACACTCAAGGACCATATGTCGCGACCGCCCATTCTGTCCAATCTGGTCAAAGGATAAACTTTGTACATCTACCTAGCAATAACAGAGTATGCTGCTAGTGTTGTTTTGATCAGGGAAGAAGATAACATTCAAAAGGCAGTGTGCTATATAAGTAAAAGGCTAGTGGGAGCAGAATTACGTTATACAGCTATTAAGAAATTGGCTTACAGCTTGATACTGGCATCAAGAAAATTGCGACCCTACTTTCAAGCTCACCCCATAGTAGTTTTTACCGACCAGCCACTATGGCAAGTCTTGCAAAAACCATAAGTTGCTGGCCGACTATTAAAATGGGCAGTTGAGCTAGGGTAATTCAAAATCTCTTATTTAAAATGAGCATCCATAAAGGGACAAGCCTTAGCAGACCTTGTAGTTGAATATAGTGGACTCCTAGCCAACGTGCACACTATAGAGCCTGAAGCCCAAGATAAAGCTCCCACTTGGAGACTGTTCATGGATGGATCATCAAATGAGCATAATTCAAGGGCAGAGTTGATTCTAATTGTAATGCCCTACTATCCAGGGACCGTTACGTTGTGCATTTTAAACAGTGATAAACTCGCTAACCAAGCCATTTGGCCATAATCGTGTAACTAAGTATGATTAACGGTTTAGAGTTAAAAAATTTGGCCAAAGATACAACGTTTCACCAAAAATTTTACTGTATACATCAGGATCCCGAAAATATATTTTAAAGGTTAATTATAATAAAATATTTCCAACTAGTCAACCTAAGCAGCAAAATAGGGTTTATCCCTAGTTCCTCTTTAAACCCTCGGCCGTGGCGGTCGAGCAGCCGGATATGTACACATCGTCACCTAAGCTCTCCAACTCAAGGATGGTCCATCTTTCTTTTGCCGTTACCTGCACCACATAGCACCCGTGAGCCGAGGTTCAGCAAGAAAAATCAATATGCTCATGAACAGGTAATAACATGTCACTGAATCATAATAAGCATGTCTAGCAATAATAGCCCTATTTATGCATGCAAGGAAGTCCAAATAAGTGATTATGGTCCATGCCCTCCTGTATGGATGAATATCAAGTCAATCCTAAGTGAATATCTATAATGATTCTGATAATCATGCTGGGCTTGCAGCCCATTCAGATAAGTGACTAAGGAGTCACAAACTTGAACCAGATAAGTGACTATGGAGTCACAAACTTGAACCAGACAAGTGACTATGGAGTCACGAACTTGAACCAGATAAGTGACTATGGAGTCACAAACTTGAACCGGATAAGCGACTATGGAGTCACGAACTTGAACCAGATAAGTGACTATGGAGACACGAACTTTAACCAGATAAATGACTATGGAGACACGAACTTGAACCAGATAAGTGACTATGGAGTCACGAACTTTGGCTCCGCACCCTAAGCCAAGTGACATTACGGTCACCTGAGCCTTTTGGCTCTGGCTCTAAGTAACTAGCCTTTAAACTAGACAAGCACTTTTGTTTTCATCGAACTTAAGGTTAGTCAAGCATTTCATGCTTATGTTGATAATGCTTAGGGCGATTAAATCTAATATTTTTGGCTTGCGTTAAACACATTAATGTCGTTCTTGACTCTTAAGCCAATACCATAAGACCAATCCTCATATCACCACTGAACTTTACTGATAAGTCACAGCTTCAGGATCAATACTAAACACCATTGTCGTTATGACTATGGAGTCAGTTCCACTCACAAGTAAGCAATGAAACCAGGCATATATCATGTGTCAAATATCCAAATACAGGGCATTCAACATGCTTACTCAACATTCACTAGCATAATTATGATCATGCACATTTACAGAGACCCAAGCTCTGATCAATCTCATATTCAACATTCATGCCATGCCCTAATCACATGTATCTTATGTTGGGGTTTTATGCCCTAATTAAAACCCAAATTCTTTGTAATCTCATTTTATTATCAATAAAAGAATAGAAATCATTTTTTTACTTGGTCAATCACTTTGCTCACATGTTTTATTTTCATGATTATTTATTCAATATAAACTTCTATTAAATCCCGAGCATATAGCTAATCTTATTTATAGTGACGTAATCACAGTGGAATATAAATATGATTATATGTTCAAAAATAAGTTAGTCCTAAGATTAGTCAGTGCACCAGATTTACACTGACTTGCCAATCTACGATATGATCTACTTACACATTACAGTGTTATGTTCTTTCCAGAACATTAGCAAAGTAGATAAGATCGGATGTATTTGTTACATCGGACAGGACCGATATTGACAGTTGATAAGATAAGTAAACATACCGTTATTATCTATTCTAGTCATATCATATAGTTGACCATAGGTCAATTCAATCTCAATTCTGAGTGGTTAGTATTCTAACTGATTGTATTATTTGAGTTCTTTGACTTGTTCGTTACCAGCTTACCCTACGGACTAGCCCATACTTACATCTTAGGAACTCGGTAGTATAATTGAGTGGGAGTGTTAATCATAGATATGAACATCTATAGCTTCTGATGAAGAAGTGAAACGATGGTTTCCTTTTAGTTTGGTTCAAGGTGTTAAATGATAGAGATCTCATTTCAGTAATTAAATTAGTTTACTGAAATATCATTTACAAGGAACTAAGTGTTTTAAGGATAAAATACAATGAGGGGTAAAACGGTATTTTAGTCCCATCTCATTGTAGACCGTCTATAGAGGATTAAGTGACAATTATGGTTGTAACAATGGATAATTAATAGCGTATCTATATTTGTTATAGAGCGTTCTATGAATTCAAGAGTGCAATTCCAAGTCTATAGTGGAGTCACGAGGAATTAATAAGTTAGTAAATTTATTTGTTAGATTTATGATAACTTATTGGAGCTTGATTTCATAGGCCCATGGTCCCCATTGTACCTTGGATAAAATCATCTAGATAGTCTCAATTAATTGATTTAATCATCAATTAGAATTATCAAAGTTGACCAGGTCAATTTTGGATAGTTTCACAGAGTTGTGTAATTTTGAGAAGAAAAGAGAAAGTATGGCAGATTTATTAATTAAGATAAATTGGTATCTAAATTAATAAATAAATTTAAATCAAGGTTCAAATTATAAATAATTAATTTGATAAAGGATTTAAATAATTATTTAATTAATTAAATCAATAGAAAATAATACAGGCCTTGATTTTAAGTCCAATGGGCTTATAATCAAATGGGAAATTTCATGGGCCTATAGCCCATGATAATTTCGACCTAGGGCTTCAAAATGGCTGTTATTTTATTGATTTTTTAATTAAATTAAATGGCCTAATTGAGTCTATAAAAGGAGTGCTTATAGAGAAGTTAAAAAAAGGGTTTTTGATAAGTCAGATTTTCTGATAGTTTTATATTCTCTCTAAACACAAGTCCTTTTCTAAGCCTCTTTGTATTTTCTCTTCTTCTTTCTATATCTATCTCATGTGTTGAGAATTGCCCACACTCGTCTAGGTGGTTCTAAGGATACATTGGAAGATCGTGAAGAAAATAGAAGATCGGTTCAGTTTCTTGATAATACTCTGCGACAGAGAGGATACAAGAGTTAGAGAAACTGAAGGAAGGACTCTTAATTCCGCTGCGTATACTGTAAGTATTATATTGTTTGTTTCTCTTTGAATTCAATTTAGAAACATGTTTTAGGCTATCTCGTATTAATTTGTTTAATATCAGATATACATGAAAATAAATAAAGATCATGTATAAGTTTTTCCAACAACTGGCCTCAGAGCCTTTGGTAATCTTTATTTTCATGCATGAACATGTTTAAAATTGGATTATATGATATGTTTGAATAATTGGATGGTTTTTCATGTTTTTATGAACATATTGATTTTATGTGAATTTTAGCAATTTTTAGTTTTTTTTTGTTGTGTTTTCTATGCTCTTAATTTTTATATATGTTTTATTTTGTGTAAAACATGGTAAAAATTAATTAGAAAATGGTTTTGGTTTGAAAAATTGCTCAAAAAAAATTTTGAAAAAAATTTGGCCTGCCTCCCATGCGCGCGCACACGCGCGCGCACGCCCAGCAGCCAGCAATGAACAGTGACCGTACGGACGGTACTGTTCATTGCGTTTTTTTTTTAAGAAAATTAAAATTTGTAGAAATAAATTATTTAAAATCAAAACTAAAAATATCTTTATTGTTTTATCATTTAAATTTTTTTAAATAAATATATTTTTGTTAGTTGATTTTAATAATTAGATATTTTCTACAAAGAATCAAATTCAAATTTAAAATTAGACTAACAACTTAATTTTAAATCTTTTAATATATTAAAATATTATAATTATGATATCAGATATTTAAGATATTTTCATTTAAATTCTTGATATTTTTATTAAATCTTTATTTGAAAATATAAATATCTTTTTATTCTATAGTTTTTAATATTTAAATTATTTAAAATTTAATATTGTTAGTTAGATATTTTTATGGATATTTGAATTTGTTTAACTATTTGAATATTTTAGGCTTGTTATAACTATTTGTATTTTTTTTAAAATTTTAAAATATTAGATAATAGTTATAACAACACAAGATATTTTGGAAAATAGTTAAGATATTGATTTTAAAATTTAAAATTGGTTAAATTTTGAAAAATATCTTTTTTTTTTATTCAGCCAATTAATATATTTTTTTTTAATGGGATTTAAATTAACTTTGGTTAATTGTTGATAAATCCTATTTAAATTAAATTAATATTTTTTTTCAAATTAACCTAAAACCAAGTTATTGTTGATAAATGAAATTTAAATTAACTATTGTTAATTGTTGATAAATTTCATTTAAATTGACTTATTTTTTTGTAAAAATTTAATTAATTTGAATTTTTTTTTGATAAATTCTAGATAATTAATTGTGGTATTTTTGCAAATGAAATAAATTGTGGTATTTTTGCATAAATTCATAGAATTGCTCATATAGTAACATGATTAGGCCCATCCAATTATAACATGTCTGTTTGCACTATATGTGGTATTTTTTGCAATTGGGCTTAGATGCATATAGTGACCCATATGTTTGTTAGATATATGGTATTTTGCCAAATAAAATATTCATAAAATGATAGGTTTTATTTGGGCCCATTAGAAAATGTAAAGTTTAAATTCCTCTCTTGTGGGTGATTCCACTTGTGAAGGCCCATTTGCTTTGCATGACTATAGTGGGCCTAATCAATTAACAACAATTAATAAAACGAAGGTTTAAATTCCTGTCTTTTGGACCTTGTATGGAAGATAGGGGGCCTTTGTAGTGGGAACGACATACTGGACCCAGCCCTCCTCCATACAAGCCCAATTGTTAAGGCCCATTTACCTGTGTTGGACTTAATTGTATAGGTTCATTATATTAGTTAAACCTAAATATTGATTAGCAACAAATTAATTCTAAATTAATTGAATTTGTTTCAATGTGACACTTTAGAATTAATAAGAAATTATAGGACTTTGGTTTTAAAAATTTTAATCTGTTTAATTTTATTTTTTTTTGGAAAACCATAGTCATTAATTTTCTAAAAATAAATAATAAAAATACTATTTTTAATTTTATAATGAGCTCATTTTAAGAATTTGATTCGATCTCCACCGCTGGTTTAACATAGTCAATAGCTTAATGGGGCATCGAGGCGCTTTGATTCGTCCCCCTACAGAAGGTGTTCATTAGTTATTTTGACAAGGTTAGATTTCGAAAGATAGATAATTATAGGTCAAATTCTACTAGACTCACCCCTACGGTGACTACTAGGACTAAATCTATGATTATTGAAATCGTGGGTCTAGCTCATAAAATAAGAGATTTTGTTTTCTTATTTTGATCGAATAGTAGGTTGTTAATAATGGTGACCATTATTAAATGAGTTTACAACTCTATTTAACTAGTGGTATTTTTGACTCTCGCCAACCGGGACAAGGATATCATAGATTAGTTAAAAACCTAAAGAAATAGAGATATGATTGTTTTTGGTATTTTTTCTCATATCTTACATATTTTTGGTATATGTTGTGCTATTTCTTAAAATTTGTGTGAATAGAAGTTTTATTAAGCAAATGTGATTGATTTCTATTTTATTGATACTTTGTAGTTTTGAGTTATGGCTGTGTCTACTCCCATCCTTTCTCAACTTTTGATGGAGAAACTCACTGGAGAAAACTTCCTTAAATGGAAGCAAAACATCAACATTGTGTTGATAGGTGACAACTCCAAGTTCGTCATGACTGAGGAATCCCCGGAAGTTCCAGCTGAAGGAGCTACCAAGTCTGTGAGGGACAAGTATGAGCGTTGGCAGGCGGCTAACAACAAGGCGCGGTACTACATGTTGACTAGTATGGTCGACACTCTCAAGACAAAGATGGAGAATGTCGAGACAGCCTACGAAATCATGGATCAGCTCCAAGACATGTTTGGTGCCAAGTCAGCGCAGACTCGTTTTGAGGCCACCAAGAAATATGCCAATGCTCGAATGGCACCTTCTCAACATGTTCGTGATCACCTGATCAAGATGACAAACTACTTTCAGGAAGCTGAACTGCACGGAGCCATAATAGATGAGGAAACTCAAGTTGGCTTAATCCTCAACAGTCTTTCTCCAGCTTTCCTTCCATTCACCACCAACTATGTGTTGAATAAACTCAACTATGGTCTGACGCAGCTCATGAATGAGCTTCAAACTTTTGAGTCTATTATGGGTGGACCTAGTAAGGGAGGAGAAAAGAAGACAACTACTACTACTGCTGCTGATCCAGCTAAGGCTGAAGCTAACCAAGCTTCATCTTCAAAAGCTGGAAACAAGAGGAAAGGTGGGAAAAACAATAACCCCAAGCCTGCAAAAGCTGCAAAGGCGAGTGCACAACCAAGTGCACAGACGCCTAAGGGGAAAAATAAGAAAAACAAGAAAGGTAAAGGTAAATGTTTTCACTGCAAAGAAAATGGGCATTGGAAACAAGATTGCCCCAAGTTTCTAGCAGATAAAAACAAAGGTAATGATTATAGTTCATTTATCTTAGAAACATGTGTTTTAGAAAATGATAACTCCGTTTGGATTATTGATTCTGGATCTACTAACCATGTTTGTAACTCTTTACAGCTTCTTGAATCGTGGGAGGAAGTGAACGAAGGCGACTTAAAGCTTAGAGTTGGGAACGGAGCGTTCATTGCGGTCCAAGCTAGAGGAAGAGCTCGTCTGAAGTTCGGAAATAAATTTTTAATTTTAAAAGATGTATTTTTTATTCAGGATTTTAGTAGAAATTTAATTTCAGTTTCCATGTTGCAATTAGAACGATTTGTTATGACTTTCACAAGTTTTAATATATCTATTTCTTTTAATGGATCACAATTGTGTATTGCATGTTTGGAAAACGGGCTTTATATTCTGCGACCTAATGAACCCCTCGCTCTTAATAATGATTTATTCAAAGTAGCTAAACCTAGGACCAATAAACGTCAAAAGACCGATAACAATAATATGACGTATTTATGGCACTTGAGACTAGGTCACATTGGCTATGATAGGATTCAAAGACTTACAAAGGATGGACCTTTGAGGGAACTCACCTTAGGTGAATTACCTGTCTGTGAATCTTGTCTAGAAGGCAAACTGACCAAGCGTCCATTCTCTGCAAAGGGTGATAGGGCCAAAGAACCACTTGGTCTTGTGCATTCAGATGTTTGTGGACCTTTGAATATACAAGCCAGGGGTGGTTTTGAGTATTTCGTCACTTTCATTGATGATTACTCTAGATGCTCATGTCTTTACCTAATGCATAGGAAATCAGAAACATTTTCAAAGTTTCAGGAATTCCTAGCAATGGCTCAGAACCAATTAGGTAAAAGGTTAAAGATCTTGCGATCTGATAGGGGTGGAGAATATTTGGATATGCAGTTCCAAGATCATTTAACTGAACTTGGGATTTTATCACAACTTACTGCCCCAGGTACTCCGCAACAAAATGGTGTAGCGGAACGCCGAAACAGAACTTTATTGGAAATGGTTAGATGCATGCTTAGTTACTCAACTCTACCAACTTCGTTCTGGGGACATGCAATTGAAACCGCAAATGACATTCTCAATGTCGTGCCGTCAAAATCAATCCCCAAAACACCTTTAGAACGCTGGAATGGTCGTGAACCTAGTTTACGCCATTATAGAATCTGGGGGTGTCCCGCTCACGTCCTGAGGAAAAAGGAGGGAAAGCTAGAACCGCGAACTGAAGTTTGCATGTTTGTTGGCTATCCTAAAGGTACTCGGGGTGGACTTTTCTACAGTCATTCAGAAAAGAAAGTGTTTACTTCTACAAATGCTACTTTTCTAGAAAATGACTATGTCCAGAACTTTAAACCTCGCAACAAAGTAGTATTAGAGGAGATGGTTAAAGAATTGACTCCAACCAATGTTCCATCGTCATCAACGCGTGTTGATGATGAAATTCCCACTCTTCATGTACAACCGACGCAAGTCGATTTAAATGAAGAAAGTACCACTGTTCCTGAGCAAATAGTCACGGAGCCTCGTCGTAGTGGGAGGGTTTCTAGAAACCCAGTTCGCTATGGTTTGGATGGTGAAACCAATATGGTTGTTGGTGACACTAGTGATGATGATCCATTGTCTTTCAAACAGGCAATGACTAGCCCTGAAAAGGAACTATGGCTTGAAGCCATGAAACAGGAAATGGAGTCTTGTACTCAAATTCCGTCTAGGATCTTGTGGAAGCACCTAGTGACTTTAGGGCCATTGGGTGCAAGTGGATTTACAAGAAGAAACGAGGTGTTGATGGAAATATCGAGACTTATAAAGCTCGATTAGTGGCAAAGGGTTATACCCAAAGAGAAGGCGTGGACTATGAGGAAACTTTTAGTCCGGTAGCCATGCTCAAATCCATTCGCATCCTCCTATCCATAGCAGCCGCTCTCGACTATGAGATTTGGCAAATGGACGTCAAGACAGCTTTTCTTAATGGAAAGCTTGACGAGGTCATTTATATGGATCAGCCAGAAGGATTTAAAGTATCTGGACAAGAAGGAAAAGTTTGTAAGTTAAATAGGTCCATCTATGGACTTAAGCAAGCTTCTCGTTCCTGGAATCTTAGGTTTGATGAAATAATCAAAACCTATGGCTTTGAACAAAATATTGATGAGCCCTGTGTTTACCAACTAAAGGCAAATCAAATAGTGGTATTCCTGGTTCTTTATGTAGATGATATCTTACTCATTGGAAACAATGTTAAGAAATTATCAGATGTGAAGAATTGGCTGAGCACTCAATTCCAGATGAAGGATTTGGGTGAAGCAAGTTATGTTCTAGGTATCCAGATCATCAGGGATAGAAAGAACAAACTTTTAGCTCTATCTCAAGCAGCTTACATTGATAAAGTGCTTGAACGTTTCTCAATGACAAATTCCAAGAAAGCGCGTCTACCGTCCCGCCATGGAATTCATCTTTCAAAGAAGCAGTCTCCCCAGACTCCTGAAGAGGAAGATGCAATGAAAAAAGTTCCTTACGCATCTGCAATTGGAAGTCTGATGTATGCCATGTTGTGTACTAGACCAGATATCTGCTATGTAGTAGGAGTAGTGAGCAGGTATCAGTCAAACCCAGGACCGGAACATTGGATAGCAGTTAAGCATATCCTGAAGTATTTGAGACGGACTAGGGATTATATGCTAGTCTACAAGGGTGGTGTTCTAAACCCTGTAGGCTACACCGATTCAGATTTTCAGACTGATGTCGATGACAGAAAGTCTACTTCTGGAATGGTGTTTACTCTTGGGGGTGGAGCTGTGATTTGGAGAAGCGTAAAGCAGTCTGCAATCTCAGATTCCACCATGGAGGCTGAGTACATAGCCGCGTCAGAAGCAGCTAAGGAAATAGTCTGGCTAAAGAAGTTCTATTCGGATCTTGGTGTTATTCCAGAAATGGATAAACCGCTTGTGTTGTTTTGTGACAATACAGGAGCGATAGCCAACTCAAAAGAACCTCGAAGTCACAAGAGGAGTAAGCATATAGAAAGGAAGTATCACATTATTCGAGAATATGTGGCCAGGGGAGATGTGAAGGTTATGAAGATTGCAACTGAAGACAATCTTGCGGATCCGTTTACAAAGACACTACCAGAAGCTACATTTGATAAGCATATCAAGGAGATGGGATTAGTAGAATTAAGGCATTAGTTTCAATTAGTGCAAGTGGGAGTTTGTTGGGGTTTTATGCCCTAATTAAAACCCAAATTCTTTGTAATCTCATTTTATTATCAATAAAAGAATAGAAATCATTTTTTGACTTGGTCAATCACTTTGCTCACATGTTTTATTTTCATGATTATTTATTTAATATAAACTTCTATTAAATCCCGAGCATATAGCTAATCTTATTTATAGTGACGTAATCACAGTGGAATATAAATATGATTATATGTTCAAAAATAAGTTAGTCCTAAGATTAGTCAGTGCACCAGATTTACACTGACTTGCCAATCTACAATATGATCTACTTACACATTACAGTGTTATGTTCTTTCCAGAACATTAGCAAAGTAGATAAGATCGGATGTATTTGTTACATCGGACAGGACCGATATTGACAGTTGATAAGATAAGTAAACATACCGTTATTATCTATTCTAGTCATATCATATAGTTGACCATAGGTCAATTCAATCTCAATTCTGAGTGGTTAGTATTCTAACTGATTGTATTATTTGAGTTCTTTGACTTGTTCGTTACCAGCTTACCCTACGGACTAGCCCATACTTACATCTTGGGAACTCGGTAGTATAATTGAGTGGGAGTGTTAATCATAGATATGAACATCTATAGCTTCTGATGAAGAAGTGAAACGATGGTTTCCTTTTAGTTTGGTTCAAGGTGTTAAATGATAGAGATCTCATTTCAGTAATTAAATTAGTTTACTGAAATATCATTTACAAGGAACTAAGTGTTTTAAGGATAAAATACAATGAGGGGTAAAACGGTATTTTAGTCCCATCTCATTGTAGACCGTCTATAGAGGATTGAGTGACAATTATGGTTGTAACAATGGATAATTAATAGCGTATCTATATTTGTTATAGAGTGTTCTATGAATTCAAGAGTGCAATTCCAAGTCTATAGTGGAGTCACGAGGAATTAATAAGTTAGTAAATTTATTTGTTAGATATATGATAACTTATTGGAGCTTGATTTCATAGGCCCATGGTCCCCATTTTACCTTGGATAAAATCATCTAGATAGTCTCAATTAATTGATTTAATCATCAATTAGAATTATCAAAGTTGACCAGGTCAATTTTGGATAGTTTCACAGAGTTGTGTAATTTTGAGAAGAAAAGAGAAATTATGGCAGATTTATTAATTAAGATAAATTGGTATCTAAATTAATAAATAAATTTAAATCAAGGTTCAAATTATAAATAATTAATTTGATAAAGGATTTAAATAATTATTTAATTAATTAAATCAATAGAAAATAATACAGGCCTTGATTTTAAATCCAATGGGCTTATAATCAAATGGGAAATTTCACGGGCCTATAGCCCATGATAATTTCGACCTAGGGCTTCAAAATGGCTGTTATTTTATTGATTTTTTAATTAAATTAAATGGCCTAATTGAGTCTATAAAAGGAGTGCTTATAGAGAAGTTAAAAAAAGGGTTTTTGATAAGTCAGATTTTCTGATAGTTTTATATTCTCTCTAAACACAAGTCCTTTTCTAAGCCTCTTTGTATTTTCTCTTCTTCTCTCTATATCTATCTCATGTGTTGAGAATTGCCCACACTAGTCTAGGTGGTTCTAAGGATACATTGGAAGATCGTGAAGAAAATAGAAGATCGGTTCAGTTTCTTGATAATACTCTGCGACAGAGAGGATACAAGAGTTAGAGAAACTGAAGGAAGGACTCTTAATTCCGCTGCGTATACTGTAAGTATTATATTGTTTGTTTCTCTTTGAATTCAATTTAGAAACATGTTTTAGGCTATCTCGTATTAATTTGTTTAATATCAGATATACATGAAAATAAATAAAGATCCTGTATAAGTTTTTCCAACATCTTATGCATCACATAATGAGTGCAGTTTTCTTACCTTTGGTCCAAGCACAGGTTACCAATGAACAACCCTCAAGCACGATCCTGTTTCCAAGCCCCTAGCGATAACCTAGTCACAACCATAAAAGGTGTTTCAATGATTTCAAGTTCCAAAACCCAATCTCGGGCTCTCGGGACCTCCAATCCCACCAAACAGGGTGGTGAGATCATCCCTCGAGCCCTCGGGTCAAAACCCCAAAAAGTACCAAAAACCAAGTTATGAAGACTGTGTAGCGCTACAGCGCTACCTATTGGGCGCTATAGTCAGCACTTCATCCCCCAAACAGAGAACCCAGCGCTGTAGTGCTACCAACCTAGCGCTACAGCGCTCAAACCAGAATTCTGGGTTTCTAACTTCGCGATCTTCGAGCTTCAAAGCTCCAAATCTGACCCCAACGGGTCCCTAGCCCCTCAAATCAACATTTTAATCCCCCAAACAATTCACCCAATAGCTTAGCAACATTAAAACAACAAAAAATACCCAAAATCCTCATAAGAACTCTTAATCCAAGTCTTGAGTTTGTAAAACTCAAGAACACCAAGAACAGAGAATAAACTCAGGAATTTAAAGCTTAAATTACCTCTGATTATGTCATTTCTCGCTAAATCCTCCAGCTAATAAGCTTCTAATCTTCCCTAGAATCGTTATGCCTCGATCCTCGCTTGAATCCGAGTCCTAAAACTCAAGTTTCCTTTGAAAATGCTAACGATGTCAAAAATGGAACGAGAAAGAGAGAGAGAGAAAACGTACTGAACATTCTTTTTATGTTTCTGACAGGTTACTTCAAGCTTAAGTAACCTCAAGAAAATCCTAATGCTCGGGGTCTCGAAAACGCCCCCGGCGGTAAAATAGTCAAAATTCCTATAATTTCCCCCTGGTCTCACTAACTCCCAATTTATCATAAAATATTTATTCCCATTACCCAATATCCAGGTACTGTACTAAATACCCCTTGACTCACTTCGAGTCAAGTATGAATCCCGTTGTGACTTTCCCACTAGCTTTCCTCCTAGGATCGTCTCATGCTGGGTAACCCTACCATAACCAAATAATAATGAAGCACCACACACATACCACATATATGCCAAATATACCCGAAATAGCCAAAATATGAAAATTTCCCAATTAAATAAAAATGGGCCCACATGCATATTTAATACACCTAAACATGCATATCAAGTCATATTATGATATTATTCACATAATCACATAATGATACACATAAATATCACATAATCACTATAATGACCCAAATTTCCTAATAAGGCTTAGGACCTTGATTAAGAGGCCGGGAGGGCCATAATTGACTTATTATGCCATTAAATGATAATATGCATGATTATGTGAGTTATATTATTATATGATGATAAATGCATGCATATGGGTCCACTTTTCATTATAAGGGCATTTTGGCAATTTGGCTTGTTGAGGGCATAATTGTATATTTTCATGTGTGTTGGTGAATTATGAATGAGGCCACATTATAATGTGGATTTGTTCGAGCTCTTCGGCATGAGACGATCTTTGAATGCAAGTTAGCGATTTGGTCGTAACGAGGTTATTTACCGAGCTCGGGGTGAGTCTTGGGGTAATTTGATGATTAGTACATTACCGGGAATTAAAGGGTAATGGGATATAATTTATTAGTATTTGAGAATATTGGGAATAACGAGAACTGGAGGACGTTAATTATAATTAACGGGGTAGTTGGGAAAGGACGATTTTGCCCTTAGGGCTGTTAAGGAAATTAGATTGACCTAGGGTCATTTTGGTCTTTTGACCATGGGTCATATTTAAAAAAACCAAAAAGTTGTAGAAGATTAAGGCAAAAACAGGGGCTCTTCACTCACTCACTCACTCGATCATCTCTCTCCCTCTCTTTTCAATGAATTTCTTTGGTGGAAAAGCTAGGATTTGAGAAGTTTAAGCTAGGGAATTGCTATGGGGATTGTTAGGAAGCTCTTGAATTCTTGAGGTAATGATTCTCCAAGCTTTGATCCAAAGTTTCCTATGTTTTTGTTTAGCTTTTACAGAGTTTATAGTTTAATGCTAGTTGTGGGAAATCAAAGAGGTTTTTGAGAAAGTTTGCTTGGGTTTTGATGAGGTTGAGGTATAGATGAAGTTTTGGGATTAAATTATAGGTTTGGATGATGTTTAGGTTGATTTTGAAGCTTGGTATTCAGGGGAAATTGCAGGGGAGAAAAACTAGAATTTTCTGGTCTGTCAGCTAGCGCCCCAAAACTAGGCAGAGGAGAGAATGGGGTTCTCTCTGTCTTGGGGCAGCGCCCCAGCGCTAGGTCATTTTCAGCCAGACCTAGTTTTAGGGCTTGGGATGACTTTGGGGGCTCGGGGGATGGTTCCACTACCGTGTTTGGGAGGATTGGAAGTCCCGAGAGCACGGGATTGGTTCCGGGAGCGAGGTTTTAGATTATAAACCTTTTATTGATTTTTTTTATTAATGGGATTTCATATTTGGTTATGACTAGGTGACCACTAAGGGACCAAAGGAATGATCATTATCAAAGGGTTGTTCTATTATTATTTCTCACTCGAACCAGAGGTAAGAAAACTGCACCCAATACGTGATGCATGTGATGCATAATATACAGGTGATTAGGGCATGACATGGATGTTGAATATGAAATTGATCAGAGCTTGAGTCTCTATAATTATGCTTGTGATTATTGATTAAGCATGATGAATGCCTTATATCTGGATATTTGACTTATGATATATGTCTGTTTGCATTACCTCATTGAGGAAGCACTGACTTATTAGTCAGAGAACAACAATGGTGTCAGTATTGATTGTGAAGCTGTGACTTATCAGTCAAGATCGGCAGGAGTACTGAGCACTGGTCGTATGGTATTGGCTTATGAATCAAGAACGGTATTAGCGTGTTTAACGCAAGCCGAAAAGATTAGATCTAATCGACATAAACATTATCATCATAAGCATGAAATGCTTGACCGACCTTAAGTTCGATGAAAACTAAAAACGCTTGTCTAGTCTAAAGGCTAGTTACATAGAGCCAGGGATATAAGCTCAAGTGACTGTAACGTCACATGGCTAGGAGGGCGTGGGACCCCAGAGATAGACTTATTATTCATCTATACATGGATAGACTTATCAGTCATCTATTTAGAGAGTGACTTATTAGTCAACTATACAGAGATAGACTTATTAGTCATCTATACAGAGATAAACTTATCAGTCATCTATTTAGAGAGTGACTTATTAGTCAAATATACAGAGATAGACTTATCAGTCATCTACATAACAGTAGACTTATTAGTCACCTATACAGAGAGACTTACTAGTCATCTACCTCAGAGATAGACTTATCAGTCATCTACACAGAGATAGACTTATTAGTCATCTATACAGAGATAGACTTATCAGTCATCTACATAAGGTAGACTTATTAGTCATCTATACAGAGAGACTTATTAGTCATCTACCTCAGAGATAGACTTATCAGTCATCTAACAGAGATAGACTCAGTAGTCATCTATACAGAGTGTGACTCATTAGTCACCTATACAGTGTGTGACTCATTAGTCACCCACATAGAGATTGACTCATTAGTCATCTATTCAATAAGCAAGTCCCCAGAGATTGACTCATTAGTCAGCCATTTAGACGCAGGACCCCATAATCATTTATTTGGACTTGCTTGCATGCATGAGTAGGGTTATTACTGCTAGGCATGCCTATTATGATTTAGTAATATGTTATTACCTGTTTATGAGCATATTGAGTTTTCTTGCTGAGCTTTGGCTCACGTGTGCTATGTGGTGCAGGTAAAGGCAAAAGAAAGTTAGACCATCCTTGAGTTGGAGAGCTTAGGTGACGATGTGTACATATGCGATTGCTCAACCACCACAGGCGAGGGTTTGAAGAGGAACTAGGGTTAAACCCTAATTTTCCGCTTAGGTTGGCTGGTTGTAAATATGTTATTGTAATTAACCTTTAAAATATATTTTCGGAATCCCAATGTATATAGTAAACGTTTTAATGAAACGTTGTATCTTTGACCAAAAATTTTAACCCTAAACCGTTAATCACATTTAGTTACACGATTATGGCCAAATGGCTCGGTTAGCGAGTTTATCATTGTTTAAAATGCACAATGTAACGGTCCTTGGGTAGTAGGGTGTTACAATCACATACTTCCAAAATTTTCCATCTTGGCCCCCTAATCAAGGTCCTAAGCCTTATTAGGAAATTTGGATCGTTACAACTATCCCCTCCTTACAGAAATTTCATCCTCGAAATTTATTTGAACAACCCGGAATATAAATTCCGCATAACTGATTCCAATTCCGAGGTCCCTACCTCGACCTCACTGTTTCTGTATAATACCTTAATAAAAGGTACAACTTTGTTCCTCATAACCTTGTTCTTTCTGTCAAAATCTAAACTGGCTATTCCTTATAGGATAACTTAGCCTCAATCTCCAGATTCTCATAACTCAACACATGAGTCTCTTCTAGCACATGTTTCCTCAACCTGGAAATATGAAATACACTGTATACTGCTGACAGTGCCAAAGCTAAGGTCAATCCATAGGCAACTTGACCGATCCTATCTAGGATTCAAACAGTCCTTACTAGTCTAGAGCTCAACTTGCCCTTATTTCCTCACCCCCTTTCCATGGTGATTTCTAAGGAAGATACAATCTTCCACTTGGAACTCCATGTTCCTGCATTTCAGATCAACATAACTTTTCTGTTTATTCCGAGAAGCGAGCATCCAAGCTCTAATCTTTTCAATAACTTCAATGATTCTCTGAACTACCTCAAAATCTAGATATAACATCTGACCCATCTCATTCCAATGAATGGGCGATAAACATTCTCTACCACGCAACATCTCATAAGGTGCCTCTCCAATAACTGGATAACTCTCTCTCTAATTTACCATCAGTTTAAGGATAATAAACTGTACTAAACTCCAACTATATACCCATCGCCTTTTGCAACCTTCCCAAAACTTGGAAGTAATAATAGAGTCCTCATCTGATAAGATAGACCTCAAATTCCATGAAGGCATACTACCTCTCTCTCACATAGAGGTCTGCATACTGATCAACTATATTACTCATCCTTGTTGATAGAAATGAGATGACTTAAATACTGGTCCATAATGACCCAATCCAAATCATGCTAACCCACTATCCTGGGCAGCCCCACCGCAAAATCCATCACGATGTTTTCTTTACGTCCATCGTAGAATACATAAAGGTTGTAATGGCCCTACTGATTTCTTATACTCTCTCTTGACCTGCTAACAGGTTACGAACTTTATCACTTATTCTGTTACGTCCATCTCCATCCCATGCCACCAATATAAAGCTTTCAGACTCTGTTACATCTTCATGATGCCTGGATGAAGAGAATAAGACTGAGTATAAGAATCATCCAAAATCTTCTGTTTAATCCCAGTGTCCATCGGATCCCAAGTCCGATCCTTATATCACAATAAACCCATACCTGACACTGCATAATCCTTAGCTAATCCAGCTAATACATTTCCCTCAATTCTTCCCATCTACGGGTTCACTTAATTGTTTTTCCTTTGATCCTCTCTGCAATAATAACCTCAAGTGTAAAACTGGCCACCTGGCCCACCAATAACTCAATTCCAGTTCTGGTCATATCCTTCAAATCACATGATGCATATGAAATCATATTTTCCTGTCACTGAGGTGTCATAACAACCTACAAACTGGTTCTGATCTATAAGAAGACTCTAAACTTTTTCCCAAAACACATATAATATCCTGTCCGTCCAAGGAAACTCCTGCCCCTAAGGCGTTCCTTGACCTTAGCAAATCTCCGCAGAGAATATACCACAACACCGTCGATCAAGACGATCACAAATCCAATTCAGATAATCCTTGAATACTTAGTCCATCTAATTCATCAAAATAACTCAAGATTAATCAGATCCACAAAACATAACTCAGCACTCCTAGTTCCCTTATATGATATAAAATTAGTCTTCTGCGTATTCTTCTCCTTAATCTTCAGCTGATAATAACTGATCAAAGATCCACCTTGGAGAATACCATCTTATTTAATAACTGAGCCTTTAGTTCTTACAGCTCTGCTGAAGCCATTCAATACAGTGCCCTACACCTGATTCTATCTCTGGCACCAATCTAATCACCATTCTATCTCTTTGGTTAAAGATAATCTTGACAAATCCCCTGAAAGCACCTCCAAAAACTCACAGACCAATCCAGTCAGTCTTGGTCTCACTGGCACAACCTAAGTGGTATCCATCATACTAGCTAAGAGTTTTATGCATCCTCCTGCAATAGATCCCTAGCTCTAAATACATATGTCATATGCACAGTGCCAACTATTACAAAAGTTTCTCACTCTCAAGCCCAAGATTTACTATCCTTTCCTTGCAATCCATCATTGCACCATGCTTGGCTAGCCAATTCATATCCAGGATCATATTGAAGTCAGTCATAACCAAGCCTATCACATCAGCTGATGAGTCCTTTCCACAATAATCAAACTCATCTCTTAAGGTTACCAATAGAATATTACATTCTTATCATAACATAACCATGTAACCTGCATATCAAGTCTATGCCTCTCTAGATGCAATAAACAAAGAACAACATGGCACCAAAACTAGTTAGCACAATACAAAAATCATAACTAAAAAACTGACCTACCACTACTGAGGAACCATCCCAAGTCCTAGTCTCACTCTCTGACTCAGACTGCATCGGAGCGAACACTTGAGCTGGAGTCGAGCTGTCCAACCCTTTTTTCTCATCCTTCCTTCGCCTTGGGAAATCCTTCTTGAAATGCCCAACCATTCCACATAAGAAACATGCCTTTGCTCGGCATTCTCCCATATGACGCCTCTTACACCGAGTGCATTCTGGGTAGACTTTCCAATCCTTGTCCTTGCTCAATCCAATAAATGGAGGTGTCACTACTTGAGTACTACGCTCTCCAGCATCCTCCTTTATAATCTCATTTCTTGTGCTCTCAACAGCAAGAGCCTTTCCTACCACCTGAGCGTAGGTAGAAATTTCATGCACTAGGGCAACTCTGATGCTCTAAGCTATTCTAGGATTCAATCCCTGGATAAACCTTTCCTTCCAAGCTACATTTGTGGGTACCATATCAAAAGCAAACTTGGCCAACCCATCGAATATGTTAACATACTCGGTTACTATTGCGTTTCCCCGAACGAGGTTCAGAAACTCATTTATCTTAGCAGTCTTGACTGCATCATAGTAATATCTTTCATTAAATAGCTACCTAAATTCTTTCCAGTCAATCACAGTTGTATCTCGTGTCTGGGATACGACTTCCCACCATATCCGGGTATCATCCCGCAGTACAAATGTAGCACAGATCACCCTCTCGTGACCTACCACCCCCATTCTATCGAGAATGGAACTGATCATGCCCATCCATTCCTCAGCTCTGAATGGATCTAGGCCTCCCTCAAAGACTGGAGGGTAATACTCCTGGAATCTTCCACAAAGAAATTCCCATCTATTCTCAACCCTAACCTGTGCCAATACTGGTGCCACTCCTGGCATAGCAAAGGAAGAGGTGTTCCCTGACAATTTCTGCTGCTATTTCAAACACCTAATCTCTTCCTCTTGCCTCTGCAATCTTAATGGCATATTTGCAAACACCTGTTGGAAATTTTGAGGGGCAGGTGAAGAACTCAAACCCTGGCTGTAATTCCCAGGCTCAGTATAACCACCACTGGGTCTCATTATCTGCCTTGGATACACACCTTCTGATCGAATCTGGAGTCAATAACTTGACCCATTAAACATGATGAGCATATTCAAAAGCCTTCCCCACGGGAATAATCATACCACACTACATTCACAAACCACTGTAGTGTTAAAAACATGCCCATAGCATTTATTCATCAATCACAACTCCTGCTCTTCCAACATATATACTATGCCTCCAATTTCAGCATGCAAATAACACATTTATATATTCACTGAGTAGGTAATCATATAATCAAGAGCCAGACTCTATCAGAATCTCATGCTCCTTAATACAATAAGCAGGTAAAGCATTTACATTCTATTTAAGCAGTTAAGCACATAACCACATAAATAGTTATCATACCCTGAGTGAAGCTTGTCTTTAGTGACGAGTGTACATCCCAGCTTGTCTATAGGAACCCTTAACCTTGGCTTGCTTTGATACCAAGTTGTAACGCCCAACTACCCAGGGACTGTTATGTTGTGCATTTTAAATAGTGATAAACTTGCTAACCGAGCCATTTGGCCATAATCATGTAACTAAGAATGATTAACGGTTTAGGGTTAAAAATTTTGGTCAAAGATACAACGTTTCACTAAAACGTTTACTGTATACATCGGGATCCCAAAAATATATTTTAAAGGTTAATTACAAAAAAATATTTACAACCAGCTGACCTAAGCAGCAAAATAGGGTTTATCCCTAGTTCCTCTTTAAACCCTCGGCCGTGGCGGTCGATCAGCCGCATATGTACACATCGTCACCTAAGCTCTCCAACTCAAGGATGGTCCATCTTTCTTTTGCCTTTACCTGCACCACATAGCACCCGTGAGCCGAGGCTCAGCAAGAAAACTCAATATGCTAATGAAAATGTAATAACATGTCACTGAATCATAATAAGCATGCCTAGCAATAATAGCCCTATTCATGCATGCAAGCAAGTCCAAATAAGTGATTATGGGATCTTCCCTCCTGTATGAATGACTATCAATTCAATCCTAAATGAATATCAATAATGATTCTAGTAATCATGTTGATAAGTGACTAAGGAGTCATGAACTTGAACCAAATAAGTGACTATGGAGTCACGAACTTGAACCAGACAAGTGACTATGGAGTCACGAACTTGAACCAGACAAATGACTATGGAGTCACGAACTTGAACTAGATAAGTGACTATGGAGTCATGAACTTGAACCAGATAAGTGACTATGGAGTCACGAACTTGGGCTTCGCACCCTAAGCCAAGTGACATTACAGTCACCTGAGCCTTTTGGCTGTGGCTCTAAGTAACTAGCCTTTAGACTAGACAATCGCTTTTGTTTTCATCGAACTTAAGGTCGGTCAAGCATGCAACGTCCTACGTTTTTGGGTACCTTTAAACGACTCGGGTCGGGATTTTTCCCCTGGGTTAAGAATATTATTTTAAATAATATTATATTTTGTTTGTAAGTATTCCATGAGTTATTGCTAGCCAAAATATGAATTTTGTGATTTTAAAAGTCAAGATAAGACTTTCGGTCCTGGACCGACACAAAAACCCTGATCGGGTAAAAATCTCAGAAAATAAAACGAAAAATCATGGCAATTATATTTTGGGCATAAAATACATTCATAAAAGTTAAAGTTTGGTCAAAAATAATAAACCTAAAAGAAAATGGAAATTTTAAGGCATTTTGTGTTAAATGCCTAATTTTGTCGAAATGGGGAATTTTATTCCATGAATGGACCTTAGGTTAAATTTTATTATGTGATTAATTAAATTAAATGTGAGAGACATTTAATTTAATTAATTAATGTTAAGTTTGGTGATTAAAACTTAATAAGAGTGAAAAAGGTGTCAAAAGTCAATTTGGACTTTTCTTCTTATGAAACATTTATTAACCCTTTAAAAAAAAAAATGAAATGATCATATATGGCAAAGGGTGGCCGGCCATGTGGTCTTTTAGAGTTGTGTGAACCCACTTTTATAAGATTTAAATCCCATTTAATTAAAGGTTAGGGATAAAAGCAAGTGGGTAAAACACTTGAGTGTTTTTAGGGTAAATTAGATAGTATATAACTCTTCCATCCCTCCCCAACCGACCACACCACTCTCTCACATTCACTCATCTGATTTTTGAAGACCTCTCAAAGTGTTCTCTCCATTTTTCAAGCCCAAGAACACCAAGGAAACTTTGAGGCTAAGTCTTGGTCTAGGAAGTATTTTCCCTAAGGTAAACTTTCACTAATCTAGGTTTTTGTAAAGTTTTAAGCATAGAGTTTCAAATAGCTAATTGACTATGTTGTTGGGGGAAGCTTGTTAGGGTTTTTGAAAGGTTTTGAAGGAGTCAAAGCTTATAGGAAGGTCCAAACCTTAAGCAAGAACACCAAAGAGGTAAAAAGTTTACTTTTGATGAGTTTGTTGTAGGGTTTTTAGTTTTAAGCATTATTTTGTATATCTAATGCTTAGAGTTTCTTGTTGATGATGTAATAAGGTTATGAGGCATGTGTATTGATTTTTGAAAATGGGAACTAAAACCCCCAAGGGTTTTGTAGGATACCCTAAAACAAAACATGTTTTAAGCTGTGACTTCCAAGGGGTCAACCAGCCACTGTATATTGTTTTTGTAAAATTAAATTGTACTGTGATGTTTTTGAGATTGAGTACATAAAATTGAGCTTTTGAAACACTAAAAAATGTTTAGAAATGAGTAAGTTATGATATTTCAAAGTTTAGGTAAAAAACTGTTTTTTTCGTATTCTTATTTTCGGAACCAAATTTGGACAGCCACTGTATAGGGCAAATGAACCCAGTTTTTTCTAAAATTTTGTGGACATATTTCTGGCATAACCTATTAGTCCACTGTAAAATTTGGTAAGAAAATATTAAACGGTTTGAAAGTTATTAACTGTCAAAGTTTGGAAAAAAATAAGGACTTGAAAATAAGGTCATTTTTACCTCATTGTTGGAAAATGATTTCACCAATCAAAAATGCTCATTTTGACCTAAGATTTTTCAAAGACCTAAATGGCATAACAAAAATGGAATTGGGAAATTTTGGTAACAATTGGGTAAGTAAATTTCAAGTTATGAACTAACGAAGTATGTAGTTAAAAATGTGAAAAATAGGTTTTTCACACTTAGTGTAAAAAATGAGATTTTGGAACATAAGGTAAAAAGTAAAATTTTGCTTATTTCAAGATATAAATTGGTAAGTCTTGAAATCATATTTTCACTAAAATTATCCCTTTGAGTTTAAATGAATTATTTTTATTAAAGAGTTTTTATTCTTTCTAAAAATAAGAGATTTAATTTATTAATAGTTAATAAATTAAAAGAGGGTTTAAAACCCTATATTTTGAGAAAATAATTAAATAAATTATTTTCCTAGTAAGTAAAATTGATTAATTGCTTTTGGAAAATTAATTAGTCAAGATGAGAAATTTATAACGGTTTTCCTAATTAAGACAAATTAGGCAATTTTCTTAAAACGGTTTTTAGATATTAAAACCTTAAGAAAAATAAAAGGAAAATTTAAAGAGTTTATTTTCTTTAAAAATAATTAAGGAATTTATTTGTATTTTCTGGATATAATACCGGCTAAAATCTTACATATTTTAACCGACTAGTCGAAAGTGCGGGTTAATGGCGATACCTTGAAAGAATAAGATTTTTAGCGGATTGTGGGAAATACCATTATGATACCCGAGCCTAGGTATCGAGACCTTAGGATAGGTTTCCCCGAGACTTAGGGTTTAGTCTCGAATATTTTGTATGACTTTCCTTAATAGGTTTAAAACCAAATAAGGATTATAAATCCTTACAAATGACTTTTATTAAAATGACCAAACTGCCCAAAATAATAATAATGAATTATTAGTGCCATAATTAATCCGAGTATACTGTATGGATAACTACAGTATTGGCTAAGCATAACTGGACTGAACGTTGGAGGGTGAAAACCTGCTGAGCGCTAAGGACTCCAAGTAAGTCAACTTATATTGTATGGCTACAGCATGAAATGATTATTGTCTTGTATGTTAGTATAGGTATACATGCATATATATAGGCTGTCATAGAAAGTTGCTTAGAGACGTTAGTCTAGTGAGTGCTGATTTAGAAAATATAAACGGTAGAAGTCCGTCATATCCTAGACGGTTGATCCCCGTCACACTGCTTGATTTTATTCATGTCCGGTTCATTACCGCGACGAGTGGCCATGAGATGAGGATAAGCTGGTTAAACCTAGGGGCGCCAAGATAAATGGGACCTAGGGGCCCTCATGCTTACTTAATCATTGGACGGTTAGAATCCGAGCAAGTGCTCTGATAAGTTATTCCCGGATAGCAGCCGTGAATATTGGCCATTCCGTGAGAGTGCCTAGAGATACTAGGGGTTGCCAAGATTGAGTGAGGTTGAACACCCTAGGGGCAGTTGCTCACCAGCACCACTGATTAACATAGAAGTCTCCGTAAAACCGTGTAAATTGGATTACACTCTTGGATAAGTCGCGATGCCCTAAGTAACACGATAGTTACCATTGTTGAGGATATTTATTGGCTAGATCTTAGTGTGGAGACTCGGTTCTCTTTTACAGATTAGCAATTATGTTGAAGGGCGCGTTACGCCTGAATTGTTGGAAATTGTCGAGCGTTGGTCTCGAATTATATGGTGGTATAATATATCTGCTTGCTCTGGGATTTTCTGAGTGCAGGGATATAATTGTTGATAAGATATAGTTGTGATATAATATATCTGCTTGCTCTGGGATTTTCAGAGTGCAGGGATATAATTGTTGATAAGATATAGTTGTGATATAATATATCTGCTTGTTCTGGGATTTTTCTGAGTGCAGGATTTTTATCTAGATGTGAATTAATTTATCCTTGGTTATCAGGCATGACCATAAGTTTGCCAGGACGCTTTAGCGTTCTTGAAATTGATTGTGTAGGGTCCGGATGGGTCTGGATCCCTATTTCTCTATCTGCTTTGTTTGGAAGTTGATCTTACTAAGCGTTTTCGCTTACCTAGTTGTTTCATGTTGTAGGTAAGAACAAGGGCAAGGCAGAGCAGTGAGCGCTGGAGTCTTCCTTGCAAATGTACATGTGGACCGACCTTTTGGGAAGCCTTTTTATTTTTGGAAATGTTGTGTAATTTTCCTAAACTAGGCTCACTCTAATCTTTATAAAACATGTTTGTAACTAAATGTTAAGTATGGCCATACGACCTTTTAAATAGTTTTTTTTTCTATGGGTTTTTGAGACATTTTGTTAAATGAAAACATTTATATTTCCGCATTATCGAGTCTTGAAAATCCGGGTCGTTACAAAGCATTTCATACTTATGTTGATAATGCTTATGTCTATTAAATCTAATCTTTTGGGCTTGTGTTAAACACATTAATGTCGTTCTTGACTCTTAAGCCAATACCATACGACCAGTGCTCATATCACCGCTGAACTTGACTGATAAGTCACAGCTTCAGGATCAATACTAAACACCATTGTCGTTCTGATTATGGAGTCAGTTCCACTCACAAGTAAGCAATGAAACCAGGCATATATCATATTTCAAATATCTAAATACAGGGCATTCAGCATGCTTACTCAACATTCACTAGCATAATTATGATCATGCACATTTACAGAGACTCAAGCTCTGATAAATCTCATTCAACATTCATGCCATGCCCTAATCACATGTATCTTATGCATCACATGCATCACATAATGGGTGTGTAACGTCCTACGTTTTTGGGTACCTTTAAACGACTCGGGTCGGGATTTTTCCCCCGGGTTAAGAATATTATTTTAAATAATATTATATTTTATTTGTAAGTATTCCATGAGTTATTGCTAGCCAAAATTTGAATTTTGTGATTTTAAAAGTCAAGATAAGACTTTCGGTCCTAGACCGACACAAAAACCCTGATCGGGTAAAAATCTCGGAAAATAAAATGAAAAATCATGGCAATTATATTTTGGGCTTAAAATACATTCATAAAAGTTAAAGTTTGGTCAAAAATAATAAACCTAAAAGAAAATGGAAATTTTAAGGCATTTTGTGGTAAATGCCTAATTTTGCCGAAATGGGGAATTTTATTCCATGAATGGACCTTAGGTTAAATTTTATTTTGTGGTTAATTAAATTAAATATGAGAGACATTTAATTTAATTAATTAATAGTAAGTTTGGTGATTAAAACTTAATGAGAGTGAAAAAGGTGTAAGAAGTCAAGTGGGCAAGTGGGTAGAAAAGCACTCAAGTGTTTTGTGATATTTTGAAGAGTTGTGTGAGCCATTCTAACCCCCAAATCCGACCACTCTCCCTCCCTCATTCACTCTCATCTGATTTTTGAAGACTCTCTCAAGTGTTCTCTCCATTTTCAACCCCAAGAACACCAAAGAAACTTGGAAGCTAAGTCTTGGTCTAGGAAGGGTTTTCCCTAAGGTAAACTTTCATTAATCTAGACTTTTGTCAAGTTTTAATCATAGAGTTTCAAATAGCTAATTACCTATGTTGTTGGAGGAAGTTGGTTAGGGTTTTTGAAAGGTTTTGAAGGAGTCAAAGCTTATAGGAAGGTCCAAACCTTAAGCAAGAACACCAAAGAGGTAAAAAGTTTACTTTTGATGATTTTGTTGTAGGGTTTTTAGTTTTAAGCATTATTTTGTATATCTAATGCTTAGAGTTTCTTGTTGATGATGTAATAAGGTTATGGTAGTTGTTTAATAATTTTTATGATGCATGAGTATTGATTTTTGAAAATGGGAACCAAAACCCCCAAGGGTTTTGTAGGATACCCTAAAACAAAACATGTTTTGAGCTGTGACTTCCAAGGGGTCAAGTAGCCACTGTATATTTTTTTTGTAAAATTAAATTTTACTGTTATGTTGTTGAGATTGAGTACATAAAATTGAGCTTTTGAAACACTAAAAAATGTTTAGAAATGAGTAAGTTATGCTATTTCAAAGTTTAGGTAAAAAACTGTTTTTTCGTATTCTCATTTTCGGAACCAAGTTTGGACAGCCACTGTATAGGTCAAATGAACCCAGTTTTTTCTAAAATTTTGTGGACATATTTCTGGCATAACCTATTAGTCCACTGTAAAATTTTGTAAGAAAATATTGAACGGTTTGAAAGTTATTAACTGTCAAAGTTTGGAAAAAATAAGGACTTGAAAATAAGGTCATTTTTACCTCATTGTTGGAAAATGATTTCACCAATCAAAAATGCTCATTTTGACCTAAGATTTTACAAAGACCTAAATGGCATAACAAAAATGGAATTGGGAAATTTTGGTAACAATTGGGTAAGTAAATTTCAAGTTATGAACTAACGAATTATGTAGTTAAAAATGTGAAAAATAGGTTTTTCACACTTAGTGTAAAAATGAGATTTTGGAACATAAGGTAAAAAGTAAAATTTTGCTTATTTCAAGATATAAATTGGTAAGTCTTGAAATCATATTTTCACTAAAATTATCCCTTTGAGTTTAAATGAATTATTTTTATTAAAGAGTTTTTATTCTTTCTAAAAATAAGAGATTTAATTTATTAATAGTTAATAAATTAAAAGAGGGTTTAAAACCCTATATTTTGAGAAAATAATTAAATAAATTATTTTCCTAGTAAGTAAAATTGATTAATTGCTTTTGGAAAATTAATTAGTCAAGATGATAAATTTATAACGGTTTTCCTAATTAAGACAAATTAGGCAATTTTCTTAAAACAGTTTTTAGATATTAAAACCTTAAGAAAAATAAAAGGAAAATTTAAAGAGTTTATTTTCTTTAAAAATAATTAAGGAATTTATTTGTATTTTCTGGATATAATACCGGCTAAAATCTTACATATTTTAACCGACTAGTCGAAAGTGCGGGTTAATGGCGATACCTTGAAAGAATAAGATTTTTAGCGGATTGTGGGAAATACCATTGTGATACCCGAGCCTAGGTATCGAGACCTTAGGATAGGTCTCCCCGAGACTTAGGGTTTAGTCTCGAATATTTTGTATAACTTTCCTTAATAGGTTTAAAACCAAATAAGGATTATAAATCCTTACAAATGACTTTTATTAAAATGACCAAACTGCCCAAAATAATAATAATGAATTATTAGTGCCATAATTAATCCGAGTATACTGTATGGATAACTACGGTATTGGCTAAGCATAACTGGACTGAACGTTGGAGGGTGAAAACTTGCTGAGCGCTAAGGACTCCAAGTAAGTCAACTTATATTGTATGGCTGCAACATGAAATGATTATTGTCTTGTATGTTAGTATAGGGATACATGCATATACATTGGCTGTCATAGAAAGTTGCTTAGAGACGTTAGTCTAGTGAGTGTTGATTTAGAAAATATGAACGGTAGAAGTCCGTCATATCCTAGACGGTTGATCCCCGTCACACTGCTTGATTTTATTTATGTCCGGTTCATTACCGAGACGAGTGGCCATGAGATGAGGATAAGCTGGTTAAACCTAGGGGCTCCAAGATAAATGGGACCTAGGGGCCCTCATGCTTACTTAATCATTGGACGGTTAGAATCCGAGCAAGTGCTCTGATAAGTTATTCCTGGATAGCAGCCGTGAATATTGGCCATTCTGTGAGAGTGCCTAGAGATACTAGGGGTTGCCAAGATTGAGTGAGGTTGAACACCCTAGGGGCAGCTGCTCACCAGCACCACTGATTAACATAGAAGTCTCTGTAAAACCGTGTAAATTGGATTACACTCTTGGATAAGTCGCGATGCCCTAAGTAACACGATAGTTACCATTGTTAAGGATATTTATTGGCTAGATCTTAGTGTGGAGACTCGGTTCTCTTTTACAGATTAGCAATTATGTTGAAGGGCGCGTTACGCCTGAATTGTTGGAAATTGTCGAGCGTTGGTCTCGAATTATATGGTGGTATAATATATCTGCTTGCTCTGGGATTTTCTGAGTGCAGGGATATAATTGTTGATAAGATATAGTTGTGATATAATATATCTGCTTGCTCTGGGATTTTCTGAGTGCTGGGATATAATTGTTGATAAGATATAGTTGTGATATAATATATCTGCTTGCTCTGGGATTTTCTGAGTGCAGGGATATAATTGTTGATAAGATATAGTTGTGATATAATATATCTGCTTGTTCTGGGATTTTTCTGAGTGCAGGATTTTTATCTAGTTACGAATTAATTTATCATTGGTTATCAGGCATGACCATAAGTTTGCCAGGACGCTTTAGCGTTCTTGAAATTGATTGTTTAGGGTCCGGATGGGTCCGGAACCCTAATTCTCTACATGCTTTGTTTGAAAGTTGATCTTACTAAGCGTTTTCGCTTACCTAGTTGTTTCATGTTGTAGGTAAGAGCAAGGGCAAGGCAGAGCAGTGAGCGCTGGAGTCTTCCTTGCAAATGTACATGTGGACCGACCTTTTGGGAAGCCGTTTTATTTTTGGAAATGTTGTGTAATTTTCCTAAACTAGGCTCACTCTACTCTTTATAAAATATGTTGAAACTAAATGTTAAGTATGGCCATACGACTTTTTAAAAAGTTTTTTTTTATACGGGTTTGTGAGACATTTTGTTAAATGAAAACATTTATATTTCCGCATTATCGAGTCTTGAAAATCCGGGTCGTTACAGGGTGAAGTTTTCTTACCTTTGGTCCAAGCACAGGTTCCCAATGAACAACCCTCGAGCACGATCCTGTTTCCAAGCCCCTAGCGATATCCTAGTCACAACCATAAACAGTGTTTCAACGAGTTTGAGTTCCAAAACCCAATCCCAGGCTCTCAGGACCTCCAATCCCACCAAACAGGGTGGTGAGATCATCCCCCGAGCCCTCGGGTCAAAACCCCAAACAGAGAGCCCAACTAAAGAACACCAAGAACAGAGAATAAACTCAGGAATTTAAAGCTTAAATTACCTCTCATTATGTCGTTTCTCCTAAATCCTCCAGCTAATAAGCTTCTAATCTTCCCTAGAATCGCTATGCCTCGATCCTCGCTTGAATCCGAGTCCTAAAACTCAAGTTTCCTTTGAAAATGCTAACGGTGTCAAAAATGGAACGAGAGAGAAAGAGAGAGAGAGAAAAAACGTACTGAATGTTCTTTTTATGTTTTTGACAGGTTACTTCAAGCTTAAGTAACCTCAAGAAAATCCTAATGCTCGGGGTCCCGAAAACGCCCCCAGTGGTAAAATTGTCAAAATGAGAATTTTCCCCTGGTCTCACTAACTCCCAATTTATCATAAAATATTTATTCCCATTACCCAATATCCAGTAATGTACTAAATACCCCTTAACTCACTTCGAGTCAAGTATGAATCCCGTTGTGACTTTCCCACTAGCTTGCCTCCTAGGATTGTCTCATGCTGGGTAACCCTAGCATAACCAAATAATAATGAAGCACCACACACATACCACATATATGCCAAATATACCCGAAATGGCCAAAATATGAAAATTGCCCAATTAAACAAAAATGGGCCCACATGCATATTTAATACACCTAAACATGCATATCAAGTCATATTATGATATTATTCACATAATCACATAATGATACACATAAATATCACATAATCACATACTTCCAAAATTTGCCATCCTGGCCCCTTAATCAAGGTCCTAAGCCTTATTAGGAAATTTGGATTGTTACACTAATAACCCCCGAAGGGCATAGGTTTCACTGTGCAGTTAGTTTCAATTTTAATGCCTCCAATAATGAAACAGAGTATGAAGCACTGCTCGCAGGATTGAGAATAGCGAGGAAGGTGAATGTAAAGTCACTTGAAATATATAGTGACTCCCAACTAGTTTTCAATCAAATAATTGGAGAATATCAGGCCAAGGGTCTTAAAATGGTCGCATATCTAAAGAAGGCAAAAGACTTGCTAGCTCAATTTGAAAAGTATACATTACAGCAAGTACCTCATGACTAGAAATCCAATGATGATGCCTTAGCCAAATTAGCAACCTCCAAAGATGTCGACACACTGAGCATAGTGCTGGTCAAACATCTATTAGCTCCCAACATCCAGGAAGAAGAATCCTCCCTAGTGATACAAGTAGCTGACACTTGGATGACCCCATCATTCAATATCTCGAACAGGGACTCTTACCAGTGGACAGAAATAAGTTGAGAACGCTACAAAGGAAATCAGGTCGATTTGTCTTGCTCGATGGAATTATGTATCGATGAGGATATTCTATGCCCTTTTTGAGATTTATTTCCAAGAAAATAGCTAAGGAAATGATGCGAGAAGTGCATGAAGAGTTCTGTGGAGATCATGCTAAGGGGCAAAGTTTATAAAAAAAGACTCTGCGACAAAGGTATTTCTGGCCTACTATGATCGAGGATTCTATGGAGTTTGTTAAAAAGTGTGATAAATGCCAAAGACTCTCCAAGATACCCTGAGCAGCCCCAAATAAGCTTAAACAGATGCAAAGCCCATGGCCATTTGCAGTTTGGGGAATAGACTTGATCAGAGCTTTGCCTACAGGAAAAGGAAATGTCAAGTATGCAATAGTCGTTGTTGACTACTCTACTAAGTGGGTGGAAGTTGATCCACTCGCAACAATCATGACCAAAAAAGTACTGGACTTCGTTGTTAAAAACATTGTATGGCGTTATCGACTACCAAAAAAGATGTGGCACACATTTTGACAGTGACTTGTTTACTGATTTCTGCGAACGTCATGGAATAACGAAGAGTTTTGCATTAGTAGCCCATCCACAAGTGAATGAAAAAGTAGAAGTTGTAAACAAAATGCTAAAGGACACACTAAAGAAAAGGCTTGAACAGGAAAAAGGGACATATCCATAAGAACTACCCGAGGTACTCTGGTCGTATAGAACAACACATCGAACAACAACAGGCCATACATCATTTTCTTTAGCATATGGGTATGAATCCATGTTAACATTTGAGTTAGATCCACCCTCGCATAGAAGAATAACATATGACTAGAATAAGAACAATCAATTATTGATGGAGTCTTTGGACTTGATTAATGAAAGGCGCGAGCAAGCCCAATTACAAATTGCAGCCTACCAGCAAAAGGTCGCTCGATATTTTAACTCTAAAGTACCCGAAAGAAAGTTTAACGTAGGAGACATGGTACTTCGAAGGGTCTTTCTTAATACTTGCGACCCGGTTGCGGGAGTACTTGGACCAAACTGGGAAGGTCCATATCAAATTGAAGAAATTCTTCAACCAGGCACATACAAACTTTCTCGCTTAAACAGAGATCTTGTTCTTCTCTATTGGAATGGAGAACACCTGCACAAGTATTATCAATGACCATTTCTTTTTAAAGATTTGGCTTGTATTTAGCTTTATTTTTTACAATTTTTTGAACAAGGGCTGGGCAGTTAGATGGCTGGTCGCTTATAAGTATAAGATCATTATCACTCGTACAAACATGAATTTTTGTCCATTTTTTATGAGAAATAAAAAAAAATTGTGCGTAGGCAGTTATTCTTGCCAATTATTGTATTTATTACAAGTATTGGCCCATTACGTGTGTTGTTTTGCTATATTCTCATTGATTGTTTATAAGTCCGTGAGCAGTAATGTTCGAACAGGTATTGGTCAATGGCAAGTGACGAGAACCTTAAACTCCTCGATCACTTGGGGGGCATATAAGATATTAAGCGAACAAAGCATAGTATAAACATATGGGAAGACACAAGAAAAATAAGGGAAAACATTCAATGACACTTAGAGTATTTTTCAAAAAATTTAATAAATTTTGTGAAATAATGAAGTGTTATTCTAGGTTCGGTCATACGAGCAGATGTTATAATAACAATTGTAATATCAAAATGAAATATCTTTACACCGCGAGCAATTGCTGCTCTGATGTAATTAAAACTATCATAAATAGTAAATAAAACTGCCTTAGACAGCAAATTGTCTTAACATCGCGAACAGTCTGTTCGAGTGTTCTAGTTACAAAAGAAATAAATAAAAATCTACTGAGCAACTGCGGAAGGGGGGTCCTGCTGGGGTTGCTAATCAACAGTAGTACCAACCTCCTCTTCTCCTCCATCGATGCCTGTAGCCAGGGAAATTTCAAGAGACTAAGGGACATTCTTCTCCTCTTCCAGCCGAGCAACACAACAAGCAAGCTCAGACTGTTTCACCTGCTCAGGAAGATAGTCAAAGTTTGCACCTTGATTGTTCTTCTAGAACATGTAAAAACAATTAAAATTATCCCCCTGGAACCTCTCCAGGTCGTTGGCATTCTGATCTACGAGCATCTTAACTTTATCCTCTAGATTAGCAACCTGTTTATGGCTTACGACCAGATAATCCTGGAGTTTGACTTCTTCGGTATGGTTATGCTCAAATGCCTCCTTAAACTTCTCCTTAGCAGCCACGACTTTTCCAGGCTCTCCTTGCTCTTCCTCAGCTCCTTGGTTAAAGTAGACACTTTATCCTCCCATGCCTTTATCTCCTCAGCATGATTCAAGCTAATCTCCTCTACACGGTGCCAACCGTTGTTCATGATCAGAAGACCCTGCGAACAATGTAAAAATGGAAGTTGTTAGTATCTAAAAGAAGGAATAAAACAAGCACTGATCAAATAGAGGATAAACTTACGCCGATTAGTTCGTTGAACCCGCGAGCAAGGATCTAGTTGGGTCTCAACAAGGGGAGAGAGTCAAAAGTATTTTTGCCGAGGCGGTGGCTGGCCACCTTCTGCACCTTGTTGATTGTCAAGCTAGAGGTATTTCTCAACAAGTCGGTCGTTAAGGGTCCTCCCATCTACTTGGTGGAGGATTCAGGATGTGGATGTGGAGGAAGAGTGGTGGTTTTGGAAGGAGTAGTTGCAGGAGTTTCTACTGCTCATGTTCTTTTGCTAGGAGGTGCCCCATTGGCATCTCCAGCATCTCTCCTACTTGATTTTTTCGAGCCAACAGATTTTCCCCTGGAGGCATATATGTCAAATGCAGCGTTGGTTCGCATGACTACAAAAAAGAACGAGCATATATGTTAGAAAAAGCTCTGTGTAATGATAAAATAAACCAAAAGAAATTCTCTAAGTATTGTACCCAAACTATAATTAATGGTCGCTACATTATCTAAGGAACTATAGCTACAATCATTATCTGCCTCGAAGAAGTCCAAGCTAAAATTACTGGTCGAAAAAAATAAAATTGCCATCCCTATCGAACAGATGATAAGGGATGGGCAATGTGTCTAAGAGTGAAAAACCCCTACTATTCTCATCAGATGATTCAAACACGCGACCAATGTATTTAGACAACTTTTGTTTTCCCTTCACATGTTGAGGAGGGATCTCAGGTAGTCGGCCGTTGGGGTCAGGCTCTTGGATGGTCACTCCCGTCGGACGATGCCTCGGGGGTTGTGACACATCTTGTTGTTGTTCGGGGTTTGCTTGTTCCTCAATGCCATCTCTAATGGCACTCCTCCCAGTTGACTCCCTCACCTCTTGGTGAGGCTCCAAAAGGCCGACCAACCTTAAATTACTTTCTGTGACCAACTCCTTGATGCTTTTTTCTATAGGCGCCGTGTTGGCCAGGGTCGCATCCCTTATCTCTATTTTGGGAGTAGGCTCTGGTCGGTACCATGGACCTATACACAATACAAACTAAGGACAGAGAAAAAAATAATAAAAAAGCGACCAAGAGAATACCGAACAGAGATTAAAGAGTTTACCTCCTAAAAAGAAGGCCATGTTATCTGCGACTAGATCGGTTGTGAGGGAATGCTCTTGGAAGTATTTCCCCACATTGGATTTGTAAGTTATATCACTCAGGAATGTGCAACCAAATTCCTGGTGATAAAAATGGAAGAACCTCGTGCTATTTTTGTTGGGGTTGGATTTGAGATCAAACAAAAATTTGTAACGCCCTGGGTAGCCAGGACCGTCACACTGTGTACTTTAAATAGTGCTTAACTCGCTAAATGGGTTTTTAGGCCATAAACATGCATCTAAGTGTTATTAATGGCCAGGGTTAAAATCTCAATCAAAAGGAATGGATATTTTATTAAAAACATTAAGTTGTACATGGGATCCCATAATAGTGCTTACAAAGTTGTTTACAATCCAAAATGGTCATTACAATTCAAAAGTTACAATCCGCCAACCTAAGCGGCAAAAATAGGGTTAAACCCTAGTTCCCCTGAAACACCTTGGTTGTGGTGGTCAAGCGGCCACATATGTACACGTCGCCACCTAAGCTCTCCACTCAAGGCTGGGTAAGATTTTCTTTCCCTTTACCTGCACCACATAGCACCAATGAGCCAAGGCTCAGCAAGAAAACTTATTACTGCATGCATATAAGTATTAATAAATGATCATGAAATCATTCTGGGGCTCGCAGCCCTAATCAGATGACTATGGGTCATCCTGGGGTCTTGTGCCCTGAATAGATGACTGTGAAGTCATTTTAGGGTCCTGTGCCCTAAATAGATGACTGTGAAGTCATTCTGGGGTCCTGCGCCATGAATAGATGACTGTGAAGTCATTCTGGGGACCTGTGCCTTAAGCCATGTGACCATCAAGTCACCTAAGCCTTTTATCCCTAGCCTTGAGTAACTAGCCATAGACTAGCCAAGCGCTTTAGTTTTCTTCGACCATAGGGCCGAACAGGCGTATAATGCTTTGTTGATTAGATCTAATCATATCGATCAGCACTCGTTGCACTATTGCCAATCTTGACTCATAAGTCAATGGCATACGACCAGCACTCAGCACTATTGCCGTCCCTAACTGATAAGTCAGAGCTTCATGACCAGCGCTCAACACTATTGTCGTTTTTTACTGATAAGTTAGTGCGTTTCTCAAGTAAACAATGCAACCAAGCATTCATGATGCAACAAATATCCATATATAGAACACTTAACATGCTTCATCAATAATCATGTATGTCACATAATGGATGCAGTTTTCTTACCTCAGCCTCGAGCGTAAAATAATTTAAGAACGACCCTGACCTTAGGCCCTCAACGGTAACCTAATCATAACCAAATATGAAATCCCATCAATAAAAGGAGTAATAAAAGATTCTCAGACCAAGTCCTAGCCCCCGGGACCTCGAACTCTACCAAACCAGGTAGTAGATTCAATTATGAGCCTTAAGGTTTGAAAACCCACATTGGCTCAACAAGAACAGGTGGGCCGCGACCTGCCCCAAAGGGTCGCGATGCACCTCTCAGACAGACAGTCCCCTGGTGCCAGGGGCGGGCTGCAACTTGCCCTTGAGGGTCACGGCGCGCCATGCAGACAGAGCCCTATCAAGGCTCTGGGGTTTGTCCAGGTCGCGGGGCCCAAGAACTCAGCCGCGACTTGACCCCGTGAGCCCAGATCCCCTGCATTTTCTTCAATTCAAACTCAGCATAAAATACTTCCAAACAATCCCAATATCAAAACCGAACCTCAAAACCACATCATCACCAATCAGCAAAAAAACTCAAACTTAATAACACTTAAAACATCACCAAATACTCAATTCACAATCTAAAACTCTCAAGCTCAAACACAACTAAAACCAATCAAAAATAGATTTGTAAACCTCACCTCAACTAGGAATTGAATCTTTCCAGCTGCTGCAACTCAATCTTAAACCCCAAGCCTTAAAACCTCAAGCTAGAATCCTCTAACTTAGCTTCAACAATCAAATCGAAAGAGAGAGAGAGAGAAGAAGAAGAAGAAGGTGCCCTATTTTCTATGGTTCATTCCACGGTTTCCCCTGGCTGAACCTATCTATTAGCCTAAAATGACTAAAATGCCCCTAAGGCCAATCTACTTCCTCAAAGCCACCCAAGGGCAATTTTGTCATTACCACCTACCCCGTTAATCGTAATTAACATCTCTCAATTCCTATCACCTTAAATATCCTCAAATAATTATCAAATCATTTCTTATTACCCGCTTAATCCCGGTAATATGTTATGTACCAAATTACCCCTAGGCTCACCTCGAGCTCGGTAATTAACCCCGTTACGACTAAACTGCTAACTTGCTTCCTAGGATCGTCTCATGCCGAATAGCTCAACTATATCCACATAATAATGTGGCCTCACCCATATATCACATGCATGCACATAAATATACAAATACGCCATCAACGGGCAAAAATTACGAAAATGCCCTTATTATAAGAAATGGCCCACATATATGCAAATCTAGTCGTATGATAACACAACACACATAATCATGCGTATAATCACATAATAATGCATTAAATCAATTATTGCCCTCCTGACCTCCTAATCCATACACTAAGCCATATCAAGGAATTTGGGACGATACAAAATTAATCTTGTGAGGGGTGGGTAATACAGAGTGCTGACAGCACTCTATATCTGTTGGGGTTATTTGAAAAGGGGGGACCTCAAAATATTTTGCTACCCCTTGAAAAAATTCGTGGAAGGGAAAAATTGCCCTCGCTTCTATGTGGTACCTCGACCAGGCACCTCCGGGCACATTTGTTCTCTGGTTGGGTGTAGGCTTATATAAAGTAATCCCAGGAAGCCCATACTTCTTGGGATACTTTGCCACCATCCTGGTCGATATGACACTCGAAGGGGCAATGTACCAAGGTACAATTGCTCGTTGGCCCTCATGTAGATAAGCCTTAGTTCGGATCTTAGGTGGTATGAACCTCATTGGTTGAGGGTCCCTCGAAGGACCCTTAGTATTGGTTGTTGGCTGGCTGGTAGGTGGGTTGATGATTTTCTTTTTCTCTAGGCAGTTTGTTTGACACGACCCATACTTGATTTTTTTCTTTGATGGTTTTCGTTTAGGTTGGAATGAAAAAAAGTTGGTCTAGGAAAGCTGGTCTGAGGAATCAGGGGTGGTGGTGAAGGCTCCGATATGGGTAAATAAGGTTGTTCCTGGTCTTTGAACAACAAGGAAAGGAGATCACTATCTATTGGTCTCTTACCTCCCCAGGGATCGTGCATGAATATCTGAGAAGAATAAGGGGAAGTGAGAATCTACGACCAATAGAGAAAGAAAGACAAAGAGGAAAGGATAACGTTGCTCGTGGATAAAAGTTAAGCTTTTATCAAATCAGCAGCATCTGAGTACAAACACAAAATTCATGCAATCAGGTTGGAAAAATAGATCAAAAGGTGAAACTAAAAAGTTTTTTCAACTTCAAAGTAGGCAGGAAAAACTCAGTTTTTCCGAAATACCAAAAATTGAATTTTTACTTCGATTTTGTGCCCAAATCAGTGACAATATTCCCAAATACCCTTCCTAAACATCATTATATGCCATAAACTGCCTAAAATACCTATTTTATCCCGAAAAGTCCAGTGCACTTATACCCAAAACCAATTACCCTCAAGAACACAACAAGAACATGAAAAATAAGTTACAAAAACAGACAAATCACGACCAAAGATGCAAAAAAATTGCTACAAAATTAGTAGGAGGGGTTCGAAAACTTTCTGGAAGTGAAGTTGTTGAAGAAATTGCTTGCAATTACTAGAAGAAGCTTTGGATCGCACTTAAACGCTTGACGTTCTTGGAGGTTTATTCTTAGTATTCTTGAAGAAAGAGAATGATCGGGTAAAAATGAAAGGAAAGAATGAAGGGGTATTTATATCGGTCAAAGGTATCTGACATGTAATAATGAAAATTAAGGGTTTTGGCATGGGAAATTGTAATAACCATCAAATTAGTTATAGAAAATCGTAAAGGAAACAATTACTTACCTTTTCTAGGAAATAAGTACAGATGGATGGGGCAGGTCAGCAAATTGTTGATCGAGTAAGTTTATTAAATGTTGTTCGCATTAAAATAAACTTGGGGGGCAAATGTTTCCCTAAATATTTTCATGATGACATGGCATGTTAAAGAGGCACGTGAACATCACGTGATTGATTATTAATGAAGGACTGGTCAACCTACAATCAGAGTATCAGAAGAAATTGAGTTGCTCGATAGACGCAAGGAATATGCTGAGCAACAGGAAAAGAAGATAGACAAAAACATGTGACCAGATCTTCTCGTGGGACCGAGACAAATGCTCATAAACAGTTATAAGTTAGATATTTTAGGGATATTTATTAATTCAAATGTAATCAATGTTATTTATTATAACGTCCCGAATTTCTTAATAAGGCTTAGGACCTTGATTAGGGGGCCAGGATGGAAAATTATGGAATTATGTGACTATATGATATTTATGTGTATTATTATGTGATTATGTGAGTAATATTATAATATGACTTGATATGCATGTGTTAGGTGTATTAAATATGCATGTGGGCCCATTTCTGTTTAATTGAGAAATTTTCATTATTTGGCCCGTTGTGGGTATATTTGGCATATATGTGGTATGTGTGTGGTACTACATTACTATGTGAATATGTTTGGATTACTCGGCACAAGACGATCCTAGGGAGCAAGCTAGTGGGAAAGTCACAAAGAGACCCAAACTTGACTCAGAGTGAGTCAATGGATATATTGGGTATTTAGCACATTACCGGTATATTGGGTAATGGGAATGATTATTTGATGATATATTGAGAGTTAGTGAAATCAGGAGGGAATTCTAGGAATTTTGACTATTTTACCCCGGGGGCATTTTTGGGACCCCAAGCATTAGGATTTGCTTGAGGTTACTTAAGCTCGAAGTAACCTGTCAGAAATATAAAAGAATGTTCAAAATGTTCTTTCTCTCTCTCTCTCTCTCTCTCTCTCTCTCTCTCTCTCTCTCTCTCTCATTCCCTTTTTGACACCGTTCGCATTTTCGAAGGAAACTCGAGTTTTAGGACTCAGATTCAAGCAAGGATTGAGGCATAGCAATTCTCAGGAAGATTAGGAATTTATTAACCAGAGGATTTAATTGGGAAATGACTTAATCAGAGGTAATCCAAGCTTTAAGTTTTGAGTTTTCGAGTTTTTAAGCCTTGATTGGATTTTCATGTTTTAAAGAGTTTTTCATTTGATTGGGACTTGGGTTTTTATGGTTTTTGGAAATTAGGATGTTTGGGAACTTTGTTTTTGGGATTTGGATATGTTTTTGGAGGATTTTAAATGGAAGAAAACGTAGGACATGGCTGAGTTCGAGGTTAGGTCGCAACCTTGTTCTAGCAAGTCGCGACCTGGGTGAACCCAGAATCAGAAGGGATCTACCTTGGGGGCGCGCCGTGACTCTAGAGGGCCAAGTTGCAGCCTGCACCTGAAGCCCAGGCAGAGGGCTCTCTGTCAGGGAGGCGCGCCGCGACCCCCAGGGTCAAGTCGCGGCCCGCCTGTGCAGTTTTGCCCAGGTTTGGTTTTTAGTCATGGGAACTTAACTCTAAAGGCTCGGGATCGATCCTACTACCCACTTTGGTAGGATTCAACGTCCCAGAGGCTAGGATTCGGTCTGAAAGTATTTATTTACTCATTTTTATGGGATTATGTAATATGGTTGTGTCTAGGTTGTTGCTATGGGCTTGGAAACAAGATTGTGCTTGAGGGTCGTATATTGGTAACCTGTGTTTGGACCAAAGGTAAGAAAACCGCACCCAGTATGATATGCATGTGATACATGTGGTTATGGCATGGCATGAATGTTGAATATGGAATTAATCAGAGCTTGAGTCTCTATAATTGTGCATGATTTTGATTATGCTTGCGATTATTGATTAAGCATGTTGAATGCCTTATATCTAGATATTTGACATATGATATCTGCATGTGTTGCATTACCTCATTGAGAAAGCACTGACTTATTAGTTAAGAAATGACAATGGTGTTTAGTACTGTACGCCCTGAATATTCGCACAAACTTTGTCGAGCTAGAAAAAGGTCGTAACCGATCTGCCACGTGTCCATCATTCATCTGGAGCTGTTTGTTACGGTCCCCTTAACAAATAGCTTGAGCTGATGGATCATTTAGCTGCTCATCACTTGGACCCATTGTGTCGACATAGTAGAAGCCACGAGCTAGCGCCACATTAAGCTCGTAGTGCAATAGAGGCCTGACATACCCCCAGATCTTTATAAAGTCAACCACGTAATATAAACGTGCGTATACCAGACATCACGTGTATATTTTATTCCCGAATTCCTGGGTACGCAATATAAATGTGTGTGATCAGACATCCCACACCTGATTTGGGCCATGCGGCCCATTACCCACTTTTACCTATTGATTAGACCACACTTCACTGTAAGGTTTAGATATTAATCATCGGTGTCATGTAAATGACATGATGGATGAAGAGATCACGGGATGACCCCAATACCTACTCAGGGATCAATCTCCTATAAATACCAAAACCCTGGATAATGCAAGGGGTTGGATTCTTCTTGTAATGAAAATACTCTGTAAGAAATAGTGAGGATAGATCAATAATATTGACTCGTGGACTAGGGGGGTTTTAACCTCCGAACCACGTAAAAAGGGAGTGACCATCTTTCTCTGCAATTAGTTTCCACATTCTCGATTATTATCATTTTCTGATTACGGTTTATCATCCAGCACTAATCCATCCTATTTATTCATATAATTCACTGTTGGCGAAAAACTGCGTCAACAAGTACGGGTCGTGAAGCTCTGACTTAACAGTCATGATCAGCAATAGTACTAAGCGTTGGTCGTATAGAATTGACTTATGAGTCAAGAGCGACATTGGCATATTCAACGCATGCCGAAATGATTAGATCTAATCAACATGATCATTAAATGCTTGACTGACCTATTGGTCGAAGAAAACTAAAGCGCTTGGCTAACCTAAGGCTAGTTACTCAGAGCCAAGGCTAAAAGGCTCAAGTGATTGGAACGTCACATGGCTTAGGGCGCTGGACCCCAGGGAGACTTAATAAGTCATCTATTCAGGGAGCAGAACCCCAAATTGACTTAATAAGTCATCTATTTAGGGCGCAGGACCCCAGATTGACTTGGCAGTCATCTACTTAGTTTGCAGGACCCCATAATCATTTATTTGTACTTTCCTACATGCATGAATAGGGTTATTACTGCTAGACATGCTTATTATGATTTGATGACATATTATTAACTGCTTATGAGTATGTGTTTGAGTTTTCTTACTGAGCCTCGGCTCACGGGTGCTATGTGGTGCAGGTATAGGTAAAAGAAAGCTAGACCATCCTTGATTTGGAGAGCTTAGGTGACGATGTGTACATATGCGACTGCTCGACCACCACGGCCGAGGGTTTAAAGAGGAACTAGGTTAAACCCTATTTTGCCGCTTAGGTCGGCTGGTTGTAAATCTCTTATTGTAATTAACCTCTTAAATGTATTTTGGGATCCCAATGTATACAGTAAACGTTTTAGTGAAACGTTGTATCTTTGACCAAAAATTTTAACCCTAAACTGTTAATCACATTTAGTTACACGATTATGACCAAATGACTCATTTAACAAGTTTAGCACTATTTAAAATACACAGTGTAACGGTCCCTGGGTAGTAGGGCGTTACATTTATATTATTATTTTGCTTGTAACGCAAGTTAAGGATGACCCATAGGTCCATATGTACATCCATGAGCTATAAATAGGACTCATAGGATTCATTTATGTCTTACATAATAATTTGTATTCAAAGAGAAATAGTGATTTTATACACAATATTTGTATTTATCTTCAAGACTTGTGAAACTCGGTGAACCCTTGTCCGCTAACCGTATGTTTTGGAGTTCTTCTACATTAATAAAAACATTAAGTGGGTGTAGGTCATTACCAATCCCTGTGGCTGAACCACTATAAAATCCTTGTGTCGTTTACATTCTTGAATTCAATTCTCTTATTTATATTGTTTTTGTGACTCCATGTCGTTGACCAAATCGAGGGTCAACATAAACAATATCCCAAGTGTGGTTAGATATAATTGAATCCATCTCATCATTTATTGCCTATTTCCAAAAGTTAGAGTCCCTTAAAGACATAGCTTCTTGGAAAGTTTTACGATCATCCTCCACTTAAAGTACCTGGTTTCCCTCTACCAGGTACGGAGTCTCCACTTGAGAGGTTTCATTTTGTAATCCACTATCTTTAAGCCTTTGGCTTATTCTAGGCAATGTCGGTTGCTCTACAACCCTTGAAGGTAACTCCTCTTGAGTTTCTTTTAATGAGATCAGTTCTTGAGGCTTATTGTCACTATACAACAAACTCTCAAAGAACTCAACTTCTCTTGATTCAATTATCATATTAGACTCCAATTCTAATAGCCTATAGGCCTTGGTATTCGAGGCATAGGCTACAAATACACATTTGATGGCCCTTGGACCCAACTTGGTCATTTTAGGCTTCGTGCTCTTAAACTAAGCAAGACACCCCACACTTTGAGATACCCTAGGTTGGGCCTTTTTCCTTTCCATATATCTCATATGGTGAAATTTTATTCTTTTTTAGAGGAATCCGGTTTAGAATATGACAAGCAGTAAGCAAGGCTTTCCCCATAACACAAAACTCAAATTTGCATGTAATATCATAGCATTTATCATTTCAACATATGTTATTTTTCCTTTCCACTATACCATTTTGTTGGGGTGTATAAGGGGTTGTACACTCATGTAATAGACCATGCATCTCGCAAAACACATTGAATTCATTGGAAAAGTATTCACCGCCCCTATCACTTCTAATCACTTTTATTTTCTTTTCCAATTGATTTTCAACTTTGGCTTTATAGATTTTAAACATGCTAAAGGCCTCATTCTTATTCTTAAGCAAGTACACATATGTGAATCTAGAACAATCATCAATAAAGGTAATAAAATACCTATGTCCACTTCCAGTAATTATTCCATTCAATTCACATAAATTACTATGTATCAAATCTAACAAATTAATTTTCCTTTCAACACTTGGAAAATGTTTATTTACCATCTTATATTTAACACATAAGTCACATTTATCATGCTAAACATCATTGCATATAATCAAACCACATTTGACAACTATTTTAATTTTACTATATCCTATATGAGCAAGTCTATTATGCCACAAAGTAATAGAATCAAAACCAAGCACATAAGAGGAAGATAAGAATGCATTATTATCAAAACCATTGTCTTTGGTACACAATTTAATCATCCTATCACACACATACCCTTTCCCCCCACAAAGTATTTTCCCTGGGATAGAATTAGTTTATCAGACTCAAACACCGCTTTGATGCCCAGTTTGCTCAACAAATGCCCACTCACAAGATTCCTACTCATATCTGGAACATACAACACATTGGTCAATAAAACATTCTTTCTGGATGTGAAGTAAAGATCAACATTCCCCTTGCCCAACACCTTGGACATATGCTCATTCCCCATTTGGATCTCATGCCCATCCTTTGACTCTTCAAAGGTTTTGAAGATCTCTCTATCATAAGTAACATGAATGGTGGCACAAGTGTCATACCACCATCCTTGAACTTTTCCTTGGATGGCATTCACCTCACTCAAGGTTGCCAAACTCCTCATCGGTTATGTTGACCTTGGATCCATGATTATGAGGCTTTCAATACTTGCATTCTCTAGCCATGTGGCCACTCTTGCCACAAACAAAACAAGGGCCTATCACACCCTTGAATTTCCCTTCATTCTTTCTTGGAGCTAGATGAGTATCCGTCTTTGATTAAGGCTTCTTATGAGTCTTCCCATTGGTTTGAGAGGGTTTCTCTATGGCATTAGCCTTGGATGTCCCAACATTGGACTCTTCCATGCACTTGTCTCTAGAACGAGACTCATATTCAATCCTTAGGTGCTTCAAGATCTCTTCCAAAGATATCTCTTCTTTCTTATGGAAGATCTTCTTTCTATAGCTTCTCCAATATGGAGGTAGTTTAGCTATAGTCCTTCCCACAATGAAGGGTTCCAACAATGTTACCTTAAGAGCAGACAACTTATTCACAATAACTTAAAGTTCATGTACTTGAGGGAGTAAGGGTTTAACATCAAAGAATTTAAACTCCATGTACTGAGTGATAAGGAATTTCTTGGTACCTTCTTCTTCAGTTTTGTAATTCTTCTCAAGATATTCGTATATCTCCTTTTTCGATGTAGTATTTATGTATAGATCATAGAGACGTTCTGACAAAACATTGAGTATGTGGCCTCTACAAATGAGTTCATCCTCTTCCCTTTTCTTCATTTCTTTGATCACATCTTGAGAATCGTCATCCTTTGGGGGCTTTAAAGTCTTCAAATCTTTGTCGAGAATGTAGTGCACTTTCAAAAATGTGAGGAGGAACTTGATCTTGTCTTGCCATCTTACAAAATTTGAGCCATCAAACCTATCTAGTCTCACTAGACCTTGGGACATGAACTTGAGAGCTAAGATTGAGGAGCTTTCTTCCATGGATTTAATTAGTAGAAAAACCTTAGAGATAGACAAATTTTGATACAAAACAAAGGTTGGAGATAGAGATTTTTGATTGTTGGAGATTAGGCTTAATCAACCTTGGTTTTGTATTACAACTCAAAACATAAACAAAAAGTAATCTAACTCTATAAGTAGATAATCACAAATTATGTAAACACAAAGGAAACAAAGAGTAGAATGGACCTTTCATGAAGAAAAACCGTCAAACACAAAATCACAAAGCTATGATTTTATGTGAAACATAAAAATGACAAGGCTTAACACAAATGTAGATTTGTTGTCCAAAAATCTCTATTACTAGCATTCTCCTTGGAATTGCTTGAAGCTACTACAATGGAATGAGATTGGTATTCACAACCCTTGATTCTTCATATAAGTAAAACTTTCTTGATGAAGGATCTTGGAGAAAACTAGTAATTGTGACAGCTAGAGAGAGAGAGAGAGGTGAGTGATCAAGTCACCAATTAAATCATATCAACCCCTTAAATAGTATAGGAACCTCATTAGACTCAACCAATGAGATTAGAGTATTTTAATTTGAATTTTGGAGCAAAAAATACGTCACTGTACGAACCCGTATGGACGGCTCAAGCGACGCGCTGCCTCCCAGAGGCGACGCATCACCGATGCCTCTGTTTTGACGCTTCAAAACTTGTCTCAAACACATCCCCAAATGCTCCCAAACTTTTTGGGTACTCTCATATACTCAAAAGAAACACTTTGGACCCAAAAAGATGATTTATAAATGCCTATATCGAAAGTGAACTCTCACATATTGACTTTTGTGATATCGTTATGGTTTTGCACCTCTTCGTGCCTAACTAATTTAACCAATCATAACACAATGTACCTAATGAATGTTCTCACCTTTCCAATATACCCCTTTGCTCCAAGCTCTTTTATATTCTACTAAGTGTTGGAAAGCTGATGGGTTCTTCTCTATGATAGAGAGGGTTTCCTTGAAACCAAAAGTCGAAGTTGGGGATAGACCCATGTATGGGAGATGTGCTCTACTAGTGACACTTACCATAGAGAGTAAGGCAGGGCCACGTCAGTGAAGCATGTGTCTTCAAACGGGGCGAGGCCGCGTGGCATGAGACAATGGTCTTCTGAGGCGCCATTCGTGGTGTGAGGTGTTGTCCGTGGTGCGAGACAAGGGTCTCGCAAAGCGGCACTGCTTGGTGTGTGAGGTGCGAGATGATGGGGGTCACGAGGCGTCTTGGTGTGATGCGCTTGCTCCTTCAGCGAGGTGGGGGCCTCGTGAGGCGCATAGGTGCACGGGGCCTTTGCGTTAGGTACTCCGACCTCTAGATGCACGATGCTTTGGCTCGAGGCACTTGGACTTCCAATGAGGTGGGGTCTCGCGAGGCACCTAGGAGTGTTGTGAGCCTTTGTTTCTTCAACAAGGTTGGGACCTCGCAAGGGACATGGGAGTGCTTGTCGAGACTATATGTCTTGTGAGGCCTATAGGCACGGGCCCGATTGCATGAATAAATGACTTATTGCGATTAATTCAACAAAGGGTTAGACATTTTTTCTTTGGTGGATTTTTGGCATCCACATCATTATATGCATATGATTGCTAATTATTGTTGTTGTGGTTCAGTAAAAACAAAACATTATCTTGAAGGTGGTATCTAGTTACTACCATATCAATTATATTATTTTATTTAGTTGTAAATTACAAGGTAACTAGTTACCCATTTTGTAGTAATATGAATAACCAATTACCTATATTTGTAATAATATGGATTACTGGTTACCCAAATACCAAAACATACACACACATAAGAATATGATAGTAACCAGATAGTACCAAGTTACCTAACCCATATCTAATAAGAAAAATCAGATTTGAAAAAAAAAAGATAGATTTGATTTGAAAAATAATATTAGAAACTAAAAATAGGAAAATTCTAAGGTAAGGTATAGTCATGTTTTAGGCACGTAAATCAATTTTTACCACAATTTTTTTATGATGGTGTTCATTATATTCATAGCAGATCTCCTACAAAATTTTGAGAAATTTCAGATAATTTACGGTGTCAAAAACAAGGTTTAAATAGTTTGTTGCATGCATACCTCTTTTTTTTATATGTGTAGGAAAACAGACTGTTTGAACCCTGTTTTCGACACCGTAAATTATTTAAATTTTTTCAAAATTTTGCAGGAGGCTTGCTATGACTATAATGAACACCATCATAAAAAACTATGGTCAAAATTGATTTACGTACCTAAACGGAACCTTGCCTGACCGGTGCCTTACCGTAACATACCCTTTTATAAGAATTACCCTCGTAAAATATTATTAAATTTTGATAATTTAAATAGAATATTTTTATAAAATTGAGGATAAAATTAATTGTCGATATCATTTGTAAGAGTATATTAAAAAGCCATAAATTTTAAAAGATCCCAAGGAAGAAATCAAATTTTTTTTTTCTCAAACAAGGAAGAAATCATTTCATTATTTCAAACTTAATGGCCTATGAAGAAAGACTGTAACATCCCAAATTTCCTAATGTGGCTTAGTGCCTGGATTAGGGGGCCGGGAGGCAACAATTGAGTTATTATGTGAATTATACTATAATATAATTATGCTTGCATGTTAGAAATATTAAATATGTGTATATGAGCCCGTTTCTTATAAGAAGGGTATTTTGGTAATTTGACCCGTTCAGGGTATAAATGCAAATATGTGCTTGTGTGATTGAGACCACATTATTATGTGGATATATTTGGGTTACTCGACACGAGGCGATCCTAATGAGCAAGTTAGCGGAAAAGTCACAACGGGGTTTTATACCTGGGCTCGGGGTGAGCTTAGGGGCATTTTTTAGTAATTTAGAACATTACCGAGAATTAGTGGGTAATGGGAAATTATCTAACAATCATGTGGGAATATTTGAAGTAACGGGAATTATAGGATATAGTTGTGAATTAGCGGGATATGAGACAAAGGACAAAATTGCCCTTGAGAGCATATGAAGAATAGGCTAAGGGCAATGGGCAAATTAGTCATTTTCTGTCTAAGTATAGAATTTGGTGAGCTGGGATTTTTTGAGAAGGTTAAGGAAACTAAAGGAAAGAAGACTCAGCAGATCTCTCTCTCTCTCCCTCGTTTTCTCTGTTTTCATGAGGCTTGAGGATTTGTGAGGAAAAAATTGGTGATCAAGCCTAGGAACTAAGGTACTAAGCTTGGGGAGCTAAAGGATTAGCTCAAGAGGATCATTATAGCAGAGGTAAGGTCTTTAATTCAAAGTTCAATTATGAAGTTTCTGTGGTTTTTTACTGAAGTTTAAAGTTTTTGATGTTTGATAGTTGGGGAAAGAATTTTGGGTTATTGATGGATTTTAATCGGTAATTAGTTAGGTTTTGTTGCTGGAAAGGGTTGTGTTAATTGTGGGAATTGAGTTGGAAGATTGGGATAGAATTGGGTGGTTTTTGGTTAGGTTCGGTTAAGGGAAAAACCTAGAAAATCTGGGTTCAAAGGGCTAGGTCGCAGCCTTGTTCTTGCTATGTCGTAGCCCTATGGAGCAAGAAGAAGCCAAGAGGGCTTGGAGGTAGAGGCGGGTCGCGGCACCACAGGGGAGCGCCGCGGTGCGTGTTGGTTTTCTAAGGGGGCCGAGCCTCTGACTTAGAGGCAGGCCGCGGGATGGGTCCTTAGGGCCGCGGCCCTTAAGGGGATTTTTGGCCCTAATGAGGCTTTTAGATTGGGAACTTAACCATTTGGGCTCGGGGTCGATTCTACTTCCTTGTTGAGTGGAATTCGACATCCCGGAGACTAAGATTTGGTCTGGAAGCTTTTATTCTCCCGTTGTTGATGGAATTCCTTATTATGGTTGTGACCGGGCTACGCTAAGGGCTCAAAGCGTCGCTAGTAACTTGCATTCGGATTAAAGGTAAGAAAACTGCACCCATTATGTGAATGCGTGATTAGAGCTTAGTCAATGAAGAATATAGACATGATTAAGGCTTTGGCTCTGTTAATGAACATGATTATAATTGTGTTTGTGGATATCTGATTAGGTACACTGGAATGCACTTAATTATGATTATGCCTATGACTGATGTTTGAATGTATTATAATGCATTGTAATTGTTGATATGTATGCTATATGAGTTATGTGATTGTCTGTTGTGACTGGGAAGCTCGGTTAATAAACCAGAGGGTTATTAAGATATTAAATGGGGATCGACTTATTAGTCAAGGGCATACTGGACTTCGAAAGACTCGTATTATAAGTCGAGGGTCCTAAAGCTTCGACTTACAAGTCGGGGGCATGTGAGGCTTGGCTTATGAGTCAATGACTTAAAAGACTCAGTTTATAAGCTGAGATTGGCACTGTGCACGTGGAGGGCAGGCCACCATGGCTGGGCCACCCTGGGAGTGCAACATGCACTTGACTGGCTCGGATGCCAACAAATTGAAAGAAAGTGTGACACGCACTTGTGTGACCCTATGGTTGTTGATTTGTGTAATAATTTCACCAGATTCAGTTATTACTGTTTGACATATGTGTTACTCTGTGAACTATTTAATATGTTTTATTGCTGAGTCTTTTGGCTCACAGGTGCTTTGTGGTGTAGGTAAAGGTAAGGAGAAGCTCAACCAACCATGAGTCGGAGGGCGATAGCAGTGACATGTACATATGCAGTCCGCTCAACCACCGTGGCCGAGATGCTCAGGGGAACTAGGGTTAAACCCAGCTTTTGCCGCCTAGGTCGGCTTGTTATGTAACTTGAGTGTTGTAACCAACTTTTAAACTGATTTTTTTGGGATCCTATGTAAAGAACATGCTTTTAATTTAATGAAAATGCTTACGAGTTGACCAAAAGTTTTAATACCTAAACCTTTAGTGGCTTAATCACACGTTTAGTCCAAATGACTTGTTTAGCAAGTCTAGCACTTGTTTTAAACACACTTGGTGACGGACCCTAATTAGCAGGGCGTTACAACTTGGTATCAGAGCAGCCAAGGTTTAAGGGTTCCTGATGTTGGATTGGGCATGTACATTCACTGCTAAAGACAAGCTCGACTCAGGGTTGGATAACTATTAATATAGTTATGTGTATATTTGCTTAAATGAAATATGTGTGTGCTTTACGTGCTAGTCTAAATAAGAAGCATGAGTTATTCTGACAGGGCCTGGCCCTTGACTACTGTATGTAGGTTAAGAACGTGTTTATTAGCATGATAGATATTTGTAAATGTTATAGGATTGCTTATTAGCGTCATTGAACTTGATGAATGTCAGAAACGCTTATTAGCGTTGTTGTATGTGTACCCTGGATAGAGGATGCTTATCAGTGTCATTACATGCTAAAGGAAAATGTTTATTAGCATTGTTAAGTGGTTATGCATGCCCAGAATATGCTTATTAGCATCTTGTTTTAGTGATATCATGAATTTCTCTGCTTATTAGCATGATTATCGTATGTGAATTATTGGGATGCTTATTAGCATTGTCAATGCATGTGGATGTTTGTTCGATCAGTTTTGAACCGTGGGTAAATGTGAGATACTGTTATTACCGCCTGATAAGCCGAGTCATTGATTACAGATAGACTTGGAAGTATGATTCCAAGGAAATCTAATGAACCAACCTGCGCTAGGAATCAGGCCGAAAGTAATGATTAGGGCCAAAAACCCTCCACCAACCCCTAAGAACTAGCAACAGATGCTTGCAGACTTGCAAGCTCAATTGCAGAGACAAAATGAAGAGATTCGACAGTTGAGGCAACAACAAGTTTCGGCTAGGAACGCTGCATCAGGGGCCCCATCTACTATTCCAGTACCGGTCGTACAGCAGTAAACAGAGTTGGAGAACCGCTGGGAGTTGGTATATGAGCGGTTCAGGAAGCAACACCCTCCGGTTTTCGAGGGTGGCACAGATCCACTTAAGGCAGAGCAGTGGATGGCCATGATTACGTCCATCTTGTACTTCATGAGAGTTGTGGGCAATGAGAGAGTGGCCTGTGCCACGTACATGTTTTGGGAGGATGCCCGAATCTGGTGGGAGGTGGTGTCCCAAATTAGAAATGTAACTACAATGGGTTGGGAAGTGTTTAAAACCCTCTTCAATGAAAAGTATTACAACGAGGCCGCTAAAGCTGCAAAGGCCGAGGAATTCAGTAAATTGTTGCAAGGGAGTATGTTAGTGACTGAATATGCCCTAAAATTTGATAGATTAGCCAAGTTTGCTCCAGACTTGGTGCCCACTGATGGGATGAGGAAGGAAAGATTCCTTCAGGGGCTACAGCCTATGATAGCCCGGGATGTTAGAATTACCATTGTACCTAGAGTGACGACATGTGCTCAGGTAGTGGAGAGAGCCCTTACTGCAGAGGGAGCTGAGAATAAGATCTGGCGTGAGAACGCAGCCAGGAGGGATATGAGGAGGACGGGACCACCCTTCTCAAGATCAGGTAGGGGCGGAGGCCCCAGCGACCAGAAAAGGAAGACCCCGGATACTAGTTCAGCTCCTAAAACTGATAGGAGGCCACAGGGTGCACAGATTGGCCGCCACGGCGGCAATGAGAACTAGAAGACATACCCAGAATGTGCCAGATGCAGGAGACATCATCTGGGTGAGTGTCAGACGAAGGCCTGTTTTGTATGTGGACTTGTGGGGCATCTCAAAAAATATTGCCCAAGACTGAAGAAAGAAGAACCTAAGAAGTCAGACAGCTCAACTCCAGCTCGAGTATTTGCATTGACACAAGCTGAGGCTGAGGCTAAGCCCTCAGTGGTCACAGGCCAGCTTTCTAGTGCTGGCATATCTTATTCTGTGCTGATTGATTCTGGTGCTACACAATCTTATGTATCTAGTAGGATTATCGATAGTTTGTGTAGGCCCTGTGAGTTTTATGCTGTGGGATTTGGGACATTACTACCCACTGGGGAATTGGTGGTTTCCAGGAGATGGGTTAGGTCTTTACCAGTGATGGTAGATGACAGGGAGTTATCAGTTGATTTGATAGAGTTAGCTATGTCCGACTTTGACATGATTTTGGGAATGGATTGGTTAACTAGATATGGAGCAATCATTGATTGTAAGAAGAAGATGGTAACCTTTGAACCTGAGAGTGAGGAACCTTTCATATTCATTGGCACTATGCATGGACCCCGATTACCTATGATTTCAGCATTAAGGGCTAGAGACCTACTGCAAGGAGGCTGCATAGGATTCCTAACCAATGTGGTGGACACCACTCAGGTCATGCTAGTGGGACCATCAGAGACTAGGTTGGTCTGTGAATTCCTGGACGTGTTCCCAAAAGATTTACCAAGGTTGTCGCCACATAGGGAGATCGACTTTGTTATTGAGCTGGCACCAGGGACAAAGCCAGTGTCTAGGGCACCTTACAGAATGGCCCCAGCATAGCTAAAGGAACTCAAGGTACAGTTACAGGAGTTGTTAGATCTGGGTTTTATTAGACCCAGTCTCTCGCCATGGGGTGCGCCAGTGTTATTTGTGAAGAAGGACGGTTCTCTAAGGATGTGCATAGACTATAGAGAACTGAATAAGTTGACCATCAAGAACAAGTATCCTCTACCAAGGATAGATGACCTATTTGATCAAATGCAAGGTAAAATGGTATTTTCAAATATAGATCTTCGATCTGGTTATCACCAGTTGAGAATTAAGGATGAAGACATACCCAAGACGGCTTTCCGTACTAGATATGGGCACTATGAGTTCCTCGTTATGTCATTTGGTTTGACTAACGCCCCGACAGCTTTTACGGACTTAATGAATAGAGTGTTCAAGGACTATTTGGACCAGTTCATGATCGTCTTCATTAGCGATATCCTGATTTATTCACAGTCATAGGAGGAGCATGAGCAACACCTCAGGTTGGTCTTGCAGAGACTGAGAGAGCATAAGTTATTTGTGAAGTTTAAGAAGTGTGAATTCTGGTTACCACAAGTGACATTCTTAGGTCATATCGTTAGTAGAGATAGGATCAAGGTAGACCCAGCTAAGATTGAAGCTGTTAAGAACTGGCCGAGGCCAAGGAATGCCTCTGAGATTAAAAGCTTCCTTGGATTGGCAGGCTATTACAGGAAATTTGTAGAAGGATTCTCAAGAATATCGTCCCCAATGATGGAATTAACACGAAAGAATCAGAAGTTTACATGGTCAGATAGATGTGAGAACAACTTCCAGGAGTTAAAGCGGCGTTTGATTACCGCCCCAGTCTTGAGTCTTCCAACTGGTCAGGAGAAGTTTATGGTTTACTGCGATGCTTCGAGGCAGGGGTTAGGCTGTGTCCATATGCAGGCAGAAAAGGTGATTGCCTATGCATCACGTCAGTTGAAGGATTATGAGCAGAGATATCCATCCCATGATTTGGAGTTGGCAGTTGTGGTCTTTGCGTTGAAGGTGTGGAGGCATTACCTTTATGGAGAGAAGTGTGAGATATATATCGACCATAAGAACCTCAAGTACTTCTTTACACAGAAGGATTTGAATATGAGACAGAGGTGTTGGTTGGAACTGGTAAAGGATTATGACTGTTATATTCTTTATCATCCAAGGAAAGCCAACGTGGTGGCTAATGCCCTAAGTCGGAGAGGTCCAGGGCAGTTGTATAGTATGAGGCAGATATCCAAGGAATTAGCAAAGGATATGACCAGGGCAAGGATTGAGTTAGTAGTGGGCCAGTTAGCCAACATTACCCTACAGTCTACTCTCCTAGAAAGGATAAGGGAGAGTCAGTTACGAGAGCCACAGTTGGTGAAGATTAGAGAGGATGTTCTAGCTGGAGCAGCTAAGGACTATTCTTAATCAGATATGGGCCTGCTAAGATATAAGGGTCAGATTTGCATTCCGTTGGATGCTGTTATTAGACGAGAGATTCTGGATGAATCTCATACCACTCCGTATTCCTTGCATCCCGACACCACGAAGATGTACCAGGATTTAAGAACTTTGTATTGGTGGTCGGGGATGAAGGGTGATGTAACTGAGTATGTAGCCAAGTGTCTGACGTGTCAGCAGATCAAAGCTGAACATCAAAGACCTGCAGGATTATTACAACCCTTAGACATTCCAGAGTGGAAATGGGAAGACATCGCAATGGACTTTGTGGTGGGATTTCCTAAGACGATGGGTCAGCATGATTCAGTATGGGTGATTGTAGACAGATATACTAAATCACCTCACTTTTTACCAGTGAGGACGACCTATACCGTTGACCAGTATGCAGATCTCTATGTAAAAGAGATAGTACATCTTCATGGAGCTCCGAGATCGATTGTGTCAGATCGAGACCCCACCTTTACTTCCAAGTTCTGGGGAAGTTTGCAGAAGGCAATGGGCATGCAACTAAAGTGCAGTACAGCGTATCATCCTCAGACCGATGGTCAGTCTGAGAGGACTATCCAGATACTGGAGGACATGCTAAGAGCATGTGTACTGGATTTTGAGGTGTCTTGGAGTAAATATTTACCCCTGATAGAATTTTCCTACAACAACAGCTATCAGACGACCATAGGAGTGGCTCCTTATGAGATGTTGTATGGTAGGAAGTGCAGATCACTTGTTCACTGGGATGAGTTGGGTGAGCGTAGATACTTGGGTCCTGAGGCAGTTCAGAGGACCAATGAAGCTATTGAGAAGATCAGAGCTTGGATGCTTGCATCGCAGAGTAAACAGAGAAGTTATGCGAATCTGAAGTGTAGGAACGTGGAGTTCCAGGTGGGAGACTATGTCTTCCTTAGAGTCTCGCCACTCAAGGAGGTGAGAAGGTTTGGCAAGAAGGGCAAGCTAAGCCCTAGGTTCGTAGGACCATTTGAGATTCTGGAAAGGATCGGTCGAGTGGCCTATAGGTTGGCGTTACCTCCGGCATTGTCAGTTGTGCACAACGTGTTTCATATCTCGATGCTACGGAAGTATGTTTCTGATGAGACTCATGTGCTGAGTTATGAAGATCTCGAGCTGCAGACGGATTTGTCCTTTGAGGAGCAGCTAATCTAGATATTAGACAAGAAGGACAAGGTCTTGAGGAATAAAGTTATACCTTTAGTGAAGGTATTATGGAGGAATAGGAAGGTCGAGGAGGTGACCTGGGAGTTGGAATCAACTATGCGGGACCAATATCCCCAGTTGTTCAGGTAAATTTCGAGGACGAAATTCCTATAAGGAGGGGATAGTTGTATCATCCTAAATTTCCTAATGTGGCTTAGTGCCTGGATTAGGGGGCCGGGAGGCAATAATTGAGTTATTATGTGAATTATACTATAATATAATTATGCTTGCATGTTATAAATATTAAATATGTGTATGTGTGCATGTTTCTTATAAGAAGGGTATTTTGGTAATTAGACCAGTTCAAGGTATAAATGCAAATATGTGCTTGTATGATTGAGACCACATTATTATGTGGATATATTTGGGTTACTCGACGCGAGGCGATCCTGATGAGCAAGCTAGCAGAAAAGTCACAACGGGGTTTTATACCCGGGCTCGGGGTGAGCTTAGGGGCATTTTTTAGTAATTTAGAACATTACTGGGAATTAGTGGGTAATGGGAAACTATCTGATAATCATGTGGGAATATTTGAAGTAACGGGAATTATAGGACATAGTTGTGAGTTAGCGGGATATGAGACAAAGGACAAAATTGCCCTTGAGAGCATATGAAGAATAGGCTAAGGGCAAGAGGCAAATTAGTCATTTTCTGTCTAAGTATAGAGTTTGGTGAGCTGGGAATTTCGAGAAGGTTAAGGAAACTAAAGGAAAGAAGACTCAGCAACTCTCTCTCTCTCTCTCTCCCTCGTTTTCTCTGTTTTCATGAGGCTTGGGGATTTTTGAGGAAAAAATTGGTGATCAAGCCTAGGAATTAAGGTACTAAGCTTGGGGAACTAGAGGATTAGCTCAAAAGGATCATTATAGCAGAGGTATGGTCTTTAATTCAAAGTTCAATTAGGAAGTTTCTGTGGTTTTTGACTGAAGTTTAAAGTTTTTGATGTTTGATAGTTGGGGAAAGAATTTTGGGTTATTGATGGATTTTAATCTGGTAATTAGTTAGGTTTTGTTGCTGGAAAGGGTTGTGTTAATTGTGGGAATTGAGTTGGAAGATTGGGAGAGAATTGGGTGGATTTTGGTTGGGTTCGGTTAAGGGAAAAACCCAGAAAATCTGGGTTCGAAGGGCTGGGCCGCGGCCTTGTTCTTGCTATGCCGTGGCCCTATGGAGCAAGAAAGAGCCAAGAGGGCTCGGAGGTAGAGGTGGGCTGCGGCGCCTCAGGGGAGCGCCGCGGTGCGTGTTGGTTTTCCAGGGGGGCCAAGCCTCTGACTTAGAGGCGGGTCGCGGCCCTTAAGGGGATTTTTGGCCCTAATGAGGCTTTTAGATCAGGAAATTAACCATTTGGGCTCGAGGTCGATTCTACTTCCTTGTTGAGTGGAATTCGACGTCCTGAAGGCTAGGATTTGGTATGGAAGCTTTTATTGTCCCGTTGTTGATGGAATTCCTTATTATGGTTGTGACCAGGGCTACGCTAAGGGCTCGAATCGGGGATCGTACTCAAAGGGCGTCGCTAGTAACTTGCATTCGGATTAAAGGTAAGAAAATTGCACCCATTATGTGAATGTGTGATTAGAGCTTAGTCAATGATGAATATAGACATGATTAAGGCTTTGGCTCTGTTAATGAACATGATTATAATTGTGTTTGTGGATATCTGATTAGGTACACTAGAATGCACTTAATTATGATTATGCCTATGACTGCTGTTTGAATGTATTATAATGCATTGTAATTGTTGATATGTATGCTATATGAGTTATGTGATTGTCTGTTGTGACTGGGAAGCTCGGTTTATAAACCAGAGGGTTATTAAGATATTAAATGGGGATCGACTTATTAGTCAAGGGCATACTGGACTTCGAAAGACTCGTATTATAAGTCGAGGGTCCTAAAGCTTTGACTTACAAGTCGGGGGCGTGTGAGGCTTGACTTATGAGTCAAGGACTTAAAAGACTCAGTTTATAAGCTGAGATTGGCATTGTGCACGTGGAGTGCAGGCCACCATGGTTGGGCCACCCTGGGAGTGCAACATGCGCTTGACTGGCTTGGATGCCAACAAATTGAAAGGAAGTGCGACACGCACTTGCGTGACCCTATGATTGCTGATTTGTGTAATAACTTCACCAGATTCAGTTATTACTGTTTGATAGATGTGTTACTCTGTGAACTATTTAATATGTTTTCTTGCTAAGTCTTTTGGCCCACAGGTGCTTTGTGGTGTAGGTAAAGGTAAGGAGAAGCTCAACCAACCATGATTCGGAGGGCTATAGTGGTGACATGTACATATGCAGTCCGCTCGACCACCACGGCCGAGATGCTCATAGGAACTAGGGTTAAACCCAGCTTTTGCCACCTAGGTCGGCTTGTTATGTAACTTGAGTGTTGTAACCAACTTTTAAACTGATGTTTTTGGAATCCCATGTAAAGAACATGCTTTTAATTTAATGAAAATGCTTATGAGTTGACTAAAAGTTGTAATACCTAAACCTTTAGTGGCTTAATCACACGTTTAGTCCAAATGACTTGTTTAGCAAGTCCAGCACTGATTTTAAACACACTTGGTGATGGACCCTAATTAGCAGGGCGTTACAAAGACCATCATGATTATGGACTTAACTATCCTAGACATAAAGTTAAGTAACATTATCATCACTAATTGAAGCCAACCCAACCGTTTAATTAAGTTTCAACAGGCCCAACTATTCAATCCAAAAAAAGAGTTTCTGCCTTCTAGGTATGGATGCACATCTTCCCCGTGGGGACGGGGCCCCGCCGGGACCCACCCCTAATGGGGTAGGGAATCCTCGTCTAAATGGGGAATGAGGCATGGACATGATAATTTTCAATCCCCAAATGTTAAATGGGGCGGGGACGGGGATTGCACTCCTCGCCCCGACGGGTTCCCGTTTAAATTTTTATATATTTTTGTAATATTTTATATGTATTTTATATATTTAGTTATGTGTTATTGTGGTATAGTATTCACTTTTTTAATATTTTAAATAATAAATATTATGAAATATTTTAATTTACATATAATTTATGACTTTTATTTTAAAATTTTAATTTTATTTTTTAAATAAAAGGTTTCCCGTAGGGATTCCCCAGCCCAATAGAGGATTCTCCACCCCGCCCCCGACGGGGAACAAGCGAAGATGGAGCGGGGACGGGGATTAAAAATATAAATGGGGACGGTGACGGGGGGAACACTCCCCGCCAATTCCCCGCCCCTTGTGCATCACTACTTCTAGAGTGTTTGTCAATCAACCATTTAACCCCTACCCAAAAAAAAGAAGATCAATTTTTATGAAATAAATGAAATTGGTACTTAAAAACCTCTAACACACAAATAAAATAATATTTAAATAATATATATTTATGCATTCATTTCATTTCCACAAATGCGAAGAAGTCTAAAAATCACAATCATTATTGAAGTATTGAGTTGAGCCCTTCTACAGCTGACTTGCTTGGTCACCAAGACAATGACTCCTCCATTTCTTTCATTACACACTTTTATTAATGCTTAACTCTAAAACCGTGTTAAAGCACATTGGTTTGATCAAATCAATTTGAACCTTTTTTTTTTAATTTGCAAACGAATTTCCAATACTTTGTAATATTATTGTTTGCGGGCCTACCCATCAAAGCTCGTTCTCTATCAAAAAGTATATATTTTTTATTTCTCTTGATATAAATATTGCAACTTATATGTAATATATATTCTTGGGTGGTGGGTCATATTTCATCAGCAAATTCAAAATTTGAAAGTCAAGGACAAGATTGATCGATCGAAATACACTACCAAATCCCAAACAAGCCCCATAAAATGCCAAAATTGCCAAATTATAGAAGCGTTATCTCCATCCCCGGGCACCGACAGCCCAACTTTTACCTCTATCCATTTCTGAAATACTACTCTACGCGCTACTACACACTAATTATCTTGTGACCCTATAAATATCTACCGTTCATTAAAGTCATTCATATGCACTCTTCTCTTGATCTAACTAAAACCATACAACTCCAGTCCCACCTAGGCACGCGTGCACCTAATCAAAACCTCAATCGATTAAAAATCTAAAATGAAGTATCATTCACTAAAATTATGGCTTAAAATACCATCAAACAACATTACTACTCAACAATGCTTGCTATAGCTACCTTCAAAGTCACCAAAACAATGCTATAGCTACCTTCAAAGTCACCTCATTTTTCACTTTCCAAAAGAGATTAGCCTCGCCTAAATGGCATCTAGTCAATTAAAGACTCTCAAAGTCAATGTTCCGGAAACCCATGGTGCACGTTAGCTTTGGTAGCACTTTCAGCACTTGATCCCAAAACTTATCCATAATTAGGATGTTTGGTAAAAAATATAACACAGATATATTATTTGGATAATATATTTTTTCAATAAATTTAATATTTTTCTTACCATATTTGTATCTCTTCTATATAAAAAATATGTAGATAATGAAAATTCTTAGTTTTAATATTTTTTTGTTAATTTTAACCGAATATTCTAAATATTTAACAAAATATACTTTTAAAGTAAATTAAAAATATATATTTATTAATTATAATAATATAAATTCAAATATTACCAGATATTTAATAATTATATTAATATAAATTCAATGTTATAAATATTATTGTAATAATATATAACATATAATATATAATCTTAATTTTTATAAGAATTAATATTTAGTAATTATAATAATATAAATTCAAATATTATAAAATATTATTATTATACGAGTTTTTTTTTCAGCTGCAATTCTCATTCTTTACACTTTGAAACATAATGTCCAAAAAGTTGATTTTATATCAATTGAGTCTCCAACATTTTCAATTCATATCATTTAGGTCCCTAAATGCTATTTTTATTTTTTTTTCTTTCAAAATACATAAATAAAATATAAAAGAAAAGGTGAATCAGTCTAAAAAAAATTAGACCACTTAATCTTTTACAATACCAAACATGACATTGAAAAAAAATCATGACATTTAAAAAAATATTTAATAGTTTTACAAATTAAATTAATTTTTCATTAAAAAAATTCTTACCTATATTTTTTTAATATTAATAACTGAACTATCACAAGATTATCAATATTTATCATGTACATATTTATTTTTATTTTGTAATTTTTTTATAATGCAACTTAAAACAAATCATATATATATATGCACATAAATAACTTTATATACACTATTAAGTTTAAAAAATATATGAAATAAACAAATATAAACATAATAAAATTGATAATATCAAGATAATCGAGATTATATAGTTATTAGTGTTATCCTTGTTTTCCACCCATGACACGTGGCATGATCCAAAAGGTACATGAACCCTCTTAAGAGGTCCGAGCCCATCCTGAACCTGGTGAACAGGGAAGGATGAAACCTTAGATAGCCCAAGCACCATCGAGCCCAACAACGTTCGATGGGCGCGAGCATAACAAAGGAACCGGGACTAAGATGCAGGCCCGACTCATCTTCCTGGTCCCGACCTATCTATATCCTCTGGGATGCTAACTGAGGTGGCAGACTAACTAGTCGATGAAGATAGACCTTATCAAGAATCCAGGGGAGATACTCAGTGTCACGATGTCCATCTTGGCAAATGAGTCCAAGTCTTGGTGAATGAACCAGGACTCCAGTAAGTGAACCGGGACATGAGTAAACGAACCCGAACCAGACTTCCGGATAGGGCAAGCCTAGCTAGCCCCAATGCTGACCTATCCCCATGAAATTCAGCATTTGGTCTCCTTAACTAACCCGTAGAAGAGGGTACGCTCGGAACGTACATTGTTCCTAAAAAACAGTACTGCCACTACTCTAACAGATCATATCCCCAGGATCCCCTTAGAAGCCCATGGAGACCAGTCCAAACTAGCATATAATGGGCAGCTGTAAGGCTTAGCCATGCCTGAGCCAGCCAAATGGGCCTAGATTAACTACATTTTACTATGTAACATTTTTTGTATTATGACTCTTGTTGACGCAGTTTTTCGTCAACTTAAATAGTAGAGCAATTAAACAATAAAATATTGGTGCAAATGAATGAAGAGGAAAACCAGAGGATTTTTACGTGGTTCAGCAGTTAACTCTGCCTATTCCACGAGTTTGTGTTATTAAGCCTTGGGAGTCTGTGTTCTCTGAAAAGTTTCCGGAAAACCCCCAAGGCTTAATAACACAGACTCGTGGACTAGGCAGAGTTAACTGCTGAACCATGTAAAAATCCTCTGGTTTTCCTCTTCATTCATTTGCACCAATATTTTATTGTTTAATTGCTCTACTATTTAAGTTGACGAAAAATGGCGTCAATAGTTTGGTGCTTTCATTGAGAGCCATTAAACAGTACGTGCGTGAGTCTGTTCAGTCAGAGAGCCTCCCGAATCAACAATGGCAGCAAATGATTCCAATGTTCCTGAGGAGGAAATTTTAGATGAAGCTGAGTACCCCCGACGTGCTGGAAATCATCCTATGGTGAATTCAAATCCTGACGCGAGGAGTGGTTCATCCAACTCTCGGGGACCACCAACCCCCATGGATGACGAGGACATGTACTACAATCCTGAACGATATGTCCCGATAGTGGAGCTCAAAAATCGTCAATTGCGAAAGCAGTTGGCAGAGGCTAAGAAACGCAATGAAGAGCTAGCCAGACTAGCTGCTGAAGAGCAGGCGGCTCAAGCCCCACCTCCGCCAGATGCCCAGGCTCCGCCTCTGCGGGACGTTCACGTTCCACCATGTAAGGGCGGTTTAGCAGCGGCAATACGAAGCACTCATCCTTCCATGATGTATGCCTCGAGGACGGCCACGCAAAAACACTGCCACCCGAAGAGCGGAGCAGCCTCCGCCACCAATAGAACAGCCTGCTCCATCGAGGCCCCAGAGAAGTAACCGGGCTGGAGGTCCTGCCAACCCAACTACGGAGGCACCAGCGGGAGTAGGGAATAATCGAGCCCCCTCGGAGGCTCGGACCCAAAATCCTAGTACTGCACAGAACGTTGCAGAACCTTCTAGGCCCCGTAATGGATGGCAGCCACCATCACCAATAAGGCACCTACCATCGCCAATAAGGCATCCCTCACCAACTCGGAGGAACACACAACCGACCCATGGTGATAAGGAAAGGCGAGCTGGGTAAAGGCGTGGAAATGGGGAAACTGTTAGGGAGCATAGGGGTCCCCAACCCATGACAAGCCAAATGTCTCGATCTCACACCATTGAGACAAGGCAACCGGCAAGAAACCCGTCTCGAAACAACCATGCAACGAGTCATGTCAATGAAGGCTCGGGTGACACTAGATCGATTAGTATATATGACCAAGAACGTAGAAACACTGGGAATCGAATAAATCACCCAGATTTACGGGAATATTTGAACCATAATCGGGGGAATAATTATCCATCGAATCCAGATCTGAGGGATCATCTCAATGGATGTAAGAACCCTGGGCCGAGGCGCGAAACTGGAGTTGTAATCAATGATAACCAGTTCCCACTGCTTCAAGTCAGACCCCCCATAGATCCAGTCCAAGAAAGGATTGAACAATTGGAAAGAGCATTCAGGCTCTTACAAAATGAACAAGGTCTGGAATGGGACGAAGAGTTCGATGAAGAACTTGAGCCCTTCGCCCCGCATATTTCTAGCACCCCATTTCCTCAGGGATTCAAAATTCCCCATGTCCCACCATTAAATGGGAATTCAGACTCGTACAATCATTTAAGTATGTTCAACACAATCATGCGAGCTAGTAATGTGGGCTACGAGCTCAGGTGCATGCTGTTCCCAGCCTCTCTCACAGGACCAACAAAGAACTGGTTTGAAAAATATAAGAGACACTCGATTGCTTCTTGGAATCAATTATCAAGAGATTTCAAGAAACATTTCAAGGCCATGGTCGGCATTAGGCCCAAGGCATCTGCCTTGACCAATGTCCGACAGCAGCCAAATGAAACACTAAAGAGTTATCTCACAAGATTCAATTTGGAAGTCGCTCGAGCTCGTGATGTCGATGACAGTGGCCATTTAATGGCTATCCGAGCTGGAGTAATGCCTGGAAGTTCTCTCTGGGAAGATATGCAAAGGAAGCCCGTAAGGTCCTTAACCGACTTCAATCGACGAACTCAGAGGTTTGTTAATGTAGAAGAAGTAAGGTCAGCATTGAATATGACCTCTCAGCCCATAACTACAACAACAAACACAAACTCTGCATTGACCTCGGCGGATCCTATGACCTCAAAACCCCCTGTGGGCAACCCTTCTAAAAGGAAGAAGAATGAAGGGAATAATCCCGAGGCGGAAGGGGGAAAGAAGAAGAAAGGGGAAAGATATTTCTCCATATACAAGGTGTATACCGAGCTCAATGAGTCTCGGGAGAATATCTACCTGGCTAATGAAAACCAGGTCCCTTTCAGATGGCCTGACCCCATGAGAAACCAAAAGGCGAAAAGAGACTCCAACAAGTATTGCAGATTCCATAGAGATATCAGACATACAACCGATGAATGCAGGCAATTAAAAGAAGAGATCGAAGACCTGATCTTGAGAGGATATTTCAGGCAATATGTTAGGAATCAAAACCCCAATCAGGCTTCCACTAGCCATAGGGCAGCACCACCACCACCTGCCTAAAACAGCAACTCCCGAGCAAGGGAGGACGAACGACCCCCTCTGATTGATGGAGAAGATGTCACAACCATCTCGGTGGGACCACATATTGCATGATCGGGCAGGAACGCCCATAAAAGATATGTGAATAAGCTGAAAACCAGTGACGGGTCTCCTTACAAACCCGAACCCAGAGCTCCGAAACAGCAAAGGGTTGAATCTCAACCCATAACTTTTACTGAAGATGACACATCCCATGTGCACACTACTACAATAATTACATGATAAGTCGGTTAAAAACCGACTTCTGAATGTTCATAAGTCGGTTAGGAACCGACTTCCCATGCAATGACTTATGATGTGAAAATACGGTAAGTCGGTTGGCGCCAAACCGACCTTTGGTGTAAGACATGGTAGGTCGGTTACACACCGACCTCTGGTGTAAGACATGGTAGGTCGGTTGTACACCGACCTTTGGTGTAAAACAGGGTAGAACAGTCAACAACCGACCTTTGGTGTAAATCATGGTAGGTCGGTGTGGCACACCAACCTCTAGTGTAAAGCATGATAAGTTTGTTCCCAACCGACTTATGGTGTAGACATCTATTGTCTATTTTAGTAGAACCGACTTATGGTGTTTTTTATTAAAAAAGTGTATTATGCCCAAAACAAATCCTGCTTTTTATAAAAACAAACCGAACAAAACAAAAAAAATGTCACAGTAATATAAAATACTATAATTTGAACTGAGTATCCAAAATAACGAGTCTTAAGTTAATTACAAAATGACTCATATAAGCATTGTAAACTATAATTAGACAACAAAAGTGTGTATATCTTCAAGAAAGTCTAAGTTAACATTGTAAGTATATCTCCTTAAAAGTCTAAGTTAACAAAAGTGAGTGGACCTATGTAGTACTCATCAAATCCATGATGCATTGTGCTCATTCTTCACGTACTTCATTGATCTCCTCTTTTGTGTAAGAGTTCTTCTCGCCACAGTAAAACAAAACTCATTGCATGAGTTGAATTAATATACTTAATCTTGAGGTAAAGCTAGAACTTTAATAATGAATATTTTCACTTACGTTACTAGTTAGCCATCGCATTGAAAACTCATTTGTCACGAAGTCTTTCATCATCCTCATAACATAGAATCCACATTGTACTGGTTGTAATGGTTGATGAGGAAACTTAACAGTTCTCCACGCGACTTCCTTAGTTTTCGCATTATTTGTGCGTAAATGTTGAAAGACACTAAGCAATAAAAAGTAAAATGAATGTTTACTAGTGTCTGCTAAATGTGTTTGTTATTTTTAACAAAAGTAAAATGAATCGTAAAGGCAATCTCTAATCGCTTATTAGGATTACAAGCATTTATGGGCAGCTATTGTACATAATTGTCCATTGACACAACAAAATGAAGTACAAAATTATTCAGAAATTGTAACATCATATTGAGTGTTGATCAAGCTTAGACAATAGTCCATTTATGTACTATGTAACCGAAAACTTAGCTGAAACATAAAACAAGAAGTTATTGCAGAAAAAACAAAAACAAAGTAAGAAGTACTCAACAAGCATTGTCATAACAACACATTCAAAACCACCACCACCACACACATATATAACTCAATAACTAAAGAAGATCGAAACTTTGTTGTTTGTAGATATAGTATTAGTCTCATCATGTCTTATAATGAATGTTATTTATTATTATTGTTACGGTTATTTTTTCTTTTCTTTTCACATTTAGACTACTTACTATTATGGCTAGGATTTGTGAAATCGATTCAGGTATAAAGACACCAAGGAACAGTTTGAAATGTGATGAGGGTACTTCACTATCATCTATCATAGAGGAAGAAGAAGATAAAGAAAATTTCAATTTGAATATCCCAACTGTAAGAGTCTTAATTAATTATAAGGCTACAAATTACATTATTTATTTTAATAGTACTTTTCTTTAAATATTCATGAGGGTATTTGAAAAACCAGGTAGACATTCAAATCAAAACAAATGGAGAGTCAAGATCATCATCAAAAGTTGGAGGAGCTATTCGTGATTTTTCCTCCCTATTACTTTTAAGGTGCCAAATGTATCTTACAACATTCATTTAAGAAAAATCAAAATATGTGTATGTATATGCATGGCTTAATAAAATTCATACGTTGAATATTGAATGAATGTGGAACACATAATATACTAGTTCTATTTCGTTATAGCTTTAATCATTATACACACAGTCAACAACTTATTACTAGTATATTATATATAAATATATATAGGTTGACGTTTGACTAGTATATATACATGTATACTGTACACGAAAGTTATCCGTTGAATTAATTAATACAAATATAACATTCAAAGAAAAATAGGAATTACCTTAGACTCTTTCGTGATCACACCAATTCGTACATATCAGATACTAGCAGCTCACCAAGTACCAAGATCCCAAGCTTGGTAGCAAGATTAATGGGCCTAGTTATCTGCTTTAAGAAGAAAGCAGTTAAGAGTTCACGAAGACCATCATTACAAGAGTAATACTAGAAGTTCAGGTCATTACGCTAGACAGATTATCAAGCAGGTCAAAGAAAGTGTAAGCAGGAAAGTTGGTTTGGACATAACAAACACTTGCAGGAACAGAGAATATCAGAGCAAAGATGAGCTTGGTAAACAACTCAAATCCAAGAAAGTCTCAAAGGTTTTGGCTAAACTTGATGACCAAGAAAGTGGCAAAGAATTACTCGATATTAATATCAAGCACTTCCTGCGTAGTGGAATACGAAAGGCATCTGATTCATCATATGGTGCAACAGCCAATTTATATACGATATATATGGGGTGATTGAAGAAGAGGCTGACCTGACCGAAGACTGTTGGTGAACGAGGAAGGAGGCTGCTGAACGGTATGCTAGTGAAGCTGAGGATGCCGCGCGAAGCTGTTGCCAAACAATATGCGGAGTGAGAGTCGCTGTCGTAACCGGAGTTGAGGAGGGTGAGCTGTTGTCATTTGGGTCGCTCGTAGAATGAAGAAGAGAAAAAAAATATTGCGCGAGGTGTACAGTAAAGAAAAAGGTTGCGCAGGATACTTCAAATTTATTTGGGTTTTTATTTTCAATGCCCTAATTTTAACATGGTAAGTCGGTCCATTAGCAACCGACCTATGATGCAACATGATAAGTCTGTTCTAGAACCGACCTATGATGTTAAAATTAAAAAATATATAATTTTAATATATTGATATTTAATTTTAATATTATAAGTATAAGTCTCCAACTTAATTAATGTAAGTCTTTCTAATATTTATAAATATGTAATTTATTTAATTTAATTTTAAAATTTTAAAATATATGATTTAATTAAAAAAAAATTATTTTATCCTATGATGCTTACATGATAAGTTTGTTCTAGAATCGACTTATAATGCAACATAATAAGTCTATTCTAAAATCGACCTATGATGTTAAAATTTAAAATTATAAATCTCCAATTTATTTTTTTATAATATTTATAAATATGTCAGTTATAAATTAAAATATTTTCTTATTTTTAAAAACTAAATTAATTTTTTTATTCCAAATAACTAATTAATTAATATTTTAAAATTTTTAATATATGTAATATTAATAAGTACATATTTTTTTAATACTTATTTCACACCCAAAATAATTATATTTATAATTTAAATAAATTAATATATTTTAAAATTCCAATAATCTAAAAACATATTAGAGTATCTTTAATAATATATTTTTATAATGACATGGTATGTCTCTTCACATACAACCGATCACCCATGTCACATAAGTAGTCATTTCCCACACAACTGACCTACTATGTCACATGAGAAATCATTTATCACACAACCGATCTACCATATTATTTAAAAAATTATTAAAGAGATACTCTAAATTGTTTATAAGTTTTTTTTTTTATTTTAAATTACAAATACTATTAAATCAAAATATTTTCTCATTTATAAAAATCAAAAAAAAATTTAATTATTAATAATTTATTTATTTATTCATTTATTTATATTTCAAAAATTATAATATATATAATATTAATAAGTATATTTTTTTAGTACTTATTTCATACCCAAATAAATTATATATATATGTATTATTTAAATAAATTAATATATGTTAAAATTCTAACAATGTAAAAACAAATTAGAGTATCTTTAATAATATATTTTTGTAATGACATAGTAGGTCTGTTCCCACACAAACGACATACTGTTATCCCCATTTCCTGTCGGGGTTTTGGGCCCTCGCCCCGACCCACGGTCAGAGGGACCGGTTCGGTATTTGGGCCTAGTCCGCGGGCTACGGACTGGGCCTGTGTAGAAGGGTCCGGGACGTCCCTCCGGGTTCATGTTCAGCTTGAACGGTCCCAGCACTGTCCGGAGTGCCCCGGACCATCGCGGCCATCGCGTCCCGGTCCCGGGCCCAGAATGGTCCGGGCCCGAAGTAAACGCAGCGGGCCAAAGGTAAACGAACCTGGACCGCTTCATCCCCAGGCTATGGGTCAGGCGTCCAGGACACTGAAGCCGCCTCATTTCGCGTGGGTCTTGTCCCCCTACTTTTCACCTGCAGAAAGGGTCTCCTTGGGATTATCTGCTGGCGTGTCAGGACTGCGCAGCCAAGTACTCTGACCGGTCTTGTCCCCTGAATCGGCCTCGTGATTCGAAGTGGTCAGAGCCAAAGTGCCGTTTTGTCGGGGGAATGCTTGCATCTCAGGACAACTAATTGGGCCTGAGCTGGTTCGGGTTTGGTGTTCTGTATATCTTTTTAGCTCGGGCCTCCACTAGGAAGGCCCCTTGTGCACATTCCCCAAATGGGTCCGGGTCAGGCCCGGCCCAAACCTGATGTCCCCCTCGTCCTATAAATATAAGTTGTAATGCAACGTAGAAAGGGAGAGAAGGCAGAAACTCTGCTCAAATACAGTTAAACAACTCCATTGTAAAAGCTTATCCTAGCTCTAATACAGACTCGTGGACTAAGGCTAGTTAACGCCCCAACCACGTAAAAATCTTGGGTCGATCTTCCATTCTCATTATTATTATCAGTAAATATCCTTCTTTAAGATAGTTGCCGAAAATCTCGGTTAACAGTTTGGTGCTTTCGTTGAGAGCTGAAGGAAGCTAGCGCCAATGTCAGGCCTTTACTACGATGGTGAACACTCGTAACACCACCTTCGACCCTGCCAACCCGGAGCAGGGCAACGGAGACCCACTGCCTTCTCAGCGCATCCCTCAAAACCTGCCTGAAGACGTGCCTCCTCAGACGTCTCACCAAGACGAGTCGCAAGACTACGAGGGTGAGACAGAGTACGAAGTAGGAGACGAAGAAGAGTACTATGAGGAGGAGAACGAGGGGGAGTATCATGATGAAGCCGCGGATCCCGAGGTCCCTCGCGACAATCATCAAGACCCGGAGGTGACAAAACTGAGGCAGCAGATCCGGGATCAGGAAGCCAGGATGGCTGAGCAGGCGGAGGCACATCGCCGGGTGCAAGAGTCTCTCCATGCCCTGCAAGCACTGATGGCCGCACAGGGCCCGGCGGCCAACCCCGCAGTTGGCCTGCACCCAGAAACGCAACAACCCGCTCCCCAAGCGCAAACCGGGGGCCCCAGGGGGGCCAGCCCGATCCGTTTCCCAGAGCCTCCCCCCGACACGGCTCTGAAAGTCCCGGACAGGGAGCGACGGACAACTTGGAAAAAGACTACCCCCGTCAGTAAAGCCGGGGCACGTTCACGGCCGTTACCTAGGAAAGAGAAGGTGTGTCCCGACCCAGGACGAGGCCACCCAATCGATCCGCAGGGGGTACGGCCGCAGGACGGTCAGCCCCGGCCCGTCCCAAGGGCGAACGGGAGGGAAAAGTCTTTGCACCCGAGTGCCTCGGTCAACAAGAACCATCGGGAACAATCCCGCCGCGAGGATCGTGATGCTCTCAGCTCCGGGGACGACACTTCCCGGGTAGATTTACGTGACGGACTAAATGCCCGGAAAGAGCGGGCCCGCAAGCAAAAAATCCTTCCTCGAAACGGCGACCTCAGGAACGACATAAACGACAGGCGGAACGAGAGAATCCCCCTGGAGGACGGCGCGGCCAGGCAGCTCATGGAGCAACTGGCAGCATTAAAAAAGGTCACCGACCGCTTGGTCCGCAAGCAAGAGGGAGCGGACACTGACTCCGACGAAGAGGACAAGGAGCCGTGCGCGAGACATATCCTAGACGCCGTGTTGCCCAAGGGGTTCAAGATGCCAAGTCTCACCGCCTACACTGGAAGCACGGACCCTAGGGATCATCTGTCCCAGTACAACCGACTCATGACCGTGGCTCACGTCAGCGACAACGGCAAATGCCTCTGCTTCTCCATCACGTTGGGCGGTCCCGCCGAAGAGTGGTGGAAAAGGCTTAAACCGGGGTCCATCCAAACATGGTCCGGGCTACAGTCGGCTTTTCGGAAGCAATTCGTGGCCGCCATGAGGATGGACATGCAAATCAGTGCCCTCGCCAATATTAAGCAAATGCCCGCAGAAACACTGAGGGCCTACATCCAGCGCTTCACTGAAGAAGCCTCCAAGACAAAGGTCGACGACGGACAGCGCCTGGTGGCACTACAGTCTGGAATCCGGGTCGGGTCCCCGCTCTGGGACGACATGCAGCACAATAAAGCCGCCACCCTAGAAGAATTTATTAGGAGGGCCCAAGGATTCATCAACTGGGAGGAGGCCCAGATCCAGGCCTTCGGATGGCCCTCGGCTCCTCATCCAGTCCCTCAGAAGATTCCAGGAGGTGCGGGACATTTCCCCGCGCAGTCCTACGCATCGCCCCCCATCGTCCCGGGGGCGGTTGTCGCGCCCGGCATTAGTTACACGCCTACGGTGTACGGTCCTGCTGCTTCGGGATACGCCCCGGCCCAGTCAACGCCCTTCTCCGGGTATGGTGTCGCGCCAGCAAGGCACAGCATGGCCCCCGTCGTGGCCCAGCAATCGCAGACCGGGGTAACCGAGGCAAGCGTGAATCCCTCCCGGAGTAAGCGGGCCGGCAAAGGCCAGAACCGGCCGGAGTCGGCCAAAAAAGGGAAGAGGGGCTATGAGCCCCAATACTCGGAATACACTAACTTGGTGGATACCCGGGAAAACATCTACCTGGCTACAGAAAGAGCGGTCCATTACCAGAAACCTAGCCCCATGTTTAGGGGGGGGGGGGGGGGGAGGAACCCCAGAGACACCAGCAAACGGTGCGCCTATCACAAAGATGTGGGCCACACCACCGACGAATGTCGGTAGCTCAAAGATGAAATTGAAAACCTCATCAAGCTGGGACACCTCCATCAGTGGGTAAGGATGCCCATAGGCGTCCCGGGCATGACAGCAAATCCCGGGCAGTCTGCGGCGCCGGCAACGACTCGTGCATACCCGCCCCAGGGAGGGTATGCGCAAGGGCTCCCGGCACAGACCCCTCAGGGGGCCGTCGCCACGCAGGCCCCCGGTCCTGGGATGCCCTATCCTTCCGGGGCAGCGCCCCCTCGAGTGGACGGGCACGTGTCGACCATATCAGGCGGACCCCACCTAGGAGGCCCTTCGAAGAATGATCAAAAGCGCTATCTGAGCGAGCTGGACCATGACCAAGAAGTTTGCGCCCTCGTCCAGGCCCCTGCTCAGTGCCCCAAACTGATGAACCTCCCCATCACGTTCACGGAAGACGACGCCCGTAACGTCCATTTCCCGCACCACGACCCACTGGTCATAGATGCTCAAATTGCCAACAAGATGGTGTCCCGAGTGTTGGTGGATGAACGAAGCTCCGTCAACTTGTTGTTCAAATCCGCCTTTGCCGCCATTGGCCTGACGGAGGCTGATCTGGCGTCGTGCCCGACCCAAATCTACGGCTTCAACGGAGACGCACTCCTCCCCATGGGAAAGGTCCAGCTGCCTGTTACTCTGGGGGACGCATTGCAGCAATCGTTCAAGTTCTGCACCTTTGTGGTGGTGGATTGCCCGACCGCTTACAACGCCATCTTTGGCCGGCCCGCCCTGGTCGAGTTCGGGGCCATCACCTCCATCCGCCATCTATGCATGAAGTTCCCGTGCAGCAACAGAGGGATTGGGACGGTCCGCGGAGACCAGAATAGCGCGCGGAAGTGTTACCATATCTCTGCCCGTCCCGTTTGTATGGTCCGGGATGAGCCCGTCGGGCCGGCACTCCGCCCGCCCGAGCAAGCTATCCAGGACGAAGACGATCTGGACCCACGGTTGGGAGAGGAACGCACCCTTGAGCCAATGGACGAAATAGAAGAGGTATGCATCAGCGAGTCCGACCCTGCCAGGGTCATCCAAGTGGGAAAGAGCCTGCCGGAAGACATTTGGGCCGCCATTATCGCCCAAGTCAAGGAAAACCAGGATCTTCTGGCATGGTCCCACTCCGATATGACCGGGATCGACCGCAATATCATATGCCACGCGTTGAGTATTGACCCAAACGCGACCCCGGTCCGCCAGAAGCGCAGACCTTTGGGGACGGAAAGGGCCGAGGCCCTCAAGCTGGAGGTAGAGAAGCTGTCTTCCATTAACTTCATCCGCGAAGCCGTGTACCCCGTATGGCTGGCCAACCCGGTCTTGGTGCCGAAGCCTAACGGGACGTGGAGGACCTGCATCGACTTCACGGACCTCAACAAAGCATGTCCGAAGGACTGTTTCCCGCTCCCCCGGATAGACCAAATGGTGGATGCTACGTCCGGTTACGAGATCTTGAGTTTCATGGATGCCTACTCAGGCTACAACCAGATCTCCATGCACGTGGCAGATCAGGAGCACACCAGTTTCCAAACTGACAAGGGCATCTACTGCTATGTCGTCATGCCTTTCGGACTCAAGAATGCCGGAGCAACCTACCAGAGGCTCGTCAATCGAATGTGTTAGGGCCCAGCTGGGGCAAAACATAGAAGTATACATCGACGATATGCTGGTCAAATCCAAGACGTCGCGGGAACATTCGAGCGATTTGGCGGAGGCTTTCGCGGTTATCCGGAAGTACGGGATGAAGCTAAACCCTAAGAAGTGCACCTTCGGCGTCGCATCCGGGAAGTTCCTGGGCTTTATCGTGAGTTCCCGAGGAATTGAAGCCAACCCCGAGAAGATCAAGGCCCTGATCAACATGGCCTCTCCCCGGAAGCACAAGGACGTTCAAAGCCTGACGGGGCGAGTGGCCGCTCTAAGCCGTTTTGTCTCCAAGGCCACGGACAAGTGCGTCCCTTTTTTCAACGTCCTCCGGGGAAGCCAGCGGTTCGAATGGTCACCTGAGTGCGAAGAAGCCTTCCAGAAGCTGAAAGAGCACTTGGCCAAGGCCCCCATCCTAGCGAAGCCAGTCGAAGGAGAGCCTTTGTACTTATACATGGCCGTAACCGAGCACGCCATCAGCGCCGCGTTGGTGCGCGAAGAGGAGAGGACTCAACTCCCGGTGTACTACGTGAGCAAGCGATTACTAGACGCCGAATCTAGATACCCACTAATCGAAAAACTGACTTTCTGTCTGCTGACGGCATCCCGGAAGCTTCGACCTTACTTCCAGGCCCACACGATAAAGGTCTTAACCAACCACCCCCTGCGGCAGGTGTTGTAGAAACCTGAGGCGACGGGGAGACTCCTGAAATGGGCCATGGAGCTGAGCCAATTTGATATATCTTACGTGCCCCGGGTGGCCATTAAGGGGCAGGCCCTGGCCGACTTCATCGTCGAATGTTCCGGGGTCACCCCAGAAGAGAGTGCCCCCGCGGCCTGCACTTCTCCCGTTTGGAAAGTCTTCGTGGACGGAGCATCGAACGAGAACGGGGCCGGCGCCGGGATCATCCTGGTATCCCCGCAGGGACATCAGCTACAAAACGCCCTCCGTTTCCAGTTCAAAGCGTCGAACAACGAGGCGGAGCATGAGGCCGTCATAGCCGGCTTGCGTCTGGCCCGAGAAGTAGGGGCGGCGAACCTCGAAATATACAGCGATTCTCAGCTGGTAGTCAGACAGATTTCGGGGGAGTATCAGACCAAGGGAGAGCGAATGGTGGCATACGTAACCCAAGCGAGGGAGATGCTCCAAGCGTTCGCGGCGCATTCCATCCGCCAGATACCCCGGGAGAAGAACGTCTTTGCGGACACATTAGCGAAGCTAGCAACCGACGTAGAGGCCGAGTTGGCCGGGCTGGTCCCCGTCAACCATCTCCCCATCCCAAGCATAGGGACTCCGACCGTCCATGCCGTCGATCACTCCAATTCATGGATGGGGCCGCTGATCCGCTACCTGTCCACCGGGGAGGTTCCGAACGAGCGAGCCGCGGCCAGGAAGCTCCTGTACCAGGCCCACCGATACGTCATGATGGACGGGAAACTTTATCGCTGGGGACTGTCTATGCCTTACCTCCGGTGCATGTCCGGGACTGAGCTGGGCGCCATCATGCATGAGGTCCACGAAGGCTTTTGCGGAGATCACACAGCCGGACCCAGTTTGTCCAAGAAGATTCTGCGCCAAGGATACTTCTGGCCCACCATGAAAAGGGACTGCATAGACTACGTCCGCAGGTGCGAACAATGCCAGAGGTACGCGAAGATCCCTCGGGCCCCCCCAACAGAGATAACCTTGATGAACAGTCCCTGGCCCTTTGCAGTGTGGGGGATCGATCTTGTGGGATCCCTCCCAACCGGGAGAGGAGGGGTGAAGTATGCCATTGTGGCGGTAGACTATTTCACGAAATGGGTTGAGGCGGAGCCTATGAACACGATCACGTCCAAGAAGGCCTTAGATTTCGTCGTTAACAACATAGTGTGTCGGTATGGCCTCCCCTACAAAATCGTGTCTGACAACGGGAAACAATTTGACAGCCTCCACTTCACGGATTTCTGCGAGAGGCACGGTATAGTGAAGAGTTTCTCCGCCGTGGCCAGGCCCCAGGCGAACGGACAGGCCGAAGCCGTGAACAAAATCCTAAAAGGGACACTGAAGAAAAAGCTTCAGGCCTGTAAGAGCAAGTGGCCCGAAGAGCTCCCCCGCGTGTTGTCGGCCTACCAGACAACCGAACGGACATCAACCGGGCACACCCCATACTCAATGACGTACGGATGCGAAGCCGTCATCCCAATTGAAACGACCATCCCGTCCCATCGTCGCGACACGTATGATCCCACCCAGAACCATGCCTTACTCCAAGAATCTCTGGACCTTATCGAGGAAATCCGGGAAGAGTCGCAGGTGCAGTTAAAGATGTACCAGGGCAAGATCGCTCGGCACTTCAACTCCATAGTCAAGAGCCGTAAGTTCGAAACCGGCGATCTGGTCCTGCGAAGGGTCTTCCCTGCCACTCAGGATCCGGGGGTAGGGGTTCTGGGCCCCAATTGGGAAGGGCCGTATGAGATCCAGCAAGAGATATGCCCCGGAACATACCGCTTGAAGCGGCTCGATGGTTCCGAGGTTCCGCGAGCCTGGAATGCAGAACACCTCCGTAAATACTACCAGTAGCCTAAGGGCTCGTCCGAGTTTAATGTTTACGCTGTAACATGTACGCCTCAGGGCTAATTCCCTTTTATAGAACAATGAAAATGACGTGTGCAAAACGTCATAAAGGGCTATTATTTCCATGAAAATGTGTGCCTCAGGGCTATTATCTCAAGTGACCCCAGACCAGTCTCTGCTCACTTGCGGGGGGTGTCATCCCAGGCACAAAGATAAAAAAGGGAACCGAGCCCAAGGCCGGTCCCACCCCGGACGAACGATGTCCGGGAGTATAAAAATAAGAGGACCGTGCCCAAGGCCGGCTCCACCCCGGACGAACGACGTCCAGAGGTATAAATAAAAGGGAACCGTGCCCAAGGCCGGCTCCACCCCGGACGAACGACGTCCGGGGGTATAAATAAAAGGGAACCGAGCCCAAGGTCGGCTCCACCCCGGACGAACAACGTCCGGGGGTATAAATAAAAGGGAACCGAGCTCAAGGCCGGTCCCACCCCGGACGAACGACGTCCGGGGGTATAAATAAAAGGGAACCGAGCCCAAGGCCGGTCCCACCCCGGACGAACGATGTCCGAGAGTATAAAAATAAGAGGACCGTGCCCAAGGCCGGTTCCACCCCGGACGAACGACGTCCGGGGGTATAAATAAAAGGGAACCGAGCCCAAGGCCGGCTCCACCCCAGACGAACGACGTCCGGGGGTATAAATAAAAGGGAACCGAGCCCAAGGCCGGTCCCACCCCGGACGAACGATGTCCGGGAGTATAAAAATAAGAGGACCATGCCCAAGGCTGGTTCCACCCCGGACGAACGACGTCCAGGGGTATAAATAAAAGGGAACCGAGCCCAAGGCTGGTCCCACCCCGGACGAACGATGTCCGGGAGTATAAAAATAAGAGGACCGTGCCCAAGGCCGGTTCCACCCCGGACGAACGACGTCCGGGGGTATAAATAAAAGGGAACCGAGCCCAAGGCCGGCTCCACCCCGGATGAACGACGTCCGGGGGTATAAATAAAAGGGAACCGAGCCCAAGGCCGGTCCCACCCCGGACGAACGATGTCCGGGAGTATAAAAATAAGAGGACCGTGCCCAAGGCCGGTTCCACCCCGGACGAACGACGTCCGGGGGTATAAATAAAAGGGAACCGAGCCCAAGGCCGGTCCCACCCCGGACGAACGATGTTCGGGAGTATAAAAATAAGAGGACCGTGCCCAAGGCCGGTTCCACCCCGGACGAACGACGTCCGGGGGTATAAATAAAAGGGAACCGAGCCCAAGGCCGGTCCCACCCCGGACGAACGACGTCCGGGGGTATAAATAAAAAGGAACCGAGCCCAAGGCCGGTCCCACCCCGGACGAACGATGTCCGGGAGTATAAAGTCTGTCCGACCCGGACGTGCTGATCCTCGGAGCACAGAAGCATCAGGTCAACCCCGGAACAAACCCAGGACCTAAAATTCCAGGGAAAGCACACTCCGGGTTAAACAAAGTCCCAAGGGCCCCGAACAGAGCAAAGACTAGTCGTTGGGTCCAGTCACGACCGTTGGAACCGGGACAAAACCCCCTGCAATCAGTTAGTCGCGACATCAACTTCTTACTGAATGGTGAAAGGAGAAGTCTTTTAAAAACCAAAGGAAGAAGCAGTGTTTGAAATTAAATTACAAGCTAAACTAATTAACAAAAAGAACGAGGCCGAGACAAGGGCCTACAGCGCGTCCGCCCGGAGGTCCGCATCCTCCCTCTCCTTGGCCTCGTACTCGGCACGCTTCGAGTCGGGATCGGGGAAGATAAGGAGGTTCATGTTCTTGTCCTTGCACCAGGCCATATAAATGGCCTCGTTAAAGGTGACATCCACTAAGTTGTCGGCCTCCTCCTTCTCCCGACGGGTGGTGTCGTGTGCCGCCTTCTCCTGAAGAAGGGAGTCACCCAGCTCAAGAACACGGGCTTTCAGGCTCCGGATCTCCTCCTTGTCCAGGACGGACTGTGCCACAGCCGTCTCCAAGAGAGTCGCCCTTTCGACAGCAACCTTCGTCGTCCGGGACAACTCCTCTTCCACCCTGGTCTTGGCACGGCTAATTTCCTCACGCTCCGCCTTCGCGCGGGCCAGCTCTCCTTGGAGGCGGGCTGTCTCCTTGCTGAGATTTTCCTTGACGGTCTCCCTCTGGTTCACGGCCGCCTCTATTTCCAGCTTGGCCGTCTCCATCTTGAGGGCAAGCTCGGCCATCAAATCGGCACTCCTTTGAGATAACAAGGCAACCTGGAGCAAACGAAAGTTAGAAAAAGAAGTCACCACCAACGAATGACTAAAGGACATGAGATGAAAATTACCGCGGTAGCCTGGTGGCGGAGAGCCTGAGAGATGAACATCCCGTCCGGATTGGCTATCGTGGCGTACCTCTTCAGTTGGAGGTTAGACATAGTACTCCCGACCTGATCGAGCAGATCAGCGGCCATGGGGGCAATGTCCTGGCCCAGCTTGGGGCGGAAGCCCATCTCAGCAGCTAGCCGATCCACGATCGGCTGAGGAGCGCTGAACTCGGCGGGACGATCCGAAAACTCGACCTGGCAACGGATCATCAGGGCCTTGTAAGCGTCGTCTCTCCAGCATCGGCCGCTCTCCCAGGTCCGGTTGACCAGCCGGGACTGCTCGTCCCGCAGAGCGGACTCCCCCTCCTCGAGAAGGGTTGGGCGGAGAGGAAGGACAGGCGGAGCAGGGATCTCCTTCGCGGTTAGCCTACTCTCCCCGTGTGACTCCTCGGCTGTCTCTGACAACATCGTCCGAGGCCTCTTCCCGAGTTTTCCCACCTGGGCATCATCTCCGGGGCCTCTCTTCCCAGAGCTCCGGCTTGCGGCTTCGCCCGTTTCCAAATCAATTACTGGGGGCTGGTCCGGGAAGCCATCTGCGGCCGGCTCCACGGCCCGGAATTGTACCACGGCCAATGCCTCACCTGGGCCGGGCGTTGTTTCGGATCTTTCACTGGTTGGGGGGAGCTCAGCGCCGGCCACGACATTTGACCTCCTGGCCGCCTTCAAGGCTGATCTTTCCTTGATGAGCCTCCTCATCTCGCTGGCTGGGTCAGACATGTTGGAATCCTCTGTAAAAATACAGGAAAACGAAGTTAGTATGATAAGCCGAACGAGAAAGCACAACAGTAAGAAGAAAGTATAGCCCGGGACAAACCCTCGTCTAGGCCCCGGGCGAGACTCAATTCCCTTAAAGCAAATGAGTGTATCCGGTCTCCTACGTCGTCCGGGATTAGAAACCCCCCATACTGGAGGAACCCGGACAGGAACATTAAGGTTTCTGATCCTACAGGGATGGGAGATGAAGGCCTCATCTCCCCATCAGCCCCAAACGCGGGGCCCGGCGGCTCTAGCCTATCCCTAGCTAAGCCCCCAACTTGAGGGGCATAAATTAAGACTAAAGGGGAGTTACCTCGCCCTGATACGCTAGCCCCGGGAGTCCCAACGTTTGGTAGGGCATCTTCGAAAAGCTCTTCCAGCTCTTCCGAGGTGGCCTCTTCCACCGGGAGCTGATTCTTCTTACGTTGGGCTGCGGTGGCCCGCGCCGCTCTCACCACCTCGGCGATGTGGTCAAGGGCTAGCTGCTCCAGGGCCTCGACGTTCTTCTCAAACGGGATGCCCCGGAGGCTAGGGGCAACAATGGTCTGGGTGGCCGCGAGTAACCCTACTAGCCGGAGGTTTTTGTCGTTGACATAGCCCCTTACGTCCAGCTCCTCCGCGGTCAGCTTGGCGTAGAACCTCCTCCTTTCCAGGAGAAAGGCGGTGAGGGGGGTTTGTATGAAGGGACTTGCGACCCTGAAGATACGATGAGAGATGGAAAGCGAAAGAGGAGTGAAATAGAGGGTCCGGGGAAATACTTACCCACTCGCTGGAAGTCTAGCAGCAGCGTGGGATTCTTGTCAATAAGGAACCCGGATGTCATAAACCAGTAATGCCTGACATCCGGGGGGTGCTTCCAGGTGCTGGTAGGAGCCGGATAGCCACTCCGCAGCTGCAGCCTGTAAAAGCCGTCCAGGCTCTTGTCTTTGGCGCTGACCTGCGGCACCAGCTTGTAGAAGTACAGGACTTCCGCCGGGGTAGGATCCGCGATCTCTTTCCCGACACAGAACACCTTCCACCCAGCAAGCAGGCGGTATGCTTGTGGCAGCAGTTGGAATGGTGCGATCCCCACATACGTCAGGAACCGCACGAAGTAGTCATGAAGCGGGAGCGTAGCTCCCGCGCTGATGTGGCCGGCACTCCAGGCCCCGAATCCATCCACGGACGTATGCGCCCGCTCCTCTAACCTGGCCATACGATTGTGAAATAGGCCCGGAGTCGATTCGATGCCCAGCCCCGTCTCCAGGAGCTGCATCATCCGGTAGTTCCGGAACAGGTTGGGCGTTACGTCCATCTCCCACATGTTGCCTTTGGGCACCTTGGAGCCGGGAGTGACTACAGGGGCCCTATTAACCTCCTCTTCGAAGTGAAGTGTGACGCCCGTGGCCATGATTGACGATCTGGGAACAAAGAAAGAAAGGCCAAGCAGTCAGTACCTGAACCTAATAGAGTCGGTCGAGGTACAGGGAGTCTTCTAAGGACTGCTCGGAGTCCCGACGGATCAGGCCCGGGACCCCGAAAAGCCCCGGGACCCTGATCGGGAGGAAAGGCTACTACGGCCCATCCCTTGTCCAGGGATCATCCGAAACGGTGCCACCCAAACCGGGCAGCCTTCCTAGCAAATTCTAAAGCACGGAGCCTAGGTGCATGCGTCTAGAAAGCCTAGGTTCACAAAGTTGACAATAGAATCAGAAGATACTTACTGTGTGGTGTCGACGGCTGAAGCTGGCAGTTGTCCGATCGTAAGGACGGCAGGACCTCGTTCTTGAAGTGGCACAGCCGGTGCAGCAGTTCGTCGGCGGGGCAAGTCCGAGAAGCGCCGTCAAGTTGCAGAACGAAAGTTGAGGCCCTGGGAAACAGGCGGTGGCGCAGAACTAGTAAACGGCGAAGTATTTCGTCGGCGAGGTTGGACATGCAAAGCTCTGGCGAGCGTTCTGGTTTTTCTTTTTCTTAAGCTGGGTCGGAAGTGGAAAAATGCCGAATGTCTGTAGTCTGAGTCTTTATATCAGCCCCCAAATACTGGCCCCCGATCCAACGGTCAGATGCCTCTTCATTCGACGGCCGAGGATCGCGCAGAGGACATTTATGAGCTCTTTTTTGGTCTGGATCCTCAGCACCTCCAATCCGACGGTCCAGGAGTGGTGGATGTCAAAGGACGCCCCATCCTACGGTCCACCCCTTTCCAAGGAAATCAATGATGACTCTCCCCGTGCGGATGGGACGCCTCGTGACGTGCGCTGACACCCTAGCCCAGGCCTAGCAGACTTTGGGAGGCCTAGGCGACTCTTCGAGGCCCTTGCAACAGTCACATGGCGACACGTGTCGCTATTTTTGAAGCAGGTCAAGGGTAAACGTCCCCGGGGTACATCAAATGGTCCGGGCTGGGTAACCTGCCCCAGCCACTGCCTTCCCGCGAGCCTCCTGGCCCTGGCAGAAATTGGGGAGGCAACTTGGCAAGAACCGCGGGGGTGGTGCAACCCTCCCCCCGGCTAACCGGGGTGAAGGCTTGGGGGGTAAATGTTATCCCCATTTCCTGTCGGGGTTTTGGGCCCTCGCCCCGACCCACGGTCAGAGGGACCGGTTCGGTATTTGGGCCTAGTCCGCGGACTACGGACTGGGCCTGTGTAGAAGGGTCCGGGACGTCCCTCCGGGTTCATGTTCAGCTTGAACGGTCCCGGCACTGTCCAGAGTGCCCCGAACCATCGCGGCCATCGCGTCCCGGTCCCGGGCCCAGAATGGTCCGGGCCCGAAGTAAACGCAGCGGGCCAAAGGTAAACGAACCTGGACCGCTTCATCCCCAGGCTATGGGTCAGGCGTCCAGGACACTGAAGCCGCCTCATTTCGCGTGGGTCTTGTCCCCCTACTTTTCACCTGCAGAAAGGGTCTCCTTGGGATTATCTGCTGGCGTGTCAGGACTGCGCAGCCAAGTACTCTGACCGGTCTTGTCCCCTGAATCGGCCTCGTGATTCGAAGTGGTCAGAGCCAAAGTGCCGTTTTGTCGGGGGAATGCTTGCATCTCAGGACAACTAATTGGGCCTGAGCTGGTTCGGGTTTGGTGTTCTGTATATCTTTTTAGCTCGGGCCTCCACTAGGAAGGCCCCTTGTGCACATTCCCCAAATGGGTCCGGGTCAGGCCCGGCCCAAACCTGATGTCCCCCTCGTCCTATAAATATAAGTTGTAATGCAACGTAGAAAGGGAGAGAAGGCAGAAACTCTGCTCAAATACAGTTAAACAACTCCATTGTAAAAGCTTATCCTAGCTCTAATACAGACTTATATACAGACTCGTGGACTAAGGCTAGTTAACGCCCCAACCACGTAAAAATCTTGTGTCAATCTTCCATTCTCATTATTATTATCAGTAAATATCCTTCTTTAAGATAGTTGCCGAAAATCTCGGTTAACACATACCATGTTAAATGAGAAGTCATTTTCCACACAACTGACCTACCATGTCACATGAGAAGTCATTTCCCACACATCCGACCTACCATGTTACATGAGAAGTCATTTCCCACACAATTGACATTTCATGTCATTTAAAAAACTATTAAAGAGATACTCTAAATTATTTTATAAAGTTTTGTATTTTAAATTATTATTACTATTAAATTAAAATATTGTCTTATTTATTAAATATAATTACTTTTTTAAGTTACAGATAATTTATTAATTTATTTATTTTTCAAAAAATTATAATGTAGATTAATAAATATAAATGTTTATATTCATTTCATACACTAATAACATATATATTTATAGTTTAAATAAATTAATGTATCTTAAAATTCAAATAATGTGAAATGCTAAGTCGGTTCACTTAGTACCAACCTACCATGTCAGCAAGGTAGGACATGGTAGGTCGGTCCATACAGAACTGACCTGCCATGACAGCATGAGAGGTCGGTTCCCACACAACCGACCTCCCATGCTTACCTTTGGCATACATGGCAGGTCGGTTTTACAGGAACCGACCTACTATGACATCTACAATCATGGGAGGTCGGTTCAATGTGAACCAACCTATTATGTCCACAAGGTAGGTTGGTTCCCACACAATCGACCTCCCATGTTTACTTTTCACATACATGATAGGTCAGTTTTTTGTAAACCGACTTATGAACATGTGTTAAGTCGGTTTAAGCAGAACCGACCTCTCATGGTTGATGGCTGATGTCCAAATTGTAGTAGTGGCAGTTCCCTCATAATGACCCATTGGTCATAACCCTTCAGCTCGTGAACAAGAGGGTACACCGAGTCCTGATTGATAACGGGAGCTCAGTAAATATCCTCTACAAGGCCACTTTAGAAAGCTTTGTGACCTAAAGGCCTGTGCAACAACGTTGTACAGCTTTTCAGGAGAAGGGAAACTCCCCGTAACCTTGGGAGACTACCCAGTCTCGACAACCAAGATGATGGAGTTCGTAGTGGTGGATCTTCCATCGCCCTACAACATACTACTCGGGAGACCCGCCCTAGTAGGGCTGGGGGAAGTTTCATCCGTTAGGCACCTGGTCATCAAGTTCCCGACTTCTAGTGGCATTGGGACGCTAAAAGGAGACCAACTCGCAAGAAGGGAATGTTACAGCATTTTCTGTGAGGGGGAAGAAGCAGACAAGTGCACAAACACTAGTAGTAATTCAGAGTAAGGATGGGACAGTCTTCGAGATAGACGAAGAGATCGATCCAAGAATAGAAGAAAGGGCTGACCTCGAGCCTTTAGAAGAGCTTGAAGAGGTCAAGCTCGAAGAGGTCGATCCCCCGAAAACTGTGAAGGTGGGAAAAAACCTTTCAAAAGAAACAAAGTAGCAATTAATCTGCTTCCTGAGGAAGAACCAGGATGTCTTCGCATGGTCACATTCGGACATAGTGGGGATAAGCCCGAATGTGATAAGCCGTGCCCTTAACATTGACAAGAGCTTCCCCTCGAAGCAACAAAAACGAAGACTACTGGACGATGACAGGAAAAAAGCTATGAAGGAAGAGGTCGATAGGTTAAAGGCGAATCGATTCATACGAGACGCCTTCTACCTTGATTGGGTCGCCAACCCAGTGCTAGTTCCAAAACCTAATGGAACATGGCGGACTTGTATCGATTACTCTGACCTCAATAAAGCATGTCCTAAGGACTGCTTTCCCCTACCTCGAATCGACCAGCTCGTAGATGCCACAGCCGGGCACGGACTTATGTCATTCATGGACGCTTATTCTGGATATAACCAGATTTCCATGCACGCCCCGGACCAAGAGCATACGAGTTTTATGACAGAAAAGGGTTGTACTGTTACAATGTCATGCCTTTCGGGCTCAAGAATGCTAGAGCCACCTACCAAAGGCTCGTAAACATGATGTTCTCCAAGCAGATAGGTAATAACATGGAAGTGTATGTTGATGATATGTTGGTCAAATCTAAACATAACAATAACTATGTGGACGACCTCGAAGAATGCTTCGTTGTGCTACGAAAGTTCAACATGAAGCTCAACCCCAGAAATGCCCCTTTGGAGTATCATTGGGGAAGTTTCTGGGCTTCATTGTGAACGCACGAGGAATAGAGGTTAATCCTGACAAGATCCAGGCGTTAATTGACATGCCCTCACCTCGAAAACATAAGGATGTCTAGAGTTTGACTGGACGGATGGCGGCATTAAGTAGGTTTATCTCGAAATCTACAGACTGCTGTCTACCATTTTTCAACCTTTTGAGAGGGGGCAAAAAATTCGAGTGGACAGAGGAATGCGAGCTGGCATTTCAGGAGCTCAAGAAACATCTCACGGAACCTCCCATCTTGTCGAAGCCTATCACAGGAGAAATTTTGTACCTATATCTCGCCACAACTGAGCACGCCATCAGAGTCGTACTCGTCTGAGAAGACCAAACGGTACAAAAGCCAGTATACTATGTTAGCAAAAGGTTATTGGGGGTAGAATCGAGATACCCCTTAATGGAGAAGTTGGCTCTAAGCCTAATCCACTCATCTCGAAAGCTCCGACCTTACTTCCAAGCACACCCCATCCATGTGCTGACTGACCAACCACCACGACAAGTCTTATCAAAGCCAGAAGCCTCGGGCCGATTATTAAAGTGGGTTGTTGAGATCACTTATCATCCAAGGACAACCATAAAAGGACAAGCCTTGGCAGACTTCATAGTGGAATGTACTGGAATGATTGAAGATGAAGTTATAACCCCAGCCCGCGAGCTGTGGAAACTTTATGTCGATGGGTCTTCCAACGAAAATGGATCGAGGGCAGGAATCATATTGATCACTCCAACTGGAAGAAGATTTCACTCCGCCTTGAGATTTGACTTCGAAGCATCTAACAACGAGGCTGAATACGAATCTCTACTGGCAGTACTTCGAATAGCCAAGGAACTCAAGGCTAAGGTGATACATTGCTGCAGTGACTCGTAGTTGGTGGTCAACCAAATTTTAGGGGAATACTAGGCTCGCGGAACAAAAATGGCTGCATATTTAGAAAAAGCAAAGACAACACTCGAACATTTTGAGTTCTACACAATAGAGTAGGTTCCCGAGAAATTTTTTTGAATGCAGACGCCCTAGCCAGGCTCGCCACATCCACCGAGGTCGACGAGCTAAATGTTGTGCCGATCGAGCATCTGTCGACACCCCGTATAAGCGAGCCTGAATAGGGAGATGTCTGCATGATTAACTCCGAGCCAACTTGGATGACCCCAATAGTTGATTACCTTGAAACCAGCATTCTCCCAGCAGAACTGAACAAGGCTCGGAAACTGATGTATCAGATTCCTAGATATACTATTGTGGAAGGAAGGCTATATCGGAGAGGATACTCTATGCCACTACTCCGATGTGTAACTCCACCCGAGGCCAAGAAGATCCTAGAAGAGATACATGAAGGATTCTGTGGTGACCACACTAGGGGGCATAGCCTATCAAAGAAAATTATATGCCAAGGATACTTCTGGCCCACTATCAAAGCAGACTCATTTGATTACGTCAAGAGATGCGATAAGTGTCAATGGTTCGCTACAATCCCACGAGCTCCACCTTCTGAGCTAACTATGATGACCTCCCCATGGACATTTGCGGTCTGGGGAATTGACCTCATAAGCTCATTGCCAACTGGCAAAGGTGGAGTTAAGTACGCAGTAGTCGCGGTAAATTATTTTATAAAGTGGACCGAGGCCGAACCACTGGCAACAATTACCTCAAAGAAAATCCTGGAATTTGTGGTAAAAAATATAATCCGCCGATATGGAATGCCAAGGAAGATAGTATCAGATAACAGTACTCAGTTCGACAATGAACTGTTTACCAATTTTTGTGAGAAAAACGGGATAATAAAGAGCTTTTCCTCTGTGGCCCATCCCCAAGAAAATGGCCAAGTCGAAGCTGTGAATAAAACTCTGAAGAGTTCTATGAAGAAGAAATTGGAAGAAGCTAAGGAAAAATGGCCCGAGGAGTTGCCCCAAGTCTTGTGAGCATATCGGATCACAGCTCGCACTTCAACATGACGTACCCCTTTTTCTCTGGCATATGGATGTGAGGCTATGTTACCAATCGAGGTTGAAATACCCACTATTCATAGCCATGCTTATGACCAAGCCTCGAGCAAATCCCATCTCGAAGTAAGTCTAGACCTGATCAAAGAAAGAAGGGACGAGGGTCAACTAAAAAATGTAGCATATAAGCAATGAGCTACCCGATATTTCAATAAAAAGGTTCGGGACAAAAAATTCGGATTGGGAGACTTGGTGCTAAGGTGTGTATTCCTAGCTACGCGGTACACATCCGTTGGTGTGCTCGGGTCTAATTTGGAAGGACCTTATCAAATCGAATCAATTATCCGACCTGGCGCCTACAAATTAGCAAGATTAAACGGGGAATTGGTACCACAAGCATGGAATGGCGAACATCTACGGCCTTACTATCAATAATGTAGGAATGATGTCACCTGTAACCATGCTTGTTTATCTTTACAAAAGTTTATGTTGATAAATTGTTCAATTCTGGATAAAGTTCATTTTCGTTTCAATATGCTGTATTTTTTGCAAACTCTCTTAATTTAATAACCTACGGTCACACTCATAGGATATTAAGGGGGAATCAATGGTATATATACCGTAAGCTTGGAAAAATAAAAAATAGCATACATGAAAATAAGCAAATGTCTAGATCATTAACTAGATTATTAAAAAGTAAAGTGTTTGGATATAACCAAATGTGCGAGCCAATATAATTTGGACATAAACAGATTGTTAAAACTAAAGTGTTTGGATATAATCAAATGCGCGAGCCAAGATAATTCGGACATAACCAGATTTTTAAAAGTAAAGTGTTTGGATATAACCAAATGCGCGAGCCAAGATAATTTGGACATAACCAGATTATTAAAAGTAAAGTGTTTGGATATAACCAAATGCGCGAGCCAAGAAAATTTGGATATAACCGAAATATTAAAAAGTGTCTAGATATGCGAACCAGTGTGATTTAGATATAACTAGATCGAAAATAAGTAAGTGTATGGATTACAAACCAAACACGACCTAAATAGGTTTGGAACAAACCAGCAAAAACTAATCAACGAAAAAATGGGATGTAAATAAACCCACTTCAGTTTAAGTCGAGATCGAGGCTGAAATATCTTGCAAAAAGATAGTTTCGACCTCATAACTTTGGGGAGCTACCGGAGGACGAGGAAAAGTAACTAAAAAAGCAGAATATAACTAAACTACCTACCTTACACTCCATATAAGTACCTTCGGGTGCATGGTAAAAGTAAGTCTCGATCTTGACAAATAATGAGACCGGACACGGATATATCGAGCAAACTATGCGAGAATGCATAGAAACTCGAGCTGAAATCCACCATGTGTTTGTATGAATAAACAAACATAAAGGAAAACTTTTAATATAAATTGCTTAAAATATTTCAATTTAAGAGATGTAAAGAAAAATTATTAAAGTAAAGTCAAATATGGTATTATAAATATCATAAGAAAATAGCTCTTTTACGAGCTATAAATTGTCTTAGCCCCAATGGCATAAAAAGCAAAAGATAAAAACTATTACAAAAGTCTCAAAGGGATGCAGCCCAGGACCGAGATTTAGGAGGAAGGAGCATCCTCCTTAGCCTTCTCAGCATCCTCCTGAGTAGCCTCCTCCGCATCAAGCCAAGCTTGCCATTTGGTCACAAGCTCTTCCTCAAAAGAGCCTAGGAAGCTGGTGTCGAGATCGGCGTTGCTTGGCCAAGTTAACCGCTCGATCCTTCCTCTCCTTGAACTCTTCGAGAAGATGAGCCTTTTCGCCCTCCATTATCTCGAAAGTGGCCTTTTTCTCCTCCTCAAGCTTGGCATTGATCTTCTCAAGCTCCTCAAGCTTGGCATTATGCTTCTCAAGCTCCTCAACCCTGGCCTTCATCTGCTCGCCCTCAGCCTCCAGCTTTGATTTTGCGGTCTTAAACTCTTCAGCAAGCTTGAGTTGAAGATTCTTCGACTCCTGGGCATAGGACATGCTCGCATGGACCTCGTTGTTCAGCTTGTAATTTAGTTGTGCAACTGTAGTAAGAGACTAACACACAAACAAATCAAGTTAGAACATACAATACGCACAATTACAACAAATAATAAGGTGAAAAAGGTTACCGCAGCGGCGAGCTCGACACTCTTGTCATAAAGGACGTTGCAGTCCCGAGCATTGACTTAAAACTGCCACTGGGGAGCCTCAAGACTACTGATGCTTTGGCCTACCCGAGATAGGATGTTTGAGCCAAGTGTGGCTCCATGAGTCCCGGCAGCGTTGTCGATGACATACTCATCAACATGAGTAGAAATCGACAACAGGCGCCCTTTAGAGGTCGCTGGCTTCTTTGGACGTAGGCTGAGCGTTGGGAGGATCTTGATGGCAGGAGGCAAAGAAGGAGCACCTGTTGTGGAAGCATCGACCTGGGAAGTGGGATCTGCGGCTGGGCTCGTAGCAATGGGAACTGAGGGAGGAGGAGTCTTCTCGGTCCTCTTAGGGACCTTAGCAGGACGATTAGACTTTTGCGAGGCTCTCAGGCGCTTACTCTTCTTGGCCCCCTCACCCCTGGCGAGCATGTTCTCGAGATCGGAGTCCATAGTACCTGCACATTCACATCACATTAGAAAACGATCTCAAGACGCTAAAATTAGCATAATGCAGGCAGTTAGAGGAATTAAAGTCAAAAAATGAGGAACCTAACTGGAACTCTCCCCCGAGCTCGTGCTCGGCGACCACGTAATTCCCCCATCTTTGGAAGAGGCAGGGGGAGTCTCTTCCCTATATGTGGAAGTCAACCTCGAAAGGTCTCTATAGTCATTCATCCCGTATTGGACAGCTATTCCGTCCCAAACTTCATTCAGACTATACATTGTGTTGTACTTCCCTAGCCAGCTACCAAACCTATAGACCCTATCGTCTACCCAAGACCATACATAAAAATTGTCCCTATCATCTAGGCACAAGATTAGGGTGTTGTAATGCCCCGGATTCCCTATTATGGTTTAATGGCTGGATTAGTAGGCCGGGAGGGCCATAACTGTTTAATTATGCCATTTAAATGTATTTATGCATGTTTATGAGAATTATATTATGATATGATGTTAAATGCATGCATGTGAGTCCACATTTGTTTACAGGGGTGTTTTGGTAATTTGGCCCGTTGGGGGTATAATCGTATACTTGCTTGTATGTCAGTGATATATTGTGAGACCACATTATAATGTGGATTGGTTCGAGTATTTCGGCATGAGACGATCTTTAATTGTGATTTATCGGTTTGGTCATAACAGGTTTAAGCTCGGGGCTCGGGGCTCGGGGTGAGTCTCGGGGTGATATTAATGATTATAGCGTTATCGGGGATTTTAGGGTAACGGGATATGAATTATTGGTGTTTGAGGATATTGAGATTAGCGGGAATTGGGAAGCGTTAATTATGATTAACGGGATAAGTGAAAGTGCCAATTTTGCCCTTGAAGTGGTATTAGAGGCTTTAGGTGGCTCAAGGGTATTTTGGTCATTTAAGTTTGGGATATATATGACATAAGTGGCTGCTGGCTGTAGAAGCTAGTGGATTAAAACAGAACAAAAACAGAGATTTGCTTCTTCCTTCCCGTACACCATCTTCTTCATCTTTCCTTTGAGGTTTTTGAGTTCTAGGTGGGGATTCAAGCTAGGGAATTCAAAGGCTGGGTTGATGGACTTGGTTCAGCTAGTGAGGGAGGTCCAAAGCTGGGTTTAAGGTGAGTTTTAGTCATTGAACTCAGGTTATGCTCTGTTTTTCTTTTTAGTTTTTCAGTTTTGATTTCTTGATAGAAGTGTGGATTTGAAGAGGTTTTGATTGATGATAAGTTTGGGTTTTGATGAGGGTGAGTTATGGGTGATGTTTGGAGGTTTAAATGAGTGTTTGGAAGAGGTTTTGAGTTGGTTTGAAAGGCTGGTTTGAGAGGAAAAACGCAGGGGAAAAAGTGAGTTCACGTGCAGCCTTTATGGCTGGTCTGGGCTGGGCGCTGCGGCGCAGCGGGGGAGCGCCGCGGCCCTTGGCGTCTGGCAGGGGGAGTCCCTCTCTATTTGAGGGCGCGCCGCGGCGCAACAGGGGAGGGCCGCGACCCTTAAGGTCATTTTTGCCAAAATGGGGTTTTTAGCTTGGGGATTCAAACCTTAGGCCTCAGGATTGAACCTAGTACCCGGTAGAGTAGTGTTTGGTGTCCCGGTGGCTAGATTTTGGTTTGGGAACCCTCAGTTATCATTTTTATTGATGAATCCTATATTTTGGTTATGACCAGGTGCCCGTCAAGGGATTTAAACGTTGATCGTTCTCAGGGGTCGTTCATATAATAATTCTCACTCGAACCAGAGGTAAGAAAATAGTGTATGAACACAGTTGCACCCTGTATAGGTATATGACATGCATGGTTTACTATTGAAGCATGTTGGTTGATATTTGTGGACATGGATTGCATATTAAATGCTAGTGAACGTTGATTACCTGTTTATGGCATTGACTAGTCAGGGACCGACTCTAAAGTCGATGATCACGCATTGAATAGCTCCACGGCATTAATGCGGGACCGACCCTAAGGTTGAAGAACTTGTAAGCGCTTGCCTGGTCTAAGACCAGATGTATTTAGTCAAGGTATATGACCCCGGTGACCGTTTGTCACATGGCTAGGGGAGGTTGTCCACAGTTACGACTCTAGAGTCGGGAGGAAGGTTATGTTGGTGACCAATCACCATGCACCTGTCCTGATCAAACTTATGAAAGAACCACTTATCAGTTAAGCCCTGGTGGCCCTATCGTCACATGGCTAGAGGGAGCTGTACCCATCTTTGTGACTTTTGCTATTGTCACCCATCTGTATTGGACTGTTGGTCTTGAATGGTTATTATGATCACTGTTGATATTATGTCATGCTTTATTGTGTTTTCTTGCTGGGCCTTGGCTCATGGGTGCTGTGTGGTGCAGGTAAAGGAAAGGAGAAGCTTAACCAACCCTGAGTGGAGAGCTTGGGCGATGTGGTGTACATAATGGGCCGCTTGACCACCACGGTCAAGGAGTTCTCAGAGGGACTAGGGGTTTACCCTACTTTTGCCACTTAGGTCGGCGGGGATTGTAAATTTGAAACTGTAGTGACCCTTTTGTATTACGAACTACTTGTAAATATTTTGAAAGGCTCATGAGCAGTTTATTTACTTAATGAAGTGTATCCTTTCCTTTTTACTGGTTTTTCACCTTAACCCAATAATAACACTTAGCTCACGTTTTTAACCAAAGGACTCGGATAGCGAGTCAAATTTCCGGTTCACTGTTCACCGTAACTGTCAAGCTTATGCTTAAGTACGGAAGGAGACCACAAGGCCGAGCTGAGAATGACTTTACCTCTGTCGCTCGAGCTCGATGCCTCATCATTAGCATCGTTCCTCGAGCCAGGACTCCTGTGACGACGAATTGGGGATCGTGCCTTAGAGTTTCGCCTCGGGGGAAGGCTGCCAATTGGAAGAGGCACAAACTCCCACTTGGTGTACTTCTTGTAGGCCTATTGTTTGTGGATTGATCCTTCTCCAGGAGACCACAGGCTCGAAGATTATCTTCATGAAGAAGATAAGACAGGGGGCGCCTACCATAAGGGAGTTGAAGCAAAGTTTCCTTGTGCTCCTTCATCTCATCCATGGGAGTAGGGCAATAATGGTTGGTTGAAGAATCGAATATTTAATTTAAAAAATATTATGTATTATTAAAAATGTCATGAAAATATTTTTTTCTCATGTTATGTTTGTTATTTTCATAAATTAAATGTATAAATATTTTAAGAGTGATTCACCATTTATTTTTGTATTTTTTTTATATATTTTAAAAGAAAAAAGAAATAAAAAAAACATTTAGGAGTCTAAATGATACGATTTGAAAATGTTGAGACCTAACTGATACAAAATCAACTTTTGGGACCTAAGTGTAAAGAATTGAGACTGCAGCTGAAAAAAAACCCTTATTATAATAATATTTAATACAAAACTAGATATTTAATGATTATCTTCTATCAAGAATAAATAAGTTTCTTCTCCAATTATTGATGTGTGATTTGAATAATATCATGAATGCTTTGTGCCTTAAATATGATTGTTTGTGATCTAAAAAATTATCATATTATTTTAAAAAAAATATAAACAATGTTTTAAGTTAATTTTTCTTTTTTAATATGTTTATGTCATTCTTTTATATATATAATATTATTTATTTATTTAAAATTTACATGACAAACATAAGAACTGAATAAAAATAATTAGTAGTTTTTTTTAAATAAAACTAGACAAACGTGTATATTATGTTGCTTACACCTAATTTTATTAAATACACTCAACATCTTATTTAAAAAATTAATTTATAAAGAATTATAAAAAGAATGACAATAACAAATTTTATATTTTCACTAATTACAATTATAAGATATAAAGATATAGTTAATGTCTGATGTTATTGATTATGAGTACTAATATGGTAACATAAAATATATATTTTTTCTAACTAATTACATTAATATGGAATCTATATACCATGTTATTGAGTTTAAAATTGTGTATACATATCATAACATAACATAGTATATTTGTTACACCATTTGATATATTTTTTTGGTGACTCCAAGAGGAATATACACACATTGATAGTTTCGTTTTGGTGGGTAAGAAGAGTCAAAGTTTGCAAATTGGCTAGAAACTACCTATATTAATAGAGAGACTCCACCTTTTAAAATAAACTCGCCTTTACTTAATCACATCCTTAATTATTAATTTACATAATGGGTTTTTTTTTTGTCCAATTTTAATATATATATATATATTTCTAGAAGTAATCGCAAAACCCTGAATATATTTTGTTTTCATTGTAATAAAGGCTTCGAGTTAGACTAAAAAAATAATGGTGTTAAATAAAATGACGAATTTAATTACGAAAATAAAGGTTTTAACAAAGCTTTAAAGAGAAGGAAAAGGACAAAATGGTCAATGGAACTTTGCAATGACGTATATTCCTTCTAAAAAACCCAAAGGCTAAAACACTCCTAAATCTGTATCATTTTTCTCTCTCTAAACTTTGCTCTAAAAAACTTCTCTGCGAAGCTCTGTCTTTCTCGCTCCATTTCTATTTCTCTCTCTATCTCCGTTGGTGTGCTTCACGGAGTTTAGTGCAGTATCGATCTCCATTGAACCCAGCCGATCCAACCTTATGATCTCTCTCGCTTTCTAGCTTTTGATATGTAATGCCGTTCACGTGAATCAAGCGCGACTCCTTTTAGATCCCTCGGACTCGGGCCACTTCGATCAGAGTACACTCACCGCATTGACCGAGTCGAGTTGATTTGGTTGAACGACCTCAATCAATGGGGGCCGTGCCTTCAACCCCCCGCTGGAGCAGCGCACGACCACAGGACACGGCGGAGTACCTGATCGCTACCTTCGTTGGCGAGAAGTCATTCCCCGTCTCCTCAGATTACTGGCAGAAATTGCTTGAACTCCCTCTCAATCTTCAATGGCCACCTCACCGTGTTCGTCAAGCTTGCGAGCTTTTTGGTTTGTTTCGCTAATCGCTCTATCTTTCTGGGTGGAAACATCTTTCTTTTTCTTGTTGTTGGATCCTTTAGTTGAATCTTCGCATTTCATGGTGTTAATTTACGTAGTTGAACGAATTATGAGTCTGAAATTATGGTTCTTATCACAATTTGCCTGAAAAAGAGAAAAACATTTGTAATTGAAGAACTCTGTGCTTGAACATGGTACTTACCGACTAACTTTTCCTGTAGATGTAAAAAACCTTTAGAATGAAGAATTACACAAAACTCTTTGAAATATATGGTGGTGTGGCGAAAGATAGAATCTTAGGAACTTTTCTTTTGGTATAATGTATGTAGCCGTAGTATCTTTGCAATTAGAACGCGTCTTACAGTTTGGAACTGGAGTGGAGGAAGTTAAATGCTTCCTCAAACTTTCTTGAGCATTTTTTTTTGTTTGTTTACATGTAGAATACTCACAAAGAACACAGGGACATTCACAGCCAAATTATGGTGGTGTTACTTAATTTTGTGGAATCAGTCCCATCAAGACTTATTTATTTAATTTTAAAAGATACATAAATAGAATCTCAGACCACTCACACACTCACCCGCCCACCCAAACAATTTGAACAAACCTCAAGTGGCCAATCTCTTTGTTTGGAACTTGGATATTATTGCCAATGAACAATTTTGTGAGAAGGGTAGAAAAAAGATAGAGGAAAACATTTTTCTAAAATTCTACAACAGACTTTTTTTTTTCTTTATCTTTTGAATATATTTATAGAACTTCTAAATTTTATAAAATTACACTAATTTAATCCATATTCTCTGGTATCATAGTTAATGTATGTTGAATCCAACTATTTTGTTTTTCCTTTCCTAAAATCCAAGTAACAAACAGAGGGTCAGCATGTCAAAAACGCAACTGCATTTCAGAAATTAGGCTCTCATGAAGATTTTGGTAATCTGTAGTCGGAAATAGATTTTCTCCTCAAATACTTAAAATGTAATGGTGTATTGTGTCAGTGGTAACATTGAGGCTGGATCTGGATAGAAGAGCCCAAAAACACAAAAACTAATAATTTATATTTATTAATTTGCCAAAATTTATGCTTACTAAAGAATCAAAAAGTTTCTGTGTCTTGAACTATTGAAAAATAACATACTAGTAACCAATTAAGCTAACATGCTTATTCAGTTTTCTATTGTAATTTACTATTTATGTCACTTAATTTCACATTCTATATGTGCAGTGCGAAATAACTATGATACCAGGCATCTTGCAAAGATTCTTATCCATCTGGCATGGTGTTTGCAAGAGTCTCTTTCAACTCCTGTTGAACCATCTGTTGTTTATGGGAAAGCTCTGAACGCATTGTACATTTCATCTATCTTTTTAAAGTACTTGATAGAAAATGCAAAAACTGAAAGGATTGAAGAGTTGTATCTCTCCCTAGATGAAAATGAAGCAAAGCCAGCAGATGTTACGCAAGGTATATTACTTTCTGTAAAAGCTGGTTGGGTGCATATGGTTAATGTATTTTCATTCTCTTTCTTCCTTGTTTGTTGACCAATTATCTCCCTAGCCTGTATTGAGTTGGAAAACTTTAGGATTTAGCCTCACTTCTAGAAATCTGAGATGATCTTGGTAAGTGGTAACTGCAACATGCTGTTGTGTTAGCTGAATTGGCTTGTTTCTATGTTTTTCTCATATTTCCTGTAGTAGGGTTTTACTTTAAACCCCTCTCCTCTGTTCTTCTAGAAAGGCATCATGGCATGATTAGCATCTAGCCATCTACTCTTCTTGTTGTCATTGTTTTTCTTGTTTTGCAGGACAAACAATCGAGGACTTTCTTATGAATTCTGTGCTTAGATTCATAAGTTCCATAGATGTAAGGTACGTACTGGAGTATTCAGTTTTATTGTTATTATTATTATTATTATAGCCACTATCTTCCTGACTCTTTGTCATCTCTGTTTCTTTCAAGTTCCAATACTTATGTCCTCCATTTGGAACTGCTCAACTTATTGCTGATTGCAATGTCGACTCAGCTTCTTTCTGGGCCTTCTCCTGGACTGAAGGATGTGAACCCATTCATTGATGCAGCAATGACTCAGGTTACTAGAAATTTTGGTAAAGCTTCATAGATTTTATTTATTTATTTATTTTGTTTCTTACATCATTACTTTAATCTCCAGGAAAGGTCTTTAGTTATACTGGTAGTGCGTAGGCTGATACTCAATTACATCACACGCCTTCCCTTGAACAGTGCCCCTTATTCTATATTTCCAGAGGGAAGTCAGCCTGGTGTTCTACAAAAAGTGGGTTCTGCAGCTGGTATGTAGTTTCTATTGTTAAATTTAGTTTATTTAATATCTATAATAAACTTAAGGTGTTGTCATACTGTAATGCAAGACTGTATCAGAGTTTCATACTCACCTTAATATATACTTTATCGCCATCAAAGCAATTCCAGCTTTCAAGCACGAAACTACAGAGACAAAAGTGATCTCCGTGGAAAACATTATTTAGGATAATCTGGAGATGAAGCCTCAATTTATTTTTCTAGTACATCTCTTCTATGACCCCAAAAGATTTTTTACATTTTGTAAAATTTTGAAGTTTGTAAACTGATTTTATTATATTATATGTTTGACTTGCAGCAAATATTGTATTGTTACCATTCAATTATCTGGTCAGTTCAAGTGGTGAAGGCTCAAGAAGTCCATTGGCTGACAGCAGTCTTCATATTCTACTCATTCTCATTCATTATCGCAAATGCATAGTAGGGGATGAGTTTATAACTGACAAAAGTGATGACACTACTGCATCAGATTCCAATTTGAAACAAAATACATGTTTTTCTGACAATCCTTTCTGCAAAGCCCTTGAGAATGCAACAGATGTTGAATGTATGGCTTGCATATATGATTTATCTCAATTATCTATTTCCTCTTCTTTGTAATAAAATAAAGATTATTAATGGTGACTCTTCTTGTGGTGCTGCAGTTGACCGCCTAGACACAGAAACAAATGTGCTCAATGGACCAGTTTTGAGGTTACCTTTTGCTTCTCTTTTTGATACTCTCGGAGTGTAAGTTTTTCTTTTCCTTTAAGGTTACACCTTGTTTTTTGGGGGGATAAGAATGAAAGTTACACTTAATGTGAAGAAATATATGAAATAATTTTGATTCTTGGCTGCTTCTATTTATCTTTGACTGGAGTAGCAAAATCTTTCATTGAAAATTTTCTTGTTCCTGAAAATAAAGCTATATACTGCAGTGTTGATAATGACTTGTGTAAATTTCTTACCTCATGTTCCATGTATGATTCCCAAAAATATTACCCCACCATTGATTGAATATGTTTGAAAAAAAGACTAATTAAGCTATTGTATATATTATAATAGCAACTAAATCCAAATGTAGAACATAAATAAGTAGAATCTTTTTTAGCAGTGCTTGGAGTGCACAGTTAACCTAGTGTATTTTTCCTTTTTGTCTGGAAAAAGTATTAAGTGATTTCAGATGATTTCTAGGTTACCAAATCACTTGCTACTTTGGTAACTTTGTTTGGTTGGTTCTTCCTTTGCAGGTGCTTGGCAGATGAGGCAGCTGTACTGTTGCTTTACTCATTACTACAAGGCAACTCTGACTTTCTGGAATATGTTTTGGTGCGAACTGATTTGGATACATTGGTATGCAACAACTAATATTTGCCTTGGAATAAATAAATAAATAATGAAGAATTTGACATTTCCATAACTGCAAACGTTTTGAGAAAATTTTGCAACTCTTACACTTTCCATCGCCTAATATTTGGTACACTTCATAGTTTTATGCATGTAGCTAGTTACTCTGGCTTGGCCGTAACACTGGCTAAATCTGAAATGGGTTTCTGTGATGAAATTGACAGTTGATGCCTGTTCTGGAAGCTTTATACAATGCTCCAAAGAGGTCCTCAAATCAAATTTACATGTTGCTGATTATACTTCTCATGCTCAGTCAAGATTCTTCATTTAATGCAAGCATTCACAAATTGGTATGACTACCTCTGCTAATTGTTTCCTGATGTATGCCTTTTGAGATAAGGATCATGATAATAAGTTTTGTTCATCGACAGATACTTCCTAGTGTTCCCTGGTATAAGGAACGCTTACTCCATCAGACATCTCTTGGTTCCTTGATGGTTATTATCTTGATAAGGACTGTGCAGTATAACCTATCGAAGCTGCGGGTAAGGCTTGAAATATCCACATTCTTTCATATAGTATGCCAGATTTCTTATAAGGTTCAATAGCAGACTGCCATGTAACTTGAGATAAAATTAACAACACCTTTGTAGTCTATACTAAACTGATGCTTGTGAGATTCCCTACAAGTTTATATAGTCATGTTGTAGATATCAGTGTATGAGAGTAGATACCAAATTGATATCAATTAGCCATGTCAAGAGTTTTGGTTGAGTAAAACTTACCTGATTGGAAGTCACTCTTGCCTCCACAAGTTTTAATTTTTTGAAGCTTACACATACCTGATGAAGTTTTCTATAGGATACTGGGCAACCTTCTAACAAATCACCAGGAGAAAATCACTGAACTTTCTCTGCATTCACAAATATTCAGGCTGGTCTTGGACCAAAACTCAGAAGTCAGAACTGTACAGTAAACGAATTAATTCATGAGGCTCCTTTCTCCCAAAGACGACCAAAAATTCCCTCACTAATCCATTTAATTTGCCCACAAAATATGCTATTTTTTGTGTGTTAATGACAGTGTCAACAAATTTAATCCATTGATATCTTAGAATAAAGATAATTCTTTTCTGCTGTACATATTGATGATTTGTAACATGATGTAAACTTGTGTTTTCATAGATTTAGTAATGTGTTGCCGAGGTATTCCAATTGTGTTTTTGCAACTTTCCAATTTTTTTTCATTTTTCTTCTGATGAATTGAACAGGATGTTTATCTCCATACTACTTGTTTAGCTACTTTGGCAAACATGGCACCTCATGTACACCGCTTGAGTTCATATGCATCACAAAGGCTGGTCAGCCTTTTCGATATGCTATCACGGAAGTATGTCTTGTTCTAAAGAAGATTTTTGTATTTTACTAATCCTTTAGTATGTTTATAGTAATTCTAGATCATATTTTATGTGGTATAATTTTACTGAATTATGCATTTTGGCATGATGTTTGACATAGGTATAACAAATTGGCTGAGCTACGAGGTAATAACGGGCATTTAGTGAAAGGGAGCTCAATAGAAGAAAATGGCCTTGCAGATGATACGGTGATTACTGTAGACCATATAACCCTGTATATATGATTGTGAAATAGATAATCTTATAACACTGATGGAAAAAACATGTTTTTGTTGTTGCTAAGATTGATATTTCTTCTTGGCAGTCAACAGAGATGCATATATATACAGACTTTCTGAGACTTGTCCTTGAAATATTGAATGCAATTTTGACTTATGCCTTGCCACGAAATCCTGAGGTAAACCTAGTGCTCAGAAAGAATTCATGTGGTCGCCTTTTATGTTTTCTGAGTTATTTTATTTATATAATGTGCAGGTAGTATATGCAATAATGCACAGGCAGGAGGTTTTCCAGCCTTTCAAAACTCACCCTCGCTTCAATGAGCTCCTTGAAAACATCTATACCGTATGTCTCGTATATTTTAGACATTATAATTTTTCAGTTGAAATGCTAAATTGACATACCTGTCTAAGTTCTCTTTCGGTATCATAATGTTATGCTAAAGTTCTTCAAAAATGCTATTAATCATGGTGGAATTCCCATCCTGAACTGATATGGAATTCCACCATTGGATGATAAAATAAATTAAATTACATGTCAGATTTTTTTGTTTTAACAAAAACCAATAAAAAGTGGCTATTCAGCCACATCTGCTTGGGGATGCTACTCGTCCTCCGGGTGAGTAGCAGTGCTTATAGTTCTCACAACCCTTTTGTCTTTGCAGGTACTGGATTTTTTCAATAGTCGCATGGATGCCCAGACAATTGATGGAGAATTGTCAGTAGAGAAAGTCCTCCAAGTTATAATTGTGAACTGTCGATCTTGGCGTGGTGAAGGGATGAAGGTAAGAAAGGAGTGTACAATAAGGGTTTTAGTCTATATTTAAAAATGCTTTGCTTTGCTTTCTATTCTTGTTTTTTTGTTAAAATCTTGACAATCCTATTTTATCAGATGTTCACTCAACTTCGCTTCACGTACGAACAAGAGAGTCGTCCAGAGGAGTTCTTTATTCCCTATGTGTGGCAGCTAGTTCTATCTCGGGGGTATTCTTTATGGTCCTTTTCCTTCCGAAAATGAAAATTAAAAAGAGATGGAAGTAATATATTAGTTTCTATTCGAAATATGTAATAATTCTCAGCTTAGCGTATAACTTTTCATCAAAATAATGATCACTACAAAATAATTTAAGGTCCACACAACCTGACATATCTGGATATTCTATTCTTTTCACTTTTATATCATTATTTCACATTTTATAAATCTAATTCAGCTCCTATTTTATTTCATTGTATGTCCTTCCAGTGCACTAGATTTCAATCATGAAGTCATAAACTTGTTTCTAGCTGATCCACTGGAGGAAGTAAGTACCTGGATTGCTGTTAAGAAATTAGAATCAGCAGTAATTGAAGTTCACTAATTTGTTAATTTCATTGACCATAATCTCATAAGAAACTTCTCTTAATCACTTGCAGAGACAAAGCAACTATGGAATGGCTCCAAGTAGTGATGTCAACAGCGAGTCAGAGCGAGCGGTTTTCTTAGATGCCTAGGCATCTCTGTAGAAAGAAAGGAAGGAAGAAAGATGTTGCTTCATGGTGAATCGTGAATATGTATATACATTAAAAAAAAGTAGTAGAAAGTTGTATTCTTATCATTCTTTTCTGCTCATATATGATGCCTCTCTCAATCTTGATGATATATTTTGAATGTATTAAATAAGAGACGAGCGCGAATTCTCAAATTCCATTGTTATAATATAGTTTCGTAGAGAGAAATCAAGTTTTGCAACCTCAAATCCAGCATTAATTGTAAGTGCTTCGGTCTTTGCGAGTACAAAATAGTTGGACGAATTAAGCAATTGCGGTAGAAGGAAACATCTACATGGTACGTACTATGGAAAGCAGCAAGAGTGACAGGTTAGATGAATTCAATAGAATGTTTATTTATTTATTTTTTTCTTTTATCTGTATTGAAAGGTTCACTTGACTTTATTGTACATATATATTTTTTTTTCCGTTGAGGACTAATCTAGAAGGTGAAGTGTGTTCAAATTTTTAACTTTATTATAGGTTCCCACTCGTTAGGCAAGCCATAATCTCTTTAAAAGAAAAAGAAGATTGTAACTTTTTCAATGTTGACAAAAAAAAAGTTTTAAGGCAAGTTATATGATAAATAGTAGGTGTTTAATGATTTATTGCTAATTTTTGGAATTACATAAGAAGCTTTACATCATTTTTGCGTTAACAAATGCTTCCAAGCCAAAAACGAAAAGCGAAAAGTGCTTAGATAAGGGTCCCGCCCTTGACGTATTCAGTGAAGGCCAGTGCAACCAAGCCTAACATGGCGAACCGCCCGTTCCAAAGCTCAGCGTTGGAGGTCATAAGCCCACTGGACTTGGACTCCACACTGACCCCTTTGAACAGAGGAATTAGTGAAGCCAATGTGAGGACTATACTAGTTCCCACGAACCACGACATACCACCGTTGCTTATCTGAGCAAATACATCTTGACCCTTCGATAGCTCCACTGCCATTGCAGCCATGAACCCAACCATTGCTAACCTACCATTGATCCTTTCTGGTGCTGGACCACTGAATGCCAACACGTCTGTGAAACTCGTGCTCACCTGTATTGCCAACCCAAAAATAAAAAAGACAGCCTTTTAAGATCAAACAAAGTGACAAAAACACTACACATGTATGTATATGTACATGTATATAAAAAGAATAGTAGCTGTAGCGTAGTTGAATACTAAGCTACCTTAGGCTTTGGAGGGGGAGAGGGCGACGCTGGCTTTGGTTGTGGTGGCGTTGACTCTGTAATAGGCGTTAACGGCTCCTTTTGACCATCCTGAAATATATTAACAAAACGCAAACATGTTAAGACATATAAATATGTTTATATATATATAAATTATATTCATGTGTAAAAACTTATGTGTATGCATCGACATACGTACCTCGGCCATGCATCTAACAACTCTCATGGTCAAATGGGTATTATTCCTGTACATCCTAGGAAAATCTACAGTAGTTGGACGAAAGTGGCTACCGATTCTATTTTTGGTAGCAGCATATGTAAGTGAGCTAGCCACAACGGACTGCATGGTGGCTGATCCGGCCATTTTAATTTACTCTAAAGTACTAAAGTTCAGAGCACAGAAAATTTACAGCAAAATCTACAAATAGCTAGTGTTGTATAATAATGTATACGAATCGTTGAAGTAAACGACGTAGGAAGCTTAATTTCTCTTTGTAATTTTGAGTAGTACTAAGTTGGTGGGGGTTGGGAGGCTTTATATAGAAAAAGAGTGGAAAGAAAGTGATGGATATTTTGGCTCCACGTCTGTGATAAGATTTCCCCGGAGTTAGATGGGTCACGCTTCACGTGGGTTCTGGAGAGACGTGGCTCCTAAATTCACCAGTGCCAAGTTTGAGGGGTTTTGAGGCCATAAATGACTCGACCTTTTTATTACACTAGTGGGGTGTTAGGTCAAGTGGCAGTGGAACATTCTAGATGAAAAAAGATAATTTATCTCACATGAAATCGTTACGTGAAAGGTTTGAAACTCAATAGAAAACAATTGTTTAAAGTAGAAGATTAAAGATGATCATGATTATGATTATGTTATGTTGAAGATAAGTAATTAACTTCCAAAACTAGACTGATATAGCCTGCAATAAATGATTACCATAAATAATTTCAGGCATTTAGTGTTGTCGTGTGTATAACTGATGTGAATCCTTGCATCATAATTAACTTATTTAACATTTAAATCTGATGTGAATCCTTGTATAATTTTTTATAACTATGTTGTGGATTTTTTTGTCTTCTTTCTTAAACTACACATTACATGTGCTGTTTTTATCTTCCTATGAGCTGTCCCCATTATTCTGGAAAAGATCCGAACTTTCCAGGTTTATGTTGATTTTCCTTGAACAAATATGTGGTTAGTAACAGGACACAGAAACAAGTGGGGCACCTTGTAAGCAGAAAAACTAAAATCCTGACTTCATAATTGTTGGAACTTGTAAGCATATAACTTTCTTCATAAAATCCTGAAAATATGATTGAATAAAAAGATACAAATGAAAGCTCCTCTGATTTCACATGTTTATTAACAGGACTAAGCATACTGCAGATTTTTAATTTAAAAGACAGTTACATTTTCTTAGGAGTATTTGCAAACTTCCAGGCATATTTAGACATAACAGAAACATCTCTTTCTCCAGCCACTTCATTTGCTGGCACAGAATTACATATTTCTTTCAAATAGTCATCTGAAAGCTTCATTGATAAAGATCCAATATTGTTATCTAGATTTTCAACTTTAGTTGTCCCTGTAAAACAATCACAAACTGTTGTTAAAACCATGTTCACGAGATTAATTAACAAACCTACCTTTGTCTGCTTTGTCACATAAAAGAACAATTATAGTTTACATAACAAGTTGTTGATCATAATACATTATTGAAAATATGTGTTAAAGGAGTAAAATGGCAGATGCATTATATGTTATGTACCAGGAATAGGGACTATGTCTTTGCCCTGATGAAGAAGCCATGCTAGAGCTAATTGAGGAGGTGTGCAGCCATGTTTTGCAGCCAACTTAGCGTGTTGAGTATATGTAACTTTATTCTTCTCTAAATTTTTGTTTGTGAACCTTGGATGACCAGCCTGTACCAGGAATATCAGCATGATTCTATGTCTGAATAAATTTAGCATGTTGTGACTTGTGACTTGTATATATGAAAACTTGAACTGTTGTTATGATAATGTGTTTGTGGTCAAGTACCAAGAGACTCCCATTAGGCAAGCTCTCAACAACTGCTTTCCCTCCGAAGAACCCATGACCAAGGGGGCTGTATGCCACTATTCCAATACCAAGTTCATTGTCAATGCAGAGAAGACCCGAAAACATGGTGAGGTACAATGATCTAATGGAAGTTCTAATGAAATTAGCTAATCATAAACAAACCGGCAAAGTGGGATTATTTCCTCTTCAATTTCACGAGTCCATAAAGAGTATTCCATTTGTATGGCAGTGATGGGATGAATTCTATGAGCTCTTCTTATTGTGCAACATTAGCCTCTGATAGCCCAATGTACTTGATTTTTCCTTCCTCTACGAGCTTCTTCAGCTCTCCCATCTATCATAACAAAGCATTTCAAAACAAATCAACTTTAGACTTTTTAAGTTTAGTCTCAGAAAGACCATTATGCTGCATATTTGATTTACAAAAATCCAGTCTTTTGTTACTTTTGGACTAATTCCTTACTGTATCTTCTATTGGCACTGAAGTATCCACACGATGCTGATAATACAGATCAATGTACTCAACTTCCAGCCTCTTAAGACTAGCTTCGCAGCATTCCCTCACATATTCAGGGGTACCCTTTACCTCAAATTGAAAATTCTCTGATACAATTACACCAAATTTGGTTGCTAACTGGATTTTCTCTCTTGGGAGCTGCTTTAGAGCCTGAAATTATGTTAAGTACGACTTTCAAAACACTGCTATCTAAGTTCCCTTTAAAAATTCGAAAAAAAAACCTAAAGTACCTTGCCAATCATGATCTCGTTGTGATGTTTATTGCCGTAAATATCAGCCGTGTCAAAGAAGGTTATACCTCTATTGTAATCCTCCTTTATAATGTTACATCCGGCTTCATGAGGCAGAGGGGCGTTTAATATTCCAGAGAGTCCTCCACACCCAAAACCCAATGCTGAGACCTATAAATTACCCATCAAAATAAAGGCTGATGGCTGTTGTTTGTTTAGTAATAATCAAATCAGTTATTGTACCATTTTTCTCCAAACTTTACTCTATCCTTTTTCTGAGTTCAATTTCAAACTTCAGCCTTTTTCCAAGGTTAAGAAGAAAGTACAGTTAAACTGACAAGTGAAAAGATTTTACAAAAGCCTCAGTACTTCCAAGAAGGAATCGATCAAAAGTCAGTTAACATCACAATATATCGAACACTTCATAGGCTAAGTCAGCATAAAATGGTTAAATTTGTATTCGTACATGTACAATTGATTATGTTACATATAATAGCTCTCTGGACAGATATTAGTGCTACTCTTGATTTCAGAACTAAATTTCTCTGGGTTTTGCTCATGGTTTTATAATCACTAGTACTGTAACAAGCAGACTTTGATTGCACATCCGATTACATTACATGTATACATAGAAAAATGGGTTGGGGAAGAAGAAGAAGAAGAAGAAAAATAAGCCTACCTCCAATCCTTGACTGCCCAGGGTCACTCTTGGAATCTGGATTTGAGACTTCATCTCTATTTTCAAGAAACAAAAGAGAAGATTTAGATGAAGATGAAGACTCTTTTACTCATAAATACTGCTTTTCCATAGTTTTCTTTTTCTTTTTCTCAGTGCATACTTATTAATAACAGTTTTATATTAAGATACTTTTTTGTTAGCTAACTTCCTAAATAAATAAATTCCTTAAATATGCTCATTCCTTTTATATCGAACATTTATTAGATAAAATGTTACAAATATTAATTGTGCATATCAATCTCCAAGTTCTGTAGGGATTCATTTTTATGTGCTTCACAAGCTTGATGTGAACTGAATGTGTTCCTCGAACTAGAGGATATACGCTTGGGCGATCTAACCCAAATGATGCTCGAAGCCTAATGAGGGCGATTTGGAAGTTGTGTTACTTGGTCTCTATCACACACATCTGAGGCGATCTAGAGGATCTCTAAATAGCCAAACTCAGTGACGTAACCTCAAGCTATTTAGTTTGGATTTAATAAGACATCTTCAGAGTCCAATAACCTTCATTTATTGCTAGCCAGCTGTACCCCGAACAAGACGATTGAGCTCGTATTTTTAGGGCACAACATTTTCCCCCAACCCCTGCTCGTATATGATGTCACTTCTGACGCGCACAGTAGGGGATTTTCTACTTCTGTTGTGGGAAAACGTGCCCACCTACCCACTCGAGTGTAGGACACGTGTCTGTTTGCTATAGGCGTCATTTTAGATTTCGAGTACTGTGACAGTTGTCTTGTCAACCTTTTGTCGCTGTTTGGTTCATTTAATCTTAGCCCTTAGATCTCGAATTGCTTTGATCATGTGGCTCTGATTTCCCCGAAATTTATGTATATTGTAACGTCCTGGATAACCAAGACAGTTACACTGTGTAGTTGAAATAGTGCAAGACTTGCTAATCAATTCATTTGAATAAAAACGTGATCCTAAGGTTAACAAAGATTTTGAACATAAACAATTATTTTCCTTAAAACAGATGTTTAAGACATGGGATCCCAAAAACAAGGTACAAGTGATAGTTACAATTCTTAACAGTTTAAATACAAACAACAACCACTCTAATGGAAAAATACAAGTTTTAGGCCTCTGTTCCTGAACTTTCCCTCAGCCGTGGCGGTCGAGTAGCTGACTATGTACACTCCTTCGCCCCTAGAGCTCTCCACCTCATGGTTGGTCCAACTTCCCTTTGCATTTACCTGCACCACATAGCACCCGTGAGCCAAGGCCCAACAAAAAACCAGAAACAACAAACACATGTAACAATAAGAATATTCAATCAAGCTTATCTCATTCAAACATAAAACATGGTACAAATATTCAACCAATCAATGATAAACACATAATCTCAAGTTCTCAAATAATCAGGGTTTGCACACTTAGGTCGAGCCCCCTGCTGATCTAGCTGGCCCCGACTCGCTTAGGCCGGGCCGCGCTCAGTACGCTTACCATCAACCCCGGCTCCCTTAGGTCGGTCATTCTTGTATATCACATCAATCTTATAAGCACACAGTACAAGAAAACAATAATTGGGAATCTCAGTTCTGTTCACAACCACGCAAGGGTGCAGTTTTCTTACCTTGAATTCCGAGCGGAGGATACAGAACATGTTAGGAAAATATATTTTACCTCAATGGAAATTGATAATAATATTACAACTCTATGCAATATATTACAAATAAATAATGATTGATTGAATAAGATTACAACTCTATAACTGAAAATACAAATAAACTAAAGAACAAGAAGAGGAGAATGATGAAAATACAACTCAAAGCAAAATGTTACAAGTAAAGTAAAATGTTTGAAATAAAGAAAAGAAGATTACAACTCAAAACAAGAAATACAAATAAACAAAAGAGAAGAATATGAAGATGAAGAGAAATAGAATAGAAAGAAAGAACAAACAAACTAAATAGAAGCAACTCTCACTCACACTACCAAAGTGAAGAGTGTTGGGGATCACCAACTTGAACAAGGTTTTAAACCTTTGTCCAAAAGCTTATTTCCCCTAACTCAAGCACTAAGGGATCTCTCACAGATTATAAGAAAAGCTTTCTGGAATTATCAAGCCTCAAGGTGCTTCGAGCCAAGTGCTCTAATGGATAGAAATGTTGTGTCTTTCAAGTGAGCTATAGGCTCCTATTTATAGAGTTTAGAGACACCCTTTGAATTTCAAATTCCACCAACCCCCATGGCTGTTACCAATGTTTAATTGGATTAATATGGAATTAAAAATGAGATTTGGGAGTTATTTGGGTTTTTTGAGCCGTTCAACAAAGATTGAAAAAACTGAAAATTGGTCAGTTTTGGCCTGTGGCCGCGGCTAGAGACATTAGTGGCTGCGGCCACTGGTCTCTGTCCCACAGACCGTGGCTACTGAATGTTGGTGGCCGCGGCCACCGACCAATTTCAGCATAAAAAATGTGTTGTTTTTCCAAACGGTTTCAAACCCTCCCAAATGATTTTGTAACTCCCAAAACACATTATTGAGGTTAAAATCATATCTCTAACAGCCATATCACATATGGCTTTATGAAATTCATCTCAATATTGTGTAACAACAATTTTACACAATAAAGGGTAATATTTGGAAGTTACAAATTTGTAACACCAAATATGTTACATTATTTGGATATATCTCATATATCTAAATATTGTAACTCTTTATTATATGTTACAATATGTGACACACTTTGTCACATTTATTTAATCTAAAACATTATATTATAATATAATATAATATTACATTATATTATAAAATAATATAACAGAACAGTCCCGAGCTCGATCCTTAGTCTTGAGCCTTAGCGATAAACCTAGTCACAGTGGCCAATGGGTAATAATCAATTTCTAATCTAAATTAATGCTTAGGAGACAAAACCTAGCCCTCGAGACCTCGATTTCTACTAAACTGGGTAGTAGACATCATCCCGAGCGCTTAGGTTCGAACCCCCAAGCCTAACCAACCCTAGAAGCCAACCTAAGGCAAAAATCCCTAGGCAGGCCGCGACCTGCCCCTAAGGGTTGCGGTGTGCCCCCAAGTCAGAGGCTAAATCCTTAAGCTTCAGGGGGAAGGCGGGCCGCGACTTGCCCCCTTAGGGTCGCGGCGCGCCCTCAAAACAAAGAGCACACCCATGCGGTTTGGGCATGTGGGTCGTGGCGCCCATGAGCTGGGTCGCGGCGCACCCCCTCGTGCCCAGAATTCCTGGGTTTTCATCACACTTTCCCCAGCCAATTTTCCCAAAATTCAAACTCAGCAAAACCTCCCAACCAAAACCAAGCTAAGCTACGAGTTTAAGACTTTTAATCACCCAATTTAAACACAAAACCACAACCCCAAATCAGTAGAAATTCATACTTTCATTGACACCCAAATTCAGAAGCTAACCAAGCACTTATAACTTGATCTAAACCCAATCATAAATTCAAAGGTGAAGAATTGGATTTTTTTTTACCTCAGTTACAGCTTGAGTTTCCCCAGTAATCCTCTGCCCTCTTTCAACTTAATTCCTCAGTCTAACCCAGCCAAGAATCAGCTTTAAGTCCCAACTTGCTTCCCTTAGCTTTCCTTTCAAAATTCAGAAATCCCTTTAGGCTTCTTGAGAGAGGAAAAAAACGTGAGATGGAGAGAGATGAGAGTGAGCTGAGTGTATTAAGGTGATTTCTGGCTATGTCTAGAATCCCCTGAGGTATATCCTTTAACCCCTAAAAAGACTATTTTGCTCCTCATAGCTTATTAGTCCTCAAATTGTCCTTAGGGGTAAAATGGTCATTCCGCTCCCGCTCTCCCGCTAATTCCTCAAGTGTTCCTACTATTAGATAATTAACCCCGTCGTGTCCAATTAATCACCAAATACTTATTCAATACTTAATAAATCCCAAAATATTCTCTAAATTCCCAAAAATACCCAGGCTCCCCCTGAGCCAGGTATTAAACCCCACTGTGACTATTTCGCTAATCCGCTCACTAGGACTGTCTCAAGCTATATACTGCAAATATATCCACATAATAATATGGTCTCAATCATTTATTACATTTAATCACATCCAAAATTACAAATATGCCCTGATAAGCTAGAAAGAGCCCACATGCATATTTAATACTCATAAACATGCTCATAACATACGCATATAATCACATTAATCATATTAATCGCGCATGCCACGTAGTTATGCATTTAACCAATTAAACATACATATAAACCAATTATGCCCTCCCGACACACTAATCAAGGCCCTAAGCCTTATTAGTGATTTAGGGTCATTACATATATATAGGACTGCAGAACCTGATTTTTCACCACCTTTGCATTCAAGCTTTCTTCTTTTTCTCTTCTATGAAACCCTCGAGTTTTCCAATGCACTTTGACGATTTCTTCTCAGAAGTTCATTTGCAATCCTCACATTTGTTCCAAACTCCGACCAATCATTCAATCCGTAAGTGTATCTATTTTTTATGCTTTAAACTTCTTTTACACGTTTATGTACGAGTTTATGAAGTTTTTCTGGTTTTTCTTTCTTGTTTTGATTCTGTAAAACCCTCAATTTGAGTTTGGTACGCTAAAGTTGATGGGTCATTTATAGAACCCAAAACGGTAGAATGAAGGCCATAAAATAGGTAACTTTCTGGGTTTTAAGATTATTTGGTTAGCAATTCATGCCAAAAGTTGGGGATTTAGGGACTTGAAACTAGGTGGCTTAAGGGGCACGGTTCCTGGGCGGTTTTGCATTAAAACTGGATTTCAAAACCACTTTTCTGACATGTGACTTTCGAGGTGACAATACTTCCCGAGATTAGGGCGCGTGAATTAGGGGCACTCATGGATACACGTTTACGGACTTTAGTTATGATTTGAGCTCGTATAAGCTTTAGATCAAGTTTTTCCACGATCCTGTCCTAGGTTACATCCCTAGGTCACCTCTAATAGTCATTTTGTAACAAAGCAAACTAAACCATTTTAAAATGAGCAACAAAAAGGGCAAAGCTATTGTAGGCTCCTCTTCCCAAGACAAACAGATCGTCGAAACCCCCATCCCTCACTTCGGACCAGTGGTGGAGCAGGAGGTTGAGGTAAACGCCAACAACTTTTACGAGGTCGAGAGGATCGTGTCTCGTATAAATTCGATGCCCCAAGTGAAAAATAATGAGGGGCCATGGGATTGAAATGGACTCCAAGTTTTACGTCAGGTCTGCGATGGACGGTGAGCGGAGCTGCACTCCCCTGGATGATAACTTCAGGGCATGGAGCAATGAACACCTAAAAGCAGGGGCGTTCCTCCCTCTGAGTTCGTATTTCACGCCCGGTCTGCACTACCAAGGATTGAAATGGACTCAAGTTTTACGCGTGGTCTGCGATGGACGGTGAACGGAGCTACACTCTAATGGAGGATAACTTCAGGGCATGGACGAACACCTAAAGGCAAGGGTGTTCCTCCCTCTGAGTTCGTATTTCACGGACTTTCTGAACTTCGTGAAACTAGCTCCATTCCGGCTTCCCCTGAACACTTATCGCCTCCTCGTGGGGCTTAAGCATTTATTCTTCAAGAATGAGTGAGACAACCTCAGTGTAGAGGATATTCTTTATTTTTTCTTCTTGAAGGTGAACCCGGACACCGAAACTAGAGGTGATGGCTTCAACTACCTCACCCAGTTTCCCAAGACCGCCAATATCATTGACCTCCCGAGCCGTCCAAACGATTATAAGGACTAGTTCTTTATATTGAATGGGTTTTGGACCTGCGACTACTGCTACTTCAACTGACCTCGTAAGTATCCTTTCCTTTTAACCTTGTTTAAGTTTTTGTTGCTAAGTGTCTTGCATATTCTGATCGATTTATTTCCTTATACAACTATCTACAAGAGGTATGAGGCATCTCAGGTCCGCTTGAGACAATACCAGACCTTTGATTTTGCTCCTGCTGCTGAAAGAGAGTATTGAGCAGCTGTAAACGATGCCACCATGGTGGCATGAGGTTTGATCAAGGAGGGTCACACTTTGGCCATAAAACCCTGAGGTCCTAATAGGCCTCTGGCCGCCATTGAGGAGGTCGAGGATGAAGAAGAGGCCGCACCCCTGGTGCGCAGGCAGAATGTCCAGGGCGACCAAGATAATAATCAAGGTCGCAGCAGAGTCGGGGACAATAGCCAGCACCTCCAGCTAAGGTAACATTAATAGTGAAATTAATCGAGCTCCTGCCAGTTTTGTACTAACCCGACACGATCCAAGGAAGGTTGTGATTAGGCACCCTGAGGATCCAGACATGGACGTCACCCTACAACAATGTGTCGACCTCCTGGTCCTCCTCACGATTTTAGCTGCCCAAAGTATATAATAGTTGTAGATAACACCTTCCATTTTAGGTCCACCCTTTTTGAACAATGTGGGACAAACTTCCGTCCCGGGTACTCCTTAGATTACGGTGATTTTACCCAGGTGTTTAGGCAGCTCGAGTACGAATCTAGCTCGGATGAAGAGATCAAGCCAAGAAGGGTTCCTGATATAATTTTGATAGAGTCTCCCCCACCCCTATAGTTCATGAGTTAGATGTTCCCACTGTAGCTAGCCTGACCCCAAATCCGGAGGTAGTCATTGTAGCTTCCTCCTCTAGTTCGGAGGGTAGGACTCTTCTACTTTTACTTCTTGGTGTTTACTTAATTAGAATTTGTCTAACTCTTTTGATCATTTTGCAGAAGACTACATGAACCTCAAGAATGCCTTCACCAGCTTTGGCCACATTATTAAGAGACAACCGGTCTCGAAGAAGGTCATTCCCGGAGCTGAAGTTTGGACGGGAACTCCAGCCAAGGCTAAAGATATTACCTCTTCTCAATCCCAACAACCTCGAGCTTTGACGCTAACAAGCAAGGACGCTCCCTCGCCAGATCCCTGGGTAATCGAGTCCCCAGCTCCCAAGGTTGTCCAAATAACCCCTCCGGTCACAATTCTAGCTCCCCACATCGAGGTAAGCAAGCATCTGGAGCACCTATGAGTTCCACTCCAAGGGCTTACCAGCCATGTGGTCGGGCACATCAACCAGCTCACCTCAAAGGAGTTGGAGGAAATTGAAGTAAATCACGCCACGTCTGTCATCGATTCAGCCTTGGGGATGTCTTTGACCGCGAGTTCTCTTATTGTCTTTAAAGTTCCCCATATTTCTCATAATCTAACTCTTCATTTAAATTTTAATGTAGTCATGCTTCGCCCAGATACGGGCTGTAGAGCGGATTCACTCTGCCCTTGAAGAGGTCAAGGTAGACCTGGAGACCTCTCGAAACAATGAAAAAATTGCCAAGGCGCAGGCCCTAGAGGTGATCCAAAATCATGATCAACTTCACAAGAAAGTCGAGAGGCTCAAATTGAAGGCCACAGAGGATGCTGCCCAAGTAAAAAAAACTCCAAGCGAATGCCAAGGAAGATGCGCTCAAATCGAGGAGCTTAAACTAAAGTGAAGGAAGTTGACGTCGAGTTGAAGGAGGCATTGGAGAAGATGTTTTACCAGGTCTGGTGTTTCAACCAGGACGGGGACTTATCTTTCCTTGACACTGAGCTCTAGGGGCATTACCTCGCTAAATTTCAAGATCTGTTGGTGAAGGAGCCATCTAAGACCATCGGCCCGACCTCAGGAGTTTGAGGAGAAGGCGGGGAGGATAAGGTCTTATCTCAAGAGCAAGTTGTTGGAGCTTAGAGTTGAGAGGCTCGTCTTTTTATTTATATCATTTATTGTTTTTTTGGGATATTTTTTATCCTTTGTACTTAGGCCTTTTAGAGCGAGACAATTGCCTTAGGGCTTAGTTCGAGTTTAATTATCCTCATTTTAAATATATATTGTTTAACCGCAATCTTTACACTTTTTCCCTTCTATTAATTTATTATTGTGCTTTTAAACTTTCTAAGCTTTTATACACTTGCATAGTTACAGGGATTGCGTTTAGATCGAGGAATATGCTTGATGGCTGACCTGTTAATTTCAAGTTGCGGACCTAGTTGTATCCAAGGTTTTAATTGCCTGTTCACATGTACAATTCAGGCCTCGTACCTGGTTTAGTCTAGGGTTTTTGTACCCAGTTTAGTTCTAGGATTTTTGCTTTGAATTTTCTTAACTTACTTCATATTCAGAATTACTTTGAAAACCCAAGCTTTACAAAGCCACAAGATTTCCAAATTCTAAGTTGCAAAAATTTTCCTTAAATTTGCAGAATTTTTCAAAGACTGATTTGAGGGTTATATGCCTCCCAAGCAATCAGAATTTATGAATATTCTAGATCATTTCTACAAAATGAACTCGTACTAAACAAGATTTAATGATAAATTCTGGTATCGTGTTTAAACTACACATCCACCTTTTTATTAATTCAAAAGTAAATTAAAAGAAATGGATTTTATAAGTAAGTCGTACAAAATGATAGCATAAGTTTAAACTTAGAAACAAACTCTATTATTGATAGTATTTCTTCAAATACAAGGCGTTCCAAGTTCGCAGAACTGCCTCTCCATTTATCCGAGCTAGTTTGAAAGTTCCTTCTCGCAAAATTTCCACGATCTGGTATAGTCCTTCCCAGTTCGGTCCTAAAACACATGGTCCTTGTTGGCTAGGAACACCCTTATAAGCACCAAGTCTCCTAGTTCGAGCCTTCATTCTTTGACCATTGAGTTGAAGTATCGCGTTACCCGTTGATAATGGGCGAGCTGTATCTGTGACTCTTCTCGCTTCTCTTCAATTAGGTCCAGGGATGCATTCAGCAGGTCTTAATTCCACTCCTAGTCAAAGGTTCTTTTCCTATGTGAGGTCACTAAGGTCTTGACTGGGAGCATAACTCCACTTCCAAAGGTTAATGAGAAGAGGGTATGTCCAGTAGATGTGCGATGTGAAGTTCTATAAGCCCAAAGCACTTGTGGGAGATGTTCATGCCACAATCCTTTAGCATCCTCCAATCATTTCTTTAAGTTGGTCTTGAGGGTTTTATTCATTACCTCGACCTATCCATTAGCCTGAGGGTATGCTACTGAAGAGAAACTCTTGGTTATGTCGTACTTTTCACAAAAGTTCATGAACAAATCGCTATCGAAATGAGTCCCATTATCTGACACATTCTTCTTCGGGAGTCCAAAACAGCATATTATGCTCTCTATCACGAAGTCAAGTTGTAACGTCCCGAATTACATAATAAGGCTTAGTGCCTTGATTAGGGGGCTAGGATGGAAAATTATGTGGTTATGTGATATATATGTGTGTAATTATATGATTATGTGAGTTATATTATAATATGACTAGACATGCATGTTTAGGTGTATTAAATATGCATGTGGGTCCGTTTCTTATTAGAAGGGAAATTTTCGTAATTTGTCCTGTTTCAGGTATATTTGGAATATAAATGCATATTTGTGATATATGTATGTGAGACCACATTATTATTTGGATATATTTGGGTTATTCGCACGAGGCGATCCTAGGGAGCAAGTTAGTAGAAAGTCACAACGGGGCTAAATACCTGACTCGGGGTGAGTCAAAGGGTATTTTGGGTATCTAGTACATTACCGGGTTATCGGGTAATGTGAATAAATATTCGAGGATATATTTGGAGTTAGTGAGATTAGGAGGGAATTTCGAGGATTTTGACCATTTTGCCCTCGGGGACGTTTTTGGTACCCTGAGCCTTGGAATTTGCTTAAGGTTACTTGAACCCTAAGTAAACCACACAAACACCAAAATAGAAGAAAAAAACGTTCAACTCTCTCTCTCTCTCTCTCTCTCTCTCTCTCTCTTTCGTTCAGACACTCTCTTAATTTTCCTTGGGAATTCTTGTGATTTAGAAGGAATTGAGGCTAGCTTAGGCTCGGGATTTCTCAGGGAGAAGCTTAGCATCATTTGGGGCAACTGAGGTAATGATTTCTAGCCTTGAATCTCTCTGTATCTTTGGTTTTTAGCTAAGTTTCAGAGTTTAGAAAATCAGTTCCGAATTTTGGGATTTGATGAGGTTTTGGCAAAGTTTAGGCTTGGGTTTTGTGTGTTTTGAGGTGCTGAGTTGATTGGGAACTTTACCATGGGGATTTAGCTATGTTGGATAGGTTTTTGGTGGGTTTTGTCATAAAGAAAACAAGGAAATTTATGAGTTTTCATGGCGAGCCGTGACCTCATTGTTGGGGCATTGCGAATCTAATGAACGAGAATAAGAAGAAGGTGCTGAACCTCTATTTGAGCCGCGGCGCCGCGCGTGTGGAAATAGAGGAGAGCCTTGGGCTCTCTGACTTGGGGTGGGCCGCGACTCTTTTGTTTTGTGCCACGATGCTTGAAGGGTTTTTGAGCCCCGGGAGGGTTTTGAGTGCGGGAACATAAACCTAAGGGCTCGGGATCAATCCTATTACCCGGTTTAGTAGAATTCGACGTCCCGGAGGCTAGGACTCGATCCAGAAGCCTTTATTTTCTCACTTTTAATGGGATTCTGTATTATGGTTGTGACTAGGTCATCGCTAGGGGCTCAGAACCAGGAACGTGCTCGACGATCATTCTTAATATACGTTGCACTTAGACCTAAGGTAAGAAAACTGCACCCAATACGTGATATATGTGATTAGGGCTTGGCCCGGTTGTTGATTATAACTATGAATAGGGCTCGACCCCGAGAATGAACGTGATTAAGTAATGTTTGTGCTTGTTGATCAAACATGCTTGAATACTTCGTGCTGGCTAGTTGTTTAATAATTGTATGCATTGTCTGTGTAGTTAGGGATCATCCCCATTAAGGAACATGGTTATTACAATGTATGTATTTAATTGACTAAGATACATGACTAATAGGTATGCATATTTGTATTGTCTGAAGCCTACATGTATCTGTATCTGTTTGTCTGGTTCTCTGAATATCTGGTTAAGGCCTTGACTTATTAGTCTAGGGTGGCAATAGCGAGCTCGCACTGGTCGAGAGGCTTAGGCCCCAATTAGGGACGTACTATTACGTTGGTCAACACTATGGTCTTTGGAAAAAAAAGTGCTTGGCTAGCTCTATGGCTAGTTACTCAGAGCTAAGGGCAAGGGCCTCAGGTGACTCTATGGTCACATAGCTAGGGCATAGCCTCGGGTTGAATCTATGGTCATCTATTCAGAGCAGCGGGTCCCAGAATGTTCCAATGATCATTTATTTGTAATTGTATGCATGCATGAGTAGGTTATTATTGTTGGGCATGCTAGATATGTATCTGGAATCTGTATTTACTGTTCATGCACATGTTTAAGTTTTCTTGCCGAGCATTGGCTCACGGGTGCTATGTGGTGCAGGTAAGGGGAAAGGAAAGCTGGACCAGCCATAAGTTGGAGAGCTTCGGTGGAAGCGTGTACATATGCGGCTGCTCGACCCCCACGACCGAGGATGTCTCAGAGGAACTAGGGTTGTATCCCTTATTTTGCCGCTTAGGTCGGCTAGCTATAACATTTGATTTGTATATACCCTTTTAAACATCTGTTTGTAACATTTTGGGATCCCATGTATGTATTAAAATTTTAAATGAAAAGTCAATGTTTCATTTGACCAAAATTTTTAACCCTAACCCTTGACATCAACCTTAGTTACACGTTTAAAACCAAGAGACTTGATTAGCAAGTCTGTGTTGGGAATTATGCCCTTAAAGTAATTGTAGTTGACAATGATTTTAATGAAATGAATAAATGAATTGAATTACTGTGTATATGTAGCTTATGTACTATATTATTGTTAATAATATTAAGTAAATATCAAAAATTCCCAAGTTCATCTATGTGGTCTCAATCTCATATTGGTATGAGAGGATCGAGATTGAAATAAGGGACTTAAATAGTCCGTAGTAAAATAAAGTTGTGGAATATTTAGATTAATTACTACTATTACGGTCCACTAGTATTATGAATACATGTGACCTAGATCTGAGTTACTAGTGTAGTAGGACACTTTAGTGGAGGTACTTTGCACACTGAGAGTATGTAGAACTGGACCAGATGTGATTTGATAATACTTGTTTAAATACTGTTTCATAGTATTATAAAACACACCAACTGATGATCATATACCAACTGATCTTAATCTTGAAGTTATTATGAACTCCTATATATGTCATTTGATCCTTTGATTCATGTGTTACGGTTTGTCAGAATGATCATGCTAAGAACTATTGTTTTGGGGACTCAATGATGTATATGGTTGTGGACATAACTTAACAAGTATGGAATCTATACCTTCTTGTAGATTGAATGATGGTTCCCTATTGAGTTGGTTTTTGGAACTAAAAAGGTTATTAACATCAAATTCATAATCAGATTATGAATTAACCTTCATTAGTAAAGTCAATGACACACTAGGAATCAAGATATAATTAAAAGGGTAAAACACTAATTTTATTCCCACTTAATTATGAATCATCAATAGAGAATAATTTTTATCTAATGATTATATCAATGGACACTTTATGGTTACAATAAAGTACTCAGTAAATATGTCTTTAATTCTCAAGAGTGCAGTCTCATATTTATAGTGGAGTAATCATGAGATTAATAAATATGATTATTGAATCAAAGAGTTTTGGTTAATAATATTTTATTTATTGGAGCTTGGAATTATTGGTCCATAGGTCCTTGGGGCGACTCTATCAACACTATTCAAGGTAAGAGTTGAAACAATGGTCAAACTGTGAATGAGCTATTTGAGAGAATATTTATTATTCGTAATAAATATACAATTATGTGATAATTGAAGTTACACAATTTATTATTGTATTAATGAAATTTTCGAAATTGTGTAGAAATAAAAGAAATTGATTTTAATCAATTATTTTATTTAAGTGAGAAATGATAAATATGGATAGTCAAAATTGGTTTTGATTATTATATTTATTTAATTAATAATAAGATGATAATGAAAATTCAAATTATGAATTTTGAATTTTGAAATTCACGTTGTTATCTTTTCCTTAAAATGATGATACCTTATTTGAATTCTAATAATTAATTAATTATAATAAATATGCATGAAAAATCAAATCCCCTTATTTTAGGGAGGTGTTACACGCATAGGGTTTTCTGGACTACCCTATGTATGTACTACTACTGATAATGATCAATTATTAGTTTTTTCATTTATTTAATTAATTAATAAAATATTTTGAAAAAAGTTTTTAAAATGGAATGTAAGACTTTGTCTTTAATTATCATTTATTTTATTATTATTAAGATGATCAATTTTATTTGATTATTATTATGATAATAATACCTATATATTCTGTAAGATAGAAAATAGGAGAATAAGTTTTTACAAGAAGAATCATAACTGATCAATTTTTTCTCACAAAAAGATGAACCTTTCCCTCTAGCCTATAATCGAGTCTCATGTGTTGAGGATACATTTGATTCACAAATGTGAGTTTCTAGATATGTTTCCAAAGGATTTTCCAGGGTCACCGCCACACAGGGAGAAATAGTTTGTGATTGAACTGGTGCTAGGGACAGAGCTTGTAACGCCCTGGATAGCCAAGACTTTTACACTGTGTGTTTATAAAGTGCCAGACTTGCTAACCAAGTCAATTAGATAAAATCGTGTTATTGAAACTATTAAGGAACTAGGGTTGAAAGAGTTTTGGTTTCAAATGCCACATTTTCATTAAAAAAACATTGTTTATTTACACGGGATCCCAAAAATATCAGTTTAAAGGCCGTTTACAAAAGTTACAAGGTTCAAATACATTAACCAGCCGTACTAAGGCAAAACGAGCAGTTAGGTAGATCCCTGTCCTGACTCACTCCTCGACCATGGTGATCGAACAGCTGGCTATGTACATTTCACCTAAGAGCTCTCCACCTCAGGCTTGGTCCAGCTTGCCCTTGCCTTTACCTGCACCACGTAGCACCCGTGAGCCAAGGCCCAGCAAGAAAACACAACAACAACAGAGCATGAACAATTAACAGACAAGTCAACATCTCACATTGCATCACATATACTCAGATATATCATCAGTCAGTATAATCAAGTATTCCACATACTAGGCATTTCAGTTCATAATAATATTCACAATTCACACACGATAACTAGGGCTAGCGCCCTCAGGCCGCTCCCTCCGTTATCTCATTGTTCTTGGCTCCCAGTGGCCAATTCGCGCCCTGTGCGCTAAAATCATGTACGGCACTCTTAGACCGCTTTTACATGTCCCATGGCGTAATACCAACGTTGACACGATATATCTTTCGGGAGCACTTAGTCCCATCACAATCATACAACCGGGTGCAGTTTTCTTACCTTTCAATTCACTAGTTCCCAATGCCTCGAAGCCGCGAGCACGGTCCTCTATCCCGAGCCTCTCCAAATACCTAATCACAACACAAATGAAACTTCCTTTGTCACTAATCAATCCAAAACTATTTCCCGGAACCAATCCCACACTCTCGGAACCCCCAAATCCCTAAAACAATGCACCGAAGGCATCCCCCGAACCCCCGGAGCAAAGGCTCAAAATTGCAAAATCCCATGTTCTGAAATTGGCCTAGCGCCGCGGCGCCCAGCAAGTCAGAGAGCTTGCTCTGCCCAGAAATAGCCTCGCGTCGCGGCGCCCAAGAACAGGGCCGCGGCGCTCCTTCGCGAACCTAGATTTCTGGGTTTTTCCCGAACCCAAATCATTCCAAACCATCCCAAATTCATACCTAAGCCCCAAAACCAACTCAAAACCCCTAATAGACCACTCAACAACCTAGAAACGTCATCCCCTAGCTCAATTACACAATCATTCCCAAAATTCACTCTTGAGTTCCATGCCTTAGTAACTCAAACCAGAAAGTTGAAAGCTTAAACCTAAACCCAAACCACACTTCAAATTCCCTAATTCATAACAGAAATAAGCTTTACAATTACACAGAATCCTTACCTTGAATGGAGAGTCCAACCTCTAGCTTCAAACCACCTTCTCTTTTGATTATTCCAACTCTGAATTTATGCAAAACCAGCCACCAACTTGTTTCAATTCATGCTTATCTTCTAAAAACCAGACTTGAAACTTAAACAAATCATAGCTAAGTCCTTACCTCTGAGTATTCTTGGCCTAGGCTTGATTGATAACTTCAAACCCCCTTGATTCTCCTTCCAAGAGCCAAATTCAGCTTCCCTCTTCTATCTTTCTTTTGCTCTATCTCTAGGTCTCCAAAATTTAGCATAAACCAATTTCCCAAAGTGTTATACGTATTGTATTTTCCTTCAGCTGAAATTCACCTATTCACTGCCAAAAGACCACTCTATCCCTCCATAAATATCCCTTTCTAACTAAACCTCAATGGCACATTTGTCTTTTACTTACTTTACAGTTCTACCACTTTTCCAACAAAACCTGTTACCCTCTATGGTTACTAACAGTTACACAAGTTACCAAATCACCAGTTACCATTATCTAGCTTTCTAGGACCGTCTCGGCACGTGCATCCCATTGATACCACCACACCCACGCGGTACAAATCACATAGCATAATTATCACATAGCATAATACACATAGTCATATAACACACTTAAAATCATAATCATGCATCTTAATCATTAAAACCACACATAATTCCCATTATGCCCTCCAGGCACACTAATTAAGGCCCTTAAGCCTTATTAGTGAATTTGGGTCGTTACAGAGCTAGTGTCAAGGGCATCGTACAGGATGGCTCTAGCAGAGCTGAAAGAACTAAAGGTTAATTACAAGAGTTACTAGACTTGGGTTTTATCAGGCCAAGTTTTTCACCATGGGGCACACCAGTTCTATTCGTGAAGAAGAAATATGGTTATCTGAGGATGTGTATCGATTATAGAGAACTGAATAAGTTGACTATCAAGAACATGTATCCTCTACCAAGGATTGATGATCTGTTTGATCTGTTACAGGGTAGGATGGTATCCTCCAAGATAGATCTTCGATCTGGTTATCACCAGCTGAGGATCAAGGAGAAAGATATACCGAAAACAACTTTTTGCACCAGGTATAGGCATTATGAGTTTTTGGTGATGTCATTTGGACTGACTAATGCCCCAGCAACATTTATGGATTTGATGAACAAGGAGTTCAAAGATTACCTAAATCGGTTTGTGACCATCTTTATTGACGATATACTGGTATACTCTCAGTCAGAGACAAAACATGAGCAGCATCTCAGATTAGTACTACAAAGGCTGAGGGAGCACATACTGTATGTGAAATTCAGGAAGTGAAAGTTCTGGTTGCCACATGTAACTTTCTTAGGTCACTTAGTCAGTAAGGATGGAATTATGGTGGATCCAGCTAAGATTGAGACGGTCAGAGATTGGCCAAGGCCAAAGAATGCTTCAGAGATAAGAAGTTTCTTGGGATTGGTAGGTTATTACAGACGCTTTGTGGAGGGGTTTTCCAAGATTCCATCACCAGTGACATAGTTGACACGCAAGAATCAGAGGTTCATATGGTCAGATAGGTGTGAGGACACTTTCCAGAGACTGAAGAAGAACTTGATCACTGCTCTAGTTCTGAGTCTTCCTACAGATCAGGACAAGTATGTGGTTTATTGTGATGCCTCGAGGCAGGGCCTAGGTTGTGTCCTTATGCAGACAGGGAATGTGATGGCCTATGCATCATGTCAGCTGAAGGAGTATGAGCAGAGGTACCCCACACATGATCTAGAACTTCCAGCAGTAGTTTTTGCACTGAAGGTGTGGCGACACTACTTGTATTGTGAGAAGTACGAGATATACACAGATCACAAGAGTCTGAAATAATTCTTCACCCAAAAGGCTTTGAACATGAGGCGAAGACATTGGTTAGAGCTGGTGAAGGATTATGATTGTGAGATCCTCTATCACCCAGGGAAAGCCCACGTGGTAGTAGATGCCTTAAGCCAGAAGGGCCGGGACAGTTGTACAGTGCGAGACAAATATTTAGGGAGTTGGCGGAGGATATGACTAGAGTAGGTATTGACCTAGTGGTGGGCTAGTTAGCCAACATCACCCTGCAGTCTACTCTTTTAGAGAGGATCAGGAATAAGCAATTGAGTGATCCACATTTGGGAAAGATCAGAGGTGACATCATAACTGGAGCAGCTAAGGACTATACAGTATCAGACATGGGTTTATTAAGATACAAGGATCGGATTTGTGTTCTAATGGACACTGGGATCAGACGGGAGATTCTGATTGAATCTCACACTACCCCTTATTCTCTACATCCAGGCACCACGAAGATGTATTAGGATCTGAAAGTTTTATATTGGTGGCCTGGGATGAAGAGGGATGTGACTGAGTATGTGGCGAAGTGCTTCACCTGTCAGCAGGTCAAGGCAGAGCATCAGTGACCAGTAGGGCTGTAGTAGCTTCTGGATATCCCAGAGTGGAAATAGGAGGACATCACGATGGATTTCGTGGTAGGATTGCCCAGGATAGTGGGTCAGCACGATTCCGTCTGGGTCATCATGGATTGGTATACGAAATCAACTCACTTTCTACCAGTGAGGACGAATTACATGACTGACCAGTATGCAAATCTCTATGTGAGAGAGATAGTAAGCCGTCATGGGACTCTGAGGTCTATTGTGTCTGATAGGGACCCTATCTTTACTTCTAAGTTTTGGGGAAGTTTACAGAGGACGATGGGTACACAGCTGAAGTTCAGTACAACTTATCATACTCAGACCAATGGTTAGTCTGAGAGGACTTTCCAAATATTGGAGGACATACTGAGAGCATGTGTATTGGAGTTTGAAGGGTCTGGAGTAAATATTTGCCTCTAATAGAGTTACTCTATAATAGCTGCTACCAGTCGACTATTGGAGTGACACCTTATGAGATGTTGTATGGTAGGAAGTGTAGATCGCCCATTCACTGGGATGAGATGGGTTAGAGGAAATATTTGGGTCTTGAGGTAGTTCAGGGGACCACTAAGGCTATTGAAAAGATTAGAGCTTGGATGCTTGCGTCATAGAGTAGATAGAAGAGTTATTCAAACCCAAAGCGGAGAGAGTTCCAAGTGGGAAACTATGGCTTCCTTAGGGTTTCACCACTCAGAGGGGTGAAGAGATTTGGGAAGAAGGGCAAGCTGAGCCCTAGGTTTGTTGGACCATTTGAGATCCTTGAGAGGATTGGTCAGGTGGTCTATAGGTTGGCCTTACCCCCGACACTGTCTAGTGTGCACAGCGTATTTCATATCTCCATGCTGAGGAAGAATGTATCAGATGAGACTCATGTGTTGAGTTACGATTATCTGGAACTGGAGGCAGATTTGTCCTATGAGAAGCAACTAATTCATATTTTAGACACAAAGGACAAGGTCCTGAGGAACAAGACTATACCTTTAGTTAAGGTATTATGGAGGAACAACAAGGATGAGAAAGCGACATGGGAGCTGGAGGCAGATATGCGGAATCAGTATCGAGGACACAATTTTTGTAAGGAGGGGATAGTTGTGACATCCTGAATGTAATGACCCAACTATTTCTAAGACATTGGACCATTAAAACTACTAGACATAGCTACTATTTTAGATAAAACATACATAAGAAATAATCATAACTTTATTAAAACCCCAAAATAGTATTATGCATATTACAAAATAAAATATAAAATACGGTATGTGTACCCATTGTTTGATAAAACATAAAACATAAACTTTAAATACTAGTTGCGGAATTACATCAAAACATAATTTAAAAGACTAAAAATAAATAACGTCGTCCTCGATCGACACCCAGTCCATTGAATCCCTTCATCCTTAACACACAAGCCAAGCAACCAAGAATCATTCCGCCTTCATATCTATTTTCCTGCATCACACTAAAAAATAAAAGAGTGAGCCTAATGCCCAGCAAGGAAAATCTACTAACAATCATATAACATAAATCTTAAACATAAGACTATATCATAAACTTATACTATAAAACATATATCACATAGGATTACAATGGCCATCATACTTCTTGGGGCTTGTTAACTAAGCAAGTCATATGCCCATAAATTTGTGGGGCTTGCTATCTAAGCAAGTCATATGCCCATAAATTATTGGGGCTTGCTAGCTAAACAAGTCATATGCCCAAGGAATATAAAACATATTCTTGGGGCTTGTTGTCTAAACAAGTCATATGCCCAAGGGCTATAAAACATATAACATAACATATATCATATCATAGCATAAAGCATATCATAACATAAACATATAAACACATATATCTATCCTATTTTCCTTACCAAAAGCCGGGATATTTGGGAACAAGAACGAGAATTAGAAACTCCTATAAACCAACAGTAGAAAAGGGTGAGAATCTTTAAGAATAAAGATGAATGTGGGAGCTAAACCATCAAGAAGAAACTTACCGAGAAGGACCTTAAGTTTCAAGAACTTAAATACCTAATCAAGAATCATAAATAAGAGTTAGGATCTGAATAAAAGAAACTAAAGAAAACTAAAGGAATAGGAATACCTTGGTTGATCTTATAGATTGATCTAAACCTCAACACCGAAATCATACTATATCCCACTTCCCAAGTGTTTAGAAATCTTAGAATGATAAAGCTTTTATCTCAAAACCAAGTGTATCTCTCTATACTAACACTAGCACCTTGGAGACTCTGATCAAGTACCTGAACAATGAAGAAAATGATTGAGCACTAGGTCCTATTTATAGAGTTTGAGGAGTGAAACTATCCTATTAAAAAAATACTTAAATCCTTAAATAAACATGATTATGACGAGTGTCATGCTCTTAGTGGTTCTGGAAGGTTCTAGAGTTTCTAGAACTTTCTTTTATAATTAAATCCTTAAATAAACATGATTATGACAAGTGTCATGCTCTTAGTGGTTCTGGAAGGTTCTAGAGTTTCTAAATATTTCTTTTATTTCAAAAAATAATTAATTTCATTCTAACTATAATCCAAATTTAAATTTAAATAAAATAGAATCCTAACTTCTAACTTCATAAATCTCGTAACTCTAAACTCACCTGTAGTAAAATCAAAATAACTGGAGCTGTAGGATTCCGATTTAGACCATCTTTATACCGTTAGAAAGCTAATTCAATTATCTACAACTTTATAGAAATACTATTTTTCTAAATTCATAATATAACTTGGTAAAAAATAAGTCGGAAGTTACAGTACCCCAAAGTTACGGAAAATCTATTTAATTATCTAAATAACAACCTAATCCACAAATATCTTAACTAACCATAAAATAACACACTCTAATTCCCTAGGCTGATTTTGAATTTACTAAACCCAAAATCTTAGTAGGCTTTTGGGCTTTATGTAGGCTCGATCCATAACACTTTTTAATAAGATCATAATTAATTTATTCTTATGAATTCACCTCATTTTCCACAAACAAAACTACTAATATCATAAACCTATACTATACTATAATAATCATAACTACTAAAAAAATTAAACCTTATGTTATAATTAATAATCTTAAACTATAGATTAAACTTATAAAATTCATAACTGTTGCTATGAGTTTCCAACTAAGTTCCGACTTGAACCAAAATCCACTGAATCTAACATACTACAAACTAATACTAACTACTACTACTACTACCACTACCACTACCACTACTACCTAGTTAGTTAAGTAAATATTCTGGGACTCTACAATTCTCCCCCACTAAAAAGAATTTCGTCCCTGAAATTTACTTATCAAACAATTCCGTATATCGGGCTAACATGTTTTCCTCCAACTCCCACGTTGCCTCCCGCTCAGAACTATTACTCCATAGGACCTTGACTATCGAAAAACTCTTAGACCGTAATTCTTTCATTCTTCTATCTAGGATGCTAACCGGTCGTTCCTCGTAACTCAAGTCTTTCTGAAGTGCTATCGTATCATACTTGAGGACGTGAGATGTGTCTGACACATATCTACGCAACATCAAGATGTGAAATACATTATGACTATCTGCTAAAGCTGGCGGTAGGGCTAATCTATATGCAACTGTTCCCACCTTGTCCAATATCTCAAAAGGACCTATAAACCGGCGACTAAGCTTGCCTTTCTTCCCAAACCGCTTCACACCTTTCATAGGAGATATCTTTAAGAAGACTTGAACTCTGACTTTGAATTCCACATCACGCCGCTTGGCATCCACATAATTTTTCTTACGACTCTGAGCAGCTAGCATACATTTTCTAATCAGCGCTATTGCATCCTGAGCTTCTCTAACAGCTTCGGGTCCAAGAAGTTTCCTTTCTCCTACTTCGTCCCAATGTAACGGCGATCAACACCTCCTTCCATAGAGTAACTCATAAGGTGCCATCCCGATCGTTGACTGGTAGCTATTGTTGTAGGAGAATTCTATCAGCGGCAAATACTTACCCCATGATCAAGTACACAAGCGCGCAACATATCTTCTAAAACCTGTATGGTACGCTCGGACTGACCGTCTGTCTGAGGATGAAATGTTGTACTAAGACTTAACTTGGTACCCATAGCTTGCTGCAAGGTTCCCCAAAATCTCGATGTAAACACCGATCCTCTATCGGACACTATAGTCTTAGGGATTCCATGCAGTCGTACTATCTCCTGAACATAAATCCCTTGATCATTCGGCACGCATACCCGATCCTTATATCTCAAGAACCCCTGTCCTGATATTGAGAAATTCGTGGCCTTGCCTTCTTTAACTGCATCCACATGTGCTACTAATGTGTCATCATGCCCTTGCCCGATCCATATATCTTCTAACAGACTTGACTAGACGGACAAGTTAGCCAGTTTACCAATGACTACTTCTATTCCGGAATTGATCATCTCCTGCTGTAGTGGCTTTTCTATTCCAGCTAACGCTGCTAAACTTCCATAACTCTTCCTACTTAGCGCATCAGCAACAACGTTTGCCTTTCCCGGGTGGTATAGGATTTTGCAGTCATAATCCTTCACTAGTTCTAACCACCTGTGCTGCCTCATGTTAAGCTCCTTTTGAGTGAAGAAATACTTTAAGCTTTTGTGGTTCGTATAAATCTCACACCGTTCTCCATAAAGATAATGGCGCCAGATTTTTAATGCAAAGACCACCGCTGCCAACTCCATATCGTGCGTTGGATAGCGTTGCTTGTATTCCTTCAACTGCCTTGAGGCGTAGGCTATCACCTTGTCATTATGCATCAGCACACAACCCAATCCTTGCTTCGATGCATCACATTAGACTACAAACTTGTCGTTGGGTGTCGGTACACAAAATACTGGTGCTGAGCATAGCTTATCCTTAAGCAACTGGAAGCTCTCTTCACACTTATCCGTCCAGTTGAACCTTTGCTGTTTCCGGGTCAGGTTGGTGAGTGGAGTGGCTATCATAGAAAAGCCCTCTACAAACCTCCGGTAATAACCTGTTAGTCCCAGAAAACTTCTTACCTCAGACGCATTCTTAGGTCTTGGCCAATCCTTCACAGCCTCTATCTTATATGGGTCTACAACTACTCTCTCTTTGGATACTATGTGCCTAAGGAACGCTACTTGCGAAAGCCAAAATTTGCATTTTGTAAACTTGGCATAAAGAAACAAGGTCATCCCTAAATGTTCCTTGTGCTTAGCTTCGTCCTTTGAGTACACCAAGATATCGTTGACGAATACTACGACGAATTTGTCCAAAAGACCGTATTCTTTAAATCCATGAATGCAGCTGGAGCGTTGGTAAGACCAAAAGACATAAGTAGAAAATCGTAATGTCCATAACGAGTTCTAAAAGCCGTCTTGGGAATATCCTCTTCCCGTACCTTGAGATGGGGATACCAGGACCGTAGATCAATCTTTGAAAACACGGTTGCCCCTCGAAGTTGATCAAACAAGTCGTCAATTCGGGGTAGCGGGCACTTATCCTTAATTGTCACCTTATACACTGCTACTTCTATTGCTACTACTACTGCTATCGCTACCGCTACGACTACCGCTACCGCTACCGCCACTGCTACCACCACCACTACCACTACCACAACCACTACTACTAACTAATACCACTACTACTACTACCACCACCACCACCACCACCACCACCACCACCACCACTACCACTACCACTACTACCACTACCACTACTACCACTACTACCACTACTACTACCACTACCACTACTACCACCACTACTACTACCACCACTACCACCACTACGACTACTACTACCACTACTACTACTACCACTACCACTACTACCACTACTACTACCACTACTACCACTACCACTACTAATTCTACCACTAACACTACTACTACTACTACTACTACAACCACCACTACTACCACCACGACTACTAATACTACCACTACCACTACCACTACCACAACCACTATTACAACTACTACCACTACTACCACTACTACTACCACTACTACCACTACTACCACTACAACTACTACTACTACTACTACTACCACTACCACCACTACCACCACTACCACTACTACCACTACTACCACTACTACTACTACTACTACTACTACTACTACTACTACCACTACTACCACTACTACTACTACTACTACTACTACTACCACTACTACTACTACCACTACAAACACTACTACCACTACTACCACTACTACCACCACTACTACTACTACCACCACTACCACTACTACCACTACTACTACTACTACCACCACTACTACTACTACCACTACTACCACTACTACTACTACTACTACTACCACTACTACTACTACTACCACTACCACTACTACCACTACTACCACTACTACCACTACTACTACTACTACTACCACTACTACCACTACTACTACTACTACTACTACTACTACCACTACTACCACTACCACTACCACTTCCACTACTACTACTACTACTACTACTACTACTACTACTACTACTACCACTACTACTTCCACTACTACCACTACTACTACTACTACTACTACTACTACTACTACTACTACTACTACTACTACCACTATCACTACCACTACTACTACCACTCCTACTACCACTGCTGCTGCTGCTACTACTACTACTACTACTACTACTACTACTACTACTACTACTACTACCACCACTACATCCACCACGACTACTAATACTACCACTACCACTACCACGACCACTACCACTACCACTATTACAACTACTACCACTACTATCACTACTACTACCACTACTACCACTACTACCACTACAACTACTACTACTACTACTACTACTACTACTACTACTACTACCACTACTACCACTACCACCACTACCACTACTACCACTACTACTACTACTACTACTACTACTAATACTACTACTACTACTACTACCACTACTACCACTACTACAACAACTACTACTACTACTACTACTACTACTACTACTACTACCACTACTACCACTACTACCACCACCACCACTACCACTACGACTACTACTACTACTACTACCACTATTACTACGACTACTACCACTACTACTACGACTATTACCACTACTACTACTACTACCACTACTACCACTACTACCACCACCACTACTACTACTACTACTACTACTACTACTACTACTACTACTACTACTACTACTACTACTACTACAACTACCACTACTACTACTACTACCACTACCACTACTACTACTACTACCACTACTACCACTACTACTACTACTACTACCACTACCCCCACTACTACTACTACTACAACTACTACTACCACAACTACTACCTCCACTGCTACTATTACTTCCACTACCACCACTACTACCACTACTACAACTACTACTTCTACCACCACCACTACCCCCACTACTACTACTACTACAACTACTACTACCACAACTACTACCTCCACTGCTACTATTACTTCCACTACCACCACTACTACCACTACCACTACCACTACAACTACTACCACTACCACTACCACTACCACCACTACCACTACCACTACCACTACCACTACTACTACTACCACTACCACTCCGCTGCTGCTACTGCTACTGCTACTGCTACTGCTACTACTACTGCTAACTACTACTATTACTACTTCTACTACTACTACTACTACTAACTACTACTACTACTACTACTACTACTACTACTACTACTACTACTACTACTACTACTACTACTACTACTACTACTACTACTACTACTACTACTACTACTACTACTACTACTGCTTCTACTGCTTCTACTGCTACTACTACTACTACTACTAACTACTACTACTACTACTACTACTACTACTGCTACTACTGCTACTACTTCTACTACTGCCACTGCCACTGCCACTGCTATTACTACTATGACTACTACTACGACTACTACTACTACTACGACTAATACGACTACCACTACTACTACCACTACCACCACTACCACTAGTAGTAGTAGTAGTAGTGGTGGTAGTAGTTGTAGTATTACTACTACCACTACCACCACTACTACTACTGCTACTGCTACTGCTTCTACTACCACTACTACTACTACTACCACTACCACCACTACCACCACCGCTGCTACTACTACTACTACTACTACTACTACTACTACTACTGCTGCTGCTACTACTACTACTGCTACTTCTACTGCTACTACTACTACTATTGCTACTACTACTGCTACTGCTATTAATACTACTACTATTACTACGACTACTACTACGACTACTACTACTACTACGACTACTACCACTACCACTGCTACTACCACTACCACCACTACCACTACTACCAATACTACCTCTACTGCTACCCCTACTACCGCTACCGCTTCCGCTACCGCTACCGCTTCCGCTACCGCTACTACCACCACTACTACTACTACCATTATTACTACTACGACTACTACTACTACTACCACTACCACTACCACTACCGCTACCACTACTAGTACTACTACTACTACTACGACTACGACTACCACTACTGCTACCACTACCACTACTGCTACCACTACCGCTGCTACCGCTACCGCTATCGCTACCGCTACCGCTTCCGCTACCGCTTCCGCTACCGCTTCCGCTACCGCTACTGTTACCGCTACCGCTACTACCACCACTACCATTACTACAACTACTACCACCACTACTACTACCTCCACTACTACTACTACTACTACTACTACTACTACTACTGCTGCTGCTGCTGCTGCTACTACTACTGCTACTACTGCTACTGCTACCGCTACCGCTACCGCTACCGCTACCGCTACCGCTACCGCTACCGCTACCGCTACCGCTACCGCTACCGCTACCGCTACCGCTACCGCTACCGCTACGATTACTACAACTACTACCACCACTACTACTACCACCAATACTACGATTACTACAACTACTACCACCACTACTACTACTACCACTACTACTACGACCACTACTACTACTACCACTACCACTACCACTACCACTACCACTACCACTACCACTACCACTCCTACTACTACTACTACTACTACTACTACTACTACTACTACTACTACTACTACTACTACTGCTACTACTACTACTACTACTACTACTACTACTACTACTACTACTACTACTACTACTACTACTACTACTACTACTACTGCTGCTACTACTACTGCTACTAGTACTGCTCTACTACTGCTACTAGTGCTGCTACCGCTACCGCTACCGCTACCGCTACCGCTACCGCTACCGCTACCGCTACCGCTACCGCTACCGCTACCGCTACCGCTACCGCTACCGCTACCGCTACCGCTACCGCTACCGCTACCGCTATGATTGCCACCGCTACCGCTACCGCTACCACTACCACTACCACAACCACTACCAATACCACTACCACTACCACTACCACTTCCACTACCACCACCACCACCACCACTACCACCACCACTACCCCCACCACCACCACCACCACCACCACTACTACTACTTCTACTACTACTACTACTACCAATACTACCACTACTACCACTACTACTACCAATACTACGACTACTACCACTACCACTAATACTACCACTACCACTACTACTACTACTACTACTTCTACTACTAATACTACCACTTCTACTACTACCACTACCACTACCACTACCACTACCACTACCACTACCACTACCACTACCACTACTACTACTACTACTACTACTACTACTACTACTACTACTACTACTACTAGGCTAAGTAAACATTCTGGGACTCTACACTGAATTACCTATTAAAGCTTAGGGCCTTGATTAGAGGGTTAGGATGACAAATAATGGAAAATTATGTGTTTATGTGATATATATGTGTGTAATTATATGATTATGTGAGTTGTAATATGATATAGCTAGATATTCATGTTTAGGTGTATTAAATATGCATGTGGGTCTGTTTCTTTTTAGAAGGGAAATTTTCATAATTTGCCAGTTGCTGGTATATTTGGAATATATGTGCATATATGTGATATATGTGTGAGACCACATTATTATGTGGATATGTTTGGGTTACTCGGGACGAGGCGATCTTAGGGAGCAAGTTACCGGAAAGTCACAATGAGACTGAATACCCCTCGGGGTGAGTCAAGGGGTATTTTGGGTATCTAGTACATTATCGAGTTATCGGGTAACAGGAATAAATATTCGAGTAAATATTTGGAGTTAGTGAGATTAGGAGGGAATTCAAGGGATTTTGACCATTTTTCCCTCAAGGACGTTTTTGGTACCCCGAGCCTCGAGATTTGCTTAAGGTTACTTGAACCCTAAGTAAACCAAACAAACACCAAAATAGAAGAAAAACACATTCAAATCTCTCGTTGCTCTCTCTCTCTCTCTCTCTCTCTTGTTCAGACACTCTCTTAATTTTCCTTGGGAATTCTTCCGATTTAGGAGGAATTGAGGCTAGCTTAGGCTCGGGATTTCTTGGGGAGAAGCTTAGCATCATTTGGGGAAACTCAGGTAATGATTTCTAGCCTTGAATATCTCTGTTTCTCTTGTTTTTAGCTAAGTTTTGGAGTTTAGAAACTTAGTTCCGAATTTTGGGATTTGATGAGATTTTGGCTAAGTTTACGCTTGGGTTTTGTGTCTTTTGAGGAGTTGAGTTGATTGGAACTTTACCTTGGGTATTTAGCTATGTTGGATAGGTTTTTGGTGGGTTTTCGATTAAAGAAAATGGGGAAATTTATGATTTTTCATGGCGAGCCGCGACCCTATTGTTGGGGTGCCGCAACTCTCATGAACGAGAAGGAGAAGGAGGTGCCAAACCTTTATTTGAGTCGCGACACCAGTAGTGACGCACCACAATGCGTGTGAATACAGAGGAGAGCCTTGGGCTCTCTGACTTGGGGCAGGCCGCAGCTCTAATCAGGGACGTACTATTACGTTGGTCGACCCTATGGTCGTTGGAAAACAAAGCGCTTGGCTAACTCTATGGCTAGTTACTCAGAGCTAAGAGCAAGGGCCCTAGGTGACTCTATGCTCACATAGCTAGGGCATAGGGCCCCGGGTTGACTCTATGGTCATATATTCAGGGCAGTGGGTCCCAAAATGTTCCAATGATAATTTATTTGTAATTGTATGCATGCATGAGTAGGTTATTACTGCTGGGCATGCTAGATATGTATCTGAAATTTATATTTACTGTTCATGCACATGTTTAAGTTTTCTTGCTTAGCCTTGGCTCATGGGCACTATGTGGTGCAGGTAAGGGGAAAGGAAAGCTGGACTAGCCATGAGTTGGAGAGCTTCGGTGGCGGTGTGTACATATGCAGCTGCTCGACCCCCACGACCGAGGATGTCTCAGAGGAACTAGGGTCGCATCCCTTATTTTGCCGCTTAGGATGGTTGGTTGTAACTTTTGATTTGTATTTACCCTTTTAAACACCTGTTTGTAACATTTTGGGATCCCATGTATGTATTAAACTCTTAAATGAAAAGTCAATGTTTCCTTTGACAAAATTTTTTAACCCTAACCCTTGACATTAACCTTAGTTACACGTTTATAACCACTGGACTTGATTAGCAAGTCTAACACTATTTAAAGTACACAGTGTAACAGTCCTGGATTAGTAGGACGTTACAAAAGTACTCTTTTTAAGGTTATAGTTGCCAATGGTTCGGCTTCAACCCACTTTGTAAAATAGTCAATGGAGACCACAACATAGCGAACTCCTCCTTTGTCGGTTGGTAATGAACTAATTAAATCTACTCCCCAAATAGCAAACTGCCAAGGTGAGGAAATCATGGTAAGCTCCATAGGTGCAACCTTGTCAATCGTTGAAACGCGTTGGCATTTATCACATTTCTTAACATATGACATCGAGTCTTTCTTCAGAGTGGGCCAGAAATAACCCTATCTCAACACCTTTAGGGCCAATATTTGCCCCCCAGTGTGGTCTCCGCAGAATCCTTCATGGATTTCTTTGAGGATAGTCTGGGCTTCTTCGGGCAGAACACATCTAAGGAGAGGCATAGAATGACCTCGTCTATAAAGAACTCCCTCGAACAGAACATACCTCGGGACCTGGTACAACAATTATCGAGCGTCCTTGCAGTTTTCAAGTAGTCTTCCATGGGTGAGATATTCCACGATTTGGGTCATCTAGGCCATGCCTTCACGAATCTCTTTCCATAATTCCCCTATACTGGGTTTGTCAAGAAACTCAACTGAAAATTCGCCTCAATGTGTCTGCCTCTTTGGTGGTGGAAAGTCGGATTAGAGCATTTGCATTTGTATTTTTATCACGTGGGACTTGTTCGATAGAGTAGAATTCAAATTCTAACAATTCGCTTTTTTACTTTAGCTAGATAAGCTACCATCTTGATTCCTCAAGCTTGATATTCGCCAAACACCTGGTTCACCAGGAGCTGAGAATTGCTAAAATGCTGGATAACCTTTGTTTTTAGCTCCTTAGCGATCCTGATTCTAGCCAATAATGCCTCGTACTTAGCCTCGTTATTGGAGGCATCAAACCCAAATATAAGAGCTGTGTGAAATCAATGTCCTTCAGGTGTGATCACGATTATTCCAGCTCCAGATTCGTGCTCGTTAATGATATATCGATTAAGAGCTTCCACAATTCTTGAACCAATTCTCTCATAGGCTTGTCCTGGAAACTAGTACACTCGTCCACGAAATCAGCGAGAGTCGGACCCTTTATAGTTGTTCATGGCTTGTATAAAATCTCAAACTAACTGAGCTCGATGGCCCACTTTAACAAACATCCCGATGTTTCAGGATTTTGGAAGACCTATCTTAAAGGTTGATCCGATAAGACGTGTATGACATGAAACTGGAAATATGGCCTAAGCTTCCTTGAGGCCAAAATCGGACAGAAAGCGAGCTTCTCAATAAAGGGATATCATGACCTAGCTCCTAGTAGCCTCTTGCTAATATAATACACTGGTATCTATGCTTGATTTTTCTCTCGAACTAATACAGCACTGACCGCGTTCTCAGTTATAGTCAGGTAAAGGTATAAATTTTCCCCACCAACAGGCTTTGATAGGATAGGGGGTTCAACTAGATTCCTTTTTAAGTCTTAAAACGCCTGAAACACTTGTTTGCACTCTTCAGCCCGTTCGAATCATTTATTTCCCCTGAGGAAATTGTAGAAGGAGAAACACTTATCAGTAGACTTCGACACGAACCGATTATAGGCTGCAACTTTCCCAATTAAGCCTTGGACCTCCTTTCATGACCTGGGTGATGGCATCTCTAACAAAGATCTAATTTTCTGAGGATTAGCTTCAATCCCCCCTTGAATTGACAATGAAGCCTAAGAACTTCCCCGAAGAGACTCCAAAGGTACATTTATGGGGTTTTAGCTTCATGTCATACTTCCTTAATATGCCAAAACATTCTTCCAGGTCGGATACATGGTTGTTGGCAGTTTTTGACTTGACAAGCATGTCATCAACGTACACTTCCATGTTTTCCCAATCTGGTCAACGAATATCTTATTTTCTAATCTTTGATAGGTTGATCCAACATTCTTCAGCCCGAACGACATGACTTTGTAATTGTAGATGTTGTGCTCGATCATGAAGCTGGTATGCTCTTGGTCTGCAGGGTTCATCGTGATATGGTTATATCTAGAATATTCGTCCAAGGACACGAGCTTGTGACCTGTTGTGACATCGACTAGCTGATCAATTCTTGGTAGAGGAAAATAGTCATTCGGGCATGCCTTATTAAGGTTGGAGAATTCGATGCAGGTCCCCATTTGGATTTGGAACTAGGACGAGGTTGGCTATCCAAGTCGGATACTCACCTCCCTGATGAGTCCACATTTTAAGAGGCTAGCTACGTCTTCCTCTAAAGCTTCTCCTCTTTCCTTTCCCAATAGCCTTCTTTTCTGCTGCTTTGCAGGTACATTATTGTCCAAATTCAGTGTGTGCATGATCACACTAGGACTGATTCCTACCAAATCAGCATGTGACTAGGCGAAGACGTCAAGGTTTTTCCTTAAAAACTCGATCAGACCGCTTTTGTGTTCAACATTGAGATTCTTTCCTATTTTTATGACTTCTGAAGTTGTTTCTGGGTCGAGAATCACCTCTTCTAGTTCCTCCAAAGCTTGGATCTCATAACAATCTTCACCTATACTTGGGTCAATTTCTTCCTGTTGAGTGACCTCATTTACTGCCACCTGAGGTTCTTGCGCCTCCTCAACAACTACCATAGCTTGATGCTCCTCGGCTTCTTCAATTACCACCATGGCCTGTTGCCCGGGTTGTGATTTCCCCTTCATGGAAATGTTGTAGCATTCCCTGGTAGCGAGTTGGCCCCCCTTACTGTGCATATCCCTAAGGGTGAGGGGAACTTCATGGATAAATGGAAGAAAGAAGTTATGGCTTTGAACATCATTAATGTTGGTTGCCCCAAAATGGTGTTATAGGCAGTCAAAAAATCTATTATAATGAACTCGAGCATCTTCGCCACAACTCGTGCTTCATCGCCAATGGTTACTACGAGCTCCACCATTCCGATTGCTGCCATTCCTTCTCCTGAAAACCCATATAGAGTCATGGAGGTCGCCTTTAGATTGGCTATTGATAGCCCCATCTTCTCTAGAGTGGACTTGAATATAACATTCACTGAGCTCCCATTATCGATCAAAATCTTTCTAAATCTTTGGTTCATGAGTTGAATGGTTATTACAAGCAGATCATTATGGGGGAATTGGACGTGGCTAGTGTCTTCTTCCGTAAAAATTATGGGATGTTTGTCAATTTGATGTTGCTTTGACAATCACTGCTCCGGGGTGAAAACTATGCCATCATGGGTTTTTAGCTCTTGGATATATCTTTTCTGGGCCTCATTGCTCATGTCGACCAAATGAGGTCCGTCTGCGATCGTGGCTATGTCTCTTCCCTAGACATGAGGATGGATGAGTTGGGTTTCCAGAGCTGGGAAAGCTGGCGGTGGATTCAATTTATGTCCCTGAACTGGTTGTGGATTTTGCACAGCTGACAGATTGGGAGCTACCCGATTTCGAGCGTACTGTGCTAGCGGTCCAACTTGAATGAGTGTTTCAATCTCATCTTTGAGTTGATGACAATCTTCTATATTGTGGTCGATGTTGTTGTGATAATGAAAAAACTTGGTTGGATCTCTTTTTGCCCGCTGATTTCTCAGGGGTTCAGGTTTCTTCTAGGGAAGGCAGGTAGAATTTGTCAGGTTTATGTGTTCCCGCATATCCGTTAGGTCGGTATAGGCGGTGAATATTGAAGTGTACTTCTCTTCGGTCTTGTTTTTATTTGACCCTGCCTACTCACATTCTTCTTTTCCCTTTCTCTTGTTATTATTCCCTACCTGGTTATTATGGGTAGTGAGCTGAACCGTAGCTGTAGTATTTGTAACCACTCTAGCGGGCTGAGTGGGAATTTGGCTAGTCCCTGCCATTACGGATTCTCCATTCTCAAGGTTTATCCATTCTTGAGCTCGGGCCAAGAACTCATCTGTATTCTTTACTCCCTTCTTTTGGAGTTCTTTCCACAATTCACCTCCCACGTTGATTCCTGATCACATTGCCATGAGCTTGGATCTATCATCAGTATCCCTAGCTCGAGCTGCTATGTTAGTGAACCAGTTTATGTAAGCCTTGAGAGACTCATCCGATTGATGTTTTATATTGGCCAAGGAATTGGCTTCTACTCGTACTTTTTTTGCAGCTCGGAACTATTTATTGAACTCTGTCGATAGCTATTTCTAGGAGGTGATTGAGTGCCTTTTAAATTTATTAAACCACAGCTTGGCTGGTCCTGTCAGTGTTGCTGGGAATAGGAAACATTGTAGGTTGATGTTTACATTATGGGCTCTCATCAGAGTATTGAAAGTCTTAATGTGGTTTGATGGGTCAGTGGTTCTGTCATAGGTAATCATGTTCAGTATCTTGAAACCTATTGGATATAGAGTTGCAGCATTGTGAGGAGCGAAAGGTTCGAGCTCCTCATCAGAATCACAATCGTTTTGATTTTTCCCGGATAGGAGGCGCTTCATTTGCTCTTCCATCATAGTGAGTCGCTCAAGGGTTGTATCATTCACTTCCGGGTTATTTGGGAGCTGATTATTAGCTCCCACCCCGGTCTGCATGTTATTTGGGTTATTGTCCCTTCAAGCTTGAGCTCCATTAATTGAGATGTTCCCATTTTCATGCCTTATTGAAGGATTTTCCCTCGTTTGATTATAACTCAAATCGTTATTGCGAGCTTGCTGACCCCGTTCGGCATTCAAATGATCGCGTACGTCGGACTGATGGTTAAAGCGAACACTCTGAGTTGAATTCAAATGACTCCTCAAGTCGATTTCCTGCCTTCGAGAGTGTATTATGTGCACACTTTTCGATCTACCCTCATGACGACTTTCTGTCCAGTAACTATCTTTAGTGAAGCTTACCATTCACAGATGAGGTCATAGTGCTTGGTTGTTCACGAGAACTTGGAACCCAGTATCTCAAGATCATGGAACATATGTATCTTCTCTAGGAATAGAGTTTCTTTGGTTATTTTCGCGAGCTTGTGTGTTAACTTGTACCCGTGGAGGTGTCAGATAACAAATTGGTGATGGTGGGTGCCTTATTGGCGAGGCAATCCACCGTTCATCAGGGCGCACCAAGCTAGGTAGCTCGTTATCCACGCCAATATCTTAGACTGGTGGTACAGTTTACTCATTTCTTTGTACTTGACTAACTGTTCAGAATGGTGCTAGAGGATTCATGGGGACTTTTGCTCAGTCCCTGCTCCCCCATCTGATTGGGCTGAATTCTAGCGACGTGAGTTGTCTGCTCATTCCTGCGATTGTGAGCAGGTTGGTTATTTCTAGGAGTCTGTTATGATGGCACGGAGCTCAAAGTTGCGGTCCAAACAGAGCGACTCGCATTAGGATGGCTACGCCTGTGGGATCTAGTCCTATGGGACCCACTTACTCTCATTCTGACATTATTGTCGGTTGTAGGAGGGGGTAACCGTGCCATAATTTCTTCAATCCGCCTGTTAGCTTAGGTGAAGTGGCTCCTCAGTTAAGAATTCTCCATCTCTATAGCAGTGAGATAACCTTGGTTAGGGTTAGGGTTGTGGTGGGGCAAAGCTAAGTTGCCAGTATCACCGTGGTCGTCGTCCTGATTTTGGTGCTAATTTCTAAGACGATGAGGTATAGAGGTGCCCTCTCCAGCAGGATCAACCGTACGGAATTCTCCTTGATCTCCAGGTCTCTCAGACTCATTGTCGCACATTGATCGCGTCACCACCATACTGATATTTGGATGAAAATTTCGTGAAGAATTGTCAGCAAGACTAATCTACCTCTCAATGAAAGCACCAATCTATTGACGTGGTTTTTTTGCCAACAATAGATTAAGAAATCTGAACAAAGGTGATTAGGCTTTTGTAAACTGTAAATAATGAACACAAACAATTTTACGTGGTTCAGTGGTTAGAATCTACCTAGTCCACGAGTCAATATTATTTTGTTTGAGTACTCTTGGAGAAATTTTTTAAGACAATTTCTGCACAGATTTTGCATACAAAATTCAGTCATTTTTACTGTAAATTCCTTCTGTATTTATAGGGGGTTGATGGACAATTTTGGGTAACCGTACAATATTTGGTAACTTACAAGAATGGGTAACTTCCCAAATACATAAATTTCTTAAATATGCTATCTCACTTGATATCGAACATTTATTAGATAAATGTTACAAATATTAATTGTGCATATCAATCTCTGAGTTATGCGGGGACTCGTTCTTATGTGCTTCACAAGACTGTTGCGAGCTAAATGTGCTCCTCGAATTAGAGGTTATACGCCAGGGCAATCTAACCCGAGTGATGCTCAAAGCCTGATGAGGGCGATCTGGAACTTGTGTTACTCGGTATCTATCACACACATCTGAGGAGATCTGGAGGATCTCTAAATAGCCAAACTCGGTGACGTAACCTCGAGCTATTTAGTTTGGAGTTAATAATACATCTTCAGAGTTCAGTAACCTTTATTTATTGCTCGCCAACTATACCTCGAACAAGACGATTGAACTCGTATTTTTAGGATACAACAATACTGATGTCACATATACGATGAGATGTCCCTCCATGACATGTTCTTTTGGTGGGATATGATGATAGTATACCACTATGTGCCCAAGTTCATTTTTGCTTTCTGTTGATATTGTCAACTCTATTCTCTCTCTCAATTTGTTTTTGTGTTTGTTCAAGAGCATTAAAGAATGAGATTGTACAGACAAGTGTCATTCTTATTTTTATTGGTGCAATAAAATTTTATGGATGACCATTCTGAGAAGTTTTGTAAGGAATGTTGTTTGGTCTATAGATATGGATGGAATATGTTGCTCTTCAATGCAAACGTTCCATATATATAGAGATAGCCTACCTAGTTAGAGTCTAGCTAGCATCTCTGTGTGAAGTAATATGCTTGTTCAAAGTGGAGCTTGGGATGATGACATTGACAATGGTGTCTTCATATATTCTAAATACGTTTAGCAACTCAAATTAGGCATAACACTCCTTGTTTACATACCCTCAACTGCCAATGGTGTCTTCATATATCAATCGTATGTGGCACTCTCGTAAGTACTGAGAAAATTCATCTGATGTGTATTCACTGCCATTGTCTATTTGCAAGCATTGAATTTTCTTGTCAACTTCTCCTTAGACTATTTCTTTGAATTCTTTAAATTTTGAAAAAGTTTCAGACTTTTCTTTTAAAGAACATCCATATGTACCGTGAGAAGTCGTCAATGAAGGTAACCATGCACTGTATGTTGCTGATCGATGGTTGCTTAGGTCGCTTGAATACGTCATAATGGACTAGCTCCAATGGTGCTTTGGCTTTGAACTTTGAGTCTTCATACGGTAATTGATGCTCCTTACTGTATTGGAAGCCAACATATAAAGTCTCAGTTCTAACTCCAAGTTGAGGAAGATATTTTAGCATAGACTTCTTCATCATTACCTTGAGTTTATGATAGTTGACATGTCCTAGCCTTGCATGCCCCAAATCAGTTGTTTTATTCTTTTGAGTCTTGTCTACATAAGCTGACTTTGCTGACATTACATAGACAGACTCTAAATGTCACCTTTTCATCGTCAGTGTTCCAGAGATCTTATGTCTTCATATATCTTGACATCATGAGGACTGAGTATGACGTGATGACCTGGTGTCGTATGTTGCACCAATGACAGTAAGTTTTTCTTCATTCCAGGTACATGGTTGGAATCCTGGAGTTGTACTTCCTTTGAACTGAATCGTGGCACAATTTTTGTTTTACCGATATGGGCAATCAATAATCTTGAATTGTTGGTTGTCACTACCACTCGACCACCTTTGTACTCAATCAAGTTATGCAACTTCTCTTCATCTCCTACCATATGATTTGAGCAGCCAGAGCCGATTATCCAATCACTATTGTAGTCGATTGGTCTAGGAACAGTAACTGCCAGAGCTAATTCTCCTTCCTCCACAGCAAAAGATGCTTCAGCATCCCATTCTTCATCACTTTCCCATTTTGAATTTGATGTGACTGCATTTCCCTCTGCTGTTTGCTTCTAGGACCAACAATTTTTAGCAATGTGGCCCCCTTTTTCCCACAGTTGTAGCATTTACCATCATATCTATTGTTACTCTTAAATTGGCCACCCTAATTGTCTTTCTTTTGAGCTCCCCCTGTTTGGGAGCTTCCATGATGACCATCTTTGTCATCATATCTTCTAGAACCTCTGCTAGAACTTGAGCGGGGTCGACCTTTCTTATTACTACTAAAGACTGCTTCTTCGTCACTCTTTATTGAGACTCCAGATAGTTGTTTAGCCAACGCTCCTTGGTCACCTAGTAAGTTTTCTAATTTAGTAAGAGAAGGGCTTGGCTAGCCTTGTATTGCGGCAATAAACCTTCTATATTCAGCTTTAAATCCATGAATAATAATTCTTCTAATTCTGGAGTCTTACATACCAACAGTAGAGTATAATGCCGAGATTTCACGACAAAGAGATTTTATCTTGGTAAAGTATTGACTAATCATCATGTCGCGTTGTGTGATAGAGAGAAGCTTGTTCTCTAGAAGCTGTAATCTCACATCATTCTTCTTTGTGAATAGCGATGCAAAACTATCCCATGCTTCCTTCGGTGTCTTCAATTCCCTCATGTGCTCCAACATTTCATCTTCGACTGTGGTCTGAATAGCAAACAATGCTTTGCCAGCTCTAATCTTCCATTTCATCAAAGCAGTTGCATCCTCTGGTTGTGTGACATCGTTGCCTTTAAGTCTTGCCCTTGGAGATATGCCTTCATATGCAATGACCACGTGTTGTAATTTTGACAGTTAAGTTTCTTAATTCCACTAACCACTTGAAGATCACCCATCGTGGCTTGGCAAAAAATCTATCTTTTCCAAGCAAGCTTTATTTTGACAACAAACTTTGTAGTACTAAACCATACACGATCTCACATATAAACTTAACAAACGACTTAAAGGAAACTCTCTCAATGATAATCTCAATAAATCTTTTCTGATGTGGAAGATCAGTCAAAAAGTTGCAACCATAGAGCATACTCAGAATTTCAAAAGATCTCACAACTTTAGTTCTTGATACCACTTGTTGAGCACCACAACACGTGAAAAACGTAATTACTTTATTATTAGAAAAATAATTACACCAAGACTTAGATACAATATTTGATCACAACACACACTAAATACTGACACACTTTATTTTGGAGTACTCACTAATAATTTCTCTCACTCTTCACACAATCTTTTTAGATACACTTATATATTACTTAGACTCACAAACACTTTGTACACTCACTTTGAAAACACACACAACACAAATGACCCAAAGTCCTATATATATATAGATAGGGCTGAGCATTGGGCGGGTTGGTCGGGTTACAAGACATTTTTACCCGTCCAATGTCATAATCGAGTTAGCAAAAGTGACCCGTAACTTGCCCAATTAAGAATTTTTTTTTTAACCCGTCCAATAATTTGGGCGGGTTGGTCGGGTTAACCCGCCCAAACCGAAATTGTATTTTTTTTGGGCGGGTTGGTCGGGTCAACCCGCCCAAACAAAAGTTGTATTTTTTTTTTTACATTTTTGTCATTTTTTTCTTTTAAATACTAGTACTAATAGTGTGAAGTTTATCTTTTTAAGCTTAAAACAATATTTTAAATTATAGTAAAAAAATTAAAGCAAAACTTAATTAATTTATATATTTATTTGAATATATTAAAAATAATAAATTCTTAATTGGGCGGGTTGATAATTATTTTCAACCCGCCCAATGTAACAATTGGGCGGTTAAAATTTTAGTCGGTTTATTCGGGTTGCGTTTTTTTGCGGTTTTTTCGGGTTGGTTTGGGAGGATTATTCGGGTTGTAAAAATTTCTGCACAACCCTACATATAGATTGGGAAAGTCGGTTTAGTGAACTACTATAATTTTGCTAGAAATTTCTAGCATTGTTTTTGTTGGGCTTGGCCCAATAAAACCAATCATCTATGAAACTATAGCAATGACTAGAAAAGTCTAGAAACTTTGAGAGGCGATGGTGACTTCTTAAAAAAAAAAAGGTAAAAAGTTAAGAAGAATTTAGCCCGGTTAACACAAAAACAAAAAAACTAAAAAACACAAAAAATAAAAAGGAGACCATCGTGATTCGTGAGTAATTAGAGAATTTGTGGTTTACAGCAAAAAAAATTGAGAATTTGTACAGTTGCTTCAAAATTTGGTCAAACCCAATTTCAAAATTATCATCATTTATATATATAATTTATAATAAACATATTAAAATGATAATATAAAGTTGTTGTGGACATGGCTGCTTGAGTGGTCTGTTGTATTATATATATCTACATAGATGTATATGACAGAGCAGATATTTAATCCCATTTAGTTTAGTTTGACAGGTGTCGTTGTTGTTCTTGTTCTAATGAATTTTAATAGTAAGAGCTGAAGTGAATATCATGTAGACAAAAATGTTTAATGTATGTATTAAATGAAACTTTACATATCTTTCTTTGTAGCCAAAAGTAATGAAAAGTGAATAAAGATAAAGAGCTTAGACAATGGTCCCGCCCTTGACGTATTCAGTGAGAGCCAGGGCAACCAATCCCACCATGGCAACCCTGCCGTTCAAGAGCTCGGCGTCGGAGGTCATAACTCCATCGGACTTGGACTCCACGCTCACCCCTTTGAAAAGGGGTACCAATGAAGCCAGTGTGAGCACTATGCTCGTTCCCACGAACCACGACCCTCCACCGTTGCTTATCTGAGCAAACACATCCTGACCCTTCGATAGCTCCATTGCCATCGCCCCCATGAACCCAACCATTGCTAGCCTACCGTTGATTCTCTCCGGTGCTGGCCCACTGAATGCCAACACGTCTGTGAATCTTGTGCTCATCTGTTACCACACCAAAAAATAAAAAAACTCCATTAAATCATACATACATATATATATTTATATATATGTGTTTGTGTTTGTGTTTGTAATGCTTGTTTATTAGCTACCTTTGGCTTTGGAGGAGAAGGCGCTGCTGGCTTTGCTTGTGGTGGTGGCGACTCTGTAATAGGCGTTAACGGCTCCTTTTCACCATCCTGAAATTCATAAACAAAAGCACAAACAAACAGGTTAAGATTTATATACATAATACAAACAAAAAATTAGGTGTGTCTAGACATATCACACACACACATATATATATACCTCGGCCATGCATCTAACTCTCATGGACAAATGAGTGCTATTCCTGTACAACGTCTTAGGTAACTCTAGAGTGGTTCTATTCCTTGAAGCAGCATATGAAAATGTGCTAGCTACAAGAGATTGCATGGTGGCCATTTTGCTCTGAAACTTTAAGGAGCAGTTTAGGAGTGTCTTTAAGAAGTTAAAAGCTTTGTAAAAGAAAAAGCTTTGCAATTTTCAGTTGTATTATTAAGTTGATTTATATAGAAAAAAGAATTGAAAGAAAGTGATGGATATTTTGGCGCCACGTTTGTGATAAAATTTCCTCGGAGCTCAATGGGTCCTGTGGGGTTTGGAGAGACGTGGCCCCTAAGTTCACCATGTTGTACCTTTCAAGGGCTTTTGAGGCCACAAATAGGTCAAGTGGCAGTGTCCGGGGGAGCATTCTGGATGAAAATACGACCACTAGTCTCACCCACATAATGATTTTAAATTTTAGAAAAGTTTGGACCTAGTCATTGTTTTCTGTTTTTTGTTTTTAAAGTTGTGTTCTCAGGAATGAGAACAGAAAACTGTTTTCGTAATTTAAAAAAAACAAGAGGTGTTTGGTTAATATTTTCTAAAAACAATTTTTTAGTTTTATTTTTTTTAAATCTTAAATAAAATATTAACAAATATATTTACAAAGAGAAAAATATTTTAAAAGTTTGTAATAAATAATGAGATAAAATAATTTGAAAAAAATGATGAAAAATAAGAAGTGAGAAAGTAAGGAGAGAAATTTTGAAGAAATAGAAATTGAGAAGAGAGAAATTGATCCAAGAAAAAATGAGAGAGAATGTGATAAGAAAGAAAGTGAAGAGAGAGAAGTGAGTAGAGAGAAAGTGATGAGAGAGGAAATGACGAGAGAGAAAAAATGATGAGAGAGAAAATTATGATATATTAAGTGATGAGAGAGAAATTGATGTGAGAGAAACTGAAGAGAGAGAAACTAATGAGAGAGAAAATTATGTGACAATAAATGATGTTAGATAATAATAAATAAATAAATGATGTGAAAAAAAAAAGATAGACAAAATTTTTGTGAGAACAACAGAAAACAACTTTTTGTTGTTCTCAAAATTTTCTGTTTTTTGTAACTTTGCTTTTAAAAATTGTTTTATGAAAACAACACCAAACACCCCAACTTGTTTTCAAAAAATAATTTTTAGCTTTTAAAAACAAAAAACAGTTTTTTAGTTAAGGTGTCAAACACCCTCTTGGTTTATGGTAGAATATGATTATTAGTTCAACTTATTCTAATACTATTTGCTTTGTATCCAAGTATGTATGTATCACCTGCAATGATAAATGATTACCATAAACCATTTCAGACACTAAAACTTTTCGTAACGTTTGTGAATCTCTTTAGCAATCTGTGTTGCATTTATCATCTTTTTAAGGGGTAAAAACAAACAAAATATATTATTTCCATCATTTCTACGATCTGCTCCCATTGTTCTGGAAAATATTCCAATTTTCCAAGTAAATGTGATTTTCTTTGAACAAATATGTGGTTACAAATAGGACAGACAAGTGGGGCACCTGATAGACCTCCCCTCACTTATGTGTACACAACGAGAGGAAAACGTGAAGGGAAGGCTAAGTCAGCAGCTGAGGTGGGCACGACAGATAGTTAGTTAGAAGAGAGTTAGTAGAATGCGGAGAAGTGCACAGGCTTATGATGTATTACTGAGATTAGAATAAGAGTAAGGTTAGCTAGTTATTTGGGGTGTGGAGAAGTTAGAAGGCTGTAACCTTGGGAGAGAATTCAAGCTCTCGAATTCCTGATTATTCAATACAAACGTTCAATTCTTTTGCCATTGTTTCTATATTCCAACTAGTTGTTTACTAATTCTTGCAGAAAGTGCTTACCAAGTGGTATCAGAGACAATACGATCTTACATGGGTCCAAAGAAAGATGCTCAGATCGAGATTTTGGAGGGAAAAATAGGGTCGATGTGGTCGGATTTCCGCCGGGAGATGACAGAGGTTCGCTTGGAATTTTAGAGGTTTCCGACGGAACTTGATCTGCTTAAATCGGATGTTCAACGTATTCCAACATTGGAGAAGAAGATTGACTTTGTGGTGGGCCACCTTGCGCAGCTGATGCAGGCCACTGGACGTCCGACCGTCGACACTACAACTGCCAGTGACGATCGTCAACGTCGCACGGTTGAAGGGGATGGGTCATCTACGTCGGCTAAGTCTTTTGGGGACCAATCCATTCCTCCACCACAGAACCAGCCCGATCCCTTGGGATTTGCACATCATTTTGGTCGTGACTATCGGCCACCCCGAATGGGTTTACCATTGTTCTCTGGCGACAATCTGGAGGGATGAATTTTCAGAGCGGAACAATATTTTTTACTAAATTGATTAACCGAAGCTCACATGTCGGAGGCAGCCATCATAGGCTTGGAGGGAGACGCTTTAACGTGGTTTCAATGGGAAAACCAACGACGACCAATTTCTTCATGGGCAACTTTAAAAAACTTGTTGTTATTGCGATTTTGAGCTGTTCCAGTAGGCTCCTTGTCTGAAGAATTGTTGTCTATGCATCAGGATATCACTATGAAAGACTACTGGATTAAATGGGAGGCCGTCGCATCTCATGTTCCAGACGTGCCCGAGCATATACTTGAAGGCAGCTTCATGAAGGGATTGAAGGAGGAGATTAAGAGTGCCTTGCACATATTACAGCCCATGGGCCTGGCCCAAATTATGGAGACAGCACAACAAATAGAGGCGAGCCATCAATTGGGTTCAACGGGCCAGCCTACACAAGTAACATGTTCCAAGCCTAACATTAGCCTTATTATTCCATTTCGTCCACCTTTTACTCCATATTCGGCTAGATCAGCACAAGCTACCGTATCATCGACACCCGCTCTTAGTCCTTCCGGATCATAAAAAATGGTGGCAACTCCATCTATGAAACGATTGACTAAGGCTGAATACCAAGACAAAAAAGCTTGTGGGGTGTGTTTTAAATGCGATAAGAAATTTCACATAGGCCATGAAAGTGAACAAAAAGCTTTACAGGTCATGTTGACGATGGATGACGATGACTTGTCATATCCAATGGATTCTCCACCATCTACTCGAGAATCGGGTACCGAAAGTGTCGCAGAAGAAACCTTAGCAACTCTTTCTCTTAATTCCTTGGTCGGAATTAATTTAGCTCATACTATGAAATTGGCTGGCCATATTGGACAACAACCAGTCATAGTGTTGATTGATAGCGGTGCTACTCATAATTTCATATCCATGGGCATCGTCTCGACATCAGGCTTACCAATCACGACTACGTTTTGTTATGGGGTTCTTTTGGGCACAGGTGGCAAAGTAAGAACCAAGGGAATTTGCAGCCAAGTTGAATTGGATTTGGGAGCCTTAAGAGTGGTGATTGAATTTTTACCATTAGAATTGGGCGGGGCAAATGTTATATTGGGCATTAAGTGGCTGGAAACATTGGGCAACATGCAGGTTAATTGGCGTTCAATGGTTATGAAATTCGATATGGGAGGCACTTGGGTTACTTTACAAGGGGATCCCACTCTTTGCATATCTCAGATATCCTTGAAGGCGATGATTCAAACAGTGCATCGTGAGGGTCAAGGTTTTTTGGTTCAGTTAGGCACTTTGGTAGTGGATCAGAATGATGATAAAGGCTCTATACCACCTGCTGTGACTTCCTTATTGCAGAAATTCAATGGTGTCTTTCAAGTGCCTCTTGGGCTCCTGCCCACTAGGACTAGAGAACATACATTACTTTACGAGAGGGTGTTGGGCCCGTGTCAGTTCGACCATACTGTTATGCTCAAGCGCAGAAAGATGAAATTGAACGTTTGATGACTGAAATGTTGAAGGCAGGAATAGTCTAGCCTAGTACCAACCCATTTTCGAGCCCCATTTTATTGGTAAAAAAGAAAGATGGGAGTTGGCGATTTTTTTTCGATTATAGAGCCCTTAATCGCGAGACGGTAGCAGACAAGTTTCCCATTCCGGTCATTGATGAGTTGTTGGACGAACTATACGAAGCCACTATTTTTTTCCAAACTGGATTTGAAATTAGGGTACCATCAGATTCGGATAGCTGCTGTTGATATTGAAAAGACGACTTTTTGAACGCATGAGGGACACTATGAGTTTTGGTCATGCCTTTTGGCCTTACTAATGCACCAGCCACATTTCAGGCCCTTATGAATGAGGTTTTTCACGATTTTTTGCGCAAGTTTGTATTGGTATTCTTTGATGATATTTTGGTATATAGTCCATCTCAGGAGGCTCATGTTCGACACTTAGAATTGGTGCTGGAAAGGCTGTAGCAACACCAGTTGTATGCCAATAGGAAAAAAATGCTTGTTTGCTCTGCCAAGTGTGGAATATTTAGGCCATCTTATATCGAAAAAAGGGGTAGCAGTTGATCCTACTAAGCTCTCTGCAATGGAGGATTGGCTGGTTTCGATGACTTTTCGGCAACTACGGGGATTCCTTGGACTCACTGGGTATTATCGGAAATTTGTTCGTGGTTATGGCAGCATCGCACGCCCACTTACTGATCAGCTGTGAAAAGACGCTTTCAATTGGTCACCGGAGGCCCAAGAAGCATTTGTCAATCTCAAGCAAGCGATGTGTTCCGTTCTGGTATTGGCTCTCCCTGATTTTTAGCTCCATTTAAACTAGAGGCTGATGCCTCTGGGTCTAGTTTAGGGGCTGTTTTGATGCAAAAACAGCAGCCTATAGCTTTCTTCAGTCAAGTCTTGTCACCACGAGCTCGCACCAAGTAAGTCTATGAGCGGGAACTCATGGCCATTATCTTAGCTATTCAGAAATGGCGGCCTTAATTGCTAGGCAGGAAGTTCTTAGTGCGCACAAATCAGGGGAGTTTGAAGTATCTTTTGGAGCAGCGACTTGTTGCAACTGAACACCAAAAGTGGCTCACGAAGTTATTGGGGTATGATTTTTCTATTCAATACCAAGCGGACCTTGAGAACAAAGCTGCCGATGCCTTGTCACGCATTCACTAGGAGACATTTTTTGCTACCATTTCCGCCCCTACTATTTTGTCTATACCAGATTTACAGGCTCATGTTACGGCTGATCCACATTTGTCTAAGGTTATTCATGATCTCACTTTGGGTTGTGATGGAAAATGGTATTCTATGCAGCAGTGGTGTTTGAAATTTCGAGGGCGTTTGGTTCTGCCTTCTTCCTCTCCTTTTATTCCCATGTTATTCCCATATAGGGGGTCATTCAGGAGTGTTCAAAACTGTTCAACGCCTGCCAGCTGATCTGTATTGACAAGGAATGTGAAAGGATGTTCAGAAATATGTGGCTGAATGTGCCACCTGCCAGCAACACAAGTATTTGGCCCAATTGCCAATAGGATTTCTTCAACCCCTTCCGATTCCTAAACAAATTTGGGATGATGTATCCATGGATTTTATTGAGGCGCTGCCTATGTCTAATGGATTTGATATTATCCTAGTGGTGGTAGATCGTTTGAGCAAGTGCAACCATTTTATTTTACTCCGACATCCTTTCTTTGCTGTGACTGTGGCTACAGTCTTCGTTAGGGAGGTCGTTAAGCTCCACGACATTCCACGTTCCATAGTTTCAGACCCTGACAAGATCTTTATGATTTGTTTTTGGAAGGAGTTGTTTCATCTTCAGGGTACGATACTCAAGCACATCACGACATACCACCCACAGTCAGACGGGCAATTAGAGGTTGTAAATCGTTGCCTTGAGAACTATTTACGTTGCTTTGTGAGATCTAGACCAAGCCAGTGGGAAAAATGGATACCTTTCGCTGAGTATTGGTATAATACATCATACCACACTTCGCGCGAGCATGACACCATTTCTGGCTGTATATCACCGCGAGCCGCCTCCATTGGTGCGATTTGAGCAATCGACCACTACTGTTTCAGCTGTGGAAGAACAACTTCAAGCTTGCAATGACATATTGGATATACTAAAGGTTAATCTACACCGAGCTCAACAGAGGATGAAGCAACAAACTGATAAAAAAAGGAGAGATATTCAATTTGAAGTGGGAGATTTAGTGTACGTCAAGTTGAGGCCTTATCGCCAGCGGTCTGTGGCTAAACGACGTAATGAAAAACTTTCACCCAGATTTTTTGGTCCTTTTCCCATCCTCAAGCGCATTGGAGCTGCTGCATATCGACTTCAACTACCACCAGACTCAAGGTTGCACCCTGTGTTTCATGTTTCTTTGCTGCGTTCAGCTTTGGGATCACAACAACAAGCCACTGTTCTGCCACCTGGTTTGACGGCTGAGATGGAATGGATATTGGAACCCGAAAGGGTGCTCGATATTAGGCTAGGGACTCAGAAAACCCCACCACAGGCGCTCATTCAATGGACTCATCTACCTGCCTTTGAGGCCACTTGGGAAGATTTTTCCACCATTCAGGAACAATATCCTCACTTTCACCTTGAGGACAAGGTGAGACTTTGGGCAGGGGGTATTGATAGACCTCCCCTCACTTATGTGTACACAAGGAGAGGAAAACGTGAAGGGAAGGCCAAGTTAGCAGCTGAGGTGGGCTCGATAGATAGTTAGTTAGAAGAGAATTAGTAGAATGCGGAGAGGTGCACAGGCTTATGATGTATTACTGAGATTAGAATAAGAGTAAGGTTAGCTAGTTATTTGGGGTGTGGAGAAATTAGAAGGCTGTAACCTTGGGAGAGAATTCATGCTCTCGAATTATTGATTATTGATAACTCTACAAAATAGAGTTATTTGATCACTTTTTATGTGCTAATTGTTGCTTAATTCTTGAGTTTTTAATTGATTTATTAAGTTTCAAAGTATTTTTAAATTTATTGGGTTTATTTTGATTTTATATATTTTTGTGTGTTTTTATAGTTATTTTGTTGTAAAATGATGTAGTTAATTATTTGACTTATTGTAGTTGAATTTGAGGTAAAAAAATGTTGTATTATTGAACTTAAATGTTAAATTTAAATTAAGTTCTTTCAATGAATTAATATGATTTATTTTATAATTGAAAATATTTGATTATGACTTAATTTATGTTTATTTTGTAGAAAATTATTGTATTGTTGATGCTTGAAAAGCAAAGAAAAATGAAGGAGAAATTGGCATTTTTAAGGAAAAAGGAAGAAATTGTCATTCTTAAAAAGCTTTGGAAAAGCCTCCCCACCAAAGCCAAGCCCAAGGCCCAACGCCAGCTTTCATGCCTGGCCCAATCCTGCCCTCATCCGAAGCTTGATGCCCCTCACACCTGACCACTTCAGCAGCTGCCTCTTGAATTGATGCCCCTCACGCCTGGCGCCTCACCAGCCGAGACACTCCAACACAATTTCTTCCAGCCAGGTTTCTCCACCCAAGCCAGCGCCTGCCAGCCCACATTCCTCAGCTGCCTTTGTGCATTTTGAGCCCAACAAAAGCACCTTTGCTCACTTGTCCCATATGTTCAAAAATACCACTTTTTACCCCACTTTCTACACATTTTACCCCAAAACATCATTATTACACCCTATAATTTACTCCTATTTTTCATATTATAATTAATTAATTTAATTTAATTTATTTAAATTGATTATTTTACTACTTATTTTTTGGCTATAATTAAGGAATTAGGTGCTCATTTTAGAAAGAGGTGACCATACTACACATTCTACACTTTCAAGACCTCTCCATTTTCTTCTTCTTATTTGTTGTAAATTTCTATGTGTTTTTAGAGGAAAAATTTGGGTGTTCATCCTCCAAATTTTCCTATTTATGTTTGTAATTTTTATTTTGTATTTTCTATTCTAGTTATGAGTTTATAATCTTTTTAAAATTATTAAGGTGATAATGAAATAATATGTAACTAAATAGTATTTATTTTGTATGTTGATTTCCCATTTTGTGCAACAAAGTTTATAGATTTTTCTTGTTCAAATATCTTCTTTCATCTTAAATATCATGTATTTTGGATTGTTAGCACATATTTACACTTTGTTATTCATTAGTGCAAAAACATAATATTATTTGTGTAAGATGTGTTATTAAATTGTACACATCCATGCGTAGAACAAAAATATTATGTTTTGCCTTATAAATAATGTTAATTGATTTATTTGTTATTTCATTAGGTTGATTTATATTAAATACTTTGAAATTATAACTTTTTGAAAAGTGAAGAAAAATCTTATCTTTTTAGAAGTAATTTGTGCTTAAAATTATAAATCTATTTGGAAAATGATAGTTTGATTTATTTTAACTATCACTAAAACTTGAGAATCAATATACTTTTAAATATTATTAAACTTACATTTTGTAGATTCTATTATCTTAATAATCTTTATTTTACCATATTGTTTACAATTATTAATTTAGTAATATATATTGTCTTTAATTTCTATATTATTGTCTTTTATTTTATTTTCCTTATTAAAAAATCTCTTCAATCTTTGGAGCTATGTTAGAATTTATTAATTTTGATTTAAAATAGTTTTCTTTTTGATTTTAGACAACTCTTTTGGGTTCGATCTCGTGCTTACACGAACAGTATATTCTATATACGATTCGTGTACTTGCGAGTATAAATATTTAAAATATACCCGTTTTGAATCCATCAATTATTCAATACAAACGTTCACTTCTTTTGCCATTGTTTCTATATTCCAACTAGTTGTTTACTAATTCCTGCAGAAAGTGCTTACCAGCACCTCATAAGCAAAAAAGCATGGTTTCATTAATTGTTGTAATTTGTATGCATATATAAAAGCTAAGTTTATTTACGGATACGGAATACATAAAATATGTAATATGTAATAATAATATCACTTGTTCTGTAATAATAAAAATAATTATTACCATAAAAAAAAATTTCAAGGTATTTTGTCTTACAAGTTTGGGCCATTAGAGAAAATCTACACAAAAATGGACACAAAATAAAACATAAAATTGTTATGGAGTATTATAACATTTCACATCACCATTTTTAACCAAATTGATTCCTGGAAGTCGTTGTAACCTTTTCCTTCATTTTAGTTTCACTGTGAGAAGCTTTCCAGAGAAAGCATAAAAGATTTTAAGAGAGTTGCCTTTGCAGAGTAAGTACAGACTACAGAGCGTTCTCAAGTTATGAGTTGAAGAGAAATCAGGCAAAAAACGGTATATAACAATCTGGTGCCAAATTTGAAAGGAACTTTTCATGGAAAGTATATGTGGAAAAAAACGGCACAAATGTAAACCTTTAAGCAATAATATAATATGTAACTTTGATCAATTTCAACATAAATATCCATTAAAATTGTGCTCTTTTTCTCTGTATTACTATTGTTTTGGTTGCTGTATCAAAATTTAAATAGAGCAGAAGACATTAACAAGGGAGAAGTTACCAAAATCAATTAATATATTTCTAACTTCAATCAAACTGTGAGCTGGTGATTTTCTTAATCCAATTTCACTCATTATTTGTCTCAAGTTTTCTGCATCCTTCCACCTACCTTATCTAGCTCAAGCTCAAACTGTGAAATATTCAACAAAAAGAGAAGACAACGAGATGAAAAGAAGAAAAGTGGCTGCTATTTATTGCAAATTAGGGTTAATACAATGATAGAAAAATATACTATTTATACTAAACTCATAACATGAAAAAGACTAAAATAACCCTTACAAAGAGAAATAATAAAATAGCCTTATAAGTTATTAATAATTACTTTAACACCCCCTCAAACTCACGATGCTGCAGCAATAAGCATTGAGAGTTTGCCAACTAGAAGGCGAAAGTGTGAAAATGATGTGACTTGGTGAAGAAGTCTACAATCTACAAATTGGAAGGAAAAGGCAAAGCAATGGTGCCAATCTTTAGGTGGCGACGAGTAAAATGACAATCGATCTCAATGTGTTTGGTGTGCTCATGAAAGACTGAGTTGTGAGCAATCTGGATAGCACTTTGGCTATCACAATACATAGGAGTGAGATGAGAAAGAACAACACCCATATCTGTAAGTAACCAACGTAGCCAAACAATCTCTTTGGTTGTTGATGACATAGCACGATATTCTGGTTTAGTAGAAGATTGAGAGATCACAATTTGTTTCTTACTCTTCTAAGAAATAAGAGAATCACCCAAAAAGATATAGAAACCAGTAACTGACTTACAATCTGTGGGATCACGACCATGATTAGCATCAGAATATGCCCGTAGCTCCAAGGAAGAAGTAGATGGAAATAACAAAATTTGGAAGATAGTACCCCGAAGACACCTCAAAATACGAAGAACATCTGCCCAATGAAGAGTAGTAGGAGAAGACACAAACTGACCAATAATATGAATAACATATGCAATGTCTGGACGAGTAATAGTGAGGTAGACCAAACTACCAACAATTGTGCAATATAAGGTGGGATCTTCCAAAGGTGTACCATGAGAAGGAGAATACTGAACATTAAGCTCACAAGGAGTGTCAACAATTTTAGTATCACTAAGACGAGCTTGCTCAAGAATTTCAGTAGTACATTTTGACTGAGAGAGAAGATAACCTTTTGGAGAGAAAGCAACTTCAATACCCAAAAAGTATCGCAGAGAACCCGAATCTTTCATCTCAAACTGACGAGCTAATTCAGACTTTAACATTGCAATTCCATCAACATCATCACTAGTAATAATCATATCATCAACATATAAAGAAAGAAAAATACGACGTGCAGTGGTACACTTGACAAAGAAAGTTGTGTCATGATCACTTGGGAAAAATCCAAAGAGAGATGGTAACAATAGAAAAATTCTCAAACCATTCTCGAGGAGCCTGTTTGAGACCATATAAAGCTTTCTTAAGCTTGCAAACTTCTCCATGATCATGAGGAACACCAGGAGGAGGAACCATGTAATCTTCTTCATTCAAATCAACATTAAAGAAAGCATTCTTAACATCCATCTGGGTTATATTTCATTGACGAACATATGCAACTGCAATAAGAGTACAAACAATATCATTTTTGCAACCGGAACAAAAGTTTCCTCATAGTCCATACCATACTGTTGAGAGAACCTTTAGCCACCAATCTAGCTTTGTAGCGTTCAACAGACCCATCAGACTTGGTCTTGATTTTGTAGAACCAATGAGAACCAATTGTACGTTTACCATAAGGTAAAGGTACTAAATCCTAAGTATTTGTCTTTTGCAAAGCTGAAAGTTCTTCATTCATAGCACGCTGCCAAAGGGGGTTAGTAGCTGCCTCTTTATAGGATAAAGGCTCAGGCAGACAATCAATAGAAGTTAAAAATGATGTGAAGGAAGTATAATAAGACGAAAAAAAAAATTGGGTAGTTTAGTAGACTTACGAGTATGATAAGAATAACAAGGAGGATCCACAATTTCAAGAGCATCTTGAACAGCTGGGCGGAGGGGCATCAGAAATGTTAGGCTGCGAAGTACCAGTATCAATAGCTCGAGACCTGCGAGAGTAATGAAGAGGAAAATGGACTATAGGAGCAGCAGTAGAAGATTCAGACTCTACAATTTGAGGAACTTAATGAGAAGAGGTACTTGTATGCTTAGATAAATGATCAATGTGAATAAGATCTGATTTGGTCAAGTTATGAGTAGTGCCAAGAATAGAAAAGAAAGGTATATGCTCAAGAAAAACAACATGACGAGATACATATAATTTTTGAGAAGTTGGATCAAAACAATGATAGCCCTTTTGACCTTCACCATAACCAAGAAACACACAAAGTGCAGAGCGTGACGATAGTTTGTACGCTCTACACTAGGATGAAGGACGAAGCATGTAGAACCAAAGAATCTCAAGGAAGAATAGTCAGGAATATGCCCATATATTTTTTCAAAAGGAGACAAACCTGAGGTGATAGAAGACATAACCTTATTAATTAGGTTGATTGCAGTAAGAACTGCCTCTCCCCAAAATTGACTAGGAACAGAAGATGAGAACAAAAGAGAACAAGCAGTTTCAACAATGTGTCTATGATTTCTTTCATCAACACCATTTTGTTCAGGGGTATCTGTACAAGAATTTTGATACACAGTTCCATCTAAAGCACGCAATTCACATAATTTATTTGAAGTATATTCGCCACCCTGATCACATCTAAAACACTTAATAACAATAGCATGTTGAGTTTTTACATAAGCTCGAAAATGATTGTAAATATCAAAGTAATTAGAATGGTGTTTCATAAGAAAAAACCAACAAAAATGAGTGTGATCATGAACAAATGAAACATAATATTGAGACCCTCCTTTTGTAGCAATAAGAGAGGTTCCCCACACATCAGAATGAACCAAGTCAAAAGGTGCAATAGAAGAAGAAGTACTTTTATTGAATGGTAAAGCAGAAAAATTTGCAAGTTTACAACCACTACAATCAGAAATATCATGAACTTGCAAATTCCCTAAGGTTCCCGTAGAAGCTAAGAATCTTAAACGGGAAGCTGAAAAATGACCAAGGCGAAAGTGCCACAAATAAAAATTAGGCGATGAAGGAGACAAACGAAAAAAAAGACAAATCAACACTAGGAGCTGTGAATACTGGTAATCTCAACTCATCTAAAACATACAAGCTTCCCTGTAACACCCTGGATAACCAAGACCGTTACACTATGAGTTTATAAAGTGCTAGACTTGCTAATCAAGTCATTTAATTTAAAACGTGCTATTGAAACTATAAAGGAACTAGGGTTAAAATGTTTTGGTCACAAAAGCCACATTTTCATTAAGAGACATTGTCTGTTTTCGCGGGATCCAAAAAATAATAAGTTTAAAGACCGTTTACAAAAGTCATAAGGTTTAAGTATAACATCAAGCCATATTAAGGCAAAACAGACAGTTAGGCAATCCTTGTCCTAATCCACTCCTCGACCATGGTGATCGAACAGCTGGCTATGTACATTCAGCCCCGCAGCTCTCCATCTCAGGATTGGTCCAGCTTGCCTTTGCCTTTACCTGCACCACGTAGCACCCGTGAGCCAAGGCCCAGCAAGAAAACACAACAACAGAGCATAAGCAATCAACAGACAAATCAATATCGCATATTGCATCACATATTCTTAACCATGTAAACATCCAGTATAGTCAGGTATTCAACATTCTAAACACATCAACTCATATCATATATCAATTCACAAATGATAACTAGGGCTAGCGCCCTCAGGCCGCTCCCTCCGTTATCCCACTGGCTCCGGCCCGCTTAAACCGAGCTCAGTGAATATTAAGCTGTCCTCGGCTACCAGTGGCCAAGCCGCGCCCTGTGCGCAAATATTGTGTACGTCACCCTTAGGCCGCTATCACATGTCCCATGGCATGATACCATCATTGACATAATACAAATATCGGGAGCACTTAGTCCCATCATAAACATATAACCGGGTGCAGTTTTCTTACCTTTCGATTCGCTAGCTTTGATCACTTGACTCTTTGAGCACGATCCCTCTCGAGTCCTAGCGCTCACCTAAACACAACCATAGGCCAAAGTCATCATCAAACCTCAAGTCCAAAACCTAGCCTCAGGGCCAATCCCGAGCCCCCGGGAAGTCCTAGTTCCACCAAACAAGGTGGTGTAATCAAACCCCAAACCCTTGGTCAAAAACCCTTGCAAACAACCCTAAAATCCCTTTATGAAAACAGGGCAGTGCTACAACGCTCTTAGGAGGGCACTACAACGCTACAAACAGAAGCGAAATCCCCTCAGCATGCATGGCCTAGCGCTGTAGCGCTAGTCACAGACAGACCAACACCAGTTTTCCCTTCCTACGATTTCCTCGAACCAACCTCAACCAAAACTTCTCCAAACCTTTACCAAACTCAAAAACAACCTTATGAACATACTCCACTCATCCCAAGCACCCCAAATACTCAAAACCCAATCACATGCATCTCTAATCCCAAAATTCACCATAGCTGTCCCTAAGCTCAGAAACTTAGCAAAACCAGTCAAAACATCAGAGTTAGAGGCTTAGAATTTATACCTTTGATGGAACTTCGACCTCAAGTTGTCTCTAGACCTCCTTGGCTTGCTTTTCCTCAACCCTTGGTTCCAAATTCCCTAGAATTCCCCATCAACACAGCTTAGATAACTTAGTTAAGAACCAAAACCAGAACTGAAGAGACTTACAGAATTTTACCTAAAGTGTTGGTGAGTTCTTGCTAAACTTCTGCCAATTCCTCAAACCCAGCTTAGGTTCCTTGATGCTCAGCCTAACCTAGCTCTCCTCTGAGCTTTGCTCCAAAAATCCTCAAGAAACTAATGAAGGAAGCATAAACCGACCTTAGAAAACTCTCTCTGTTTTCTCCCTTTCTTTTTCTTCCTTCTCTCTCTCAGACTTCTACACTTCTCTACAATTTCCACTAACATAAAGCCTCAGTAATTCCCATCTTTAGAAAGCCAAATGACCTTAATGCCCTCCCCTTTATTTCTAACCCTTTAATCCACTTAAGGGCATTTTAGTCATTTTACCCAATTCCCGCTAACTCCTCGAGTGTCTCTAATATTTACCGCTTGATTCCCGATACCTAACTAATCACCAATAATATTCCTCGATGTCAAAATAGATCCCAATATAATCACTAAATTCCCATTTATACCCCTAGGCTCACCCCGAGCCGGGTATAAATCCCCGCCATGACTTTTTCGCTACTTTGCTCACTAGGATCGTCTCGAGTCACAGATCACAGATATATCCACATAATAATGTGGTCTCGACAATTATCACATACATCAAAGCAGTTATGCCCATAACGGCCAAAATTACGATTATGCCCTTCTAACCTAATCAGGGCCTACACGCATACTAATACACATAGTCATGCATCTCAGGTATTCAAATAGTCATATAACATGCTTTAAATCATAATCATGCATCTTACTCATTAAAATCACACATAATTCCCATTATGCCCTCCAGGCACACTAATCAAGGTCCTTAAGCCTTATTAGCAAATTTGGATCGTTACAACTATCCCCTCCTAATGAGAATTTCGTCCTCGAAATTTACCTAAACAACTCGGGATATTGATTTCGCATCGCTGCCTCAAGCTCCCAGGTTGCCTCCTCGACCTTACTATTCCTCCACAGCACTTTAACAAGAGGAATCATCTTATTTCGTAATACTTTATCTTTTCGATCCAAGATCTGAATTGGTTGCTCCTCATAAGCCAAATCTGCCTGTAACTCCAAATCTTCGTACCTCAACACATGAGTCACATCTGAGACATACTTCCGAAGCATGGAGACATGGAATACGTCATGAACTCCAGACAACGATGGCGGCAAAGCTAACCTGTAAGCCACCTGACCAACCCTTTCCAGGATCTCGAATGGTCCAATGAATCTAGGGCTTAGCTTGCCCTTCTTTCCAAACCTCCTCACCCCTCGCAATGGTGAAACTCGGAGAAAGACGTGGTCCCCAACTTGGAACTCCACGTCCCTACGCTTAGGATCAACGTAGCTTTCCTGTCTGCTCTTAGAAGCGAGCATTCTAGCCCGAATATTCTCTATAGCTTCATTTATCTTCTGAACCATATCTGGCCCCAAATATCTCCTCTCACCCATCTCATCCCAATGAATGGGTGATCTACACTTCCTCCCATATAACATCTCATAGGGAGCCACTCCAATCGTTGATTGATAACTATTGTTATACGAAAATTCAATCAACGGAAGATACTTATTCCATGAACCCTCAAAATCAATCACACATGCTCTGAGCATATCCTCCAATACTTAGATCGTCCTCTCAGACTGTCCATCAGTTTGAGGATGAAAGGCTGTACTGAACTTTAGCTGAGTCCCCAAAGCCTTCTGCACACCACCCCAAAACTTGGAAGTGAAGATAGGATCCCGGTCCGACACTATAGACTTAGGAATCCCATGGAGACGTACGATCTCCCTCACATACAACTCAGCATACTGATCCACAGTATATGTCGACCTCACTGGAAGAAAATGGGCTGACTTGGTGTATCTATCCACTATCACCCACACCGAATCATGAAGCCTCACTGTCCTGGGTAAACCTCCCACAAAGTCCATATTAATGTCCTCCCATTTCCATTCAGGAATACCCAAAGGCTAAAGCAACCCTGCTGGTCGCTGGTGCTCAGCTTTCACCTGCTGACAGGTTAAGCATCTGGCAACGTACTCTACCATATCCTTCTTCATCCCGGGCCACCAATACAAAGTTCGCAGATCCTGATACATCTTCATGGTACCCGGATGAAGTGAGTACGGTGTCGTATGAGACTCATCCAGTATTTCTCGTATGATCCCCTCATCAGCTGGAACACAAATCCGCCCCTGATACCGAAGTAATCCAACCTCAGAAATAGAATAGTCCTTAGTTACTCCCGCTAAGACATCCTCTCTAACCCTCTGTAACTGAGCGTCTACCAACTACCCTTCTCTGATCCGCTCTAGCAGAGTCGACTGCAGAGTAATATTAGCTAACCGTCCTACCACCAACTCTATCCCTGCTCTAACCATCTCATCAGCTAACTCCCTTGAGATCTGAATAGAACTATATATCTGACCTGGACCTCTGCGGCTCAATGCATCCGCCACCACGTTGGCTTTCCCTGGATGGTAAAGAATATCACAATCATAATCCTTTACCAATTCCAGCCAACGCCTCTGTCTCATGTTCAGGTCCTTCTGTGTAAAGAAATACTTTAGGCTCTTATGGTCAGTGTATACCTCACACTTCTCCCCATACAAATAATGCCGCCAAATCTTCAGTGCAAAAACCACTGCTGCTAGCTCCAAATCATGGGTAGGATACCGTTGCTCATACTCCTTCAACTGTCGTGATGCATAAGCTATAACCTTCTCATTTTGCATCAACACACAGCCTAAGCCCAACCTCGATGCATCACAGTAAACAACAAACTTCCCTTCCCCCGAAGGAAGACTCAACACTGGCGCTGTAATAAGTCGTCGCTTCAACTCCTGGAAACTGTCTTCACATTTGTCCGACCAGATAAACTTCAGATTCTTCCGTGTCAGTTCTGTCATCGGTGCTGCTATCTTTGAGAAACCCTCTACAAACCGTCTGTAATAACCTGCCAACCCAAGAAAACTCCGCACCTCCGAGGCATTCCTTGGCCTCGGCCAATCTCTAACCGCCTCTATCTTAGATGGATCCACCTTAATCCCATCTGCACCTACGATATGTCCAAGGAATGTCACTTCTGGTAACCAAAACTCACACTTCTTAAACTTAGCGTACAACTGATGCTCCCTCAATCTCTGAAGAACCTGTCGAAGATGAAGTTCGTGCTCTGCCTCTGAGCTGGAGTACACCAAGATGTCGTCGATGAAGATTATAACAAACTGATTCAGAAAATCCTTCAACACCCTGTTCATTAGATCCATAAAAGTTGCTGGGGCATTGGTCAAACCGAAAGACATGACTAAGAACTCATAGTGCCCATACCGCGTTTGGAAGGCCGTCTTAGGTATGTCCTCATCCTTGATCCTCAGCTGGTGATAACCAGATCGAAGATCAATCTTTGAGAACACTGTCTTACTCTGCAGCTGATCGAACAAGTCATCAATCCTCGGTAGGGGATACTTATTCTTGATAGTTAACTTATTCAATTCTTGGTAGTCGATGCACATTCTCAAAGTCCCGTCCTTCTTCTTTACAAAAAAAACTGGAGCACCCCATGGCAAGTAGATAGGTCTGATGAATCCCAAATCCAGAAGCTCCTGCAGTTCTATCTTTAATTCTTTCAGTTCCGCCGGTGCCATTCTATATGGTGCCCTCGACACTGGCTTTGTCCCTGGCGCCAATTCAATAACAAACTGAATCTCTCTACGCGGCGGCAACCCAAGCAAATCCTCAGGAAACACATCCAAGAACTCGCAGACTAATCTGGTCTCCTCCGGCCCAACTGGTGAAACTCTGGTGGTATCCACCACACTAGCTAGAAAACCCATACATCCACCCTGTAACAAATCTCCGGCTCTCAACGCAGATATCTTGTGTACGCGGGGTCCATGCACCGCTCCCACAAAAACAAAGGGATCCTCGCCCTCTGGTTCAAAAGTCACCATCTTCTTCCTGTAGTCAATGGTAGCTCCATATCTAACCAGCCAATCCATACCTAGAATCATATCAAAATCCTCCATACTCAACTCAATCAAATCTACTGACAACTCCCTACCATCAACTATCACTGGCAGTGCTCTAATCCACCTCCTAGATCCTACTAGTTCTCCTGTAGGCAAAATAGTCCCAAACCCTGAAGTACTAAACTCACTAGGTCTACACAATCTATAAATCACCTTATCAGATACAAATGAATGGGTAGCACTAGAATCAATCAAAACAGTAAAAGAAATGCCAGCGCTAGAAAGCTGACCTGTCACTGCCGAGGGACTAGCCTCGGCCTCCGCCTGCGTCAGGGTGAACACTCGAGCTGGAGTCAAGCTGTCCACCTTCCCTGTCTCTCCCTTCTTCACTGCCGAGCAATCCTTCCTGAGGTGTCCCACCACCCCACACACATAGCAAGACTTAGCCCGACACTCGCCCAGATGGCGTCTCTTGCACCTCGTGTACTCCGGATAAGTCCTCCATGAATCACCGCCTCCCTGACGGCCACCCTGAGTACCCCGACCTCTTCTATCAAGACCAGGAACGGTCGGAGCCTCATGATTCTTCCTCTTCAAATCACTGGGGCCTCCGTCCCTACCAGAACTAGAATATGGAGGCACTGCCCTGCGGCCCTCCCTTCTCACAACACTCTCTCTCCATATCTTGTTATTCGCTTCCTCAGCGGTAAGAGCCTTCTCCACAGCCTGAGCATAAGTTGTCCCTCCCAGAACTGTGGTAATTCTCACATCTCGGGCTATCATAGCATTCAACCCTCTGATAAACCTATCCTGCCTAGCTGCATCAGTAGGCACAAGATCTGGTGCGAACTTCGCAAGTCTATCAAATTTCAAGGCATATTCTGTAACTGTCATACTGCCCTGAACCAGTCCCACGAACTCATTAATCTTCGCTTAGGACACTAAGTCTTCCTGTGACCCTTTTGTTTGCAAAAACTGCATTCATCAACCCCAACTTTTGTGTGAGGTTTATTCTAATGGTGAGTAAAAGATCTAGGAAGAATTGCCAAAACAGAAGGATTGAGTGCTGGGAGGATGCCTTTTCCTGATTGAGACTTGAGACAAATTTCATCTGCGAACAACTCACTGACTACTGAATCAACTGAAAAAAGTGGAGTACGACACAAAATAGAGCCACAAAGCCAGAGAGAAGACAAAGAGATGAAGAGAAGAAAAATGACTGATCTTTATTGTAAATTAGGGTTAATACAATGATAGAAAAATATACTATTTATACTAAAGTCATAACATGAAAAAGACTAAAATAACACTTACAAAGAGAAAGACTAAACTAGCCTTATAAGCTATTAATAATTACTTTAACACAAACAACCACTTTCCAGTTATCTCTCCAATTTCAACATTCTATGTATTACACAAGCACCAAGCAATGCCCCCATATAACATGGTTAGCCATAAACGTCATGCTTTTGATTACATCATAAGCCTCTTCTAATCGACCTGAACGGCCAAGAAGATCCACAATGCATGTATAGTGATCAGATTATGGTGTCACTAGCTTACTTTCAAACATATATTTGAACAAGTGCAACCCTTCATCGACCAAATCGGCATGGTTGGAAGCATGCAAAACAGAAGACAAAGCGACTTATTTTAGTCTCACCACAGATTGAACCATCTGATTAAAAAGTGAGACAACAACCTCACCTTGACCATGCATTCCATAGCCTGCAATTATCACATGGAATTATCACACTCCATGTGATTATGTCCTTCTCCTTTGTTGGGGATTTCACTAAACATCTTGTAAGAAGATTCTAAAATTCGAGCTTGAGAGTAAACATCAACCAAACTAGTAGCAACTTTAATGCTTATAAATGCTAGATCATAAAAGGTAAGAATGTATGTCCATTGCTAGACAAAAATCAACGGGAATGGAGTATGCATGAAGAAGACCATGATTGATTCCTTAAAATCAATTATACTTTTGTGTTTCGTCTGGATAAAATACATATAGACACTGCACAGGGACATGCTACTTTTTTCAAATATATATAAACATATGTTAAAAAATATATAAACTTCAATTGTGAAGTATAAAATTTATGCTGATTAAATAGCTTATATATATAATTAATTTTGAAAATCTACGGGATTTTTTTTTTTTATGGGAAAAGCTTAAAGCTACAAACACACCAAAACCCAAACACATATTGTTGACTAGTTTTTTCGCTAACAACTAATTAACCTAAAGTCTAAAGAAAAGAAGATTGAACTCAGGCTTTTTACGTGGTTCAGGTTGTGAATCAATCCTAGTCCACGAGTCACTTGTATAAGGATGTTAAGAACTTGCAAAGATCAAGTTCTCTTGGGGTTTCAGTATATGCTCACTCTGAAACAAGAATTCGGGATCCCTTTACAATGTGTGTCATAACATTATTTATAGGTTTCTAGGGCAATTAAGCTCATTAATTGGAGTTGATTATAATTATTCTCCCTTTATGGTGATTTATTACATGATAAATGAGCATTCTTGTAATAAACGAGCTGGTGGACCCACTGTGATGAATGTCAGCCCACTATTTTGTTGTGGGAAACGCCTTTGACACTGTCAGAGTGGTAGCTGCACGTTTTACCATATCAGATGACATTGTGGTATAGCCATTTTGCCGCTTGTACGGAGTCAACACCACGATCCAGGTGACAGTGAGTGTCAAAAAGTTGTCGGTGGTCCAGGGCCACTGTGCTTGACATATGGCTACCATTCTCTTGGGCCAGAGAAAGGTCCTCGTAGGCTTGGAGGAAGTGAACCGAGGGGACGGTCTTGCAGTAAGCCTTGGAGCACCATCTTGGAACATGGTCCTCGGGAATTGACGCTTCTAGGAGGAAAGAATCCTCTGGTGGTGGTGAATTGTGGTTGAAGGACGAGCTTACCTCTCGTGGAGCTCATAATAGGCTCTGGGAGACTTGAATTAGTTTATATGAAATCTTACTTCTCTTCAAAGTGTGTCACGTGTCACATGGTGAAAACACGAATAACATATGTTTTTTTAAGTAAAATGTATTGGAAAAAAGGTACATATGTGAAGTTGTAAACCTTTAACATGAATTTCGACATAAATATCCATTAATATTGGGTTCTTTTTCTCTGTATTACTATTGTTTTGGTTGTTGTATTAAAGTTCAAATAGAACAATAGATTTTACAAGGGAGTAAGTTGTTTTTAGACAAATGTGTATCTCAAGATATAAAACTACATTCTTTTCCTCTTATATTAAAGGATGAGCTTCATAGAAATCTTAGCGAAATTTGATCTGAAGGAGGAAACTAGCAAGCCCAAGGTGATGGCCTGGACATGGAGTAGTTTAGTTCTTGTGAGGAATGGAGAAGCTATGAAATTTTATATTTGTTTGAAGAGGAAGTGATTGGTTATGGGTACTATAGCCTCAAAGGAAGCATTCAAAAGTATTGATTATGGTGTGGTGGTCTAAACGAAAAGCTCAGTCGTATCACGTATGTCTCTCTTTGTTGAACAAATAGTAGTGAATTAAAGAGCGATAAAAGAGTTTCTAACAAGCAACAATGCAAGAAAAAGAGTCATGAATTTTCTACTGCACAGTGTAACCAGTGACAAATAACAAAGATGAACATTATCCTCACACAAATAAAAAATGGGCTGTTTTGGCACTTGATTTTAAGCTGAATTTGCATGGATTGTGACCATAAAGACTAACCTACGCTCTTTGCTGAAGTTCTCCTTGACTCTAACCATGAATGAGTATTAACTACACTGGGTCACATAAATCAAAATTTCAAGCTACCTGGAAAGCAAAAGATTCATCTTTTGAATTTGATTTCTTGCAAAGTTGTTATCGTGCACTACCAAGTAAACTAATTGAAATCTCTGTTATATTTTACAATATAACCCCTATCTACACAACTCAGTCACCAATTTGTAACTAAGGTCAATCTTGACCTTTGACATACACACACAAGACGACAGAAAAACACTTATGTATGTATATTTGTAATAAAGAGAGTTACTTTACTCTTTCTCAGATATGAACAAAACTTCGAGATATCAGAGAAGGTTCTTGGGCATTAGTAATTTGCACAACTAAGAACCAAGTTAGCAAAATCAGAGGTAAACAAATGGAGAAGAAGGACACAGATTATCGAGGTTCACCCCACAACTGGGCTACGTCCTCATTGAGCTCGCCTCAGAGATTTCGGTCTGCTCTTTGCACTATATAAATGGAGATTTACATAGTGTTTGAGCGATTCCGAGCCACACATCTGACTGGTAATCCTCTAAGCCTATTTCTTGTATTTTCTCTTTGTTTCTTTCACTTTCTTCCTCTCTATTTCTCACTCCTCTCTTTTCTTTCTATTACATGAAAAACCTCACGTTCTCTTTGGTACAAGAAAAACAAAGCTGGATCTAAAGCTTATATTGAATTTTGTAGTCTGGTAAGTCCCGAATACTATCGGCTAATCTTCTTTTATAGTAAGTAACTTCTGTTTTTTTTTTCAGTACTGAGTCGGTTAAACAAATTTGTTGACTTGTCTGTTGGGAGTTTGTTGTGATTGGGCTGCAATGGAAAAAACTGATTTTTAATTCTTGGATTAATTGATTCTTAATTCTTGGCTTATGATTGAATCTAAACAACAATTTCCACCTGGATTCATTCATAAGCCACTCAGTAAGTGCAAGTATCTCTGAGGGTCATAACTCTAGTTGTTTAATGGTCATCCACCATTAATGATCCCTAGCAAGTCCATGCAGTGATTGAACTTGTTAAGGGATACAACTTTAGTACCCATATCCGCTAGATTCTCATCAGTAGGTACCTTTTCGATCTATACAATTCCTTATGTCACTTTGTCTCTGATAAAGTGGTACTTTACTTCCACATGTTTGGTCCTGTCGTGAAAGACAAGATTTTTGCACAAGTGTATACCACTTTGGCTATCTGAATACACCACAGGAGTACCTTAAAGTAGCTTAAGTTCTTCCATGAGTCCCCTGATCCATATAGCTTCCTTGATGGACTCTGTTATTGGTATATATTCTGATTCTATAGTAGATAGGGCAATCACATGTTGTAGTTAAACCCTCCAGCTAATGCAGTTTTGTAAAATGCCCTATTCTAGTAATTGTAAAACTTTTACATGCTCATAAACTTATAAAATAAAGTCATTTATTATATGAAAAATCCCAGTGGGACATTGCTAAAACATGCAAGTTGGGCCCAATAGTTTAAAAAGAAAATAATAATTTTCATGCAACGTTTTGAAAATAATTAAAGTTCAAGTCCCATTGATAAGTTCTAAAAAGTTAAAAAAATAAACATCACATTATTCTTTAGAATCGGTGTTAAACTGATCGTTTTCTCGTCCATAGGATGGCCCCATGCCATACACACCCTGACGTTGGAACTCCCCACATCACCACGCGTGCCATAGAGAAATCCTATTTGCTACCTGGAAGGGAAAGTAAGGGGGTGAGCTAAAAGCCTAGTAAGGAAGTACAAATAACACACAAGTATACACAAAAAAACATGTTCATATTCATACATCGTTACACATCCTAAACATCGTTATCATAACCACCATCATCATAAACATAATCATTATAAATATTATCATCATAAGCGTCATCATCATGAACGTTATCATCATAAGCATCATCATCATAACTTTGTGAACATAGCCCACTAACTTGTCTATGTCACATCTTGAGGTAAACAGGATCTCTGGTACTTGAATAACCTCGGCGCGTCCGCCCTATGAGTTACGTCTTTATAACCTTAGTAACTCGGGTTACGTTTTCATATCCTTAGTAACCCATTTGTTGTGTCACGTTCATCATGCTAACAACCATTACATATCATACAACATTCAAATCACATACAATCCAGTCACATCAACACAAAGGAAATTTCATGATTTATCAACATCATCATATCATCACAAAATATCATTTCATACTTCATCATATCGCAAAATGTATCATCATACATAACATTCTATCATACAAACAATCTTACCATTCATAGCATAGATAAAGAAAATTCTATCTAACTTCCTTACCTCAGGTCCAAGCAAAGCAAAAACTGACAAACTTCACAATGAGCCTATAACCATAATCAAATAGCATTTTTTTAGCATCACATAATTCTTTTTTGTGCCCAACTCATATACCCCATGTGTGCATGGGCCATGCATACATGGTGAAAACTACTCATAATTTCCAAATAGGCATAATTACACATAAAATCACCAAAATAATAATGCAAATTATACATATATTACATGCATGATTTTTAAATAAAAACCATATGGTTGAACATTACACATATTTTTTAACGTAAAAGTGCATTTGCATGCGACATGCATACGTGAGAACATTGTTAAAAAGTGACGTTAAAAACGATAATTTCTATGCGCTTATTTCTATCGTTTTCAAAATAAGGATTTAGCAACATACGTTCTTACCATTATTTATTTCTTTTGAAATCACTAAGTTGATTAAACCTCTTTAAAACATTATTTTTATTTCATAAAAAAAATTTATTTAGCCATTTAAAGATATAATAAATCCATTTATTATTTTTAAATTACTTAGAAATAATAAAGGCTTGAAATTATTTAAATTACTTATAATATCATGTTCTCTTAGAAAATAACAATTTTATTTAAATTAATAAAATTACAAACCCATTTGAGAAAAATATAAATTTTAGGTGTGGGAAAAAATATATTTTATTTATATTATTTTAATACTAAATTTTACGTAGAATAAATTCATAAGTGATGATCAAATAATTATTTTTAAATTATTAAACTAAACTTTCAGCCACCATTTAATTTATTTAAAAATCACAAGTGAATTAAATCTCAACATTTTTCTTAATTGAAATAAAGAAAAAAAATCATATCTATTAAAATGAATACTCATAGTTACATTTAAAAATACTATTTTTAATATTTACATAGTTTAGGGTATTAATTTATTTCAACAAACACACAAAATTCATTTCAATTAAAAGACAACTTCTCATTTTACCAAAAAAATTCCAGCAACAATATATACTTTCAAAAATCACCATCTTGATTTAAAAAAAACTCATATTTTCTCTAAAAATATAAAAAAAATTGTAGGTATTTATTTGAGTAAAAATATCATTTTAATGTATATTAAAATTCCATTTAATTTCTTAAAAATATCATAGCACTTGCAAAATTATTTAAGCATGCAAAAATATTATTCTCATCATATTTGACACCATTTATACACAAAATCAGCAAATATATCAATTCATGAAATTCATCATTTTCATCATGCCTCACAAAATTCACACATTAATCATGCATGTTTAATCAACACAATTCAACACACAAAACCTAGCATGTTTCTACACCTCTTTTAATTATTTTAATGTTACCATTATCATACAGTAATTCATCAAACCACCTTAAAACATACTCACAAATTATAAACAAAATAATCATCTTTAACCTTGTTTAGAATATAACTCTTAACATATTTCTATCATGCAAGTATTCCAAGGGAGAACAAAACTAACATATACCCATTTAAAATCTTACAAACAACCTATCATGTTTCTAAGATCTTTAATTGATATATATATATATATATATATATATATAAAACAATCATGCTTTCAACACCATCCCTAGGCCGAAACCCTCATAGCCCAAAATAATCACATCCCTTCATAAAAAAAATGAAAACACCCATCATTATATCTAGTAGATCACAAATTAAAACCCTTGCATGCTTTCACATAGAATCTTTAAGCTAAACCATACCTATCATCAAATCATAGGAAAAGCCTTAGGCAACATATCATCAACACCACCATGCTTATGATTTGATGATCAAAACAAATATTCATAATATAAGAGATTTACATAACACCATATATCAATAATCAATACAATACACACATACCATGAGTATACATATAAAAAGGTTACAACCATAAGAACCAAATCAATAATAGAGGTTCCATTACCTCCTTTGATAGAAATCAAAGAACCCAAATTTGGCCACCACCCTTGAAATGCTTCCCTAGGGTTTCGAACATCAAGAAAAGAAAAACCACCAATATTCTCTTAGATTCTTTCAAGAGAAAGGGAATTCAAGACTAAAGAAAATAAAACAAAAACATGAACACATACCTAGGGGTCCTTTGGAAAGATCTACCCTTCTTCCTCTTCTCTTCTCCGTTTCTTTCTCTCTTTCTCTCTCTAGCCCACGTCCACTCTATCTTTTTCTCTCACTATGGATGACGGTCCCAAGCACCAAAAATGGCCTTATTTTAACTTAGCCCAAAATAGCCTAATGAACATAATGGGTAAGTTTCCTACTTGTGTTTTTTTTCTTTTATTTTTGATTTATTTGATTTATTTTAATAAGGGAAAAATAGGGAGTGGATAAAGATGACAAATCCTCTTCCATTTTTAACTAAAATTCCCCCAAATAAAATAGGAATGAAACCACTCACCTTCCCACTATGCTCACACGTTCACACTCTCCCCTTCCCTTTCTTTTATTTTTTTTCTTTTTTTTTTCAATTAAATAATTAAATAAATCTAATATAAGGAAACCATAAAGTGTGTAGAACATTCTATACAAGTGCACCATGCAACCATGCACATGCACACACTCAATAACTAGCGTGTATCACTACCTACCATGCACCTTGGTGCATTCAATCAAAAACTCAATTATTCACATATTAAAATAAATAAATAAACAATTAACAATTAAATTCACAAAATTTCTACCAAACAATCCTAACAATTAATTTAAGCATATAATAAAATAATTCACACACTTAAACAATTAAATAAAATAAAGCACAAAATTTGAATAAATAAAAAAAAATTAGTACACTACAAGTTTCCCCTTATTAGAAAATAGTAGGCAAAAGTAGACTTTCTATTATCCCTATCCCTTGCATAATCCGCATCACAGTACCCTTCTATACTAGGACTAGTATCTTATCTTTTAAACTTTAGGCCAACATCTATTGATCTTATAAGGTACCTGAACACCCACTTCATAGCATTCCAGTGCTCCTTCCCAGGATTAGCCATATACTTACTTCGGACACTTATTGCAAATGCTAGAATTGGTCTTGTACATACCATTAGGTACGTAATGGACCCAACAACATTAGAATAAGGTATCTTGCTCATAGTTTCTTCTTCTTCTTTGCTTTTGGGGCATTGTTCCTTGCTTAGGTGAAACTGGTTAGTCATAGGCTGCTTTGTACTCTTAGCACTTTTCATAGAAAACTTCTCAATAATATTTTCAATGTATTCCTTCTAAGTTAGAGTAAGTATACCTTTGTCTCTACTCTCTGAATCTTAATTCCCAATATCTTAGTAGCAACTCCTAAGTCTTTCATTTCAAATTCGGTTTTCAGCAATCTCTTCATTAGGTTTATCTTTGATCTCTCCTTACTAATTATGAGTATGTCATCTACATATAGGAGTATATAGATAACTTCTTCAATTTCGGTTCCTCTAAAATATAGACAAGTATCATAGTAGCTTCTAGTAAACCCTCTAATACTCATAAAAGTATCAAACCTCTTATTCCACTGTCTAGGGGACTGCTTGAGACTATAAAATGACTTGACCAGCTTGCAAACCATTTTTTCTTTCCCTTTTTCCTCAAACCGCTTTGGTTGTTCCATGTAGATATCCTCTTCCAATTCACCATGTAGAAATGAAGTAGTCACATCCATTTGGTCTACTTCTAGGTTGTGAATAGTGGCCAAAACAAGCATTATTCGAATGCTTTTATACTCCACCACTAGGGAAAAAATCTCTGTAAAATCAATACCTTCCCTTTGAGTGAACCCCTTAGCTACTTGTCTAGCTTTAAACCTAGGTGGCTCTTCATTTCTTGTACCTTCCTTTAGTTTGTACAACCATTTGCAAGCCACCAGCCCCTTTCCTTTCGGCCTTGGTACTAACTTCCAGGTTTTGTTCTTTGTTAAGGACCCCATCTCCTCATTCATAGCCTTTAACCATTGCTTTGAATCTTTTCCACTAATAGCTTCCTCATAGGTAGCCAGTTCCTTTCTTTCCAATCCCATGGCAGTAACAAAAGCATAGGCTAGCACTTCTTCCCAAACATTAAAATTGAATCTCTGGTTTGGTTTAGGAACTCTTTGGGCTTTGTCTCTTGCCAGTTGGTAGTCTTCCACCCCTTCTGGTCTTTTCTGATTTTTGTGTGTATTGATCTCTTCATCAACCATTCGTTCCACCCGATTTGGTTCCACCTGAATAGGTTCCACCTGTTCGGTATGGTGTTGGACTTGATCTAGTTCTTGTAGAGTGGTGTTATGTTGGTATTCTTTAGGAACATAGCTCACAGATGTACCTGCAGGGTTAGTTACTTTAGTAGTACCTACACTTGAGTCACTGTTAGTAATACAAGGGAAAATATCTTCATTAAAAATTACATCTCTACTAATATGAGTCTTTAACCATGGTTTTTCTCTCACCCATAGTCTAAACCCTTTTGTCCCTTCTGGATAACCTAAGAACACACACTTGAGTCCTCTAGGTTCCAATTTCCCAACACTTTGGTGTGCATAGGCTACATAACCAAACACTCTCAAGTGTGACAAGTCAGGAGGTTTTCCTGACCACATTTCCTTAGGGGGTCGTTTGGTATGCAGGAATCTGGACACGAGAATGAGAATCTGAACACTTTCTCATGTTTGGTACTGGGTTTGAGTTTTTATAACCTGGGAATCTGTACTCCAGGGGTTTTAACTTTTCCTGATTCTAAGTTCAAGTGAAACCCATCTGACAAGTGGTTTTCAGATACCCAGGAATGTGAAACACTTCAAAATTATTATTATTATTTTAAAAAAAAAATCTTAAACCAATAATTTTTTAGTTAATGACTTATTTTATTTTTGAAGCTTATAATATAAAAACAAATATACATGTATCAAAATATAAAATGATAAATAATATTTGTTTATTTAAAGAAATTGATTTGTGAAGCCTTTATATCATTACTTTAGTTTAAAATAACAAATGAAATATTATTAAAAATAAAATAAGGGTATTTTTTAATTTTAAAAATTATACTTGACTCTAGTATTCAATAGATGTATTTTTTTAATTATGTTATAAAATATTTCATGGGTAAAATTGTTTATAAATTATTTTGATGAAATATATTATTATATTAATTTTATGAAAATATGAAGAAAAAAATAAATATACATATATCAAACTATAAAATGATAAATAATATTTGTTTATTTAAAAAAAATTATTTGTAAAGCCTTTATATCATTACTTTAGTTTAAAATAACAAATAAAATATTATTAAAAATAAAATAAAGGTATTTTTGTAATTTTAAAAATTATACTTGATTCTAGTATTCAATAGATGTATTTTTTTTAATTCTGTTAAAAAATATTTCATGAGTAAAATTATTTTGATGAAATATATTATTATATTAATTTTATGAAAATATAAAAACTTAACAGATTCTTATGCACAACCAAATACAGAAAGTGATATTCCCAGGAATCATAGATAAGATTACAGTGCACAACCAAACACAATGATGTAAGTTTCCAGACTATCAGATTACCCTCTTCAACTTTCCCAGTAATATAAAAATTGTGAACTCCTCATATCAAACGGCCCCTAGGTGTCTTGCAATCTATTGCACCAGAAGGACACTGATTGATTAGATAGGTTGCAGTAAGAGCAACCTCTCCCCAGAACCCTTTTCCTAGACCAGAATGTATCAATAAACACCTCACCTTGTTCATGACAGTCCGGTTCATCATTTCTGCCACACCATTTTGTTGTGGTGTTAATCGAACAGTCCTATGTCTTTGTATACCATATTCCTTGCAATAATTGTCAAATTGCTCATTACAAAATTCCAAACCATTGTCAGTTGTTAATGTTTTAACCTTAAGGTTTGTAAAATTTTCCATTAGAACTTTCCATTGTTTAAATTTGTCAAAAGCCTCAATTTTTTGTTTTAAAAGAAAAATCCATACTTTCCTAGAATAATCATCAATAATAGACATAAAGTAAGAACAACCTCCATGAGTGGGTACCTTTTTGGGTCCCTATAAATCTTATTGAACATATTCTAAAATATTCTTAGTTTTATGAATACCAGTTTTAAATTTCAATATGTGATGTTTACCTAACACACATGATTCACAAAAATCCACTTTACTAACTGTTGACCGCGTTTTTGGCCAACGACGTGAGAACGTCAAAAATGACAAACCTTTAAGAGAAATAAAACGACACAGACGGTTTAATAAAGAAAATAAAGAACACACAAGATTTTTATAGTGGTTCAGCCCCAATATCTTGGTAATAGCCTAATCCACTTAGAGTTGTGATTTATAGATCTGTACTCAAGATCAGATGAACTGTGCCAACTGAGTTTCTTCAGTACCGATTGCAAAAATACAAGAATCCTTTCAAATACCAGCACTTTCTCTCTCTAGAATACTCAGACCCAAATTTCCCAAAAGTCTAGAAAGAAGGAGAAGAAGCCCCCTCTCTAATCCTATAAGCCCTCTATTTATAGGCTTAGGGTCATACATCTGATATCCCCTAGAATCGGGATATTTTATTATATTTATTACATTTAAATTACAAAAAACATTCAAAATGTAACAAAACCCCCCATTTGTGGGAAGAATGAGAGATTCCCGCGTATCTTGTTGAAGCTGTTTCTGGGAATCTTGACTTAGCCCTCCTCTAGCTAGTTGATCCTCCTCACCTCCACTTTGGTCGATCATACACATGCTGGTCGGACATACACTTGCTGGTAGAACATGCAAGTGCTGGACATGCACTTCTCTCCTCTAACATGACACTCTCCTCTAGCATGCCATTTCTTTATTTGGACAACCATGCACTGGTTGGACATATGCATAAAGACCAAATTCTTGGGCTCTCCTCGGACCACATCCTTGGGGTCTCCTAGGACCACTCTCTTGGGGTCTCCTAGGACCACTCTCTTGGGTTCTCCTCGGACCAAAGTCCCTTGGGCTCTCCTCGGACCACATCCTTGGAATCTCCTAGGATGCACTCTCCTTAGTTCTCCTAGGATGCACTCTCCTTAGCTCTCCTAGGACCACCCCCTTGGGGTCTCCTCGGACCACACCCTTGGGATCTCCTAGGATGCACTCTCCTTAGCTTTCCTAGGACCACCCCCTTGGGGTCTCCTCGGACCACACCCTTGGGATCTCCTAGGATGCACTTGGCTTAGTTATGACATCTTTCAAGCAGTCCAAACTCTTCACCAGTCTACCGGGTCACTTTATCACAACTCTGAGGAGTCAACATATTTATTGACTATTAATCTATCTTTTACTGACCATGCACTGCCACTTGTCACCTTTATTGCCACGTCATTGATCTCAAATTTTTGGGGATAACACTAACCTTGTCATTTCCTAACAAGTTTTGTTCACTCATTAGTTGTAGTCCTTTCTCACTTATATGCCCAAGCCTTTTATGCCACAAGTCAGCCTTTTTATCTTTTGGTATAGCTACTATAGTATTATAGCAGCTTGTAACTGGTTCTCCCTTCAAGTAGTATATGCCTTCATATTTCTGTCCTTTCATGATGATCATTGAGCCTTTGCTAAGTTTCATTGTACCTGCTTCCACTTTACTCACAATACCAAGGTCATCTAAAACACTAATAAAAATTAGATTTCGTGCAAGATTAGGTACATACCTAACCTCAGTGAGTGACCTTATAATTCCATCATACATTTTGAAACTTACAGTACCCGAGCCTTCAATTTGGAATGCCTGATTGTTTCCCAAAATGAATTTTCCTCCTTTAGTTTCCCTGAAATCAGCAAGAAACTTTTTGTTATTTGTCATGTGAAAAGTACATCCCGAGTCAATAATCCAATCGTCCTTGGAAAATGTTACTGCCATATAGACTTCCCCACTGTCATAACCACTACTTAGGTTAGCCGATTGATGATCATTGTTCTGTGATTCATTATCTTTTCCTTCATTCCTGCCTTTGTTCTTTCTTTGAAACAGATAACAGTCTCTTTTAAAATGTCCCAATCCATAGTGAAAGCATCCCTTCTAGTCATTTGGGCCTCTAGAGTTTGATCTGCCTCTACTGTTATGTGGTCCTCTAGAATGTCCCCTACTCTAACTTCTTGCTCTGTTATAGTGTGGCTTTCTTTGATGATGCCTTCCATGACTTAGGTTCAATTATCCATTTGTAGTTCCCTGTTTCCCAGTCTTCATTTCTAGGTCTTTGGATTTAAGAGCAGAAATTACTTCTTCAAGAGTAGTTTCTGTCCTACCATACTTAATTGTGGTCTTGACCTCCCTGTAGGAATTTGGTAGAGAATTAAGTATTATAATAGCTTGATTCTCATCACTTAAAGCTTCATTCTCTCCTGAATTAGCCAATTCGATATGCATCCTTAGAAATTCATCCAAATTTTGTTCCAAAGTCTTTGAATGACTCATTTTATATCTGAATATCCTTTCCTTCAAGAAGATCTTATTTGTGCAAGACTTTTGCTTAAATTGTTTCTCAAGTTTCTTCCAAATCTTGGCTGAAGTCTCTTCTTTATCCACAAGTCTTATTATTGAATTTGATAGATTGAATATGATTATGCCTGTGGCTGTTTCAAGAAACTCTTCTTGCTGAATCTTTGAAGTATTTTCTGTCCACTCTATCGGTTCCTCCACCACTCTCAGTAGCTTTTGCTAAGCTAGAAGTGACTTGATTTCCCCCCTCCATATCTTGTAATCACTGGATCCATCAAATTTATCAATGTCAATTTTAATATTACTCATAATTGAAAATTCAGAATTCAAGAAAGATAGAGTATGAATGTCTTCTCTTGGATCGTTCAAGGGAACGTCCACAAATTCCTCAGCTCTGTACTCTGCTTCTTGAGGATCTTGTTCCTCCAGTATTGCTTCTCTTTCTTATCACTTGTGACTGGGTTATCTTAGCCGAAACTTGGCTCTGATACCACTGGTATATTTTACAATATAACCCCTGTCTACACAACTCAGCCACCAATTAGTAACTAAGGTCAATCTTGACCTTTGGCACATACACACAAGGCGACAGAAAAACACTTATGTATGTATGTATATGTTTAATAAAGAGAGTTACTTTATTCTTTCTCAAATATGAACAAAACTTCGAGATATCAGAGAAGGTTCTTGGGCATTAGCAATATGCACAACTAAGAACCAAGTTAGCAAAATCAGAGGTAAACAAATGGAGAAGAAGGACACTGATTATCGAGGTTCATCCCACAACTGGGCTAAGTCCTCGTTGAGCTCGCCTCAGAGATTTTGGTTGGCTCTTTGCACTATATCAATGGAGATTTACACAGAGTTTGAGTGATTCTGAGCCACATATCCGACCGGTAATCCTCTAAGCCTCTTTCTTGTATTTTCTCTTTGTTTCTTTCACTTTCTTCCTCTCTGTTTCTCACTCCTATCTTTTCTTTCTATTACATGAAAAACCTCACGTTCTCTCTAGTACAAGGAAAACAAAGTTGGATCTAAAACTTATATTGAACTATGTAGTGTGGTAAGTCCCGAGTACTATCAATTAGTCTTCTTTTATAATGAGTAACTTCTATTTTTTTTTCTTCAGTAGTGAGTCGGTTAAACAAATTTGTTGACTTGTCTGTTGGGAGTTTTTTTGTGATTGGGCTGTAAGAAAAAACTGATTTTTAATTCTTGGCTTAACTGATTCTTAATTCTTGGCTTATGATTGAATCCAAACAACACTCTCTAACACCAAAAAATGAAGGGAAACAAATCACAATAGACCACTTTTTAGTTTCATTTTTATGAGCCAATATTTTCACCATATAGGTATGAAGTAGATATATTTTAGTAATATTTAAAATAAAATTGATCAAAATTGTGTTTAAAATATGTTTTTATATTGATTTGTAAAATAAATGGTAGTATTTTAGTAATAATTAAACTAGAGAGGTATAAGAAACAAACAATAAGGATACAACAATGGTATGATCTCTTTACTTAACAATAGTGCATGAATGTTGAGTGCTTAAAAATTAGTTAAAGCGGTCAGTGGGGACTGAAGCTCATTGGAGTTGTAATTTAACTTTCTTGTATTGAGACTAATTGAGAGAAGAAACTAGATTTATTTTCACTTGTAAGCAATAGTGTAGTTGACAATAGGATTGATTTCAGATTCTAAGGCGATCCAGTGATAAATCATGGGAAAGTGGTATTCTTGTATGTGAGAGCTTGAAATCTTGTGATTACTGATTGCATTGAAAGTGTAACAATCATATTAGTGGATTTGACTTTATATTTATCATGAGAACAACACTATTTAATTTTCTATATCACTAAAGAGATAAATGGATGCCAACCTACTTACCTAATCATCACACACAAGCCGACATGTTCTTTATAAATAAGAGTTCCTCTCGTCTTTTCTCAAAGTTGAAACAAGTACTAAAGATAAGATTACCAACCACATTTTATTTTTGTCAACTTCATCACAAGAAATCAACAATTTTCTCTCTTTTTATATGTATAATATAAAAATATATATTGTGAAATGACAAAGACGAGACAACAGAGAAAAATTACAGAATTATTTTGACGGGGTATCTGCAAATTGCCAAGAATATTTGGTCAGAACTTCATAATCTCGGTCACCACCGACATCATCTATTGGCAGAGCATCAGAAATTTCTTTCAAGTCCTCTTCTGTAAGCTTCACAGCCAAAGATCCAACATTGATAGCCAGGTTCTTAACTTTAGTTGTCCCTGTGTAAAATCATTGCAAATGATAAGAATCAGCCAGTTAAATGAGTAGAGCTACTCATCTTAGTTAAGACCATGTTCGCTAGACATCATTATCAGCTTCATATCAAGAATAGTAGACAAAAGCACGTGTATAATTTGGATGCTTAATGACTAAATCACATGTATGTGAAAATGATAAAAAGGAGGCAAACATACCAGGGATTGGAATTATGTCACTGCCTTGGTGGAGAAGCCATGCTAAAGCTAATTGAGGAGTGGTACAAGCATGTTTGGCAGCTAGACTGGCAAGTTTGCTGTATAAAAGTTTGTTCTTCTCCAAATTCTCTCCATTGAATCTAGGATGGATTGACTGTGAAAAACCAAACAAGTTGATAAAATTAGAACAAATTAAGTCATTGAACCATATTTATGCGCTGCTAAGATTGAGGTCGTGCTTGTTTTAATCCATGAATAAGAGAAACTTTGATTACTTGTTATTCATACTTACCAAAAGACTCTCATTTGGCAAGCTTTCCAAAACTGCTTTTCCAGCAAAAAATCCACGACCAAGTGGGCTATAAGCCACTATTCCGATACCAAGTTCCCTGTAAATAGCAAATCTTAACTTGATAAAAGTGGGCTTACTTTCTACCGTTGCATTTTCTGATATCTATATTTGAATCAGTTATGTTTTAATCGAATTGGCCTCCAATATTGGATTAATGAATAAGAGTCCGAAAAAAATTGTTTACTTAACTTACGAAATCGAACTCAGAATCAGATATAATTCATTAATGTGTTTACTTTAAGTCATATCGATTCAAGTAGTACTGGTCATGAATGAAGGCAAGGCATCAGAATTGACAACAAACCTGCAAAGTGGAATGATCCCATCTTCAATATCTCTACTCCATAAAGAATACTCCATTTCCAAGGCAGTAATGGGATGAACAGCATGAGCTCTCTTTAATGTGTCCAAACTAGGTTCGGACAGTCGAATATACTTAATCTTTCCTTCCTCTACCAGCTTTTTAAGCTCTCCCATCTTCCTTACACAAATTTAAAAACAACCAAAAAAGAAAGTGTTGTACACAAGTTAAGCAAAATATAGAGCTTAAGAACCTATAAAAACATAGAACAAGAAAAGTCCCCTCTCCTCCATCTTACAGTATCCTCAATTGAAACCGAAGTATCAACACGGTGCTGATAATACAGATCAATGTAGTCAACACCAAGGCGCTGAAGACTTGCTTCACAGCATTGTCTCACATATTCTGGGGTCCCTTTTATATTAAACTGAAATCCCTCTGAACTTGTGATACCAAATTTTGTAGCCAATTGAACTTTTTCCCGGGGAAGCTGTTTTAAAGCCTGGAGATACAAGAATAATTCATATAAAGTTAGAGCATTTGTTCACTAAGCAGTTCATTTCAAATGAAACATCAAACATGGTTGGCAGTTGGCACCAATATCTGCTCTTTCAAAGTGATAGTGACAGTATAATTTAAATTTCACGCACGAATTTCGAACAAATTTTTTAGCTTACCATTGTTTTAGACCGATGCTCCATTGAGTTATTGGGCCTTGATACTATATCAAGATTCATGGAGTTGTATTTCAAAACTAATTGAAAAATGGAGTAAGTCACGATCTTACAAATGTTATAATATTTTCATTTCGATGTGGAATGCTCTTATAATAGCAAACATATCTCACACTGTGTTAATCTTTCAAAGTGAAGAGTTATAGACCACAAAATGAAAATGGAAATGGTACCTTCCCAACCATGATTTCATTATCATGGTTTTGACCATAAAGATCTGATGTATCATAGAATGTGATACCCATATTAAATGCTTGCTTAATAACAGAACAACCAGCTTCATGAGAGAGAGGATCGTTGTATATTCCAGATAGTCCCCCACATCCAAAACCCAATCTAGATACCTGAAAAGCCCACAAATTAAACATTGAAGATAAAGATTGACAACTGAGATTAGAACAGATTCTTATAGTTGATGATTATTGAGCAAAATTGAATATACACAGCTAAACTTTATTAGATAAAAGAAACGGAGTAAGGTGAAAAACATGTCTTACCTCTAATCCATGGCTACCCAGTTTGACTTTTGGGATATAGATTTGGGGCATCTCCTCCATGTTTTCAATCAAACAAGAATGTTCTTCCTTTCGAGAGCAAAAAACCATGTCCTTTCTTTGTTTTTGCGGATGCAAAACAGAACTTATTCACCATATTCAGACACTCACTTCTCACCAACTTCATTACATTAATATTATATTGATAATGATTGATTCCTTAAAATCAGTATACTTTTATTTATATTTAAAAAAAAATAATAATAATATACTTTCGTATCGTTAAACAGCAACAGATAACTTCACTTGTAAAGTAGGGGATTCTGCTATAAAATTAATTAGACAAACTATCGAATTAATAAATCGGCACGATTTAGACTCCAAACTGCGTGACTTATGATCATAAGTCATAGATTGTCATATCATTTAACTCAAAAGTTGATCTAGTAACTTATAACAGTATATGCCTTCAGATACGATCCATAATACATACTATGTCTACTTTAGAAATCTCTGAAGGAAAGATTTAGAAGAATATTTTTTAATTACTTTGTAATTCTTTGTCTTATACAAAGAGAGAGGATGACCTTATATAGCCATGTACTCATACAAACCTAACCAACCATAGTTGGGACCAAATACGGAATAAGATTCCCTCACCAAAGCATAAAGTAAAACATACAAGATAAATGATAAGATTTCCTGACCAAAGCATAAAGTAAAACATACGAGAAAAGGGATAAAATTCTCTGACCAATGCATAAAGAAAGTCTAAATGATAGAATATTTATTTAAAAATTGTTTCATGGCTGGTCTCGTAGTCATAATTATATGTTGGATCCTCGTGGAGTGGGTTCAATCATGTCGGTTCTTCTTCATCCTGATCATTGGCAGGCCTTGTAGTCTGTATAATGTCGTATCCCATTCTTTTTATGTGTGCTAAAAGAGATAAGGATCTTGCATATCTAGAGTGTCGACATGTGGGTCTTGAGAATCTTCAAAGTAATTATTTTTCTCAAAATAACTCCTTCAGTGTCGGTCAATTTGTATAGTGACAAATATTTTTGCTCTAAATTTTCTTTGATTTTGGTGGCTTAATTTGTTTCATTTTATGCAATATGTAGAAGACTTCAAGGGCCCTTGTTATTTTGTAAGTATAGTCAAAAGAGAACGTTTCCCAAGGAGCGTTTTCTTCGGGCCATAGCTCAGGAGGTATAGTCTGATTTTTCTCAAAAAGACTTCGAATGTTAGATTAATGACTATATTCTGTTCTTCATCAAGTTTGACATTAAGACTAAGAAAGAGAACAGTATAACAGTTCATTAAGCTGGCAACATTTGGGCCTGGTGGGTAGATAAAAGTAGGCCTGCCATTTTGGATTGTTTTCCATTTAGTCGATAGAACCTTTTTGCATTTTCAAATGGAGAAAACCAGGACAGATGTCCATTTGGACTTGGTAACCTGGTTTGAACCTTTCTTGGTCCAAGAATGATTTTATTGATGTGTCCAAGGCCATAGTTTGTACCTCGAAAACTATTGTAAAAACACTGGCCAAATACCAGAAGAAGTGAGCTACTGGTTTTGGTGTAAAGATAACGTCTCAAAGAGGTAGGATTTGAGAAAATGGATACTTTGGATGGATTCCAAAGTCATGTTGTATAGAAGGTCTGAGTTTGGAAATCATAAAACTCTGAAGAAAGATTGCTCCGTGAGTTGCTCTTTCTTTTGCTGATTTCTGGGACTTCTTTGAAAAGATATTTTTTGCATCCCAAGGAAGAAGAGGAAGAAGCCATCAAGGGTATGAATGGGATGGTATGTGATGATTTTTGGGAGACGATGGGGATGGTTTTTAGTGAATATTATGAGGCTAGATTTATAGTAAGGGGTGATTTGGATAAGAAATCAACCACAATATTGTCTTTACCTTGGATGTGTTTAATGTCAAAAGAGTAGTTGTCGAACTAGACTGCCAATCTCAAAAGTTGGGCATTTGTCGTCTTGCTTTTCTTTAGACTGGTCATTCTTTTTGACGTGGCAAAGTTCGTTTCTACCAAGAAATGATGACCAATCAGATGGAATTTGAATTTTGTAATGCCCATATTTATTGCCATTAATTTTTTTAGGGTAGAATGATAGTGGAGTTGAGAGTCTTTGAAGTGGCCACTCTTGTATCCACATATTTTTGTTTTCCTGTCTAGTCCTATTCAAGTAGGACAGCTCCCCAATACCTATCACTAGCGTCTATTTGCAAGATTCTTTATCCATCAGAAGGAATCTGTAAAGGTGGTAGTGTCTTCATCATCTCCTTTAGTTTTTTGACCGCTACAGTTTGCTCTTGTGACCATGGTGGAGTTTGCTTTTTAAGCATATCACTGAGTGGTCTTGTCATTTCTGAAAGCTGAGGGAAAAACTCCCGTAAATAATTTACAATTCCTAAGAAGTTGGATTTGGACCTTTGTGAAGTATTTTTTGGGAAAATTCAGTAATTCTTGGGCTATGTGAGGTTGGGCCTCATATTGGCCTTTAAAAAGCTTCATTCCCAAAAACTCAATTTGGGCTTGTCAAATGAACATCTTCTTTTCGGATAACATGAGTCCATAGGCTTCTGTGAGAGAGATGAATTGGGCTAGTAGCTTGTTATGGGCTTGTTCATCTTATGAGAAGAACAATATATCATCAATGTAGATAAGGGCTATATCTAGAATGGGGCCGTAGATTTTGGTCATGGCCTTTTGGAGCAATGATGGGGCTGTTCTGAGGCTAATTGGAAGGACAGTCCATTGATAGTGGTGATTTGGAATGCAGAAGGTCATTTTGGGCCTATCTTCTTGTTTGATACCCAAATGCCAAAATCCCGCCTTTAGATTGAATTTTGGAAATATTTGAGCCTTTGATAGGCTTGCAAATAAGGAATTCTTGTTTGGCAAGGGGAATTTATCATCTGCCAAAAATTTGTTTTAAGGGCTTGTAATTGATGACCAGTCTTTGTTTTCCCTGAGCCTGTTCTGATCTCTTATTGACGTAGAAAGCATGGCATGCCCATGATGAGGTGGTTAGTTTAATCAAACCTTGTTGTTGTAGTTCCTTGCATTCTTCGGATGCCATTTGCTAATGTTCTGGGTTCATGTCTGGGTGACTTGCCTTGGTAGGGTTAATGTCTTCATTGAGCTTGAAGCGTAGACTAATGAAGAACTGTTGATTTTTCATTAGAGGACGACCACATTTTTCGAGGAACTAGGCATGACTTGTGGCACAAGAATTTTTTATGAGCCTTTGTTTGATCTAGGAGAATGGATCAGGAGGCATCGTGAAATAGTTTGGTATGGATTCCCATGGAGCTAAATGTCATTTATATCCAAGGCCACAAGGAAGGATTCGTAAACCATTTTTCTTGGTATAGACATCAAAACCAATGATTAGATCTTTCCCTGGTAGTTTTGACCCAATTACTTTATGAATGATAGAGCATCATGGGAAGAACTGTAATTTAATTGGTTTACGATGAGCTATGTGTAGAAAATGCTTCCATTTGCAGCATGGAGGAATTTTTTTTCTTTTCTCCAATATTCTAGAGGGAGAACATCAGGGTTCATCATGGTGTATGATGTTCCAGTATCAAAGAAGGCTGCTACTTTGACTGGTCGAGCATATTTTGTAGAGAGGATTTGCATGGAGATGATTGGTGATGGTTGTATTGTATTGATAGCTGCCATGTGGTAGAATTCATCTAAATTATCCAGTTGTTCGAATGCACAGAGGGACTCTGGATTCATTTCATCATCAGTAGAGAAGATGGATTTTAGGTCATTTTCCTCGAGAGATGTGCCAGTTGTTTATTGAATGTGGGAGATTAGTTTGGAAGTTTTTTCTTTGGGGCATTGTTTGGCACAATGTCCTTTCTTTTCACAGATAAAACATATGTCGAACTTCTTCTTGAAAGACCGCTTCCTCCTTAGGAATTTGAATGAGTGGCGTCCCTTTTCCTTAGAGAATGTAAAAGTTTTAAATGTTTTAAACCTTTTGTTATGTTTCTTTTCTTTTGGAAGACAAGAACATGTTGATTCTTATGGAAATTTGATTAGCATGTCTTTTTGGTTGCAAACCTTTCCGAACCTCTTGGATTGTTTCATGAATTCTTGGATGAATTTGTGCTGAGAGCACGTCTTTTCCAATGTCTTTAGAACTAGCTGATAGATTTCTCCAATTGTAGCTTTAGCTAGGGTTCTTGCTGTTCCCAAGAGAAATCTAAAGGTTTCTTCTCCTAGTGATTTTGCTATGGAAGAAATGAATGCTTATTTAAGATTTGGATCATCAATTCCACCTATTTGGTAGAACCGTTGAATCATTTTCTTGTAATGCTTCTTTAAATCTCTCTTATCCATTGAACAACATTTTAGTTTGAAAAATTATGTGCGTAGTCTTTCAGTGACTTGAGCGTCTTGTCCACATAATTCAATATACAGATAGGTTAGGGCATTGGTGACAGATGGAAGTTGTAAAAATATCATCTGTCTATATTCACCGAGACTTGTCCACCAGTCTTGTAGGGTACCTGTAAACTAGGAGACAAAGTTGAGGAGAATTGTCTTTGTTTGTGATTCTGGTTTTTGTGATTCCAAGCATGAAATTCTTGGAACCTTTCATGCCATTTTGATGGAGGGAGGCCATCTAAAGTAAAAGTTTGAAAGTTTGAACTTTTACTCTTTTGTCGTTGGGGGACATATGGTGTTGTTGATTCATTTCCACTTTTGTCGTCATTTGTGATAATTGGTTCAGTTTGTGAGGTTGATCCACCAGCAGGTAGAACCATCAAGTGTGGAAAAGCTCGATCATCATCTCTAGATAAGATTTCAGGATCACTAGGTATAGTATCATTAAAAGTTACACTTATATCTTCAGACCAAACATTTGAAGCATTGTTTGAACTAGCTGAAGAGCCTTGATCGTCTGAGTCTGTTTCTTTTTCTACGACATGGAAGGTGTTTGTATGTCGAATCATTGGTGATAGAGGATTTGTGGCTGGGTGAACCATAAGTTGCTTAAGTTCGTCTGTCGATTGGCTTGGTGATTCTTTCTTCTTCCCCTTTTTTGCCTTTTGCTGTTGACTTTCATCAAGCATTCATCTTAGTCGTATAACATAGTCTTCTTGCACAGATCCAGTAATAGGAAAAGGCTGGGAGGTTTTTGGTATTGTAGTAAACTGCCATGGAACTGGCGTAGTAGTCAGCCGGAACGGGGACGAAGTTCCCAAGTAGTTAGTGGAAAGAGCTTTTATTAGTTCTTGTTGGCAAAACAAGTTCTTGAGGGATTCATATTGAGTTTTTAGGCTTTGCATCTCAGCTTCTTTTGCTAAGAATACTATCATTGGGACTGAGTTTGCTTTAATGATGGTCAGTTCTTCATGAGTATGTTGGATTTTTGCAGTGATCGTGAAAATATGTATACGCAAGAGCACGCAATCCATTCAAGTAATATATGATAAGTAGAGTATCATTCCCATGAAGACTGTTTTCCAAGTACCACTAATTGTTCTTTAAATTTCTATTTGGCAACTAAGAATTTGGCTTTTAAATTTGATTTTAACTATGAAAATACTTTAAACAAGAAAACAATTAAATACAAGATTTAAATCATTATGAAAAAGACCTAGGGTGTTAATTTCATCAACTTTTCATTCTACTAATTGTATTAATCAATTCTAGATTTCTTTCTTTCTATTCTAATAGCAGGTTAACATACATCGATTCCTATTCTTTTTCAAGATATAAGATCTCAGCCTATATACAGGTTTTATACATCTCTGTGATAAACTTAAACATATAGGAGACATTAAGCATGGAAACCTAATTACTACACAAGTCATACAGGTACTTTCGTCCAATATGCAACCTATGTCTATATAATGATAGCATATTCAATTCTCATCTTTCGAATTTTGAATCAAAACCATTAAATCAAGTAAATAGTGATCAAGTATTTACTAGCATTAAACACACATTATATAGATTAGAATGACAAGAAAAATCAAAAGAATATCATAATTCAATTAGATAGGAATCCAAGTGACTATATTAAACCCTAGATAAAAATTGTTTAGTTCATATCAGAAATGACTAAATCAATCAAATAATTATTCATAAACATAAAATTCATAAACTTAAAGATGAAATAAAAATATGAAACTGCAGAATATTTAACCTAAGAACTACAATTAATCTCTAAAAAAACGTAATTAAAAACTGACCTAATCTCCTAATTAAACTTTAAACTCGAATTTATAGTAAAAAAAAATATAAAATCTTGAGTTTTTCCTTGTGCGGGCCGCGACTTGGCATTGTCTGGGTTGTGGCCCGTGTCTATTCCTTGCCCTTTTCTTCTCGTATTTTGGCTTCAGGCGCCGGGACTCAGCTTAAGCAAGTCGCGACCCGTGTCTCATCTTCTCATGAGCTTAGCCTCTGTTTCCTCTTAAGTCGCGACTTGAAAACCCAAGTTGCGACACTAATTCTTTCGAGCAACATATACTTCTCTGACTTCCTCTCAAGTCGCGACCCTAAGGTCCAAGTCACGACTTTAATTAAAATTTTCTTAGATTTGATCCTTCAGTTCATCTCTTCATCAAAACCCATCCTTGAAGCATCTTTGATATCATTTTTAGTCCAATAACTGCCAAAAGCCTCGTTTTCCCACCATTTAGCTTCTATTTGTATTCTTTCTCATGATTCATCACACCAACCTACAACAAAGACAAGCAAAAGCATAATCTTGCACAAAACACACATAAACACTCAAGATTACCACAAAAACACTTTCTAAAATGACCGTAAAATGAAGTTATCATGCAGTGAGTTTATCGATGACAATAGTTTGAGATTGTTTAACTGCTGTCTCTATTATGGTAATTTGTAACTTGAACTATTTTAAGACCTTGTTTTGGGCAATCATCTTTTCTTATTGCTATTTGAGAACTTCTTCGGCTAGAGATACTTTTTTGAGAGACCCATCACGTTTCTAGTTGTGGGGTTTTCAACCTTTGGTTGGTGATAAACTGTACCTTGGTCGTCTTGCCTATCAAAATTTTTTAGAGGAGGAAAATCTGACTCATAATCAGTAGTAGTCATCATACATACTTGTGGAATGTGTTGGAACTGATTTTGAGTAGGAAAAACTTCTCCATGATGTTGCATCCATTTTGCTGCTTTTTTGTAGCATGGAAAAATGTTCTGTTGAGGAGTTGAAGTGGAGAGTGTCGGGGGTTTGTTGAAGTAAACTCTATGTCCCATCCATTTGGTTCTGGAATAGGGTCACGTAAGTCTTTGAGAGCAAAATATTTGACAATATAGTCAAATTTTCCAGAGGGTTAGCCTAACAACCCTATTCCCTTTTCTCCTTTTGCTAACTGCTGCTTAAGTCGTTTTCCTGAGCTAGGAAGTCACTTTGGGAGGTCGTCTTCTATTTTTAGGCAGCTTTTGTAGTCATAAACATCCCAATACTTATGTCTGTCCAAAGATTCGAAATCATAAATAAGGATGTCTTGAGAATCAAATGATTGGATTTCCACGTCAGTTGGTGTGACACAAGTCATCATGTATTGGGTGGTAAAGCAACTGGGAGTCTTTGTTTGAGTTCTGTTAAACACTATTTTGATAGAGCCATCTTCTTTCTTGTGATAAGATGGTTCAGTAAGAGTTTGGACAACTTTTTGAGGTTCGTGGAGTATCTCATAGTTTGTTATCCATGAACTTAGCAAAATCTTCATAAGATCATTTGTAGAGATTTGCCTTGGAATATGAGTGCATGTTGGAACTTGTGTAGAGTCTACCGAGACCAGTAATGCTTCTTTAGCTATTGGCAAAGAAAGATACGGAGCGTGATCTTGGAGTCTGTATGCCATTTGGTAGTGAAGAGTAGATCCAATAGAAGTAAGATCTTGGTCGATTCTAGCCAATTGCACTTCAACTTTGAAAGCACCAGTCAAGCGATTGTCTTTAAGAGATTAGAGAATAATATATTTATTACTGTTCCTACATTTAATGTAGTCTCTATGGTTGCAAAGCTTGTATGATGGTATTTCCTCTTTCGGGTGTCTAGCAGACCCATTCGACAACCGATTGGAAGGCACTTTCTTCTATGAAGGGAAATAGTTAAACGTATGGCACCAAAATGAATATGAGTGAATCCTTGCGCAATCCACTGGGGAATAAATTGGGGATGGATTTGTAAAGTAACGAACTAGACCTCAAGAGTAGGTTTTAATTGACACTCACTAAATTTAGAAGCTTGGATATATTATTTTGGGGCTTTGTATGAGGGTTTGATGTAGGCTTTAATGGAATGGGTAAAAGGAGTAATGCATTTTCAGAAAATCTGGTATGGGTTAATCAAAGGAAGGTTATTATTGTAATCTTATTTTCTTTCGGAACATATGATAGTTCATAAAGAAAGTCAAGTTTGTTGGTTGTGGACTTGCGGAAAGATGGAGAAGGAGTAAGTGACAAGGGTGATATAATAGTAACACTAGACCTTGTAGAACTAGAAGATGATGTTTCGTTTGCCATGATCAAAAGTAGAGACTTATCAGTAGGATAAAATGAAGTATGACTCTGATACCATTATGTGTTCATGCTATAAATTAGTTAGACAAACTATCGAATTAATAAACCCAGCAATCACATCATATATTTACATTAATTTTTGAAAATATGTGGTTGAGTATGGTGAAATCTAATATTAGGAATAAATAATTGTTTAACAACGTACAACTCAAACTTAAAAATTCCGACTACAATAATTATTATGATTTTTAAATGATCACATTCTAATTTCAGTTTGTAGTTGGTCTTTGTATAGTTTCTCAAGTCGTATAATTGTTTTGGGTGTTGGTAGATGATCTTCGCAAAGATAAGTGTTCTATTACAGTTTCACACTTTACAATTGAATTGATTTAAGTCGTGTTTCGTAAAAAAAAAATTAATTCATTACCTAGTGAGAAAATTTTTACTCCCTACTAGAAACTGTTTAATATTTTCTACCATATTTATCAAATACGATTTAAATTTGGATTAAATGTTTCAATAGCAAAATATTTATTGTATAGTATAAGAAAATTTAATAAAAATAAATAATCTTAGTATAAAATTTTGAGAACATTTTATCATTATTTTTTATATAATTTTTAATAATATTTTATTTTTTAATTGATTTTTTTAATAGATGTATAGATATTTTTATTTGTTAGATTCTCAAAAATATCATATACAACTTTAATTAAGTAATAAAACTTCATAAAAAAACTAATTTATCGAAATATATGTTCAGATAATATAAAGAAGTAATTGATTTTCTCATAAATTATGAAAATCTCTCTTCAAGAAATGTTATTAAATTTATAGATAACTCTAAAAGCTGATATGTGGTAGGAGAAAATATTTATAAACATATGAAACTGGGTAAAAAAATAATTTACAAAAAATACATAGCAAGTGAGTTTTTTCATATACGAACAAAATAAGGTTAATATTAACATTTATACGGTTGCCCAAAGTTATTTACACAAATACGACTTCTTCTTCCTCCCCCATTCTCACCCGTTCTCTCATCTAGTCACGATCAGCAACAATAAACTCCATACGCGCCATCCATCAATGTTTTGAAAACCAACAGAAATTAAACCAACAATAATCCAAAATCAATATGGTGAAGATCTGGAATAAATGAGGGCAAAGAAATCACACAAAAATAGAAAATAAACAAGGTAAGAAATACAAATCCAAACCCGCAGATTCAATGTTTTATTTTCCAAAATTGAAGTACGAAAATTTTTTAATCGAAAAAATTTCAATTGTTTTACATAAATATTTTCTACCATTATTTGGGAGAAAATTAAAAATCCAGATACAAAAACAACCATAGTATGGTGATTGTTGATTTATAGTTGATTTTTTTTTTAATATTTGTCGCGTTGCTTTGGGGTTGAGACAACATTCAGATGATTAAAATTGGAAAATAAATTACAAAATTTCTGAATATATGATCAGCTTGAAATTTTGGAAAAATATAATGAAAACAAGTATATTATTTTGGAATATTTTTTTTTTCAAACAATTTATGTCGTGTTGTTCTTATGTTGATGTCATTGAACCTGAGATATAAATTGTATAATTGCTACCGTTAACATTCTAAAAAAACTTGGATTATGTACCTTTCAAAGAGTGGAATCAATACCAATTCTGATATAAAGCAATTGACACTGGGATGACAAAACAAATTATGTTGATTTCGAAGCAAGTGAAGAATTGTCACTAAAAGATTGCAAAAATAAATTGATGCAGGGGATTGGATGGGTGAGCAAAGCTCATGCCAAATCCATAAAAACAAGGGGAAAACCCAAATTTGAAAGACTCTCAAAACTCTATTTCAAATATCAATTCTAAAAGTTCCAATTACATTCTTTCTACTAGGCTTATATAGCCATTACAATAAAGCTAATAAAATTTAAAATGACAAAAAGGAAAAATATAACAAAATAAAGTTCTAGAATATTCTAAATATATATATATATATATCCTACAACATTCACCCTCTCTATGAAAGAACTCGACCTCAAGTTCATTTTGAAACACACAAAAGGAGCACATAAGGATTGAAGGAAGCAAGAACCAATGACACAAGTAAGACCATTGTTGAATTTGTGAGAATGGTAAACCCCAACGGAAAAGTCTCTTCGAATCTCATCCCAAAGGCAAAGTAGTATCATAGTGACAATCCGACAAAATGATAAGGAATTCCAAGCTATCTACCATTGTCGATGTCTTCCCATTTTAGTCTTGGAGCCTTCAAAATCAATACTGTTGTGGAAATTTTGAACTACGCAAGTATACGCAATCGTTACAAGTAATAAAGTGATAAATCAATTATTGTTCCCACAAAGACTGTTATTAACTATAACGCCCTAAACTTCAGGGACCGTTACGGTGAGCATTTTAAACAGTGCTAAACTCGCTAATCGAGTCATTTGGCCATAATCGTGTAACTAAGTATGATTAACGGTTTAGGGTTAAAATTTTTGGTTAAGATATAACGTTTCACTAAAACGTTTACTGTATACATTGGGATCCCAAAAAAATAATTTAAAGGCTAATTACAACAAAAGATTTACAACCAGCCAACCTAAGCGGCAAAATAGGGTTTAACCCTAGTTCCTCTTTAAACCCTCGGCCGTGGCAGTCAAGCAGCCACATATGTACACATTGTCACCTAAGCTCTCCAGCTCAAGGATGGTCCAGCTTTCTTTTGCCTTTACCTGCACCACATAGCTCCCGTGAGCCGAAGCTCAACAAGAAAACTCAATATGCTCATGAACAGTAAGAACATGTTACAAAATCATAATGTGCATGCCTAGCAATAATAGCCCTATTCATGCATGCAAATAAGTCCAGATAATGATGGTGGATTCTGCCCTCCGGTGTGGATGACTATCAAGTCAATCCTAATCAGATGAGTGATTTAACACTTTGAGGTTTTGATAACCATGCTGGAGTGTATAGCCCTAATCAGATGAGTGATTTAACACTTTGAGGTTCTGATAACCATGTTGGGGCTTGAAGCCCATAGCCATGTGACGATGCAGTCACCTGGGCCTTCTGGCCCTGGCTCTAAGTGACTAGCCATTAGACTAGACAAGTGCTTATACTTTTCATCAAACTTGAGATCGGTCCGGCATTAATGCTCATGATGAGTCATTTAATGCTGATGTCGATTAGATCTAATCTTTTCGGCTTGCGTTAAACACGCAAAAAGTGTTTTTGACTCTTAACCAATACCATACGACCAGTGCTCAGTACTACTGCTGAACTTGACTAATGAGTCACAACTTCATAGTTAATAATGACACCATTACCGATTTCTGACTCATGGGTCAGTGCCATACACAAGTAAGCAATGCAACCAGGCATATATCATATGTCAAATATCCAAATGTAAGGCATTCAACATGCTTACTTAATAATCACTAGCATAATTATGATCATGCATAAACACAGAGACTCAAGCTCTTATCAATCTCATATTCAATATTTATGTCATGCCCTAATCACATGTTTCTCATACATCACATGCATTACATACTGGGTGCAGTTTTCTTACCTTTGGTTCGAGTGAGAATTAACAAATGAATGACCCTTGAGAACGATTAGTCCTTTAATCCCTTAGCGGTCACCTAGTCATAACCAAATATAACCTTCATCAATGAAAACCAACAATAAAAGGTTCTTGACCTAAACCTCACTCTCGAGACCCCGAATTGTACCCAAACGGTGAGTAGATTCGATCCCGAGCCTTAGGAATTGAAACCCCGAGCCAAAAACCCTTAAAAGTGCCCAAAACAGGAATATGGAAAAGCAGGGAAGCGCTACAGCACTACCCCCCTAGCGCCCCAATGATACAAGCAGGGCATAATGCCCCTGGCTAGCGCTGTAGCACCCATAGCTGGGCGCTGTAGCGCTACAACCAGGGTTTTCAACCCTGGTTTTTCCCTCCTTCGACTCCTCCATTTCCAACCTTCAAAACAAGCTTCCAAACCTCATTTAAACTCCCAAATGAACCCAAAAACCATATACACAAGTCATAGGCATTATAACCCAAGCAACCCTTGCCAAAAACTCCCATCAATCCTCAACTTTCAAGCCAAAAATCTCAACTGAAACTCAATAAGAAAACAAAGCAAGAACCAAAGTTTAAATGGATAGAAACTCACCTCAATCTCAGAATCACACCCTCTTTAATGGTAGAACATAACCCTAGATCATCAAAGCTTGGTGCCCTAGCTTGGTTCCTCAAAAAGAGCTTCAAAATTCAAAAGAAAAAAAAAAGAGAAAATGATGAACGGTTGAAGAGAAGGTGATGCTCTATTTTGGCTCAGTTCTACAACCTTCTTAGTTCATATATATCCTTAGGGTGAAAAGACTAAAATGCCCAAGCCTATTTAAAACCCTTAACAGCCACCAAGGGAAAAATCGTCCTTTCTCGCCTATCTCGTTAATCATAATTAACACCATCCAATTCTCGTTAGTCTCAATATCCTCGAATATTAATAAATCATATCCCATTACCAATTAATTCTTGGTAATGTTTTAACCACCAAATTACCCCGAGACTCACCCCGAGCCCCAAAATTAACCCCGTTATGACCAAACCAATAACTTGTCTTTAAAGATCGTCTCATGCCGAATGACTCAAACAAATCCACATTATGATGTGGTCTTATTCATAATTCACCCTTCCCCATTTCTCATTTTGTTGATTGAAAAAAATACACAATTACGTCCTCAATGGACAAATTACCAAAATTCCCTTATAATAAAAAGTGGACCCAAATGCATGCATTTATCATCATATAATAATATAATTCACACAAACATGCATATAATTGTTTAATGGCATAATAAATCAATTATGGCCCTCCCGGCCTTCTAATCAAGGTCCTACCTTATTAGGAAATTTGGGTCATTACATTAACTACCAAAAATTAATCTTTAATTCTAATTGATTAACAAATAATGAATTCTGAATTTATAAAACTAAAGGAATAAAATAATAAAACAATAAAATAGAACAATAGAGAACTCAATAGAAAATATTAATTCAATGGAATAAGTATTAGTTTTATTAACTTCATCAACTATCTACTTATGCCTCTCTAATGTGAATTTAAGAATTTCTATCTCTATTGTGATAGCGGATTACAATTGTAAATTATATTCTTACTAGGACTTATAATTCTCTACAATAAGCAATCTCCTACATCTCTGTGGTAAACTAACAAATTGCATGCATTAAACACGTAATCCCTAAGCTACACAAATCATATAGGTACTCTTGTTCAATATAAATCTATGATTATTTGACTATAGCATATCTATCCTTCACTTCTCAGATCTCATGTTAAAATCATATAAATCATGTGAATGGTGATCAAGCATTCACAACCATTAAACATAAGTAAAAAAATTCACAATATTGATAGGGAATTCATAAAAACTTCATTAAATTATCATAAGGTTTCAAGAGAATCCATTAACACCCTAAATAAGAAAATTAGTTCATGCTAAACATAATCAAATCCATCAAACTAAATATAAACATCACTACAAGAGAAAGTAAAAGAAGAAGAAGAAAAAGAATGATAGAACTAGTTGGCCTCCAAGCTTTTGCCTCCATAAAGTGTTTCCTTTAGTCTCTTCTTAGGTTTTTTTTTTCAAAAATCTTTTTAATTGCCTTAAACAATAGTTTGTGCTTTGAACATGAAATTCCACTTTTGCCCCAGCTTAAAATTCCCTAATTTGCACATTGACCACCTCAGGCGTCGCAGCCCCATAAGTATGTTTTGCAGCCCTGTCCTAGATTGCAAAAATTAATGGTCTCTGACTTAACTAGCGTCGTGGTCTTACTATGCCTGCGTCACAGCTCTAATTCCTCAAGTAATAGCGTCGCGACTCCAAAAGGTTGCGTTGCGACCCTTGTTTGCTCAGAACCTTCAACTCTCCATTTCATCGTAGCGCTGCGGCTCTAATGCTCAGCGCTGCGACTTTAATGTACGATTTTTTCCAATTTACTTCTTTTTGGGGCCAAACACGGTCTTTTCACAAAATCTTCCATAAATCCTGAAATATGAGCATACAAAGGCAACAAAAGCATCATACTTCACAAAAATAATTAAGAAAGATAAAAAATTCTCTAAAAGTACCATCTAAAACACTATAAAAAATAACTCTATCAAACTCCCCCAAACTTAACTTTTGCTCGTCCTCGAGTAAAACTATTTACATTTCTAAAACAACTAAAAACAAACATGAATCAAGTTATAACCTAGCAAGCCTCAACCACAAAAACACCATGCAATACAAGCTTAGAATTTTCAACTACGTTTCATCCAGAGTTTCAGTAAAATCAATTCAATAATCAACTTCAATCTTTGCTATGCCAATTAGCCTTAACCTATAAATAACGCACAATATCAATACCATATACATGTCAAATCTTCCAAATCCTTCCATCAAAACCAAAAATTTCATATGCTTGCATAATTCATCAATCTCCCCTAATAAGATAACACATGCTCAAGAATCAAAATGACTTTTTTTAAGCTTATAACGAAATGCTTAGACTCAGGTAGGTAAATAAAAAGTCATTTAGGCTCAACTATACCATAAGCACACAACTAAAACAAACCAATATTTCTCAACTTGAAAACCCACAATCAATCCCCAAAATTTTCCAAAATTTCCTACTTTGAGAGAATTCATACATCTTAATTTTTTTTTCTTCTAATTATACTACACTCCCCCAAACTTATTTCTTTGTATTCTCAATTGGAGTGTAATTCATTTTCAATATATATATATATATATTTTTCTCTCTTAGTATATTTGTTCTTCTATTGGCATTGATACATTTCCCACAAGAACCCTGTTACAAATCATTCCCCCAACTTCTTATATGCTCATGGTATATCAAAGGTAAAGATAAATAGCAAAGTTTCAAAAAGATAAGTATCAACAAAACAAAACAAAATGCAATAGGCTCAAAATTGGGTAACTAGGGATTTAATACATTCAGGTCGGCTTGAAAGGCTCAATCGTTCCAATGAATTACCTAATTCATCTTCCTAAGCCTGCATCACTCCAATTTCAACTCAATCAACAAACTATGCAAGCTCTAGAATATTTTCAAATCTCGATCCACAAACCCACTTAACATGCATATATTACAGGATTGTAAGAAATTTATTAATTAAGACTTTCATCGCAATTAAAACTCAAATCAAAGCTAATCATTAAATTAATTTCACCAAGCACACATATTCACACAGTTCTAAAAATATCACTCACATAACATGGTTATAAGTATCATCGACTTCAAAACAACTTGATTCACAAACTAACAACTAAAAACATGCAAAACATGGAAAACAACTAAAAACAACTGAAAATAAAGTAAACTCTCCCTCAAACTTAAAGTACAAAGTAAACGCACCACATCAGTATGGTGGTTTCCTTTTTTTTTCTTTCTTTTGGGTAGGCGCTCCGTGACTCATTTCTTGGGCGCCGTGGGGCCTAGACTTCACCAAAATTTTGTTGGCTCTCTGACTTCACAAGGGCTGCAGCTCTAATTGTGACAGTCATAATCCCGTGATCCGTAGGGGGAAAGATCGGGTAAAAGCTGTGCAATCCCACACTGCCTAGGGAATGTCAAGTGTGATGATTCTAAGACTGTGTAGGTATGGGACTACATAGTTGACGAGGGCTTATGTGGTTTGATGTGTACTACCTATATCAACAAGATGCATCTTCTTTTCGGTAGCCCATCACTTGAGAACTCCAAAGTTAAGCGTGCTTGACCTGGAGTAATCTAAGGATGGGTGACCTCCTGGGAAGTTTTCCCAGGAAGTGTGCGAGTGAGGACAAAGCTCGCTGGAAAGACTCGTGTTGGTTTGTAGGGCCAGTCGTCATTCCAGAAAGCAGCCATTGTCATGTGGGGCATTACACTAATAGTGGGCGTTGCGGCTAAAAATAGCCTACATATATTTTTTTTTCACAATTTCCACGGTTCATAAATGACAAATTAAAGTCTAAAATTATAAAAGCATAAAAATTAAAACTCAACATAAAAAAATTGTCCAAACTTAAACAAAATAACAAAACAATAAAAAGATAAATAGATAGGGATGCCTCCCAAGGGTGTTGTCATTAACGTCATTTAGTCGAACACTGAATTCATCTTCAATTTAAACTTGGATCAAGTCTACCTCTCACATCCTTGAGAGCCATAATGTCATGAGTGGACGCTCGTTTCTTGTTATTGCAAATTGGTGGAACTTTCCCTCGCTCATGTAACATTTAAATATTCTCACTAAAGAACCATTTTAAATGATGATACACTTTTCACATACCACTTTTAACCATTGACCTTTGCTTAGAGAGTTCCAACTCGTTCTCTCCTCTTTTTACCACATCAACTCTGCAACAAGTTGGAATTTCCATTGCTGCAAAGACATTAAATGTTACCTCCTCTTTTTGCACTCGTCGCTTCAACTCACCCTTTTGTACATTGATTAATGCCCTACTAGTAGCCAAGAATGGCCTTCCAATAATTATTGGAATATTTTCATCTTCCTCCATATCAAGAATAATAAAGTCCGTAGGAAAGATGAATTTGTCCACTTTCACCAATACATCTTCAATCAATCCACGAGGACACGGTAGTAGGTCGAGCTTCTCCCATTTTCAACTTGCGAAAGATTGATAGAGGCATTAGATTCACACTGGCCCCTAAATCATATAAAGTCTTTGTCTCCACTGAGCCCCCTATAAATCATGGGATATTTAGACTACCAGGATCTTTAAGCTTGGGAGGTAGCTTCTTTTGAAGTATCGCACTGCACTCCTCAATAAGTGCCACTGTCTCATACCAATTTCCTTTTATTTGACAAAATTTCTTTCATAAACTTCACATAACTTGGCATTTGTTCAAGTGCCTCAACAAACATGATATTAATGTGTAGCTTTTGAAAAATATCCATAAATTTAGAAAACTGCTTATCAATCTTATTCTTTGAAGCCTATGAGGATATGGGATCTTGATATGGTGATCTATGCTTATTTTTGGCTGCTTCTCTAGGTTCCCAGTAACCTTTGACCCACTCACTTCCTTCTCATTTTCAGACACATTTTCTTCAGTAATCCCTTTTTGTGTGGGTTCATCTATCACCTTTCCACTTCTCAAAGAGATTGCATTACACTGATCTTTAGGATTCACTTCAGTAGTACTCAATAAGTTCCCTTGAACACAGTTTGTCATTAAAGTATCCAGCTGACCAATCTGAGTCTCCAAACTCTTGATAGATGCCCTTGTCTCAAACATAAATTGATTCAATACATCAGGTCATGGTTCAGGTTGTTTCATTCAAGTTTGTTGTTGTGAGGGTCTAGCATGTGGTTGATAGAATCCAGGAGGAGGCTGTTGGAAAATATATTGTGGTTGTGGTTGTGGAGGTGGGAACTGTTGCTTATTTTTAGGGAAAGGATGTTGTGCAGCTTGGTTATTCATCCATGAGAAGTTAGGGTGATTCGTGCACCCTTGGTTGTATGACATTGTAAAAGGGTTGTTTGTTGGCCTTTGGAAATTCCCTATGGCTTGCACTTGTTCCATGGACATATTATTCATATCTAGGGTAAGGCACTCATTTGGTGGATGTGTACTCCCACATGCCTCACATATATTTTGTACTTGCATGGCTTGGGATGGGAGATTGGTCTGTTGTAATTGTTTCGTTAAAGCTGCCACTTGAGCTATAAGCATGGAAATAGCACCCAATTCAATCATACCAACCATCTTCTTTGGCTGTCCCCTCTCAGTTGGCCACTGGTAGTTATTCATCGCCATCTCCTCTAACAATTCATAAGCTTCATTAGCACTTTTGCTCATGAACGCACCTCTTGTTGCATCATCTATTATGATATAAGTAGTACCATTCAACCCATTATAAAAGTTGTGGACCAACATCCACTTCTCTATACCATTATGTGGGCACTTCCTTAACAACTCTTTGAATCTCTCCCATGCATCATACAACGATTCCCCTTTAGTTTGGTAGAAATTATTAATCTCCTCTCTCAACTTTGCATCTTTTGCTAGAGGGAAAAACTTTTCTAGAAACTTCTGGGCTAGTTCCTCCCATGTTGTAATAGAATTGGCTTGCAGCGAAATTAACCAACTCTTTGCTCGCTTTCTTAGTGAAAATGGGAAAAGTCTTAGTCGGATTGCATCTTCACTCACCCCATTCATCTTAAAAGTTGCACGCAACTCTAGTTTATTGGCTATGTGAAAATTAGGATCATCAATAGGAAACCCCCCAAATTGAACAGTAGACTGCACCATTTGTAATATTGCCGGCTTGATCTCAAAGTTATTAGGAGAAACTGTGGGGTATCAGATGCATGAATGCACTCCCGCGACAGTGGGAAGCACATAATCTTTAAGCGTCCTTGGTCCTTGTTCCACTGGGAGTAGCATTGGCTGCTGCCTTCCCTTGATTCTCAGCCATGGCAAAGTCCAACCTTCTCTTAATCTTTCAGTTTTGTCTGCAATTTCTTTCCATTTCAAGATCTATCGGTATCTATTCCTTTTGTCTACTTTGTCGAATATATCAAAATTTCCTGAAAGCGCAAGATCAGCAACAAATTGAATGATTACTAAAAAAAATCAATTTAGAATAAAAGTCAACTATATTGATATGAATATTACAGTCCCCGGCAACAACGCCAAAGACTTGTTGTTGAATTTTTGAACTACGCAAGTATAGACAATCGTTCAAGTAATAAAGTGATAAATCAAGTATTGTACCCCAAAGACTGTTATTAACTACCAAAAATGAATCTTTAATTCTAATTGATAGACAGATAATGAATTCTGAATTTATAAAACTAAAGGAATAAAAAAATAAAACAATAAAATAGAACAATAGAGAACTCAATACTAAATATTAATTCAATGGAATAAGAATTAGGGTTATTAACTTCATCAACTATCCACCTATGCCTCTCTAATGTGAATTTAAGAATTCCTATATCTATTATAATAGCGTATTACAATTATAAATTATATTGTTATTAGGACTTATAATTCTATACAATAAGCAATTTCCTACATCTCTGTGGTAGACTAACATATTGCATGCATTAAACACGTCATCCCTAAGCTACACAAATCGTATAGGTACTCTCATTCAATATAAATCTATGATTATTTGACTATAGCATATTTATCTTTCAGTTCTCGGATCTCAGGTTAAAATCATATAAATCATGTGAATGGTGATCAAGCATTCACAACCATTAAACATAAGTAAAAAAATTCACAATATTGATAGGGAATTCATAAAAACTTCATTAAATCATCATAAGGTTTCAAGAGAATCCATTAACACCCTAAATAAGAAAATTAGTTCTTGCTAAACATAATCAAATCCATCAAACTAAATATAAACATCACTAGAAGAGAAAGTAAAAGAAGAAGAAGAAAAAGAATGATAGAAGTAGTTGGTCTCCAAGCTTTTTCCTCCACAGGGTGTTTCCTTCAGTCTCTTCTTAGGTTTTTTTTTTCTTTAAAAAATCGTCATAACCTTAAGTATTTTGTGCTTTGAACGTGAAATTCCACTTTTGCCTTTGCTTAAAATGTCTTAATCTACACATTGACCACCTCAGGTGTTGCGGCCCGTGTTCTCGATTGCAAAAATCAATGGTCTCTGACTTAACTAGCGCTGCGTCCTTACTATGCTTGAGATGCGACTCTAATTCCTCAAGTAATAGCATCAAACAATTCTTTCTTTGCATCCCTACATTCTTTTTGAAGGCCTTCTTTTTCCATCAACAAATCAAATTCAATTTTGGTGGCCAAGGAAATAGTCTCACATAAATTACACAAACAAAGCAAGCACATCTTATCCTGAATTTCTTCTTTTAATCCACTAACAAATCTAGCAACTCTTTGGATCTCAAATTCATCAACATGAAGTATTTGGCTTAGCTTAGAAAAATGATTGCCATATTCTAATACTAATATTTCTTCTTGCCTACAATTGCAATATATTTGGAATAAAATTGGATCAAAATTAGGAGGAAGAAATTTCTTACTCAAGAATTATTTCATGATTATCCAATTTCGAACTGGAAGTTTACCTTCATTTTTTCTTTGGAACACCAATTTACTCCAATAAGTTTGAGCACAATCCCTTAACTTACTAGCCATCAATTTGACTTGATTAATCTCTTCTATAATTGCATGGTTAAAATAAAAGTCCACAACTTGTCGCCAATCAAATATATCATCAATATGCTCATTATATCCATCAAAATTGGAATGCCAAAATAATTATCATAGCATGTATTTATAGATGATGAGCGTACCAAATTTTCGAGATACATCATAGAATTGATTGGATCCCATTACACTGTGGGCCTCACTCATTGCTTTATTCTTCATGGGCCTACACTTGAAGGAAAACAACCCTGGCCCAATTCATTTGTCACCATCTCCAAGTCTCTATCGTGATATTAACCTTCATTTATGTTGCAAGAGGAGCTGGAACATCACCTTTAGCAGCCCAAATGGTGCAACAGTTTGGAGAATATGCCAACCACATCTCTATCTTCCACAGTTCATGCCCTCGTTGCTGGAGTGTCCCTGCTACAATCCTTGTTTATGTAGAGGTTATGCCTCAGTGAGGTCATTGTTGTCGCACCATCAAGATCTTTTGTCCTCAAACCTAGGCGTTCTAGCCAAGTCTGTAGAGTTTGTGCCAGTCCTGACAATTGTTGGTATCATCCATGGGTCATGGCGGCCATAGGGCGCGCGACTACTTCCTTCTTTGTAGCATTCCGTTGGAGAATAAAACCATCAAGTTGTTGGCCATTCATTGTGGGTGTCACCGGTTGTTGGGGTATTAGGTCATAGAGATTTTGATGATTGAGGGTGTAGGCATTTGATATAGCATGGCTATGACTGTGTTGGTTTTGGGTATGGTTTGGATATGAAAATTTCTTGGATTTTGAGAGGAATGGGTAGTTGGAGGAGGGAATGTGATGAGTGTGATGTTTGGAGTATGGGACATGGTGTGGTGGTGGGTATCGATATGGTAGTGGTGATGGTGAAGGGTCACGGTGGAGTGATGGGTGACAATACCGAGAAGATGAAGAGGGAGATGAAAATGGAGATGGTGATAGATTATACCTGTGAGAATAGAATGGGGAAGACGATCGTTGGTGGGCATTCCACCTTCGAAATTGACATTCTTTGTAGCTTGAATATTTAACTCGCTCGGATCAATAGTGAGCTAAGTCTCACCTTCGCATCCGTTGAAGATTTTGATCCACCCAAAAGGCTTCCGCTTCATGTTCTTCTGTAAAGTGCTCCCTAATCTATTTCTTTATAAAATCATCGCACAACTCACATTTATTAGAAAAATACCATTTTAAGGAAAAGTTCAGTGGGCCTTGATAAAACATGCAATTTAGGCCCAATAGTTTGAAATAAAAATATTGTGTTGTTATGTAGTATTTGGAAATAAAATAAAATAGTAAGTCCCACTGACGTAATTTGAAACATAAATCATAACATAAGTTAATTATTCTTGGCACTCATCTTGATCATTTTTCGTTCATAGGTCACCCCGCATCATACATGCTTAGGTGTCAAAACCTCCCACATCACTGTGTGTGCTAAGGAGCAATCCTATTGCCTACCTGAAAGGGGGGAAAAGTAAAAGGGGGGGGGGGGGGGTGAGCTAAAAGCCCTGTAAGGAAGTACAAATAAATACAACAATATTCAAGAAAACACAAGAAGAAAATATTCATATCATAAAATCATGGCAAAACATATCAAAATAATATCGTATTCATACTCATAAATCATAATCATAATCGTAATCATAATCATACACCATGTGATCATGGCACCCTTATTGTCCATGTCACATCAAGAGGTAACCAGGAAAAGAATAAACTGGTAAGACTTCCTCCATAAGGTAAACAGGATCTTAGGTCCTTGAATAACCTCGGTGCGTCCGCCGTATGAGTTACGTCATAACCTTAGTAAATCCTTTGTTGTGTCGCATTCAGAACGCTAACAACCTATTGTTTTTCATAAAACATACAAGCACATGTATAACAATTCATATCATAACATAGAAATTTGTACTTTTCATAACAATTTAGCTTACCATAGCTCATACATTCCATAACACCATAATTCATGCTATCATTTTAGTTCATACCTTTCATAAAAAAATTCATAGAAATTCTACCTAACTTACTTACCTTAAGTCCAAGCAAAAGTAAAGTGCGGGATACTTCACAACGAGCCTTTCTTGATTGTGGAATCAAGAATACACTAGCAAAAGGAACCTTGACCCCCCTAGGGATTTCGAAATTCCCAATTCCTTCCTTTCTTCTTCTCATTCTCTCTATAGTTCTCACGCCTCCCCTCCCATTCTCTCTCTAAATCGACAGCCACAAAGCAGATGAGTCTTCAAACTCATAATTTTTCCTTTTATTTACCCTAATGGTCTAACCCTAACCTCCTAATGTGAATGAGTAATTTTCCCAATTCCATTTCCCTTAATTTTTTCTTAAAATCAAATAAATAATAAAAAAAATCAAGGAAAAGAACACCACGTACTCTTCCACTCTCTCCCTACACCTTTCTCTCCTCTCTTCTTATTTGTTTTCCATTTTTCTAATATACACATATCTTCTAAAAATATTCATACACAATTCCTCTCATTATTTTCCTTGTTTTTTTCTTCCTAAATTAAATACACAAAATAAATAAATAATAATCAATAGAAAATATGCATCATGCATTGAAACTAATGCATGCTCACCATGCATACCATGCACATGCACACACATAAGCACTCTAGTGCATCTCTACTAACCATGCACCTTAGTGCACCCAACCAAAACTCAAGAAAGCTCTTAAAATAGAATAGTTAAATAAAACCATCAAAAAAATTAAATTCACATAATTTCTATCAAACAATGAAAATAAATTTCTAACATTAACAATTAATTGAAAAAATAAACAAACCTTTAAAATAATAATAAATAAAATAAAAAATTTGGTGTGCTACAATATACCCTCCTTAAAATGAATTTCATCCTAAAATTCTTTCTTACAAAAAATCTCAGGGTATCTTTCTCTCATGTCTTCTTCCAACTTCCATGTTGCTTATCTCTCCGTGCTATTTTTCCACAGGACCTTAACTATTGGAATCCTTATGGATCTGAGTTCCTTGATTCCCTTTTCGATGATACACTCTGGCTGCTCAACGTAACTCAAGTCCTACTTCAGCTGTAACGATTCATAATTAAGAAGATGAGAGGGATCCGACACATACTTATGCAACGTCGAGATATGAAAGACGTTATGTGTCTCTGTTAGTGTTGGGGGCAGTGCTAAATGGTACACGACTTGCCTAACTCTGTCCAAAATCTCAAATAGACCTACAAATCTTGGGCTCAATTTCCCTTTCTTCCCAAAACGCATAACCCCCTTCATTAGAGAGACTCTCAAGAACACAAACTAGCCAACTGAAAACTCAATGTCCCTTCTCTTAAGGTCTGCGTAACTCTTTTTGCCTACTTTCGGTAGTAAGCATCCTTTGGAAAATTTTCTCATTCGCCTCGTTGGCTTCCCTAACAGCCTCGGGGCCTAAGATATTTTTTTCCCCAACCTCGTCTTAGTGCAAGAGGGATCTACATTTGCGCCCATAAAACATCTCATAGCGAGCCATCCCAATAGTGGACTGATAACTATTGTTATAGGAGAACTCCATCAGGAGTAGATATCAATTCCAAGACTCTGAAAGGTCTAAAGCACAACATCTCAACATATCTTCTAGAATCTGAATAGTCCTCTAAGACTGCCCATCAGTCCAGGGATGAAAAGCGGTACTGAACTTCAACTTTGTACCCATAGCTTTATGCAATCCTTTCAAAATTTTGATGTGAACACTGACCCTCGGTCAGAATAATCAACTTTGGAACCCCATGAAGTCTCACTATCTCGCTAACATACAACTCTGCATATTGATTCACCGAGTAGATGGTCTTAACTAGTGGAAAATGGGCGGACTTAGTGATCTTGTTTATTATTACCCAAGCTGAATCGTGTTGTTTTGTGGTCCTAGGTAACCTACCACAAAATCCATTGCCATGTCTTCCCATTTCCATTCTGGAACATAGAGTGGCTGGAGTAGCCCTGCTGGCCTTTGGTGTTCTGCTTTCACTTGCTGACATGTCAAACATCTATCATCAAACTCGACATCATCTTTCTTCATTCCAGGCCACCAATACAATGCTTCAAGTTCTTGGTACATCTTTGTCGATCCTGGATGTAAGGAATAAGGCGTTGTATGCGCCTCTTTCATAATACTTGTCTTAATCTCACCATTGTTAGGCACACAGATTCTATCCTTATATGACAACAATCCATTGTTAGACATAGTGAAGTCATCGCTACCACTTTCCTGTACCAAAGTCTCTTGCTTCATTAGGGCTTCATCCACCTTCCGCCCTTCTCTGATATGTTCCAATAGGGAGGACTGTAAAGTGGGGTTGGCTAGACCTCCTGCTACTAACTCAATCCCGGTGCTAATAATCTCTTTCCATAGAGGTGTCTTTATTGTGCTGAGAGCTGAGACACTTCCATGTCCTCGCCTACTCAATGCATCAGCCACCACATTGGCCTTTTCTAGGTGGTATAAATACTCGCAATCGTAGTCCTTCACTAACTCTAACCATCGTTGATGTCTCATATTCAACTCTTTCTTGGTGAAGAAGTACTTCAGACTTTTATGATTGGTGTATATTTCACACTTATCCCCATAAAGGTGATGCCTCCATATATTCAGTGCGAACACCACTATTGCTAACTCAAGATCATGGGTGGGATATCTCTATTCATAGTCCTTGAGCTGCCTTGAGGCATAGGCTACCACTTTCCCATTCTGCATCAACACGCAACCTAAACCGTTCTTACATGCATCACAATATACCACGAACTTTCCTCCCTCTGTGGGAACACAAAGGATAGGTGTAGAGATCAACTTATCCTTCATAGTCTGAAAGCTTTCTTCACACTTCTCACTCCATGTGAACTTTTGGTGTTTGCGGGTTAAGTTGGTCAAGGGTGTGGCAATCTTAGAGAAACCCTCGATGAACTTTTGATAGTAACCCACTAACCCTAAGAAGCTTCGAACCTCTGAGGCATTCTTGGGTTGGGGCCAGTCTCTAATGGCCTAGATCTTTGCTGAATCCACTGCTATTCCATTATTGGACACTATATTCCCTAGGAAAGTCTCTTGTTCCAACCAAAATTCACACTTAGAGAACTTAGCATAAAGTTGGTGCTCTCGTAGTCTATTGAGCGTCAACCTCGGTGCTCCTCCTTAGTCTTTTAGTAAATAAGGATATCGTCTATAAACACCACTATGAACTTATCCAAGTAGTCTTTAAACACTCAGTTCATCATGTCCATGAACGTCGTTGGGGCATTAGTGTGCCCAAAAGACATCACTAGGAACTCATAATGTTCGTAGCGGGTTTTGAAGGCTGTTTTAGGAATATCACATTCCTTCACCTTTAGCTGATGGTACCCGGATCGCAGATCATTCTTTGAGAACACTGCTGCCCCTTACAGTTGATCAAAGAGGTCATCTATTCTAGGCAAAGGATATTTGTTCTTAATTGTGACCTTATTGAGTTCTCGGTAATTGATGCACATTCTCATACTTCCATCCTTCTTCTTCACAAACAGAACTGGTGCCCCCATAGTGAATGACTAGGTCGAATGAACCCCTTGTCCAACAATTCTTGTAGTTGGGTCTTGAGTTCCTTCAACTCTACATGTGCCATCTGGTAGGGTGCTTTGGATATTGGTGCTATGTCTGGTGCAATTTTGATCATGAATTTGATTTCTCTGTCCGGGGGTAAAATTGGTAAATCCTCGGGAAACACTTCCAGAAACTCACAAACAATGTGAACATTTTCAAGTTTTAACTCTGTATCTTTAGATCTATCCACAACATTTGTCAAAAATGTTGAACACCCATGCTGCATCATGTTCCAAGTGTCTGATGTCGATATAATGGGTGTATGAAATCCCGTCACTTCTCCCTTAAAAGAAAAGAGTTCTCCGTCCTCCGGTCTGAACTCTACTGTCTTTCATTGACAGTCTATCGTTGCTCCATATTTGGCTAACCAATCCATGCCAAGTATAACATCATAATCTTATATGTCTAACTCTATGAGGTCTGTTGGGAACTCTCTGCCCTCAACTACTATGGAAGTTGACTGTAACAACCTAGTTGACGACATAATGTCTTCTGATGGTAACATGGTACTAAAACTTCTCTCAAAAAATTTGCAAGGCAATCCCAGTTTATCAATTACATTCATAGCAACATAAGAGTGAGTCACTCTAGAATAAATGAGGACTCTACATATCATACCAGAAATAGGGAGCTGACCTGTGACAATGGTGGTACTGTTGGCTTCTTCCTTTTGGGTCAATGCAAAGACTCGTGCTGGAACTAGATTGCTACTTCTACCTTGCCCTGCTCCTGCCCTCCACTGTGGACAATCTTTCTTCAGATGGTCTGTCTGACCGCACTTGTAACACTTGTTGGTGCCGATTTGACATTCACCCAAATGTCGACACGAGCATTTAGGATAGCTGGGTGCTCAACTTTGTTGTTCTGGTGGTTTGTGTAGTTACAATCATTGTTGTGATTGTTATGGTTGTTGCCATTCAGGGTCTGGGGTCTAGGCCTCTTGTCATTGTCACTGCTCTGTCCTTCATGGGCCTTCCTCTTGTTGCCTTCATGGAAGCCCTTGTTTCTGTTGGCCTCCCTTCTTACAGCACTATCCTTCCATATGTGGTCCTCTAAGTATTCTGCATCAAGAACCTTATCCAAAAGCTCGGTGTAACTAACCACTTCAGCACTGGTCATCTTGACATCTCTAGCAATCATGGGCTTAAGTCCTCTCATAAACCTCTGGACTCGCATGGCCTCGGTTGGTACTATTTCAGGTCCAAACATCACCAACCTATCAAACTTCTGAGCATAATCGGTAACAAAAAGGTTTCCTTGAACTAAGGTCACAAACTTATCCATCCTAGTTTCCAGTACAACTAAACTGTAATAATTTTTTCCAAATGCTTGAGCAAAATCTGCCCATGTCATAGTGTTTAAGTCACGAGTCTGCATCAAAATGTCCCATCATATCCTTGCATCCATTTTGAGTAGGTGAGCTGCACACGAAACCCTTTGATGGTCGTTCAACTCCATATGGTTAAAGATAACTTCTACTGACTTCAACCAATCTTATGCCACCATAGGGCCGACTTTCTCTTCAAAGGTAGGTGGGGCTTTCTTCCTAAAGCGTTCATAGACTAGCTCGAAAGCGTAAGCCATTGGCAATGGTGCAGGTGGTGGTACTGGAGGCTCAGGTTGTGCCAATGGTACTTAGGGCGCTTGGGGTACTTGTTTGGCTTGGGCCAACTCCTCGACCCTCTGCCTTAACTGTTCCCTCAATCTTGCTATCTCTGCAGCAAAATCCATAGCTGGTGTAGCTGGGGCTGCTGGTTGGGCCGGTGGCATTCTCAGGTCAGGGATTTCTGTAGCATTCAGGTTTGCAGAGGCACTTCTTCATCGACCTCTTCCCCTTCCACCTCTTGTTGAAATTATGAAATTCTAAGGCACCAAAAGAAAATCTTAAGAGAGGATAAATCACATAATGTTTTTGGTTACGTTAAGAGCTAATCATAGAGGTTTTCATACATACTCATATTCACACCATTTAGAGTTTGCAAGAGAGAGTGAGAAAAGATAAAAACTTATAATATCCAAAGTTTGCTTAAAAGTACCCCATAAATCAAACATCCAACAAAATGTTTAATAAAAATTATAATAATCCATAAGTTTTCAGGGGTCCCTAAGGAAATCCTTTTTATTTAAGTATAATTTATTAATGGAAATTTTGAGACGGACTCTAGTTCTTGAATGTGGACTCATCCCATGAGCTGTAATCGAAGATGTTTTCTAAGATATGGAAGTAGTCAGGGGCGCTCGCCATCGCCCTTATCCTAACACTCATTTTTGGTATGGCGCGTATTGCTTCTTGACACGGCATTTCTCCTTCCATGTTGTGTACCATCTCAAAACTTTCATCCATCTCTTTGTAATCATTCTTAACTAGGACCGCTTCCAAATGATTGAATTCATAATTTCCCACAAGGTCATAAATAGTGTACTCGATAGTATCGAAATCCAAGTCATCTTGGATGACGTTGTGCCATGCTGCGGTCAACTGAAGGAAATCGTCGGGGTATATTGACAGTGATTCCCTCAGCACCTCGTATTGCTTAATAGGCCAAAGCAGTGCTCCTCTCTTGTTAATCATTCCCTGAATACGCTCACAAACTGTTGTTGTCATTTTCAGTACGTCGATCCTCCAATCTTCGCGATCCTCATCGAGTTGCACCTTAGGTATAACGCAAATCTCTTTAAGTAATTGTTTCTTAGTGGCCCTAATGATAGGAGGCATATTTCTATACTATAATTTCAAAACTAGAAATTTAAACAAAGAAACCAAATAAAAATTAAAACAAGTACTTACGACATGGTGAGGTAAAATTTTCCCGTGTTTAACATATATGCGGAGAGTCATTGGAAACATGAACAACCTGTCTCTCATACCATTTGTAAAGTGCGCCCTAATCTATTTCTTTATAAAAACAGCGCTAAACTCACATTTATTAGAAAAATACCATTTTAAGGAAAAGTTTAGTGAGGCATTGATAAAACATGCAATTTGGGCCCAATAGTTTGAAATAAAAATATTGTGTTCTTATGCAGTATTTGAAAATAAAATAGTAAGTCTCACTGACATAATTCGAAACATAAATCATAACATAAGTTCTTAATTATTCTTGGCGCTCATCTTGATCGTTTTTCGTTTATAGGACACCCCGCGTCATACATGCCTAGATGTGAGAACCTCCCACATCACTGTGCGTGCCAAGGAGAAATCCTATTGGCTACCTGAAAGGGGGGAAAGTAAGGGGGGTAAGCTAAAAGCCCTGTAAGGAAGTACAAATAAATACAACAATATTCAAGAAAACACAAGAAGAACATATTCGTATCGTAAACTCATGGCCAAACATATCAAAATCATATTGTATTCATACTCATAAATCATAATCATAATCGTAATCATACATCTTGTGATCATGACACCCCTATTGTCCATGTCACATCAAGAGGTAACTAGCAAAAGCATAAATTGTTAAGACCTCCTCTATGAGGTAAACTAGATCTCAGTTCCTCGAATAACCTCGGTGCGTCCGCCCTATGAGTTACGTCATATCCTTATTAACTCTTTTGTTGTGCCGCGTTCAACACGCTAACAACCTACTGCTTTTCATACAACATACAAGCACGTGTATAACAATTTATATCATAACATAGAAATTCATACTTTTCATAACACTTTAGCTTACCATAGCTTATACATTCCATAACACCATAAGTCATGATATCATTTCAGTTCATACCTTTCGTAACAAAATTCAAAGAAATTCTAGCTAACTTCCTTACCTCAAGTCCAAGCAAAAGTAAAGTGCGAGATACTTCACAACGAGCCTCTCCTGATTGTGGAATCAAGAATACACTAGCTAAATGAACCTTGACACCCCTAGGGATTTCGAAATTTCCTATGCCTTCCTCTTCCTTCCTCTCTTCTTCTCCTTCTCTCTCTAGTTCTCACGCCTCTCCTCCTCTTCTCTCTCTAAAAGCAGCAGCCACAAAGAAAATGAGTCTTCAAGCTAATGATTTTTTCTTTTATTTACCCTAATGGTCTAACCCTAACCTCCTAATGTAAATGGGTAACTTTCCCAACTCAATTTCCCTTATTTTTTGCTTAAAATCAAATAAATAATAAAAAATAATCAAGGAAAACATGACATGAACAAATAAGGAAACACACCCCATACTCTTCCACTCTCCCCCTACACGCCTACACCTCTCTCTCCTCTCTCCTTATTTATTTCCCATTTCTCTAATATACACATATCTTCTAAAAATATTCATACATAACTCCTCCAATTATTTTCCTTGTTTTTTCTTTCTAAATTAACTACACAAAATAAATAAATAATAATCAATAAAAAATATGCACCATGCATGGAAACTAATGCATGCTCACCATGCATACCATGCACATGCACTCACACAAGCACTCTAGTGCATCTCTACTAACCATGCTACTTAGTGCACCCAACCAAAACTCAAGAAAGCTCTTAAAATAGAATAATTAAATAAAACAATTAACAAAATTAAATTCACATAATTTCTACCAAAAAATGAAAATAAAATTCTAACACTTAACAACAAACAACTAATTAAAAATAAAATAAACAAACCGTTAAAATAATAATTAAAGAAAAATTGGTGCGCTACATCTTCGACATCGAAGCGACTTCAAACACCATTCATGGCTATCTATCCCTTGGGAAAGAACCAAGACTCTGAATACCAAATAATGCAGCGAGTTGGATGGGTGAGCAAAGCTCATGTCAAATCCATGGAAACAAGGGGAAAACCTCAAATGTGAGAGACTCTCAAAACTCTATTTCAAATATCAATTCTAAAAGTTCCAATTATATTCTCTCCACTAGGCTTATAAAGTCATTACAATAAAGCTAATAAAATGAAAAAAAAAATGCAAAATATAACAAAATAAAGTTATAGAATATTCTAAATATATATATATCCTACATTATAAAGACCTTGTTAAGAAACCGTATCAATAACTACAGTGCAATCCAAAAGCAACAATCATTCAACTACAGTATCAAGCGAAAGAAGACTACCTTCCTCTGAAAATAACATATATTGGCAGCCTCTTTTTTTTTTTTACTTGTAGCTCTTATATGTGAACACAGTGAAAAGTAAAGAAACACAATCAACCATTCCTTTTTCCAACTCTAGAGAGTAAACAATGACATAAGAACATGGCACACATTATGAATATGAGTATGAAAAACAACACAAGATCAATCTCAAATAAACACCATAACAACTATGGTCTATCCAAAAGATGTGCAGTCAATGCAAGATCACCACAAAATAAACAACAAGTCATTGGTAGTGGTCTCCAATGGTGGGGTTGCCGTGAAAATTTGAAGAAGAAGAAGAAGAAGGAATGAAAGAAAGAAATGGAGAAAGAGGTGTTGGGCACGAGAAAAAAAAAAGAGAGATAATTGGTTCTAACAAGTTTTTGTTTCTAGACTATTCTCATACAATTATTCAATAATAGGTGGCATTAAGTCTATCACATACGTCCGTAGAATAGAATAATGTGGCACACATGCATGGCCTTGACTTTATGATGAATAACTATCTTTATAGGTGAAAGACCATCATTACATGGATATGGTTTTATTTTATTTACTTTTTACATGTAAAGAAAATATAATAATAATATACCTACTAAGTAGGAAGATGACCATGCAATTTTTTTTGTCAGTATGCATATATTTTTGGCATATATGAAAAGTGATCATTCTGACCACGTAATGCATGCATATGACTCACCAAAATGCATTTTTATACATAAACCAAATTTTGTTTCTCATTTTTTTTGCACGTGTAACGAAGGTGCGCTCTTATTACTATATTTATAAAAAATTATCCATGTTATATACTTTCATTTCTTAAAAAAAAATGAAGACAAAACTGTGTAAAAAGGACATGGGAGTGGCCAAAATCATATATGAGAAATTAACAAAGTAAAGAAAGCGTATAAATGAAAAGTGCACACCGTATAAAAATTAAAATCACCGTACAATAGTAAAAATGAAATGCTAAGATCAAAATTAGTATTTTCTGTAAATTTCCCTTTTTTCTGAGTTATAGAACTAACTGTTACATGCAACTTTACAACAAATAATTACAAAATTTATTTTTAAATATAGTTATATATTTTTCCACTAGAATAACTAAGTCCTAAAACTATTAGTTACAACAAAAAATCACATTGTTAGATTTCTAAAAAAAAATTGCCAAGATTAAACTCAATATCAGATACTTAGTCATGTGCTTGATTTTACTTCGACAATAATTTTGCCAATGAAGGCCAACACCTCGAAGTTCATCATCAACATCAGTGGTGAAGGAGCTACCTCCCATATTTTTTTTAACTAATTACCGTATAAACACTTTATAATACATAAAATGCATTTTCAAAATTAGGTGTAGTGTTATTATTTTTCAGTTAATTGTGGTTAAACTATCTAAACTTCATGATTTTATTATACTTGTTTCCCTAAAATATTTGCATGATGACATGACATGTTTATGAGGCACATGGACAGCACACGACTGATTATTGATGAAGACTTGGTCGACCAAATACCAGGATATCGAGATGAAATTGAGTTGCTCGATAGATGCAAGGAATATGCTGAGAGCAGGAAAAGAAGATGTGCTGACATATACGACTAGATCTGCTCGTAGGACCGGGGCAAGCTCTCAAGAACGGTTATGAGTTAGATATTCCCAAGATATTTGATTACTTTTATATGTAAATATCATTAATTCTGTTACTATTTTGTTATGCTTGTAACAAAAGTTAAGGACGGCCCATTGGTCCATATGTAAATCCTTGAGCCTATAAATAGGACTCATGGGATTCATTTATTTCATACGCAATATTTTGTATTCAGAGAGAACAAGTACTTTTATGCACGATCTTTGTATTCAACTTCAGAGCTTGTGAAACTTTGTGAACCCTAGTTCAATGATTGCAGGTTTTGTAGTCTACATCAATAAAAACACTAAGTAGAAATAGGTTATTACCAATCCTTGGGGCCGAACCACTATAAAATCATTGTGTCATTTTAGTCCTTGCATTCAGTTTTATAATTCTTATCATTTTTAGTGACTCCGTGTCGTTGACTAAATCGAGAGTCAATATTTTGGTGCTTTTGTTGAGAGCCGAACTCAAGAACAATGGCGAAGAACTCCAGGAGAGCGGGTCAAGCTAGACAAACATCTGAAAATGTGCCAAACCCACCTCCTCCACCAGATGTGATGGAGGACGAGCCACATGTGGAATTGGAAGAGGAAGATATGGACGTTGAAACCTTGCGAACAACTTTGGGAGTGTTGGCTAAGCAAGACAATGTGGTTGAAACAATGATGACACATCAGATGGAGATCAACCGACAACGCCGGGAGTTGAACGAAGGACAGGCGGACATGGATCGTCGACAGAGAGACGCTATAGTAGCTTTATAGGCAACCATTCAGTTGGCTTGAGGATAGCCACCTGCACCATCCTCTCAGCCAGATCTGCCACCAAACCTTCACCCTCCTCAAAATCCACAATCAGATCACCCCCATTGTCCTCAAAATCCACCATACCCAAGGAGTCCACAACGACCAAAACAACACCTAGCTGCTTAGCAGGAAAGGCATACCCATAATCCTAACAGAAATAACGAGCAGCAACCACCCTCTCATGCTGGTTGAGATAATACCCAGCAACACAGACAGAATAGGGACAAACAACGTCCTAGAAGCCCTAGATGTCAAAAATCTACCGAACATAACCCTCCTGGCAGGGGACAATGTCCCTCAGGAAGCAAGAGACAAATGGACTTAGACTTTGCAGTTCAGGACCCCCCACAACAGAGCAATGTCCGGGGACACAACGACCAGCGCATGCCTCCACATGTTTACCGAGACGGACTAGGGAGAAGAGAGGGGAACAGTGTGTACAACATGTCACACTCACATGTCGCAATTCAGAGACAAACATGATCAAAATTAAGCAGACTCTGGTTATGATAGGAGAAACAATGGTCGATAGCAGGAGGAAAGGAACGGGCAACGAAATCCTCCTCCGATGAACAACCGACCAACGAGCCAGAATGCTGGGGGGCAGCCCAAACAACCCAATGTTTTTGACTGACTAGGTGCCAGCGAGAAAATATGTAGGGATGAGGATCTAAGGGACGTACTTAATGTCCTACGGGAAAGACACGATGAGTACTTCCCCCAGCTTTAGCTGCTCCTACCATACCAGATGTTGTTTAGGCTCAAATAGATGCCTTGAATCAAGCTGTGCAACAGCTAGTCGAGAATAAAATTTCCCATATAGATTATGACCGGAGGAAGGGCACCCCATTCGTCAACATAATTATTGTGGTAGAAATCCCAAGAAAATTCAAAATGTTAGTGTTACCCAATTTTATGAGAAAAGAAGATCTGGTATCTCATGTGAATAAATTTGAGATACAAATGGAAATACAGAAGGTGTCCGAAGATGCTCAATGCATAATCTTTCGTGCTACTTTATTTGATTCTACCCAGGAAGGGTACTTCAAGTTTCCATCGGCCAGTATAATTTCACGGGAGATGTTCGTAAAATAATTTTACAGACAATTTTATGCTGGTCTGATACATCCAACAGAGGCCAATAAGTTAGTAGATATCCAAAAGAAGGAAGGAGAGTCCCTCAAAGAGTATATACAAAGGTTTATACGAGCAGCTGCTCAGGCCAAGATTATTGGAGATGAGGGAAAGATGATGGCCATCACAGCTGGAGTGCAATGCCAATCTCCCCTCTAGAGCAGCATACAGAAAAATGGAGTCAAGAGCACTCAAGAATTTTTGGATTGAGTAGACAAGTACATCAAGATGGAGGAGGCTATTGCCAATGAAGGAAAGTCCCCAAAGGCTGACCAGGGCAAGAAGGAAGAGTCGACCAAAGCTGCCACTGGGTCTGGAAAATACAACGGCGACAATGACAAAGGTAATACGAGCCGAGGTTCACTAACTACACGACCCTGGTTAATAGCAAAGCTGAAGTGAATCAGGACAACTATACCACAGTCCCCTTTAGGCGACCAACCCCGATCATGAAAGACATATCCAAGAGGGACACAACCAAGATATCTACAAGCAAAGGGAGACTCCCAGCAAGGGGCTAACAGAGGCAATGAGCAAGCACCTGTACACCAATGCTCACATCCTCTGCAGCCAACTCCGGTCGCTGGTACTTTACTAACCATCTGTATGGGACTGCATATATCTGGTGACAGTGGTTAGGCAAGAGAGAGATATGCTAGAACCCTACGTCATGATCAAACATAAAGATGCTAAACATCGACGAGCATACTCCTAAAAAAGCTCGAACAAAGGAAGAGTTGATAGCTTTCTCTAAGCTGGACGCACTGCATCTCTGATTCCCCCACTCAGATCCTTTGGTCGTGGTCGTACAAATCGCCAACATGATGGTGAAACGAGTATTAGTGGATACTGGAAGCTCGGTAAATATTCTATACAAGTCTTCACTGGAAAGGATGAAACTATCAGTGCAAGATTTAGAACCATGCAACCAGACCATCTACAGTTTCTTTGGTGAGGGGCTATCACCAACAGGGTTAATCAGACTACCGGTCACGGTAGGAGTGGCACCCGTGAACAAGAAATTACTCACTACTTTTATTGTAGTTGATTGTTCATCCGCATATAACGTTGTGATTGGAAGACCCATCCTTGTAGATCTACGAATGGTAACTTCAGTTTGGCATCTGGCCATGAAGTTTCCAAACGATGTAGGAGTTGGGTGTGTGTTGGGAAATCAACGAGAGGCCAAAGAATGTTACAACTCCTCGATCACAAAGGCAAGAAGAGGCAAATCGGGGAGTGCAACTGAGAAAAGGTTGATGGTGGTAAACGAGTCACAAACCTAATAAGGTGAACAAGTCACCAAATAGGGCGTTGCCCAAAGTGAGGATATGGACTTAGATCCTAGCTTTGGGAATTTTGAAGACAACATTGGACTCGTGGAATACCTTGAGGAGGTCCAACTAGAAGAAAAAGATCCGATCAGAGTTGTGAAAGTCAGTAAAAACTTAGAGACAACGATCAAAATAAAGTTGGTGGAGTTTTTGAGGAGGAACCAGGAGGTCTTTGCCTAGTCACATAAAGACATGGTTGGGATAGACCTAGCAGTTATCAACCATGTCCTGAATATAGACAAAAACCACCCACCAATGCAACAAAAAAGAAGGTTGCTCGACAAGGACAGGTCTAAAACCTTAAAGGAAGAAGTCGAGAAGCTGAAGGAAAATGGATTCATCAGGGTAATGTTTTATCCATCTTGGGTCTCTAATCTCGTACTAGATCCTAAAACAAATGGTAAGTGGAGGACGTGCGTGGATTTCACAGACCTTAATAAAGCCTGCCCGAAGGATTGTTTCCCACTTCCAAGAATCGACCAGCTGGTCGATGCTACATCAGGACATGAAATTTTGTCATTCATGGATGCATACTCCGTCTATAATCAAATTAGCATGCATCCACCTGATGAAGAACACACTAGCTTTCAAACAGATACGGGGATTTACTACTACAAATTAATGCCCTTCGATTTGAAAAATGCTAGTGCGACTTACCAATGAATAGTAAATCACATGTTCAGATAACAGAATGGCAATAATATAGCGGTTTATGTCAATGATATGCTGGTTAAGTCGAGAAAATTTGGTGAACACCTCAAGGACCTGCAGGAATGCTTCAACATCTTGAAAAAAAATAGCAGATGAAGCTTAATCCTCTTAAGTGTTCTTTTGGAGTTGGATCAGGAAATTTTTTGGGATTCATAGTACACTCATGAGGAATCGAAGCCAATCCCGAAAAGATGTACAGACAAAGTTAAAGATGTACAAAGCCTGACAAATAGAATCACGATTCTAAGTAGATTCATATCTAAGTCTACGAAAAAGTGCATCCCATTTTTTAATCTACTCAGAGGAAACAAAAACTTCGAGTGGACATAAGAGTGTGAACATGCTTTTCAGGCACTTAAGGCCCATATGTCGCGACTGCCCATTCTGTCCAAGTCGGTCGAAGGAGAAAATTTGTACATCTACTTAGCCATAACAGAGTATGCTGCAGTGCTATTGTAATCAAGGAGGAAGAAAACATTGAAAAGGCAATATACTACATAAGTAAAAGGCTAGTGGGAGCAGAATTGCGATATCCGACTATAGAGTGGCTTAATACTAGCATCAAGAAAACTATGACCCTACTTTCAGGCTCATCTCATAGTTTTTTTTATCGACCAGCCACTACGGCAAGTCTTGCAAAAACCAGAAGCCGCTGGTCGACTACTAAAATGGGCAGTTGAGCTGGGGCAGCTCGAAATTTCTTATGCACCTCGAGTAGCCATAAAGGGTCAAGCCGTATCGGACTTCGTAACTGAATTCACTGGACTCCCATCCAATGAGCCAATTATAGAACTTGAAGATCAAGACCAAACTCTCGCTTGGAGACTATTCGTAGAAAAATCATCTAATGAGCACAACTTGAGGGCAGGGTTGATTTTAATTACCCCCAAAGGGCATCGGTTTCACTGTGCAATAAGATTCAACTTTACTGCCAACAATGAGGCCGAGTATGAAGCACTGCTCACAGGTTTAAGACTAGCCAAGGATATGAATACAAAGTCATTCGAGATATACAACGATTCTTAGCTAGTTGTTAATCGCATCATTGAAGAATATCAAGCTAGGGGTCTTAAGATGGTTGCGTATCTAAACAAGGCAAAAGACTTGCTAGCACAATCTGAATTGTATACTCTCCAGCAAGTACCACGTGACCAAAACTCAAATGTCGATGCCTTGGCTAAATTAGCAAGTGCCAAAGATGTTGACACTTTGAGCATAGTATCGGTCGAACGTTTGACAGCTCCCAACATTCAAGTAGAAGAATCCTCCCTAGTAATACAAGTGTCCGACACATGGATGACTCCCATTATTCAATATCTCGAACAGGGATGGCTACCTGCAAATAGGAACAAGGAAAGGATGTTGAGATTAGTGAAATATAATGGTTAAGATGTTCACACGTTGACATGTAAAACACTTAACAGTTTCACTTAAAGAGAAGTGAAAACATGAGATTGTGTATAAGGCATCTAAAAGTGACTTTTATGGGCTTAAAGTGATACAATGAGGCATCCAAACATTCTCAAAAAGGTTGGTAGCATTTGGAGAAATTTTAGGACCATTGGAGTGGTCCAAAGTCAGAGAGGGTGGTGATACGTCGCCCCCTAAGTGGCGTAGCATCGCCTAAATGCGAAGGGCTTCAAAAGCCCTAGCAGGTGATGCATCGCTTGGGCGGTCTTTTATGGCTGTATAGTTTACATAAAATGCTCCAAATGATGTGTTTTAAATATTCTAATCATATTGGTTAGACTAATGATGATGCCTACACTATATATATGGGTTATTAGAGTTGAAAAGTCTTGATCACACTTTCTAACTCTCTCTCTAGCCTCATTCTCTCTAGCTTTCTAAGACCAATATTTTCTCCAAGAAACTCATCAAGTTTTTCTTGACTTGCATGAGTTTCAAGGCTTGTTCAATCCCAAATCTCATTCTAATCAGTTGAAGCTTCAAGTAGTTGGGAAGGCTTGGAATAGAGATTTTGGACAACAATATTCATATTGTGTATAAGCCGTAGAAGTTCTCCAAGTTTGGAGATTCAAGTTGCTCAATACAAAGGTTGTATCTCTCTCACCCTAATCTTGTATTTTGTCATTCTATTATGTTTTTCATTGTTGATATCGATGATTAAATATATCTAACTTCATCTTATCATCATTTAATCATTTAGTTTCTTATATTCAAGATCAACATTCATATCATGGACATGTTTATTTGATTATCAAGAATTGCATTCATACTTTGAATTTGAATCTTGATCAACATCTAGAGTTTGGAATATTGTATTATTATTATCATTATTCATTTTTTATTTGCAAAGAGTAAAGCCATATATTCCCAACAATCAAAATCTTTATCCCTAATTACTTTCATTTTGTGTTTCGCATAATCAACAATGAGGGAAATTGGTTCATCATCTACAACCTTCAAATACTTGTTTCAAGATTTGGTTTGTGTTGGACACAAAACCATGAAAGATCAAAGAAAGTTCTATTTGGAAATGCTCTACATGAATGTGGATATGGATTCAAAGTCTTCATCAACAAAGAATGAGACAACTCAATGGGATTACGTGCTTAAGGAGATTGGTATCATCAAGTTCCTAATTTCTAAATGTGTAGATTTCAAGAATTTGAATTAAATGTGTTTGCTGCCATATTTTTGTGAGTTTGAGACCATTGTTTATATTAAGAGTACAATAGTGAATATTAATAAACAATTCAAGGGTTATTGTTGTACTTGTTTTGTTTGTAAAGTTATTAATCATCATGTGAGATATAGTAATTGTAAAATTAACCATAATGAGATTGGGGTTAATACAATTGATGGTGAGATCTTTGTGACCTTAATTCAATTTAATGCTGTTGTACCCTAAAAATTAGCACGAGTTTAGTCACTCAGCTCAGGGTATAGCTGGCAGATGAATACGTGGAAAAGCAGCCAAGTAGAACCTTTGGTTAACAATAATGTGAGCAACTCGAGTTGGGACTCGAGAAATATGACATTCTAGTTATTGTCAGGCCGCCTCTTAGGATAATGATCCAACTCGAGACCTATAGTGGCCAAATCCTCCTTTGGGCGCAATGAAGTTAAGTCGAGCAAAGGTTCGGATTACCTTGGATCCCTAGCTTGGTGAATATATTCAGCTTGTGGAAATCGTGTCAAAATGCATACTAAAGGATCCCAAGAGACTCGAAGGCTCTTTATATGCTCATTAATGCCCAGCCTGTGTTGCATATTTATCATTTATTATCCGAGATAGCAGGAGTATATTTTATTATGTTATTAAATCATATCCCAATGGAAATAGGAATAATCTGTATTAAATGTATACCATATTTATCCACGCAGTTACCCAAACATGTCCAGGAAATCCTCCTATAAATATCAGGGATACTGGACAGGGAAAGGGACGACTTTTTTGTATTACTGAAACTCTGTAGGAATGTGAGAGAAAAACAATAATACTGTCTCGTGGACTAGGTGGATTTTAACCACTGAACCACGCAAAAGTTGTATGCGTATGAAAGGGTTCTTATTATTTCATTACAGTTTACAAATAAGCACTAATATCCTTATTAGATTTCTTAATCTACTGTTGGTGAAAAACCACGTCAACAGTTTAGTGCTTTCATTGAGAGGAAATTAGTGATTTACAAGTTTCATTCAACATTCATCATGGTTTTTACTCGATCGATGCATGGAAATGAAATGGAGTAGCCTGGTGAGCAGAACGCCCATCATATCATTGTTGCCACTGAAACGGGCCCAGATGTTCAGCAATGTCCTGAGAAACAACTGGTGGGCCAAGATGACGTTGGGAGTTCAACGTCACACCCACCAAATCCTAATCCAGGATATTTAACTGCTGTCGAGATGGAGAATGCCCAATTAAGGAGCCATCTCGCTAGGGAAAATAGACAAATCAAGGAGGTTCTAGCTCGGTTACCCCCTCTTGCAACTGACGTTAATGTCAGAAAGAGGCAAAGTGGGTCTCCTAAGTCCCACCGGAATAACTGGTCCAAACCTAGTTGTTCAGTCACGGCCGCCACTCCGAGCTTTGTACCTTCAGAGCGAAACCACCGAAGTGCTTAGCCCATTGGTCACCATAGGAATCATCATCAGCATGTCAGTCGGTCGGTCAGAACTGCGACCCCCAGCTCCGTGCCTTCTGCACAGATTCCCAAGAATGCTCACAATAACCCGCCAGGGCGAGCTGGGACAAGGTCACAGAGACAAAACGCCCCAGTGAATCCATCTGTTCTGCAAGCAGAACCTCAGGCACAGAGAACTCGTGACATTGGGGTAGAGCCAAGTCGGACAAATTTAGTTCGTCCTAATGGAATGATGATAGCCTCACTGATAATACATTCGTTGTCGCCGGTTAGATATCCTACACCAGCACACCAATAATGAGATCCTCCAGCTCGTGAGAATAGTAGGAGAAATTATCCCTCGTCAGTAGATACTTATGCCCCACAGGCACGTGTTGAGAATCCAGGCGCGGGAGCGCCACTCTGAGCTCTGAACCTTCAGAGCAACCTGCCTCGATCTCAGCCGCGGGCTGTAAGTTTTGCAAATGGAAGTTACTTGACGTGGAGCCAGCATGGAGGCAGGTCTGAGAGCGACCAGAGAAATCATCTTAGCTCAGCACAAAGTCCTCAGTACGATCCACAACCCAACATGCGCGATCATTTGAACTCGCAAAGAAGGTATCTAGCTCGCAACGATGATATGAGCTATACCCAGCACGAGGGAAGACCATCTATCGTACGCGACAATGGGAATGTCCCACCTAACCAAGCTCGAACTTGGAGGGACAACAACCCAACAAATGCGTACATTAGGATGGGAGCTGTTGAACAACCCCCAACTAACCTAGAGACTAAGGACCTAACCCTTGAGCGACTGGCCTTAATGGAGGAGCAGATGAATAAGCTCTTATATAGAAAGGGGATTGACGATTGTGACTCTGATGAGGATCTCGAACCTTTCGCTCTAAACATTGCAGCAACTACGTATCCTATTGGCTTCAGGATGCCAAACATGCCACCATTTGATGGAAACACAGATCCATCTGACCACCTCGGAATGTTCAATACAATGATGATGGCCCACAATGTCAGGTTCGATCTAAGATGTATCATGTTCCCCACGACTCTAGTCAGATCTGCCAGACAGTGGTTCAAAAAGTACAAAAAACATTCAATAAGCTCGTGGAAGAAGTTGTCTTCCGAGATTAAGAGAGCATTATGAGCTTCACAGGCAGCTCGTGTAGAGGCGAACTCATTGACCAATGTAAAGCAGCAACCTGGTGAATCTCTGAAAGCATATCTGAGCAGATTTGCCAATGTTACAGCACGAGCTAGGGACACTAATGATAGCTCCAAGCTCATGGAGATGAGAACGGGAATCCTGGTGGGAGACGACCTATGGAAAGAACTCTAGCGAAAGGAGTTAAAAGTGTAGATGAGTTCTTGGCGCGAGCTCAAGAGTGGATAAACCTGGAAGAGGCATGATCTGCTGTCGCAGGAACTAGCCACGCCCCTATCCGACCCGCTAGAGTGGTGATAGGTGTTGCAGCTACGACTCAACGTGTTACCTAGAATAACAAGACAGGAAACAATAAGAGGAAGGGGAATGGTGAGGGCGACCAAAACGACTCGAAGAAGAACAAGTCTATGGAATAAATTTAAGCCCGTTTATGCCATCTACAATGACCTAATAGACACTTAGGAACATATCTTCTTGGCCAATTCTAATCGCCTTCCATGGAAGAAGCCAGAACCTTTACAGCATCAGAGGGCGAAGAAAGATCCCTCAAAGTTTTTTCGATTCCACAATGACATCGTTCATAACACCGATGATTGCTGACAGTTGAAGGATGAGATTGAGACTCTCATTCGGGCTGGACCATTAGCCCAGTACGCCCAAAATTGGGTTGTTCCCAATCAACCTGTCAGGCATAATTCTCATCCATCTCCGACAGGTCAGCCTAGAGCTCAGTTAGATCAGAACCGAGTTGATCCTCCCCCAATAGTAGGAGGAGATATAACTACTATTGTTGGAGGACCTCATTTGGTTGGCACGAGAAGCGGGGCCCAAAAGAGGTATATAAATGAGATGAAAACTCGTAACAGTGTGGAATTTGTCTTGGAGCAGCGGTTATCAAAACAACAGTGGTTGGAAAAACAACCAATCATTTTCACAGAAGAGGACGCTAGCCACATTCAATTTCCACATAATGACCCACTGGTGGTAACCGTGCAGCTCGCCAATCGAAGGGTGCGAAGGATATTGGTAGACAATGGAAGCTTAGTAAATGTGCTTTTCAGGTCCACCCTAGAAAAAATGGGATTTTCCGTAACCAATCTAAAGGCGACCTCAATGACTCTGTACGGATATTTAGGTGAAGGGACGGCAACCATAGGGGCGATTGGACTGGTGGTTACGCTGGGAGATGAGGCGCGGATTGTTTCTAAAATAATTGAGATCGTGGTAATCGATTGTCCGGTTGCGTATAATGCGATTTTGGGATGACCCGCGCTAATGGCTTTTGAGGCCATCACCTCAATCCAACACCTAGCAATGAAGCTCCCCTCAACCTCGGGGATATGCACCATAAGAGGAGACCAGCTCGCTGCCAGAGAATGCTAAAGCATTGCTATGAAGGGAAAATCATAACTCGGGCAACAGGCGATGGTCATAAATGAAGGAGGTAAGGAGTCCTGGCTAATGGAAGTTACCCGTGGGACTGAAGAACCTTGAGAAGAGGATGACGAGGTCGCCCTATGGGATGGAATTGATCTGCTAGTAGGCAAAGATAGATCTGAGCTCAAAGCAATAGAAGAGCTCAAGGAAATAAATATTGACCCAGAAGTACCTTCAAGAATTGTAAAAGTTGGAAAAATCTTGAAGTTGAAAGGAAGAAAGTGATGGGGTTTTATACCCTAATTAAAACTCAATTTCTTTGTAATCTCATTTTATTATCAATAAAAGAATAGAAATCATTTTTTGACTTGGTCAATCACTTTGCTCACATGTTTTATTTTCATGATTATTTGTTTAATATAAACTTCCATTAAATCCCGAGCATATAGCTAATCGTATTTATAGTGACGTAATCACAGTGGAATATAAATATGATTATATGTTCAAAATAAGTTAGTCCTAAGATTAGTCGGTGCACAGGATTTACACTGACTTGCCAATCTACGATATGATCTACTTACACATTGTAGTGTTATGTTCTTTCCAGAACATTAGGAAAGTAGATAAGATCGGATGTATTTGTTACATCGGACAAGACCGATATTGTCAGTTGATAGAATAATTAAGCATACCGTTATTATCTATTCTAGTCAAATCATATAGTTGACCATAGGTCAATTCAATCTCAATTCAGAGTGGTTAGTATTCTAAATAATTGTATTATTTGAGTTATTTGACTTGTTCGTTACCAGCTTACCCTACGGACTGGCCCATACTTACATCTTGGGAACTCGGTAGTATAATTGAGTGGGAGTGTTAATCATAGACATGAACATCTATAGCTTCTGATGAAGAAGTGAAACGATGGTTTCCTTTTAGTTTGGTTCAAGGTCTTAAATGATAGAGATCTCATTTCAGTAATTAAATTAGTTTACCGAAATATCATTTACAAGGAACTAAGTGTTTTAAGGATACAATACAATGAGGGGTAAAACGGTATTTTAGTCCTATCTCATTGTAGACCGTCTATAGAGGATTGAGTGACAATTATGGTTGTAACAATGGATAATTAATAGTGTATCTATATTTGTTATAGAGCGTTCTATGAATTCACGAGTGCAATTCTGAGTCTTTAGTGGAGTCACGAGGAATTAATAAGTTAGTAAATTTATTTGTTAGATTTATGATAACTTATTGGAGCTTGATTTCATAGGCCCACGATCCCCACTGTACCTTGTATAAAATCATCTAGATAGTCTCAATTACTTGATTTAATTATCAAAGTTGACCAGGTCAATTTTGGATAGTTTCACAGAGTTATGTAATTTTGAAAAGAAAAGAGAAATTATGGCAGATTATTAATTAAGATAAATTGGTATCTAAATTAATAAAGAAGTTTAAATCAAGGTTCAAATTATAAATAATTTATTTGATAAAGGATTTAAATAATTATTTAATTAATTAAATCAATAGAAAATAGTACAGGCCTTGATTTTAAGTCCAATGGGCTTATAATCAAATTGGAAATTTCACGGGCCTAAAGCCCATGATAATTTTGACCTAGGGCTGTTAATTAGAAATTATTTTATTGATTTTTTAATAAAATAAATGACCTAATTGAATCTATAAAAGGAGTGCTTAGAGAGAAGTCAAAACATAAGTTTAATCACTGGTATTCTGATAGTTTTAGATTCTCTATAAACACAAGTCCTTTTCTAAGCCTCTTATTATTCTTTTCTCTTATTCTCTCTATATCTATCTCATGTGTTGAGAATTGCCCACTATGGATGCCAAAAATCCACCCAGAAAAAAAATCTCTAGTCCATGGTTGGAATACAAGGCCAAAGGTCACTTAGCCATGTTATTAGGCTCGGGCCCGCAGGTCTTGTGAAACCGAGAGATTGTCCCAAGGGAAACATCACCTTATGAGCCATGAAGAATGGCCTTGCTAGGGTAAGGGACCAAGCTACACGTTGCAAGAGGGCAGGTACATGAGGCCCTACTTTTCTTGACGCCGAGAGATGTCAAGGGCACCGGAGCCATATGCCTCGACCGCGTGCACGCATCTCGTTAGGCTGCCCCTCGCATCACGCCTCGCGCGCATTTTGCGAGGCTCCCCTCACATGGCCTCGCATAGCCTCGCATAGTGAGGCTAAGGGTCTCGTGCCTAGTGAGGCCAAGGGTCTCGCGCCTAGTGAGGCACCCCTCGCATAGCCTCATGTAGCCTCGCATATTGTGGCCGAGGGTCTCGCGCCTAGTGAGGCACCCCTCGCATAGCCTCGTGTAGCCTCGCATAACGAGGCCAAGTGTCTCATGCCTAGTGAGGCACCCCTCGCATGGCCTTGCGTAGCCTCGCATAGTGAGGCCAAGGGTCTCGCGCCTAGTGAAGCACCCCTCGCATAGCCTCATGTAGCCTCGCATAGCGAGGCCAAGGGTGTTGCGCATAGTTAGGCACCCCTCGCATGGCCTCACGTAGCCTCGCATATTGAGGCCAAGGGTCTCGCGCCTAGGGAGGCACCCCTCGCATATCCTCGTGTAGCCTCGCATAGCGAGGCCAAGGGTCTTACGCCTAGTGAGGCACCTCTCGCATGGCCTCGCGTAGCCTGAGGCAACCCTCGCTTGGCCTCGCATAGTGAGGCCAAGGGTCTCGTGCATAGTGAGGCACCCCTCGCATAGCCTCGTGTAGCCTCGCATAGCGAGGCCAAGGGTCTCACGCCTAGTGAGGCACCCATCGCATGGCCTCGCATAGCCTCACATATTGAGGCCAAGAGTCTCGCGCCTAGTGAGGCACCCCTCGCATAGCTCGTGTAGCCTCGCATAGCGAGGCCAAGGGTCTCGTGCCTAGTGAGACACCCCTCGCATGGCCTCGCGTAGCCTCGCATATTAAGGCCTAGGGTCTTGCGCCTAGTAAGGCACCCGTCGGATAGCCTCGTGTAGCCTCACATAGCGAGGCCAAGGGTCTTGCGCTTAGTGAGGTAACCCTCACATGGCCTCGCGTAGGCTCTCATAGTGAGGCCAAGGGTCTCGCGCCTAGTGAGGTACCCCTTACCTTGATGCCCAAGCGCCTCGCACCACCATCGTCTCGCGGCCCCCATGGCCTTGCACCACCAAGGCCTCGCGCACCCACGCACACCAAGGCCTTACGCACCCGCGCATCTGGGCCTCGCACACCCACGAACCAAGTCCTCGCGCAGTTGCACATAAGGGCCTCGCACTACACCTCGCCCAGTCGTGCCGAGGTGTCGTATACCCGTGCCGTGCTTCATCCAGCCCAGATGCCTCTATGCCATGATGCCGACACCTTGCGTGCCCGTATGGGGTCTAAGACCTCTGGAAGGGGCGTGCGAGGAGCAATAAAAGAGACCCAAGAACTATTTGGTATTAAGCCAATAGCGGTATAGACGACTGAGTATATCGTTCATGTTAACACACAAGCCTTCCTACACTTAGTAGAATGTGGAATAGCTTTGAGAAAAAATATGCCTTGGAGATGTGAGAATAACCATCAGGTACAAGGTACCCGTACATGTACGGGTGCAGGACGTACGACCATGTGGAAGATAGAAGCATGGTCCTGACATCTGTGCCATGCAAGTAGTGGAGGTGTAATGTGGTACTAGTGCATGAGTACTTTTGTAGGCCCCTGACACGTATTAGAGCCGACCACCACTCCTTCAACACCACTACGACCTATGCCACAACCCTGACAATGTACCTATGTACCATCTTGTCCCCTGGGACCATGATGTACCAGGAGCCATTAGAGCTCCAATATAAATAGACCTCCACCCCTCCAACAAAGGGGTTGGAAAACTAATTGTACACTCAGGCTATTAAGCAATACACAAAGGCTTACTCCATTGATGATCTGTGTTTGCTTTTCCTTAAGTTCATTCTAAGTACTTATCTAAATATCTCCACACTTATCTTTGAGTTTTTCGATCTAATTTCGTTGATGAGATTTCATCGTCAACACCCACTATAGTCTAGGTGATTCTAAGGATACCTTGGAAGACTGTGAAGAAAATTGAAGATCAGTTCAGTTTCTTGATAATACTCTACGACAGAAAGGATACAAGGGTTAGAGAAACTGAAGGAAGGACTCACTCATTCCGCTGCGTATACTGTAAGTATTCTTATCAATGTTTCTCTTTGAATTCAATTTTAGAAACATGTTCTAGGTTATCTCATATTAATTTGTTTAATATTAGATCTACATGAAAATAAATAAAGATCCTGTATAAGTTCCCCAACAACTGGTATCAAACCCTTTGGTAATCTTTATTTTCATGCATGAACATGTGAAAAATTGGATTATTTGATGTGTTTGAATAATTGGATGGTTTTCATGTTTTTTTAAGCATATTGAATTTTATGTGATTATTAGCAATTTTAGGTTATTTTGTTGTGTTTTCTATGCCATTAATTTTTATGTATGTTTTATTTTGTGGAAAACATGATAAAAATTAATTAGAAAATGGTTTTGGTTTGAAAAATTGCACAAAAAAAATTTCTGAATTTTTTTTGCCCTAGCTGCCCATGCGTGCGCACACCCTGCTCCTCCCCGCGCGCGTCCCCCACAGCTGCGTGCACACCATCGACTGTTCCCCCTCGTGTGCGTGTGCGCACACACACACCAGGTGCACATGGTGAACAATACCCGTTCATCCATATATTTTTTAATTTTTTTAAATTAAAGAAAATAAAATTGTGAAAATTAATGATTTCTAATCAAAGCCAAAAATATCAGATTTGTTTTTGTATTTAAAAATGTATTTTTTAAATAAGATATTTTTGTTAGTTGAGATTTAAATAATTGGATATTTTCTACAAAGATTCAAATTCAAATTTAAAAATAGTCTAGCAACTTAATTTTAAATCTTTTAATATATTAAAATATTAGAATTAAGATATTAGATATTTAAGATATTTTCTTTTAAATTCTTGATATTTTTATTAAATCTTTATTTGAAAATATAAATATCTTTTTATTCTATAGTTTTTAATATATAAATTATTTGAAATTTGAAAATTGTTAGTTAGATATTTTTATGGATATTTGAATTTGATTAACTGTTTTGAGATATTTTAGGGTTGTTATAACTATTAATAAATATATTTTTTAATGGTTAAAATATTTGCTTCTAGTTATAACAACACAAGATATTTTTTGAAAATAGTTAAGATATTGATATTAAAATTTAAAATTGGTTAAATTTTATAATAAATATCAATTTTTCAACCAATTAATAAAATATTTTTTTTAATAAAATAGGATTTAAATTAACTTTGGTTTATTGTTGATAAATCTTATTTAAATTAAATTAATATTTTTCAAATTAACCAAAACCAAGTTGATTGTTGATAAATGAAATTTAAATCAACTATTGTTAATCATTGATAAATTTCATTTAAAGTGACTTATTTTTGTAAAAATTTAATTAATTTGAATTTTTTTGTTAAATTCTAGAAAATTAATTGTGGTATTTTTACAAATGAAATAAATTGTGGTATTTTTGCATAAATTCATAGACTTGCTCATATAGTAACATGATTAGGCTCATCCAATTATAACATGTCTGTTTGCACTATATGTGGTATTTGTCCAATTGGGCTTAGATGCATATAGTGGCCCATCTGTTTGTTAGATATATGGTTTTTGCCAAATAAAATATTCATAAATTGATAGGTTTTATTTGGGACCATTAGAAAATGTAAAGTTTAAATTCCTCTCTTGTGGGTGATTCCACTTGTGAAGGCCCATTTGCTTTGCATGACTATAGTGGACCTAATCAATTAATAACAATTAATAAAATGAAGGTTTAAATTCCTATCTTTTGGACCTTGTATGGAAGATTGGGGGTCTTTGTAGTGGGAACGACATACTGGATCCAGCCCTCCTCCATACAAACCCAATTGTTAAGGGCCATTTACCTGAGTTGGACTTAATTGTATATGTTCATTATATTAGTTAAACCTAAATATTGATTAAGAAATTAATTCTAAATTAATTGAATTTGTTTCATTGTGACACTTTAGAATTAATAGGAAATTATAGGACTTTGGTTTTAAAAATAAATAATAAAAAAATACTATTTTTTAATTTTATAATGAGCTTAATTTAAGAATTTTTATTCGATCTCCACTGTTGGTTTAACATAGTCAATAGCTTAATGGGGCCTCCATAGTGGAGTACCTCACAACCGGAAAGCTACCTGACGATTGAAAGGACGTGAGAAATCTACTAGATCAAGCTCCGCGATATGTTATGGTTGAAGGGATCCTATATTGATGAGGGCATTCGTTGCCTCTCCTACGATGTCTTGTGCCTGAGGAAGTGCAAACTATTTTGTAAGAAATACACAAAGGCTTCTGCGGAGACCATGCTGGGGGGAAAAACCTAGCTCTAAGGGTACTGAGACAGGGCTATTTTTGGCCCACGCTGACAAAGGACTCGATCTCGTATGTGCAGAAGTGTGACAAATGCCAACGCTTTACCATAGTTGCTCAAGTTGCTCCCGTCGAGCTAACCATGATCTCATCCCCTTGGCCATTTGCAATATAGGGAATTCACTTGATTGTTTCTTTGCCGATAGGGAAAGGAGGAGTTCGTTATGCGGTAGTCTCCATTGATTACTTCACGAAGTAGGCAGAGGTAGAACCTTTGGCAACCATTACCTCGAAGAGAGTCTTGGATTTTTCTGTAAAAAATATAATAAGTGAAATTGGGTTCCTGAAAAAGATTGTGTTTGACAACGGAACTCAATTTGATAGCGACCTCTTCACAGATTTTTGTGAAAAATATGGCATAACAAAGAGTTTATTGTCGGTAGCTTACCCACAAGCCAATGGGCAGGTCGAGGCCGTAAACAAGACCCTGAAGGCAAGCTTGAAGAAATGATTAGATGAAGCCAAGGGATTATGGCCCGAGTAGTTCCCGCAGGCAGGTACTCTGGGCCTACTAAAGCTCACATCGAACACCCATGGGACATACTCCTTTTTCTTTGACCTTTGGAAGCGAGGTTGTGCTCCCAATTGAGGCGCTGGTGATGACCCACAGACAAAAATCCTTTGATCATGATCATAACCATGCGATACTTAGTGCATCCCTTGATCTAATCGAAGAAAAACGAGAGGCATCACAATTACAGCTCGCCCATTACCAACAAAAAATCACTCGTTATTTCAATTCGAAGGTGAAAGGATGCAAAATTGGATTGGGTGATCTGGTTCTCCGAAAGGTCTTTTTAGTAAATAAAGACCCCAAGGACGGTGTGTTAGGGCCGAATCGGGAAGGTCCATATCAGATCGTGGAGATCCTGCGCGAAGGGACTTTCAAGCTAGCCCGGCTAAGTGGAGAAATAGTCTCACGGACCTGGAATGTCCTACACCTAAAAAAGTATTATCAATGATTTTGTTGTCTTTAATGTTTTCGGAGTTACCATTTATGTAAGGCTTGTTTATAAAAGCCATTTCAGTTTAATGACAGTTGGATTATTAAGTAATCAATTTTGTCATTTTGTTATCACGAGCTCACTTTGTAAAAGCAACCTAGAACATTTATAAGTTCTGGTTGCTTGGGGGTAACAAAACCAAAGAGAGCTTTACAAGAGTTCAGCTTATTTAGATGAAAATTAAAACTTAGAGAAAATTAAAACTTAGAGAAAATTAAAACATAGAGTTTGGAAAATTTGATTATTCAACAGCTTTTTAAAGCTCGAATTTTCAAAATTTCGAACACAAACTAAGCTTGAGAAATCTCTAAAAATAAAACCCTTGGATATAACCAGGTCCGAGGCCTGATTCCTAAAAGGTACAAAGCTATTAAGCCTATTAAAACCTCTGGATACGACCAGGTCCAAGGCCTGATTCGTAATAGGTACAAAGCTATTAATCCTATTTAGACCCTTGGATACGACCAGGTCTGAGGCCTGAATCCTAACAAGTAGAATGCTATTAAGCTTACTAAAACCCCTGGATACGGCCATGTCCAAGGTCTGATTCCTAATAGGTATGATGCGATTAGGCGAAAAAAAATCTTGGATACAACTAAGATATCGACAAAATCTATCCCGATCCAAAGACAACCCCTAAGATTTCGAATGTACAAGAATCTAAGGATTCACAAACATGAGAAAACAATGGACTAAGGGGAACACAAATAGATCACAAGTTAAATATATATTATTATTTCGAGGAGAAAAAACTTCGACCTAAGCCTGAAGACTATTGTTTTGGTCCCAAGGGACTTAATTACAGAAGCATAAAGATAAAAAACAAAAAAAAATCATTGGGGTCTGTCGACTTGCTCAAGAGAGGTCACCTCCTCGCCATCTACCTCAGCAGCATCAGAAGCTTCGACGGTTTCCGAGGGTTCTTGTGATAACCGAATCTTGAACTTGGCAAGATATGGTTCCCATAACTTTGGTTGCATGAAGGAGAAGTTCTTATCCTGGTTGAAAGCCCATCAATGGTAAAGCATCTCCTCCATTTGAGTCGATGACTCAGTAGCTTCCTCTTTGGCCTTGGCCTTGACCTCGTCAAATTTCTTTTTGAGTCCTTCATTTTTAGCCTCCAGCTGGTCTAAGCGACGACTCACTTCTACGACCTGATTCTTGGAAATTTTCTTGACTTCCTGGGAAACAGTCAGGGCAGCCTTTGCAGACCACTCGCTCTCCTGGGAGGAAACCAGGGCGCTTTGGTAGACTGTTAGCTCTCTTGGGCGGCACTCAAGGCGACTCGGAGCTCCTCATCCCTAGCTTTAACCCAAGAAATTCCTCACAGTTGAGCTAGGAAAGACTGCAAAAGGATAAGGCAGGTCAAGAAAAAAAAAGCTAAAGAGAAAAGAAAAAGAAAAGTTAGAAGAATGAGGTCTCATAGTGAGGTTCATAACCCTAGCAGATTCGATGACGTCCTCAGGAGTACGCTCCTCCATAGCCATCAAGTCTTTGACGTTAGCTCTGTAGGCATGGACAACCATATGGCTCACTATCTCATACACAGTTCCCCAAAATGCCTTGAGGATCCTTGCTAGGTCGAGTGACTTAACTGGGATCTAGACGGTGGCAGCCTCGCCTTAGATCACTTGAGGAATTGAGGGAGGTACATGCCGAGGAGGAGGAGGAGGAAGAGCTTGGGGAACCGTGACTGTTGTCACCGGAGCTGGGGGAAGAGTATTTGGAGGCTGCTCCCGGGTGGAGTTGGCACCTTTATCATTAACTGGAGACTCAATGGACGCCCCAGTATTGAGAGTTTGTTTCTTTGTTAGTCTGGCCCTCTTCACCACAAGACCAGCTCTGACCCCATCGACCTTAAAGGCACCCCTTAGACCTGGGGCATCTGGTAGCTCCATCTCTTCGCTTGAAAAAGAACGAGCAGTAGATTCATATATAAGACATAATTAGTCAAAGTAATGTAAAGAAAAAAGAAAGATCAAGAACCCTACCCTCTGAGCTAGGGGAGGAATCTACTACGATCAGCTCGGGGTTATGGACTGGGTTAAGCACAACCTCTAACTCTTGGATTAACGCAGGTGGGGGAGAATCTAAAATTACTACCTCCTGGATCCTAGGGGGTTCAGGTCCTTCTTTAGGGCTGGGCTCATCTACGTACTTCCTAAAACCAAGGGCATACATACCCCGACGCAAGGAAGGCCAGGTCCTACGGTTTGTCCCATACTCCTAAAAAATGGAGAACCTAAAATGGAGAGTATTTTCAACCACAATGGTACATTTTGGGTAGCTATGGTCATAGTGTACCACCAAATGATCTACACACTGAAGGAGTGTTGTGTTTAGGTCGGAGTTAGTAGGGTGGCGACTAACGAGCTGGTTGGGGTTGAAGCGAACTAGCCTAAAACTGGCAGCAACCCGATCTAACTCTCTATATGGGTTACCTTGGCCGAAGGGGCCGGCTGCTGCCCCGGACGCAACTCGCTCTAGATCAAGCCCCTGGTTATCTTTAGGAGCTCGCCTTTTACGCACTAGCGGTGCCACATCATCATCCTCCTTGAGAACTTCATTGGCTAGAAAGGCTTCTTGAGGAGGGGGGAGCTTGGGAATAATAGGAAGAGGAGCTCGGGTCCTGAGAGCCAGCGTCTGGCCCTTGCTGATCAGGTTGCAGGCCAACATGGTGGCATCATTCACAACCTAAGGGAAATCTTTCTCCTTCAGAGGAAGATGAGACAAAGTCTCATATTGATCCCCAAGGGTCTCAGACTTCCTTGTCCTCACAAATATTGCTACACAAGGAATGAATTCAGTTAGAATACTTAAACAAAAAAAATGTGTGAAGGCGATAAAAAATTTCACGTGCTAAATTCATAAACATAGAAGACTTACGAGGGTAGTTGAACTATCGGTACTTGTATTTCTTGAACCCATTTGACATAAAGAACATATCTTTATAGTCATTTAGGTGGCAAGGGAGGTCGATGACGAATGATGAGTTGGGAAAGCGAGTGAGGTAGTAAAAACCATCACCTTGCCCCTTCTGGTTAGGCCTGGCCTTGAGGTAGAAGAAATACATAATATATGTCGGAGTGGGGACCTCCCATTCATGCCTCGGAAACAGATATTTTATTCCTGCCAAAAGTCTATATGAGTTTGGCGGGAGCTGGAACGGAGCCAGCCTAACATAGTTCAGGAAGTTTACGAAGTACTGGTCCAGTGGGAGGAAGGCACCTGCCTTCAGATGCTCATCACTCCATGCCCCATAGTCATCTTGGAGAGGGGTGTAGCTCTGCTCTCCTTCCAATGGAGGTCGAGCATGGAGGCCATCAGCTCCCATCTCAATCCCATGACTCAATCCCATGTGCCCGACCTCAAAGAATGTGTTGGGGTCTATGACAAGCTCCCTCTCCACCACAGGGCCAAAATGAGGAATTGGAGATTTAGAGGTGACCTACTTGCCCTTATTCTTGTTCTGAGTATAGGAGCTCGCAACATTTTTCTTTGGGGGGGCAATGATCTAGCTCGCCTGACGACAAGCCTATTAGTGGCGACCTAAGACAATTACTAGCTACGACTGTAAAGGTATGAAAATCTGAGGGTTTAAATGCTTTACTTTTGGGATCTAAAATTTATACAAGCTAAGGTGTGTTCTAGCCTCAATGCGTGGTTCCACGCGTAGTCCTAGGCCACGCGCTTTGATTTCATGAAATTCCTTGATACTTCGGGATTCGTGCGTCAGACTCATCAAACCCACTACTTTTCTTTTGAAAGTGGTTTAATGCAAAACCACTTAAGGAATAGTGACCCTTAAGCTATTCAGAACCAAACCTCAAACCTTTTCGTCTTCTACATCCAAACAGGTATTCTAATCGATTTACCAGTAGCATTTTCTTTGTAAAACCCAGAAAATTTGCCCAGTTTTATTAATACCCTATTTCTAAACAAGCCTAGTCTTGGTCATTTAGCCTAAAGTGAACCCTATTTCCTATTTACACTCAAATGTAGCCTAAACGATATTGAGCAAAGAATATTTTTTTGAAACAAAAAAACTCACTGGAAAATAAAGAATTGAAAGATTCAAACCAGGTGAGGAAATACTTACAGATTATATGTTTGATTCAAAGAAAATGTAGATATGTCTACAGGAAGCTCCTTGAAAGCTTCTGAGAGTCTGAAAGGCGATGAAGGTTTTTGGGAGAAGTTTGAGAAGAAAAAGGGAAATTTTGTTTTTGAAAGGAAACTTTTTGAATGCAAAGGTGGTAAGGGTTCAGGTCTGATCACCGTATTTATATGTAAACTATGGGAATTAATTCGGACCATCCGATTGGGTCAGCTCGAGATCAAAAGGCCAAGATTAAATGAACCACACTACAGCAAAAAGTTGACAGGACAGTTGTCACATTCCTCATAATCTGAACGGATGCCAATTACAGACAGCCATGTGTCTACCACTCGAGTAGTAGGCAGGCACGATTATACAAGGCAGAAGCCTAAAAGCCCCTATTGTGCATGTCAGAATGTGATGACATCAAGCACGAGCAGGAGCTTTGGGGGCAAATGTTGTACCCTAAAAATTAGCAAGAGTTTAGTCACTCATCTCGGGGAACAGCTGGCAGATGAATACGTGGAAAAACAGCCAAGTAGAACCTCTGGTTAACAATGATATGAGCAGCTCGAGTTAAGACTCGAGCAATATGACATTCAAGTTATTGTCATGCCGCCTCTTAGGATAACGATCCATCTCGAGACCTATATTGGTTGTAATGTCCCAAATTCCTTAATATAGATTAGTGCTTCGATTAGGAGGCCAAGAGGGCAATAATTGATTTAATGTGTTATTATATGATTATATGAATGATTATGTTCGTTCTATTATTATATGGTTGTATTTGTATATTATGTGCATGTATGTGATATATGGGTGAGACCATATTATTATGTGGATATGTTTGAGCTATTCGGCATGAGACGATCCTAGGAAGCAAGTTTGCAGTTTGGTCATAACGGGGTCAATTACTGGGCTTGGGGTGAGCCTAGGGGTAATTTGGTGCTTAATACATTACCGTGAATGAGCGGGTAATGGGAAATGATTTGATAATTATTTGTAGATATTGGGAATGATTGGAATTGGAGGACGTTAATTATGATTAACGGGGTAGGTGGTAATGACAGAATTGCCCTTGGGTGGCTTTGAGGGATTAGATTGGCCCTAGGGGTATTTTAGTCATTTAAGGCTATATTAGATAGTTTTGACTAGAGGGAAAGCTGCATAAGAAACTAAACAGAAGTAGGGCACCATTTTCTCTCTATCTCGATCACTTCCTCTCTCTCACTCAGTTTGATTTTTGAAGCTAATTTGAGCCAGGTTCTTAATTGGGTGAAGCTTAGGGATAATTTAGGGATTAAGGTAATGATTTTATGCTTTAAATTTGTTGTTTTCCTTTGTTTTATTCTATTTATAAGCTTAAGAGTTTTAGATCGTGAATTGAGTATTTGGTAGTGTTTTGAGGGTTTCTAAGCTTGGGTTTTATTGATGGATTGGATGTTGTGTTGTGTTGAGGCTTGGTTTTGATTTTGGGATTGTTTGGTAGCGTCTTTGGCTGAGTTTGGATTGAAAGAAATGCAGGGGAGCTGGGTTCGCGGCTATGTTCTTGGGCACCGCGACCTGAGTGAACCCTAGAGCCTTGTTAGGGCTCTGTCTGCTAGGCGCGCCGCGACCCTCAAGGGAAATTCGCAGCCCACCCCTATCACCCAGACAGGGGGTTGTTTGTCTGGGAGGCATCGTGACCCTTGGGGGCAGGTCGCGGCCCGCCTGCTTCTTTTTGGCCAGGTTTGGTTTTTAGAGCGGGTTTTCAAACCTTAAGGCTCGGGATCGAATATACTACCCATTTTGGTAGAACTCAAGGTCTTGGGGGCTAGAACTTGGTCCGAGAATCCTTATTTTATTGACGCAATTTCATATTTGGTTATGATTAGGTTACTGCTAACGGCTTAAGGTCAGGATCGTTCTCAAGGGTCGTTCTTAACTTATTTTACGCTTGAGCCTGAGGTAAGAAAACTGTACCCATTATGTGACATACATGATTATTGATGAATCATGTTGAGTGCTCTATATATATGGATATATGTTGCATTATGAATGCTTGGTTTCATTGTTTACTTGAGAAATGCACTGACTTATTAGTAAAAAATGACAATAGTGTTGGGTGTTGGTCGTGAAGCTTTGACTTATCAGTTAGGATCAAAAATAGTACTGAGCACTGGTCATATGACATTGACTTATGAGTCAAGAGTGGCAATAGCTCAGTGAGCGCTGATTGATATGATTAGATCTAATCAACAGAGTATTATATGCTTGTCGACCCAATGGCCGAAGAAAACTAAAAGCGCTTGGCTAGTCTATGGCTAGTTACTCATAGCCAGGGATAAAAGGCCCAAGTGACTTGATGGTCACATGGCTTAGGGCACATACCCCAAGATGACTTAACAGTCATCTATTCAGGGCGTAGGACCGCAGGATGACTTAATAGTCATCTATTCAGGGCGAAGGACCCAAAGATGACTTAACAGTCATCTATTCAAGGCGTAGGACCCCAGGATGACTTAACAATCAATTATTAATACTTGTATACATGCAGTAATAAGTTTTCTTGCTAAGCCTTGGCTCACGGGTGCTATGTGGTGCAGGTAAAGGGAAAGAAAAGCTTACCCAGCCTTGAGTGGAGAGTTTAGGTGGTGACGTGTACATATGTGGCTGCCTGACCACCACAGCCAATGTGTTTCTTGGGAACTAGGGTTTAACCCTATTTTTGCCGCTTAGGTCAGCGGATTGTAACTTTTGAATTGTAATGGCCATTTTGGATTGTAAACAACTTTGTAAACACTTTTATGGGATCTCATGTATAGTTTAACGTTTTAATTAAATATCGATTCCTTTTAACTGAAATTTTAACCCTGGCCATTAATAACACTTAGAAGCACATGTATGGCCTAATGACTCATTTAGCGAGTTAAGCACTATTTAAAATACACATTGTGACGATCTTGGCTACCCAGGGCGTTACAACTTGGTAGTAGAGCATGCTAAGGTTAAGGGTTCTAGTAGACTGGCTTTGCATGTACACTCGCCACTGAAGGCAAGCTCGACTTGTGGTTCAGTAACTATTTATGTGGTTATGTGTTTAACTGCTTAAATAGAATATAAATGCTTTACCTGCATGCATGAGATACACTGGTAGGGCCTTGCCCTTGACTACTGCATGATGAGCAAGAACGTGCTTATTAGTACTCATATTGCTAGAACATGCTTATTAGCATCGTTAATTGTTAATTGCTAAGTGTTAAATGTTCATTTTTATGTTTATGAATTGACATGCTTATTAGCATGACGGTTGAACGTGGATGAGTTTCTACTTGATATTGGATCGTGTGGTGGCAAAAGGTTTAGTTTTCTCTACCTAATTGGTAGCATTGATTATTGCATCAAGGTATAAGTTGAAAGTATGCTTCCAAGATAGGTAGAATCATCAGCTGGTCAGGAAGATCAGGGCCAGAATGACAGACAAGGTCAGGATAATGACCAGATTCAGACCCCTCACTAGCTCCTGAAAACTGGCAGCAGTTGCTTGTTGATTTGCAAGCCAAGGTAATGAGGCAGGAAGAAGAAATATGCCTACTGAGATAAAAACAGGTTCTTGCAGGGAACATGTTACCAGAGGCACCACCTGTAACGGTGCTAACAGTTGAGAAGCCGCCTGAGGCTGGGAATAAATGGGAACCTCTTTATGAAAGGTTCAGAAACAGCACCCTCCAGTCTTTGAGGGTAGTGCAGATCCAGCCAAGGCCGAGCAATGGATGAGCATGGTTACCATCATTCTAGACTTTATGAGGGTGTCTGGTAATGAGAGTGTGGCTTGTGCCACATATATGTTTCGGGAGGATGCCCGAATTTGGTGGGAAGTGATATCCCAGACCAGAAATGTTAATGCCCTAAGTTGGGAAGAGTTTCAAACTCTGTTCAATGAAAAGTACTATAATGATGCCATCAGGGCTGCACAAGCTGAAGAGTTCAGCAAACTATTTCAGGGGAGTTTGTCAGTGACTGAATATGCTTTAAAGTTTGATAGACTAGAAAAATTTGCAGGAGAACTGGTGCCCACTGATGGGACCAGAAGGGTGAGGTTTCTCCAGGGGCTACATCCTAGGATAACCCATGATGTTCGTATTACCACTATGCTTGGAGTGACTACTTATGCACATGTGGTTGAGAAGGCGCTCACAGCTAAGAGCACAGAACAAGATCTAGCGGGATAATGCAGCCATGGGAGACTTTAAGAGGGTGGGACCTCCATTTATGGGTAGTAGGGGCGGAGACCCCAATGATCAGAAAAGGAAGGCTCTTGATGCCTTCCTAGCTCCAAGCCCTGATAGGAGACCATGTGGTATTACAATGGACCGCTAGGGCGGTAGTGAGGTCTGGAGGACTTTTTCTGAGTATCCTAGATGTAAGAAGCGCCATTTAGGGGAGTGTCAAGCAAGAGCCTGCTTTTTATGCGGGGTAGTGGAATACTTGAGGAAAGATTCCCTGAGGGCAAGAAAGGAAGATCCAAGAAAGGCGGACAGCTCGGCCCCAACTCGAGTGTTCGCATTGACTCAGGTAGAAGCTGAGGCTTTTCGCTCAGTAGTTACAGGTTAGCTTTTTAGTGCTAGAACTCCTTATACTGTTTTGATTGATTCTAGTGCTACGCATTCTTTTGTTGCTAGTAGAATTATTGATAGACTGTGTAGACCATGTGATTATTATGTTGTGGGGTTTGGGACCTTATTACCCACTGGGAAGTTAGAAGTATCCAAAAGATGGATCAGATCATTGTCATTGACAGTGGAGGGCAGAGAGTTATCAGTTGATTTAACAGAGTTGGTTATGACTGACTTTGACATGATTCTGGGTATGGACTGGGTGGTGAAGTATGGGGCAACCATAGATTGCAGAAGGAAAATGGTAACCTTTGAGCCTGAAGGTGAAGATCCTTTTGTGTTTGTTGGTACTGTGCATGGACCTTGTATACCTATGATATCTGTTCTGAGGGCTAGAGATTTATTGCAAGATGGTTGCATAGGATTCTTAGCCATTGTGGTTGATACCACTCAGGTTATTCCAGTGGAACAAGAGGAGACTAGACTAGCTGTGAGTTTCTCGATGTGTTTCCAGAAGATTTACCAGGGTTGCCACCACACAGAGAGATTGAATTTGTGATTGAACTGGCACCAAGGACGAAGCCAGTGTCGAGGGCACCTTACAGAATGGCCCCAAAAAAAATAAAAGAATTGAAGGTACAGCTGCAGGAGTTGTTAGACTTGGGTTTTATTAGACCTAGTTTCTCACCGTGGGGTGCACTAGTCCTGTTTGTAAAGAAGAAGGATGGTTCTTTGAGGATATGTATTGATTACAGAGAACTAAACAAGTTGACAATTAAGAACAAGTATCCTCTGCCAAGGATAGATGATCTGTTTGACCAGTTGCAGGTTAAAAGGGAATTCTCAAAGATAGACCTTCGATCTGGTTATCATCATCTAAGGGTCAAGGAGGGAGATATAGTGAAGACTACTTTTTGCGCCAGATATGGGCATTATGAGTTCTTAGTCATATCCTTTGGATTGACTAATGCCCCAACTACTTTTATGGATTTGATGAACAGAGTGTTCAAGGATTATTTGGACCAGCTTGTGATTGTCTTCATCGATGATATTCTGGTTTATTCTCATTCAGGGTCAGAAAATGAGCAACATCTGAGGTTGGTTCTATAGAGTGAGGGAATACAGATTGTTTGCAAAATTCAAGAAGTGTGAATTCTGATTATCTCAGGTAACTTTCCTTGGTCTTATTGTCAGTAAGGACAGGATCAAGGTGGACCCAGCTAAGATTGAGGCAGTCAGAGATTGGCCAAGGCCAAAGAATGCTTCCAAGGTTAGGAGTTTCCTTGAGTTTGCAGGTTATTACAGGCGTTTTGTGGAAAGATTCTCAAAGATTGATACTTCATTGATTGAACTGACACGCAAGAACCAGAAGTTTGTGTGGTCAAAAAAGTGTGAGAACAACTTCCAGGAATTGAAGCAGAGGTTGATTACAGCTCCATTTCTTAGTTTTCCAACAGATCAGGAGAAGTTTGTGATATACTGTGATGCCTCACATCAAGGTTTGGGTTGTATTCTTATGCAATCAGGGAAAGTGATTGCTTATGCCCCACGCCAGTTGAAAGAGTATGAGCAGAGATACCTTACTCATGATTTAGAGTTGGCTACAGTGGTCTTTGCATTAAAGGTATGGAGACATTACCTTTATGGGGAGAAGTGTGAGATATACACTGACCACAAGAGCCTGACGTACTTTTTCACACAGAAAGATATGAACATGAGACAAAGGCGTTGGCTGGAGTTAGTGAAGGATTATGATTGTGAGATCTTGTATCACCCAGAAAAGGCCAACGTGGTAGCTGATGCCTTAAGTAGGAAGGGCCCGGGACAGATTTTCAGTGCGAGGCTGATATCCAGAGACTTAGCAAAGGATGTAACCAGGGCTGGCATAGATTTGTTGGTAGGTCAGTTGGCCAACATTACATTACAGTCTACATTGTTGGAAAGGATAAAGGAAGGTCAGTTGGATGATCCACTTCTGACCAAGATCAGAGAGGACGTCCTAGCCAGAGTGTCTCGGAACTATACAGTGTCAGATATGGGCTTGTTGAGATACAAGGGTCGGATATGTGTTTCGATGGACATTGCTATGAGATGGGAGATTCTGGATGAATCTCATACTACTCTTTACTCTTTGCATCCAGGCACCAAGAAGATGTATCACGATGTGAAATCGTTGTATTGGTGGCCTGGGATGAAGAAGGATGTGGCAGAATATGTGGCTAAGTGCTTGGCATGTCAACAGGTCAAGGCTGAGCATCAGAGACCAGTAGGGCTATTACTGTAATGACCCAACTATTTCTAAGACTTTGCACCGTTAAAACTACTAGACATAGCTACTATTTTTGAGGAAAACATACATAAGAAAATAATCATAACTTTATTAACACCCCAATATTGTGCAAATTACAAAATATGATGTAAAATATGGTATGGGTACCCATTGTTTAATAAAACATAAAATCAATTTTTCTAAAACTAAATGTGGAATTACAAAAGAAACATAACTCAAAAGACTAAAATAAACGTCATCCTCGATTGGCACGCAGTCCATTCATTCCATTCATCCTCAACACACAAGCTAAGCTGCCAAGAATCCTCCCGCCTTCCATATTTATTTTCCTACATCACACTAAAAATAAAGTAGTGAGCCTAATGCCCAGCAAGGAAAATCTACTAACAAATACATCATAATTCATAAGCATAAGACTATAACATATACTGTAAAAACATATGACTATAGAAACATATATCATATAGGACTACACTGGCCATCATACTTCTTGGGGCTTGTTAACTAAGCAAGTCATATTCCCATAAATTTGTTGGGCTTGCTAGCTAAGCAAGTCATATGCCCATAAATTCTTAGGGCTTGCTAGCTAGACAAGTCATATGCCCAAGGACTATAAAACATATAACATAACATATATCATATCATAGCATAAAGCATATCAGAACATAAACATATAAACACATATATCTAGCCCATTTTCCTTAACAAACATTGGGATATTGGGGAACAAGAACGGGATTAGAACACTCTTAAAAACCAATAGTAAAATGGTGAGAATCTAAAGAAAAAGAGATGAAAAAGAATACTAAACCATCCAAGAAGAAACTTACCAAGAAGAACCTTAAGTTTCAATAACTTAAATACCTAATCAAGAATCATAAACAAGAGTTAGGATCTGAATAAAAGAAAACTAAAGAACCATGTAGAACTAAACTTAGGAATAGGAATACCTTGAGTGATCTTATGGATTGGTCTAAACCTCAATACCAAAACCACACTAAATCTCACTTCCCAAGTGTTTATAAAACCTTAAAATGATAAAGCTTTAACCTAAAACCCAAGTGTATCTCTCTATAGTAACACTAGCACCTTGGAGGCTCTGATCAAATGCTTGAAGAATGAAGAAAATGGCTGAGCACTAGGTCCTATTTATAGAGTTCAAGGAGTGAAACTAACCCCTTTTAATTTGAATAAATAAATGATTATAAAATGAAAAAGATTTGAATTTTCGTTCAACTGACACCCAGAACTTGGTCAAAATCGTTCAAAGGCAGGTCAAAGTGGTTAAGGGTAATTTTTCAAAATTAAAAACCAAACTTTTCAAAAATGAAGCACCAGAGGTGATATATCGCTTACCCTTGGCGATATATCGACTCCGCCCTAATCCCGAGCCCCGTTTGTACGTTCGTACAAAGTCGACGTGTTTTTCGTATCTTCCGTAGGCGATATATCGACCCCTATGCTGCGATATATAGGCATACGTTGATATATCAAACACGTATTTGCACTTTTTCAGCATAATTTGAATTGGATAAACAACTTTGACTGAGTCATAATACGATCCTAACAGCTGCTGGAACGTTCTAGAGCTTCTAGATCTTTCTTTTATTAAAACTATTCATCAAAAATAATTAATTCCTTAATAATCATGATTATGACAAGTGTCATGCACTTATTGGCTCTATCTAAACCTTAGCTTATAATAAATATATATCTATGATCATCAATATTAATCAAACCTTATGTTATAACTAATATTCTTAAACTATCGATTAAACTTATAAAATCCATAACTGTTGCTATGAGTTTCCAACTAAGCCCCGACATGAACCAAAATCCACGGTAACTAACATACTACTAACTAATACTAACTACTACTATCTAGCTAGCTAAGTAAATATCCTGGGACTCTACAATTACTGCCTTTGGACATCCCAGAGTAGAAATGGGAAGACATCATGATGGATTTCATGGTGGGGTTACCAAGGACTATGGGTCAACATGATTCGGTGTGGGTTATCGTGGATCGATACACCAAGTCAGCTCACTTCTTACTAGTGAGGAAAACTTATACAGTTGACCAGTACACAAATCTATATGTGAGAGAGATTGTACGCCTTCATGGGGCACCGAGGTCTATCATGTCAAATCGGGACCCCACTTTCACTTCCAAGTTTTGGGGAAGTTTGTAGAGGGCCATGGGTACACAGTTGAAGTTCATTACTGCTTATCATTCTCAGATAGATGGAAAATCCGAGAGGACGATCCAGATATTAGAAGACATGCTGGGAGCATGTGTGCTGGACTTTGGTGGGTCCTAGAGTAAGTGTTTGCCTTTGATAGAGTTTTCCTACAACAACAGCTATCAGTCGACCATTGGGGTGGCTCCTTATGAGATGTTGTATGGTAGGAAATGTAGGTCTCACATTCATTGGGATGAGACAGGAGAAAGGAGATACTTGGGTCCTGAGGAAGTTCAGAGGACCAATGAGGCCATTGAGAAGATCAGAGCTCAGATGCTCGCTTCTCAAAGTAGACAGAAAAGTTATGCTGATCCCAAACATAGGAACGTGGAGTTCCAAGTGGGAGACTATGTCTTCCTTAGGGTCTCACCATGGAAAGGGGTGAGAAGATTTGGGAAGAAGGGCAAGTTGAGCCCTAGATTTGTAGGTCCATTTGAGATCCTAGAGAGGATTGGTCAGGTGGCTTATAGGATTGCCTTACCTTCGGCATTGTTGGCCGTGCATAATGTATTTCACATTTCAGCTCTTCGGAAGTATGTGTCAGATATGACTCATGTGTTGAGTTACAAGGATCTGGAGCTTGAGGCAGATCTCTCCTATGAGGAACGACCAGTCCAAATACTAGACAGAAAGGACAAGGTCCTCAAAAATAAAACTATACCTTTGGTCAAGGTATTATGGAGGAACAACAAGTTCGAGGAAGAGACCTGGGAACTAGGGTCAGATATGCAGAGTCAGTATCTCGAGTTGTTCAGGTCAAATTTCGAGGATGAAATTTCTGCAACGAGGGGATAGTTGTAATGTCCAAAATTCCTTAATATGGCGTAGTGCCTAGATTAGGAGGCTAGGAGGGCAATAATTGATTTAATGTGTTATTATATGATTATATGCATGATTATGTGTGTTGTATTATTATATGGTTGTATTTGTATATTATGTGCATGTATGTGATATATGGGTGAGACCACATTATTATGTGGATATGTTTGAGCTATTTGGCATGAGACGATCCTAGGAAGGAGTGGTCAATTACTGGGCTCGGGGTGAGCCTATGGGTAATTTGGTGCATAATACATTACCAGGAATGAGTGGGTCATGGGAAATGGATTAATTGGTGAATCTAATTGAATATATGTGTGATTATGTGGCATATATGAATTATATTGTGATATGAATACTCATGCATGTTTATTGTGTATTAAATATGCATGTGGGCCCGTTTTTATTAATAAGGGCATTTTTGTAATTTTGACATGTTGAGTGTAATTATGTGTGTTATGTGATTGAGACTACATTATTATGTTGATATATTTGCGATATTCGTCTCGAGGCGACCCTAGTGAGCGAGTTAACTATAAAGTCACAACGGGGTCAAATACCTGTCTCGGGGTGAGCCTAGGGGTATTTCAGTAATCTAGTGCGTAGTCGGGATTTATCGGGTAATGGGAAGTTATTTGGTGATTATTTGGGTATGTCAGGGTTAATTGGGAATTTATAGTGCTATTTGAGGATTAGTGGGAAATGTGGCAAATAACCGTTTTTCCCTTGAGGGCATTAAAGGGAAAGCACTTGGGTTAGGGGCATTAAGGTCTTTCCCTTGCCTTGGTTGCACTTAGTTAGGACTAGAAGTTTTTAGAAAGACCAAAAGAAGCCTTAGTACTCAACATCTCCCATTCACTCTCTCTCTTTCTCTTGCTTATCTCTTTCTCTTTTGGGCACTAGAAGATCCTTGAATTTTTGAGGAGGAAGGCTTGGAGACTTAAAGCTTGGTGCTAGGTATTGATTTCAGGTGCAGCTAGGAGGACGAATCCCAACTGAGGTAATGTTTTTGGTCCTATAAACTCTAAGTTTTAATTTTCCATTTTTGGTGTTCTTGAGCTTCAAAGCTCAAGGTGGGATTTATGGGTTTCTATTGGATTTTGGGTATATAGTGGTGTTATATTGTTATTCTTGATGAATTGTTGGGAGTTTACAACTCAATTCTGGGTTTAGTTGTTATTTAGGATGAATTTTGAGGAATTGTGTAATGCCCTGGATAACCAAGACCATTACACTTTGTGTTTATAAAGGTGCAAGACTTGCTAATCAAGTCATTTAGTTAAAAAAATGTGACACTAAAACCATAATCGAACTAGGGTTAAAAAAATTTTGGTCATAAATGACAAATTTCATTTAAATAAACGTTTGATACATGGGATCCCAAAAACAGGGTTTAAATGACAGTTTACAAAATTTTAAAGTTCATGTAAAACCACAAGTCATTCTAATGGCAAAATAGGCACTTTAGGTACTCATGTCCCTGTACCATCCCTCGGTCGTGGCGGCCGAGCACCTAACTATGTACATTCTGCCCCAGAGCTCTCCAACTCAGGAATGGTCCACCTTGCCCTTGCCTTTACCTGCACCACGTAGCACCCGTGAGCCAAGGCCCAGCAAGAAAACCATAATGCAGAGCATAAACAGTACAGACAATCAAATAATCCATAAAGTTGTTAACCAGGTGTTCAGGATGCCATAATAGTCATCTACTCAGAGAGGTCAAACAATTATTCATAATCCATTCATCTCAGTATTAAACAAGTTATAATCAACAGACAACAATGATAACATATCAATATTCATCATACAATACTCAGGGGCGACGCCCTTAGGCCGAGCCCAGTGCTTAACCTATTGACTCCGGCCCGCTTAAGTCGAGCTCAATGATTATTTAGCTGTCCTCAGCTACCAATGGCTGAGCCACGTCCTGTGCACAAATATCAGTTCCAGCACTCTTAGGTCATTTATTTCACACTCACATTGAATATTATGATCACACAACATATTTACTCAATTATAGGGAATCCCAGTCCCACACAATCGCATAAGGGTGCAGTTTTCTTACCTTTGATTCCGAGTGCTTTGGTTAATAGAGAAGACCCTCGAGCACGATCCCATTCCGAGCCCTAGCATGCACCTAGTCACAATCCATAAAATGGTACTTCAATGAGTTTGAATTCTAAAGGACAATCCCAGGACCAAACTCACACTCTCACGACCTTTAATCCCATCAAACGAAGTGGTAAAACTATCCCCTAAGCCCCCAAGAGAAAATCCTAAAAGAATTCCCAAAAACCAAGTTCAGAAGGCTGAGTATCACTACAGTGTTACTAGATGGGCGCTACAGCGCTAGGGTAAGAGACTCAAGCCCCCCAGAAAACGCAGCCTAGCGCTGTAGCGCTCCCAACCTAGCGCTACAACGCTACAACCAGAACATGCAATGTTTTGGGTTTTCCCCATCGAACTTTCCCGAGCCAAAGCTCCAAAAACCCACTCCAATCATCAACCAAACTAAAAATTGAGTCCACCACTCAATATATCTGATCCAAAACAACCTAATAACACCCAAAACCTAGCTGAGAACCCAATCAACCACAGGAATCAAAGTTGAGCTTGAAGCTCAAGAACACCATCTATAAACCAGAAAACCCAGACAATTAAGGCTAGAAATTGTTACCTCAAATGGATGAATCTAACCCTAGGTTGCCCTCAGTGCCCTTCCAAGCTTTAACTCCTCCAATTCCCAAGCTTAAGTCCTTAAACTTCATCCAAAATCCAAACTCAAAAATCATCCTCAACAAAACTCAGAAAAACCTTAAACCTTACCTCAAGTTGGAAGCTAATTCTAGCTGAACTCCTTAGTTACTCCAAGGACCAAAGACCCAAAGCCTAGCCTAGACTTCCTTTTGAGTTCTCAGCTTCAAAATCCTCAAGGGAAAGTGAGAGAGAGAACAAATCATGAGGGAAAGAGAGAGGTGAGTTAAATGCTTCTGTTTTCTTCTTTTTCCTCCTCTACTTCTACTACTTTCTACTAAAGTCTAAAGAAAAACAGAGTATATCAGTTATCTTTCCTAATAATCAAAAGACTATTTTACCTTCCCAATTAAAACTATGTATTTTAATCAACCTAAGGGTATTTTGGTCATTTGCTCCCAATTCCCGCTAATTCCACGAGTATCCCTAATATTTACCACTTAAATCCTATTAATTAATTAATCACCCAATATTTTTTTTCCAATGTCGAATAGTCTCCAAAATATTTCCTCAATTCCCAAAAATACCCCCAGGCTCCCCCGAGCCGGGTATAAATCCCCGCCGTGACTAATTCGCCAAACTGCTCACTAGGATCGTCTCAAGCAATAAGCTGCAAATACATCCACATAATAATGTGGTCTCAACAATTTACCACAAATAATCACATTTATGCCCTCAATGGGCCAAAATTACAAATATGCCCTTATAAGCTAAACAGGGCCCACATGCATATCTAATACTCATAAACATGCATTTCACATATCCATATAATCATATAATCATGCTTATCACATAATCATGCATTTAATCATTTAAATCACACATAAACCAATTATGCCCTCCCGACATGCTAATCAAGGCTCTTAAGCCTTATTAGTGATTTTGGGTCGTTACTACTATCCCCTCCTACTGAGAATTTCGTCCTCGAAATTTTACCTGAATAACTTGGGATACTGATCCTGCATTGGTGACTCAAGCTCCCAGGTCACTTCCTCGACCCTGTTATTCCTCCATAACACTTTAACTAAATGAATCGTCTTGTTCCATAGAACCTTATCTTTCCTGTTTAAGATCTGAACCGATCGCTCCTCATAAGACAAATCTGTCTGCAACTCCAAGTCTTCATACTTCAACACATGTGTTGTATCTGAGACGTACTTCTAAAGCATAGAAACATGGAATACGTCATGAACTCTCGACAACGATAGTGGCAAGGCTAACCTGTAAGCCACCTTTCTGATCCTTTCTAGGATATCAAAGGGTCCAATGAATCTAGGGCTCAGCTTGCCCTTCTTTCCAAACCTCCTCACCCCTTGCAGTGGTGAAACTCGCAGAAACATGTGGTTCCCAACCTGGAACTCCACATCCCTAGACTTAGGAGCAGCGTAGCTTTTCTATCTACTCTGTGAGGCGAGCATTCGAGCTCGGATCTTCTCAATAGCCTCATTAGTCTTCTGAACCGTTCGGTCCCAAGAACTTCCTCTCACCCATCTCGTCCCAATGAATGGGTGATCTACATCTCCTCCCATATAACATCTCATATGGAGCCATTCCAATCGTTGATTGATAACTGTTGTTGTATGAAAACTCAATCAACGGGAGATACTTCAAGATCCCTCAAAGTCGATCACGCTTGTCCTAAGCATATCCTCCAACACTTGAATCGTCCTCTTAGACTGTCCATCAGTCTAAGGATGAAAGGTCTTGCTGAACTTCAACTGAGTCCCCATAGCCTTTTGCAAACTACCCCAAAACTTGGAGGTAAAGATAGGATCCCAATCTGACACAATAGACTTAGGAATCCCGTGGAGACGTACGATCTCCCTCACATACAACTCTGCATACTGATTGTAACGCCCTGGATAACCAAGACCATTACACTGTGTGTTTTAAATAGTGCAAGACTTGTTAATCGAGTCATTTAAATGAAAATGTGATCCTAGAATCATAAACAAGTTGGGGTTAAAATATTTTGGTCATAAACGGGTAAATTTTCATTAAAAATAAATATTTAGTACATGGGATCCCAAAAACAGGGTTTACAGGATAGATTTACAAAATTCCAAAAGTTATATACAATCAAGGCCACTCTAATGGAAAAACACACATTTTAGGTTTCCGTCCCTGTACAATCCCTCGACCTTGGCAGACGAGCAGCTGACAATGTACACCTCGCCCCCATAGCTCTCCAACTCATGGTTGAACAATCTTACTCTTGCCATTAACTGTACAACGTAGCACCCGTGAGCCGAGGCCCAACAAGAAAACCATATAACATAGCATAAACAACCCAGATAGTGAAATAATTCATAAAACATTAACCAGATATTCAGCAGTCCATAACATTCACATAATCAGTGATAACAATTGACAAATCAACAATCTATCATCAAAATATTCAACATGCCATAATCTTCAGATTAACAATAGTAAACATATCAAAAAATATTCAATGTCGACGCCCTTAGGCCGCACCCTCTGTTTAATCCACTGTCTCCGGCTCACATAGGCCGAGCACAATGTTTAACCCACTGACTCCGGCCCGCTTAAACCGAGCTCAGTGATTATTAAGCTGTCCTCAACTACCAATGGTCGAGTCATGTCTTGTACGCAAATATCAGTTCTGACACTCTTAGGCCGTTTATTTCATGCTCACGTGGCATATCAAATTCATACAACAATTGTACGCAGATATAGGGACCCCTTAGTCCCATCACAACCACACAAAAGGGTGCAGTTTTCTTACCTTCAATTCCGAGCGAAGAATGCAAAATGGTTCTGAGCACGATCCTTAGCTCCGAGCCTTGGCGATAAACCTAGTCACAATCCATAAATGGTACTTTGATGAGTTTAAATTCCAAAGGACAATCCAGGAACCAAACTGACGCTCTCGTGACCTCTAATTCCACCAAACGAAGTGGTGAAACTGTCTCCTTGAGCCCCCAAGCCAAATCCTTAAAATTATCTAAAAACCATGTTCTGGAGGCAGGGTAGCGCTACAGCGCTACTAGAGGGCACTACAGTGCTACAGTTAGAGCCTAAGCCTTCCCAAAAAAGCAGCCTAGCTCTACAGTGCTAGCACCAGAAATGGAAATTTCTAGGTTTTTCCCTTCGACTTTCCCGAGCCAAAGCTCCAAAAACTCACTCCAATCATCAATCAAACACCAAATTCAGTCCATACTCCCCTATATCTCATTCAAAACAACCTAATAACATCAAAAACTTGGATAAAATCCTCACCAACCACAAACATCAAAACTAAGCTTGAAACTCAAGAACACCAATTGAAAACCAGAAAACCTAGAACATTCAAGGGTTATAAATTATTACCTCAAAGAGAAATTTAACCCTAGCCTCTAGATGGTCCTTAACAGCCACAATTCTTCCTTTCCCTCCAGCAACCACCAAAAAAGAAAACTTTTTCCCTAAAACCCAGACTCAGACTCTCAAGTCCAAAACACCATAAAAACAAAACAAGAACTCATAAATTCCAGAGGTTGAAGTTTGAATTCGTTACCTTGATGGCTTTTCAACGGTTCCCAAGTTGATCCTAGCTTGATTCTACACTCTAAGCTTCCATTCCCAAGTTTTCCTCTTCCAAAATGGCAAAAACCTCAAGAGAGAGAGAGATACGGGAAAGGGAGAAAAAAAAAGAATGCTTATTCTGCTGCCTTTATTTCCTTCTCTAATTTGCAGCTTCAATGTTTCACAAAAGAGAGTGAAAGATAGGGAGTACGTGAGATGAGAGAGGGTGAGCTGAGAGTTCCTTTAGTTTCTAGTTTCTTCTCTTTTGTTTTCCTAAATTTCTGAGTATATTACTTAGACAAAAGACCAAGCTGCCCCTCTAATTTAACTAATCCTCAAATGACTCCTACGGGTAGAAAGGTCATTTCACTCCCAATTCCAATTGATTCCTCAAATGTTCCTATTAACCACCAATTAATCTCGTCATCCAATCAACTACCATATATTTACCCAATATCTAATAATTCCCAAATTATTCTCCTAAATTCCCAAAATACCCCCAAGGCTCCCTCGAGCCGGGTATAAATCCCCGTTGTGACTATTTTTCTAATCCGCTCACTAGGATCATCTCGAGCCACATGCTGCAAATATATCCACATAATAATGTGGTCTCAACAATTTATCACATATAATTACATCGTATGCCATCTACATGCCAAAATTACAAATATGCCCTTATAAGCAAAATAGGGCCCACGTGCATATTTAATACTCATAAACATGCACTTAATCATTTCCATGTAATCATATAATCATGCATTAAATATTATATTCACATAAATACCAATTATGCCCTCCCGGCACACTAATCAATGCCCTTAGGCCTTATTAGTAATTTTGGGTCATTACACTGATCCATTGTATAAGTCGTCTTCACAAGAAGAAAATGAGATGACTTGGTGTATTTGTCCACTATCACCCACACCGAGTCATGAAGCCCCACTGTCCTGGGTAATCCTCCCACAAAGTCCATCGTAATATCCTCCCATTTCCACTCGGGAATACACAAAGGTTGAAGCAACCCCGCTGGTCGTTGATTCTCAGCTTTCACTTGTTGACAGGTCAAACACCTGCAACGTCCTTAGATCCTGATACATCTTCGTGGTACCCGGATGAAGTGAGTACAGGGTAGTATGCGACTCATGTAATATTTCTCGTCTAATCCCCGCATTAGTCAAAACACAAATCCGACCCTGATATCGTAGTAAACCAACATCAGAAATAGAATAGTCCTTAGCTACTCCCGCTAAGACATTCTCTCTAGCCTCCAGTAACTGTTCATCCACCAGCTGACCCTCCTTAATCTGCTCCAGTAGGGTCGACTGCAAGGTAATGTTGGCCAGCTGGCCAACCACCAACTCTATCCTCGCTCTAGACATCTCATCAGCGAACTCCATTGTTGACGGTGAAATTTCGTCAACGAAATTAGATCGGAAAACTCAAAGGTAAGTTAGATGATATTTATATAAGAACTTAGAATAAACTTTAAGGAAAAGTAAACACAGATAAAAAATGGAGCAAGCTTTTGTATATTCCTCAATAGCCTTTGCATACAATGAATTTTCCAACCCCCTTTTAGGTGGTCTTAGAGTTCCTTTTATAATAGGCTCTAATGGCCTTAGGTACATGATGATCCAGGGGACCAAGTGGTACATACGTACTGTATTAGAGGAATGGTTTCAGAGGTAGTGGTTGTACATCCCGTACATGAGCAGGTGTCAGGGGGATGTCTCCACTACTTGTCTGTACCCCTGCCTGAGGCGTGGTGGCAGGTGTATTGGCGCAGGAGGTAGTGGTGTCGGTTCTGACCTATGGCCGTAGACGTACGGACCATGATCCTTACCCCAGCAATCTCACTGGCACTGGTATCCGTACTTAGTACTTGGTCGTACAAATATGTCTCATTCGACTCGTACCGAATCTCCTAAGCATAGGGACTTCGAGGTGTGAAAAAGGGGATCCTTGGTGCCCGTACTGGCCGTGGCATTGAGTAGGGGTTTTGGGCCCATACGCGTCAAGTCACGGGGTGTCGGCCTCCTGAGAAGATGGTGGGCTGATGGACCTCCCAGGGCGTGCGCGCGTGGGACCTCGCGCGGCCTCGCGCATGGGGCGCCATTGACGGCCTCGCAGCCTCCCATGGCCTCGCGCATGGGGCGCCATAGACGGCCTCGTAGCCTTCCTTGGCTCCGCGCATGGGCATGGTGGGAGTGGCCCAAGGGCCTCGCGGATCTGTGGCCTCGCGAGGCGGGAGGGCCTCGCAGATCGGTGGCCTCGCGAGACGGGATGGCCTCGCGGATCGGTGGCTTCGCGAGACGGGAGGGCTTCGCGGAACGGTGGCCTCGCGGATCGGTGGCCTCGCGAGACGAGATGGCCTCGCGGATCGTTGGCCTCGCGGGACGGGATGGCCTCGCGGATCGGTGGCCTCGCGAGATGGGAGGGCCTCGCAGATCGGTGGCCTCGCGAGACGGGAGGGCCTCGCGGAATGGGACTGCCCTCGCCCATATGATGGCCTCGCGGAATGGTGGCCTCGCGAGATGGGACGGCCTCGCGGAAGGGTGGCCTTGGGGCTCTGCTTCGGCCTTATATTTTCTCTTGATGAGATTATGAGCATCAATAGGGGCCTAAGCATACACTTTGAGTCTTTTATGGGCATGGAATATTGAGCATTCACAAAGGCCACACTTCATGGCTCACTAAGTGATGCTTCCCTTGGGACAATCTCTCAGTTTCACAAGACTTATAGGTGTGAGCCTGATAATGTGACTAAGTGACCTCTAGCCTTGTATTTTCACCATGTACTAGGGATTTTTTTCTTGGTGGAGTTTTGGCATCCACATCCATCGATATCTGAGTGGAACCAAATAACTGCCTCGGGCCCCTCCAACTCAATGCATCTGCCACTACATTGGCTTTCTCTGGGTGATAAAGAATATCAGAGTCATAGTCTTTTACCAACTCCAGCCAATGCCTTTGCCTCATGTTCAAGTCTTTCTGGGTAAAGAAGTACTTCAAACTTTTGTGATCGATATATATCTCACACTTCTCTCCATAAATTGGCTTTCCCTGGGTGGGAAAGAATAAGTCGCGCTTCAATTCTTGAAAATTGTCCTCACACTTGTTGGACCATACGAACTTCAAATTCTTCCATGTCAATTCTGTCATCAGTGCAGCAATCTTTGAGAACCATTCCATGAACCGTCTATAGTAACCTGCTAACCTGAGGAAACTCCGAACCTCTGAGGCATTCCTTGGCCTCGCCCAATCTTTAACTGCCTCTACTTTAAATGGATCCACCTTAATCCCATCTTTACTAACAATATGTCCAAGGAATGTCACTTCTGGTAGCCAAAACTCACACTTCTTAAACTTAGCGTACAACCGGTGTTCTCTTAACCTTCGCAAGACATGTCAAAGATGTTGCTCATGCTCTTCCTCTGAACTAGAGTACACTAAGAAGCCGTCGATGAAGACAATCACGAACTGATCCAAGAAGTCCTTGAACACCCTGTTCATTAGGTCCATGAAGGTTGCTGGGGCATTGGTCAAACCAAATGACATGACTACAAACTCATAGTGCCCATACCTCGTACGGAAGGCCGTCTTTGGTATATCCTCATCCTTGATCCTTAGCTGGTGATAACCAGATCGAAGATCAATCTTCAAGAATACCATCTTTCCTTGCAGCTGATCAAACAAGTCATCAATCCTTGGTAGAGGGTACTTGTTTTTTATGGTCAACTTGTTCAACTCTCTGTAGTCTATACACATTCTCAGAGTCCCATCCTTCTTCTTCACAAACAAAACTTGAGCACTCCAAGGCGAGAAGCTAGGCCTAATGAACCCCAAATCCAGAAGATCATGTAACTGTATCTTCAATTCTTTCAGTTCTGTCGGTGCCATTCTATATGGTTCCCTCGACATTGGCTCTGTCCCTAGTGCCAATTCAATGACAAACTGAATATCCCTGTGCGACGGTAGCCCTGGTAAATCCTCAGGGAACACATCCAAGAACTCACGAACTAATTTGGTATCTTCCGGCCCTGTTGGCAACACTCTGGTAGTATCTACAACACTATTCAGGAAACCTATACATCCTCCCTGTAATAGGTCCCTAGCTCTCATTGCTGATATTATGGGCGGGGTCCACAGACCGCACCCACAAAGACGAAGGGATCCTCTTCCTCCGGCTCAAAAGTCACCATCTTCTTCCTACAATCAATAGTGGCTCTGTATCTAACCAGCCAATCCATTCCTAGAATCATATCAAGTCCTCCATACCTAACTTGATCAAGTCTACCGAAAACTCCTTACCATCAACCATCACTAGCAGTGCTCTAATCCATCTTCTAGAAACTACCAGTTCCCCTATAGGCAGTATAATTCCAAACCCCGCAGTATAGTACTCACTAGGTCTACACAGTATATCAATCACCTTACTAGAAACAAATGAATGTGTTGCACCAGAGTCAATCAATACATTAAAAGTAGAGTCAGCGCTAGAAAGCTGACCTGTCACCACCGAGGACTAGCCTCGACCTCTACCTACGTCAAGGTGAACACTCGAGCTGGAGTCAAGTTGTCCACCTTCCCTGCTTCCTCTTTCTTCATTGTTGGGCAGTCCTTCTCAAGGTGTCCCACCACCATACACACATAACAGGCCTTGGCCCAACATTCTCCCGGATGGTGTCTTCTGCACCTCGTGCACTCTGGGTAGCTCCTCCCTAACGGCCACCCTGAACACCCCAACCCCTCCTATGAGGACCAGCAGCGGTCGAAGTTTCAGGGGTCTTCCTCTTCAGATCACTAGGGCCCCCGTCCCTACCCGATCCTGAATATGGTGGCACCGTCCTACAAACCTCCCATCTCACAGCATTCTCCCTCCAAATCTTGTTTTCTGCCTCCTCAGCGGTAAGAGCCTTCTCAACAACCTGGGCATAAGTCCTCCCCCCATGTAATATTGTAATTCTCACATCTCGGGCTATCATAGCATTAAGCCCTCTGATAAATCTGTCCTGCCTAGCGACATCAGTAGGCACAAGGTTTGGTGCGAACTTCGCAAGTCTGTCAAACTTCAGGGCGTATTCTATAACTGTTATATTGGCATGTACCAACCCCACAAATTCATTTACTTTCGCTGCCCTAACGACAACATTATAATACTTCTAACCAAACAAGTCCTTAAATCCATCCCAACCCAGAGTCGTAACATCTCTAGTCTGTGATGCCACTTCCCACCAGATGCGGGCATCCTCCCTCCGCATATATGTGGCACAGGCCACCCTGTCATGACCCTCTACCCTCATGAAATCCAGGATAGATGTAATCATGCTCATCCACTGTTCGGCCTTTAGCAGATCTGGTCCCCCTTCAAAAGTTGGAGGATGTTGTCTCCTGAACCGCTCATACAATGACTCCCTATTACTCAAATAGGTAACATCATTCATATTTCTTTCAAACACTCAAACATATAAACACAAATATACAATTACCAAGCCCTGACTCAAGCTTTTCTTTAGTGGCGAATGTACATGTCCTGCCAGTCTTCAGGAACCCTTAAACCTAGGATGATCTGATACCAAGTTGTAACGCCCTGATAACCAAGACCGTTACACTGTGTGTTTATAAAGGTGTAAGACTTTCTAATCAAGTCATTTAGTTAAAAATGTGACACTGAAACCATAATTGAACTAGGGTTAAAAGGATTTTCGTCAAAAAAGACAAATTTCATTTAAATAAACGTTTGATACATGGGATCCCAAAAACAAGGTTTAAAAGACAGATTACAAAATTCCAAAATTCATGTACAACCACAAGCCACTCTAATGGCAAAATAAGCACTTTAGGTTCTCCTGTCCCTGTACCATCCCTTAGCTGTGGCGGCCAAGCAGCTGACTATGTACATTCTACCCCAGAGCTCTCGAACTCAGGAATGGTCCACATTTCCCTTGCCTTTACCTGCACCACGTAGCACTCGTGAGCCAAGGCCCAGCAAGAAAACCATAATGCAGAGCATAAACAGTACAGACAATCAAATAATCCATAAAGTTGTTAACCAGGTTTTCAGCATGCCATAACAGTCATCTACTCAGAGAGGTCAAACAATTATTCAAAAGCCATTCATCTAAGTATTAAAAAGGTTATGATCAATAGTCAACAATGATAACATATCAATATTCATCATACAATACTTAGGGGCGACGCCCTTAGGCCGCACCCTCAATTTAATCCATTGTCTCTGGCTCACTTAGGCCGAGCCCAGTGCTTAACCTATTGACTCCAGCCTAATTAAGTCGAGCTCAATGATTATTTATTAGTCCTCAGCTACCAATGGCTGAGCTGTGTCCTATGCGCAAATATCAGTTCCAACACTCTTAGGCTGTTTATTTCATGCTCACATGGCATATTATGATCACACAACATATGCATTCAATTACAGGGAATCTCAGTCCCACACAATCACATAAGGGTGCAGTTTTCATACCTTTGATTTCAAGTGCTTTGGTTAATAGAGACGACCCCCGAGCACAATCCCGTTTTGAGCCCTAGCGTACACCTAGTCACAATCCATAAAATGGTACTTCAATGAGTTTGAATTCTAAAGGACTATCCTGGGACCAAACTCGCGCTCTCAAGACCTCTAATCCCTCCAAACGAAGTGGTGAAACCATCCCCCGAGCCCCCAAGCGAAAACCCTAAAAGAATTCCCAAAAACCAAGTTCAAAAGGCTGAGTAGCGCTACTAGGTGGGCGCTACAGTGCTAGAGTCAGAGATTCAAGCACCCCAGAAAATGCAGCCTAGCGTTGTAGTGCTCCCAACCTAGCGCTACAATGCTACAACCAGAACATGCAAAGTTTTGGGTTTTCCCCATCGAACTTTCCCGAGCCAAAGCTCCAAAAACCCACTCCAATCATCAACCAAACTCAAAATTGAGTCCACAACTCACTATATCTCATCCAAAATAACCAAATAACACCCAAAACCTAGCTAAGAACCCAATCAACCACAGGAATCAAAGTTGAGCTTGAAGCTCAAGAACACCATCTGAAAACCAGAAAACCCACACAGTTAAGGCCATAAATTGTTACCTCAAATGGATGAATCTGACCCTGGGTTGCTTTCAGTGCCCTTCCAAGCTTTAACTCCTCCAATTCATAAGCTTGAGTCCTTAAACTTCTTCCAAATTCCAAAGTAAAAAATCATCCTTAACAAAACTCAGCAAACTCAGAAAAACCTTAAACCTTACCTCAAGTTGGAAGTTAATTCTAGCTGAACTCCTTAGTTACTCCAAGGATCAAAGCCCCAAAGCCTAGCCTACACTTCCTTTTGAGTTCTCAGCTTCAAAATCCTCAAGGGAGAGTGAGAGAGAGAACAAATCGTGAGGGAGTGAGAGATGTGAGTTGAGTGCTTCTGTTTTCTTCTTTTTCCTCCTCTACATCTACTACTTTCTACTAAAGTCTAAAGTAAAACAGATTATATCAGTTATCTTTCCTAATAACCAAAAGACTCTTTTACCTTCCCAATTAAAACTATTTCTTTTAATCAACCTAAGGGTATTTTGGTCATTTTCTCCCAATTCCCGCTAATTTCGCTAGTATCCCTAATATTTACCGCTTAAATCCCGTCAATTAATTAGTCACCCAATTTTTTTTTCCAATGTCTAATAGTCTCCAATATATTTCCTAAATTCCCAAAAATACCCTAGGCTCCCCTGAGCCGGGTATAAATCCCCGCCATGACTAATTCGCCAAACTGCTCACTAGGATCATCTCGAGCCATAAGCTACAAATAAATCCACAGTATATTGTGGTCTCAACAATTTACCATAAATAATCACATTTATGCCCTCAATAGGCCAAAATTACAAATATGCCCTTATAAGCTAAACATAGCCCACATGCATATCTAATACTCATAAACATGCATTTCACATATCCATATAATCATATAACCATGCTTATCACATAATCATGCATTTAATCATTTAAATCACACATAAACAATTAAATCCCTCTCGGCATGCTAATCAAGGCCCTTAAGCCTTATTAGCGATTTTGGGTTGTTACAAATTGGGCTCGGTAAAAATGTTGGAAAATCTAGGTTCGCAGGGTCGTGCCGCAGCGCTGTTCTTGGAGCGCTGCGAGCCGCATGAACTTAGGGGCTAGGGGTGGTACGTTGAACCGCCTTAGCACCACAGCGCATGTCTAGGAAGTAAGGGAATTCGCTCTCTGACTTGTAGAGGGTCGCGGCACTTGTTAGGGCATCGTGACTTAAAATGAGGATTTTGGCGAAATGGGGTTATTATGATCGGGAACTCAAACCTAAAGGCTCGGGAAGGGTTCTATTACTAGGTTTAGTAGAATTCGAGATCTTTGAGGCTTTAACCCTGAAGCTTTTAAATAGTCTAGTGCTTGATGGTTTTCCATAATTGTGTTGTGATTAGGTTACACCATTAGGGCTCAGGAGTAAGGATCGCGCTAGGGATCGCCATACACCATCTACTTGGGACTCGAGGTAAGAAAATTGCACTCTGGTTGTGATTAGGGCTCAGGCCCCTGTTAATGAATATGACTATGATTATGCCTGTGATTACTTTATTAGGCATGCTTGTATATGATGTATTTGATTGCGTATTAGGAAAATTGTATGTTGATCATACATGATCTGAAAGCTCTGCCTAAGAGAGTTGGGGTCAGCAATACGCATGGGGAACGCGGGCCATTTTGGCTAGAGAAACCTAGGAGTGAAATATGCACTTGTCTGGCCCAAACGCCACATAAATAATTGGAAGTGCGGTCTGCACTTGTCTAACTCATTGGCTGTTTAAATTGGACTATGTGTTTGTTTGAGCAGGGTTGTTACTGCTAAGCTTGTTATTTATATTCTATTGCTTATTTGAATCCATTGATTTAAGTTTTCTTGCTGAGTCTTGGCACACGGGTGCTATGTGGTTCATGTAAGGGAAAGGGAAAGCTGGACCAGCCATGGGCTGGAGAGCTTTAGGGGCGGCGTGTACATTTGTAGCTGCTCGACCGCCACGACCATAATTCAAGAGGGACTAGAGTCAAATCCTAGTTTTCCCGTTTAGAGTTGTAAATGCCTTGTAAATATTTATTTTGGGATCCCATGTACAGACTCAAACTTTTAAATGAGAGTAATCGTTCCTATGATCGAAACTTTTAAACCCTAATCCATTAATTACTCTTAGTTACACGTTTATATCCAAATGACTTGATTAAAAAGTCCAGCACTATTTAAAATACACATAGTAATGGTCTTGGCTATCCAGGGCATTACACCGAGGAGCCCCATCAAATGGTAGTCGTCAAAGGGGCAGAAGAACTTCAAATAGCAGAAGTTGAGGTCGCCTAACTAGAAGAAATTGACCATAGAATAGGCAAAGATTAGTCTGAGCTCCAAGCCCTAGAGGAGCTATAAAAGGTAATCCTCGATCAGGAAGCAACCTCAAAGGTTGTAAAGATTGGAAAAATCTTAGTGCTGACCAGAAAAGAAATCAAATCGAATTTTTGAGGAACAACCTCGATGTCTTCACCTGGTCATATGCCGATATGGTGGGAATCATTCCTAGTGTGATCATGCAAACACTAAGTCAAGATAGAATCATACCTGCAAAACAACAAAAAAGAAGGTTGTTGGGAAAGAAAAGAGGAGTAGCTCTGGAAGAAGAAGTAACTCGCCTCTTAAAATGTAGGTTCATCAGGGAGGAAAAATTTTCAACATGGATAGCCAACCCCGTCCCAGTTCCAAAACCAAACAGAAAGTGGAGGACCTGCATCAACTTTTCTGATCTCAACAAAGCCTGCCCAAAGGACCATTTTCCTTAGCCAAATATTGATCAGCTCGTAGAAGCTACGATTGGTCACGAGATCATGTCTTTCATGGACGTGTATTCTAGATATAACCAGATTGCGATGAACCCTGCAGACCAAGAGCATACCAGCTTTATGACCAAGCACAACGTATATTGCTACAAAGTCATGTCATTCGAGTTGAAAAATGACAGGGAAACTTACCAGAGGTTGGTAAATAAAATGGTTTTAGACCAGATCAGGAAAAACATGGAGTTGTACGTTGATGACATGCTCGTTAAGTCTAAATCCGCCAACAACCATGTATCTGACCTGGAAGAATTTTTTACCGTACTGAGAAAGTACAACATGAAGCTGAATCCCCAGAAATGTACCTTCGGGGTTTCGTCGAGGATGTTCCTAGGCTTCATTATTAAGTCGAGGGGTATTAAGGCTAATCCTCATAAGATTAGATCGCTTCTAGAAATGCCATCGCTCAGGTCGCGAAAAGAGGTCCAGAGTCTAACTGGAAAGCTCATTGCCCTTAATCGGTTTATGTTGAAGTTTACAGATAAATGTATTCCCTTTTACAATTTGCTAAGGGGAAACAGACAATTCGAATGAACCAACAAGTGCGAACAGTCGTTTCAAGATCTGAAAAGGCAACTGGCCGAGCCCTTCATCTTGTCCAAAACCGTTTGCAGGGAACATTTATACCTCTACTTGGCAGTAATTGAGAACGCAGTCAGTGTCATTTTTGTTGGGATTAATGCCCTTTAAAGCATATGTATTGAACAATGTTTAATGAAATAAATAATTGAAATGAACTTTTTTCCATATATTGATTATTTATTATTATTGTTATAACAATATTATATGAATATCAGAAAATTCTCAAGTTTGTTATTGTCAGTACAATCTTGTATTAGTACAAGAGGATTAAGATTGTAGGGAACGAATTTAAATAGTTCGCAGTAAAACAAAGTTATATGGAATCTTTTGATTAAATATTGTAAGTACGATCCACTACTATTATGAATACATGTAATCTAGATCCGGTTTACTAATGTAGTAGGACATCTTAGTGGAGGTATTTTGTATAAAGTGGTTATACATGAACAGGACCTAATATGTTATTAATACCTAATAATACCATTTACTTTATAAGTATTAATTAAACATATCAATAAGATGATCATATAAAAATTGATCTTAATCCTGAAGTTATTATGAACTCTTGTTTATGTTATATGAGTTCTTCGATTCACTCGTTATGGTTTGTCAAAGTGATCAGGCTGAAAACTTTTCTTTTTGGAACTCATTAATGTAAATGGTTGGGGACATAATATACAGATATGGAATCTATACCTTTCCGAGAGAAATTGAATAATGGTTATCTTAAGGGTTTTTGGAACAGAAAGGCTATTGAGCTCAAATTCATAAATCAGTTTATGAATTAACCTTCACTAGTAAAGTTAATGGTAAACAAGATATAATTAAAAATATTAAACAGTAATTAATTCCTACTTTAATTATGAACCATTAATAGAGGATTATATTGTATGTAATGATTAAATCAATGGACGCTTTTCATACTTTAAAGTACTCAATAAATAAATGTCTATAATTACAACAGTGCAGTCTCATATTTTTAGTGGAATAATATTGAGATTAATAAATTAAGGTTATTATATTAAAGATGTAACATCCTCCTAATCCAGGACCGTTACACTGTGTACTTTAAATAGTGCTAGACTTGCTAATCAAGTCATTTGTAAACGTGTAACTAAGGTTAATGCCAAGTGTTAGGGTTAAAAATTTTGGTCAAAATGAACATTAACTTTTCATTTAAAAGTTTAGTACATACATGGGATCCCAAAATGTTACAAACAAGTGTTTAAAAGAGTATATACAAATCAAAAGTTACAACCAGTTGGCCTAAGCGGCAAAATAAGGGATACAACCCTAGTTCCTCTAAGATATCCTCGGTCGTGGGGGTCGAGCATCCGCATATGTACATGCCACCACCAAAGCTCTCCAACTCATGGCCGGTCTAGCTTTCTTTTCCCCTTACCTACACCACATAGCACCCATGAGCAAAGGCTCAGCAAGAAAACTTAAACATGTGCATGAACAAAAAATACAGATTCCAGATACATATCTAGCATGCCCTGTAGTAATAACCTACTCATTCATGCATAAAATTACAAATAAATGATCATTGGATCATTTTGGGGCTCGCTGCTCTGAATAGATGACTATAGAGTTAACTTGGGGCCCTATGCCCTAGCTATGTGACCATAGAGTCACCTGGGGCCCTTGCCTTAGCTCTGAGTAACTAGCCATAGAGCTAGCCAAGCGCTTTGTTTTCCAACGACCATAGGGTTGGCCAACGTAATAGTACATCCCTGATTGGGCCTAAGCCTCTCGACCAATGTGTAGCGCACTATTGCCGCCTTGACTAACAAGTCAAGGCCTTAACCAGATAATCAGACAAACAGATACAAATAAAGATAAGCATACTCCAGAAAATACAAGTATGCATACATATTAATCATATATGTCAGCCAATTAAATACAACCACAGTAATAACAATGTTCCTCAATGGAGTCGAGCCATAACTACGCAGATAATGCTTACAATCATTAAACAACTTGCCAGACACAGAGCATTCAAGCATGTTTAATCAACGAGCACAAACATTACTTAATCATGTTCATTCTCAAGGGCGATCCTTATTCATAGTTATAATCAACAACCGTGCCAAGCCCTAATCACATATATCACGTATTATGTGCAGTTTTCTTACCTTAGGTCCAAGTGCAATGTATATTAAGAACGACCCTTGAGCACGATCCCAGTTTCGAGCCCCTGGAGATAACCTAGTCACAACCATAATACAGAATCTGGTTAAAAATGAGTGAATAAAGGCTTCCAGATCGAGTCCTAGCCTCTGGGATGTCGAATTCTACTAAACCGGGTAGCTGGATCGATCCCGAGCCCTTAGGTTTGATAACCCACACTCAAAACCCTCCTGGGGCTCAAAAATCCTTCAAGCAATGCGGCTCAAAACAAAAGAGTCGTGGCCCACCCCAAGTCAGAGAGCCCAAGGCTCTCCTCTATTTCCACACGCGCCGCGACTCAAAAGAAGGTTTGGCACCTCCTTCTCATTCTCATTCATGAGAGTCGCGTCACCCCAAGAATAGGGTTGCGGCTCACCATGAAAACTAAAAAATTTCCTCGTTTTCTTCAATCCAAAACCCACCAAAAACCTATCCAACAATAGGTAAATCTCCAAGGTAAAGTTCCCAATCAACTCAGCACCTCAAAACACACAAAACCTAAGCCTAAACTTGGCCAAAACCTCATCAAATCCCAAAATCCAGAACTGAGTTTCTAAACTCTAGCACTTGGCTAAAAACTAGAGAAACTAAGAGATTCAAGACTGGAAATAGTTACCTCAATTGGCTCAAATGATGCTAAGCTTCTCTCCAAGCAATCTCGAGCCTAAGCTAGCTTTGATTCCTCCTAAATCCAAGAATTCCCAAGGAAAATTAAGAAAGTGTGTGTGAACGAGAGAGAGAGGGACATAGAGAGAGAGAGAGAGAAATGAGAGAGTGAACTTGTTTTTTTCTTCTTTCTGTTTTGGTGTTTGTGAAGTTACTTAGACTCTAAGTAACTCTAAGTAAATCCCGAGGCTTGGGGTACCAAAAATGTCCCTGAGGGTAAAATGGTCAAAATTCCCAGAATCCCCTCCTAATCTCACTAACTCAAAATACATCCTTGAATATTTATTCCTGTTACCCGATAACCTGGTAATGTACTAGATACCCATAATACCCCATTGACTCACCCCGAGTCGGGTATTAGATCCCGTTGTGACTTTCCCGCTAACTTGCTCCCTAATATTGCCTCGTGCCGAGTAACCCAAATATACCCACATAATAATGTGGTCTCACACATATATATGCACATATGATCCAAATATACCCCTAACGAGCCAAATTACGAAAGTTGCCCTTCTAATAAGAAATGGTTCCACATGCATATTTAATAAACCTAAAGATGTATATCTAGTCATATTATAATATAACTCACATAATCATATAATGACACACATATATATCACATAAACACATAATTTTCCATAATTTGCTATCCTGGCCCCCTAATCAAGGTCCTAAGCCTTATTAGGTAATTTGGGACGTTACAAAAGATCTTTAATTAATAATATAAATTTATTGGAGCTTGAAATTATAGCTCCATAGGTCTCCAAGATGGTTCCATCAACACTATTCAAGGTAAGAGTTGAAATTGGAAAAAAAATCAGGGAAATGCATATTTGGAAGAAATTTATTTTTCAGGGTCAAATATGTAATTGAGACAAATTAATTAATTGACATATTATTTTTCGAAATTAATATTTTAATTAAAGAATTTTTTTTTAAATAAAATGGACATTTTTTAAAATGAAATTTTAAATTATTAAGATACTTAATTTTGAACTAATTAGTCTTATTTATTTAAATAATGTGAAAATATATTTTTGATAATTCAAATTGGATTTGAATTTGAAATGATATTGATTTTTAATCAATTTGATAAGATAATTTATCAGGTTTAGATATTTCTGAATAAATTATTATTAAATAATAATTAAAAGAAAGTTGTTGGAACACATCCCTGAAATCGGGGATGTGTTACATGCCAACTAGAGTGGTTGCACTATAGTTGGCGTGTAACAAAGATCCAAGAATGGATCTTGATATTTCTTTTATTTATTTAATAATTGGTTTATAATTTGAATTTTGAATTTAATAAATTCTTTTATAAATCTATTAGATAGAAATAGTTTCAAAGATACGCTTAAGTGAGAGAATATTCTAGAGAGAAAATTCTAAGTTATTCACAGAGAGAAAAATATAATGTAATATTTTCCTATCCCTGAAAACTGTCTCAGACTTAATATTCCAAAATCTCATGAGTTAAGAACATCTTGTGAATAAAAAAATTTCCCACTATTACTCTACGTGCCCACACACATCTTAAGGTATAGAGATACATCTTGTAAGATCTTGGTCTAAGTATTCACAAGGCTGCTTTGGATTGGATGTTTGCCGGAGTTACTAAAAGATAACAAGGATTCTTGATTGTTCTACAACTAGTAAATCCCATCTTTTTCTTTCTCTTTGATTAATGTTTTGCACATTAATGGATCTTGTTATTTAAAGTTTGTTTAAATAAATTTTTTGAAATCCCTGGGCCCACCACCCCGTGCTTTTCGTTGCGTATATGGTAAAATAGTTACCAAAAATTAGTACTATAGAGGTCATTAATCTCTGCATACATTAATTTTTGTGTGGGTATAATATTCATTCTTATATTATTGTGATATGTGATGAATAGATGGATGTTTATTTTGATGAATGTTTGATCTTAAGAGCCGTTAATTATATGGTGTTTTGGGTTTATGAATTGTTCTTATTTTTTTCAAGATCTACAAAATGGTAAGCCATATGAGTTATAGGATTTTTTGTAATTTAATTTTCTGCACTAGTATAATTATTTGCGAAAGTTCAAAATCTCGAGCCTCAAGCTTCAAGGGTGCCGAGACCCTCTTGGCACCAACTACCCGAGCGCAACGGCACCACAGGCGCACCAGACGTGTGCCTCTACGTGCCCAGCTAGCTGCATGCCTCTGCGTGCTGCGCGCCTTCCCCCTTGTCACACGCCTGGCTCCCCCCTTTGTCGCGCCCTAGCCTTTTGTGGTTTGGTGTGTTGGTGGCTCTTTGAGCCGCCCCACTAAGTCAAGCCCTTTATTGCAAAACATCACCACTTAACTCCTTACCCAAGCCCTAGGGATGTTGATGTTTTCCTTGAATTTGTGGGCTTGACCTAAATTTTTAATTGGAATTTTAAAATTTTAATTAAATTTTGAATTAAGTGGCCCAAGTTCAAAATAGACCTAAATGACTTATTGGGGTTTAATTAGCCAAGTTCAATATTTTTACAAGATTGTTTAAAAATTATTGAAGTCATTTATAATTCAAAATTGGGCTTGATGGCATAAAAATAATAGAAGGCCCAAAAGATGGAGACAGAAATTCTACATGAAGCCTTGGTTTTATTTTTATTTTATTTTGTAATTTATTGCAAGTGTTGTAATTTTTCTAAAAATACCCTAAACACTCATCTTGCATTTATATATTTATTTATTTAAATGTTTGAAAGTATTAAATGTGTTTAATAACATTATCGTGCATTATAACATGGCATACATATTACCCACACAGTATCTAATTAAAACATGCATCTCATATCAAGAGAAACATGTTTTGATTAGGAACGTCATATTTGACTATATGCATTCAATGAATCATTTAATTAATCTAGAACAAAAAAATAAATTTATTTTAAGTGTTAATTTCATGAACTATTTGATAATTAATTTTATTAGATAGGCAAATGATATTCTTAATAATTAGAGCATTTATTGGCTAGATAGTTTAAGGACTTATTTAGTAGTTTGATTAAATCTTGTTTAATGATTAAATGCTTGATGAGATTAGTAATTATTAGAATATAATTTGAAAAATTAATTGGATTATTTTAATTAATTAAAAAGCATAGGATGTCTTGAGAAAACACATATTCTAAAATAGTGAGTGGGAGCAGAATTCATAACAATAACTCCTATGGTCTCCATTATTAGTTAACACCAATGTTTCATAGAATTGGCCTCGAGACACCTTTGTTTACGTCCCCCTAAGGAAGGTTTTCTGACTGTGTTATTATTCAAGGTTAACTTCTTTAAAGAATAGGATTGAAGGATGTATTTCAAGTTTGGCTGACCCTAAGGCACACTCTTGAGTTAAGTTATTAATCTAAAATAATGGGTTACACTCACAAATGTTAACTAGGCTTTCGAGCGGACTAGTTAATCTTGACCAAACTAGCGGTTGTTCGTAAGTCAAAAGAGAAAATAGTTGATTTTAAGTTTTCACTTATGGATTTGAGAAGTGTCTCAAAATTAATTTGAGATTAGTCTAACCTACCCTAAGACTGGTCCATTAATTTTAAAATTATTGTATCGCAGAATTAGTAATAATTGTTTTATGTGTTATTTAAATTTGTTGCATTCATGCATCATATTTACAATTCCAAAAATTATTGATATTCATAATGTGTAGTATTCATTTTGGTTTATTTATTTATTTCAGCAATGATGAATAACTCAAACCATGTTACTGCTTTACTTGCAAATGAGAAACTCATTGGTGATAATTTTATGAAATGGAAATAAAACATGAACATTGTGTTGATTTGTGAAAACCATAAGTTTGTCTTTTGTAATGCCCCGATTAATTCTAAGACCTCGGACCATTAAAACTACTAAGCATAACTACTATTTTGGAATACATACATAGGATAATAGAACTTTATTATAAAAATCCAAAATACAGGATCCCATTGTTATTTCATAAAAACATAAACCTTTAATTAATTATTCGAATACTAAATGCGGAAAAATAAATATATAAATTAAAAAGACTCAAAATATAAACTTCATCATCGATCTTTTCCAGCAAACCATTCATTCAGTCCTCTCCCAATACACATGCCAAAGCTTCCATCAATTAGTCCCGCCTTCCAAGCTTATTTTCCTGCACCATCTAAAATAAAAGGAAGGAGTCTAATGCCCAGCAAGAAAAATCTACTAAAACATACTATAAAATATGAAACTAAAAACATGTATCATAAAAACATATGACGTAAAAACGTATATCATATAAACATAGGACTCCATGATAATGATAAAAATCTTGGGACTTATTTTCTATCTAAGCAACTATATTTCCCAAGTGACTACAACATAAAACATACACATACATATATATATAAACATAACATAGCATATAAACATATCATAACACATACAATCTAACCTATTTTCCTTACCAAAATACGGGATATTGGAGACAATAGCAGGATTAGAAAACTCCTAAAACCAAACACCTAACCAAAAGCCATAATAACAAGTTAGGATCTGAAAGAAAATAAAATAACTATCATGAACTAAATATGAGGATAAGAATAACTTTGATAGACTAGAACTCCAATATACACCTCAATACCGAAATGTCACTCTATCTTACTTCCCAAGTGTTTAGAAAAGCTTAGATTGGAAAGTTTTTAATTCCAAAACCCTAATGTTTTCTTTCTAGAATAAACTTAATAGCCTGAAGGCTCTGAAGAATGCTTGAATTATGAATGAAATGGCTGAGTGCAAGATATCTTCTAAAATATGTATGATAGGCTCGGACTGATCGTCGATCTGAGGAAGAAATGTCATACTGAGACTTAGCTTGGTACCAATTGCTTGCTGCAATCTTCCCCAAAATCTTGATGTAAACACTGATCCTCTATCAGATACTATGGTCTTAGGGATTCCATGCAGTCGTACTATTTCTCGAACATAAATGTCTGCGTACTGGTCTGCAGTGTACATAGTCTTTACAGGCAGGAAGTGAGCTGACTTGGTGAGTCTATCTACCACAACCCAAGCTGAGTCGTGTTGCTTATTTGTTCGTGGTAATCCTGCCACGAAGTCCATGGCTATGTCTTCCCACTTCCATTATGGAATACTTAGCGGTTGCAATAAGCCTGCAGGTCGTTGATGTTCCGCCTTTACTTGCTGACATATCAAGCATTTGGACACATACTCTGCTACGTCTTTCTTCATTCCCAGCCACCAATATAGTGCCTTAAGGTCATGAGTCATCTTGGTTAACCCCGGGTGAACTGAGTATGGGGTAGTGTGTGCCTCATCTAAAATCTTCATCTTAATCCCATAGTCATTCGGCACGCATACCTCACCCTTATATCTCAAGAACCCCTGTTCTGATATAGAGAAATCTGTAGTCTTGCCTTCTTTGACTGCAGCCATATGTGATACTAATGTGTCATCATGCCCTTGCCTGATCCTTATATCATCTAGTAAACTTGACTGGATGGACAAGTTAGTCAGTTGACACCTGACTAGTTCTATTCAGGCATTGATCAGCTCTTGCTGAAGCGGCTTTTCTATTCCGGATAACACTGCCAGATTTTCATAACTCTTCTGACTTAATGCATCTGCAACTACATTTTCCTTTCCTGGGTGGTATAGGATTTCGCAGTGATAATCCTTTACTAATTCTAACCACAAGCGCTGCCTCATGTTAAGCTCCTTCTGCATGAAGAAATATTTTAAGCTCTTGTGGTCCGTATAAATCTCACACCGTTCTCCATAAAGATAGCGGTGCCAGATTTTCAATGCAAATACCACCGCTTCCAACTCCATATTGTGTGTTGGATAGCGTTGCTCGTATTCCTTCATCTGCCTTGAGGCGTAGGCTATTACTTTGTCATTTTGCATCAGCACACAAACCAATCCTTGCTTTGACGCATCACAGTATACTGCAAACTTGTCATTGGGTGTCGGTACACAAAGTACTGGTGCTGAGCATAATTTATCCTTGAGAAATTGGAAGCTTTCTTGACATTTATCCGTCCAGTTTCACTTTTGTTGTTTCCGGGTTAGGTTGGTAAACGGAGTGGCTATCTTAGAAAAGTCTTCTACAAATCTTCGATAATAGCCTGCTAGCCCGAGAAAACTTCTAAATTCTGATGCATTCTTAGGTCTTGACCAATCCTTCACAGCCTCTACCTTAGCTGGGTCTTGTAACGACCCAACTATTCTAAACTTGGACCATTAAAAACTACTATACTAATCTTAAGAAAATGTAAATATGAAAAACACCATCACTTTATTTAAAACTGTAAAGTAAAGGTTTTAATACATAAAAATCTCACTTAGGATATGGGATCCCATTGTTTTGAAAATAAAACAAATCATAGCTTAAATAAATTGGTTACATAATTAAGTTCGGAAAAAAATAATAAATAGAAATCAGAACTAAAAGACTTAAAACTTCATCCTCGAATCAAACACTCAATCCACCATTTCCATCCTGCCTCAATACACATCCCCAAGCTGCCAAGAACCTTTTCCGCCACCAAACTATTTTCCTGCACATATTAAACATAAAGGAATGAGCCTAATGCCCAGCAAGGAAAATCTACTACAAGCATGAAACATGTACATACACATAGACTATAAACTATAAACATATATCTATAAAGGCATACATCATACAAGACTATACTATTAATGGCCATTAAAACATGTGATAAACCATCCATGTCCCCTTTCTAATATTTGAGGTAGGTTAGATCACATGGTAGGTTTATGATAACCCATCTACGTCCCCTATCTAATATCTGAGGTAGGGTAAATCATAACCTTGAAACATAAGAAAACATAACATAACATACTATAGCATAACTTATCATAACATATCAACATAACATATAAGCATATAAAACTATCCTATTTTCCTTACCAAAATACCAGGATGTGAGAACAAGATCAGGACTTTGGAACACTCCTAAAAACCATAATAGAGAGGTGAGTATACTAAGGAAGAGAGATGAAAAGAATAACTACACCATCGAAATGATACTTGCCAACAAGAATCTTACGTTCAAGATCTTAGATGCCTAACCAAGAATAGAGAATACGAGTTAGGATTTGAGTAGAAAAACTAAGGAAACAATACAGAAACAAACTAGAATTAGGAATACCTTGAATACTTCTATGATCGAACTACACCTCGAACCAAAATATACTACAAAACTTAATTCCCAAGTGTTTATTAAGCTTATAACCCCAACCCAAGTGTTTAACACTCTAAAGTACTCCTAGCAGCTTGTAGGCTCTGAACTCAACTTGATGAATGAAGAAATGGATGGGTACTAGGTCCTATTTATAGAGTTCGAGAATGAAAAGATCTTCATTTAACTTGAATAAATTAATGGCTTTTTAATTGCAAAAATGTTTGAATAATCGTTCAGCAGAGGCTAAAGACTCGGTCAGAAAGATTCTGGACTTATCAAGAGGTTAAGGATTGAAATGAGCTCGGTTTCAAAATCATTCAAATTTTATGTCCTAGGGCCGATATATCACTTGGCTTCATATGCCCGAGGCTCGTTGAGGTTGTCGTGCGAAGCTACGTGTTTTTCGTATTCCCGTATGGCGATATATCGCCCCCTAGAGCTGCGATATATCGGCATACGCTGAAATATTATACACGTAATTACACTTTTTCAACCTAATTTAAATTGAGTAAACAACCTTGACTAAGTCATTTAACGATTTCAAAGCTGCTGGCAGACCCTAGGATGTTCAAATATTTCTGTTAATAAACTTATTCATCAAAAATACTTAATTTCTCATTAAACCTACACATGACAAGTGTTAATATCTTATTGCGCCTATCTAAACCTTATAGTATAATAATTATCATCTCCATAATCAGTCATATTAATCAAACCTTAGGTTATAATTAATATTCTTAAACTATAGGTTAAACTTACAAAATCTACAAGTGTTAATACGAGTGTCCAACTAAATCCCGGCTTGAACCCAAAATCCACAATCATAAAAATACTACAACTATTACTAGCTACTACTATTACTACTACTATCTAACTAGCTAAGTAAAGTTCTTAGACTCTAAAGGTCTACAACAACTCCATCTTTGGATACTATATGGTCAGTCAAAATTCGAATTTCTTGAACTTGGCATAAAGTTGATACTCCTTTAGTCGCAGCATGGTCAGTCTTAAATGTTCCCCATTCTCGACTTCGTCCTTGGACTACACCAAAATATCGCCAATGAACACTGCGATGAATTTTTCCAAGTAATCCTTGAAGACCCGATTCATTAAGTCCATAAAATGTGGCTAAAGCATTGGTAAGGCCAAAAGACATAACTAGATACTCGTAATGTCCATATCGAGTTCTAAAAGTTGTCTTTGGTATATCCTCTTCCCTTACCTTGAGCTGGTGATAACCGGACCGTAAATCAATCTTTGAAAATACAACTGCTCCTTGAAGTTGATCAAATAAGTCGTCGATCCGGGGTAGCGGGTACTTGCTCTTAATTTTCACCTTGTTCAGCTCACGGTAATCGATACACATCTCCATGCTTCCATCCTTCTTCTTCACAAATAGAACTGGTGCTCCCCATGGTGAATGGCTCGATCTGATGAAACCCAAGTCTAAGAGTTCTTGCAACTGTGTTTTCAACTCCTAGAGTTCTGTAGGTGCCATCCAGTATGGTGCCTTTAAGATAGGCTCGGTTACATGTACTAGTTCAATTGTGAAGTCAATTTCCTGAGTAGGCGGTAACCCTGGTAAGTCGTCAAGAAATATCTCTAGGAATTCCTTTATAATGCGGACATCTCCAACCTTCAATAGTGTTTCCTGTGCCACATCTATGATGCTTGCTAAGAATGTGTGATATCCTTTCTCTATCATCCTCTGAGCTTTGAGAGATGAGATAAGCGGTGTCCGTAGTCCTGAAACCTTTCCCATAAAACATAGTTTCTGACCGTCAAGATTTTCGAACGTCACTTGCTTGCGCCTACAGTCGATGGTTGTGCCATCCTTGCTAGCCAGTCCATGCCCAGTATGACGTCGAAGTCCTTGATCTCTAGCTCTATCCGGTCTCCTTCTAGTTCCATGTTCTCAATTTTGATCGGTAGTCCTCGTACTATTCGTGATGATAGAACTACTTTGCCTGAAGGCAATTCCATAACAATCCTAGTTCTAAATCTTTCACAAGGTTTGTTTAATTTTTCTATCATTCCTAATGAGATATATGAGTGTGTTGCTCCCAAATCAAACAATAATGAACATATATTATCGAGGATAGGAAGCTGACCTGTGACCACCTTGTTACTAGCTTCAGCTTCTCCCTGGGTCATGGCAAAGACTCTGGCTGGAACCATCTTGTTGTCCTTCTGTTCTTCTTGTTTGAGCTGCGGGCATCCCTTTTTCTGATGACCATCCTGTCCACAATTGAAACAACCTTTGTTATTCGCAAGACACTCCCCAGGATGTCTTTTCTGGGACTTGGAGAACTAAGGGTATTCTACATAACCCGACCTATTATTTCTGTTATTAATCTGTGCTCTTTTGTCAGCGTCGGCTTGCTTATTTTCAGAATGCTTTCTTTTCTGCCCATTACTATTGTGCTGGTGGTTGTTGTTGTTTCTACCATTTTGAGTCTGGTTCTGCTGCTTGGGTTCAGACTTGCTTGCTTCCTCCTTACTAACATTTTCTTTGAGCCTTTCCACCTCTATAGTTATTTCCAGAGCATCGGCGTAAAAAGTGGTTCCAGGATTTGCAAGCTTGACTCCTAACTCAATCTTGAGTCTGAGTTCCCTGGTGAACTTGGTAACCCTCAAGAATCGATTGGGACCAACTCTGGTGCAAACATGGCTAAACGATCAAATTTTCGAGCATATTCGACTACCATTAAATTTCCCTGCTTCAGACTGGCAAACTCTTCCACCCTTGTAGCGATGATAGCCGAGTTGTAATAAGTTTTGTGAAATAGCTCCACAAATCTTACCCAAGCCATGGTGGCGACGTCATGAGTATGTTCTACCAAATCCCACCAGATTCTAGCATATTTTTTCAGAAGAGAAGAAACGTAAGATATGTGATCCGCGTTGCCAAGGTTCAGGTGTGCTAGAATAGGCTCTACATTCCTGAGCCATTCTTCTGCCTCGAATGGGTCAGTTGTTCTTCAAAGTTTGGAGCGTGTTGCTTACAGAAACGCTTGTAGATTGCCTATATGTACTGAGCTGGATAAGGCACGTAGTTTTCCATCGGCCATCCTCCATATGGATATCCTACTTGCTGGGGTGCTTGAGTTGATGGCTGAGGTTGCGGTTGAGGCTGGGGTTGAGGCTGTGACTGCGGCTGTTGTCGTTGTCGTTATAGCAATTCTTCTACTTGTTGTCATAATCGGATAATCTCAGCAGTGTTGTCAACTGGTGGTGGTGCATTTCTATTGGAAGCAGTAGTAGTAGCACGTGTTCCCCTTCTTTGGACTAGAGGGGCTTCGTTAGTCTCATTGGCAGTGCTGGAGGCATTGCCATTCGTCCGTGCAGACCTTCGTAGCGACATCTTCAGCAAAGTTCTAACAGTTGAGAAAACACGTTAGAACTTACCCTAATAGGTTCTATGGCAAAACTTAGTCTAAGCAAACATTGTTATATTATTTTATAATATAATGAAATATTATATTATATTATAATATAATGTTTTAGATTAAATAAATGTGACAAAGTGTGTCACATATTGTAACATATAATAGATAGTTGCAATATTTAGATATATGAGATATATCCAAATAATGTAACATTTTGGTGTTACAAATTTGTAACTTCCAAATATTACCCTTTATTGTGTAAATTTGTTGTTACACAATATTGAGATGAATTTCATAAAGCCATATGTGATATGGCTGTTAGAGATATGATTTTAATCCCAATAATGTGTTTTGGGAGTTACAAAATCATTTGGGAGGGTTTGGAACCATTTGGAAAAACAACACATTTTTTGGTGCTGAAAATAGTCAATGGCCGCGGCCACTAATGTCTCTGGCCACGGCCACAGGCCAAAAACTGACCAATTTTTCAGTTTTTTCAATCTTTGTTGAACGGCTCAAAAAACCCAAATAACTCCCAAATCTCTTTTTTAATTCCATATGAATCCAATTAAACATTGGTAACAGCCATGGGGTTTGAAATTCAAAGGGTGTCTCTAAACTCTATAAATAGGAGCCTATAGCTAACTTGTAAGACACAATAATTCTATCCATTAGAGCACTTGACTAGAAACACCTTGAGGCTTGATAATTCCATAAAGCTTGTCCAAAATCTGTGAGAGATCCCTTAGTGCTTGAGTTAGGGGGAAATAAGCTTTTGGACAAAGGTTTCAAACCTTGTTCAAGTTGGTGATCCCCAACACTCTTCACTTTGGTTGTGTGAGTGAGAGTTTATTGTTTTTGTTCTTGTTCTTATTTTTCTTCTATTTCTCTTTCTTCTTTTCTTCTTATTCTATTTACTTTTACTTTTGTTTAAGAGTTGTAATCCTTTTATTTCCTTTGTTTAAACACTTCTAGTTTACTTGTATCTTTTTGTAATATAGTTGTATTTTCTATTTCTATCATCTTACATCTCCTTCTCCTTTTATTTGTATTTTCAGTTATAGAGTTGTAACACTTTATTTAATCAATCCTTGTCTATTGTAATATTTTGCATAGAGCTGTAACATTTTCTTACCATTTCCATTGAGGCAATTTATATTTTTCTAACATTCAAAAGCTTATCCCTTTTTTGTTTCAATGGAAGGGGATACAATCAAGATCATGAACCAAGACCTAGTAAGGTTGGACAAGTTTGATGGATCCAATTTTACTAGGTGGCAAGACAAAGTGAGGTTTCTATTAACCACTCTCAAAATCGCCTACATCCTTCAGTCTTCCTTGGCACCTCTAGCCGAGCCATCCGACAAAGACACTCCCGAGGAGGTGGAGAAAAGAAGGAAGAGGGAGGAGGACAATCTCCTTTGTAGGGGTCATATCCTCAATGCCCTATATGATAGGTTCTATGACCTCTACACCGAGACCAAATCGGCCAAGGAGATATGGGATGCACTTGAGAAAAAGTTTAAGGCGGAAGAGGAAGATACCAAAAAGTTTTTGATATCTCAATACTTCGATTTCAAATTTTTTGGTGATAAACCTATTCTTCTTCAAATTCATGAATTGCAAATTATTGTTAATAAATTGAAAGTGTTAAAGATTGAGCTTACTGAGGCCTTCCAAGTTGGTGCTCTTGTGGCTAAATTACCACCAACTTGGAAGAGCTATAGGAAAAGAATCCTTCATAAAAATGAGGATTATTCTTTGGAGGAGATCCAAAAACATATTCGAATCGAAGAGGAATCGATATGTAGAGATAAACTTGTAGAGGGGTCTAATGGAGAGACTTCCAAAGAAAATGTGGTGTCACAACCAAAACATCCCAAAAACAAAGGGAAAAGGATAATGAGAAACCTTTGGGTCCAAAAACCAACCCAAACAAGTTTAAGGGCGAGAAAGGCCCTTGCTTTGTGTGTGGGAAAAAGGGTCACTATGCTAGAGAGTGTAGACATGGAAAAGACCAACAAAGACCTAAGGTGAACGCAACTCAAGAGGAAAACATAGTTGCTACCCTTAGTGAGGTGAATGCGGTCCAAGGCAAGGTGAAAGGGTGGTGGTATGATACATGTGCCACCGTCCATGTCACCTATGACAAATCATTGTTGAAGACCTTTGAAGAGTCAAAGGGCAACCATGAGATACAAATGGGCAATGAGGGCAAATCCAAGGTATTTGGCAAAGGTACTATTGAAGTTTACTTCACCTCCGACAAGAAATTTACATTAGTGAATGTACTTTATGTTCCCGAAATGAGTAGAAACTTGGTAAGTGGTGCTTTGCTTGGCAAGCCCGGCATTAAAGCTGTTTTTGAGTCCGGTAAACTTATACTTACCAAATCAAATGTATTCTTGGGAAAAGGGTACTCTTGTGAGGGAATGGTTAAATTGTGCACCAATGATGTAACTTTCAATGTTATCAATAAAAATGCTAATTCCGCCTATATTGCTGAGTATGATTCTTTATTATTGTGGCATCTTAGACTATCGCATATAGGTTTTTCTACCATGAAAAGAGTAGTAAAATGTGGTATGATTGCATGCAATATTAAAAACTATGGTAAATGTGAAACATATGTTAAGGTGAAAATGATTAAGAAACCATTTCCTAGTGTAGAAAGATCATCTAATTTACTAGATTTAATCCATAGTGATCTTTGTGAATTAAATGGTACTTCTCTAATGAATTCAATACATTTTGTGAAGAAAATGGTATAATTCATGAGTGCACTGCACCTTATACACCACAACACAATGGTGTTGCCGAAAGGAAAAATAGGACTTATCTAGAGATGATAAATTCTATGTTGGTGTTTTCTAAGTTGCACTTCAACTTATGGGGTAAAGCGCTTTTAACCGCTTGTCACATTCTTAATCGAATACCGATGAAGAAAAATGATATATCTCCATATGAGTTATGGAAAGGAAGAAAACCCAACATAGGGTACTTCAAGGTATGGGGGTGTCTTGCATATTGCAAGAAAAACGAACCTAATAGAACAAAGTTAGGTTCAAGAGCCATAAAGTGTGCTTTTGTTGGTTATGCCAACAATAGTAAAGCTTATAGGCTATTAGACTTAAAGTCTAATATTGTGATTGAATCTAGAGAAGTTGAATTTTTTGAGAATATGTTATGTGACAAAAATTCTCAAGCTTCAACATCTCTAAAGGAGAATTTGTTATATGAGAACAATTCTCAAGCTTCTATATCCAAAGTTGATTCTCAAGAGGAGAATTCTCAAAAGGATGTAAAGCAACCCTTTGAACCTAGAAGAAGTCAAAGGCTTAAAAATCATAAAAGTCTAGTAGTGGATGAGATAGATTCTCAATGAATTTCATTCTACATGGTAGAAGGAAATAGAGAGGAAGTCATTAGGAAAATTCCTATTGTACTTCTTGTTGAGGATGATCCTAAGACTTATAGAGAAGCTATGCAATCAAGAGATAGTGCATTTTGGAAAGAAGCCATCAATTATGAGATGGATTCCATTCTTTCCAATAACACTTGGGAATTGGCAGACCTCCCACCGGGATCTAAGCCAATTGGGTGTAAGTGGGTATTTAGGAGAAAATACCACACTGACGGCACTATCCAAACCTTTAAAGCTAGATTAGTAGCTAAAGGGTTTATGCAAAAAGAGGGTATCGATTATTTCGGTACCTATGCGCCTGTTGCAAGAACAACTTCTATAATAATTTTGTTCGCTTTAGCTTCTATACACAACTTGTATGTTCATCAAATGGATGTCAAAACGGCATTCCTTAATGGTGACCTCAATGAGGAGATCTATATGGAACAACCTAAAGAGTTTGTCCTACTAAAATATGAACATAAAGTTTGTAGACTTGTAAAATCCTTATATGGATTGAAATAAGATCCTAAGCAATGGCAAGAGAAATTTGATCAAGCCATCATGTCTAATGGGTTTAGACATAACAATGGAGACAAGTGTTTGTATTCCAAAACTTGTAAGGGATATGTGATCATTGTTTGCTTATATGTGGATGACATGCTTATTCTAAGTAATAGCATGAAAGGGATAGATGAAACGAAGAGGTTTCTATCATCAACCTTCAAGATGAAGGATCTTCGAGAAGTTGATACCATACTCGGTATCAAAGTAAAGAAACATAGTGGGGGTTTTGTGTTAGGGCAAGCCCACTTTGTTGACAAAGTATTGAACAAATTTAACCATCTCAAAGTTAAAGATGCCAATACTCCATTCGATCGTAGTGTAAAACTAGAGAAGAATGAAGGAAGAGCGGTGGCTCAATTGGAGTACGCTAGTGCTATAGGGAGTCTAATGTACGCTGCCCAGTGTAGTAGACCTGATATAGCATTTGCGGTAAGTAAACTTTGTAGGTTTACAAGTAATCCAAGTGTGGATCACTAGAAGGCAATTGGAAGAGTCCTAGGTTATCTCAAGAAAACCAAAGGACTAAGCCTTCACTACTCCAAATTTCCTTCAATATTAGAAGGATATACAGATGCAAGTTAGGTATCCAATCTTGGGGACAACTTGTCCACAACTGGTTGGGTATTTACACTTGGTGGAGGTGCAATTTCTTGGGGTTCCAAGAAACAAAACTGTATATCTCATTCCACTATGGAAGCAGTATTTATAGCTCTAGCTGCTACCGGCAAAGAGGCCGAATGGTTAAGGGATCTGTTGATAGAGATTCCCCTAATCAAAGATAATGTATCTACTTTATCGATACATTGTGATAGCCAAGCAACATTGGCTAGAGCATACAGCGGAGTGTATAGTGGGAAGTCCAGACATATTAGTCTAAGACATGGATATGTAAGAGAATTGATTCAAAGAGGAGTCATCTCAATATCCTATGTGAGAACAAGTGAAAATTTGGCGGATCCTTTCACTATGCCACTAACGAGGGATTTAGTGGCTGCATCATCTCGAGGGATGGGACTTAAACTCCCTAAAGAGATTCACGATTGATGGTAACCTATCTTAACACTAGTTATTCAACTAGTGTTAGGTTCAATAGGTAACAACAAGTCAATCAAGTGAATATTAGTTGTACTCAAAACAAGTCCCATCTGAGATATTGAGTACTTGTGTGTTACCAAGTGGAGGGTTAAAACCGAAAGGTTTTTTAATAGAATTCAGTCTTTTAAAGAAAAATATTTTTGGTAACGAAATACTGTAAGAATTCTACCTATATGGACCTAGGGGTGGTGCCGCCTCTCATGAGAATTGGGAGTATTCTCAAGAACGTCCATGAATGGAAAGTGCACATGGCCATTAACGGTGCAAAGCGAGACATAGAGGTCTCAAGTGAACATCGCAAATGTGTGTGTGTTATCACCGATTTGTTATCATGAAAAGATGGTTCAATGCCTATTGCAACGTAATTTTCGACAAATTTTGTGATAATTACACTATAGAAAAGTTCAAGTTGAAAAACACTTTGCTTTATGCAATAAAACAATGACTCCTATAAGAGAGAGTGCTTATTTAATCAAGTGGGGGATATGTTATATTTCAAAATATAATGATTTATTAAATAAGTGTTACAATAGATAACTATTTAATCTAGTGGGGGAATGTTATATTATTTTATAATATAATGTAATATTATATTATATTATAATATAATGTTTTAGATTAAATAAATGTGACAAAGTGTGTCACATATTGTAACATATAATAGAGAGTTACAATATTTAGATATTTGAGATATATCCAAATAATGTAACATATTTGGTGTTACAAATTTGTAACTTCAAAATGTTACCCTTTATTGTGTAAATTTGTTGTTACACAATATTGAGATGAATTTCATAAAGCCATATGTGATATGGTTGTTAGAGATATGATTTTAACCCCAATAATGTGTTTTGGGAGTTACAAAATCATTTGGGAGGGTTTGGAACCGTTTGGAAAAACAGCACATTTTTTAGTGTTGAAAATAGTCAGTGGCCGCGGCCACTAAATGTTGGTGGCCGCGGCCACTAATGTCTCTTGTCGCGGCCACAGGCCAAAAACTGACCAATTTTTCAGTTTTTTCAATCTTTGTTGAACGGCTCAAAAAACCCAAATAACTCCCAAATCTCTTTTTTAATTCCATATTAATCCAATTAAACAATGGTAACAGCCATGGGGGTTGATGGAATTTGAAATTCAAAGGGTGTCTCTAAACTCTATAAATAGGAGCCTATAGCTCACTTGTAAGACACAATATTTCTATCCATTAGAGCACTTGGCTAGAAACACCTTGAGGCTTGATAATTCCAGAAAGCTTTTCCAAAATCTTTGAGAGATCCCTTAGTGCTTGAGTTAGGGGGAAATAAGCTTTTGGACAAAGGTTTCAAACCCTGTTCAAGTTGGTGATCCCCAACACTCTTCACTTTGGTTGTATGAGTGAGAGTTTATTGTTTTGGTTCTTGTTCTTATTTTTCTTCTATTGCTCTTTTAAGAGTTGTAATCCTTTTATTTCCTTTGTTCAAACACTTCTAGTTTACTTGTATCTTTTTGTAATATAGTTGTATTTTCTATTTCTATCATCTTACATCTCCTTCTTCTTTTATTTGTATTTTCAGTTATAGAGTTGTAACACTTTATTTAATCAATCCTTGTCTATTGTAATATTTTGCATAGAGCTGTAACATTTTCTTACCATTTCCATTGAGGCAATTTATATTTTCCTAACAAACATAACTCGAACCTATCAGTTATGATTTCTTATGAAAAAATTATGTCACGCCCTGGATAACCAAGACCGTTACACTATGTGTTTATAATCGTGCAAAACTTGCTAATCAAGTTGTTTAGTTGGAAATGTGACCCTAAAGTCATAATCGAGCTAGGGTTAAAAGATTTTTTTCATAAACGGATAATCTTTCATTTAAATAAACATTTAGTACATGAGATCCCAAAATTAGGGTTTAAAGGAAACATTTATAGCTTTTAAAAGTTAAATAGAAGCAAAGGCCACTCTAATGGAAAAATACGCATTTTAGGTTTTCCTGTCCCTGTACTATCCCTCGGTCGTGGCGGACGAGCAGCTGACATGTACATCCTGCCCCCAGAGCTCTCCAACTCAGGATTGGTCCACCTTACCCTTGACTTTACCTGTACCACGTAGCACCCGTGAGCCAAGGCCCAGCAAGAAAACCATATAGTATAGCACAAACAATACAGACAATCAAATGGTCCATAAGGCAGTTAACCAGGTATTCAGCATGTTATGACAAACACATAACCATTGATGCAAAATCAACGAATCACAAGCCATTCATCCCAGTATTCAACAAACCATAAACATCAGATTAACAACAGTAAGCATATCATAATCATCATACAATACTCAGGGTACCCTCTATTTAATCCATTGACTCCAGCTCGCTTAGGCCGAGCTCAATGTTTATTTAGCTGACCTCAGCTCTCAGTGGCCAAGCCACTTCCTGTGTGCAAATATCAGTCCCGACACTCTTAGGCTGTTTATTTCATGCTCACATGGCCTATCATAATCATACATGTTGACGGTAAGAACTCGTCAATGATTGATGGTTAGAAAACTTTAATCTCTATACTACAGACAACTTTGAATCAGATGGAAAGAACTCGAATCAACAGAAGAAAACCAAAGCAACAATGAAAATTACGATCATATATTTCTTAAGTCTCCTTCATACACTCAGTTTTCCAACCCCTTAACTTGAGGGGTTGGGGCCTATTTATAGGGGGGCTCTATTGGCCCTGGATACAAACAAGTCCCAGACGACAGGGACGTACGCAGGTACTCTGATAGTGTAGTGGCTCAGGGCGTAGTGGTGTCTACCCTGATGTTGCCAGAGTCGTGGCCTAGGACATAGTACTGTCGGCTCTCACATATGGTCGGGGGTGTCCAAGTGGTACCACTACTCTTCGTACAGGTCTGTATCGCTACTACTCCTCAAATGCAGATCACATGGCCGTGCCTCTGTTCTCTCCACAACCGTACGCCCCGTGTCAGTACACATGTCCTGTACCCGGTCGTCCTCATCAATCCCCGTTTGATACCCAATGCTGACTTGGCATTCCCATTAAGTGTCTCTAAGTACTCCTCATGCCAACGCCAAGGAGGCTTCAACCTGTAGGTTCCATGTGAAGCCAAGGTGCTAGGAGTCGAGGCTGGCCTACGCAGGTCACATGAAAGTGAGGCTGAAGACACGGGCAGCGCAACATGGCAGCACCCTCGCATAGCGAGGCTGCCCCTCTTCCCCCCAGGTGCAGGCGTGGCAAGGCTCGAGGCACGGTCGCCACAACAAGGCCTCACCCTCGCATAGCGAGGGTGTCCCGCGTAGCAGGGCTGACCTTCTTCTCCCGAGTACAGGCATGGCGAGGCTCGGGGCACGGGCGCCACAACAAGGCCTCACCCTCGCATAGCGAGGGTGTCTCGCGTAGCGAGGCTGACCTTCTTCTCCCGAGTGCAGGCGAGGCTCGATGCTTAATGGAACGGGGCACACGCAGATGGCCAACCGGGGACCCTCGCATAGCGAGGGTGACGTTCGGATTGGCAAGCAGCCAAGGGCCCTCGCATAGCGAAGGTGGCCCTCTTAGCCCAATTCCCTCACCATCATGTGACGTCCTTATCCCCTTGTGCGGACAATGAGTAGCTTTTAGGATGTCTCGTAGTATAGAGCTTCACTTGTGAATAGAATTCACAAGGGAAAAATTTCCACATTTACACTTCCCCCCGAGTCTATAAGTACACTTTTAAGTGTGTTTGTAGACTCTCTCTATTTCTCTTGCCTGACATGTTCGGCCAACCTTGGGGGACTTAGCCTTGGAAAGTTTCACAACGTCGCTCGAAGAAATATGAAGTGAGGCTTGGAGTTGTGTTTCTTTATAGTGTCCAAAGAAACACAACAGCCACCTAACACTTGGGGGATCGATGAAAATTCCTAAGATTGCATAAGGACCAATCATCCTCAATCGCGGATCCCAAGGTTACCCATAATCTTGATCTCCACCATTCATAGGGAGATAGATCCAAAGGCTAGGGAGCATTGACTTTCCCTATAAATACCCCCAAGGCTTGAAGCCACTTCTCCACACCAAGACTTGCCTAGCCTAGTGGCATGCTCTCCAACTTATTTTCAAGAGTTCAAGGGTTCTATCCTCCTCCAAAGCATTCTTGAGGTACCCTTTCTTTTATTTTCGTTACTCATCCTTTTTTTTTTATATATATATACTTTTTTTTGTTTATTATATATTTTTTTTCCTTTTCTTTTTTTAGCTTCGTGGTGACGCTGGGCATTCCCTTGCTCCTACGGTCTTGCCCCTGCTCCTTCGCAAGTCTATCCTTGCACCCCTTCAGCTTCGTATTCCCATGGGTATGCCTCCTTCCTCTCTTCTCCCTTTTGTTTTGCATTGATTATGCGAGGGTAGAATTGATGGTTGCACGACACTCATTCTTCAGAGTTTAACATTCTCTTCGTATAGCCTTTCCAGTACCCATACATAGGCCCTTTTCTTATACCCCCACACTCATGTTGTAGATATAGAGTCATCCTTATTCGTACACGCTTTCGAGTCCTAGCTGGTCCATGGCGTCTAGGCGATGTCCCGAAGGTCCGTCCAATGTTGAATTTATTGAGTTGTCATCCTCTGACACAGAGGTCGACGCACGCAGACCCTCTAACTGCGGGGGTGTGCGGGCGCTATACCTCAGACATAAAGCGTGCGACCTAGAGAGGGAGCTAGAATCCCATCCTAGGGATGCGGGTTCTGGTCTCTCCCCCCAGCAAGAGACATACATTTCCCAGCTACAATCAATCCTCCAGGATTGCCTTTCTAAAATTGCTTGCCTAGAAGAAAACTTGCCCCTTGAGCCATTTTTCTTTTGTCGTGACGAGTCTCCCAATCATAGGGATTCCTCCTTCGAAGGCGGTAGACGTGAATTGGTTGAACCGGAGTTCCTTTCCATGGTTCCGCCCGTGCTTCCTCTCCTATCCCATGTCTTGCGCCCTAGGGTTAAGCAAAGCGCTGGTAGACATAGGACATGTGGGGGGTCTTCCAGGACCCTCAGAAAGTTTGTTGCTCATAAACTGCCTATCTTTGTCCAGGTACCTGAGATGTCGAAGAGAGCCTTGGACACCTCCGATGAAACCAGCAGGTCCACAGTTACCCTGAAGAAACTAGGCAACATGCTGAAAGCTCATAAGTTACCCTTGAATCTCAAGTTCGTTATACCAGAGCGCAAGGAACGCGCGTCCGCTCTGCCAAAAGGGTTCGTGGCGTTCAGCGATTCCATAATCCGATCTGGTGGAGCTTTGCCACTTCACTCTTTCTTCATCATAGTGTTGGACTACTTTGAATTAGCGCCACTACAATTGTCCCCCAACTCTTGGGTGATGCTTAGCTGCCTATATGTGTTGTACCGTCAGGTGTACTCTAGGGGGCCTTCGATGAGCGAGGTTCATTAATTCTTCACCCTGAGGGAGAATACATCGGCCCCCGGGTTCTACCAACTCCAGAAAGCCGCGGCCCTTAAAGGGAGTTCCCTTGTGGAGGGATCTATTTCCAATAGGGGGTCGTGGAAGTCAGACTACTTCTTTACTTATAGCGGGCAGACTCGACACTCTAGCTTCAACACCCCACGTAAGGCTATTCTCACCTTGATTCCATATATCATAGGTTTCTCGTATTATTCGACTTCTCTCTTTTTTTTTTATATCTTTTCTAACTGTGGTTATTTCTTTTCGTTTGATGGCATGTCTCTTAGGGGTTGTTGGCCCCAACTTGAAACGATCGACTCATGATCGAGTAATACAAATCCTGGCCATGTCGAAGGTATGCAAACAAGCAAGCACCCTTTTCACAGAGAGCAACCTCCACTTGTACGGGTTGCTGACCCCGGACCAGAAAGTTACCCTATGTTCCATTTCCTCTGAATCTGAGGATCCATGCCCCGCGTCACCCGTCCCTGCGGGTCCACGTTCTATGTCTCCCGACCCTGTGGATCTACCCCCAGCGGCACCCGTACTCGAGAGTCCGTGGGTATATGGTCACGATGAAAGAAATTATGATGAAGTAGCTGATAGGGACTATGTCTACCCCCCGGGCGACCATATGGACGTTGAGGAGACCGTGGTGTCTGAGAACTACTCCTGCTTGTACTCTGTTGCTGGCAGGGATAAGGATGTAGCCGATGACGGTCATATTGGCGGTGCTACCTCTCGGATGTCGCCGTCAACGCCTGGCGGCGAGTTTGCCTTCAATGCCCCTCCGTGCCTAGAAGGAATTTTTTCATTCCTCCATTTGATGGGGCTCCTTCACCCCCGAGGAGGCATCCCAGGTGGGCATCCACAGGCGTCTCTTTACCCCAGGAAACGACTCCGCACTCTTCTGCTCCCCGCACCACTGCAGATGGGTCAGGGCCTTCTCGGTCCCCATCCTTGCCAAAGCGGGCCTCGGCAGGCACTCACGCCTCCCCCAACCCAGCTCATGTTTCTATTCCTGAAGATCATCCTCTGGCGAGCCAATATGGGGAAGCCATGAGCCATCACCTGGGAAACTTTCCCAAAGGTGAATGGGGGACGCTGCACAATGTCCCCAAGGCTGAGCTAGAGAACGCCTATATGCGAGCCTCCCTGCAGGTAACTGTCGCGATACTTGGTTTATTTATTTATGATGGCCATATATATACTTTTTATATTATTTCTGGTATATCATCTGACCCTTGAGGCTTTGTTTCATATCCTCGCCCTCACTCAGGCTTCCATCTTGAACCATCGGCTGCTCGCCTCCCACTCTTCATCGGCCCAACGGTTGCAACACGAGCTTGAGGAGGCACTGGGGAACCTATCGGTGGCCGAGACTGCAAAGGATGCCTTGTCAAGTCAACTGGCCGAGGTGGTATGCCAGAGGGATACTGCCTTGGCCCGGGCTGCATCAACCTCTCATACCAACATTCAGCTGGAGGCTACCATCCAAACTCTAAACGGGAAGATCGCTGTGCTTGAGGCTGAGCTTGTGAACGTTGAGGATCGCATAATCGAGAAAACGTTGCATGCTGTCTGGAGGACTAACCCCACCGTTGACCTATTTCCTTTTGGGGACTATGCCGTCGAGAAGATTTCTGAGTGGAAAGGTCGAGGTGGAGATTTGTAGGTCCCTTTGTACTCAGTCTATGTATGCTTTTGCTATGTAATCCCTCGCACCACTTCTTCTCTTTTTCTTTTTTCTTTTTTTTATCAAACTTAAGGGGCTCTGGTAAGTCCCTCTTATTACTGCTGTTCGTGGATTACATATTTTTCTTTGATCTGATGGCGATAATCTTTCTGGTGCACCTTGATTATACTTGTAAGGACACGTTAACCCGTTGGGCTGTTGGGGTCCTTTATATTCTTTGCGCGCGCTTATTACTTTTTTTGCGAGAAGCGTCCTTCTCGTCGTTATATATAGTACTATTGTTTTCAAGGGTCCCTTGTAAGACCCTTTTTGGCTAGCCGGCTTAATGGCCGATCTAGACTTATCGGGTGATTCCCTCCTTACGGCCTCACCTCTTGGGGTGTCGGCCTTTAGTTAGAGGTCATCCTTTTAAACAGTTCCCTTGATATTCATATGGGTAGCTAATCCTTTTGAATATAAGAGATTTTTTTTTTTACTCTTGTTGTCCTACCCCCCAAGTACCTGGTGAGATTTATCTTGGCGGGGACTTTAGTTGATACTCGCATAAAGAAGTAAGTAACATACGAAGTGGAGAACAGTTTCATTCATAGTAGTCAGATTACAACGATATATAAATAGATAAAAGGCTTACATCTACTTGTGAGGTTATCTAGGTAACCTTTTTTATTCTCGTCTACTAAGATAGCCTAACCTGCAACAAACTAAACACAGCTACTGCCTGCGCTGGGAGTGGAAGTCTTACTGGTAGTACTTCCTAAGGTGTTCCGCGTTCCGCGCTCGAGGTATGATGGTGTCATCCATGCGCGCCAGCTTATAGGTGTTTGGTGGTATGTACTAAGCGACTTGGTACGGTCCTTCCCAGTTCGCCCCAAGTACCCCCGCCCCCGGGTCTCGCGTGTTGGGGAGTACTTTTCTTAATACCAAGTCACCTGTTCTGATCATTCTCTCTCGCACCCTCGAGTTTTAATATCTGGCTGCCCGCTGCTGGTATACCGTCACCCTCATTTGCGCCTTTTCCCTTCTCTCCTCCAGCATGTCCAAGCTTTCAGCCATTGCCGCATGGTTGACCTGGTCCTCGTATGCCTGTATCCTGTGCGAGTTAATCTTTATCTCAATCGGGAGGACAGCCTCACATCCATATGCTAAGGAGAATGGGGTCTCTCCAGTGGTAGTGCGGGGAGTGGTTTTGTAGGCCCAAAGCATGTTCGGTAACTCCTCGACCCAAGCACGCTTCATCTTCTCTAGTTTTGTCTTTAAGTTTCTCTTTAGGACCTTGTTGATGGCCTCCACCTGGCCATTGGCATGTGGATGCACGACGGCCGAAAAGCTCCTCCTTATGCCCCTTTCCCTACAGTATTCCTCAAACGTTCCCCCTTCAAATTGAGTGTCGTTGTCAGAAATAATCTTGTAGGCCACCCCGAACCTGCAGACAATGAATTTGTTGACAAAGGTAGCGATATGCTTGGATGTTATCTTCATTAGAGGTTTTGCTTCAACCCACTTGGTGAAGTAGTCTACGGACACCACCGCGTACTTCGCACCACCTCTCCCTGGGGGGAGGGCGCCAATCAGGTCTATCCCCCAGACAACGAAGGGCCAAGGGCTGGTCATGTTGGTCAAGTCATTAGGGGGTTTTCGGGGGTAGTTCGCATGCCTTTGGCATTTGTCACATTTCCTTGCGAAATCATTAGCATCTCTCTCCATGGAAGGCCAGTAGTACCCTTGCCTCATGGCTTTCCGAGCCGTGGACGGTCCACTTGCATGGTTGCCACATTCACCCTCATGTATTTCATACAGCACCTTCATAGCTTCTTCCTCATCAACACACCACAAGAGCAGCACAGAAAACCCCCTCTTGTATAGGACCCCATCCACCAAGGTGTATCGGACTGACTTGTAAACTAGTCTCCTAGCCTCCCTCTTGTCTGTTGGCACCACTCCATCCTTCAGATAGTCTATAATCGGGCTGACCCACGACTCCTTTGGGGCATTGACCATGTGAACGTCTGGATTGGCAATGCTTGGCCTTGGTAAGTATTTTACGGGGCACTGATTCGAGGGTATCTCCATCTCTAGTGGAAGCCAGCTTCACAAGGGCATCAGCATGGATATTCTTCTCTCTCGGGATCTGCTCTATGCTATATTCCAACAATTGCTCCAAATAGTTTCTTACCCTTTCCAAGTATGCAGCCATCTTGGGTCCCTTCGCTTGGTACTCCCATTTCACCTGGAATACCACCAACTGCGAATCACTAAAGATGTGTAGATGTGTTACCTTCAGCCCCTGGGCCAATCACAGTCCTGCCAGAAGCGCTTCATATTCTGCCTCATTGTTCGAGGCTTCGAATCCAAACCGTATTGCGCAGTACATCCTTAGTCCCTCGGGTCCAGTCATTATGAGGCCTGCTCCAGATCCTCCTTCGTTGGATGCCCCATCCACGTGCAGGCTCCATCCTTCAACACTCCTTGTCTCACCTTCTGCAACCGACTGCCCCTCTTCTTCACTTCTTCCTCCACTCGGCTGACTAGTGAACTCCACTATGAAGTCAGCGAGTACTTGTCCATTGATGGAAGCTCTCGGGGTGTAAACGATATCGAATTGACTCAACTCGATCGACCATTTCATCAGTCTTCCTGAGGTATCAGGCTTATGTAGGACCTGTCTCAGGGGACTATTAGTGAGAACTTCGATTGCATGGGCATGGAAGTAGGGTCTCAACTTCCTTGAAGCCACCACCAACGCATATGCCAACTTCTCCATCTCAGGGTATCGACTCTCCGCGTCCGCCAGCCGCTTACTGATATAGTACACGGGTCATTGATGTTTCTTCTCCCCTTTAACCAAAGTCACGCTTACAGCATGTTCGGACACTACCAAGTACAAGTATAGCCTTTCACCCTTTTCAGGTTTTGCCAACAGGGGTGGCTTCCCCAAGTGCTCCTTCAGCTTGATAAACGCTTCTTCACACTCTTCATCCCAAACAAACTTTTTGCTCCCTTTTAGGATGTTGAAGAAGGGGAGGCACTTGTCAGTCGACCTTGAAATGAATCTGTTAAGGGTCGCCACCCTTCCCGTTAGGCATTGCACCTCCTTCTTACTCTTGGGTGGGCACACTCTATCAGGGCCTTTATCTTACCAGGATTAGCCTCAATACCTCTGGAGTTGACCATGAACCCCAGGAACTTCCCCGAGGATACACCGAAAGTGCATTTGATTGGATTCAGCTTCATTCGATATTTCCTGAGTGTGTCAAACATCTCCTCTAGGTCATTGTTGAGCTCTGCGGCATTACGGGTCTTCATCAGCATATCGTCAATATATACCTCCATGTTCCTCCCTATCTGGTTAGCGAACATCTTGTTGACCAACCTTTGGTAGGTAGCATCCGCGTTCTTTAACCCAAAGGGCATCACCTTGTAGCAGTAGAGTCCTCTATCCGTTATGAATGATGTATGCTCTTCATCACCTGAGTTCATAGGAATCTGGTTGTACCCGGAGTAGGCATCCATGAGGCTAAGTAATTCATGCCCAGCCGTCGCATCCACCAGCTGATTTATCCTCGGGAGGGGGAAACTATCCTTTGGACAGGCCTTATTCAGGTTTGAGAAGTCCACGCAGGTCCTCCATTTTCCATTCGGCTTTGGGACCACACCGAATTCGATACCCATACAGGGTAAAATGACTCACGAATGAACCCATTGGCCTTCAACTTGTCTACTTCCTCCTTCAAGGCCGCGTACCTCTCTGGGTCCAGCGCTCGTCTTTTCTGCCTAATAGGCCTTGCCTCAGTGGAGATATTCAGATGGTGGCACATGACACTAGGATCTATCCCCACCATATCTTCGTGACTCCAGGCGAATACATCTAGGTTATCCTTCAAAAACCTTATCAGCCTCTCCTTCACGTCATTCTGAAGACTTTTTCCTACCTTCAATTTTCTCAACGGTTCCTCCATTACTTCAACCTCCTCTATCTCTTCCACAGGTTCCGCCCCTGATTCCTCCACGATTCTGGGGTCTAGCTCCTGCGGGCCTCCAGAGGGTGTGCACGCTTTCTCGTGTATTACCATGGCCATCGGTTCTCGTGGTTTCACGGATGCGTGGAGGGAGGTGTTGTAGCATTCCCTCGCTTCTCTCTGTTCTCCTTTCATGCTAGCTACTCCTCCGGGGGTTGGGAACTTGATGACCAAGTGATATATGGAAGTTATCGCTTTCAATTCTCTCAGGGACAGTCTCCCCAATACCGCATTGAAAGCTGACACACAATCCACCACGAAAAAGTTTTCCATGACTGTAGTCTGTTGGGGTTGCTCCCCCATGGTTAATGCCAATTCGATCATCCCTAGAGGTTGTATCGAGTCCCCCGTGAATCCATATAGGGAAGATTGGCAGGGCTTCAAGTGACGGATGCCCAGCCCCATCTTTTCCAAGGCGGGGCGATACAGGATATCCACTGAGCTGCCATTATCCACCAGAACCCGATGCACCCGCATATTGGCCAACTGAACTGTCAACACCATAGGGTCGTTATGGGGGTAGTGCACCCCCCATGCGTCCTCCTCAGTGAAAGTGATCAAGTCATTTTCTCCCTTGGATTTTCGGGGGTCGTTGTTCCAAACTCATGACACAGGGTGGTGGACTTCGCCTGGCTTCTCTAGCATACCGATCTCGCCCTTTGCGGGAGTCTCCCCCGAACCCCGGACCTCCGAAAATAGTTCTCACTTCTCCCTGAATCTCTGGAGCTCCTCTTTGCGTCTGAGATGTCACCGGTTTGTCCTCTGACTTCGGCCTTTCTCTCCTAACATATCGGCCCAGGTGTCCCCTGCGGATGAGCTCCTCAATTTCTTCTTTCAAATGAATACACTATGCTGTGGTGTGACCAATATCCTTGTGGTATTGACAGTACCTACTAGGGTCCCTCTTGGATCGGTCTTTTCTCATTGGCGGGGGCTTCTTGAAGGGAACCCGCTTCTCGTTGGTGAGGTAGAAATGCTCCCTTGTATCCGTCAGGCTCGTATAGAAAGTATAAGCTGTTTGCCTATGGTCGCTTCCCCGCTTGGGCTTTCTATGTTGATCATCCCTCGACCCTTCGTACGCCCTCTTCTTCTTTGCTCCATTCGACCCTTCATTAGTTGGGGGCTTTGCAGTGGACTCACACTTTCCCGCCTTTAAGTTCGCGTGGCCATCCTCTACACGAATATACTTCTGCGCTCTCTCGTAGAAGTCATCTAGGTCTGTGACTTCCCTTTTGAGTATATTATCCCACAATTTGCTTCCCGGAAGCACCCCGGCGGTGATGGCCATTTTTAACTCTCTGTGGGTCAAGCTCCCCACTTTGGCTGCTTCCATATTAAACCTGTGGATGTAGCTTTTTAGACTCTCATTTTCACCCTGTTTTACATTGGCAAGGCTGGTGCCCGGCATTGTATAATCACGCACGGCATGATGCTGCTGGAGAAATTCATCTGAAAACTATTGCCAAGACCTGACGGACCCCGGTCGAAGTCTCTTAAACCATTTGTATGCGGGTCCTTTCAACGTGACTACAAAACAGTGGCATCTAGCCCCGCTACTAATCCCCCTCAACTTCATCAAGTCATTGAATGCGTCTAGATGGTATTTGGGGTCGGTGCTTCCTTCATACGGGGTCATATGAGGCTCCTTGAAGTTGGCTGGGAGTCGGATGGCTTGGATCTCTTTGGTGAAGGGCGATTCATGGTCGAATTCCTCCTCAAGGCTTTGTCCTCCAGACGCGGTGACAATCTTACTTCGCTGGCTCCTCATCTCTGTATCGAGGTCTTGCCTCCTCTTCTTCAGGGAGTCTCTCAACATGGACGGGTTGACATCTTCCTTTCCTTTGCCGTCCCGAGGGACAGTAGGAGGGGTAGTCCTCTTATCCGCCCTCTTCTTGTTGAGCTCTTCTCGTAGATCCGAGGGCGTCCTCTTTGAGGTGACCTCGATGTCGTTGCGAGAGCCAACATTGTTCCCTTGCCTTGGCCCCTAGGGTGGCCTCGATGGTCCGGGATGCTTATGCGGCTTCTCCCTGGGGATGTTACTGGTGGAGTGTCTAGTCCTCCCGTCGTCTACCGGGACAGTGGTTTCTTGACCTTTCTCTTTCCTCTTGGGCAAGGTCACGTTCGACTTACCTTGCAACAGGCCATTCAGCACCTCCTGCATGTTCTCCAGGGTGGTCTCCAGCCTTTGGTTCTTACGGTGCAGCTCACGAATCTCCTCTTCATAGAAACGAGATTTAGAACTCGAGCTCATGGAATGGACCCGGGGTTGTTTATCACGTCTATGCGTCGAGGGGCCCGGATCCTTCCGGCCGGAGTTCGGTACCTACGGTGGTTTGGGAGGCAGGAACTCGTTGGCATTCCCGGGTGGTGCGGTAGTTGTCCTTGGAGGATTCTCACCGGGCGGGATGGCCGGTGATGAGACCTCCCTGTCATTCTCGCGAACCTCAAGGTCCCTTGGGGGCTCCACGTCTCGGGGTGGAGGTGGATCCTTCATGGAGGCCTTCAGCTGGACTCCGTTAATGTGGACCTCCACCTCTCGTGGCTCCCTGAGTCATTTCGAACGTCTTGGCATTTCCTCTTGCTGGAAGTAATGGTAGAACAGTAGCTCGGTGCTTACGTTCCCACAGACGGTGCCAAACTGTTGACGGTAAGAACTCGTCAACGATTGATGGTTAGAAAAATTTAATCTCTATACTAGAGAAAGCTTTGAATCAGATGGAAAGAACTCAAATCAACAGAAGAAAACCAAAGAAACAATGAAAATTAGGATCATGTATTTCTTAAGTATCCTTCATACACTCAGTTTTCCAACCCCTTAACCTGAGGGGTTGGGGCATATTTATAGGGGGGCTCTATTGGCCCTGGATACAAACAAGTCCCAGACGACAGGGACATACGCAGGTACTCTGATAGTGTAGTGGCTCAGGGCGTAGTGGTGTCTACCCTGATGATGCCAGAGTCGTGGCCTAGGACATAGTACTGCCGGCTCTGGCGTATGTTTGGGGTGTCCAAGTGGTACCACTACTCTTCGTACAGGTCCGTACTGCCACAACTCCTCAAATGCAGATCACAGGGTCGTGCCTTTGTTCTCTCCACAACCGTACGCCCCGTGTCAGTACACGTGACAGTACCCGGTCATCCTCATCAATCCCCGTTTGATACCCAATGCTGACTTGGAATTCCCATTAAGTGTCTCTAAGTACTCCTCATGCCAATGCCAAGGAGGCTTCAACCTATAGGTGCCATGTGAAGCCAATGCGCTAGGAGTCGAGGCTGGCCTACGCAGGTCACATGAAAGCGAGGCTGAAGACACGGGCGGCGCAACATGGCAGCACCCTCGCATAGCGACGGTCCCTCGCATAGCAAGGCTGCCCCTCTTCCCCTCGGGTGCAGGCGTGGCGAGGCTCGGGGCACGGTCACCACAACAAGGCCTCACCCTCGCATAGCGAGGGTGTCCCGCGTAGCGAGGCTGACCTTCTTCACCCGAGTGCAGGCGTGGCGAGGCTCGGGGCATGGGCGCCACAGCAAGGCCTCTCCCTCGCATAGCGAGGCTGACCTTCTTCTCCCGAGTGCAGGCGAGGCTCGATGCTTGATGGAATGGGGCGCACGTAGATGGCCAACCGGGGACCCTCGCATAACGAGGGTGTCGTTCGGATTGGCAAGCGGCCGAGGGCCCTCGCATAGTGAGGGTGGCCCTCTTAGACCAATTCCCTCACCATCATGTGACGTCCTTATCCCCTTGTGCGGACAATGAGTAGCTTTTAGGATGTCTCGTAGTATAAAGCTTCACTTGTGAATAGAATTCTCAAGGGAAAATTTTCCACATTTACAATACAATATCTATATTCAAATACAGGGAACCTTAGTCCCAACATAGCCACACAAGGGTGCAGTTTTCTTACCTTTAATTTCTGAGCGGAGAAGGTGAAATGGTTCTAAGCACAATTGTAACGCCCTAAACTCCAAGGACCGTTACGGTGTGCAATTTGAACAGTGCTATACTCGCTACGAATTGTTTGGCCATAATCGTGTAACTAAGTATGATTAGCGATTTAGGATTAAAATTTTTGGTTAAGATATAACGTTTCACTAAAACGTTTACTTTATACATTGGGATCCCAAAAATATAATTTAATGGTTAATTATAAGAAAATATTTACAACCAGCCGATCTAAGCGGCAAAATAGGGTTTAACCCTAGTTCCTCTTTCAACCCTCGACCGTGGCGGTCGAGCAGCCGCATATGTACACATCGTCACCTAAGCTCTCCAACTCAAGAATGGTCTAGCTTTCTTTTGCCTTTACCTGCACCACATAGCACCAGTGAGTCGAAGCCCAGCAAGAAAACTCAATATGCTCATGAACAGTAATAACATGTCATCAAATCATATCTGGCATGCCTAGCAAATATAGCTTGAATCATGCATGCAATTAAGTTCAGATAATGCTAGGTAATCTACGATAAGAAATCCTGCCCTCCTGATTGGATGACTATCAAGTCAATCCTAATCAAATGAATGATTTAACACTGGTGGTTCCATTAACCATAATGAGTGACTGACAAGCAAGTCAGCAGGGGCTCAACACCCACAGCCATGCGAATGATGATCATTATGATCATACAGAGCTTATAACCCTAAACTGATGAGTGAATATCACTTTGAGGTTCTGTTTAATCATAATGAGTGACTGATGAGCAAGCCACTATGGGGCTCAGCACCCATAGCCATGTGACGAAACAGTCACCTGGGCTTTCTGGCAATGGCTCTAATCAGATGAGTGACTGACGAACAAGTCACTACAGGGCTCAGCACCCACAGTCATGTGACTAAGTAGTCACCTGGGCTCAGCACCCATAGCCATGTGACTAAACAATCACTTGGACCTTCTGGCCCTGGCTCCAATGCAATGAGTGATTGCTAGGTAAGTCACTCGGGCTCAACACCCATAGCCATGTGACTAAACAGTCACTGGGGGCTCTCTAGCCCTAGCTCTAAGTGACTAGCCTTAGGCTAGACAATCGCTTTTAGTTTTCATCGAACTTGAAGTCGGTCTGGCATTGATGCTCATCTGAGTCATTCAATGCAGATGTTGATTAGATCTAATCTTTGTCGGCTTGCATTAACACGCTAAGACTATTCTTAACTTTTTAGTCAATACCATGTGACCAATGCTCAGTATTACTACCGAACTTGACAAGTAGGTCACAACTTCACAGTTAATACTGACACCATTGCCAATTCTGACTAGTTAGTCAGTGCCACGCACAAGTAAGCAATGCTACCAGGCATATATCATATGTCAAATATCCAAATGTATGGCATTCAGCATGCTTACTTAACAGTTGCTAGCATAATTATGATCATGCACAAACACAGAGACTCAAGCTCTGATCAATCTCATATTCAACATTCATGGCATGCCCTAACCACATGTTTCTCGTGCATCACATGCATTACATACTGGGTGTAGTTTTCTTACCTTTGGTCCAAGCACAGGTTACCAATAAACGAGCCATAAGCACGATCCTGATTCCAAGCCCCTAATGATAACCTAGTCACATCCATAATATAAAACCTCAACAAAATGAGTAAATAAATACTTCCAAACCTAACCCAAGCCTCCGGGACATCGAATCCCACCCAACTAGGTAGTAGGATCGATCCCAGATTCTTAGAGTTAAGTTCCCATGACAAAAACACAATTGTTAGAGTTAAGTGTCGCGGCCCACCATACACCATGCCGCGACCCACCCCCCCAGACAGAGCCTACTTCCTCCATCAGCAAGCTTGGGCCACGACGCCCTAGAACAGGGTCGCGGCCCAACCTCAAACCAGCCATTTCTCCTCGTTTTCTCCTTTTTAAAACCTTCCAAAAACTACCCAAACATCTCCAAACTCAAAAATCAAAGTTCCCAAACATCCCCATGATCCAAAACCAACAAAACCCAAGCTTCAATTCAATCAAAAACTCATCAAAACACAAAGTCCAATTCAAGCTTAAAAACTTTAAAATCTTAGAACTTAAAACTTGAATTACCTCTGATTGAGTTGTTTCCCAACTAAATCCTCCGACTAACAAGCTTCTAATCTTCCCTAGAATCGCTATGCCTCGATCCTCGCTTGAATCCGAGTCCTAGAACTGAAGTTTACTTCGAAAATGCGATCGGGAGACAAAAATGGAACTTTGAAGGAGAGAGAACGTTCTGAACGTTCTTTTTATTTCTTAACAGGTTACTTCAAGCTTAAGTAGCCTCAAACAAATCCTAATGCTCGAGGTCCCGAAAACGTCCCCGGGGGCAAAATAGTCAAAACCTCTAGAATTTCCCCCTGATCTTACTAACACCCAATTTATCATCAAATATGTATTCCCATTACCCAATAACCTGGTAATGTGCTAAATACCCCTTGACTCACTCCGAGTCAAGAATAAATCCCATTGCGAATTTCCCACTAGTTTACTTCCTAGGATCGTCTTGTGCTGAGTAACCCTCGCATAACCAAATAATAATAAAGCTTCACACACACATGCCACATATATGCCAATATGCCCGAAATGGCCAAAATATGAAAATCACCCAATTAATCAGAAATTGGTTCACATGCATATTTAATACACCTAAACATGCATATAATCATTTAATAACATAATAAATCAATTATAGCCCTCCCGGCCTCCTAATCAAGGTCCTAAACCTTATTATGAAATTTGGGGCATTACAACGATCCTTAGTGTGACAGTCAGAATCCCGTGATCCGTAAGGGGAAAGACCGGGTAAGCTGTGCAATCCCACACCGCCTGGGGAAGGTCAAGTGTGATGATTCTAAGACTGTGTAGGTATGGGACTACACAGTTGAAGAGGGCTTAAATGGATTGATGGGTACTACCTATACCAACAAGATGCATCTTCTTTTCGGTAGCCCATCACTTGAGAACTCCAAAGTTAAGCGTGCTTGGCCTGGGGTAATCTAGGGATGGGTGACCTCCTGGGATGTTTTCCTAGGAAGCATGTGAGTGAGGAAAAAGCATGCTGAAAAGACTCGTGTTGGTTTGTAGGGCCAGTCGTCATTCCAGAAAGCAGCCATAGTGACGTGGGTCGTTACACTTAGCCCCGAGCCTTGGCGATAAACCTAGTCACAAGGGCCAATGGTATCCGTCAACTTCCAATTGAAATAAAATACCTAGAAGACAGAAACTAGCCTCCGGGAGCTCCATTTCTACTAAACTGGGAAGTAGAAAATTTTCCCGAGAGCCTAGGTTCGAACCCCCGAGCCCTAACAATCCTTAAAACAATTTAAGGCTAAAAACCACAGGCGGCTCGCAACACGCCCCCAAGTCAGAGGCACCCCCCAGGCCAAAAGGGCCACACACGTCGCGGTGCCCCGGGATAGGTCACAGTGCGCCCCCCTTCGAACCCAGAAAATCTAGGTTTTCACTCCATTCTTCCCAGCCAAGAACACTAGGAACTAACCAAGAATTTCCCCAACAATTCTCTTCAATTCAACCCCAATTCAGCTACGAATTCAGTACCATAACACCAATTTTTAATCCCAAAAATCTTAGCAACAAAATCAAAGTCATCATCCAAATTCATCAGCTAATATCACCCAAGAAACTCAATCAAAATCCAACCAAAATTCAAAGGTAAGAAGTTAGAATTTTACCTCAATTATAACCAACTTCTCACAAGCTTCAACCTCCAAATTATGAGCTTAAATACCCTAGTTTCAGAGCTTCAATTTATTTAAATTTCCATCAAAATTCCATAATAAACACATGTTCAAGCCTCAAACTACTCAATCTAACATAGAGAAATTACAATGGAAACCTTACCTCAACTATGGCTAAAACCACACCAATTCCAGCTTCAATTCCTAGAATTTTTCCTCTGTTTTCTAGCTCCAATTCCAGCTTGATTCCTCTCCAATTCCTTCAAAGATCACCAACCCCAAAGACTACCCTAGGCCCATTTGTTCCTTAGCTTCAAATTTCCTCAAAGGAGAGTGAGAGAGAGAAGAACGTGAGAGAAGAGAGAGAGTGAGCTAAGAGTTTTTTTCTTCCTTCCTTTGAGTTAATCTACCACCTTCTATTTTGTTCTAACAAATTCTGAATATATCACCTAAGCAAAAGACCATATTGTCCCTCCAAAGTTTACTAATGCTTAATTAGCTCCGAGGGATATAATGGTCATTTTACTCCCAATTCCCGCTAATTCCTCAAGTGTTCCTAATATCTACCAATTAATCTCGTCATCCAATTATTTATCCAATGTCTAATAATCCTCAATATATTTTCTAAATTCCCAGAAATACCCCCAGGCTCCCCCAAGTCGGGTATAAATCCCCATCGTGACTATTTCCCCAATCCACTCACTAGGATCGTCTCGATCCATATACTGTAAATATATCCACATAATAATGTGGTCTCAACAATTAATCACACTTATGCCCTCAACGAGCCAAAATTACAAATATGTCCTTATAAGCTAAACAAGGCCCACATGCATATTTAATGCTCATAAACATGCATTTCACTTATCCATATAATCATTCATTTAATCATTAAAATCACACATATACCAATTATGCCATCCCGGCACGCTAATCAAGGCGCTTAAGCCTTGTTAGTGATTTCGGGTTGTTACAAATTATGTATGCCATCTTTATAAATTAGGGTGTGTTTCTATACTTAGAACAATAAGCCATCTTTATTATTTTCTAAGTCTATTTCTAACAACCCTATATGACTTAATTCTTAGGCTTGAAACTTGTTGTTGTTCTAAAGTTAACCATATTGAGGGAGGGCTGGGATTAGTAAAATTGTTCCCACTACTATGGCCCCCTAAACTCTCAATACAGAACTTGGTCCATTGATTTGTATCCACCCCCACTGAACTTAGTCATTATTTATTGAATTTATTCTAAATTTATTATGATTGTAAAAAAAATCTAACTCATACATGTCATTCAAAAATAACAACTTTATTCATTTGGAAAAAGATTTTCACTAATTACAATCACAAATTCAAAATAAATAAAGAAACTATACTAATAATAACTAGGGTAAAATTTCTAAAAATTAGGATCTTCTACAGCTGACCCTTCATCTAACTTATCATCATCTAATTACTCATAATCATCATTACTATGAGCCTCGAAACTACCTCGGGAAATATTCATTAAGATATTATGCTTTTGTTCATTAGTGAATTGAAACTCAAACTTAGAGGTAAACCTAAGTATAAGAAAATAATATCTCATGGCTACCGGTAAATCATCTTCATCATCCATAGTCTCCCATAATTCTTCTAATTTTGAAACTACAGTAGGAAAATCCTTAACAGCCTAATTACTAGGACATATTGTTCCATGGCTCTCATCATAATTTTCTTAGTGGTTTGAAGGTGAACTATCTCCTTGTGAAATTTGACCAATCTTTGAGTGATTCTTTCTAGCACTCCTATTGTATCCCTTGGCTCTCTAACCCTTTTCAATGCCTTAATGGCTCGGATATCATGATAGGTCAAAGCTCCATTCATTTTGACTGAAAACATAATGACTAAAATGTTAGCTATTAACATAAACATACTATTCATAACATAAACACTTACATTGGCGGTTAGATTCGAAGATTTTGTGTGTGTATCAAGGAGAACTTCCAGCATATGAATCGTGGGCTCTGATACCAACGGTAATGCCCCAACTAATTCTAGGACCTCATACCATTAAAACTACTAAGCATAACTACTATTTTGGAATACATACATAGGATAATAGAACTTTATTATAAAAATCCAAAATACGGGATCCCATTGTTATTTCATAAAAACATAAACCTTTAATTAATTGTTCGATTACTAAATGCAGAAAAATAAATACATAAATTAAAAATACTCAAAATATAAACTTGATCCTCGATCTTTTCTAGCAATCCATTCATTCAGTCCTCTCCCAATACACATGCCAAAGCTGCCATGAATCTGTCCCGCCTTCCAAGCTTATTTTCCTGCACCATCTAAAATAAAAGAAATGAGTCTAATGCCCAGCAAGGAAAATCTACTAAAACATACTATAAAATATAAAACTAAAAACATATATCATATAAACATAGGACTACAATATTAATGGCCATTAACTCATTACCGTAGTATGTGATAAAAACCATCTAGGTCCTTTGTCTACTAATCAAGGTAGGTTAGATCACAAAATAGTATATGATAAACCATCTAGGTCCTCTGTCTACTATTCGAGGTAGATTTAATCATAACTCTAATCCACGATAATGATAAAAATCTTGGGACTTATTTGCTGTCTAAGCAACTATATTTCCCAAGTGACTACAACATAAAACATACACATACATATATACACAAACATAACATAGCATATAAACATATCATAACACATACAATCTAACCTATTTTCCTTACCAAAAAATGAGATATCGGAGACAATAGCGGGATTAGAAAACTCCTAAAACCAAACAGTAAGAATCATAAGTTTCTAAAGAAATGGAGATGATAAGGATATCTAAACCATCAAGACAGAAACTTACCGAAAACCTTAAGTTTCAAAAAAACTTAAACACCTAACCAAAAGCCATAATAACAAGTTAGGATCTGAAAGAAAATGAAAGAAAATAATAGAACTATAATGAACTAAATCAAAGGATAAGAATACCTTTGATAGACTAGAACTTCAATCTACACCTCAATACTGAAATGTCACTCTATCTTACTTCCCAAGCGTTTAGAAAAGCTTAGATTACAAAGTTTTTAATTCCAAAACCCTAGTGTTTTCTTTCTAGAATAACTTAGCAGCTTGAAGGCTCTGAAGAATGCTTGAATTATGAATGAAATGGTTGAGTGCAAGATCATATTTATAGAGTTCAATGAGTGAAACTAACCCCTTTTAAAAAGAATAAATAAATGAAAATTAATTGAATAAATTTTAATTTTCTATTCAACAAATGCCCGGAACTCGGTCAAAAACTTTTAAGAGTAAGTCCAAGTTGTTGAGGCTGTTTCTAATTCGGTTCCACAAAGTTTCAAAAACACCCCCAAAGGGGTGATATATCACCCCCTATAGGCGATATATCGCCTACCCTTATGCCCTGAGCCTTCGTGGTTTCGTTTGTGCGAAGTCGACGTGTTTTTTGTATCAACCTTAGGCGATATATCGAGCCCTATAGCTGGGATATATCGGCATACGCTAATATTTTAAACACGTTTTTGCACATTTTCAGCACACTTGAAGTTTGTTAAAAACAACTTTCACTGAGTAAACGTGATCCTAACAGTTGCTGGAAGGTTCTAGACCTTCTAGATCTATCCTTTATTAATTTATTCATCTAAATCCTTAGATCCTTAATTAACATGCATGTGACAAGTGTCGCATTCTTAATTATTCTATCTAAACCTTAGGTTAGCTATATTAATCAAACCTTATGTTAAAATTAATATTTCTAAACTATAGGTTAAACTTATAAAATCCATAACTATTATGAGTTTCCAACTAAATCCCGGCTTGAACCAATAACCACGAAAACTAAAATACTACAAACTACTACTACTAAGTAAAATTCTGAGACGCTACATCTTTACAGGGGAATGTCCTGAGGTCCCTGCTGCCACTACTCCCAAAACTGCTAGGGAGAAGTATGATGCTTGGATTTTATCCAACAATAAGGATAAATGATACATGCTTGCTATTATAAGTGATATACTCAGAAAGAAGCATGAAGACATGGAGAGTGCAGATGAAATATGGGAGTCTCTTCAGGCTATGAAAATGAAGAAAGGAGTTTTTGTCAGAGAACATATTCTAAACATGATAAATACAATGCATGATGCAGAAGTTCATGGAGCAACCATTGATGAGAGGACTCAGGGTCGCGGCCCGACCATACGAACCCAGAATTCTCTGTTTTCCTTCAGCCAAACTCAACCACAAACCACCCCAAATCAATCCTAGAACCACAATTCAATCCCTAGAATAGATTCAACATAATACCAATAGCAAAAATCAACGTAAAACTTGATCAAAAACCCATCAAAACTCACAATCCAACACTTGAGCTACAAAGCTCAAGAACACCTCAAGAACACTAAGAAACCATAACAAAATTCAACTAAAATAGGGGTTAGAGCTTTACCTCAGCTGTGATTTAATTCATCCTAGTTGTATCTAATCCAATCCCAAGTTCAGTTCTTAAATTCCCAAGCTTTCAGCCAAAAATCTCCTTAGTTTCTTAAGCAATCCCCTTAGAATTGAGAGAGAATGAGGGAGAGAGAGAGAGAGAGATTTGGTTGCGAGAGTATGCGAGCTGATAAAAGTGTTTGAGTGTTTTGTTTTGTTTTCTTAAGGTTCAAGTAACTTAAGTTAATCCTAAGCTCGGGGTACCAAAAACGTCCCCAAGGGCAAAATGGTCAAAATCCCTGATATTCCCTCCTAATCTCGCTAACTCCAAATATATCCTCAAATATTCATTCCCGTTACCTGATAACTCGGTAATGTACTAGTTACCCAAAATACCCCTTGACTCGCCCCGAGTCGGGTATTGGGTCTCATTGTGACTTTCCCGCTAACTTGTTCCCTAGGATCGTCTCATGCCGAGTAACCCATATAAACCCACGTAATAATGTGTCTCTCACATATATCACATATATGCACATATATACAATTATGCCCATAACGAGCCAAATTACAAAAATTGCCCTTCTAATAAGAAACGAGCACACATGCATATTTAATACACATAAACATGCATATCTAGTCATATTATCATATAACTCACATAATCACATAATTACATAATTACACACAAATATATCTCGCATAATTCCATAAATTTCCATCCTGGCCCCCTAATCAAGGCCTTAAGCCTTATTAGGTAATTTGGAACGTTACAACTATCCCTTCCTTACAGAAATTTTGTACTCAAAATTTTACCTCAACAACTCGGGATACTGAGTATGCATATATGCCTCCAGCACCCAGGTTGCTTCCTTGACCTTGATGTTCCTCCATAATACCTTAACTAAAGGTATAGTCTTATTCCTCAGGACCTTGTCCTTCCTGTCTAAAATCTGAACTGGTTGTTCCTCATAGGAAAAATTTGTCTCTAGTTCCAGATCCTCGTAACTCAATACATGATTTCCATTTGATACATACTTCCTCATCATGGAAATATGAAATACGTTGTGCACACTAGACAGTGCAGAGGATAAGGCCAACCTATAGGCCACCTGACTGATCCTCTCCAGGATCTCAAATGGTCCCACAAACATAGGGCTCAATTTTTTCCCTTCTTCCCAAATCTCTTCACCATTCTCAGTGGTGAAACCCTAAGGAAGGCATAGTCTCCCACTTGGAACTCCACATTCCTCCGCTTTGGGTCTAAATAACTCTTCTGTCTACTCTTAGACGCGAGCATCCGAGCTCTAATCTTCTCAATAGCCTCAGTGATCCTCTGAACTGCCTCAGGACACAAATTTTCCTCTCACCCATCTCATCCCAATGAATGGGTGATATGTACTTCCTACCATACAACATCTCATAAGGTGTCACTCAAATATTCGATTGGTAGCTGTTATTATAGGAAAACTCTATCAAAGGAAAATATTTACTCCAGGACCCTTCAAAGTCCAATACACATGCTCTCAACATGTCCTCCAATATCTGGATAGTCCTCTCAGACTGACCATCGATTTGAGGATGATAAGTTGTACTGAACTCCAGCTGTGTACCCATCGCCCTCTATAAAATTCCCCAAAACTTGGAAGTACAAATAGGGTCTCTATCAGACACAATAGACCTCGGAGTCCCATGAAGGCAAACTATCTCTCTCACATAGAGATCTGCATAATGGTCAACCTTATAATTCGTTGATTTCGTATATCGATCCACGATGACCTAGACTGAATCATACTGGCCCACTGTCCTAGGCAATCCTACCATGAAATCCATCATGATGTCCTCCCACTTCCATTCTGGGATATCCAGAGGTTGCAACAATCTTGTTGGTCTCTAATGCTCTGCCTTAACCTGCTGAAAAGTCAGGCACCTTGCCACATACTCAGTCATGTCCCTCTTCATCCCAGGCCACCAATATAAAAATTTCAGATCCTGGTACATCTTCGTGGTGCCTGGATGTAGAGAATAAGGGGTAGTATGAGATTCATCCAGAATCTCTCGTCTGATCTCAGTGTCCATCGGAATGCAGAACCGATCTTTGTATCTCAATAAGCCCATGCCTGACACTGTGTAGTCCTTAGCTACTCCAGCTAGGACGTCCCCTCTGATCTACCCCAATTGTGGGTCACCTAACTGCTTCTCCTTAATCCTTTCCAAAAGAGTAGACTATGGGTTGATGTTAGCTAACTGGCCCACCACTAATTCAATTCCTGCTCTGTTCATATCGTCATCCAACTCCCTAGATACCTGCCTGGCACTATACAAGTGTCCCGGACCCTTCCATCTTAAGGCATCTACTACCACGTTGGCTTTTCCTGGGTGATAAAGCATTTCACAATCATAATCCTTACCCAACTCTAACCAAAGTCTCCGCCTCATGTTAAAATCCTTCTGGATGAAGAAGTATTTCAAACTCTTGTGATATGTATATATCTCACACTTCTCACCATATAAGTAGTGCCACCATACCTTCAGTGCAAAAACTACTACTGCAAGTTCTAAATCATGTGTGGGGTACCTCTGCTCATACCCCTTCAGTTGACGTGATGCATAGGCAATCACCTTCCATGTCTGCATAATGACACAACCTAGACTCTGCACCGAGGTGTCACAATAAACCACAAACGTGTCCTGGTCTGTATGAAAACTCAGAACGGAGCAATGATCAAACTCTTCTTCAGTTTCTGGAAGTTGTCTTCATACCTGTCTGACCATATGAACCTCTGATTCTTGCGTGTCAACTCTGTCAGTGGTAACGCAATCTTGGAAAACCCCTCCACAAAGCGTCTGTAATAACCTGCCAATCCCAAGAAACTTCTGATCTTTGAAGCAATCTTTGGCCTTGCCCAATCTCTGACTGCCTTAATCTTCGCTGAATCTACCATAATCCCATCCTTACTGACTATGTGACCTAAGAAAGTCACTTGTGGCAACCAGAACTTGTATTTCTTGAATTTAAAATACATCCTGTGCTCCCTCAGCCTCTGTAGTAACAATCTGAGATGCTACTCATGTTGTGTCTCTGACTGAAAGTATACTAGTATATCATCGATAAAGACGTTCACAAACCGTTCCAAGTAATCTTTGAACACTCTATTCATTAGATCCATAAATGTTGTTAAGCATTAGTCAGTCCAAATGACATCACCAAAAACTCATAATGCCCGTACCTGGTGGGAAAAGCTGTCTTCGTATATCCTCCTCCCTGATCCTCAGCTGGTGATAACCAGGTCGAAGATCTATCTCGGATAATACTGTCCTACCCAATAACTGATCAAATAGATTGTCAATCCTTGGCAGTGGGTACCTTTTCTTGATAGTCAACTTGTTCAGTTCTCTATAGTCGATACACATCCTTAGAGAACCATCCTTCTTCTTCACGAAAAGAACTAGTGCGCCCCACGACGAAAAACTAGGCCTGATAAAACCCAAGTCCAACAATTCCTGTAATTGAACCTTTAGTTCCCTCAGCTCTGCTAGAGCCATCCTATAAGGTGCCCTAGACACTGGCTCTTTCCCTGGCACCAATTCAATCACAAACTATATCTCCCTGTGTGGACGTAACCCTGGCAGATCCTTTGGAAACACATCCAAAAATTCACAGACTAATCTGGTCTATCCAGGTCCCACTAGCACGACCTGAGTGGTATCCACCACACTAGCTAAGAACATCATGCATCCCCCCTGCAATACGTATCTAGCTCCAAGTATAGATATAAACTATTAGTATCTCATTACGAAAGCAATGGAGATACAACTATTCTAGAGGAACTAGAAATCATGAGAGGGTAAAGCACATGAAATGAAGTATCATTTAATTCAAGACAATTTTGCATAATTGATGTAATGATCTTGAAGATAGCTTCAAAACAGTTTCGTACAAAACTGTTAACAAAGACTTTGTTAGACAAATTATTTCAAGATAATGCGATTGATACTTCAAGAGAGATGCCTCAATTTGCTTTAGGGGAAATGGGAGATTGTTTGTCATAGTTCCCTTAAAGCAATTGTAGTTGAAAAATGTTTTAAATGAAATAAATAATTGAATTGAATTGAATTATTATGTATATATAGAATATGTCCGATATTATGTTGATAATATTAAGTAAATATCATAAAATTTCAAAGTTTATCTATGTGGTCTTAATCTCATAGAGGATCGAGATTAAGATAATAAACTTAAAATAGTTCGCAGTAAAATAAAGTTATGGACTCTTTAGATTAATTACTACTAGTACGGTTTGCTAGTATTATGATTACAAGTGACCTAGATCTGGGTCACTAGTGTAGTAGGACACTTTAGTGTAGGTACTTTATATATAGTGATATATAGAACTGCACCAGATGTGATTTGTTAATACTTGTTTAAATACGGTTTCATAGTATTAATCAAACACATCAAACGATGACCATATACACGATGATCTTAATCCTGAGGTTACTATGAACTCTTATATATGTCATATGATCCTTTGATTCATGCGTTAAGGTTTGTCAGAATGATCAGGCTAAGAATAATTATTTTGGGGACTTAATGATATATATGGCTGGGAACATAGTTTAACAGATATGGAATCTATACCTTCTTATAGATTGAATAATGGTTCCCTATTGGGTTTACTTTTGGAACTATAAAGGTTATGAGCGCTCACGTCGCAAACTTGTTGTGACACAACCTTCACTAGTAAAGTCAATAGTACATTAGGAACAAGACATAGTTAAAAGGGTAAAATGGTAATTTTATTCCCTTTTAATTATGAATCATTAATAGAAGATTAACATTGTATATAATGATTATATCAATGGACCCTTTATTTTTTTAATAAAGTATTCTGTAAATATATGTCTATAATTATCAAGAGTTCAATCTCATATTTATAGTAGAGATGAGATAAATAAATATGATTATTAAATCAAAGAGTTTTGATTAATAATCTAATATTTATTGGAGCTTGATATTATAGGTCCATAGGTCCCTAGGGTGATTCTATCAACACCATGTCAATGTAAGAGTAGATATAAGGGTAAATCTATAATTTTGAAATTTGAGAAGAATTTTACTTTTCGGGTCAAGTATACAATTATATGATAATTGAGATTGAATAATTAATTTGGAATCAATTATTAAATTTTCAAAAATATGTTTATTAATTTAAACATATAGTTTTGAAATTCATGTATATAAATTAATTAATTAATTTTTTAAATTAATTATTTTATATGAGTGGGAGAAAATAAAATTGGTAAGTCAAAAATAGTTTTTGATTTATTGAATTTTAAAAGATGATGATAATGATGATCATCAATTTAAATTTTGAATTTTGAATTTAAAATTTAAATTTTGAAAGATGGTTGTAATATTCTTCTTAAAAAGATAATATCATATTTCGTGGAATGATTGGTTTTAGTTAAATAAATAAATAAATAAATAAAAGAAAAATCCAATATCCCTGAAAAGGGAATACAGTAGTTCACGCATGACACAATCTAGGTATTGTGCCATGCGTGTAGCAGTAGACTGATATTGTATCAGTGTTGTTTTTATTTTATTTATTTAATTAATTAATAATTAGAAAATAGATATTTTCAAATTTGGTAAGTTAGATATTTACGTAAATCAATTCCTATAATTATTATGATATTATTATTATATTACTATTATTATTAGGAATGATAAGGTAATACATAATCTCTATATATATGATATAGAATAACAAGAAGAAAGAACAACAAACAATAGACATATACAAGTCAGTAAGAATTTTTGTCAAACAAGAAATTGTCATCTTCTTCTTCTTTTATTCTAACATTTCTCAAACCATAATCTAATTTCTCATGTGTTGAGATATACTTGTGATTCCTAAATTACAACCCTTGTTATCTATGTGCCCACACACATCTTGAGGTGCAGAGAACACTCCGGAAGATCGTGGTTTGAGTACTCAAAGCGATGGATAGGAATATCGATATATATACGAAAAGACTCAATGACACTTAATAGACTCCAAGAGGTAAATACTTTTGTTCTTGAATATTTGTGTATATGATATATATAAATATGTGCATATTTATATATGTTGCGTGATTAATAATATTGTATGTTAATGTTTCTGTCTGGATATTTTCTTGAACATATAAATTGTTTATATGAGAGATGGAAAATTTTGTGTAATATACACTGGGACCACCACGCCCGTTTTCGCTGCGCACTCTGATTGTTTTTCCAACAATGTGTCGTGCACGCCTGCCTGCCCAGCCGTGCCCTACGCGCTACCCAGCCGTACCCTTGCCGCCGCACCTCAGTGGTACACACCTAGGGTTTGTGTCTTACAAACCCTAATGTGTTGTTGCCATAATTATATTAATTATTCATTTAATTAAAAATCTGTAATTCAATTAAAATGGTTTTAATTTGGAAATTTCTATGATTAAAATAATATTGATTATTTTCCTTAATTAAAATTGTTTTAATTGTTATCTTCCATAATTAAAATTCTTTTAATTAAAATATCCAAAATTAAAATTATTTTGAATTTGAATTTATTAAAATTAAATTATTTAATTTTATTTTTGAATTAAATTACGCAAATTCAAAATGGGTCTTAGAAACTATTTGGGTGTTAAAACCCAAAGTTTTATTATTTTAAAAGTTTCTTTAAAATAATTAAAAAATTGTATAATTCAAAATGGATATGGAAAAGGGGTGGCACTGGCTCAACAAGACTACATCTCAAGGTTCAAGAACAAAGTGCTCTTCATCAGGCCTTAAATAGTCTAGGTTACATTTTCATGTATTTTTTGCAAGTGTTGTAATTTTTCTAGAAATACTCAAAAGTTACCAACCCGCTTTTATTTATTTATTATAAATGTTTGAATGTGATTAAAATGTTTAATATTTTATTATACATTATAACATGTCATTCATATACCCACACAATATGCAATTAGCATGCATTACATTCGTGTAGAAACATGCTATCAGAAATGCCCTATATTTTATTATATGTTTATATATTATAATCCATATAATAATAAACTTAGTCTTAATTATTTAAGATGTTAAATCAAAATTAAAGTTGTTTAATTTGTTGTTTTAATGAAAAATGTTTTATTAAAATAAAAACGATATTCTCATAGTTGAAGCAAAATTAAAATTAGAATTAAGGGCACAATTTTTATGTTTTGCTTAATTGAATTAGTAATTATTAGAATATCAGTTGGTAAAAATAATTAAATTTATTTTTACAACTAAATTAAAAAATATTGATTTTGTGAAAAACACATTTTTCCAAAATAGTGAGTGGGAGAGGGAGTTATGACAATAAGTTTCATGGTCTCCATTATTGGTTGAACATCGAGAGGCATAGGAAGGGCCTCGTGCGCCTCCATTTCCGGCCTCCCTATGGAAAGGCTTCCGAATATGTTTATTTTATCTCAAGGTTGACTTCTCTTATGAGAATATAATTAGTGATGTATTTCAAGTTTGACTGGCCCTAAGGCACACTCTTGAGTTAAGTCATTGATTGAACATAATGGGTTGCACTCCAAAGGTGTATCTAAGCTTTTGAGCACGACTAGTGCATCTTGACCAAACTAGTGGTAGTTCATAAGCCAAAAGAGAAAAAAGGCATTTTTAAGTTTTCACTTATGAAATTGAGATTTGTCTCAAAATTAATTTGGAGTTAGTCTGACCTGCCCCAAGGCGGTCCATTATTTCAAATTAATTTATCATGGATTAGTATATAATTTTTATTTGTTTTTATATGTTGCATTCATGCATCATGTTTACTTTTCCAAATAAAATCTGGTATTTATTGTATGTTTTAATTCACTATATTTAATTTATTTATTTCCAGCAACAATGGTTAATTCTCCTAATCCTGATCAACAACCTCAAAATGTGAAAGAACCAGTGAATCCTTATGACGGCTACCTAAGTACATTTCATTTAGACTTCAACAATTTTAATGATTGGTATGAGAACATACACATAGTTCAGAGTAAACTAAAAGTGTATGATGCAATCATTGGTGTGCCTCCAGATGAGCCATCAACTTTATCTGATTATGATAGTCATCAAAAATATGAGGATTGGATGAGATCTGATTATTTGGCTCGTCATTGCATACTAAAGGCTATGCCTGGCGATATTAAATAGAGATATGTGAACCTTATATCTACATACGAGATATGGGAAAGGATCAAAAGAGATTTTTTTGATCACTTGAGAAGTTTGCAACAAGAAAGGGTAAATATGATTTGCTCATCTCCTATTAATATATTTGAATAGTTGATTCAATTTTTTATGTCGCAAACCATATTTTTTTCTTGCTTTCAGGAATGCATTATTCAAGAAAAGAAAGAAATGCGAAAGAGAAACAAGAAAAAGATTGCAGAATGGTAGACCAGGAAATAACTGGCATGGAATTTTTTTTTCAACTTTGTATTAAGTTTGTTTCTTTAACTTAGTTCTAGAATTCTTTCTAGGAACTATATTTTAGATTCCTTTATTTGATGAGTGAACAAGTTTGATATTTCTTTTGAATAATAAATTCAATTGTTATTTTTTAAATATATTTGTTCCACCTATTTTATCAATGAGTATAAATGATAATTATGAAATATTCATTATGATGCAAACCATAGATTTAATAAATAAGACATATTATTCCAACAACAATTAAGTGAAATATTTATTTTTTGAGATTAGCTTGTAATTAATTAGACACATAAAACAAATAAAAGATAGTCTTTTATTGGAACCATTTATTGGTTCTCTCCCTGTTTATATAGTCTATTAATTAATGTTAACCAAAAGACCTTTATCTAATAAAGGCTCAAAAATCACATAACGTTTAGCTAATACATGGAGATGTATGTTGAACCTTTTAATGTTCAAAGCTAAAAGAGATAATAAATAGTAAGTCAATATTGATTGACATTTATTTAAGATATAATTATTTTTGCTGAATGCAATGAAAATTTCTAGAAATGTTCATGCAACATTCAAAGTAAAATAGCTTAAAGACTTGTTTGATCTTATCAAAAGGAAGTCTAAACTCAAATTTGGAATTCAAGTAATTTTCATGTGAACTTTGAATTCAAATCCAACTCACATACAACTAGAATGCTAAGCAAAATTAGTATTTTAGAAATTTGATATAATCATATAAGATAAGATTAAATAAATAATGAGTGATCATTATCGTTTTTATTATTTCTATAATTTTAACACTTGTTATACTCTGTACATATTTGATTGTACAACATAAAAGACTTAAAAGTTGGGATTCATAAGTGGTTCTGTGAATAAATTGAAAATTTTCCATGAAGTCATTTAGTGAAATAATTTAATAATCATAAAAGATTACAAAAGTGTTTGTATCCATTAAATACTACTTTAATGAAGCATGATTATTATAATCACTATATTTTTCTAGTTAACTTGTACTAGAAATAATGACTGCAAGTCAAGTAAACTGTTAATTAACAATGATAAAGCCAAATAATATCACAAATTCTGTAAAGGATTATTGTAGTGGGGGCGTTAGTTAGTAACTACTCCATTACAAACATAAAGTTTAGTTAATTGTGTAACTATATTTCATTCACATACTAGTATGTAATGAAAATGTTTTTACAGAAAACAATGGTTGAAACACCATGAATCTAGAAATGGAATTTTGAATTCTGACATCTGGATCCTTGAACGTCCAACTAAAGTTCATGAAACTTCAGTTTGAAACAAAATATTCAAGATGAAGAGGAGAACAGAGGAAAGTACAGACTTTCAAAGTAAGGTTAATAGCCTAAGGCTATAAATAGAAAGAAGAATTTAATACTTGAATAAATACCTTCTACTGTAACCAAGCTTAAATATGTTTACATACTCTTCCACTGCTTTATGCATGGATTATGAGATTAATTTAAATGGATGTCTAAGTAGTCTTTACTGAATGGTTGATATGACAAAACCGTTTGAAGATCTAGACCAGAAAGATTCTGTTGTGATTCTTATTCTTAATATTGATAACATTCTGATCATTGGGAATGATGTAGATAAATCATCAATAGAAAAACAAATGGTTAGCTAAACTTTTCTAAATATTAGATTTAGAAAATCCAAGAATGTTCTATACATTCAAATCAATAGAGAATGAAAGAACAATCTTTTGGCACTATCTCAAGGGACTTATATAGAAAAGAACCTTAAATACTTTAGTTTACAAAAATCCAAGAAAGGCTTTTTGCCTTCCCAGTCAGGAGGGTGTATTAGCTAAATAATAATGTCCATTTATTCTTTTACTAGAAAAGGACATGAGACAATATTTCTACAACTCATTAATGGATTGCTTAATGTATCAAATGTTGTGTTTTCGAATTAACATTTGGGAATAGTCAGCAGATGTCAATCCAATGATGGATTGAGTCATTGAATAATTATAAGGACTTAATTTGGAGTATCTTGAATATAATGGAGATTATATGTTTGTGCATTTAGGCAGTGACCTAAAATCCCAAAGGATGAACTAATTTTAAACCATATAGAAATCTTCAAATATTGATATCAGAATCGGTTTCCATAACTGTGGAGGAAACACATTAACCTAGAAATGTATTGGACATTTCAGATTTATATGTTTCGCCATAGAAGCCGAAATGTAACAGCTACAAGCAGTTAAATAGGCTATTTGATTTAGTTGAGTTCTTTGCCATTCTGGAAAGGGTTTCAGACTAGAATAAACTACTAGTATCTCATTACAAAAGCAATGGAGATACAACTATTCTAGAAGAACTAGAAATTGTGAGAGGGTAAAGCACATGAAATGAAGTATCATTTAATTCAAGACAATTTTATATAATTGATGTAATGATCTTGAAGATAGCTTCAAAACAATTTCTTACAAAACTGTTAACAAAGACTTTGTTCGATAGATTCTTTCAGGATAATGTGATTTACACATTGAGAGAGATGCTTTAATTTTCTTTAGGGCAAGTGGGAGATTGTTGGGAATAGTGCCCTTAAAGAAATTGTAGTTGACAAATGTTTTAAATGAAATAAATAATTGAATTGAATTATTATGTATATATAGAATATGTTTGATATTATACTGATAATATTAAGTAAATATCATAAAATTCCAAAGTTTATCTATGTGGTCTTAATCACATATTGGTATGAGATGATCGAGATTAAGATAATATACCTAAAACAATTCGTAGTAAAATAATATTATGGAATCTTTAGATTAATTACTGCTAGTACGGTTCGCTAGTATTATGAATACAAGTGACCTAGATCCGGGTCACTAGTGTAGTAGGACACTTTAGTGAATGTACTTTATACATAGTGATATAAAGAACTGGACCAGATGTGATTTGTTAATACTTGTTTAAACACGGTTTCATAGTATTAATCAAACACATCAAATGATGATCATGTACATGATGAACTTAATCCTGAGGTTACTATGAACTCATATATATGACATCTGATCATTTGATTCATGCGTTAAGGTTTGTCAGAATGATCAGGCTAAGAACAATTATTTTGGAGACTTAATGTTATGTATGGCTGGGAACATAGTTTAACAGATATGGAATCTATACCTTCTTACAGATTGAATAATGGTTCCCTGTTGGGTTGACTTTTGGAACTAAAAAGGTTATGAGCACTCACGTCACAAACTTGTTATGACATATCCTTCACTAGTAAATTCAATGGCACATTAGGAACAAGAAATAGTTAAAAGGGTAAAACGGTAAAACCGTAATTTTATTCCCTTTTAATTATGAATCATTAATAGAGGATTAACGTTGTATGTAATGATTATATCAATGGACACTTTATTCTTTAATAAAGTACTATGTAAATATATGTCTATAATTATCAAGAGTTCAATCTTATATTTATAGCGGAGTAATCATGAGATTAATAAATATGATTATTAAATCAAAGAGCTTTCATTAATAATATAATATTTATTGGAGCTTGATATTATAGGTCCATCAGTCCCTAGGGTGGCTCTATCAACACCATATCAAGGTAAAAGTTGCTACAAAGGTAAATCTGTAATTTGGAAATTTGAGAATAATTTTATTCTTCGGGTCAAGTATACAATTATATGATAACTGAGATTGAATAATTAATTTGAAATTAATAATTAAATTTTCGAAAATATGTTTATTAATTTAAAAATATAATTTTGAAATTCATATATATAAATAAATAAATAAAATTTTTAAATTAATTATTTTATTTGAGTAGGAGAAAATAAAATTGGTAAGTCCAAAATAGTTTTTGATTTATTGAATTTTAAAAGATGATGATAGTGATGATCATCAATTTGAATTAAAAATTTAAATTTTGAAAGATGGTTGTAATCTTTTTCTTAAAAAGATAATACCATATATTTGTGGAATGATTAATTTTTGTTAAATAAATAAATAAAAGAAAATTGCAATATCCCTGAAAATTGAATACAGTAGTTCACGCATGACACAGTCTAGGGACTGTGACATGCGTGTAACAGTACAATGATATTGTATCAGTGTTGTTTTTATTTTATTTTATTTAATTAATTAATTAATAATTTGAAAATAGATATTTTCAACTTTGGTAAGTTAGATATTTACTTAAATCTATTCCTATCATCATTATGATATTATTATATTGCTATTATTATTATGAATAATAAGGTAATACATAATATCTATATATATATATGATATAGAATAACAAGAAGAAAGAACAACAAACAATAGACATATACCATTCAGTAAGAATTTTTGTCAAATAAGAAATTGTCATCTTCTTCTTCTTTTATTCTAACCTTTCTCAAAGCATAATCCAAGTTCTCATGTGTTGAGATATAGTAGTTCACACATCCCTGAAAATGAAATACAGCAGTTCACGCATGACACAGTTCAGGGATTGTGCCATGCGTGTAACAGTACACTGATAATGTATCAGTGTTGTTTTTATTTTATTTTATTTAATTAATTAATAATTTAAAAATAGATATTTTCAAATTTGGTTGGTTAGATATTTACTTAAATCAATTCCTATCATCATTATGATATTATTATATTACTATTATTATTATGAATAATAAGGTAATACATAATATCTATATATATATGATATAGAATAACAAGAAGAAAGAACAACAAACAATAGACATATACAAGTCAGTAAGAATTTTTGTGAGACAAGAATTGTCATCTTCCTCTTCTTTTATTCTAACCTTTCTCAAACCATAATCCAAGTTCTCATTTGTTGAGATATACTTGTGTTGACGCGGTTCTTCGCCAACAGGTAATTAAGAAAAGAAAGAGAAAGGGATTAGTGCTTATGTTGAACCGAAATAGATGAATGATCTTAGAAATGGAATGGTGACACAAAACACGTTTTTTTAGGAGGTTCAAAGGTTAAAATCCTTCTAATCCACCAGTCAGTATTATTGCTATATACTGGGTATTCTTTTACAGGGTCTTTCTTACAATATAGAATCCAACCCCTTATAACTCCCAGGGTCTCCATATTTATAGGAGAAGGCACCTGAGAGTTGGTAAGAAGGTCATCCCGTGACCTTCTTGCCTATCATGTCGACTCTGTGACATTCATGATTAATTCCTAAACCTGACACATAAGTGTGGTCAAATCAATAGGTAAGGGGATAATGGGCCGCACTGCCCAAACCAGTCGTGGGTGTCTGAATACGCACGTTCCTGCTGCATGTCCGAGAAGTCAGGGGTATATCAGACACATGATGTCTGATATATGCACGTTTACCTTGCGTGGTTGACTTTATAAAGGGTTAGCACTCCAACTCTAGCTCGTACCACGAGCTGGATGCTTCCCTCGACCTGTGGTCTCCAGATTCCAGACCCAATCCTTAGCAATCTTGGCGAACCCTTGGGTTACCTCGAGCTAAGGAGGTAGGATCTTATGATGGCAGCTCTGGTCTTGGGGATGTCCACGTGGTAGACATGATTAGGCCGTATCTCAGCTTGTTAACCAGCCCGTGGGAAAATCAGGGCGTACATCTACTCCCCAAGCCCCTGCTCGTGGTGCGCGACGTCGTGTAGGGCCACAGTAGGGGCTTTTAGGCTTCCCCATGAACTCTTCATACTCCACATTCTACGCAGGCGCCGAATACGTGGAACATCATGGTTGGTGACGATACGTCTTCCGAGAACCGCATTTAATGGCCTAGCCTATGCCCAGCCGTCGTTTCGTCTTTCAAGTGGAGGGCCTTGGATCCCACATCATGGCAATCCAACGGTCCTCCCCACGTGGCCCTTCATGTATAAAAAAGGGGTGGCCACCTTACGCATGGGCCACCCGTTTATTTGAAATTTTCCAGAATTTTCTCTTATTCTTGCTCTCAAAAATCCCCCTTTTTTCTCTATCCGGTTACCATCTTCGGCTTTCCAGAAACTCAGGTGCAAGGGCTCCTTCGAAGCTTTGGAATCAACTACCCGACGAAGCCCCAACCTAGGCGACCCCTTCATCCTCTTCACAACCAACACATACTGTAAGTCTCCTGACTGTGCATGTTTTGAAATGATTTTTCACTATAGCTTAGGTAAATATTTATTGTAGCCGCATGCAAGGGTTTGCTGGTTTTTTGTGGGCATGAAGGGTGAAAGCCGTTTAGGTTAGGGTATTGTTTGTAGTAGAAAACCGTTTAGGAGCATGGTTTACAGGATTCATTTTCTGGGGAAAATTTCTGGGTAGGATTTTTGGGATATTAGTTCAAAATATCCAGTATTTTGGGTGCAAAACCGGGTAGCTTAGGGGACACGCTTCACAGGCGGTTTTGCCTTTCTTGCCTATTGAAACTTTCCCTCCAAGGCAAAATTCTAACTTGACCCTCCTGACACACGAATTCCGAGTAATCGGGGATCTGTTGGGAGCACAGGCGCGTGTTCATAGAACCGCGTGGTCTCACTCTCCACGGGCTAGGCTTACCTCAGCTCGTGTCAAGGAAACAGAATGTTCTCCATTTTTAAGTCGCCTTCTTCTAAAATTTCTTCTTTTTGTTCGCTAGGCGACCAGATGGGACCCAAGAAGAATGCTCCCAAGAAGCCTGTAGGCAGCTCGTCCTCCCGGCAAGACAAAGGAAAGGAGGTGATGGTCGAATCCCCGATCCTCAACTTCGGGCCAGTAGTGGAACAGGAGCTCGAGGTGGTTCCTAACGCGTTCTTTGAGGCGGAGAGGATTGTTTCAAAGATCACTGACCAGATGAGGGTCAACAAAATATTCCTCTCCCATAACATCGGGCTGGGGAGAGGATCTGTGGTTGCCCGTCCTCCCGCAGAGGGTGAGCAGAGCTGCGCGCCACTTGACGAGGCATTCTCAGCCTGGAGCGACGAGCATTTCAAGGCGGGGGCCTTCCTCCCGTTGGATCAGTATTTCGCTGACTTCCTCAATTATGTGAGGTTGGCCCCATTCCCGCTCCCCCCCAACTCTTATCGGCTGTTGGCGGGGTTAAGATATTTATTCTTGAAATAGGAGTGGGAGGTCCCTACTTCTGCAGACATTCTTTATTTCTTCTGCCTCAAGGCCAGCCCGGAGCAGCGGGGGCGAGGTGACGGGTTTTATTACTTAACCCGGTTCCCCAACACGGCTGCGGTCATCGAGCTGCCCAGCCACCCCAAAGACTTCAAAGATCAATTCTTTATGTCGATAGGGTTCCGAAACTGCGAGCTCCACAACTTCAATCGTCCTCGTAAGTGCTTTTCAACCTTAGCTCGTAAGTTAAGTACCATTTAGCTCCTCCTGTATCCCTTTCTAACTTAGATTAATTCTGCAGCTATCTTCGCGAGGACAGAGAAATCTGTGACCCTCGAGGCCCAGTACGAGACACTGGCGGGCTTACCCTCCAGTGAAAAGGATTACCGTCTGCTCGTGACAGACGAGATGATGGTGGCCTGTAAGTTGATCTTCCCTGGTCAGACTCTGAACCTAAGGAGGCTCCGGGCGCTTCCCCCAGCTCGTGACACTAGGCCTATCATCGTGGAGGAGGTCGTGGGGGATGAAGATGAGGAGGACGAGGTTCCCCTCGTGAGGAACCGAAAGCGGGCGTTGGAGGTCGCCCAGAGAATGGACGAGGAGAGCATCCGGTCTGGAGCAGCCGCGGGTCCTTCTGGCCAAGGTAACCCTTATATGTTTAGGAATTTAGATAGGGCCACTGCCGACCCCTGGCTAGCTAGGTATAACCCTAAACAGATCGTCCACCGCCACCGAAGTGACCCGGACCTGGATACAACCCTGTTCCACTATGTCGACCAGCTCATGCTGGATTACCAAGATAGCCGCCCTAGGGGTACCGTAGTCATAGATAACACCCTAGCCTTTAGGTCGATCCTATTTGAGGAGTATGGGACCAACCTTCGGTCATGACCATCACTCCGGAGGGGTGCCGTAGCTCCAGGACTTAGGCAATATGTAGAAGAGTCTAGCCCTGAGCCCACCTTGGATCCAGAACCCGCGCCAGCTCGAGAAGTAATTGACTTAGATTCTCCCGAAGGAGCTCCAGGGCCGATGGTCGTAACCATAGGCTCTTCTTCTAGCTCGGGGGGTAGGATTTCCTTTAGTATATATATGTATACTTGAATTTCTCTCTTTCCCCTTTGTTTTTGTTTTTGTTTTTGCATGACTACTAACTTTTGTACTAACCATATCTTTGTTTTGACAGAAGAGATGTCTCAGTCCGGGGGACAAAGTCTGCGGGCTGCGCTCATTGGGGGGAATTCCTCAGCTGGGGCCTCTGGGCCCAAAATGAAGAAGCTTCGGACACTGAAGAAAGGCGCCGGAACCCCATCCAAGTCTCCTGCCAAGGAGAAAGAGCAGCCCCTGGCCGCTCAGGTCGCGGGAACTGTTCCTCCTGCTGCAGGGGGGAGCAGCATGCCCCCACCCCCTCTGCGAGCTTCGGCCTTCGTCCGGGACACAGGGGCGGAGCTCGGGACTTCGACGACCGCACCTTCCGAGGTGCGCATCCCGGTTGACCCTCAGGACCTAGAGAAGATTCCAGAGGCCTTCCGGGGGATGGTGTACGAGACGGCGAACTACGCCGTCATCCACATTTACAAGTTCAACGAGAAGGAGCTCAGGGCCATCGAAACAAGGAGCCCGGTGGGCGTGCTGGAATCTTCACTGGGCATGGCCCTAACGGTAAGCTGACCTTACCCTTTATGGTTTTTAATTATCATGCCTTGTCCTGTTTTTCCTTTCACTTTTTTTCTAAGGCATTTTTCTCTCCGTTTTTGCAGAGTGCCGCTGCCCTCCATCAGAGCATAGCCAGGACCAAGGCCCAGCTTGAAGATATGTGGGGCGATCATCAGGTGGTTAAGGACGCCCTGGCGGCCACGCAGGCCGAGCTGGAAGAAGCTCGGCCCAAGCTTCAGGAGGTTGAGGCGACCAAGGCAGCCCTTGTCGCCGCGCGGGCGGAGCTAGACGCCACGAAGGCTGGGGATGAGGAGGCCAAGGCTGCCCTTGCCGCTGCGCGGGCGGAGCTGGATACAGTGAAGGCTGGGGCCAAAACCGCCCTGGAAGCCAAGCAGGCCGCCTCCGGAACCGCCCTGGAGGACATGCTCTATAACTGCTGGGCCTACAACCCGGACGGCGATTTCTCCTTCTTGGCAACGGACGTTTGGGAGCCCTTGCTGGAGGGATTTAAAGCTCGCCTCGAGAAAGAGGCACCTTCCGAGGCTGGGGAAGCCTCCGGCGCAGCTGAGCAGGAGGAGACGGCGACCTCCATTGGGCAGTCTGGCGGAGCTTAGGGCCTTCCTTTTTACTCCCCCTCCTTTATATTTTTTTTTTTGTGTAACTTCTGCATGAGGTGTTTCCACCTCGAGACAATTCAATTATCAATTTTGTTTTTAATTGACTTATTTCCTTGTCTTTGCACACTTTAGTTACTTGTTTTGAAAAAACTTAGTTTGCGTTAATTTTTATCAATATCTCGTGCTCTTTAGGAAGAACAATAATCAACCGATTTAAATTAACTTCCAAGTTTTATGACCTGGTTATATCCAGGAACTTAATTTGAAAACTTAGTTCATGTTAACCTTTATCAATATCTCGTGCTCTTTAAGAAAAGCAACAATCAATCGATTTAAGTTAACTTCTAAGTTTTATAACCTGGTTATATCCATGAACTTAATTTGAAAACTTAGTTCATGTTAACTTTTATCAATATCTCGTGCTCTTTAAGAAAAGCAACGATCAGTCGATTTAAATTAACTTCTAAGTTTTGAGGTGACCTGGTTAAATCCAGGATACGACTTAGTTCACGTTAGATTCATATCAATATCTCGCGATTTTTAAGAAAAACAACGATCAATCGATATGAATCAACTTCTAAGTCTTTAAGGCGACCTGGTTATATCCAAGTACCATATTCCCCCCAAGTAATTGGGAAAGGGTCTTTCGTGGTTACTTAAGATTACACTCGTAAATATGTACAATCATAAACAAAAAGTTAATTCTCATTGTGTAATATATAGAAAATGGCCTTTAAGGCCTTACAAGGAAATCATTGGTAATATCTCCTCAAAAGGATGGCGTTCCAAGTCCGTGGGACTGCCCCTCCATCAAGCCGAGCTAATTTATAAGTTCCCTCTTTGATGACCTCGATGACTTGATATGGTCCTTCCCAGTTCAGTCCCAATACTCCATCTTTGGGATCCTTCCCGACTAAGAAAACTCTTTTGAGGACCTGGTCGCCAACGCTAAAGGCACGCTTCTTGACTTTTGAGTTGAAATAGCGAGTGATTTTTTGCTGATAATGTGCGAGCTGGAGCTGCGAATCTTCTCGTCTTTCATCAACCAAGTCAAGGGAAGTGCGAAGTAGCTCGTGGTTGCGGTCCTGGTCATATGACTGGACCCTATGCGAAAGTACCTTAATCTCCACGGGGAGGACTGCCTCACTCCCAAAGGTCAAGGAAAAAGGAGTATCACCCGTAGGAGTCTGATGCGAGGTCCAGTATGCCCAAAGAACCTGGGGGAGTTGTTCTGGCCAGACCCCCTTCGCTTCGTGTAGTCTCTTCTTAAGGCTCGCCTTTAGGGTCTTGTTGACAGCCTCGACTTGGCCATTCGCCTGAGGATTGGCCACGGAGGAGAAGCTTTTCACAATTCTGTATCTCTCACAAAACTCGGTGAACAGGTTGTTGTCGAACTGAGTCCCATTTTCGAAAACGATTTTCTTGGGCAGCCTGAATCGGCAGATAATGCTCTTTACCATGAAGTCGAGGACTTTTTTGGAGGTTATCGTTGCCAAAGGTTCTGCCTCAGCCCACTTCGTAAAGTAGTCGATGGCCACCACGGCGTAACGGACCTCGCCCTTTCTAGTAGGGAGGGCGCCAACCAAGTCGATCCCCCAAACTGCAAACGGCCATGGGGACGAGATCATCTTCAGCTCGACTGGGAGAGCTCGGGCAAATGTGGCGAATCGCTGGCACTTGTCGCACTTCTTCACGGATAAGATCGAGTCCTTGGACAGAGTAGGCCAGTAATATCCTTGCCTCAGGATCTTCAAGGCCAAACTTTTCCCCCCAGTGTGATCTCCGCAAAAATCCTCATGCACTTCCTGCAGAATGGCCTTTGCTTCATCAGGAAGAACACATCGTAGGAGAGGTAGGGAATGCCCACATCGGTACAGTATCCTATCTACCATCGTATACCTGGGAGCTTTATACAGCACTCGCCGCGCATCATTGCGCCCTTCAAGTAGCTTTCCCTCGGTGAGATACTCAAGGACGGGGGTCATCCAGGTTGGTCTAGCGTCGATCATCTCGACCTTCGTCCGAACTTCTTCTATACTTGGTTTTTCCAAAAATTCTATTGGCACTAACCCCAAGGTCTCCGTTTCCCCGGAGGTGGCGAGCTTGGCAAGAGCGTCAGCATTAGCGTTCTGCTCCCGAGGTATCTGCTCGATCGAGCCTTGCCCGAATGAGAACAGCTCAACTTTTACCTTTGCTAGGTAGGCAGCCATCTTGGGTCCTCGTGCTTAATATTCACCCAGAACCTGGTTTACCACGAGCTGGGAGTCACTGAAGCACTGGATGGAGCTCGCCTTCAACTCCTGGGCTATCCTTAGCCCGGCCAACAAAGCTTCATACTCGGCCTCGTTGTTGGAGGCCTTGAATCTGAATCTTAGCGCCAAGTGGAATCTATGTCCCTCAGGGGATAAAAAAATGATTCCAGCTCCGGAGTCGTTCTCGTTGGATGAATCATCTACGAAGATCCTCCACGACGCCTGGGCCGAGGTGTCATGGGGTGAATCTTTTGCAGGATCCTCCCGTAATCTTGTGCATTCTGCTACAAAATCGGCCAGGGCCTAAATTTTTATAGTAGTTCGTGGGGTGTACAAAATCTCGAACTGACTGAGTTCGATAGCCCACTTTAACAAACGTCCCGATGCTTCAGGTTTTTGCAAAACCTGCCTTAAAGGCTGATCGGTCATGACATGTATTGAGTGGGACTGGAAGTACGGCCTGAGCTTTTGCGAGGCCGTGATAAGGCAGAACGCCAATTTTTCCATCAACGGGTACTGGGATTCAGCTCCGAGAAGTCTCTTGCTGATGTAGTAGACTGGTTTCTGAACCCGGTCTTCTTCCCGACTAATACGGCACTAGCTGCATCCTCTGTGATAGCTAGGTATAGAAAAAGAGGTTCTCCTGCTTTTGGTTTAGATAATACGGGCGGCTCGGCCAAATGAGCCTTCAGGTCGAGGAATGCGCTTTCGCACTCCTCTGTCCATTCGAACTTCTTATTTCCTCAGAGCAGGTTGTAGAATGGCAAGCACTTATCGGTGGACTCTGAAATAAACCGATTGAGGGCTGCCACCCTTCCTGTCAGACCTTGGACATCTTTGTGCGACCTGGGTGAGGGAAGCTCGAGCAATGATCTGATCTTGTCGGGGTTTGCCTCGATTCCTCGGGTATTGACGATGAAACCCAGGAACATTCCCGAAGCGACTCCAAAAGTGCACTTCTGTGGGTTAAGCCTCATGCCATACTCCCGTAGTATCTTGAAGCATTCTTCCAGGTCAGAAACATGATTATCGACAGTCTTTGACTTGACTAGCATGTCATCGACGTACACTTCCATGTTCCTCCCGATCTGGTTTGCGAACATTCTATTTACTAACCTTTGGTATGTAGCACCGGCGTTCTTCAACCCGAAGGGCATGACCTTGTAACAATAAACGTTAGTCGGGGTCATGAAGCTGGTGTGCTCCTGGTCCGCCAGATTCATGGCAATCTGATTGTAGCCTGAGTATGCGTCCATAAAGGACATGAGCTCGTGCCCTGCCGTGGCATCCACCAATTGGTCAATCCTTGGCAATGGAAAACAATCCTTAGGGCAGGCTTTATTCAGGTCGGAGAAGTCAATGCAGGTATGCCACTTCCCGTTAGGTTTCGGGACCAGCACGGGGTTGGCGACCCAAATCGGAAACTTGGCTTCACGGATAAAATCGCATTTCTTGAGCCGGGCTACTTCTTCTTCTAAGGCTTCAACCCGGGTTGTCCCTAGGCGTCTCTGCTTCTGGGCCTTTGAAGGAACACTTTTATCCAGATGAAGGGTGTGCATGATGACACTCAGGCTGATTCCCACCATGTCCTCATGCGACCACGCAAACACATCCAGGTTGTCCTGCAGAAATCTAGTCAGCTCCGCCTTCCTCTTGCTGCAGAGGTTTTTCCCGAGCTTGACCATCCGTGAAGGATTCCGCAGATCGATGTTTATTTCCTCGAGCTCCTCAATGGCCTGGAGCTCGGATCTGTCCTCGCCTATTCAGGGGTCAATATCCTCACTTAAGATGATATTTTCCCCTTCGGCGCTCTGAGGTTTTTCAATCTCAGGACCAGCTAAGGGTTCCTGAGATTCCTCTCCACCACCCTGGATGGCCATTGCTAGCTGCCCGGGTTTCGATTTTCCCTTCATGGAAATGTTGTAGCATTCCTTAGCAGCGAGCTGATCGCCACGGACAGTGCATATTCCCGTGGAGGTAGGGAATTTCATCGTGAGGTGACGAATGGAAGTAACGGCCTCAAAGGCTATGAGTGTAGGTCATCCCAAAATTGCGTTGTACGCAGAGGAGCAGTTGATGACCACAAACTCGAGGAGTTTGGAAACAGTCCGAGGGCCTTCTCCTAGGGTGATCACCAGCTTGATTGTTCCTATAGCCGCTGATCCTTCTCCCGAAAAACCATACAGCATCATGGAGGTCGCCTTCAGCTCGGCGACAGTCAAACCCATCTTCTCTAATGTGGACCGGAATAGGAGGTTGTCCGAGCTCCCATTGTCGATCAGCACCCTCCTAACCCTCCGATTAGCGAGCTAAACTGATACGACCAGGGGGTCATTATGAGGGAACTGGACATGGTCCGCATCTTCTTCTGTAAAAATGATTGGTTGCTTCTCCAATCGTTGCTGCTTTGGCAGGCGCTTCTCCGGGACGAACTCTACTCCATTATGCGCCTTGAGTTCGTTCACGTACCTCTTCTGGGCACCCCTGCTCGTGTCAGCCATATGCGGACCTCCAGAGATGGTGGATATCTCCCCTCCTACCACGGGAGGAGGGACGTCCTGATCTACCCGAGACCCGGGCTGACTGATTGGGACTTCCGGAGCAGTTCGACTTGCCGAAACCCTGTTCCGCTTATACTGGGCCAAGGGGCCGGCTCGGATGAGAGTCTCGATCTCATCTTTCAAATGCCTACAATCATCAGTATTGTGGCCAACATCGTTGTGAAAATGGCAAAACTTGGAGGTGTCTCTCTTCCCCTTCTGGTGCTTCAACGGCTCTGGCCTCTTCCAGGGGAGGCGAGTAGAATTAGCTAGGAAGATATTCTCCCTAGACTGGGTGAGCTTAGTATAAGTCGCGTAGACGGGCTTAAACTTGTCTACGGACTTATTCTTCTTTGGGCCGTGCTGGCCGTTCTCACCGCTCCCTTTTCTTTTGCCTCCACCGAGCTGGTTATTCTGTGTGAAAGCACCATGGGTCGCTGCCACGACCTCCGTCCCCACTCCAGCAGGCTGCTCAGGGACCTGGCTGGTTCCTGCCACTGAGGCTTCGGCCTCCTCCAAGTTGATCCATTCCTGGGCCCTATTAAGGAATTCGTTAACCGAGCTAACTCCCTTCCTTTGTATATCTTTCTAGAGTTCCCCTCCGACGAGGATTCCAGTTCTCAGGGCCATGAGCTTGGAGCTGTCATCCGCGTCTCTGGCCTGAGCAGTGACATTCGCGAACCTGCTCAGGTAGGCCTTCAGAGTTTCGTCGGGCTGCTGCCTCACGTTAGCTAGAGAATCGGCCTTGATGCGGGCGGCCTGGGAGGCTCGAAATGCCCTTTTGAAATCAGCTGAGAAAGTTTTCCAGGAGCTGATTGACTGTCTTTTGCCTTGCTTGAACCACTGTCTGGCTGGTCCAATCAGTGTGGAAGGAAAGATTAAACACCTCAGCTCGGGGCCAATTTTGTGGGCCATCATCAAGGTGTTGAACATCCCCAGATGATCCGACGGATCTCCGTCTCCATTGAACTTAGATAGGTGCGGCATACGGAAACCAGGTGGGTACGTCGTTGCTGCTATGCAAGAGGCAAAGAGTTCCATCTCGTCCCCCGAATCGTACTCATCTTTCTCTTTCTCCGACAGGAGCTTCCTCATCAGCTCCTCCATCTGGGCCAGGCGCTCGAGGGTTTGGTCCTGATTTCCTTGGTTATTCTGGGGCTGTTCAACAGCTCCGGATCCATTGTACATATTTGGTGGGTTATTGCCCCTCCTATCTTGAGATAGGTTATTTGGGGCATTCCCGCCGTTACGTACTTCGGACAGGGCCCCCCCTGAGCGAGCATGGTTGTCGCCTCCTGCTGGCTCCCCTCTATGAGAGTTAAGGCGATCTCGTAGGTCGCCCCCTTGGGTGGCTCGAGGGCTTTGTGCCGAACTTAGACGCTGACGTAGGTCTCTGCCAGATAGGTCACTCTGGTGACTGCCGGTCCAATAGCTTCTGTTAGAGAGGCTCAGAGTCCACCTTGGGTGGTGAGGATACGGGCTTTCCCTCGGTGCCCTGCTTCGTCGGGAGGGCCCTGAGGAAGGCGGGTCTCTCCTGCTACTTCCATAGGCCGGAATATCTCGGACGGGCCGAGGAGGAGATGGATATTTTATTGGAGAGGGAGGATGCCTGACCGGAGAGGCGATCCTGGTTCCGTCAGGACGGATGAGGTTAGGTGGGGGCCTCTCGGCCCTGCCAGCCTGCGGGTCCTGCGCCTGGTGATTAGGACGAGGCGCAGGACGGCTATTGGGGATGGGCTAATGCTGCGAGCCCTCCCCGTATCTCCTTCTGGAATTTCCTCGAGCTCTCCTGGGCGCGCTCGAGGCTGGTTGGGAGCTAGGAGTTGAAGTTCTGACCGAACGGCTGTACTGCTGTTGTTCGGCCCTAGGCATTTCCCCAAAGTTTGCCTCTCGACGGTGCGATGAAGGAGTGGAGTTGGCTGTCGGAAGTCTGTCCGAGCGACTATGCCTGGACCGATTACCCCGGCGAGACTTAGGAGCCTCGCCTTGCCTCTCTCCGACATTAGCGTCGGTTGTGAGAGGGGGTAGTCGGGCCAGCACGTCTTTGATCTGCTGATTAGCTATTGCTAGCTGGCTCCTTAGCTGAGCATTCTCCATCTCCACCGCAGTGTAATAACATGGGTTTGGATTAGGTGGCCGGGGCGCCGAACTTCCAGTGTCATCTTGGCCCGCCGGCTGTTTGCCCGGCCGCCGCTGGACTTCAGGAACTTGTTCACTGGGGATGGCAATATGATGAGCCTCCTGCCCATCATGTTGTTCCGTCTCGTTACCGTGTCTGGATCGAGTAGTCACCATGGTTGGATGTTTGCGACAGCACCAATCGAACTTGCTCTCAATGAAAGCACCAATCTGTTGACGCGGTTCTTCGCCAACAGGTAATTAAGAAAAGAAAGAGAAAGGGATTAGTGCTTATGTTGAACCGAAATAGATGAATGATCTTAGAAATGGAATGGTGACACAAAACACGTTTTTTTAGGAGTTTCAAAGGTTAAAATCCTTCTACTCCACCAGTCAGTATTATTGCTATATACTGGGTATTCTTTTACAGGGTCTTTCTTACAATATAGAATCCAACCCCTTATAACTCCCAGGGTCTCCATATTTATAGGAGAAGGCACCTGAGAGTTGGTAAGAAGGTCATCCCGTGACCTTCTTGCCTATCATGTCGACTTTGTGACATTCATGATTAATTCCTAAACCTGACACATAAGTGTGGTCAAATCAATAGGTAAGGGGATAATGGGCTGCATGGCCCAAACCAGTCGTGGGTGTCTGAATACGCACGTTCCTGCTGCGTGTCTGAGAAGTCAGGGGTATATCAGACACGTGATGTCTAATATATGCACGTTTACCTTGCGTGGTTGACTTTATAAAGGGTCAGCACTCCAACTCTAGCTCGTACCACGAGCTGGATGCTTCCCTCGACCTGTGGTCTCCAGAGTCCAGACTCAATCCTTAGCAATCTTGGTGAACCCTTGGGTTACCTCGAGCTAAGGAGGTAGGATCTTATGATGGCAGCTCTGGTCTTGGGGATGTCCACGTGGTAGACATGATTAGGCCGTATCTTAGCTTGTTAACCAGCCCGTGGGAAAATCAGGGCGTACAACTTGTGATTCCTAAATTACAAACTCTTGTTCTCTATGTGCCCACACACATCTTGAGGTGTAGAGAACACTCTAGACAATCGTTGTTTGAGTACTCAAAGCGTTGGATAGGATAATCGATATATATATACGAAAAGACTCAAGGACACTTAATAAGCTTCAAGAGGTAAATACTTTTGTTCTTGAATATTTGTGTATATGTGTATATGATATATATAAATATGTGCACATTTATATATATGTTGCATGATTAATAATATTTTATATTAATGTTTCTGCCTGGATGTTTCTTGAACATATAAATTGTTTACATGAGAGATAGAAAATTTTTTGTAATATACACTGGGCCCGCCACGACTGTTTTCGCAACGCACTCTAATTGTTTTTCAAACAGTTGGGACTGTGACAAGAGGAGGTGGTGTTACGATCTGAGAAGATGTGTGATCATTCACCTGGGGAGCTGGGAGAGGAGCTTTTTTGGTCAACACCGTAGTAGCTCACGGATGGGAATGAGTGGTCTCCTTGGCCTTAGTCTGAGTTCCTATGGAAGCTCTTGCTTCGAAAGCACCCTTCTTTAGAACCCGATGTCTCTTGACAATGGGACCAAAACCTTATGGGGAATTGGTGAGGTCCATGTCATCCTCTGCAAAATGGTCAAGAGAGGGTTATAAAAATTCCAATTAAACATAGATAACAACAAGTAAAAGAAGAAAATCCTACCCTCCGAGCAAGAGGAGGAGACTACAATAATTAGTTCTAGATTGGGGATCGGGCTAGCTACTTGAGGAACCTCTAACTCCTCAACAATGAGATGCGGGGGAGACTCTAACAAAACAACATTAGGCACTCTTTCAGACCCGAGCTCTTCATTCGAGCTTGGATCATACTCTGGTTGCCTAGTGACCAGGAAAAAGGTTCCTAAATATAGAGGATACCCAAGTCGGATGTTCAACCCATATTGCTCAAAAACCATATGCCTAATGTGAAAAGTGTTATCTATAAGTATGGTCATTTTGGGAAGGCTAAAATCATAGCGAGGGACCAGGAGGTCGACACATTGTTGAAGAGTGACGTTCTTATATGGGTCCTCCTGATGTCTAGTCACAACCTTCCTTGGGTCATGGAAAACTAACATATAGCTGGCATCAACTTGGTTAATATCATTATCATTGTCACCTTGGACAGAGGTGTCGACTGCTGCCCCCGACTCCGCCCGGTTAATATCACTATCTAGATCACCTCGGGAAGGGCATTTACGCACCAAGGGCATGACCTCTTCCTCTATCTTGATCTCTTCTATAATGGCTAGGGGCCTCTTCCTAGAAGGACCTCGAGGTTTCAGGGCTAGAGATTGGCCCTCCTTTATTAGCCTGCATACCAACATGTTGGCATCGATTATTATTGCTCGCCATTCTTTTTAATAGCTGCAGGAGCATAGGCTAGGGTCCGGTATTGATTCTAACAAACTAAGGAAGTTGCAAACCTCTTGTAAATAATTGCACAAAAAAAGTTACGCGATCAGAATAAACAAATATTGTAAAGTAGATAAACTTTAATAAATCCAAGACAAAAGACACTTAGGAGTTTGGTTAAAATAAAGGAACTTGCAGGTCCTGAACTCGTTCGACATAAAGAACTAGTCCTTGTAGTCATTTGGATGGCTGGGAAGATCGATGATGCTTGTGGTCTTCGGGAATCTAGTGAGGTAGTAGAAACCATCACATCCGATTCTGGTGTCCAGATTGGTCTTGAAGCAAAAGAAGTATAGGATGTTTATGAGTGGGTTCCTCCCACTCATTCTTAAGGAAAAAATATTTAAACCCCTCAAGGAGGTGATAGGTTGTAACGTCCTAGATAACCAAGACCGTTACACTGTTTGTTTAAAATAGTGCAAGACTTACTAATAAGTCGTTTGAACATAAATGTGTTTCTAAAGTCAAGTGACAAGTTAGGGTTAAAAGATTTTGATCGTAAAATGGTTGATTTTCATTAGAATAAGAGCTTGATACATGGGATCCCAAAAGTTATGTTTACATGGTGGTTACAACTCTAAAAAATAGATACAACAATAGCCAGCCTAAATGGCAAAATACAATTTTTGGCTCTAGTCCCTGTAAATCCCTCAGCTAGGATGATTGAGCAGCTAACAATGTACACACCGCCCCCAAAGCTCTCCAACTCATGGCTGGTCTAGCTTTCCTTTTCCTTTACCGGCACCACATATGTAATGCCCCAAAATTCCTAATAAGGTTTAGGATCTTGATTATGAGGCCGGGAGGGCCATAATTGATTTATTATGTTATTAAATGATTAAATGCATGTTTATGTGAATTATATTATAATATGATGATAAATGCATATGGGTTCATTTTTAATTATAAGTGCTTTTGGTAATTTGGCCCGTTGAGGGCGTAATTGTGTATTTTCATGCATGTTGGTGAATTATGAATAATACCACATTATATGTGCATTTGTTTGAGCCATTCGGCATGAGACGATCTCAGAATGCAAGTTTTCGGTATGGTCATAACGGGGTTAGTTTCGGGGCTCGGGGTGAGTCTCAGGGTGATTTGGTGATTAGAACATTACCGGGAATTAAAGGGTAATGGGATATGATTTATTAGCATTTCAGAATAACGCGAATTGGAGGGTGTTAATTATGATTAACGAGATAGGTGGGAAAGGATGATTTTTCCCTTGGTGGTTGTTAAGGGTTTTAATTAGGCTTAGGGGAAATATGGTCTTTTCACCCTAAGGATAAATATAACCAAGGAAAGTTGTAGAAACCTTCCAAAGCATAGCATCATCTTCTCCTCCAACCAATCACCATTTTCTTCTTCTTTTCTTCTTGAATTTTGAAGCTTCTTTTAAGAAACCGAGCTAGGGAACCAAGCTTTGATAATCTAGGGTTGTGTTCCACCATTGAAGAGGGTTATAAGCTGAGATTGAGGTGAATTTCTGGCCATTAAAACTCTTGTTCTTGCTCTATTTTTCTTACTGAGTTTCAGCTGGATTTTTTAGTTTGAATATAAGAATTGATGGGAGATTTTGGCTAGGATTAGTTGGGTTATGATGCCTTGGTCTTGTGTACATGGTATTTGGGTTAATTTGAGAGTTTAATTGAGGTTTGGAGGCATGTTTTCAGGTTGTAAATGGAGGAATCGAAGGGGGAAAAACCAGGGCAATTCTGCCTGGTCCTAGCGCTACAGCGCCCAAAGGGTGGCACTACAGTGCTAGCCATGGAAAAATTCCCATGCCTGTAGCGCTGGGGCGCTAGGGGGGCAGCGCTGGGGCGCTACCCTATTTTTCCTGATGCATGTTTTAGGCACTTTTGAGGGTTTTTGGCTCGGGGTTTTAATTCCTAAGGGTTGGGATCTAATCTACTCACCGTTTGGGTACAATTCGGGGTCCCGGGAGTGAGGTTTAGGTCAAGACCCTTTTATTGTTGATTTTCATTAATTGGAGTTCCATATTTGATTATGACTAGGTGACCGCTAAGGGATTAAAGGATTGATTGTTCTCAAAGTTCGTTCAATTATTATTTCTCGCTCAAACCAGAGGTAAGAAAACTGCTCCCAGTATGTGATGCATGTGATCCACGAGAAACATGTGATTAAGGCATGCCATGACTGTTGAATATGAGATTGATTAGAGCTTGAGTCTCTGTGTTTGTGCATGATCATAATTATGCTAGCAATTGGTAAGTAAGCATGCTAAATGCCCTACATTTGGATATTTGACATATCATATATGCCTGGTTGCATTGCTTACTTGTGCGTGGTGCTGACCCATGAGTCAAAAATTAGCAATGGTGTCGGTATTAACTGTGAAGCTGTGACTCACTAGTCAAGTTCAACAGTAATAATGAGCACTTGTCATATGGTATTGGCTTAAGAGTCAAGAACGGCGTGTTTAACGCAGGCCAAAAAGATTAGATCTAATCGACATCTGCATTGAATGACTCATCATGAGCATTAATGCCGGACTGACCTCAAGTTCGATAAAAACTAAAAGCACTTGTCTAGCCTATGGCTAGTCACTTAGAGCCAGGGCCAGAAGGCACAGGTGACTGCATCATCACATGGCTATGGGTGTTGAGCCCACGTTAGTGACCTACTCACTAGTCACTCATCTAATTAGAGCTATACGCTCCATTATGGTTAACAGAACCTCAAGTGTTAAATCACTCATCTGATTAGAGTTATGCTCTCCATTATGGTTAACAGAACCTCAAGTGTTAAATCACTCTTCTGATTAGAGCTATACGCTCCATTATGGTTAACAGAACCTCAAGTGTTAAATCACTCATCTAATTAGAGCTATACGCTCCATTATGGTTAACAGAACCTCAAGTGTTAAATCACTCATCTGATTAGGGCTATAAGCCTCATCATGGTTAACAGAACCTCAAAGTGTTAAATCACTCATCTAATTAGGATTGGCTTGATAGTCATCCATTCAGGAGGAAAATATCCACAATCATCATTGTCTGAACTTATTTACATGCATGAATAGAGCTATCATTCCTAGGCATGCCTGATATGATTTTGTAAAATGTTATTACTGTTCATAAGCATATTGAGTTTTCTTGCTGGGCTTCGACTCATGGGTGCTATATGGTGCAGGTAAAGGCAAAAGAAAGATGGACCATCCTTGAGTTGGAGAGCTTAGGTGACGATGTGTACGTATGCGGCTACTCGACCGCTACGACTGAGGGTTGAAAGAGGAACTAGGGTTAAACCCTATTTTACTGCTTAGTTCGGCTGGTTATAAATATTTTCTTATAATTAACCTTTAAATTATATTTTTGGGATCCCAATGTATACAGTAAACATTTTAGTGAAACGTTATATCTTAACCAAAAAATTTAACCCTAAACTGCTAGTCATACTTAGTTACATGATTATGGCCAAATTACTCGATTAGCACTGTTCAAAATGCACACCGTAACAGTCCCTGGAGTTTATGGCGTTACAACTTGGTATCAGAGCAAGCCAAGGTTAAGGGTTCCTGAAGACAAGCTGGGTATGTACACTCGTCATCAAAGATAGCTTCACTTAGGGAATGGTAACTATTTTTGTAGTTATGTGCTTAACTGCTTAAATATAATGTAAATGTTTTACCTGCACATTGTATTAGGAAGCATGAGATTCTGATAGAGCTTGGCTCTTGACTATATGATTACCTGCTCCATGAATATATATAATTATGATATTTGCATGCTGGAGTTGGAGGCATGGTAGGTATGTTGGAAGAGCAGGGATTATGATTGATGTATGAATGCTATGGGCATGTGTTTAGCACTACAATGGTTTGTGAATGTATTGTGGTAAGATTGTTCCTGCGGGGGGAAATTTCTTGATATTCTCATCATGTTTAATGGGTCAAGTCATTGACTGTAGATTCAACCAGCAAGTATGTATCCAAGGCAGATAATGAGACCTGATGGTGGTTATACAGAGGCTGGGAGTTACAGCCAGGGGTTGAATTCTTCATCTGCCCCTCAGAATTTCCAGCAAATGTTTACAGATGTGCAATTAAGATTGCAGAGGCAAGAGGAAGAGATTAGGTGTTTGAAGCAACAGTGAAACTTGTCTAGAAACACCTCTTCCTTTGTTATGCCAGGAGTGGCACCAGTTTTGGCTCAGCCTAGGGTTGAGAACAGATGGGAATTTCTCTGTGGAAGATTCCAAGAGTACTACCCTCCAGTCTTTGAGGGAGGCCTAGATCCATTCAGAGCTGAGCAATGGATGGGCATGATCAGTTCCATTCTTGATAGTATGGGGCTGGTAGGTCACGATACGGTGATCTGTGCTACATATGTATTGCGGGATGATGCCCGGACATGGTGGAAAGTAATATCCCAGACACAAGACATAGTTGTGATGGACTGAAAAGAATTTAGGTAGTTGTTCAATGAAAGGTATTACTGTGATGTAGCCAAGACTGCAAAGATGAATGAGTTTCTGAATCTCGTTAAGGGAAATGCAACAGTAACCAAGTATATTAATAGATTTGATGGGTTGTCTAAGTTTGCTTTTGATATGGTACCCACAGATGTAGCTCGGAAGGAAATATTTATTCAGGGATTGAATCCTAGAATAGCTCAGGGCATTAGAGTTGCTCCAGTGCATGAAACCTCCACCTACACTCAGGTGGTAGGAAAGGCTCTTGCTATTGAGAGCACAAGAAATCAGACAGAAAAGGAGAGTGCTGGAGAGCACAGAGCTCAAGCAGTGATGCCTCCATTTATTGGATCAAGCAAGAAGAAGGAGTTGAAGACTTACCTAGAATGCACTCGGTGTAAGAGGCGTCATATGGGAGAATTCCAAGCAAAGGCATGTTTCTTATGTGGAATGGTTGGGCATTTTAAGAGGGATTGCCTAAGTCAAGAGATAGATGAGAAAAAGGGGATGGACAGCTCGACTCCAGCTCGAGTGTTCATTCCAAAGGAGTCAGAGTCAGAGACTGAGACTAAGACTAAGACAGAAACTGATGTTGGTTCCTCAGGGGTGGCAGCTCAGCTTTCTAGTTCTGATTCTTGCATTGTGCTGACTGGTTTTGGTACCATGTTGTTTCTTTGCTTGTTGCATATAGAGAGGCTTAGAGATGATATGCAGATTGCATGGTTATGTTGTGATGGGAATGTGATACTCTATTGGTAAATTCTAAGGGATGAGTTAGATTATGGTGGAAAGGACTCATCAGTTGGTTTGATAGAGTTGGTTATGAATGACTTCAGTATGATCCTGGATTTGGATTGGTTAGCCAAGTGTGAGGCAATGCTAAATTGCAAGAAAAGGATAGTAATTATTGGGTGTGAGAGTGGGAAACCCTCGTGGTAGCTGGCACTGTGCATGGATCTTCTATGCTACGACATCTGTATTCAGAGCTAGAGATCTATTGCAGGAGGATGCATAGAAATTTTAGCTAGTGTGGTGGATACCACTAAGATTGTGCCAGTGGGATTAGGACACACTGGATTAGTTTGTGAGTTCTGGATGTGCTTCCAGGGGAATTGTCAGGATTATGTTTACATAAAGAGATAGAATGGTGATTGGATTAGTGCCAAGAATGGAATCAGGTCTAGGGTGCTATTTTGAATGGCTTCAGCAGAGTTGTAAGACCTTAAAGCTCAGTTATTGGATAAGGTGGTATTCTCCAAGATGGATCTTTGATCTAGTAAATACCAGCTGAAGATCAGGGAGAAGGATAAGCAGAAGACTGACTATTGTATCAGATGAGGGCACTAGGAGTGTTGAGTTATGTTTTGAGGAAATGGTTAATGCTAAGTTATGGTTGGATGGATTAGATGATCAGAGTATTCAAATATTTATCTAAATTGGATTTGTGCTCATCTTGATCGATGGTATTGTGATATATTCTTGGTTAGAAATTTGCCAAGGTCAAGGAATGCCTCAGAAGATAAGAGTTTCCTTGGATGAGCAGGATATTATATGTTCTTTGGGAAAGAGTTATGAGTCTTCTTGCAAATCATAATCAGTTTATAGGTTGTTATGACACCTCAGTGACAGGAAAAAGTGATTGCCTATGCGTCATGTTAGTTAAAGGATCTGACCAGGACTAGAGTAAAGTTTCTGGTGGGCCAGGTGGCTAGTTGTATACTTGAGTTTACTCCTTTAGAGAGGATCAAAGGAAATACAATTAAGTGATCCACATATAGGAAGATTGAGGAGAATTTCTTAGCTGGATTAGCAAAGGATTATGCAGTGTCAGGTATGAGGTTATTGTGGTATAAGGATTGGATTTGGATTCCAATGGACAATGGGATTAAATGGGAGATTCATGATGAATCCATATTATCCTCTTATTCTCTTCATCTAGGTATCATGGAAATGTAACAGGATATGAAAGCTTTGTAGTGATGGCCTAGGATGGAGAGGGACAAGACTAAATACGTGGCAAAGTTCCTAACCTGCTAAACAGGTCAAGACAGAGTATCAGGAACTAGTAAGGCCATTGCAGCCTTTGAGTATTCTATAGTGGAAATAAGGAAACATCGCAATAGGTTTCGCGATGGGGCTGCCCAAGATAGTGGGTTAGCGTGATTTGGTTTGGGTCATTATGGACCAGCATCTAAAGTGAATTCACTTCTATCAGTAAGGACAAGTAACACAGCTGATCAGTATTTAGATCTTTGGGTGAGAAAGATAGTACGCCTTCATGGAATTCAAGGTTTATCTTATTGTATGAGGACTCCGTTTTTACTTCCAAGTCTTGAGGAAGGTTGCAGAAGGCCATAAGTATATAGATGGAATTTAGTACAGTTCATTATCCTCAGATTGATGGTAAATCAGAGAGAGAGCTATTCAGTATCGGAGAGGCACTTTATGAAACGTTGTATGGTAAGAAGTGTTTATCACCTGTGTTATCCCCAAAATTTCAGTTTGATGACGTGGCAATCAAAAGTGACAAGTGGCAATGCATGGTCAGTAAATGGCACATTAATAGTCAATAAATGTGTTGGCTCTTCAGAGTTGTGATAAAGTGATCGGACCGACCTGATAGAATTTATGTCCGACCGGTGAAGATTTTTTATTGACCAGAGAAGTGTCATGCTAGACCAGAGATGTGCCATATTAGACCAGAGATGTGTCATGTTAGACCAGTGAAGTGCATGGCCGACCAGTGAGGTGTTTGGCCGACCAGTCAGGTACTTGGCTGACCGGTGAGGTGCTTGGCCGACCGGTGAGGTGCTTGACCGACCAGTCAAGTATTTTGGCCGACCAGTTTTTCTCCAAGGAGTGACGTCGACTTACTGAACAGATTATTGTTATGCAAGCGAAGTTCTAGCAACGGCTTAGACTAGAATCAATCATGCCTACGCGGAAATCTCTCAAATTATTCCGAAGAAGTAGTGTATTGTTGTATTTTAAATGTTATTATTAATTAAATATTGTGAGAGTAACAAAAAGGACCTGGTCAAAGGGAATATCTGATGTACGATCCATGAGCCTATAAATAAATGACTCATGGCATCATTTTGAGGGATCTGATCTTTTAGACTGAGAAAAACTCTCTATTTTGGAGACTTTGGGATTGTTACTTGGGGTATTCTTGGGGAATTTTCTAAGAGAGTTTAGAGAGAGAAACTATGTATTTTTCTACTTACACTTAAGAAACTCAGTTGGCTCAAGTTCATCTGATCTTAAGTGTAGGATATATATCACAACTCCAAGTGGATTAGGCTATTACCAATAAATTGGGGTTGAATCACCATAAAATTATCTGTGTCGTATTTTTCTCTTGAAGGTTCATTATAGTTTTAACGTCTACTCGTTGTTTGCCAAAATCGTGGTCAACAACCTGTTCATTAGAATGAGATGGGTGAGATGTTATATCTGGATCCTGAGGTAGCTCAGGGGATCATTGAGATTATTAAAGGTTAGAGCTTGGATGCTCACTTCTCAGAGTAAATGGAAAAGTTTTGATGAATTGAAAAGCAGGAACATGGAGTTCTAAGTAGAAGATTGTATCTTCCTTAAAGTATCACCATGGAAAGGGGTGAGGAGATAAGGGCAAGTTGAGCCCTAGATTAATATGACAGTTTGAATCCTGGACATGATCAGTCAGGTTGCCTTTGGATTGGCCTTATCTTTGGCACTATCAGCTGCATATAATGTATTTTGTATTTCCATGTTGAGGACATGGGTTAGAAGAGACTGATGAGTTTAGTTATGAGAATCTGGAGTTTGAGGCTAAGTTATCCTTTGAGGAGTAGCTAGTTTAGATTTTAACAGAAAGAATAAGGTTCTAAGGAACAAAATTGTACCTTGAGTCAAGGTAATGTTACAAAACAGTGAGGTCGAGGGAACGACCTACGAAACTGGAATCAATTGTGCGGAATTTATGTTCCGGGCAGTTCAGATAAATTTCAAGGACGGAATTTCTGTGAGGGGATAGTTGTAATGCCCAAAAATTCCTAATAAGGTTTAGGACCTTGATTAGGAGGCTGGGAGGGCTATAATTGATTTATTATGTTATTAGATTATTATACGCATGTTTATGTGAATTATATTGTAATATGATGATAAATGCATGCATATGGGTTCATTTTTAATTATAAGGGCATTTTGGTAATTTGGCCCGTTGAGGGCGCAATTGTGTATTTTCATGCATGTTGGTGAATTATGAATAATACCACATTATATGTGGATTTGTTCGAGCCATTCGGCATGAGACGATCTCGGAATGCAAGTTTTCGGTATGGTCATAACGGGATTAGTTTCGGGGCTCGAGGTGAGTCTCGGGGTGATTTGAATATTATCAGGAATTAAAGGGTAATGTGATATGATTTATTAGCATTTGAGAATATTGAGAATAACAGGAATTGGAGGGTGTTAATTATGATTAACGAGATAGGCGGGAAAGAATGATTTTTCCCTTGGTGGCTGTTAAGGGTTTTAATTAGGCTTGGGGGAAATATGGTCTTTTCACCCTAAGGATAAATATAACCAAGGAAAGTTGTAGAAACCTTCCAAAGTAGAGCATCATCTTCTCCTCCAACCGATCACCATTTTCTTCTTCTTTTCTTCTTGAATTTTGAAGCTTCTTTTGAGAAACCAAGCTAGGGAACCAAGCTTTGATAATCTAGGGTTGTGTTCCACCATTGAAGAGGGTTCTAAGCTGAGATTGAGGTGAGTTTCTGGCCATTAAAACTCTTGTTCTTGCTCTGTTTTTCTTATTGAGTTTCAGCTGGATTTTTGAGTTGGATTATGGGAATTGATGGGAGTTTTTGACTAGGGTTAGTTGGGTTATGATGCCTATGGCTTGTGTATATGGTATTTGGGTTCATTTGGGAGTTTAATTGAGGTTTGGAGGCATGTTTTTCAGGTTGGAAATGGAGGAATTCAAGGAAGGAAAAACCAAGGCAATTCTGCCTAGTCCTAGCGCTACAGCACCTAAAGGGTGGCGCTACAGCGCTAGCCAAGGCAAAATTCCCCTGCCTGTAACGCTGGGGCGCTAGGGGGGCAGCGTTGTAGCGCTACCCTATTTTTCCTGATGCATGTTTTAGGCAATTTTGAGGGTTTTTGGCTCGGGGTTTCAATTACTAAGGCTCGGGATCGAATCTACTCACCATTTGGGTACAATTCAGGGTCCCGGGAGTGAGGTTTAGGTAAAGACCCTTTTATTGTTGATTTTCATTAATTAGAGTTCCATATTTGGTTATGACCGCTAAGGGATTAAAGGATTGATCGTTCTCAAAGGTCGTTCAATTGTTATTTCTCTCTCGAACCAAAGGTAAGAAAACTGCACCCAGTATGTGATGCATGTGATGCACGAGAAACATGTGATTAGGGCATGCCATGAATGTTGAATATGAGATTGATCAGAGCTTGAGTCTTTGTGTTTGTGCATCATCATAATTATGCTATCAATTGTTAAATAAGCATGTTGAATGCCCTACATTTGGGTATTTAACATATGATATATGCCTGGTTGCATTGCTTACTTGTGCATGGCACTGACCCATGAGTTAGAAATTTGCAATGGTGTCAGTATTAACTGTGACTCACTAGTCAAGTTCGACAGTAGTACTGAGCACTGGTCATATGGTATTGGCTTAAGAGTCAAGAATAGTTTTAGCGTGTTTAACGCAAGCCAAAAAGATTAGATCTAATCGACATCTGCATTGAATGACTCATCATGAGCATTAATGTCGAACCGACCTCAAGTTCGATGAAAACTAAAAGCGTTTGTCTAGCCTATGGCTAGTCACTTAGAGCCAGGGCCAGAAGGCCCACGTGACTGCATCATCACATGGCTATGGGTGCTGAGCCAATGTTAGTGACCTACTCACTAGTCACTCATCTAATTAGATCTATACGCTCCATTATGGTTAACAGAACCTCAAGTGTTAAATCACTCATCTAATTAGAGCTATACGCTCCATTATGGTTAACAAAACCTCAAGTGTTAAATCACTAATCTTATTAGAGCTATACGCTCCATTATGGTTAATAGAACCTCAAGTGTTAAATCACTCATCTGATTAGAGCTATACGCTCCATTATGGCTAACAGAACCTCAAGTGTTAAATCACTCATCTGATTAGGGCTATAAGCCTCATCTTGGTTAACAGAGCATCAAAGTTTTAAATCACTCATCTGATTAGGATTGACTTGATAGTCATCCATTCAGGAGGACAAGATCCACAATCATCATTGTCTTAACTTATTTGCATGCATGAATAGAGCTATCATTCCTAGGCATGCCATTTCGTAACATGTTATTACTGTTCATGAGCATATTGAGTTTTCTTGTTGGGCTTCGACTCACAGGTGGTATGTGGTGCAGGTAAAGGCAAAAGAAAGCTAGACCATCCTTGAGCTGGAGAGCTTAGGTGACGATGTGTACATATGCGCCTGCTCGACCACCACGACCGAGGGTTGAAAGAGGAACTAGGGTTAAACCCTATTTTGTCGCTTAGGTCAGCTAGTTGTAAATATTTTCTTGTAATTAACATTTAAATTATATTTTTGGGTTCCCAATGTATACAGTAAACGTTTTAGTGAAACGTTATATCTTAACCAAAAATTTTAACCCTAAACCGCTAGTCATACTTAGCTACACGATTATGGCCAAATGACTCGATTAGCGAGTTTAGCATTGTTCAAAATGCACACCGTAACGGTCCCTGGAGTTTTGGGTATTACAACGTAGCACCCATGAGCCAAGGCTCAGCAAGAAAACCAAATTTAACAAGCATAGATAACAACAGAATGTGCATATTAAACTTTAGATCAACTAGGTCAACCAACAGCAGGGTACAAGCAATAAATTAGGCAACAGTAAACATATACTTCCAAACATATAATTCAATCTTAATACAAATATTTAGGTATCGATGCCTTTAGGCCAAGCCCTCTGGTTATTTAGCTGATCCCGACTCGCTTAGGCTGAGCTGCGTTCAGTACGCTCAGCATCATCCTCAGCTCCCTTAGGTCGTACTTTCACCTCACACATAATAGATATAGAAATTGCAGAACACATATGTTCATTTACAGGGGATCTCAGTCCCATTCACAACTTGGGTGCAGTTTTCTTACCTCGAGTCCTGAGCGGAGGATGTGGAGCGGTCTCAAGCACGATCCTTAATCCCGACCCTTAACGGTAACCCTAGTCATAAGCGACAATGGATAACTATCAAAATCTAATCCAATTAAATGTTTTGGAATGAAATACTAGCCTTCGGGACCTCGAATTCTACTAAACCGGGTAGTAGAATTCGTCCCGAGCGCTTAGGTTTAAGTCCCCGAGCCTAAAAACCAATATTGGCTATGGCTCCCTAGGCGGGCTGCGACTTGGCCCTAAGGGTCACGGTGCGCCCCAAGTCAAATGCGCCAGCCTCTTGACTCGGGGCTAGGTGGGTCGCGACCTGCCCTATAAGGCCATAGCGCACCCAAGAGTCAATAGCCCTCCCAGGGCCTTTTGGGGCACGTGGGCCATGACGCCCATGAACTAGATCGCGGCGCGCGTGCCCCAGAAATCCCTGGGCTTTTCCTACATTTTCTTCCAACTCAAATTATCAAAATCCAACCCAACATACACCAGAACCAGAATTTCAACCACTATACCACAATAGCCTACTCAGAGCATCACAACCTCCTAAAATTCTAACCAAAATCCATCTAAGAACCCATAATTCATTAAACCCCTTAGAAACCTAAAAGCTTGAGTACACATACACTAACAGCAGAATTTCACCAAGTAGTTAAAGGTTAAACTTTACCTTGATGATGGTGATGAAGTCCCTAAGCTACACCTCAACAATCCTAGCTTTAATTCCCAACCGAATCCACCACCTCCATCCCCAATTCTAAGCCTTTTCCTTCAAGCTTCTAAACCTTAGAGAGAGAGAGAAAGAGAGAGAAAGTGAGAACGTGAGAGTGGAAGAG